>NC_140069.1:140855321-142055321 GCF_964194135.1 Talpa europaea
AACTCCACCCTGTCGTTGGGGGCAAGAAAAGGGGGGTTAAATACACACACAAAGGGGGGTTAAGCACAGAGGCTGGAGGCTGGCAGGTTTGCGGGGGGGGTTGGGGGGGCTGGGGGGTGCAGAAGCTGATCCTTCGGCTTCATTTGTGGCTTCATTGACTTCAGTTCAAGCACAAGGTCAGGAAGGGCAGCAGGGAGCCGCCAAGAGGGCCAGCTGCTATGAAAATCCCTAGATTTTTCCCCCCAAACTCTCTCCTCCCTCTGACTCCTTCCTCACCCCACTTCCATCAGGTTTCTGCTAGTGACCCCACGAACACAGCATAGCACCCCAGCCCTCCCCCACAGGACACCCTCGCTGCGCAGCTTGGCCTGCTGAGCAGCAGTGAGAGGAGAGCCTGAGGTCAGGCGGGGTGTCTCCTCTCCATCCTGATGGTAAGTTTCGGGGTTATCCACCGGAAGCTTGAATGCCAGTTTTCTAGGCCACAGAACAGACGCTGCGTGTGATCGTTTGTGTTTGCGTATGTGACCGAGTCCATGTCCTTAATGACCTGGGGGAACTGGCTCTGCCACCCGCGGCAGGGACACCGTCACCCCCTCAAGCCTGAAATGTGAGAAGCCCTTTCAGAACTGCAGCCACGGGGGCGCAGAGAACGTCAGCAGAGGCTGAACGCGGACTGTGGCTGCGGCACACGCTCGCCATTCTCGCTGAATGTGATTTGGGACAAAAAAGGAAATTTTAACAAACATTTCAGTTAATATATTTGGCAGTGATGGCCGGTAGCTTGGGACACACGTGAGCTGTGAAGGGTGCCCGAGGGCACCTCCTCCTGCAGGAGCCCCCCTTCTGCTCCCACTCTGTGCAGGGCTGGGCCGCCCTGCTGGTGGCTGATGCCCACACTCGGCAGCGAGGGTCAGACGTGCCAGGTTGGCTCAGCGCTCCCTGTGGGAGCCTCCCCCAGATCTGTCATCCACCGACACGGGCAGGCGTCAGTGGTCATGACAAGTGAACATTTTCGAGAGAAGGAAACGGAACAGCATTTCATTACGGGTCATTATGGGTCAGCCATGTGTGCTCGGCAAGTCCTCACTCAACAGCCCGGGACAGTGCAGAGAACTGTCATCTAAGGGAGAGTAGTGGGGTCACATCCATCTGCAGAGGTGTGACCCCATACCCCTCAATCATCCGCGATGTTGTAAACCAACGTTTTCCTAAAAAACAGTAACTTTTAAAAAGAAAGAAACTTTACCTGTAAGCAAAGCAACATTTAACGAAACCACGTCCTCGGATAATGTCACTTTGTCGAAGGGGGAGGGTTTTCTTACCAGGTTAGAGTGAAATGCATTGAAGGAAAAAATGTTATTTGCGGACACGCTGTGCGTGTGTAGTTAGTTTTACACCAACAGACAATGAAGGTTCCCAAAAGGTGCGGAACCGGCTGCCGTCACACGGCAGAGCACCAGGCTTTGCCCCCAGGCCTGCCCCGTCCACCTGCCCCAGCTCACGCGAGCCCCTGCAGGAGGCCGCCCTTACCAGTGCAGGCGCAGGGCGTGCAGGAACGCGGAGAGGCCCTCCATGATGAGCAGGATGGCGACCGTCAGGACAGCAAAACAGGCAAAGATGATGAAGACGCCGACGAGTCCTCCCCAACCCTTTATGCGGAAGCCGATGCTCATCACCATGGTCCAGAGCACCTCGGACAGCTCTGCAGAGTGTGAGAGAAACACCCGCCAACACGGGTTATCCGCAAAGGGAGATGATTTGCCCAGACCGGCATGCACGGTGACCCGGCAGCTCCCACCATGGCGGGGGACAGGGCATGGGCCCCTCCGGCTCCTTCGTGTCATCGAGCACAACAGCTTTGCTCACAACAGAGGAGTTCCCACCCAGGGGACAAATGCGCGGTGTATTTGTCATCGGTGGGATATTATTCACCACTGACAGGGAGCAAAGTAGCTACCAGTGGCAAGGCGGGTAAATCCTAGTGACATAATGTTACGACAAAGAAGCAGAACACAGGGACTCCCTGGTAGCACAAGGGGTTAAGTCTCGGCAGCCACTGCAGCACGAGTTCGATCCCCAGTCAGGGAGTTACCCACATGGCGCAGCAGACCTCTCCTGTCTCGCCCGCTGCTCCCCTCAGCAGTGTATTTCAGTCTGTCTGCCTGTTCTGTTCCCCACTCTGTCTCTGGTGACTCCTCTCACCCCCCGCACCTCTGGCCAACACACAGATCTAAGCATCTAAGCACATAGAAGAGGGGAGGGAACCGGAAGGGAATTTGCGTAAGGAAACGAGCACTGGAGACCACACTGATGCTAAGCATTCGAGTTTCTGCTGTAAATCGATGATCAGGCATTTTCATCGTTTTGGTTTCTATCCTTTGAGCACACCTCACTTCAGACTGGCTTCTCTGTTCCTGGCATTATGCTTTGCTCTGGGGATGCAGAGATAAAAGGCCAGGTCCTTTCCCTGCAGGAGGGCACAGTCTCATGGGAGACAGGCTCACCGGGACAGAATTGCAATCGGTGCTGGGACAGCTTCCCCAGAACCCAGGCGAAGGGCACCTGCCTGACTGGGGGCCAGGGAGGAAGATTTCCAGGGGAGACGGCCTCTGCCTGAGCTCTGAAGGAGGAATTAGGAACCGGGCAGGGACAGGGAGGGATATTTCAGGCAAGGGAGCTGCAGGCCAAACGCATTCAGGAGCCCAGAGTGGGGAATCTTCCAGGGCAGTTCCTCGTGGTCCCTGCCAGTGAAATGGGTGAGGGTGCGGGGAGGAGGCGATGAAGGACATACTAAGAGACAAGACTGGAGAAGCTGGTCAAGGTCAAGAGGGGTCTTCAAAGTAAGTTGGATTCCTGCCTAAGTCAACCCTGGGGCTCGACTCTTTTATCAAAATTGTATTCCTGGCCCCGGCCTGACCCTGGAGGGCGGTGAGTAGACCAAAGTGGTGAACTCTCCCTCTGGGTCAGCTCTGTGGGCAGCCAATTGGGCCCCTCCTCCAATGCTTGCACTCAAGGCAGCCCTCTCCAAAGGCCAGCACCTTCTAGGAGGGTGTGACAGCTTGAAGAGTGACACCCTCCCCTCTGAAGATGTCCTAATCCCGAGAAGCCACTGGAGGTCACATGTGGCCGTCTTTCTGCAGATGGGGTTAACTGCAGACTGCCGAGTTAGAGCTTGTGCGGCGTAACTGGGCCCTTGGAAGCAGAGGGCAGGGGAGGCTGAGTCAAGATGTCTGACGACAGACGCAGCAGGCATGATGGGGCCACAGCCAGGGATACGGGTGGCCACTAAAAGCCAGAAAAGGCAGGGAACGGATTCTCCCCAGAGCTCCCGGAAGGAACAAAATCCTGCTGACACCTTGGTTTTAGGACTACTGGCCTCCAGAACTGTAAGATCGCAAATCCGTATTTACACAAGAGCTCAGGTATAGGTCAGAGGCTCAGGAGGGTGAGAGGATTCACCAGAGACAGAGCGGGGAACAGAACAGACAGATGGACTGAAGACACTGCTGAGGGGAGCAGCGGGCAAGGCAGAAGAGGTCTGCCGCGCCACGTGGGTTTCTCCCTGGCCAGCCAGGAATCGAACCCGCGCTGCAGAGGCTACAGACAGCTCCACAGCGCTGCGCGCAACCCGCTGCACCACCGGAGAGGCCCGCAAATCTGTACTTTTTTGTTAGAGCAGCAACAGGGAAGCAATGCTGAGAGTGAACCCCAGCTATGCGGTCAGACGCCCAACCAAAGTCACCCCTTCCTGGGAAAGTAGAGCCATTCTCCAGGGGAACACACCAGAAACAGCCCAGAGACTCCCCTGACCCCCCAGGACAGAGTCCACCAGGCCCCTGGGGCTCACTCACGTGCATGGGCCAGGCTGAGGGCCCAGAGCCGGAGGTAGGAGGCTGTGTTTGAGATGCAGCCCAGGCAGTACTCGATCGTGTGGATGGCCTGATGCACAAAGACGTCTCCAAAGTTGAACTGAAAGAGAGGACTTTGCTTTACTTCACCGAGTACTCTCTACACATAGCACAGAGGACACGCCGTGGCTCTGCTAGGAAGACGTTTCCAGCTGAAGTACGAAAACAGAGATTCATGTGCTTGTAGAAAGTGAATGCAAGGGCCTCCCTGGTGGTGCAAGCGGTTAAGTCTCAGCACCGTGAAGCTGTCCACAGCCTCCTTAGCACGAGTTCCGTCCCTGGCCAGGGAGCTACCCACATGGCACAGCAGACCTCTCCTGTCTCCCTGCTGTTCCCCTCAGCAGTGTATTTCAGTAAATCTGCCTGTTTTGCTCCCCACTCTGTCTCTGGTGACTCCTCTCACCCCCCACACCTCTGGCCTGCACCTCAGTTCTTCTACCAAAAAAAGTCTATTCCTTATGGTGGGCCACTCGAACACACCTGCCACTTTATGCCAATGAAGTGACTCACTCAGAGTGAGCACCCCAGAGTGATATAAGAGCTGGTCACCAGAAAGACCAGGAGGTGCTGACACTTGGACCCTCGCTCCAGGGGGAGTCAGAGATGGGGTGCAAATACCCAGGTAAAAATCAGGTCAAATAATAACCTGCCCACATAATGTGACCCCAGTAAACTTTGGGCACTGAAGCCCAGCAGCACTCTGTGTGCATTGCCACACATCCGCGCTGGGAGAGTGATACATTCTGAGCTCACAGAAGCTCACAGAAGCTTCGATCTGGAACTCTCCCAGTATCCCATCCTGTCTGTGTGCCTCTTTGTCTGCCCTCTGATTGGGTGTCATTGCTTCTAAGCTGCCTCCCGGCTTCATGGAAATGTCCTTTTGTTAGATCCTAACATTACCCAGGCTTTGGGGCCAAGACAACCATGTCATGAAAAACCTCTTAAGTTTTATGCTTAAAGTTTTATGGTTGGTCATAAAAGTTAAATTACCTCATACTAAATTAAATTGGTGGAAAATGCCTAGTTGCCATTGTTCAGAAACTGCAACACAGGAAAAGCTTGTCCAGGGCACAATCTTTCTTCGTTCCATTTAAACTATCTCCATGTAGTGCGGTCTATTTGGGACACCTCAGCAAGTATTAAAGATGGAAAAACATTCATTTGAACCCCAAAAGAGGCAAGCACGTTTTTGCTACAATAACTTTGTCATTGTAAGCACAGCACTGGTCACAGTTCTGGGAAGCATTTTCTACAAATGATTGAACTGGGAGTCTGGGGTCTGAGGGGTACCCTGAATTTGTTACCAGCTGCCCTGAAGTATGGGGGTGGTCCCGGGGGTCCCCCAAACTTGTGTGGCTTGTGTCAGAGTGTCAGATGGGCTTGGCAGACTAGAGAACTCTGGCCTTCCCCTTGAGTTCAGGTAATTTCTGAGGAACATAGTGGGAGGGAACCCTGAAGGGGAGCTCTAAGGGGGGAGTCTGAGGGTGAGGCCTGTTTGCCTCATGATGAGAGGCTGACAGGGTTGTACCTGGGCCAGCGGCTGTCCCACCAAGGACAGCCGGGTCACAGAGCAGGAGGCGGGTGAAGTCTGACTGGGTGTATGCTGAGGGCACAGAAGAAAACATGAAGGTGTTGCTCTGGACAGGCTGGGACCTGATGGATCAGATGTGTGGGCTGGATTCTAAAACATTCCAGCAGGCCTGACAGACTGAGTAATATCAATGACCACCACTATGGGTTACTCTCTACCTGGAATCTTGAGGGAGGGGAATTCATGATTCATATTTTGCACTAGTCTGATTAACCATCCTAAGGCAAATGAATATATTTTCAGTACTTAACACACAACAGGAGCTGACAAGAGCTGTTCTCAGGCCTCTCTGCAGAATTAGTATAGGGTTCCAGTTAAAACCCCCGCCTGGGTTCAGGATTGTGGGTGACTTCACTCACGGTACACAAACAGCCAGCTGGCTGGTCTGGGAAAACAGGCCCACATTCCTGAGGGGGCGTAGCTGTCCTTGGCCAGAAAGGGGCGGGAAGGGATGAGGGAATCAAACAATTCGTGAATTCACAGGAGAGACAGATCACGTTACAAAGATAAGTCAACAGAATCAAGGCAGAGCTGGGGCTCAGACATAGAACAAGGAGACCATGTCAGCCCTGATGGGAAAGAGCAAACTAAACGAGTCTGACTTTAGGGGTGCAGCTGAGATTTAGGGTCTCCTTTGTCACTAGATGGGAAACTGAGTCTCCTCATACTGGCAGATGGGGTAACACCTGGGCTAAAATATTAAAATTCTCCCAGATTAGGTGGTAAGTAGCCATTGTTCTGATCCTCAGAGGTGCTCCCCCTTCCCTGAGGGAAGACACAACTTCCCAAGACACAGCAATTATAGGGCTGCCACCAGCTGGGTCCTCCCGACACTGCCACTTAAATCTATTCTGATGGGCTGGTGTCCCGTCCCACCATCTCCCTCGACTCTATCCTGCTTCTAGAATCTGTGCAAGCTGGGAAGGCTTCGGTATAGAGTCCCAGGTACCTCTTCTTCATGGTCGTCCTGGGTCCCATGGGCACTTGCAGCTGCCTTCGGCCCAGAGCTTACATAGAGGGTGGAGTTTTCTCCTTCAGTGTCTTCGATGGCATTTTCTTGGATCATGGATGCCTGCTGCTGTAGGGAAGAAATGAAGAGCGAGGTTTGCCCTTAGAACTGTAACAATGTATGTCAAATAAAGGCTTCCATTAAATAGCAGCCATAGGTGGCCTCCCTGGTTGTACAAGGGGTTAAGTCTCAGCACTTTCAAGCTTTTGGCAGCTACTGCAGCATAAGTTCAAGCCCTGGCCAGGGAGCTACCCACATGGCATAGCAGACCTCTCTTGTTTTGCCCACTGCTCCCCTCAGCAGTGTATTTCAGTACATCTGCCTGTTCTGTTCCCAACTCTGTCTCTGGTGACTCCTCTCACCCCTCCCCACCTCTGGCCTGCACCCCAGTTCTTGTATGCATAAAGAAATAAAAAATCTTAAAATAAATAAATAGCAACCATGGACCAAACACTATTCTGAACTCTATATGACCTCAAGGAGCCTTTGTGACAATCTTTATGTAAACACAATTATCACCCCACTTTACAGAGACTTAAGCTACAGCACAGAAAGGTTAAGAACTGGGCCCAACACCCCACAGCTGGTGTGGCGGGTCAGTGGCAGAGCAGAGATTCAAACCCGACAGTCTGATTCTGGGGCCTGCGCTCATCTCCGTGGTGCCCCCGAAGGCGTCAGGCGCACCAGGCTTTACCTCCAGACAATGTATGTACAAGAGGACCTGTCTGTTGTTAAAAAAAAATACTGTCATAACATCTGCGGTGGCTTCAATACGGCTCTGTAAGCGGAACACTCAGATTTCTGGGGGCACAGTTAAGTAGAAGAACTAGCAACAGAGATGGTCTGGATCTGTGTCGGCCAAATATTCCTATGTTGAAATCCTAACCCCTAAAGATGATGCTACATGCCTGAAGAGGGGGCACCTGTGCTTCCGGAGCATGGACAGTGCTAGAAACCAGAGTTAACATCGTTACCAATATGTAAACACAGAGGACATGCTGAGAGCAGGGGCCCAGGTCATGGGGGTGGGACTCCCAGGGTGCCCTGAGACAGAGGCTCCAGAAAGCTCTCTCGGCCCCTCCGCCTGTGCAGACACAGCTAGTAGGCCTGAGCAGGACCCAGGAGGGGGCTGTTGATCTTGGACTTCAGGCCTCCAGACTTGGGTGCCATTTCTGTTCTTTATCAGCCCCCCAGTCTGTGGTATTTTGTTACAGCGGCCCAAATGGGCTAAGACAGACTTTTCCAGCACAAATATACTTTTTAAAATGAAAAGATCACTTTATAAACATAAATAAGAAAAAAATTGAAGGGGAAAAAAAATCTAGGTGTGTCTTCAGTCAGTTTGGCTTGGTTTTATACTTGAATTTAAATAGGATGTCTCTTCCAATCACTGTGAAACTGATGTGAAAGCTGTTCCAGAATGATTTCATGGGAGGGTATTGCAGGTTAGTCATTAAAGCATCTTTACCTGTCTCCTTTGAGCAGGTTTGCCCCTAATATTTGCTGGGCCTTGGGAAAAGGTAGAAATTGAAAGCTAACCAGTGTATGTTTAAATATTTAAAAGTTATAAAGTGAGCCAAAAAAAACTCCTAAATAAAACATATTCTAGTCTCCCATCTTGATAAATAAATCCTCATAAGAACTTGGAAGGCCAAGTTCTAATTTGGAGCCCCATGCCAGGGTATGGCAAGCTGGTCCTGGACTACAGAGGATGCCACACTTTCCTTCTCGCCTCTGGTGCCATCCCCAGCATCCCAGCCTCGGGAGCCCAGTGTGGACGCTCCAGCCCACAATATCCACACTCTACCCACACTCCCCACAAACAGCCCCCCTTGGGCCATGCCATGGTCTACTGGCCACTGTGCCAATGGTGTGTCTGGCCCTTTGGAGGGACCGCAAGTGGGCTCAAGTCGATCTGGACAGGAATTCCAGAATGGCAGATCCCAAGGGGAGCTCCAGGTAAGTCCCCCCACCAATCCCATGGTTCCTTGCCCCATGGGAGGGATATAGCTCCAGTTAACACTACTTTGTCTTCTTGAAATCCAATTTATCTGTCAACTTAAGGAAGAAAATGCCAAAGAAAGAGAAGCCAGTTTCTCCATTTCCATCCCTAAACTCAAGCTTCTCCAGGGCATTCTTCTAGATGTGATTCAAATGAACATAAATAATTTTGAGGAAGGCTGAGCATGGACATTGAATCTTACTGACTCTTCCCAGTCAAAATATACTTTGCAGTCCCTTTATTAAACATCTTGCCATGACAACTGTATGGTGAAGGACAAAATGAATGTTTAGCTGTGACCTTAATATAAATTCTACTAAATGCACACATGTTGGTTCTCAACAATGCACACCGAAGCTTATGCAAATGTCATAATGCAATGTTACTTCAGTTAAAAAAAGGAAGAAATAAACGCTTTATTAGAAATTTTTTTAAGCAACCACAGCAACAAAACAATACTTGACCTGGGTGCTCTATAAAATAAAACAGTCATTAATTTTAAATTACCTGCTACTTTCTCGAAACACATGTGCCAAAAGACACCAGGATGTTTATAGCAGCACTGTCTGTAATTACTAAAACTGGAAACAAGCCAGATAACTGTCAATATGTGAGTGATTAGCTCAATTGTGTATTCATGCAAGGGAATTCTCCCTCCCTCCATCACGCACACACACACACACACACACACACACACACACACACCCTCAACTACAATACCGAATGAAGGAAGCCAGATACAAAAGTGGGCATAATACATGGTTCCATTTACATAAAGTTCAAGGACAGGCAAACAGTCCTCTGGTGTTAGGAGTCAGGATGAGGCTTGGTCTCGGGGTGAATGGAACGCGAGGGGTCTTCGAGGGTCTCGAGATCTGAAGGTGTCCTATGTCTTGAGCTGAGGCTGGTCATAGGGTTGTACTCACATCATGACACCTCACTCATGTGCCCCTTATTCTGCACCTTCCCTGCGTGTCATTGCACAACCACCTTCACCATTAAGAATGCACATGGAAGCGTGAGGATTTTAAGTAGAAAGGCAGTCACTTCACAGGGACTGGAGACAGAGAGACAGGCGACCTGGACTCGTAACAGCAAGTCAAAGGGGTAGCAGATGTGGGAGACCCAGGTGCTGCAGGGAAGATGTGCACCCCACGACTTCCCGAAGGGGTTTCCAAATAGCATCCACAGGGGCCCAGGGTTATAGGGGTGTAGAGGAACCTGACTATACGGACCTCTGTTCTTAGCCCCCGAGGCCCTCAGAACAAAAGTCTTTATAATTTCTATATCCAGTCTTTCAAAGTTCTCACTGTGGGGCTGGGAAATGGGTGTGAGGTATAAATAATGCTATACAGAATCATCTCGTGGATGGAGATGGGAGGAAATGTTTCCAACATGGAAAGAACCTACCAGAGCCTTAAAATCAGCAGCCCAAGGAGCCAACCAAGGAGCTGGGCATCTCAAGGGCCCAGGAGAGAGGCCTCCAAGCGGTCTTTGGAGCTCCTGTCACCCAAGTGAGTTTAGAAGTACCATCCAAAATGGCGACTCCCCTCCCTCTGGTACAAGCCATGATGGGGACAGGGGAGGAAGGAAGAGATCCACCATTTTGAGATCAGGAGCCATTTAAACTACTCTTGCAGGCCCTCCCTGGTGGCAAGAGGGGTTAAGACAACCTATGAAGCTATCCACAGCCACTGCAGCACAAGTTCGATCCCTAGCCAGCCAGGGAGCAATCCACGTGGAGGAGCAGACCTCTCCTGACTTGCCAGTTGCTCCCCTTGGCAATGTATTTCAGTAGATCTGCCTGTTCTGCTCCCCACTCTGTCTCTGGTGAATCCCCTCATCACCGCCCCCATAACTCTGGCCTATACCCCAGTTCCTGTATGTATTAAATAAATAAATATTTTTTTAAAAAAAATAAAAAAAATAAATTACTCTTGCAGAGCAAGGAATAAGACAAGCTGTTGTTTTAGAATCCTGGGGCTCAGGTGAATCAGCAGTCACCCAGCCTTGAATTACAGACAGGTTGTGTTCAGGAAAGAATTCTGCATTCATTCCTACAGATCAGTATTTACCATCTTCCTTTGAAACCCCCGGTCACCCCAACTTTACTATATCGTTTTCCCACCAATTAACCAACAATAAGCAAGTTTTCTTCGCTTTGCCTTCCTGTGTATTTAGCAATTATAACTCAGGCTTTGGAATGGTAGGGGCCGGAAATGGAGCATGAGAGCAGCAGGCACAACGGGGAGAGGGCGCCACCTAGGGATGTACACCCGCACTCCAGTCTCATCACGTCGGGGCTCTGAACCTGCTGTCCTCTGGGTCAACCTCCAACAAAGATTTTCAAAAAATAGGATTCAATCTGGAAATACCTACAACCACTTGAAATATCCGTGATCTCAGCACATTCCACTTAATCTCTTGCGCTCGTGGTGAAAGCAGACACTGATCATCTCCAGCAGCACTGTTATTTCAACACTCTGATGGCCCCTGGCTGGTTCAACTTCCTAAATCCTATTTGACTTAAACTGATAGCAAACTCTCCTTCACTGCCTGAATAAATCTGAGGCTCAGGAGCAGTTTAGACAAAAGAAGGAAATGGGCTGGAACCGGTGTTTGGTCACGGGGGAAAATCACAAATAAATAAGGACCTATTTGAATGTGTTTACTACCCCTCTCCTCTCACACAATCTAGTAAATATTTATAGAATGTAGTAAAAGCTCACAGTTTAGAATCCAGATAAGAACAATGTTTGACATTCACAAATTAATACTATAGTAAAATACTTATTTTCAGCTAGTAAAAATGATCGTGTTCAGTTCCGTGTAAGTCTCTAACTGCCACTAGTCTCAGCACATGCACAGCCCAAGCAGATGTGGCAGGATCTAAGATTAAACATGCTTGCCCTAATAGATTATGCTGGAAATAAAGGCACCCTGAGGATTCCGTTTCTTCATCCCTCACCTCTGCCCCTCAGTTCCTAGTAGGCTCAGCATTATGTCTAAACCCCACACTCCAGTTTCCAATGAGTGAACTGAACCCACAAAGAACGAATCACAATGAACGGTCCTTACCTGGGATTTCCGATGATTGGCTCTAAGAATAAATGGCTTAATCAAAAGCATCCACGGCACAGAAATCAAAGCCATAATGACAAAGAAACTCTGGACTTCTTGCTGCAAGACCAAAGTGGTAGGATCCAATCATTTTAAGCTGACCACGCTGAATATTTTAGATGCAAAGATGCTAACATGACTCGTTTCACTTGTACTGTATTTTGAAAGCTCTAAAGCATTGCTGTGAATCCATTCACCTTCCTGTCTTGGAGCTGCAGAGAGAGACATGGCCGCCCACTGGGGCAAGTGTCCAAACAGGATGGGCACTGGAAGCTCTTCATTCCCTACTCTCTAAGCAGATCCTTCCTGGACACCCACACCATAGGTACCCAGGCTTTTGAACAGGTCGTGACTGTGAGCCACATCATGATGGTACTTGTCCCTTTGACACTGTCCCGTGGGGGCAGTATCTCCCTGGCCCTCAATGGAAAGCGTGGCTGGCCCCACGACTTCAGGACTCACTCAGCATCAACCAGAAGTCCTTGGGTCACTTGAAGTGACAAACATTATTCCCATCAGTAATAGTACATTTCCAATACTAGCTACTGATTTAAGTTCTCTCTCAAAAAACAAAAATTCCTGACAATCTCCAGCTGACTTTCAGACTCTTGCTGCAGGGAAGCTCCCGAACAGGCTCCAGGGATCTAGCTGAACTGTCTTCTGCTCTTTCTCCCACAATTCACTTTGCACTGAGGTGTGTGGTCTTAAGCTCTATTGAAACCCTCGAGTCACCCCACTTTATCTGTTCCGCCATCCTCATGCCCCCACTACATATTTTGCACCTGGTCACCAGCTTTGAAGAACAGCCAGCCCTGCTGTTGTCAGGAGAACGCAAGGGCCTGGCCACAGCTGTGGGGAACGAGTGGAAATTGGACGCCCGCAGTGAAAGGAAAACATTCCTTCGGTCTTCACGAGTATTCATCATCTTGATGGTAACGAGATTTCCCTCATGTGCTGGCAATGTCTCGTCTGCTCTATCTTCTGCCCTCCACTTCGCAAGCTCGATAGGGAGGAGCTGCAGGGACACACAGCGTGTCGGCCCTGGTTCCCTGAGCACAAAGCTGCCTCACTTCCTGCTGCCCATTTATATGTGAGGCTTTTTCCTCCTCATGAGATGCAGAGTAACTGGAGACAGAGACAGACAGACAGACAGAGAGAGAGAGAGAGAGAAAGAGAGAGAGAGAGAGAGAGAGAGAGAGAGAGAGAGAGAGAGAGAGCTGCTCTCCTTTGATACTCAAAACTAGCCCTCAGTCAGCCAGGCAGTGGGATGGGGCTGTGTTTATTAACTGGCATCATCTTCCAGCTGCATGACCCCAAGATGAAGTTTTGGAAACTCCATAATGTGTCAAGATAATGAATCTTCCTAACAGGCCCCGGGGAAGGCAGCCAACTCCATCAAGTGTGTGAATGGGAAGAACTGGACAAGCCATTCACTCAGTGTTCAGTGCTTATTCCAGGCTTTCAGCCTCATGACAAGAGGGAGCACATGAAATATGTGGTGATTCTGGGTCCTCTGCCTACAAGAGAAGACTTGTTTGGGAACTTGAAGTAAACGCTCATTGAGACACCAGCATTCAGCAAGTGAACCAGCCAATCACATTCATTCGATGTTCACAGTCGGGAGGTGTTCATGGTCATGCTGACGTATAACAAAAATGTGGTGACAAAGAGGAGGGAAGCACCTTTCAGAGGGTGCATCTGCTCTGGCGATTATCTACCATCATTCTTGATGAAAACTCTGTCACGGGCATTTTTTCCCTTATTGTTTTGCTGCTTCTGTAGAGGAGAACACTAGGATGAGGGAGAATCCCCCCACCGTATGCACCTTTATTACACTAATGAAACAAGTCAGGGAAAGACAAGCACAGTGTGGTCTCTTTTATATGTGGAATCTAACAAAACAAACAAAGAGCGAACTCATAGAAAAAGATCTCAAAGGCAAGGGCAGCGGAAGACGGGGTTGAAGGAAATGGGCAAACTTCCGGTTATCAGGAAGGAGGGATGTGGGAGGTGGTGAGGGGTGAGGGCTGGCGCTGCTGCCCAGTAGGTAGGAAAGCTGTTGGAGACTAAATCCTAAGAATCCTCATCACAAGGGACATTTTCTTTCTTCTTTCTCCCTTTTATTGTCTGTACGTGAGAGCATGATGTCAGTGGAACCCACTGTGGTCAACATTTCATAATCTCTGTAAACCAAACCATCATGCAGTAAGCCTGAAACTTAGTAATGTAGGTCAATAATTTCCTAATAAAACTGGAAAAAGTAAGTAAGTAAATAAATAAAACACTGGTATGTCTACGGAAAATAAAAACAAAGCCATGAGGATGTGCTTGGCCAGAGAAGCAATGTGACTTAACTAGGACACCCAGGGTGGGGCTCAGGGGCCCCAAAGGGCCACCTGGCACTGGAAATGAGCCCTTGAGTGTAATCCAGAGGAACCAGAACCCATTGAGGGGGCCTTCTTTTTGTGAAAATTACTTCAAACAATATTATCAGGCATTGGGCGGGAGAGGCCAAAGGAGAGAACTATTTGTATTATCCAAGAATCACCCACTGAGTTATTTTTATATCCAGCTCCTGTGATCATTTATACTTAAAAAAAATAAAATATGATGTGGGTAGTGAGGCAGAAAGAAATGGAAAGTCAGAATGAAGCAGCTGCCAGGATGGACTGTCCATGGAAGAGTCAAAAAGAAAAGAAAAAGCATCTCCAAGAGGCTCACGGGAGGGGTGAGCTTGGCCCATAATTTTCTAGAATCCACCAGCTGTGTGAGCAGAGGGGCTCCTTCTTAATTCTATTTTAATTTTCTTTCTTTCTTTTTTAATTCAATTTTTTCCTTTTCTTATTTATATATATTTTACATCATTGTTCATTTTTAAACTATTTTGATTTTCTTTCTTGTGAACCTTAACTAGAGCTTACATTCAGAAAAAAATCATCAAGAACATTTACAGTTTCAAGCCAATCGTTGGGAAGGATTATATTTTTCTTTCCACACCATGAACAAGTCATTTTCCATCCCAGGCATGACCCCTGTGTATCATCCACATGGGGGTGGCAAGAGCTGCCTTGACACCTGCACATTCATTGAAATTTAAAGAGCTTTCTGGGTGCTAAGACAGCTCAACCTTGAAAGTGCCCACTTTCTGCAACACCCAAGAAGATGAGAGAGACTGGACAGAATCAAATGCATAAAAGAAAAAAACACATAAATACCTGGTGTTTATACAGAGGTGCATTGGAAGAGTCACTGTAATTAAACAGAAACATGTTGATGAAGTGGATGAGGATGCTGGGGGCGTGCTGGGACGCATGGACATCATAGTGGCACCATTTGAAGATGATCATGAAAACCAGGTATCCAAACAGGCACAGGATAAAAATCATTTCAGGGATAAATTGCAGAAGGATGTTAAGAATTTTCCTGAAGTATCTGGAGGTGGAAAATGGACACACATATAAGGCAGAAAGCAACTAATTGTTTCATAGCCATTTCCCAGCAAGCAGCAAGGAGCTTTAGCACAAAGAAGTCGGCAAAAAGCAGGGCAGAGGGGCAAAGTCTAAAGCAAGGTCATGCCCAGATCAGGCCCAGGTAGAGCGGGTGACGGGCCTACAGTCTCACTTGCAGGCCCAGCTCATAGGGACAGACTCAAAGGCACAGAAATCTCAGGCAACTTTTCTCCTCCCTTCACCCAAGGACTCCTTGCAGAGCTCAGCCAGCAAAGGAGCTCAGGCCCAGTTGTCCAGACCGTTTTGGTACAGTCGGCAGATTAAAGTTGGTTTTTATATTTCTAAATGGCTAGGGACTGAGGGTAATCAAAAGAATAACAATATTTTATGCCACATGAAAATTACATGAAATTCAAATTTCAGGGTTCATAAATCAAGTTTTAGTGCTCGTTTATGTGTTGGCTACAAATGCCTTCCTGCTTCAACCCCAGACCTGAGAAGTTCCAGCAGAGACTGGCCTGCTAAACCTAAAACACTCACTCTCTGGCTCCTGATGCAGGTAGTCCACCCACTCCTGCTCTAAGATACTTTCCCCCAGGCTCACGTGGGGGTGCCCGAGTTGAAATGTCTGTTGGGACCCCACACTTTGTTTTTGTTTTTTTTAAGATTTATTTATTTATGCATACAAGAACTGGGGTGTAGGTCAGAGGTGTGGGGGGTGAGAGAATTCATCAGAGAGAGTGGGGAGTAGAATAGGCAGATCTACTGAAATACACTGCTGAGGGGAGCAGGGGAGAGGTCCGCTGTGCCATGTGGGTAGCTCCCTGGCCGGGGATCAAACTCGTGCTGCAGTGGCTGGTGACAGCTTGATAGCTCTGAGACTTTAACCCCTGTGTCACGCCACCAGGGAGGCCCCTACACCCTTTGTTAATTGCAAGAGTTATCTGAGGGCAGAGGGAGAGCCCAGGATAAAGCAGCATGGCTAGAGATGGGAGAGGACAGCCCCCAAAAGCCTCATCCAAAAAGTACTTTCCAGTGTGATCATTCAATTCCCATCTTTTAGCAGCAACAGCACCAGAGGGCTTGTCATCAGTTTACTCCCTCAGCATTTCCAGTTGTCAAGCAGAATTGTAATTCTTGCACTTTCAGGTTGGGGGCCACCGTGGAACTAGCTCTGGCCAATGACGTGGGCACAGAAGGTGGATTTGTCCCTTTGGGCGGAAGCTTGAGAGTCTCATGTCACATTCCCTCTCCTGCCAGGGCCGGGAACGTGCTTAGATGCTGGCTGCCCGTGCAGGGATGGCAGGGGAGCGGTTCCAGGGAGTCGCCACACATAGTGTTAGGATCTTGAGCCACTAAGCCTGGGGTTGTCGGCTACTATACAATAACCTGAGCCGTCCCACCTGTCGCATCCCAGCCTGTGGCAGGAAAGTCTCAGAGGTGTTGAGCACGTATCTGTGATCGCACAGCTACTGCGAGTCAGAACCAGTAGTTCTGATTCTAGACTGGTCTCCTGGACCCGGGGGCACCTGGGCGACCTCGCGTGCTCCTGGGCACCAAGGTGAAGTGTCAGGAATACCTGAAGCTGCCCTGCTCACACAAGGTAGCTCTGAATATGTTTTCAAATATACACCATTAGCATCAGCCCATTTGAGCAGCTTTCCAGAAATGGACCTTAGAGCAGGAGAGGAACAGACAGGAGAACCTTAAGAGCCCTTAAAAGAGGCTGCTGCCGGGGCCTCCCTGGTGGCGCAGGCGGTTGAACGCTGCACTGTGAAGCTGTCCACAGCCGCTGCAGTGCGGGTTCGATCCCAGCTGGCTGGTGAGAATCCCCCATGGCATGGCAGGCCTCTCCTGTCTCGCCCGCTGCTCCCCTCAGCAATGTATTTCGTCAGTCCACCTGTTCTGTTCCCCACTCTGTTTCTGGGGAATCTTCTCACCCTCCCGTGCATCTGGTCTATACCCCTGTTCTTGTATAAAAATAAATAAATCTTTAAAAAAAGAGGGGGGGGGCTGCTGCCAGGAGCAGAACTGACTTCAGATGGAGCTCAGCCTCTGAGGCTCTGAGGGCCAAAATTCACTAAGTCCACGGCCACCACGGCGGGGAGCCGAGCCTGGTGACAGCACCCACCCAGGCCTTCCAGGTGGTGGGACAAGGAGCTGTGGGCTCGCTGGTCCCTCCTGAGCCCTCATGTGTTTCTGAGGCGAAAGGCGTGCTCACCTTTGAGAGACTCCACTGAGCACAAACAGCGGAGTTTTGCCATTTCTGGCAAACTGGCTTGTCCCTGCGGGAAGGAAGCCCCTGCCCAGGGCAGAGGGGCCCCCAAGTCACCCTGGGGTGACACCATGCTCACCATTTCTGGGGTCAGACCCAGTGGGTAGAACTTACACGTGATTGAAAAGGCTGAGAATCACGCCGAAGACCATCTGGACGATGCCCAGGATAACGGACATCTTCATTTTGTAGGAGTTCAAGAAAGTTAGTTTGTTTGAAGCCAAGTTCCAAATCTAGATGGAAAGTATGAGGAGAGAGACGCCTGAGGCTGGAGTCCTGGAGTTCTGCTGGAGGTGGAGGCCATGGCACCCCCACCACCCCCGAAGTCGCTCTGGAAGCCACATTCACAGATTTCAGTCCAGTTCAAAGCATGCATTTTGGGCCCACTAACGGGGAAGGACCAAGCCCCTTACAAATGCAACTTGACCTGACCGACAGAAGCCTGTCAGAACCCTTGGGGCTATTAGTAAGACAGCATGTGGCAGGAAGAAAACTGGGGGGTGGGTGGAGGATCCTACATGACCCTCCCCCAAGACCCCCCATTCTAAATGACACATTTGCACAAATCTGAAACTTGCTTCAGTTCTCTTAAAAAGGGCACAGACCTCTGGCCCAGAAATGTAGCCGACCCCTTCTTACCCTGCTTCACATTAGAAAGTACTTTCCCAGGCTCTCCCCAAGAAACCACCCCTGATGTAACACATACTTATGGGCGCCACATATGGGATGTGGTCCCTGCCATCTTCTCGGCTGCTTTAAAAAGAATTATCAGGCTGGCAACGTGAGAGCCTAACCTGCCCCAAGGGAGACTGACACGGAGCAAGCCCTGGGAGGGATGGGGGGCTGGACAGGGCCTCACCCTGAGTAATGACCCCAGTGGCTTCCCCACAGACATCCCAGACACCCTGTGATCTCCACTCCCTCCCCTAGGCAATGTTCTTACCCCCGGCCCCCCTGCAACTTTGGGGCCCCCTGACTGCCAACGGGACGCATGCTGAGGGCTTGCTCTGCTGCATCTCTGAGAGGACACAGCCACAAGCGTCGGCTCAGCTGATGTCCTTCTCCAAATTTCTCTGCATCTGCTAAGGAGCCAGCATCACGCAAGCACAGCCACGCACGGGGTGGCCTTGTCCCCGCCCCGGCACACACAGAGCAGGCACCCTGCGTCTCAGATTCTTTCTTGCAAGGTCCTGGGAGGCTGCCAGATGGACAGTTACAGAGGAGGTTGCCAGGAAATTAGGGGCGTGACTCCAGACACCGGCACCCAGATATCAGAGGCACCTGCTCTCTCCTCCCTGCCCACCCTGGCATCTGAGCTGATGCAGGCTCACCCTCCCCCCTCTGCCCATGCCTTTTCCCACCTGCTTCATCAGTCCCTATAGGATCACTGGCATGGGGGGCGCAGGATGGCCACTTCACTGACGGGCTAGACACGTTCACGGTTAAGCACAGGATTCCACGTACTAAGCTCTTGAAATATGTCTGCTTATCTCGTTGAATCCCAGCAAAAAACCTATGGGATGGGCCTAAGTATTCCCATTTTACAGATGAGGGGAGTTATCTTAATCTCAGAGTGATTAAGCTACTTACACACTTAGGAAGAAACAATATAAAAGCAAAGATGTGATTCACCCAGTTAACACACCAGATTCTACTCTGGGTGTTTTACATGTAAAAATCTTTTCATCTTCTGAGCAAGCCTATGGGTAGGGCCATTATTACATCCATTTTACAGACGAGGAAGCAGACACGTGGCGAGGCTAACTTGCTAAAAGTCACACAGCAAGATAATAGAAAAGTCAAAATTGGGGCCTCCCTGGTAGTGCAGCGGGTTGAGCACCACGCTGTGAAGCTGTCCGCAGCCTCTGCAGTGCGGTTTCGATTCCCGGCCAGCCAGGGAGATACCCACTTGGCGCTGCAGACCTCTCCTGTCTCACCCACTGCTCGCCTCAGCAGTGTCTTCCGTCTGTCTGCCTGCTCTGCTCCCCACTCTGTCTCTGGTGAATTCTCTCACCTTCCCGCGCCTCTGACTGTGCCCCAGATCTTGTATAAATAAATAAATTTTTAAAAAAAGAAAAGAAAAGAAAAGCCAAGATTGCAACGCAGCCGTTTGATTCCAAAGCGTGGGTGTTTAACCATTGTGTTGTGTTCATTTATTACAAAATATTCACAAACACCTCGAGAAAGACCTTTTGGCTCCAATGCCCAAACATTTTTCAATTTGACTCACAAATCGACACTAAACACGGTTAATAAATCCAGCTACTGAAATTTAGATTATGTAAAAATCAAACCCTTCACTAATATATGTAAAGCACTAATACAGCCACAGAGATGCTGTGTTAAAGGGGCTCTGGGAATACGATTGCAGGGGTAATGTTATTATTATTTTTAAAATAATGTTTGTATTAAATGGATTTTAAAATCATATTGGCATACTATTTTATGGGGAAAATATTATCGCTAAATGTTACTGGAAAAGTTATTTTCACCTTCTTTCATCCTCAAATTTCTTCCTTTTATTTCTTTTTTTTTTAATTTATTTTATTTATTTATTTGTTTAGTTTATTTATTTATACGAGCACTGGGTACAGTCAGAAGCGCGGGAGGGTGAGAGAATTCACCAGAGCCAGAGCGGGGAGCAGAGCAGGCAGAAGGACCGAAGTACACTGCTGAGGGGAGCAGCGGGCCTGCGCGCCATGTGGGACCCTCCTCTGGTGGCCGGGGAGCAGCCGGGGATTGAACTGGCGCTGCAGAGGCTGCGGGCAGCTTCGCAACCCAGCGCTCAACTGCTGCGCCACCGGGGAGACCCTCTTCCTTTTATTTCTAAGTGTGAATAGATGACAAAATGGCCTGCAGACTAGAAACTCTGGTCTACTTGGTTCTAAAATGTGAAATACTCTCCCCTTTGTGAAGAGCAGAACAGCAGACAGAATTTGCTGATGAATAGGATGCAGGCTGGGAAGGGAAGAAAGGAAACTGTTGAAGCGATGAGCTTCAATGCAAAGAAGGTCACGCAGCCCCTAAAGTCACCCCTCTCCCCACTCCGCCTGCTTTGCTAATCATGAAATTCCTTGGATAAGAGTAAGGCCTTCCAGTCTACAAAAATAACAAGTTGCATTTGTTCTCAGTACTTTGCAGCTTACACGTCAGCTTTCAAGGACTTTACTTCTTTTGATAAAACAGAATGCAAGAGACAGTGGGGGTAAAAATAAACAAATCCTGGATGAAGCTTTCCCTTTCCAAGGAAGGGAGGTAGGCAGAATAAGGGAAGACCCAGGAAAATGGAAGAGGCGCTGACCCACAAGGTAGCACAAAACAGAGAAACAAGTTTATGATCAGTGTGTTTACTCCTATTTGTCAGCAATTAAATTGAGATTCTGCATTCTCTTCGGCAAAAAGAGCTTAGAGGAAACACAGACAGACAGCTCTTCCCAAGTTTAGCTCTAGACTATCCTGCTCATTTGGAACATAAGGCCGCCACCTGGTGGCAGTATGCATTAGTCCACCATGGGCACATAATTTCTTGAAATGTGTCTTGAAATTTAAAGGCTGTGCAAAGAAGCAGCTTTGTGTTGCTTGGCTCCAATTGAACCGAGATAAATATAACAAGTGAAAGTTAACACATAACTTCTTTGAAAGTTGTATCAATTCTATGCAGTAAAATAAAGCAAAAATAAAGGCAAATCCACACTTTTCTAGGAAAAAGGATGGCTTGACCCTTTATAGGAAAATGTCAAAGTAGGAACTTGACGAGGATGCAAAAGTGACTATTTAATATGCAACTTTGCAGTTAGCCAAGGACCTTTAAAAGAAACAACCATTAACTGCCAGAGGTATAATTAATGGATGACAGGCCAATGTTTGCAGAACTGTATGGAAATTGACACAGGAACTGGGTAAAGAGTACACACAGGGTATGTATTAGAATCCAGTGCAGTCTCACAAAAACCTCCATTACATGTTATTGTATCTCAACATAAGTTTGCTCATTTGAATTTCTCGCATTCCACCCCCTAGCCAGAGACATACTCAGCAACACATTCCACATAACAAGTTTTTAACCCAAGAAAAAGTTATTACCGGATCAATCCCAAATGGGTATGGATTTCCAGAGAACACTCCTGGAATGGCAGGGTCCAGCTGTAAAAGTGGATTTTCTTCTATTATGTGTTTACTGTCCAGAAAGAAAGGAAAAACAAAGACAAAACCAGGGTCAATCAGAGGAAGGAAAAACTACAATATTGCATCAGTCGTGAATCACAAGCCATAGTCCGTCAGTGCAGCTCATCAATTTGGCTCATTCAATTATTCTACGAATGAATGCTGAACACCTACTATGTGTCAAGTATGGTCCTAGGTGCTGACAAACAGAAATTGCTGTCTGGTCCCTAAGGTGTTCACAGACTGAGTTTCCAAAAGACTCAGTGTGATAGGGTTCAGTGAAGTGAAACAATTAGACTATTGAATATGCATCAGCAAAGACAGAGGAGGCGGATATGAAGGGAACATATAAGAAATAAAATCTTTCCAGGGGGCCTCCCCGGTGGTGCAAGGGGCTAAATCTCAGCACTATGAGACTATCCGCAGCCACTGCAGCATGAGTTCCATCCCCTTCAGGCCAGGGAGCTACCCACATGGCACAGCAGACCTCTCCTGTGTCAACCGCTGCTCCCCTCAACAGTGTATTTCAGTGCATCTGCCTGTTCTGCTCCCCGCTCTGTCTCTGATGAATCCTCCTACCTCCGGCACCTCTGGGCTGTACCCCAGCTCTTGTATGCATAGATAAATAAATCTTTAAAAATAAAATAAAAATAAAACCTTTTCAGGGTCCAGACTGGGAAAACTGCCTGGGGACACATGGGCTGATCCTGGAGGAAGGAATCAGCCTTCACTCAAAAAGTGTGGTTCATTGACTGTCTTTAAACTTGAGTCCCTTCTTTATAGGAGTCTCTTGTTTTCTTGCCAGCCCGAGGAAATAAGAGCATTTGGGTTTGGTTTGGTTTTGACAGAGAATACATCTATGGAGGGTCCAAGAATGAGTGAAATGATGAAAACCCAAGTGCTGTCAACTCCGACTGGTTGCCTAGAAATATACCCCTTCCTCCTGCAACTGAGGTGCTGGGGGTTATTAGGAAACCTGATGATGCTGGCCAGTCCTCAATGGACAGTGGAAACAGCTGGCCATGACTGGCCATCCCAGACACGATCTCTGCCCCTGGGCACGTGTCGGTGACACTGATTAGATTTAGTTAGCAGAGAAATGGTTCATGTGTCAGCAAAGAGAAAACCCACTTCTGACAAGCGGGAACTGGCTTGGCACCATGTCTACTGTTGAATACAAACAGTTCCCAAGAACACCGACATCCGACAAGACCCCTGTAACTGGGAAGGCTCAGGACAAAGACAAGCCCATTCCACAATCAGACCTGAAAATGGGCAAAAATAAGGACATCGCCTACACCATGAAAGTGACCAAATAATTATTCATCCTCACAGGAGCCAAATCCTCTAAGGATTTTCTACCATCCTCTCCATAGAATGGAGAAAGGAGAGTCTCCAACAAATGATGCTGGGTAAACTGGACAGACACTTGTAACAGAACAAACTAGATCACTCTAACTGCATGCACAGAAAGAAATTCAAAATGGATTAAAGACTTCACTATAAGACCTGCAACAATAAAATACACAGAAATTTCATGATGTCAGTGATAGCGGTGTCTGTGAGCGTACCAACCCCTACAGCAAAGGAAATAAAAGCAAACACAAATAGTTGCGATTACCTCAAATTCAAAAGGTTTGACACAGCAAGAGGAAATATTAGCATCAGCCTTGCTTAAAGCAAAGCCTCTGCCCCAAATGCTTGGAGGCATAATTTCACTTTCTCTAGTTTCCTGCCTGAGCAAGTGAAGTTTCAAATGAAACCTTCTCCACGAAGTTGTTTCCAGGACTGTTTATCCGATGCCCAGTTTATACCTGCTCTACCGCTTGTTTTCCCAATAGAGTCCAGCACATAGAATGCACTCTGTGGTATATGCTTCACCTGTCTGCAACTTACTTCCACGTGCCATTTCTGAACATGGGGCGGACACTCCAAGAAGAGCCGAAGATGTTGAAAGACTTGGAGAAGCAGTCGTTGTAAATCAAGCCCGTGTAGATGGAGAAGATGCCCATAAGGAGTATCAGATAGCGTCCATGGAAGAACGTGTTCCAGATCTGGCCTCAGGGAGACAGAGAGGACTGTCAGTGGGTTCTGAATCACACTCCAGGCAAAATTGTGTTATAAGTTGGCTCCATCACCACCACCACAATCGCCTTCACCAGGCACCCGAGCATCCTACAAAGGGGCCATATGTCAAGGCAGACATCAAAGTGATTCAAAGAAAAAGTGCACACACATCACCGGTTTCCTTAGCTTATATGCGGAATCCCAGGAAAGTCCTACACTGGAAGTTGTTATTATGAAAACAACCACATAAGCACCGTATTCTTTCATTTAGCCTTGACTGGACCAGGAACTGAAGCAGAAGCTGAGGTCTCCCCTGTCCAGGCAGGGTCTTGAAAGTAGGTAGTCGCGGGCATCCCTGGTGGCGCAGGGGTTAAGCGCCAGTACTATAAGGCTATCAGCTGCCACTGCAGCATGAGTATGATCCCCAGCCAGGGAGGTGACCCACATGGCACAGCAGACCTCTCCTGTCTCGCCCACTGCTCCCCTCAGCAGTGTGTTTCAGTTGGTCTGCCTGTTCTGTTCCCCACTCTGTCTCTAGTGAATCTGCTCACCGACCCCCGCCCCGCACCTCTGGCCTGTACCCCAATTCTTGTATTCATAAATAAATAAATCTTTAAAAAAAAGAAAGTAGGTAGTCTCAAGTGTTCCCAGGAGACAAGCACTGAGCTGCCTCATGTCACTGCTGAACTTCATGGCAAGTGAGATCTGTACTCATTTGGGATCTTGTCATTATAAAGCTGAGTTCCAAGCCCATCCACTAAGAAGAGTAAACAGCCAGCCAGTAACCAGATGATGCATATCAAGCACTCTAAGAAATGCTGAAATGTAACTTTGAGACTTTAAATATTTATTACAGGAAACTGTTAAATGCTTGTCATGGAAAATTGTATCGGTTAAAGCCTGATTTTTCCAGGAAGCGTGTTGATGATTAACTCTACGACATCGCTGAACCAGCTCTAGTCAAGTCAACCTGTTATCAAAGTCTGCAGATACTCTTAAAATTCAGAACAGAGCTAAAGGCAAGTTTCCACTTTGTCAAATGTATTACAATGGACATAAAGGGATGCTAACTGGTTCATTTTTTAAATAATGCAAGCTCTTGGGGTTGTCTCAATTTTCACAATACTCTGGGAAGGAACTTCACACAAGGCAGAGGAACAGCAGGTGTAAAGTAAGGCTGTGATTCTCAGGACTTCTTAGTGTTTTCTAAGAGCACTGACCGTGGACTTGCAGAAAGGATCTGCCGTGAAAAAATGTTCATGATATTTCAAGTGTGATGGAGATTATGAATTAAAATGCACTACTTGGTCCTCTCTGGTGACTCAAGGGGTTAAGCACCACACTATGAAGCTGTCCGCAGCCTCTGCAGCACGAGTTCCATCCCGGGCCGGCCAGGGAGCAACCCACATGGCGCAGTAGACCTCTCCTGTCTCGCCCCTGCTCCCCTCAGCAGAGTCCTTTGGTCAATCTGCTGGTTCTGTTCCCCGCTCTGTTTCTGGTAGATCCTCTCACCCCCTGCATCTCTGGCCTGTACCCCAGCTCTTGTATGCATAAATAAATAAATCATTTTTTTAAAAAAAGATACCATTTTCATAGACTGCTGTATTTTCCCAGTTTTGTCAGTAAACAGATACTGCTTTCATAATAAAAAAAAAAATCTATGTTGGGAAAGAAAAAAAAGTTAAGGAAAAGATCAGTGCCTTGTTAAGCCCCGGGTAAAAAGTCCAAGCATTGGAAGGAAACCACCAAAATATGCAAAGAATTTACCTTTGACCAGGAGTTGTATGCTGGATTTTGACCCTTATTTACATCCCATCTTTCCTTGCATATCATAAGAATAGGTTCTGTGACATACTTTTTTTTTTTTAATATTCTACTTATAACCTCAAGGAGATGAGGTGAGACATTTCATGGACACCCACCTCGTTGTCACTCTTCTGGGACAGCAGGCGTCTCTCATTGAGCACCATCCAAAGGGCCGCCAGGAGCATCACAGTTCCATGGCCGCAGTCTCCAAACATCACGGCAAACAGGAAGGGGAACGTGACGATGGTGTAGGGAGCTGGAGGTGAGAGCCGCAGCAGCCTGAGTGTCCCAGCATCCTTTGGGCCCCCGTCAGACATTTCTCTAGCACCACTCCAGGATCCACACAATCCCTGGGTCTGTCTGATTCTCTCTTCCCTCACACCCCACCCTGCACTTACCGAGGCCCCGTACGAGCTCAGTCTCAGTCTCTACAAGCTGATGTTATCATTCTCCACTCTACAGATGAGCTGAGTTTTGAAGCCGCTAACTGACTTGCCCAAGATAACAAATTTAATGGCATTTTAAGCCAATATTCTAAGTGTTTTCCATAATCAATACCACCATTTGTGTCTGTTTCCCGACCATCCACGTGAGCCACAAGCATCTCCAGCAGATACTCAGCCTATGGGGTCTCTGCACTGCTGATCACAAGCTCGCTTGGCACCCAGCACAGCTTATGGAAAGGACAACTGGTTGACCCCTTTGCTTTACAAACCAGGCTAGCAGGATCCCACAGCTTGGGTCACTAGGAAGCAAGTCTTTTGAGTCCAAGTTCTGCAAAATCCCTCTCCCTTACAACAACTACAGGACCGTGAAAATGCCTGGAGATGCCCTCCCTGAACTGGAGAAGGAAACAAGAATTGACTTTGGCTGCCTGAGGAAGTTCATATTTAAGGGAGAACCGGTGAATGCTAAACAAAGACCATATAGGGCGATAAGAAAGATCTTAGGAATGTCACAAGGCTTAAGAATTCACCTTCTAGGTCACCTCAGGGGTAAATCTTACCCAATTCTTTTATCCAAGCTGCCCAGCTGTGCAATGACACATCAGGCCCCTTACCTGGGTTTATCTCCCGGTAATTGCCTACGCCATAGGCATCTACAATATTCTGGAAGCCAGCTGTGAATTTATTGGTCCTGTTAAATGTGGGAGGATCCGCTTTAGATTGCACTGCAGTCATGATGGGGACCACAGAGGAGCCACTGAGTTGCTGCAAAAGGAACACACACAAGGTAAAAAAGAGAGCCTCTTACTAAGAGTCAGAACATGGGTGAACTTGGGAAGAATTCTTGACTGCTGAGACCCATGATTTCATCTGTAAAAGTTAAAACCTTCCTAATACTTATCTAGTTTATCTGCAAGAATGTTCCTTCTGGCAATTTCCACTCTCCTGCTCCTGAAACACAGGTGTTACACCAAAGTTCTAGACCTTCTACTCCTCCCTCAAGAGCCCATCCCCTTTTCTAATTTCATCCCTCATCTTCCAAATGGCACTGACCCTACCCCCATTTCAATTCTTTTTTTTTTTTTAATGAAGTACCATTGTTTTACATCCTTGTTCATTTTTTCACAGTACAGGATTTCTCTCCTCAGGTGTGGTCACCGTAGCTCTCCCACCACCAAGCACCTGTAATTCTCCACCATGTGCAACTGCTCGACCCCCTCACCCCTTCCCACCCTTCCCCTCCCCCTGCATGCCTCAAATCTAGGTTCAGTTTTCCAGGGTTGGTCTTAATGTTGGTCTTGGTCTGACCCTTGGTTCGGTTTCTCTATATCCCACATTTAAATGACACCATCCGGCATTTCTTTCTCCTTCTGGCTTATTTCACTTAGCATAACCCCTTCCGGCTCCGTTCCAAATTTCAATTCTTTTTTAATTACCCGTCTAGACTTTGAAACTCTCATGCTTCAACAACCCCACATAATCTAGGAACCTAAAACTGAATTCATCAACTCAGCCCAAAGCCACGTCTTCCCTTGACTTCCCTGTTCCTTCAGAGTTCTCTAGATTCCTGGAGCCTTGGAACCATCAACATGTCACTTATGCTCCAATCAATCCCAAATCTTGCTGTGGTCCCTTTTAATTTTTTTTTTAAAGATTTATTTATGCAGACAAGAGCTGGGGTACAGGCCAGAGATTGGGGGGGGGGTAAGAGGATCCACCAGAGACAGAGTGGGGAACAGAACAGGCAGACTGAGTGAAATACACTGCTGAGGGGAGCAGTGGGCGAGTCAGGAGAGGTCTGCTGCACCATGTGGGTTTTTCCCTGGCTGGCCGGGGATCAAAATTGTGCTGCAGAGGCTGTGGATTGCTTCATAGTGCGGTGCTTAACCTCTTGCGCCACCAGGGAGGCCCCTGGTCCCTTTTAAAATCCATCCCACATTCCCACTCCTACAGGTACCACCTCCACCCAAGTCTCACCATCTTGCTGCAGTCTCTTTCCCTTCCATTTCTACTGCCTAATCTTTCTTTTAACAAAACAAACAAAGAGTACAACTTTGGTCATGTTACCTTCCTACTCAAAAATTTTCAAAGGTTTCCTGTTTGTTAGAGAATGAAATCAAGGCTCTTTAGTCTAATAAGCCAGACTCCACTGCAATATTGACTTAATCCTCCAGTCACATCTTCAACCCCCACTTCTCTCCATGGAAACCAGCCACCTCCACACCAGACATTTCTCTTCTTCACTTACCCAAGACTAGCAACTCTCCAGGCTCACCCCTGAGACCTTCTGGTCACTTCACACTCCAACAGCAGTTAATGTCTGCACGCTTGGGGCTAGCACCAGCTAAATGGGTGTTCATGGTCCTGAACGCTTTGTGGCATCAATTCTCCTCACACTGTCATGAAGTAGGGGTCACCACAAGCCCCACTTTACAGGTGAGGAAACAAAGGCCCAGAGAGGTCAAGTCACTTCCCAAGGTCACACAGCAAGTGGAGGAATTCCTTATTAGAGGTCTTTCATGCGTGTGCCTCCTGTGGGCAAGAACTGTGACTCTCTTTTCTTTTTACCTGCCCCCAGCAGCTGACGTACTGCCTGACATAAGTTGTTTTTTTTTTTTTTAAAGATTTATTTATTTATTTATTTATTTATAGAAGCACTGGGTACAGTCAGAAGCACGGGAGGGTGAGAGAATTCACCAGAGCCAGAGCGGGGAGCAGAGCAGGCAGACTGATGAAGAAATACACTGCTGAGGGGAGCAGCGGGCGGCAGGAGAGGTCTGCGCGCCATGTGGGACCCTCGCCCAGTGGCCGGGGATCGAACCGGCGCTGCAGAGGCTGCGGGCAGCTTCGCAACCCAGCGCTCAACCGCTGCACCAGCAGGGGAGGCCCCTGACATAAGTATTTTTTTGCTTACTGTGATGATTTTGATAGCTCTCCCCTTGACGTTTCCTCTTTATCTCCTACCCATTCAGGCTCATCTACTGCTATCTGGGGAAGAACATCGGTTATGTCAGAGGACTGAAGAAACCGTGGGCATAGCCCTAAGGAGGCCGGCGGGTGTCTGGCTCCTTCCCGCTACATGGATACTGTGCCATCAAAGCCCAGAGTGAGGACCCCGCCTGATGGCCCCGCAGCCGTCTCCACACTGCAGAGAAGGGTCACGTGAGGATCATGGGAACAAAGCCACAGCCCTTGCCGGCTCTGTAGCTCTTCAGGCACAGCCCAGCAGCCTCTCCCATTTTTTGACCCGGCTACTCCCTCTCTCCAGCCCCTGAACTCCAGGTGGCCCCTCCTCACCTTTCTTCACCTGCTCACTGACGGATCTTCATGGTTCAGCCCTGGAATCACTTCCTCCCAGAAGCCCTCCCCAGTCTGGAGGAAAGGTTCTCTTTAAGTGCCCCGTTGAGGTGGCTGCTGGGTCATACTCTAATTAGGGTATGTGGGTTAAAAGGGCAATTCCTGGATTTAAATCCTGCCTCTTGACTGCAGGCTGTGGCCAAGTTACTTCTCTCTGCGGCCAGTCTCCTCACCTGTACAGAGAGGATCAAGATAGCTGCTGCCTCCCAGCCACTCCCACCTCAAGGGCTTCACCTCCAGGCCTTCAGCCCAAGAGCTTTTCCTCCCTCCAACCCCTCAATCTTCCCAAGACATTTTGGGAAGTCTCTTCCAAGGCCCCCTATACCGAGGAGCCTTCTCAGACAACAGCCCTATCACAGCATTGCAAGACCTAACATCCCAAGTGTCGCCCTGACATCTTTCAGCCTCTCAGGAACTCCAAAGCCATGAGTTCCCGGCGCTCACCACCTCTGCCTCCCAGTTAGGTCTCCCTCGCCCAGAGCAGCCGCACCCTGCCCTGTCTTCAGCTTAATGGACGTCATTTCCCAGCCTCCCAGGGAAATTATTCAACAAGCTAATCACATCTGCCCATGGAAGCCAGGGACAGCCCCCTCCTGCCATCATGCTGTTTCCTACAAACATCATGGCATGTGGTACCCCCGCCCCCACCATCAGCTCTGAGCAAATGTGACTGATATATCACTGCCAATCTCATTAGGTATTGTGGGTTCACCCACCTTCTACCATCTAAGGTGAATGTTCCGTCTTCACCACTAAGATAGCATCAGAAGAAGCCCCACTCCCTACCCAGCCAGCTATGACCCTGTTCTACTTCCTGCCCGCCAGGCATCACCACATGACATCATGTTAGTTATGGACAAGTCTGTGTCCCTTTCCAGAAAGTCTATCAGGACAGGGCCTGCTCTGCTAGTGGATCCTTAGATGAGCTCCTGGTGCCCAGTGACACCTAGAGAGATGGATGGAGAGAGCTGTGAGAATTAAAATAGGCAGGTGCACACTTAGCACTGCGGCTGGCTCACAGTGGGCAATGCATGCATTTGGGCAACTGGTTACTGGTGCCTGGTTATGTGTCTCTCCAGCTAGACCATCAGGAGGCAAAGCACACTATCTGCAGGCACCGCTAGTCCGCGGACTGGCACATCCTCGTCTCTCTCTCACATTGAGGATCAAAGACACATCGAATGCTCGTTACACACCCAGAAGAAAAGGTGATTCAGGCTGGGCCCTCACACTGCCTTGAGGACTGAAGATACAAAGGCGACACTCCTACCAGGAGTTCATGTAGCTCGGGCCAACAGCCTGACCAGGCAGGGCGTGCCTCCCCTGGCCAACCTGCGCCCCGCCACTCACCGCGCCCTGCTCTAGGGACCTCTTGATGCGCGCGGCGTCAGCCACTGGGAACCAGATCTCAGCAATGATGCACTGCTGGGTGACATCGATGTTGCACATGTTCAGGATGTGGTAGACGGCCTTCATCTTCTGTACCTTAATGGCCCAGGAGTGCCAGTTGGCAGCCGCTTCTTGCAGGAGGCACTGACGGTGAGACTCCGTTTGTGTTATGACCTGGGCAAAAAACACACAGAAGAACCAGGAACATTCATGGGGAGGTTTGGCCATGTGGCAAAAATGATTCTTTGGCCAGAGCAGCTTCCCAGCCCTCTGCTATCTCCCTGGGCTGCAGCTCCACACTATGTACTTGACTCGCCCTCCTAGAGGGGAAAGCCCTTAAGCAAAGGTTGTATCTTCCCTTTCTTCTAAAGTCTTCACTGTACCATTGTTATGGGTTGAACTGTGTCCCCCAGAAGATAGGTCAAGTCATGAGACCCTAAATCCAGGACCTCTCCTGTCTCACCCACTGCTTCCCTCAGCAGTGTATTTCCATCGATCTGCCTGTTCTGTTTCCCGCTCTGACTCTGGTGAATCCTCTCTCTCTCTCTCTCTCTCTCTCTCTCTCTCTCTCTCACACACACACACACACACACACACACACACACACACACACACCCCTCTGGCCTATACCCCAGCTCTTGTGTGCATAAATAAATCTTTAAAAAATAAAAAAACTGTCAACATGACCTTGTTTGGAATGTGCAGAGGTGATCAAGTTAAGATGAGACTGCACTGGAGTAGGGGGAGACAGGGCTGTGGCCTCATAAGGAATGTGGACACTGAGGGACCAGGAACAAATGCCCACGTGATGATGGGAAGCAGAGATAGGCATTGACAGAGCAACGAACACCAAAATTGCCAACAAGTTCCGGAGCCAGGGAGATGGCTTGGTTTGGCCAGGCTGCTAGACCAAAGAGCAGAATCGGGGCTTATAAACAACAGAAACTTATTTCTCACAGCTCTAGAGGCTGGGAGTTTCCTGGCCAGCCCAGCCCCTCTTCTGTGTCAGAGACTTCAAATTCCAGCTTCACAGGGTGAAGCCTGCCCTGGGGCCTAATCCCTTTCAGGAAAGACCTGCCCAAATCACCTACTCAATTCCCAAAGGCCACACCTTCTTATACCATCACTTTGGGCATTGGGTTTTTGAGTAAGAATTTTGGTTGAGACACAAACATTCAGACCAAGGCAGCAAGGGGTCTTCCTGTGCCTTCGGGTGCCTCCCAAGGAGGGAACCTGCCTTTCAGACTTGGGGCCTCCAGAACGGTGAGAGAGAAAATCTCTGGTTTTGAAGCAACTCAGTTTGTGACACTTTATTAGAGCAGCCCCAGGAGGTAAATACACACATGAAAATGCTTTAAACACATGATCTTGTCAATAAATGACAAGTGGGTTAATGAATGAAGGGATGAAAAGACATTTGGCCCACAGAGAACCTGCTGAATGGAATGTCTGTCTGGTGATGATAACAATTAGGGTAAATCTTCAGTGAGCTTTACCTGTGGCTACCCATGTCATACAAATATAAGCAAAAGTGTAGTTTAATTTCTTTTCTATTTGCCTTGGGAAGTTTGCATAAAACCTATCACGGGATATTTGGTGGAAAGAATTTCCAGGGCAGTTCTTCAGGTAAACAAAGTGTCCTTGTTAAGTAACAACAGAAGAATAGTGAGGATTAAACATACTTTTCTGGAAAGGTAAAATTGTCTGTTAACTTTAGAGTTTTGAAACACACACACACACACATACACACACCCTAATTACTAAGCAGTTATTGAAAATCTGGAACAACAGCTTCTAAAAATTAAATTTAATTAAAATGAAATACATACAAATAAGGGGCCTCCTTGGTGGTGCAAGGGGTTAAGTCTCAGCACTATCAAGCTATCACCAGCCACTGATGCATGAGTTCGATCCCCCGCCAGGGAGCTCACACTCTTAGCACAGCAGACCTCTCCTGTCTCACCTGATGCTCACCTCAGCAGCTTACCTCAGTAGATCTACCTGTTCTGCTCCCCACTCTATTTCTGGTGAATCCTCTCACCCCCGTACCACTAGCCTACACCCCAGTCCTTATATGCACAAACAAATAAAAATAAATCTTCAAAATAAATGAAATACAAATAAAACTTCAGTCCCTTGGTTGCATGGGCCATGTTTCAAGCACTCAGTGACCACATGTGGCTCGTGGCTCTGGCATTGGGCTCACAGGGTAGGTGACACCTTCACCCCCACAAAAAGTTCTCTTGGACTGGTGAGGGAGATCTAGAATATACAATTTAGTGCAGGTCCAGCTGCTTTTAGGGACTACTTTCAAAGCTGCTGCGATGAGATGTGGTATATACGCACAATGGAATACCACTCAGCCATCAAAAAAGATAAACTCATGCCATGTGCAGCAACACAAATGGAGCTGGAAGGGATGAAGCTAAGTGAAATAAGGCGGAAGGAGAAAGACAAACACCGAATGGTGTCACTGATATGTGTAAGATAGAGAAAAGAAACTAAGAGTTCGAGAAAGACTAGCTTAAAAACTAACCCTTGAGGGCCTCCCCTGGTGGCGCAGCATTTGAGCGCTAGGCTGTGAAGCTGCCCGCAGCCTCAGCAGCGTCGTTTCGATCGTTTCGATCGCTGGCGAGGGTCCCACAAGGCGCGCAGACCTCTCCTGCCGCGCCCGCTTCTCCCCTCAGCAGTGTACTTCATCAGTCTGCCTGCTCTGCTCTCCCCTCTGGCTCTGGTGAATTCTCTCACCCTCCCGCGCTTCTGACTGTACCCAGTGCTTGTATAAATAAATAAATCAATCTTTAAAAAAAAACAAAAAACTAACCCTTGATAGCTGACTCAGAACTGAAGCCCCAAGCAAGGAGGAGGAGTAAGAATCAAGAAGGAAGGAAGCACCATGGGTTTGGTGGTGGGTGTACTACGTTGGTAAAACCTGATAAGGTATCCAAATATGCCCTCAATTAAAAATAAATGAATAAATACTTTTTTAAATTGATAAAATAAAGTTTCATATAAGGAGGTAAACAAGCTGCTGTGACAGACAAAAGCATTCTGGTAAGTGCTGGGTGCAACCCCAGGACAGGTGATTACAGACTTGACGAGCGCATGTGAACTTGGGTATGTTGACTGTGATGATGAGTCTAGAGTCACTATTTTTAGAGATTCATTGGTGGGTGCAAAGAACCAGGCAATTCAATGGAAAAAGAAATGGTCAAACTGGTTGGTCAGCTGTTGACTATTTAATTGGTTGCAGATGCAGCCTCCCAGGGCTGGGGTGGCTGCCCAAGGCTGACTAGGGCTGGGGCCCATTCTCTGCCTTGCAGAATCGCCATCTCCAGCTTGTTGAATTGCTTCTAATTATGAAATGTTGTTCAGCAGCGGTGGACCATGCCTTCCAGCCAGCCTTTGAGCAAGGGCCCTGGGGTCAGGGCTTGTATATGCAAAGAACAGAGGAAGCCCATCTGTAGAGCCTCCCTCGACACCCCAAGGGACACCCCACTCACGGTGATTAAATCTTCCAGCCTCGTGTTGACACCAGCGAGCATCTCTCTGCGCTCCGCCGCAGGCTCTGGGCAGGGGTAGATGGTGGCTCGAAACCTGTGTTCAACACATTGCGAGGACATGTGGGTGGTTGCTGAGAAACCTGCTGCACCTCCACATGTGCTGAGCCACCCTCTGCGGGCTCCAGACACCTTTCCTAGAATTCCTAGAATCAGCATCTCCTTGGCAGTCAGAAAGAGTCCCAGTTCCAAGGATCCCCAATGCGTCATTTGCAGTATTTGAATTAAGCTGTGCTTCTAGAAAATGAATGAGCTTCATGCAGACCATGAAACCTGGGCATTGTATATAAGTAAGACTATAGGCTTGATTAGTCTCTTCTTCCCCCAGTGTGTTCTTGTCCTCTTTACTGAGTAGTTTCTCCTTCTGAAGGACCAGCGAGAGAGGATTCCATGAAATAAGAAACAATTTAGCATGTAGCTTGCCTGCTCTTTAGCAGCTGAGCAGGAATACACTGAAGTAGTTAAAATGTCTACTTCAGTTACCTTTAAATGCTGCTTATTCAAGTTCTCTCTGTTCCTGTTTCCACAGCTATTAAAAGACAATTTCATTTTTAACACTCTTCTCAAGGATGGGAAAGTTATTCTAAAACCCTAAAGAACCTCAAAGAAGCCCCCCCGGGTGTATTCTGCACTGCCTGCGACTGACCCAAATCAGCCCTGCAGAGGTATCTGTCTCTCTTACCCATCGCAAATCTTCTTGATTTTCTGTCTGAGCTGCTCCCCTTGATAAAATATGATAAATATATTCTTTTTAATTTCTTCTTTCTGGAAAATCAGAACAAGTAAAAAAAATAGTAATTTTTCTTTCAGGTTAGAATCATAGAGATGTAAAGTCTTGGTTTTACAACATTTTATCATTTTTAAAAATGATCAATTTAACATTGGAAAACTTGGAGTCATCTCAGTTGATCTAAGCTCAGGGGGCAAATGTGGCCTGAAAGCCACAGTCTCGCTATGTGCTACACTAGCTGAACCACAGCTGGACCCCGTATTCCACAGAACGCTCTAGGCTTAAACCAGCATCCAGAAGAGGGGACCAGGACTCACAAGGCTGAAGATGAAATCAGCTGACCCAGCTCATCAGCATAAACTTGAACGCAACACCCACACTTCAGGGGTGAGTGGGTGTTTGATATTTAACAAAGACAGGCCCTGTCTAATGTTTAACTCACTCAGTCATTATAGGCCAAAAGAACACTGATTAAAAAACATCCCCTACTGCAAGATTGCATGTATAAAACTCCCCTAAACAAATAAACACTGATTAAGGTGCTTTTTCCAGTCCAAGTTTGACAAGTCATGAGGAGACTCTATCTACCATAAGCATATATGCAAATGTTCCACTTTTACCGTAGCAAGTAATGGGTCGTTTTATTGGAATTTAGCTTGGAGTGGGCAGCAAAGGTAGTTATGAAATCCATTGTTGGAAAAGTTACACCATAGTCACGCTGGCCATTTGTCAGGGCACACTAAGAATCTCAGGAACACCCACACCCTTTAAGCGAGCAATCGTGTTTTCTTGAATTCAAATCATAGAGGAAATCGAAAAGAAAAGAAAAGAAATAACATGCCTGAAGGTACTCATCACGATGTCTATATTCTGGAAAGAACTGAAAATAATGTGTTCAAAAATAGTTAATGTCAACTGAATGGAAATATTAGGCATTGATTGAAAGTAATAAGAAGGGCCTCCCTGGCAGCACAGCAAGTTGAACGCCGCGCTGTGAAGCTGTCCGCAGCCTCTACGGCGCCAGTTCAATTCCTGGCCGGCTGGCGAGGGTCCCACATGGCGCAGCAGACCTCTCCTGTCCCTCCGCTGCTCCCCTCAGCAATGTGTTTCAGTCCTTCTGCCTGTTCTGCTCCCCGCTCTGTCTCTGGTGAATCCTCTCACTCTCCCACGCATCTGGCCTGTACCCCAGTGCTTGTATAAAAAAATAAATAAATCTTTAAAAAAAGAGAAAGTAATACAGAAGTAAGCCTTCCCAGATGCTTACTTTAGAAATACTCTCCTACCACCCTGGCTATTACATGTCAAAACATGATTATGAAAACGGGTGATTCAATGTCAAGGTTTAAAATAATATTCAAGGACACACCATAATACAGGGAGAAACTTACAGTACCTAAAAGGAAGGCTGAAAAGATTGCCATGGTATTAGTATAACCATATGAAATTATACCTGCTGGTGGCAAAGAATTACAGAAGAACGGTACAAGAGAAAAATAAAAATAGAGACACTCAAGTGTTTATTTAATGAGCATGCTTCTATTTTAAATTTGACTATGAAATTGTGTTCCTTGAAATAAAACTTAAAATTAGCATGTTAGGCTCTATTCTAGAACAAAATTATGAGTCTTTTAGAAATAAGCCTAGCTTCTTGGCATCGAAATGTAAGTGAATTTAAATGCTAACCAGAAGGGTGCCAGAACAAAACCCTCCAGAACTACAAAGGTGGTGTTTGAGGTATGGCCCCCCAGCAGAATCTGCATTTTAACAAGACCCTGGGTCACCCATTTTAACAAGACCCTGGGTCACCCCAGTTTCGTGAGCACACTGAAGCACCACTGACCTAAATCAGGTCTTAGTTCTTTGCTTGGGTAGCACTAGCACAACTCAGTTTCTAGAAACCAGGGCAGTGAAGATCCTTGAAGGAGTGAACACTCATGTGGTATTAAAAAGAATCAGTCCTTGAACAGACCTTTAAAGGTAATTTTACTGGCTTCCCTGGTAGTGCAAGGGGTTAAGACATAGCACTATGAAGCTATCCGCAGCCTCTGCAGCATGAGTTCGATCCCCAGCCAGGGAGAAACCCACATGGCACAGCAGACCTCTTCTGTCTTGCCCGCTGCTCCCCTCAGCAGTATACTTCTGTCGATCTGCCTGTTCTGTTCCCCACTCTGTCTCTGTTGAATCCTCTCACCACCACCCCCATCTCTGGCCTGTACCCCAACTCTTGTATGCATAATAAAAAATAATAATAAAGGTAATTTTAAAAAAAGAAAGGAAATGAGAAAAGAAAGGAGAAAGAGAGGACCTAGACAGTAGCTTCATAGAACCAGATTGAAAACTTGAGAGACTGAAACTCCTCTGGTGAGGAGCACAAGAAACTGAACAGAAGCTTTCTATGGCCCGAGACACCCACCGTGACGGGGTCCTCCAGAACCGTGTCCATCTCGCTGAACTTCAAGTAGATGTTCCCTCGGCAAACTCGCCACAGCAGCCTCTCGAAGGAAGCCATCCTCTCCCTGTTTATCACACCAGTTGTGAACCTGGGCAGACAGGAAAGTCGAGGCAACTGAGGTGCAGGAAGAAGATGAGGATCTGACTCCGCTCTACCCAGCAGGGGTCACCAAGCCATGCCACATCCTAGTCCCAGCTTACCCGGAGGAGCCCCTGGTGACTTCTTGTTTCCTTTGCCATACTGAGGCGTCCTTAATCACCTCAACACTGTGTGTTCACTTACGGAATTAAATATATGCTAGACCATTCGTTAATGCATTGCAGCTAAAAGCAAATGGGCAAAACATTCAACAATGGTCTCTCTGCGTTTTTACAAATAAAGTACTAAGGGCCTCCCTGGTGGTGCAAGGGGTTAAGACACAAACTATGAAGCTAGCTGCAGCCTCTGCAGCATGAGTTCGATCCCCGGCCAGGGAGATTTCCACATGGTGCGTCCGCTGCTCCCCTCAGCAGTGTACTTCTGTCAATCTGCCTACTCTGTTCCCCACTCTGTCTCTGGTGAATCCTCTCACCCTGCCACACACCTTTGGACTGTACCCCAGTTCTTGTATACATAAACAATCTTTAAAAAAAAAAAACAAATAAAGTACTAAAACTGAAACCTACACATTAATTTCTACACATCTCTACTTTTACTATCACCCAGTAGCTAGATCATTGCTAAGACAAATTTTTCATATTAACCTTAAAATGGTTACATTCATTAGTCTGGGACTAAATGTACATTGAGTCTCTGTTCGCTTTGATCCAATATTTTCAATATGCCTTTTTTTCTTCCCATCTCAAATTCAATGTCTATTGCCTCAAAAATAGCCCATTTATCACATAACAAACTAGCACTGCAAAACTCAACACTTACATCAATTTTGCCTGAACACTGAATGAAATCCCACCGCTTTGAATCACCACACCTTTGGGTGGGCATTATCACGTTCTACCAGCCCTACTTGTGGTTGACATGATGGTATAAACCACCTCTCTTCTACACACATTTCAAACTCCAAATCTATTCTACTAGCAAAGCAGTCTTTCAAAGAGAAGGAAAGACATCTACCCCACAGCCTTATTCCAAAGCCAGGGATCAACTGAGAAAACCCATCTGAATGATTCTCCCATCTTTCCCAGTGGGGACAAGCATGGCATGGACAGTGTCTCCACTGCCAAGAGGGTAACACCACCTCCAACCCAACCAATCGCTAAATACACTAGGGTTCTACGTGTGGGGGCCTGGAAATTGTCCTCATTCCAGTGACGTGTGCTCACTCACTCACTTGAGTGCCCAGGGAGATCCAGCACACACACTGAGCCATCTGCAAGTAATTTCAGAACACGGAGTTACACTCACCCCAGCTTTCCAGACATGTACGCGGGCATCGCTCTCAACTCCAGGAGACCAGAAGTGTCTTCAGTAAAGAAGTCATCAGTCAAGTTGGTCTCCTTCTGAAAACCAGAGGACCACTACTTTCATTCAAATGTATTAAGGCAGGGCCTCCCTGGTGGTGCAAGGAATTAAGTCTCAGCACTAAGAAGCTATCTGCAGCCACTTGGCACGAGTTCAATCCCCAGCCAGGGAGCTGACCCACATGGTGCAGCAGACCTCTCCTTTCTTGCCCACTGCTCCCCTCAGCAGTGCATTTCAGTCAATCCACCTGTTCTGTTCCCCACTCTGTCTCTGGTGAATCCTCTCACCACCCCCTACCTCTGGCCTACACCCCCCTCTTGTATGCAATAATAAATAAAATAAATGTACTGAGGCTTTCTTAAAAGCACCCACACCTCAAGGTTTTGTCTGTAAACACTTTAATTTTCAGTCCTTAACTGTGAAACTTTCTACTTTCCACAAGAGTTTATAGTATTCAAAAATTAGAGTCCCCTTGCCAAATCAAAAATCTTCCCCAGACTTTCCTATCAAAACCCCAAACCTGCCCAACTAGCTGCTCTGCTTCCTTCTCACTTCCTCTCTCACCTGGTGACTTGAGGCACCTCCTTCTTCACGGCACCATCAAGTTTTTGCCTTCAATTCAGCCAGCACTAGTTATTTCCCCAGACTCCCCTCTCGCCAAGGGATTAGCCCCGGGACAGACACAGAGTGATTAACCCATATTCCAAACCAGTCAGTTTTCCTAATGGAAATCTGAGGCTCTGGGAGGAGAGCCCTTTCATAGCATTCCAGTAATGACCTCAAAGAAGTCCTGGGTCTTCTTCAGGAGATGTTTGAGTTCAGTCAGTTCTAGGAAGCTTTTCTTCAAGGCCTGCTGGTTCTGGTTAGCTTCCTGTAACTCTCCTTCCAGTTTTTCTAGAACAGTCTACACAGGCAGGGAAAAGAGGTAAGTTGGGCAAGAAACACTATGACATTTCCTAGATATTAGCCACATCGGGTAATTAAATATTAGTTAAAAATCCAAAATATATGAAGGACCTGTGGTTATATAAACATAGAGCTGATAAGAATAAAGTCTGAAAACAAAAAAGTTAAGGTAGTTTTTGGTGAGGTGGCAGACTACTGGCAGATTTTTTTTTTTCTGATTACTGTTTCCCCTGGGATTGTTATGGAAGGCTCTTTAGAAACACTAGAAGGCAAGGACCAGCAGTCAATTGTCCACTCAAGTTAGAAGGATTTTCCTTTCCAGGAATGAGGAATGTTCAACTGTTGAATCGAGCAATCAATCCCTGTGATCCACAGTAAGGCAAATGGTATTCTCATCATCTCATGTGGTTTTAATTTTCTTTATAATAAATAATAACCAGAAGGAAATCCTGAGTTCAGACTGCCGGCACTCACTTGACTGTCCCTTAGCTAACGAGTTATCTCTACAAATGTATGAGAGTATAGAATTTCAAACCAAATAGTCAGCCGATTCTAAACTCATTTGGATGAATTGATTTTTTAAGGTCATCTCTGTCATAGATAAACAACTCAATTTGGAAACAAAAATACATATTGTCTGTTTAACAAACACAAGAATGTCTCCATGCTTATTAAGTTTCAATGTAATATCAAAGAAGAATATCCACAATTATTTGAAAAGGTTATGAAAATACCCTTCCCTTTTCCAACTCCATTTCTGTGCAAGACTGAATTATCTCTACCTGCTTCAAAAGAACAACACGGTTAGAGCAATTCAAAGCAGAAGCAGATGTGAGAAGCCAGTCTCCTATTAAGCTATGCATTTAAGAAATTTGCAAATAATATATATCTCACTCAAGTTTTTGTCTGGGAAAATACAGTTATTTTTCATTTTAAAAATGTTAACATGTAGGGCCTCCCTGGTGGCACAGGGGTTGGAGTTTCAGAGCTGTCAAGCTATCACCAGCCACTGTGGCATGAGTTCAAATCCGGACAGGGAGCTACCCACATGGCACAGCAGACCTCTCCTGTCTCGCCTGCTGCTCCCCTCAGCAGTGTATTTCAGTAGATCCCCCTGTTCGGCTCCCCACTCTCTCTCTGCTGAATCCTCTCACCCTCAGCACTTGTGACCTACACCCCAGTTCTTGTATGTATAAAAAAATAAAAATAAATCTTATAAAAATGTTAACATGTAATGACATATTGTTACTTAAATGAATTAATAAATATTTTACAAGTTTTTTTTTCTGTTTTAGACCCTATTGTCATTAATATCATTGAATAATATCCACATTGATAAAGCTCCTTGGGACTCTCGATCATGTTTTAGAGTGTAAAGGTAACAGAGGTTAAGAGGCCTGAGAATTACTGAATTGGAGGCTAAATGATGAAAATGTAATCCTGCTCCCAAGACCCACAAGTATTCTAAGAAATGGGGTTCGTGTACCTTGGCATGTCAGAGAAGGCTTTAGTGACCAGGTGGGAATTAAACCGCATGGGGAGGTGTGGACAGATTTGAGAAGTAGGGCAGGGGGGCGGGGGATGCGGAACCCGGGAAAGGAACCTTGACTCCCAGCAGGAGCCACAGCATGAACAAGAGCTTAGAGGAGAGAAAGGCACAGGAAGAGAGCAAAGAGCAAGAACGGGATCAGCCCGCAGAGAGAGGTCGGGCCAGGAGAGCAGGTTTTGAAAGCCAGGTGGGGCCAGACATAGGTGACAAGGGAACATCCCACTTTCTTGAGCCAGGAAGTGGCAAGATGTAGCAACCACAGGACAGAAATGAAGCTGGTGGGCGGAGGCAGGATGGGTAGAAATGGTGAAGGAGAAAGTTGGAAAACCCAGAAAACTTCTGCCGAAGCTCAGAAATAAGATCAGGGCAAAAGCTGAATCCACAGGAACAGGTGGAGGTGGTGGTGAGGCCGGGGCGGGGTGATTCACCGGACGGGGATTCCACGGGGACAGGACTGAAACTGGAGCTGACTTGATAGAGACTGATTCATTCTGGTTATAAACTTCCTCGCAAAATATCTAGGTTTTAATGTGACAACATCCAGAATAGTTTCGAGGGGAGTTGGCAGTAGCTCTGTTAGAGTAGCTCGATTTAGAGTACTGATAACTTCAAAAATTTTCAAGAATGTTCAATTATCTTAAAAGAAAAAAAGCAGGTAGAGATAAATCCAGCCCAGGAAGTCCTCCAAGCTCCTCCCTCAAGAGCCCTTTCTTCTATGACCATGAGAGGCTCCAGTTCTTCCCCAGGCTCTACAGGGCTTCTTGTGACCTAGCCCTCCCTGCCCTTTGACCTCCTCTCTCACCACCTCACCCCTCATTTGCACCACCTGCTCTAGAAGCTTCCGCAGGCATGGCCATGTTTCATTTCATGCCTGAGCATGGCAGGTGCTCAATGTTTTCTAAGAGGAAGCACAGAGACAAGAAGGAAGGGCGGAGGACCCCCACCAGCCATAACGTCCTTGGCTGAGGGGAACTGCTGTCTCTCACAGCTGATCTCAGGAGCCAGTATGGAGACAGACCTCAAGCTAGAATGGACTCCCTGCCGCCAACAGATAACTTGAAATCATCACATTGGATCCAGCAACTCTGCTTCTGGGTATTTATCCAAGGCAACAAATCACTGCCTTGAAAAGACAGCTGCGCCCCGTGTTCACTGCAGCATTGTTCACAGTAGCCAAGACCAGCGCACAACTTACAGTCCATTGATGGGTGACTGGGCAAAGAGGTGGTATCTAGCCATAATGGAATATTATTGAGCCCTGAAAAAGAAGGAACTCTACCATGGGCCTCAGCAGGGAGGCACCTCGAGGGCATTATGCCAAGTGGGATGAGTCAGACTGAGAAAGACAATCGAATGTGGTCTCACCCACATGTGGAATCTTAAGAAAAATCAAAACTGAGTTCATAGATAAAGAGGACAGAGATGCTGGTGGCGGCCAGAGGTGGGGTGTTGTCGATGAGTGAAGGTGGTCATGGCTACAAACTTCCCTTACAAGATAAATAAGCCCTGGTGTGCGGCCTGAGGAGGGGGGAGGGCAAGAGGGAGGAGGGTGCCAGGCAGGCGGGCAGGCAGGCATGAAGCTGTTTAAAAAATATATTCTTTCAATAGCTTTCGATAGCTTTAATGACCGAAAGAAATTGTTCTCATTAATTTTAAGAAAATAACTGTTCTTTATATACATGCAGAGGTTCACTCAAGAAAAAAAAATAAAAAATAAAAAATAAAAATATATATATATATATTCTTTGTGGAATATCAAGCCAGTTCAGAGGCACCATATCGACAAGACTTCCATGCCTGTGAGAAACTTGTGCCCAGGGGAAACCGCTCTTGAAAGTGGGGCGAGCTTCCCCACTTTGGAATAAGAGCTCTCTCCTGGCTCACGAGGAAGGACTCCAAAAACCACGCAAGGGGAATCTCCTGGGGGTGCATCACTGCAAAGTGAGACACTGATGCCTGCACTCCACCCCACCCCCAGCAGGACCCATGAGAGGCATGCAGCCTGCCCACAAATCCAGGCTTTGCGACCATCCTTTTGCAAAGTAGAGAAAAACCTACCTCCAGGCTAATCATTTCCCGTGGGAGAGGAGTCACTGGGTACTTCTCAGGCAACTGAACCACAATCTCATTTTGCATCTCATTTTCCAGAAAACCTGAGGATGAAACCCCAGCAGAGAGCTCAGGTCATGGTCTTTCTCTTACCCAAAAAATGGAGTCAGCTAAGCACCCTGAACTGCGCCCCCTCCCTGGGCCTGTCCTCATACCTGGCTCCCATCTCTGGCCCCCTACTAGGCCCATCCTGCCAGCTCTTTATCCTCCCACACACCAGCTCACATTAGACAGTGCGCAGAAAACCCACTTACGGAGGATTCTCTCCAGCGACTCACACCTTCTGACTTCATTCACAAACTTCCTTTGGAAGCTGTTCACGTTCACATTTAACTAGCGCAGGGGAAAGAATGACAACACACGTTAGACGCCACAGCTGCCAACATGGTCTCTTAGGTCATTTAATTATTTTTTAAGTAGAGAATGTTACTGGCGTTGCCTTAGGAATACATTATGTCCATGCACAAGACAGGTGGGTTAGAGGCAACACACACCACAATGTCCTTACCCTCAGTCCCACAAAGGCCTCGGCTCTGGCTGTCTTGCATTTCTAGGAGAATCACAGCTCCCCACCACCACCCCCAAGGTTTCCTTCCTTTCGTAGCTGCATTGGTTATCCAAGCGAGCCTCGGAATCCTCAGTGGAGCCATGAGCAGGAAAGGACTTTGAAAACCAGTTTCGTGCGATGCATTACGGTCATCAAACAAATTCAGTGCCTTTCTGTTGGTGACCCTCAGGTCAGCCCCCAAAAATGTTCCCAGGGACACCCCTATGTCAGGCACTGTGCCAGGAACTAGGGATGCAAAGAATAAGACAAGATCTTTCTCGGCAGCAGTTTCATTTTGACTTTGAGTTTGGTGAGAAACTCAAATCCAATTTTCCATATTGGATCCCAAAGAACTTGGTGAGGAGCTCAATCATTGCTGGGAGGTAATACACTGATATAACACTCAAGGCCATCTAACCCTGAGATGTCACCCCAGGGATGAGTCAAGAGGAGGAGATCTCTGTGCCCAGAACAACGGTTGATGACCCATGTGTCCTTTGGATATTCCCAAACGCTACCCAGGAAGCACAATGCAATGCAGTCTAGTGCCCCAATACAATGGCACCTACAGGTCCATCTTGCAACATGTAGCACAGCGTTCCTATAGAGGCTACACATGCAGGAAGGGAGAATATGTTTGCAAATCACTTGCCCAAGGTCATAGCAAATTCTACCCAGAAGGACTTGCAGCACAGACCCCATGCAGCCTGGCTTAAGGCTCTCCCCACACATCACTGTTCACTATCAAGCAGTGGAGACACATGCTCCACCCAGACCCCTCTGCTCGCCATCAAATGCGGTACTTACATCTTTGAACTGAACCAGCCCAAGCTCTCCGAGCTCAGCGACACAGCAGTAAGCAGCTTCCACCTGGAGAAACAGCTGTGACAAACACATCTCCTCGCTTCGAAACACGGACGCCATCTTGACAGAGCCTTGGGCTACAGAAGGAAAAGACATCTGAGCCAGCAAAGATGCAGAACCCTTAGCGTGGAATTTTTTTTTAGCTGCATTAAAGTCCAACACAAATCCAACAAGAATCACTCCTAATTTTAAAAACATATGACCAAAGAAAGACAACACTTTCCATGACCTATTTGATAAGCAAAAGATTAAAAACTATGATTAAAGACTCATACTGTGAAGGGTCTAGGAAGCGAGAATTTTCACCTAGTCGTGGGGAAGGAAATAGTTGAAGTGTACATTTCTACAGTGTTTTGGAGAGTAGTTTGTCACTATCTATCACACTTTATATTACTCATACCGGGACCCAGATTTTCACTCTATTTTTGCAAACTTGGAGGTGTATGAAGAAAACAGATGCCCTGGGATGTTGCTAACACACATTTGCATTTCTAGGAGAATCAGTTCCCCACCACCACCAAGGTCTCCTGCCTTTCGCAGTGGCCTTGGTTATCCAATGCAGTATTTGTAATAAAGGAATCTTTTAGTTGCATTAAAGTCCAACAGGAAACAAATCCAACAAGACTCACTCCTGATTTAAAAAAATATATGAACACACGAACCCTGAGCGGGCGGGGGACAGTAAAGCCATCTGCACGTCCTCTATGTGGGAAAAGGGTCAGCATCTAGAACGCCTATCAAAGAACCCCCCAGATTCCCCAAGACTGCCCAGCCAAATCGCTTCCCCCCTCCAGAGTAGGCCCCTTCCCTGCATTTCATTTTAAAGTGCATGAAGCGTCACTATCCGCCAGACAACAGATTCACCCTCCTCTGTTTTCATCAGCCCTTCGTCCCAGTTTCCCTCAGGATCATGTCTAAAATCCTAGACTGGCCGGGCCTGCCTCTCCCTGCCGCCGTCTCTGCTCAGCTGCTCTCCAAATCGGGCAAGTTCCCCTGGAGACCAGCTGCCTCAGGAACCTCTGTGGGAGGTTCCCCTAAATCTGGAACCTCAAGACCTTCCACCTGCATCCCCAGCACCCGTGCAATTCTGCCATTTGAGTTTCGGCTCTAGGGTCCTGTTCCCCAAAGTCTCCGGCCCATCCCCAACACCCCAGTGAACTCAGAGCGCCCCCCGCCCCCCGACCCCCCAAAGGCTCCCTGGACGCAAATCACCTGCAGCCAGTGTCTGTGTCCCCTCCTGGCCAGGACAACCCTCGAGCTGGGCCCGTCCTGTTTCTCCTCCACTCCCCTGTCCAGCTCCGGCGCAAGCGGGTGCTCAGCGTCTATTTCCCCATTTACTTACTAACGGGGGGGGGGGGGGTCCCTCCCTCCAGAAAAGCTGCTACAGTTTTGCTTGAAGCCGAACTGCCTTCTCACGCCGCCCTTTCTGCTCAGTGAGACTAAGTTCGCCTGGACCCGGGACAAGCGTCCCCAGACCCTTCCTACCGGCTCCGTCCAGCCGTCCCGGGGGGCGCGGGGCCGGGGCGCGCCTGTGGGGGGTCCTTCCTCCGCGGGGCCGGGCGGGGCCGGGGCGCAGCCCTGAGCGCGGCCGGCGGGCGAGCGGCGGGGCCGGGACTCGGCGGCGCGCGCGGCCCCTCCTGGCGGCTTCCCCTCCGCGGGCGCCCGCCGGGCCCGGAGGCGGCTCTGTTGTATCAACACCGGCCCGCCCGGGGTGAGGACGAACTTGCCCCGCCGGCCGGCCCGGCCCAAGCCCCCTCCCTCCCTCCCCGCCCCACCTGGGCCCAAGCCGCGACCTTGGGGCGCCCCCGCGAGCGGCGACTCTCTCCTCCCAGGACGGCAGCTCCCCTCCCGCCCCCCGGGAGCGCCCAGGGCTGGGGACGGGGTGTCTGGAGGCCTAGAAGGAGACGAGCGTCCACCGGGTCCGAAACACAGCCAAGCGCACCTCGTTTTCATCGTAAAATGAAAATCGTTTTGGAAAAGCAAAGCAAAGCACGCGCACACATCAGTCACCTTCCAAAGCACCTCACTTTCAGGAAAGAAACAGCTGGGGCTTTCCAAATGCCCAGTGGCTAAAATGCAGCCGGCTTTTACGCGCCAGGGAAAAAGCGCCCGGGCAGGGGTGCAGACCCTCCCTGGCGGGCTGACCCAGGGGCGCCAGCAGGAGCCAGGCGGGCAGGTGGGTTCCTCTGGCCCCTGCGCTGCTCTGCAGGGGCCTCTGACCTCACCCGAGAGAGTCTGGTGATCCCCACATGCACCCAGCCGGGGTGCCTGTAAAACAGAGCGGATGTGGAGGGTGCTTTGTGCTGTTGTTGTTGTTGTTATTATCACTTGCTTATTATGAAAAATTAGATCTTATTGGCCAAAGCTTGGCGAGGCATATAATGAACCCCAGGGATGCACCACTTAGTAAAGAATCTTGTATTATCTGCACCCCTCACCCCCTGGTCCTACACACCCACCCCAGATTATTCTGAAGCAAATCCTACATATCATGCTACTTCTTTCCAAAATTTCAGTATGTCCCTCTTACAGATAAGGATTTGCTCGTATGTTTATATTGCATACACTTAATATTATGGTCACGCCTAAAATGCAACACTATTCCTCAGCATCTCATTCCCTGTCTGTGTTCATATTTCCCAGGTTGTCTGAGATTTGCCTTTTTAAGCCCCTGGAGTGATTATTGTCCACCATCAAGTAAGAACCGGTGCTATTGAGAACTCGGGGTACAGAATCATTGACCTGGAGAGACTCAGGAACCTGCAGGGTGTGGGACGTTTGAGAACAGCAAAGATGCAGGTTTTGAACTTGGGGCAGTAGCAGAAGCAGGTGGCCTGTCATGAGGCTCTGCAGGAAATGGGCAGCAGGGGTCTCTAAGGAGGCAGAGCGTGGCCACATCCACCTGTTCACCCAAGAGTCCGGACTCACCTGGACCATTTTCCAAAGACTGAGCTCAGGATCAGAGAAGTAGAGCAGGAAGGTTGAAACTGAAAACTGCAACAGGAACCAGCTAAGTGGGTTCCGTCTCTCCCCTGCCCCCACTCTCCCCCTCTACCTGCCCTTCCCCTGCCCATCTCTCTCTCTGCTCTTCACCCCAGCTGGGGCCTGCTGTGCCTATAGGTCAGTGGATGGATCTGGAGTTGTCAAATGTCCCAGTGCCCAGGAATCACCGGCAGCAGGTAGGAAAAAGTGCACATGAGCAGCGTATGAAAAAAAATGTTCATCTTGATGATGTCAAGTGGACTCTACAGCCAAATTGCCTGCGTCAGAACCTTGCTCTGCCACTTACCGGAGAGCCTCATTGTCCTCATCTGCAAAACACAATAGGACGTTAGATACTTACTTAGAATGTGCTGTATAGGAAGGGACAGGACAGCTGAAGATTTGCTTTTTTTCCCCTGAAAGCCCCAAGTTGAAGGTGCAGACCAGCATATTCATGGCATGCTGGCAGGACTGGAAGTGAGCGCAATTTGTCTGGAAGGCAATTTACATGTCTCTGGATCCAATAATCTCAGATGAGGAAGTCCATCTTTAAAATATTCTTTAAGAATGTAAAATAAAATTTAGCAACACTAATATGTATTGCAGCAATGTCTGCAGTAAGTGTGGAATTGTAAACAAGTTGAATCCTTGAATCCATTCAGCAGATATTGATTGAGAGTTTGTTATCTATGGCTGTTCTGGACTCTGAGGATAGGGGAGAAAATAAGGCACCTGATGCCTGCCCTCTATCCCCAAGCTGAGGTGCACACAACTAATCAATTAACAAGAAAGTGCAGATGTTGGAAACACAATCATAGAAAGGCATGTTTTAGACAAATGAAGAGAGGCTTCTTTTGGTAAGTAGATAAGATTTCTCTCCTATGCTGCTGGCATTGAGCTGAGGCTGGGCGGAGTTAAATAGCCTGCATTGCAATAAAATCTGGGGGGGGTGGGGAGGGGGCAGGGAGTATTCCAGGCAGCAGGAAAGGCATTTGGAGAGCAGAGGTAGGAGATTGTCTTCGGGGCAGCTAATCCATCTGTTCATTGCTTCCTGGTGCCGGACACTGTTCTCAGTGACCTCAGCACACATTTAAGTACTTTACACACATTAGCCCATTCAATCTTGTCAACCACCAGATGAGGCTGGTTGTTATTATTCTCATGTTATACAGGAGGAAATAGAGGCACAAAGAGACTAAGTAACCTAACAGGGTCTCAGTCACTCAAGACAGGCCATCTGACACCAGAGTCCTTGTTTGCAACTGCATGATATTGTCTTCATGGTTTGAAGAGGAAAAACGTGTTCAAGAAACAGAATGAGGCAAATGTACTAAAGGTACCAAAGTGACATCCCCAGGGTGATGTCAGAAAAGGTCAAGTGGGGAGCCTGAACTTCCAGCACATCCTGTGGTAACAAGTTACCTTTGTTAAGCCCCACTGGGTGGTATCAGAAGAGAGCTAATCAGAACTTTCACCACCACCCTTGGTAATGAGGTGACCCCCCCCATTAAGCATGACAGTCACATGAAGAGCAGAAACCAACGCGGATGGTATCAGTAGAGGTCTAGTGAGTAGAAGAATAAAATGGGAGAAACCACTCTACCCCATTTAAAGACCTACTGTACAGCTGCAGTAATCAAGATTGTGGTGTTGGTGGAAAGATAGAAAAATAGTTGAATGTCAGAAAATAGAGGTCAGAAACGTAGCCCCACACAAGTCCCATCAACTGATATTTGACCAAAATGGGAGAGAAATTCAGAGGAGGATGGAGGGATGGTCTTTCCAACATGGTGCTGGAGCAATTGAACATCCACAGGCCAAAAATTGAAACAAGATCCAACCCTCACTCAATTACACAAAATTAACTCAAAACGGATTATAGGTCAATTGATACCATTGATGAAGCTTTTAGATGAAGCAAAGTAGGACATCAAATTAAAGACTGGAAGAAAATATTTATAAGACACCTATCTCATAAAGGACTCAGATCTAGAATTTATAGTTCTCAAACTTTAACAGCAGAAGAATCAAATGAGAAAATGAGAGAAAGACATGGAGGGACATAAGAGCAGAACACAGCAGCAAACAGGCTCATGGAAATATGGTCACCATCACCAGCCACTAGGACAACACAAATTAAAGTCATGTTGGAATATAAGTGCATATCTAAACAGCTAAAATAATAAATAATGACGATCCCATATGTTAAACTGTGGAGAAACCAGATCACCTATGTGTTACTGGTGAGACTGGGAAAATAGTAGCATCACTCTGGAAAATATTAGTACCATAACTGGTAAAGAGAATGAAGCAGCCTCTATACAAGTTACATTCTGAATGTTCAAACATTTAATTTTTGTCACAAGTGTATATAAAATTTTGTAAAAAAAAAAAAAAAATACCCACCGCAATCTTTGGGGGGGATCTTAAGTTAGAAACCAATTAAATGTTCGATATTAGATTACTGATTAATTGATGCCTTTGCGGGATAGAAGGCAGGCAGTGCAGGTATGAAAAAGGCACCCAAGGGCCTCCCTGGTGGTGCAATGGGTTAAAACGCAACCTATGAAGCTATCTGCAGCACGAGTTCAATCCCCAGCCAGGGAGATACCCACATGGTGCAGCAGACCTCTCCTGTCTCACCCGCTGCTCCCCTCAGTAGTGTATTTCAGTCAATCCGCCTGTTCTGTTTCCCATTCTGTCTCTGGTGAATCCTCTCCCCCTCCCCCCACACCTCTGGCCTGTACCCTAGTTCTTGTATGCATAAATAAATAAATCTTTTAAAAAAAAAACAACACTCTTCTCCAATTTGGCATTAAAAAAAAAGGCACCCAAAGATTTCTCTTCTTTTGCCAAGGAAATGTGTTCTGATACATTGTTAATGAAAAGGTATTTTACGAAAGGGTATAAACAGTATCATTGACTCCTTCCCCTACCCCAACATGCAATAAATAATATGCCTAGAAAGATGCGGCAGGAGCTGTACTGAAGTCCTCACGGTGGGTAGGATTTGGGGTATTATCTAGGTGCTTTGCCTTTTTCTTTACTTTCTAATATTCCTATAGCTAACACATAAAGCTTGTATTACAGGTCCAAAATTCTTGAGGCCAGATGACTGGCAGATTCAACACGTTTCCTATTTTGAAAGGTAAACTAGGTATAGATTACATATGGTACAACACCCTTGGGCCCTGAGGCAGTAGCCCATGGTTGAAAGCATGTTAAGCCGCCTGTGCTTAAATATGTACATTCTGACTACATAAAATCAACACAGACTACACAGGACGCATCTGAGGTCAGGTCAGGTTGTGTTGCTAAATCCTTAAGAAAAAAACTATTCAGAACTTTGTAGATTTCTGGGTTGTAGGTAAAGATTATGGACCATTAAGACAAAAAACAATACAAGAAACTCATTTGGGGGGAAATTTAGGTCCTTCGTGATGCAATGGAGCAAAAACAATGTCAGCTAGAAGAGCTGTCCCATTCACAGCTGGGTATTGCTTACCCAGAAGATGGAAAATGACCAGAAGCAAGCGTAGACCCAGGCGAGCCGTGCAGGAGGGAAGGAGAGAAACAGGGCTGATTGCCTTCCCACAGAGGGTACTAGTACCCGGGTGCTCTGGGCACCACGCACAGGGCCAAGCCTCTCCAGGCTCATCAGCTTATCCTGATGCAGCCACTTCCTCATCACCAGCTGTTTATGGAGCACCTGCCAGGCTCTGTTTTAGGCTCTGCAGACACAGCAGAGCCCCTGCTTCTAGGAGCAAGAAGAGGAAACTCAGGACCCTGGAGATGGTCTTTTTTTTAAAGGTTTATTTATGCATACAAGAACTGGGGTCCAGGCGGGAGGTGTGTTGGGGGGGGAGGTGAGAGGTTTCACCAGAGATGGAGTGGGAAGCAGAACAGGCAGACTGACTGAAATACACTGCTGAGGGGAGCGGAGGGCAAGACAGGAGAGGTCTGCTGCGCCATGTGGGTTGCTCCCTGGCTGGCTGTGGATCAAACTCACACTACAGAGGCCTTGGATTCCTTCATAGTGCTGTGTTTAACCCCTTGTATCCCCGGAGAGTCTCAACCCTGGAGATGGTCTTAAAGGCACCTTTATCTTAAGAGTAAAGAGATGCTCTCCCAACCCTGCATCTCTGGCTTGTACCCCAGTTCTTGTATGCATAAATAAATAAATCTTTAAAAAAAAAAAGAGTAAGGAAATGCCCTAAAGGGGGTTGCCCCTATGGGGTGAGGTCAGTTTGAAAACACGCCTCCAACAGGCAGACTAGCCATGAGAATATGTAGTGCATAAAAAGCAATGTTTTTTTTTTAATTTTTAATACCCTGTATTACAAAATCAAAAGTACACAAAAAGCACCTTTACCACATAATGAAGTAGGAAAGTGATTCTTTGAGCTGCAAACTGAACTGGCTTTTTATTGTTGTTGGTTTTTGTTTTGTTTTGTTTTGTTTTTCACAGAACATCATTTTTTTTCTTGAAAGAACAGCTGACAAACTATGGCTACTCAGACTTTGGTCTCTGGCAGGCATTTTTCTCAAAAATGGTCCAAAAGATTCTAGCACGTCAAAGGAAAGCAAGTGACAGTGTTTGTTGCCAATGATAAAATTTTAGCTATGAAGCAAATTAAAATTTTGGAAAACTTTTCTGTCAATGAGCCTGACAGTTTCCCAACACTCAAAGTTTTCTGATGAGGATATTTCAGTGGGAATATTTATAAATATGCTTTATATATGGCAGATATGTGTACATATCATAATAAAATGCGACAATATTTGGAAGAATTGCATGATTCAAGGAACCAATCTTTTCCAAATGACCAATGCATGATTATGTAAAATCATATGGGCAAATGAGTCATCAAAATGCATGATTAACAAATAACTTTCCATGGAAAGGTCATTGATTTGGTTTCAGATTCCACAATGCAAATGAGATTTTAAAAATTACTACTTGTAGAGTTTTGGTGTAGTAACAACAAAAATTACTCATAACTATGTGAAAAGGCAAGCAAAATATTTTCCCTTTTCTAAAAAATTACATAGCTATTTGAGGACAGATTTTCTTCATATATACTTCTACCAAAACAGCATAGCAACAGATTAAACACAAAAATAGATAGGCAAAGGACAGCCTGCAATTAACTGAGACATTAGAGAGATAAATAAAGCAAATAAATTACATTGCAATTTATTTATATTGCAAAATAAAGCAATGCCACTCTTCTCAACAAATAATTTTAAAAAACATGTATTTTCATAAAAATATGTATTTACATCAGCATAGTAGGTCAAACCTTACTGTCTGCGAATGACTATAGAAGCATTTTCTAATCTGTTTTATTTTCTAGTGTGAAAAATACTGGTAAAGATAATCTACATAAGCCAAAGTTCTGCAGGGTTCTGAATATTTTTTAAGAATATAAAGAGATCCCTAGATAAAAACATGAGAGCACCCCACTAAAAGGGGCATATAAACTTCCTGAGGCTTCCTTAACAAAGGAGCAGAAAATGAGTCATTTTAGCAACAGAATTTATCCCTTAACACATCTGAAGGTTAGAAGCCTAAGAATAAGGGGTTGGCAAAGTTGAGTCCTACTGCAGGCTGTAAGAAACAATGTGTTCTAGACTGTTCCCCTAGTTCAGGAGGCTAACTGCCAATCTTTGGGGTTTCTTGGCTCGTAGAAGCATCTCTCTGCCTTCACCTTCGTGTGTGTGTGTGTGTGTGTGTGTCTAAATCTCCTTTCAATAAGAACACAGCACCAACCGGGTGGGAGGCCAGCCTCTCCAGGCTGAATATCATCTCAACTAATTGCCTCTACAAAGACACAGTGACCCTTTGCAAATATCAGGCCATGAGAGGGAAGCACCATGGGTGGTTCCATTTTTTAAAGGGAAGGGACAGCTGATAATTCAAGAGAATTCTGTGAGCTCTAGGTGCACAGCACATCTGAAAATGCATCCTCTACTTGCCGCCCACATTGTGCACATTACATTAGAATGTACACATTTCCTGACGGAGTTCTATGCACCCTTCCTAGCATTGCTGACACCGGGAAGCCTGTGTTAGTTCACACAGTCCAATGAGTCTAGAACCAAACTTCTATATTCTCGACTGAGCAGATAACCATGAAGGCAGGAGAGAAAGGGAGAGAGAGAAACCAAAAGAGCTTCTAGGGACATGTAGGAAAGAGACCAGGATTTGGCCCAAGCCCACACTGGAGGGCGGGTGGGGGAGCCCAGAGCCAAGACAGCTTCTCATTCCTCTCAGGATTCCTATCACTGACTTTTCATAAAAGTAGGTAATGCCCCTGTTAATCATTAAACACCCAGTTGGTATATACTCTCAAAATCCCCAGCCCAACAGCATGAAGGAAAATAACACTTAAATTTGGCATTAAGACCTGAGATAAACTACCTTCTTAGAGCAGAACTGATCCCTCTGTCACCCCAAAAACATGGGCTTTGACGTTCAGCGTCTGTTACCCCGTCTGCAGCTCTTCAGACCAGCTGTACCCACCTCACACTTGCCCCCAAGGTCTCAGGGAGGCACTTTTGCGGCCCCAGAACTCTCTTAACATGGCTCCTGAATTGCTGTAGAGGTGAGCGCTCCCCTTACATCCCATCAAAGTGGATATTCTTTTCAACAAAGGGCGTCTTTTGTTCTCATGTCCCTGTACCCCGGATTACGAAGCTATCGTGCCCAACCACATGTCCAGCTGTACCAGATCAATTTACAGAAGATCATCACTTAAAAAAAAAAAAAAAGAAAGAAAAAGAAAAGGACTAAGTGGAGAGTGAGCTAAAATGGTGCAAAGAATCTAATCCAAAAATAATAATCTAGCTGGCAGAGCAAAAATTTGATGTTCTACAGTGTCTGAGTTATACTGTTGGAATTATTCTATTTTTATTGCTGAGCTTGAGCACTTTCTTAATTGATGGCTGCATTTTCTGCACTGAACTCCCACCAGATTGCCTTCATTCAAATAAATGATTTTACTATCCAGGGACCCCGCAGCCAACCCACCCGCCGCAATGATCCTTCTCAATCTGCGCTCACAGCGACGGTGCCAGGGACAGACAGACTGACCCGAGGTCGCTACAAGAGCAGGGATGGCATTCAGCTTCCTGCGTGACCTCGACGGGGCGAACACACACACACACACACGCAACTTGTTGTCAGTGGTGCCCAGGGCCACGTTCATGCCGAGGCCAGTTTTTAGGATGATGGAACCAGGACCGTCGCCACCAGGCTCAGCTGCCACGCACACCCTCCCCTCCCAGCCACGGGCCCTCCCCCCAGGGATGCGTCTCCACGCGCAGGGGGACCCCGAGCCCCACGGGCCCTGTTCTGCCCTCTAGACCCCGCCCCGGGAGGCGCAGGCCCTGGCGGCTGCGGGGACAGGCCTACCCCGGCCCGGCTCCCTGCAGGACCAGCCCGGCCTTTTCCCTCGTCCTAGCTGCCTTTTCTGCACGGATTTTACATAATTACTCTGAACTCTGCCAGTGAGGGTTTTGGTTTTTTCCTGTCTCTACTTTCGGAGGGGAATGAAGACTTGACCAGCTTGTTTCTCTTCTTTCTCCAGTTAACCTCCTGGGTTGAGAGCAAACAGCAGCACAGCCATCTGAGCGCCTCGGTAACCCCCAGGGCAGGGAGGGGGGGCGCAGCCAGAGGGGAGGGCGTCACGGGGTGGGGGGAGTCACCGAGGGGGGCATCACAGGCGGGGGAGGGAGGTGCGTCCTCGCACTGCACCTGGCGAATCGCTGTCCACCCTCAGGCTCTTCCCACTGCACCTGCACTTCACACTTTGTCTCTGCCCCCATGGAGGCTGCTTTGTTAGGCTGTGCACGCAAGACTCCTTCTGGGGGTAGCACATTGGCTCTGGGACGTCCTGAGGACCCCAGACTGCCCCCCCCCCCCCCCGGGCATCTCCGGCTACACCCCTCCCAGAGATCCCCCACAATAGCCTCAGCAGGGTCGCCTGACTCCCCCAAGGTCACACAGGCAGTGATTACACGAAACCTGGAGCCCAGGGCCCCTGACTTGGAGCAGGTTGTGTTGCCCTCCAGACGGCTCCAGGCAGCCCGGACCAGAGAAGTGAGTGAGGAGAGACAGAGAAGGAAGGAAAGTCACAGAAGAGGCAGAAGGACACAGTAGGAGAGGGTCGGGTGTTGGGCAGAGAGAGCCGACAATCTGATTCACCTCTCTGGTCTTCTTTAGTTTCATGTGGACAAAACTGGAAAAGAAAAATTGACTGTTTATTATAAACATGTAGCTTATTTCCCCAAAACCTTAGCTGAAAATAACTCTTTGAGAACACACGTTGCTGTTTATCAAACAAAAAATGAATCTGACCACAAGCTCTGTTGTGCCAACAGAAATACTTTGTACAAATGGTTTTGACTGGGAATGAAAGGGAGCTGACATTTCAAATCACAGGGTGGTGGGGCTGAAATTGGACCTGCCCCCATTGTTCATTAACTTCACCTTAAAATGCCCTTATCTGGGTGATGCTAGTCACTCACTAACTTTTCTAATCATTAGCGCTGTCCCTCACTGGAACTGACTGCCGTAAAAATTAGTGAGAAAACTGTCACTTGAGAAATTGCAACCTTGAGAGACAGAAGAGGTCAAACTATAGTAAACTATAAGGTATGACTTTGTAGTTTCTTAGGTTCAGGATGGGGCAAGATGAACACTGAGATTGTGTGTGTGTGTGTGTGTGTGTGTGTGTTTTATTTCTCCTCTTCCTTTTGTCCTGAACATTCCTGGATGTCTGTGTCTTGTGTGATTATGTAGAACATCTTGAGCACCCCAAGAGCAGAGCAGAGGCTGTCAATAAGTCTGTATCACACGCAACTTGAAGCTTAAGATTTTTTTTGACAAAAAATTTCTTGGGCCTCCCTGGTGGCGCAAGGGATTAAGCATCACACTATGAAGCAATCCGCAAACCCACATGGCGAGGCAGACCTCTCCTTGTCTCACCCACTGCTCCCCTCAGCAGTGTGTTTCAGTCAATCTGCCTGTTCTGTTCCCCAGTCTGTCTCTGGTGGATCCTCTCACCCCCCGCATCTCTGACCTGTATCCCAGCTCTTGTATGCATAAATAAATAAATCTTTAAAAAAAAAAATTCCTGACATTGAAAACTTTACCCAGGCCATGAGACAGCACTACAAAATGCTATCTGTCTGCTCCATTGTGACTTCAGTGTTTTTCTGGGAAAGGTTCTTTTAAAAAATATATTAACTTGATTTTGTTTTCTGATTCTAGGGAAAACACATATTCATTGTACAGAATTTGAAAAACATAAAAAAAAAGTTTTAAGAAGGAAATTAAAATCATCCCAAGTGCACCTTCGAGCTATTTCCACTGCTGTCACTTCATAGGATGCTTCTCTGTATATGATCTTTGTATATGTGAAAGGCCAACTATACTGATGAACGTATAGTTTTACCTCCTACTTTTTCTGCTTTGCACTGTATAGCAAGTGCTTCCCCAAGTAACTAAATGTTATTCTAAAACATTGCTTTAATAGCTATCTTCTATTCCATTAAAAGCTGCTTTTAAGCTTACATTTTTATAAATATTATAATATTGAGCTGGAGAATCTTGGCTATGCATGCCTGTGCTCTTCTTTGGTTATTTCTTTGGAGGGAAAACTTCCAAAGAGCTGAACCATAGAAGGAAACGTGACCCAAATAAATGCACCCTTACAGACTTAGCTACAAGTCATTTCAATTATTGCCCCTGTACTGACATAAGAGTCTGTTGGTGCCTCCTGTAATAAGAGGTTCAGATCTCAAAACTCCTGACTTCCACCAGTGTGGAGAAATTTCACTTAGGGCTCAAGCCAATCTCATAAATCGCAATACAATTTTATTGGGGGAAGGGAGACAAACCCACATTAGAATATTATAAGCATACAAATTGATTGGCAGCAAAAGGAGTGGGGTGTGAGCCACTAAGAAGAGATTCAGGAGACCAGCAAGAGGAGCACTGGTGCTCCGGGGTCAGAACTTCCCTGCTGTGCTGAGCTCACTGGGCAGAGCTGCTGGCAGCAGCAGGTGTCACAATCTGGAGAAGGCTTCAGAGACCCATGGCAGGAAGCCCAAAGCATCTCAAACTGTCTTATCCCCACTCCTATATTTATATTGTTTTAAGTGGTGTGCTATCACCTGTTAGTTTTAATTCTAGCTTAGCCTCCTGGCACAGCTAGGTTTTTAACTGCCTTTGACCCACATTTTTTTATCAGTGACAGAATATCCCTTTTTAATGGATAACTTAAGCCACCTCACCCCAACTGTCCCCACCTCTCAATTGGTCAAGAACACTGCAATGAGGAAGAAAACATCATCCTAAGTCTCTTATTTCAATAAACAATTACGTGTAATTACAATCTTGCACACCACAAAAATAACACAAGGAAACATAACACAAATGAAAACCAGTAGAAATAGACAATAGATACAGCCTGATGGGGTAAGGAAATATGGAAGTGACCAGTCACAGATTTTAAAATAATTTTGTTCACTCTGTTCATGAAAATGAAAAACCAGGCTGAATAACAAAATCCATAAAAATGGAAATTTTAGAACTGAAATTAAGAATCCCATGGGTAGCTATAAAAGTGGATTAGACACAGATGACAGGAGATTTATTAAAAGGTGGGGAGGAAGGAGATAGGGTAGAAGGAAATATCTAGGATAAAGCACATTAAAACAAAGGGTTGGACATAAAGAAGAGAGTAAGAGAATTAGCAGCTATGGGGAGGCGGGAGGGGCATGGTCTAATCTACGTATAAGTGGAGTTCAGGAAGGAGAGAAAAAATTAGTATTTGTGCTTTGGACCAAAATAGTATTTGATGACTGAGAACTTCTCAAAACTGATGAAAGACATCAAAATCCATATTCAATTGCCTACAAACCCAAAGCAAGACAAATAAAATGAAATCCAGATTTGAACGCATCAAAGTAAAACTGCTGATATCTGATAACAAAGCAAAAATCTGATACACAACCAAAGAAAAGGGAGACAATTCATTTCCATGGGAGGACCAATTAGAGGGACAGATCTCAACAGCAACAGCAGATTTCCTCAATGCTCTGAGAGGAAATACCTGATAACCTAGAATTCTATATCCAATGAAAATATCTTTCAAGAATGAACAATACAAAATATCCAAACAAAAACCGAGAGTGTAAAACATGCCAGGGAAGAAATACCAGAAGGCGTTTTTCAAGAAGGAAAATGATCACAGACACAAGAACACGCAGAAAGGAATCAAGCCCAGTACCCTGGTGCATGTGTAGATATGTCAGAAAACAGTCTATAAAATAGTAATAATGATGTGTTGAGTTGAAATATATATACAGTAAAAATATGACTAGGGCCTCCCTGGTAGCCTATGGGTTAAGTCTCAGTGATATCACTGCTACGGCCTGAGTTGGATCCCTGGCCAGGGAGCTGACCCACATAGCGCAGCAGACCTCTCCAGTCTCACCCACTGCTCCCCTCCGTAGCGTATTTCAGTGGATCCACCATTTTTGCTCCCCACTCTGTGTCTGGTGAATTTTCTCACCCCCCCACCCCTCTGGCCTACACTCCAGCTCTTCTACACACACACAAAAATAAATAAAACATGACTATACTGATATAAAAATCAGGATTGGAGTTAAAGTTCCAAAGTCCTCACTTTACCTGTGAAGACAGTAAAAGTGTCATTTAGTATTAGATTCTGGTAAGACAAAAATGCCAGCTGTAATCTCTAAAAAAGGAGAGAATAAAAAAAAAAAAAAACTCGAGGGAGTAGGTAAACTGAAATACAGGGAACAATGGGATGGTGAAGGACAGAATTAGACTTTCAGTGGTAACTTAATGTAGCAGACACATGTGGAGTCTCAATGATGTGTACCCGAAACTTATGTAAGTTATAATGCAATTTTACTTCAATTTAAAAAATGAAAAAGTACTCAATCCAAAAGCAATGAGAGGGCCTTCCCAGTGGCGGTGGCACAGCGGTTGAGCGCTGGGTTGCAAAGCTGCCTGCAGCCTCTGCAGCGCTGGTTCGATCCCCGGCTGCTCCCCGGCCCCCAGAGGAGGGTCCCACATGGCGCGCAGACCTCTCCTGCCGCCCGCTGCTCCCCTCAGCAGTGTACTTCGGTCCTTCCGCCTGCTCTGCTCCCCGCTCTGGCTCTGGTGAATTCTCTCACCCTCCCGCACTTCTGACTGTACCCAGTGCTTGTATAAATAAATAAGTAAATAAATCTTTAAAAAAAAAAAAGCAATGAGAAAAAAGAAGAAGATAGCTATTAAAATATTTATAGAGCTATAGCAATATCGAAGTAAACTAAATGACAAAAAAAACATTACTAAGAGATAAAGAAGAATATTACAAAATGAGCTTTTCAAAAGGTTCAATGCACCAGGAAGCTGGCACAATTCTACATCTGTATGAATTGTAATTGCAGCTTTAACTATTTCGTGCAAAAACTGACAAAAGGGAAAAGAGGAAAAATGCACAATCATCTGTGGCAGTATTCAGCAGAATGAACACACAGCATTTTAAACAAGGAGCCCATAGACGATCTCAGCCACACAATTAGCGCTCTTGATACAAATGATGTGAGTAGAACACTGAACCCCACAAATGCAGGGCACTTCTTTTCAGTCATTGCCAAACATTTACAAAAACTGGCATTGTGACAACTCTTAGTGAAGAACTAAAAATGGAATTCCTCAAGTGTTTTCAGATCACGGTGCAATTAAGCTAGCAATCAATAACAAAAAGATAACCAGAAACCGCCATATGTTTGCAAGTAAAGAAATACGCTTCTGAGCAGATGGGAGGGAATGAGATCCAGGGCCCAGGAGGAGAGCTCCACCCTGTTCGTCAACCTCGCCTCAGCTTGGGCCCTGGTCCCACTGCCTCCTCCTGCAATTGTGGGTTAAGAGCAAGTTGCCTGAATCACCCGGGAGCAATTCAGAAATGGTTCCAAATGGTGGGCTGCAGGCTCATGTTGTCATATTTTAGCCATTGGATGGCATGGTCTCAAGACTGGCCTCTATGTGGCTCTCCATATTTCCTAAAAGAGTACTTAGTGGACCACATTCTCTCCAAATCAGAGATTCATCAGTGGTTAAGTTCTTCACAAACCAAGCACTGCTCAGGTGAAGGTCTGGATGGTTCAGTCCCACAAGCAACCAGAGACTGACATTATTTTGTGAAAACAGATTCTGACAAAGTCACATTCAGGAAGAGTCATGAACCCAGAAGTTGGGGAACAGCAGGCACAGCCATGGTGAGGACCACGATTCTCCTCAGAGTGGACTAATCAGAAATGAAAGTCCCAAGTTCAAGGTCAGAGGTCTCACCCCAGCTCCAATCAGAATCACCAGGGAAGTATCCACAACATAAAACATCCACCACACACCATTTTGGGCTTCTGAAGGCTGGTGTTCAAAGTTTCAGCACAAGAAACACCCTTCCCTTCTTTTCTTTTCCAAATAAAATCTTATCAGAGAAAACCGGAGACAGGAATCCCACCCTACAGATCAACCCCACCCCATCCACCCCCAAGGAGCCTGACCACAGATACTTTAGCCCGGTCTTCTTCTAAGTATGTGTAACCAAACACCCACCTCAGCCACTGAAAAAAAGAAAATCTTGAGAAAGTTCCCACAGAATGTCTAGCTTTGTGGCTTCCTGGTACAGCCTCCAAAGTAAACCTGGGGTGAACATGTCTGAGAGCAGCTGGGTGAGGTAACCAGTGACAGACCTGAGAAAAAGATGGCCAGTAATGGCAGCACTTGTGAAATAATTTGCAGCCCTTCCGAAATACCTTGCAGCCCTTCCTCTGGGGATGGATGACGGAACCAGCCACATCTGTCCTGCTTGAGGATGATAAAATCCTTTCATCTGTTGATAAGAATGTTTGTCTTTTAATTCATTGCAAAAAAAAATGTCTAAAAATGGTCCCAAATCAAGTAACAATGCATTAAAAACAGAGGGGAAGGGAGGACAAATCATGTTCCTACTGCTTTTCTTGAGATTTCCAGAACTGTTTTCACTGCTGTCAACTTCGATTGATGGATGAGGTAAGAGTTTCAGGTAGGGTCCTTTCCACATACATCCCTGGCAACCCATTTCAATATCAGGGTTGCCCTGTAACACCTGGGCCTATCATTTGGAGGCACACATTCACACCACACATATCACAGCGAAGCCAGCATCTGATACAAGTTATTTCTCACTAAATATTTGACGTGAATTGCCTAACTTCACTTTTGAAATCCTTTGTTTCTTTGGAAGGCACAGCAGTTTTGTTGGGTGTTCAGTTTGGACCTGCGATCATTTTTTTCAGGTCTCAAGCAGTTTTTGAGACCCTTGAAAATCTCACAGACCCAGGCACTGCTGGTGTCTGTGGGGCCACTGGATACTTCAGCCCAGGGCTGTGACACTGTGGAGGCTGCTATGAGGAAAACATGGAGGAAACTGTTAGTCTGTCAAGTGACATCATCTCAGAAGAACATTCCTGTCTGGTTTTGGTGTCAAGGGTGGTGTGTCTCCTGCCATTGTTTTGTGAGCTCAGGGATCATTTATGGGATCACATAACCTCATCACACCAGCTACCAGAAAAGAAAGCTCAGAGAACATGAGCGCCATTTTGTGCTCTCAACTCACTCACAGACCCATCTTTTATCTCCTGCCTCAGTGTTCTCTTAGCCTCTCTCCTTCTCATTAAAAAAAAAAGTTTTTTTAAATCTGCTTTAAATAGTTGTCTGTAAACTTTCAGGCCAAGGCAGGATATGTACAAATCAATACATAAATCATATTATTTCCCCCCAAACTGCCTTTCTCCTGTATTTTCTGTTTATGATGACCCTTCTATTAAAATGGTAGCTACCTGGCGTGCAGACCTCTCCTGCCGCCCGCTGCTCCCCTCAGCAGTGTACTTCGGTCCCTCTGCCTGCTCTGCTCCCCGCTCTGGCTCTGGTGAATTCTCTCACCCTCCCGCGCTTCTGACTGTACCCAGTGCTTGTATAAACAAAACAAAACAAACAAACAAATAAATAAATAAACATGCCTCTATTTAAAAAAAAAAAGAATTAAAAAAAAAAATAAAATAAAATAAAATGGTAGCTACCTTTTGCTGGGTATTTCTCACCAGCAGGCATGTGCCCAGCGCATGGCATGGACCTCTTCTTCACATCATCAGAACAACTCCAGAGATAGAGACCACTGTTCTTTACTTTGCAGGTAAAGAATGTGAGGCTTGGATGGATAAAGGAACTTGCCCTGAGACAGTCAGCCGAGTGAGAGGCAGGGCTGGAATTCCACCCAGGACCACACGGTCACCCCCCACCCCAGCTAGGAACACCTCTCCACCCCGTGCCTCTGCTTGCATCCCAGCTGTTGATTTGGCCTCTTAACTGCCTCATATTCTGTTCCCTCTTCTCCATCCTCAGTCTCATTCCTTATTTCAGGGTCCTTTTGATCTCTGGCTGAGATTTTTGCAATCGCTTCTCAGCAGATCTCTCTGAGTCCAAGTCTGTCCTCTGTAGATTGAGCCTCTGTGCCTCTGAAGTACAAAGGTGTCCACATCCATTTCGAGGGTCCCAGTCATCGGATAAAGTCCAGTTTCCTTTGTCCAGCATTGGGGACTTTTTACCATCTGTTCTCAATCTAACTAGATGAGTTGTGACCCTTGCTCCCAGGACAATGATCACTCCCCCAACAAGGGGCCTCAGAAGTCTTGCACACGCTCTTTCTGCCTCCTGTGCCAGCTCAGCACATCTTTCAAGTTTGGATCCAAATGCAATTTCCATTGAGAAGGCTCCTCTGGTCCGGTAGCCCCCAACCCTCCTCCATGATTTTCCTGTTCTTTCTAGAAAACTCCCACCTCATTGATTTCATTGTGTTGTCATTTTTTATCTGTCCATCTCCCTCACTGGACCCTGAGCTCCTGGAAGACAAGGACCTTGTCTTACCTCCTCCCACCTCCCTCACACTGAGGACCCAGCTCACAGCAGCTACTCAGCAATTGTTGAGTGTTCAACCCAGGAGTGGGCCTAAACGGGACCTCCAATCACTGCCTTCCTACAGCTCTTCTGCCTGCCACCCCCAATTCCAAGAATATAGGGTTATCACTAATGTGTACTTTTGGGATAATTAGAAAATAAGTCTCCTCTGAGCTGATATATCACGATAAGATGTCTTTGGGCTTATATGTTGAGTAGGTAACCTTCCTTGTGGCTTTGCCTGAGCTAGACTTCATCCCTCACTCTCCTAACCAGTCTGGTACTTGCAAAGGAGCATATGCACATGTCATACGGCTTGGTCTGCATGCACGCAGACAATTGTCTTGCCTTTGTATGTGCTATTTTTTGAAGGGCCCATCCACTCCCACCTGCATATGTGAACTTCAATACCCAACCCAAATATCACTTTCTGAATCCCGCTCTCAGGCAGATGTAACTCCTCCCACTTCGCTCTTCCCTTAACTGCTGGAAGACACCAGACTTGGTTCTTACTGTTGCATTCATAGCTCTTTCTTCATTGCAGGGGCCAAGAGTAGTGGTTGTGTCTTAGTCATCTTTGAGTCTCCAATGCCAATGATAATGCTTTTCATACACATGGTGGGTTCTGGAAATGTTTTGAACTAAAGGCAGAGCATCCATCAAGTGACACTTAGTTCAAAATCTTCACAAAACCTGCCTTTGCCTCCTGATTGCTTCAAACCCCCCAGCTGGGCACGCCATTCCATCCACCCCCACTCCACTGCCTCCGCAGGCCACCTCCACGTTCTTTTGCAGACAGCATGGGCTTCTGAGCATTTTTTATCCCTGGGTCTTTGCTCACTTGCCCCTTCTGCCTACACTGCCCTCTTCTCTTTACCTGTCACAATCCTTCAAGGCCTCACTCCAGGGCCCTTTCCTTATAAAGTGTCCCATCAACAAATGTGGCCTCTTGCCACTGAGAGCTAAAGTACTGTGCCCTTCCCAAGCCATCCCCAAAACACATTCTGTTTTAATGATGTGTTTTTATTTTTTAAGATTTATGCATATAGCTTCACAGTGCTGTGCTTAACCCCTAGCGCCACCAGGGAGGCCCAATGTGTGTTTTTAAAAGACACTTTGGGGGCAGGCCCTCCCAGACGGGAGCAGAGTACAGTGCACATAGTAGGTGCTCAGTAAATAATGGACGACATGCAACAGGGAATCCAGTGCTACACCTACAAGCAGGCAAGGGGGCAAACTCATCTTCAGCAACCAGCAGGACACGTACCTCTACTTTTCTCAGGAGGGATAAAATGTCAGCTCAAGGGAGAACTGCACACATCACCCCTCCCTTCCTCCCCCTCCAACCCCAGCCACCAGCTGCCCGACTTTCCTTCTCAGAGGTGAAAGCAGGGTGTGGCAGCCCAAGTTTCCTTTGCTCCACCTCCTCTCTTTCCCCCAAACACAGAGCAGAAATTCACCTCTGCCAGGTGGTTATCCAGCTGCTGCAGGACAGAGCACACCCAGGGCAGTGGCACAGGGTGCCCGGCGAGCCTCTGCAGGCATGGTGCACACCCAGGCCCCCCTCTGCAGCAGGGGGCACCTCACGTCTGCCACTCCGGCCACCCTGCTACTCAGCCTGGTCTTTGCCTCCTTCCACTCGTCTTGCTTGGCAGGTAGAACTGTGAGCTTTATTCTTGGCTGCACTGGGAGCAGGGAGGGAGGCAGGGAGGGAGGCAGGGGGGCAGGTGGAGGGAAGCTTGGTCAGGGTTGATCCTGCAGAAGGAAGGATCAGTCCTTTCTCATCTGCAGGATTAGGCAGGAGGGGGTGGGGTGGGCTGGATGGGGGTGTCTGATGTTTACCCCATAGGCCCTCAGTTAGGGCTCCTCTGTCTTTTGCCACAAAGAGGTAAAAGCAATTGCATGAGAACCTCTCCCATTGGGGACCATAGTGGCCTAAAATGACACCTTTGGGCAGCTCCTTCTCAGTGGCCCCAGGGCTTTGTGGTTTGCATCCCTCCTCCTTGTCCCCCACCCTGCTACTGCACTCACACTGCAGGTCCTCTCTCCACCCCTGGGCCCTCTGCTTTCTTCACAACTTGCACAAAACCGAAAGGCCATGAAAGCTGCAATCTACATTCTCTCTCTCCACCAAGCATGGATGCTGGGTTATCCATCTTTCTAGGGTTCATCCTATCCCCTGTCTTGCTCTCCCAGACCGGGGTCTGCACCAGTTACCCTCACACTGCTGGCTTTGGCCTCTGGCTCCTCAGCTCCCCTCATAAGTGTACCCTCAAAACCAATCCTTCCCGCCCCCTCAGCTGGTGTCTATCCCTCATCTACACCTGTCTCTAATGTGGAGGTTCAGAGCTGGGCTCTCAAGCCCCCTGAACCTGACCCCAACTCCACCTTCCACAGCTTACTAGCTGTGTGACCTTGAGCAAGTGACTTAATGTCTCTGTGTCCCAGTTTCCACATTTATAACATGGGGATAAGCATAGTGTTTCGGTGTAAGGCTGTTTTAAAGGTGAAATAATATCACTGCATGTGAAGAACTTTAAATAAAACAGCACGTGGTAAACAATAAATGCTAGCAGTTTGGTTGATTTTTCCAATATCTCCTGCTCCCTGAAAAAAAGTGTTTCATTTTTTTCTGTTTACCCTCACAGGGTCTTGCTTATGATAGGGGCTCAAAAACCCACCCATTTAAGTGCACTGAATTGTTGAGTCCTCCCTCTGAGAAGGGAAGCCAGACTGGTGTGGCTGGAGTGGGAGGAAGGGGGAATGTGTATAGTTCTTCCTTGAGTTGACATTTTATCCCTCCTAAGGAAAAAAGAGATGTGTGACCTGCTGGTTCTTGAGTTGCCACCCCTGTCTACTTACAGGTGTAGCACTGGATTCCCTGTTGCATTTAGTCCCTTTGAAAGTGACCCCCTGCACGACCAGTCCCTGCTGGTTCTGTTTCTAAAGGAGAAGGGTCATGCTCAAATGCTTTGGGATTTATGACTAGGCCATACAACTGGAACCCATAAAATTGTTGATAATGAACATTTTTTGGCCTACAGAAATGAACGACCATTTCACAAGGTTTTCCCTAATAGTAGCATCTAATTAACTAGGATTTTTCCACTCCTTTGCTCTATACAGGAAGCACTTCCATTCCAGAGGTGGCAGGGAGGTGAAAGTCAGGGCCAAGGAAGTCATTTGGGTTATTTTGGTTTGGGAAATCAAAATGTTGAGGAATCAATTTCTCCAAAACAAATAAAGAACAAGCTCTAAGCCATTTTGCTGTAAATAATTTACAGTAACAATCAGATTGCATCAAGGTAATTACTGAAATTTAAGCAGGACACTGGAGTGGCTTGGGGTGGGTGGCATACAATTAGTCGGAGCAGTAATTTCACGGTTTCTAATTGGCCCTACTATGTGACAACAAGCTCCTTGGAAGGACGTGTAGACCCAGAGTCAGTGGGCCCTGGAGAGTTCTCACACCACATTTTTTGGTTTATTGTTTTGTTTTGTTGACATTCCCAAAGCAGCAGCTTGAACAGCAATAGAATTTCCAGAAAGATTCTTTAAGACTGGTCCCTTGGTTTTGACTGTCTAGATTAACACGGTCTAGTAAAACTCTTGTGATGATGTGAGCATTCCATGCCTGTGCTGTGCTTCCAATATGGCGCCAGCAGCCACCTGCGCCAGCAGCCACATTAAATGCCATCTAATTTTATCCAATTTTAATTTAATAACAGTAAATAGACAGATGGCTGCCGAATTGGACACCGAAGACCTAGGTCATTTGTCTTCATATTCTTGTCACAAGAGGCACATGGGCAACGGTTTTTCTTCCTGGGAGGCCCTTATGTTCATCTCCACAACCGCACCCTGCCCCTCCCGCAAGCCTGACAACCTGCAGAATTCCTGCTGCAGTTCTTTTTCCTTGTTGTGCGCCTTGCTTATTAATCACGGGACAAATCTCCAGGCTGCATATTTTAGCGATTTCTAGATTTGCTTGTACGGTGTTTGCTTCAGTTTTTGTTTTTTTTTTTAAACCATCTGCCCAAGTAATACCATCATGATCAACAGAAATAAAGAATCAAGGTCCAATTTCAAAGTTGATGTGTTAAGTTTTTGAAAGGAATTGAAGATAGTTACAAAACGACATTTCAGATGTTTGACTGTTTTCCTATCGACTAGAAAAACCATGTGATATAGAGAGCAGCTAAAATAGAGCCTTTGGAAAGCTCTCCCTGGCAGGGCACCAGTCACTGCAAGGCGGTGAGAAAGGATGATAATGCATCTCTGAATGAGGATGGAGATAGGGAAAGGAGAGTTGCACACTCCCGCTGTGACCTCACATGGTTTTTTCTCTGTGCACCCCAGTTTCTCTTCCTCTTCTCACAAGGACTTGCTGGTCCTATTGGCGTAGGATCCACCCATAGGACTGCATTTTACCTTAACTGTCCCATAAAAGGTCCTACCTCCATGTATAGTCACTAGTGGGGTTAGGAATTCAACATATGGGGGCCTCCCTGGTGGCGCAATGGGTTAAGACACAGCACTACGAAGCTGTCCGCAGTCACTGAAACAAGAGTTCGATCCCTGGCTGGCCAGGGAGCAACCCACATGGCTCAACAGACCTCTCCTGTCTCACCCGCTGCTCCCCTCAGCAGTGTATTTCAGTCAGCCTGCCTGTTCTGTTCCCCACTCTGTCTCTGGTGAATCCTCTCACCCCCGCACCTCTGGCCTGTACCCCAGTTCTTGTATGCATAAATAAATCTTAAAAAAAAAAAAGGAATTCAACATATGAATGGGGTACGTAGTTCAGTCCACAGCAGATGGTGGGCTTTTTTTGCATGAGCTCTCAACAGACATAGACTGGAATTTCTACTTAGCTTGCATGCTACACAAAAAAAGATTTCAAACTCTCCACCCAGGATGGCTGTTCTACTACCTGAGAATATCTTCTGTCTTTCCTTCCAGAAGCAAGCAGCAGCAGCAACTCAAGCCTGACCACACACCACCAAGAGCCCGAGGCCCTGGAGCAGTGCCCTAGTAAGCCTCTGCCAACTGCCCCCAAACCCAGGGCTGGGCCTGGGTCTTGGAGAGACCTTAACCTGATTACTTTCTGCTGATTGGTGCCAGGGGGCCTGGCACCTGAGAACTGGGGTGGTTTGTTCATGGTCGCCATAGCTGCTTGCAGGACACATCCAAAAGGTTATCGTGGCCTGGGCCCGTAGGCTCACAGCCTTTGGAACAGGGGGTTGTGATGCCCTGTACACTGGAGAGCAGCCCAAGATGCCCTGGTTTCAAATGTGTGTAGAAGTTTGGGAGCAGAAAGGCCATGAAAATCAGCCAGTTCAATTACCGCTGATCCAGGAGCTTGGTTAGGGACCTTTTGCATGTCCTGATTCATCCTCTGCTTGAACACTGTCAAGCAGAACATGCCAGAACATTCTGGCAAGGAGCCTAGTACTTCATGAGCTACCATGTTTCTCGTGTCCAATTAGTAGACAGTTTCTCTGTATTCTAAGTCCAGCTCTCTTTTTCCTGCTGGAATAGAATACCAAATGTTTTATTTCTAGGCACTTGCAAAGGAGGCCTTAAAAAACAAAATTTGCTGGAGTTAATTTACACACTGGCTTTATGTAGTGATTCAGGAATGAGGCAGCATCCCATGTCACAAATAGAAGGGTGCTGTCTAAAAGGGAAGATTTTTATAAGCAGAAATTATCAGACGAGGAGGTTTATTAGCAAAATGAAAGGATCGTTTCAGCCAGCGTAAGCTGCTTTTAGGGGCTGTTCCGGGGTCTTCTTAGGAAGACCATCTTACTAGAGCAGCAAACTCCTCATGGGTTGGTTTAAAATTCCACTCCCGGAAGAGGTTGACACTGCAGTAGGTTAGGGATTAAGCTTTGGTGGTTTTAGCATAAGTTACTCCACTGGGGGCCTATTTCTATTTAACAGAGGGCAAAGGGCACAAACTGGGTTAAGAACAGGACTTTGGAGACCTGGAGTCCTGGGTTAGAGTTCTAGTTTTGCCATCTCCGACCTTGGGCAAGTTTCAGCCTCAGTTTCTCCCCATACAATGGTAATAACTGTCCCCATCACTTTGAGGAATAAATAAGGTGACTCGTGTAAAGCTCTTAGCACGATGCCCAGCAAGGCTTGGCAAATGCCAGCTGTTCCACTGCTGCTGTTCTTGCAATTGTGACCATCATAGAAGGCCGGGGATAGGGGTGGGGGGCTGGGTGATGCCTCCTGAGTCTCTGGCTCTGTCTCCACCAGATGTTGACTTCTGTCCCCAAGCCGCCCTGTGCTGCCACGCCGGCGTGGATGAGTATGGCTGGATTGCAGCCGCTGTCGGCTGGAGCCTCTGGTTTCTCACTCTCATCCTGCTCTGTGTGGATAAACTGAGGAAGCTGACGCCAGAGGAAGCCAAGGACTCACAAGCCTGACACGTGACACTTGCATCCCAGGCCCCCCCCAATTCCGCAGGCCACGGGAGAGTGGAGTCCTGCTGCTGTGGCTTCTATCATTTTAAAGGCAACTTCACCTTTCAGCTTCAGTTACTTTTTAAAGACAACGGAGAAGGAAAGTGGAATCCAGACAAGGCCAGATCAACGCTGCCTTCACACCTCCTTTCTAGAGGCCTGTTTGTAACTGAACCTCATGGGGGTCCTTTGCCTGCTGGGTGCAGATGGCTGAACTGGCAGGGGAGGGGGTGCCTTTGTTATGTGACCAGTCAAATCTGCCTCCTACAGGGCTCATGGCTTTAAGGGCAAGTGGAGGGCACAGGGCTGCCTGGGCTGGGCAAGAAGGAGGGAGGAGGGGAGTTCCCATGTGCAGTGGCTGTTTAAGCCTATGCACGGTTTGCACATTAATCTTGGGGGCTCAGCATGTGCTGGGGCGGGGCTGGGGGGCTTGGCATCATAAGGTTACTCCTGGTTGCTTCTTCTGGAAGTTGTGTGTTTGCCTTTAGAGCACAATTGCTAGATAACCTGTTAGAACCTGCCTCCAGCAGCTGCTGCTAGTCAGGACCTGCTGTCTTGCAAAATTCAGGCAGCAAGAGTTGGAGTAGGAGGGAGCGACACATGGGAAGGGAGTGCAATGGGCCTCTTTGATGCTTCCTGTGAGAATGGCTTAGATTTTGCAAAACAGTATCTGACCACGGTTCCTCATGGGCCTCCTGAGCCTGGATAAGCTTCTTTCTCAAGATAGGCCCAAGGGAAGTCCCATCTTAGCCACCGCCTCTTAGGGATTCCAAGGGAGGTAGGTGCCCACGAGAGACAGCCCTTAGTCTTGAGTGCCCCGGGACAGACTCCACCTCCTACCAGCCCAGGCTGCTGTCTTCTGTCCCTCACTTCAGCCAAGGGCCTTCCTGCTACTTCCAACGTGAGTCGCTTGGGCACCCCCATCTTCCCGACCCCCAAGTCCCACCCCACCCCAGCTCTCATTCTTTCCTCACCATCACCTTCCACAGCCATCCTGCCGCGACTCCCTGCAGGCCCCCCTGGACTTCACCGCCTGCTCATCCCCTTATCTCAGGAATATTCTGGTCCTTCTCACTGCCTGCAAGATTGCCCTGCCCAACTGTCTGCCCCCATGAGCAGCAGTGGGGGTCCTGGCTGCTGACACCCTGCAGCGACTCCCAAGAGGGCTTTCAGGTCTTCAAGAGCACCCTCACCTTGCCGGTGCAGGGCAGGGCTCTGCAGCCCCTCCAGCTCCATCTCAAATGCTTGTCCTGCCTGGCTATTTGAAAGGGACCAGCAGCTGGTGTCCTTAGGGCATTTCTGCCCTGCTTGAGGCACAGCCACCACGAGTGGGCTTCCTCACGGTCAGCTCATCCCACCTCAGGCCCCTGGCACAGAGAACACATCTCAGGAGATCTGTCCAATGAATGATCATCCAATGAATGAATGAATGAATGAGTCCCTGGCCAGATGAACCTGTGGCCATCAGCTTGCATGAGGCACAGCCACGTCTCTATAGGTGGCTGACATCGCCAACCTCTGAGGAAGCCAATTCGGTAGCTATGACTGTCGCTGTAAGCTCTTCCAGGGGTCAGGTGATGAGGGGGTGGCTTCTTCAGAGGGAAGAAAAGACAGATGATTCTTTCTTCATGAAACAATGTTCTGCCCTTTGAGTGGGCACAGGTATTTAGATTGCATAAAATCAATCATAGCACCAAAAGAAAAAAAAGAAGAAGAATCTCACTGGGGTACTGATTTGCATTTCCCTGACTCGTGACACTGAGCCTCTTCTACGGGCCACTGGCCACTCTGATGTCCAATTCAGAAAAATGTCTCCTGCGTTTTTCTGCCATTTTTAATTGGGTCATTTGTACTTTTTGTTATTAAGTTGTATAGGTTCTTTATACATCTTGGCTATTAACCCTTTACCCAATAGATGGTTTATAAATTTTTCTCCCATCCTGTAGTCTGCCCTTTTATTCCGTTGACTGTTTCCTCGCCATGCAGAAGCTTTTTAGTTTAGTCCCTCTTGTTCATTTACTTGTTTATTTTGGTTTTGTGGTTTGCGCTCATTTTCCTTTTGTCCTTGCTCTACAACACACGAGAGTGCTGTAGAATGAAAATACCTCTAAGAACATCTAACAGATCTCCCTGATAAGTATGAAATTTGAAAGAGCTAGAGGCCCCTGACAAAGGAGGATCCAACTGCTCTTCAGAATGTCTCAGTAACCCTCCCTGACAATGGGGATGGGCGGGTCCACCCGGCCCTTCTTCAGTCTCCTGACGACCCAGAGAATTTTGTAGTTTTGGTTGTTTAATCAGTAAGACGGGATGGACCGACTGTTCCTAAGGGTTCCTAAGGGTTAACTAATCCCATCAAGTGTCTGCCTCATGCCCTGCGATGCTGTGGGTGCACACAAGCAGGTGTCCCCACTTTTGTAGAAATTCAAGCAATTTCCACAAGGATTTCATTCCTTAGAAATGCAAAGTCTCAGTAAGGAGCACTTGATTTAATATCTGCAGGAAGTTCTGAAATAAACCCATGTGACACAGTGGTAAGAGGGAGGGCGGGAGGGAGAGAAAGAACTAGAAAGAAGAGAAGGGAAGATTTATTTCCGGCCAACAGAAACAGGAACGGGTCACTTCACCCTGTTAGCATCATCTCCCTAAGCGGAAAAGGTAAGAAATGGGCCAAATAGTGGCTGCAAACCGGGTGGCAAAGGCTCATGGTGGGGAGGCAGAAGAGGGTGCAGGAGGTCCGATCTCCAGAACAGGGGGCTCCTGCTCTTCTCTCTATCACGACTCTGTGGTGCAAGATTGCACTTGCCACCTTGAAAATTGGAGTGACAGAGCCTGGGGTAGTATCTGAACCCCAGGACAGGGGCAGGCCCCAAGGCTACGTGAAGGGAATGACTGGTGGCTCCCTTGCGGTCATGGACATTTAGGCCTTTGGTGAATTTCCTTCCTTTTATCTGTGCAAGAAGAAGAACAGACCAAATCTAAACATGGGTCTTTTCTTTGAGACTTGAAGGAAAGATGAGATAATTTGTGGGTATTCGTCCCAGAAGCTGTGTCTTAATCTATTCTCAGTGGAATTGCTGAATTCTAACACATTTGTCAACAAATTAAAAACTGAGCACTGGGCCTCCCTGGTGGTGCAAAGGGTTAAGTTCTCAGCACTATGACGCTATTGCCAGCCACTGCAACACAAGTTTGATCCCCGTCCAGAAAGCTGGCCCACATGGCACAGCAGACCTCTCCTGTCTCCCCACTGCTCCCCTCAGCAGTGTATTTCAGTCGATCTGCCTGTTCTGCTCCCCACTCTGTCTCTGGTGAATCCTCTCACCCACCCCCCGCACCTCTGGCCTGTACCCCAGCTCTTGCATGCCTAAATAAATAAATCTTTAAAAAAAAAAAAAAAGAAATACTCTTTCTTCTCTTCTTTTGCTATGCACACTATTTCTACTAAAGATCTATCACATCTTTCACATGGATGGTAGGATCTCATTTTTAAGGCAGGCACCCTTAGATTTGGAGTGACTGGGTGCCCCTCAGCCATTTGCTAATAATATCATGTAAGCTCAAAAATAAGTCTGAGGATAGCTTGGGCCTCTTTTCCATAAAATATATGTAGGTATGTCTCTAAACTTAGAGAAATAGCAATCCAAACATGGTTTTGAAGGAAAATAGCCCTCTCCGAGCCTTGGCGTCTGTTTTGAAGGCAGGTGCAGACACAGGGGGCAGTTCCATGGGCTTTCATTGGTGGTTGGTAGAAGTGCCTTGTAGACAAACTATTTCCAGCCTCACCTGGCTCTAGTCTACCCTCCATGCTTCCTTCCAGAGTGATCTCTCAAATCCAGAATCAAGTGTTCCAGTCAGTCCCTAAATCCTCCTGTGACTCCCCACAGCCAACAGAGTAATCCAAACTCTCAGGATGATCTTGTGTAACTGGACCCACAGAGATGGGGGGCAGGGGGAGGGGTGCTACCTCTTGCATATCATCATACAGAATGAGCACTATTCTGAGTTATTTCAGCTCCCTGATGATGCCAAGACTTCTCTATCCGCCATGTCTTCATTCCTGCTGTTTACATGGCTACACACACACTTCCCAAGGGGCAGATTTGCCCTAAACCAAGAGAAGCTCAAATTTAGGGCCTCCTTCCTTGCCTGGCACCCTCAACCCTCCACATGCTCTCCCCCTAACTGTGTTGTTTGCTGTTATTTAAGGGGAGGCCCTCTAATGGAAGACACCTCAGCATCATTGACTGGACCTGCCTTGCTCTTCCTCTCCCTGAACCCCTCTCCTCACTGAGTTCAATTGGTTGACTGGGGAGAGTACAGTTGAGCTGTACTCTCTTCCTGGACACACACACACACACACACACACACACACAATACCAATGGCCTGTGCTCACTTAAGGCAAAGACTCCCCCCCTCCATCAACGCTGACCCACTTCTCTCAATAAGGCCTCATCTATGGGCTCTCAGCAGGATTTTGTCCACTCTCTCCCCCCACATTATTATTTTTTTAAAGATTTATTTATGCAAACAAGAACTGGGGTACAGAGTGGGGAGCAGAACAGGCAGATTGACTGAAATACACTGCTGAGTCTCCCTTCACATTGAAGTCAGATTTCAGTGACTACTGCCATGATTTCTAACAGTTCAAGGCCTCATCCCTAGGAGGGGCTAACCCCCTTGAGGTGCCTGCCTGAGCAAGCCAAAGTCTGTCCAAAAATTTACTGCTTGCACCAACCAACACCTGACAATAGGCCCCGCCCCCTTTCTTAGAGCTGAGACACGTGGGTGAGGGACAGATTGTTCTCTGGTGGACAGTCTCACACACACACTGGAAGTGGCTACAGCCCACCATGACTGGCTGGGGCTGGCTGGGCACCTGATCTGGAAAGAATCTCACAGAACATTATAAGATAATTATAACTAAACTATTATAACCAAATGACACACCTCCAAGCAGCAAAACAGGAAAGTCAGACCATATCAGGGGACAGCTCTGTGGGGGTCAGAAGCCTAGCTTGATTGCTAGCTGGCAGCAGACAAGGCTGGCCTAATCCGCATTTCCCTCCCCCAACAACGCACTTCCTCACTTCTGTGACTCTGCTGAGCCTCTGCTCGACCCTGTCCCACCTACCTCATTCATTCTGTACAACACCCCGTCACCTCTGCACAAACTGCGGTCACGTATGGTTCACACTGGCCCCTCTTCCTTATCGTGACAGCACTTTCCTGGTTAAAGCCCATCTCCACCCCTTTGACTAGGGTCTGGCTTTGTTTACCTTTGACAACTGAGTGCTTTGGACTGTGACAGCTGCATGCTTGTCTTTCTCACTGGTCTTTCTGAAGCCAGGGGCTGTGTCTTTAACCTCTGATTCTGGGGTGTGCCGCAAAAACCCAGACAATGTTTGATGAGTTCGTGTGGCAGAGACCCAGGAGCATGGTGTGTGCAAATAACTGGGTAAAGCAATAGAGCTGTGAAGACAGAGCCGACAACTCTTGGGGGACACTCATGAGGCTGGAAAAAATTTATATTATTCTTTCATAAGCATGTAACTATACATATGTAAGTCATTTATAATTGCACATATAGAAGTCATTCGTAGAACTACCTGGCCAGCCTATCCAACAAGTCAATTCTGTGATGGGAAGAGGACGGAGGCCAGGTCATATGTGAACACAGAACTTTGACACATAATCTGCAGCATCTAGCGCAGGAGGCCACACCCACTGTCCTCACCTCCCACACCAGGCCAGCCTACTCTCTGTGGTAATCAGGCCCAGAAACCAAATAGCCTCCATAGCCCTTGACTCCAACAGCCTGGATTTGGTTAATAACAAGTAGTTTTGGGTCATTTTCTTAATTAAATTTGCCCCCACTTCCAACTTAGGACCAGCCAGAGAAAGCCACATGTATACTCCTAAACAAGGATTCCCACTCCGGGTTAGCACATGGCGACGTGGTCCCTTAGAAGCTGAATGGGTTTATAATCTCGGTGTACAGAGAACTTTGCCTCTGCCTCCACTAAAGTACAAAGAATCAAAACTGCAATGATCGGTTTTGTTTTGTGACATGTTCATTTCTATCAAGAAGGAATAAGAGTCAAATGGTCCTATAGAGATAAGCAAATATCGATGTCCATTGGTTGACCAAGGAAGTGGCTTCTTTTCTAAATTCTATATTGTTAGACGCAATATAGGAAAGACAGGAACCAGCAAATTCTATTTGGGAGGTGCTCAAATCACGTATTCTATTGAAAAACTCATTTGCAAGCTCTCAAGCCTGAGAAGAGATGGGGAAACATGAACGTTTCTAAGAAGCCAGTCTGAAAAGGCCACGTACTGTGTGATACAAACTACACAACATTCTGGAAAAGGCACAACTGAGTAAGAGAGATCAATGGTTTGGGGGAGGGAGGGATGAAGGGTGAATGGAGCACAGAGGACTTTGAGGGCTGTGAAACTACTCTGTATGATCCAATGATGCTGGATGCCTGTCATTACACGTGTCAGAAACCATAGAATGTACATTCAGGGAGGAAGCAAGTAAACTGGGGCTTTGAGGATAAAGATGTGTTGATGTAGGTTCATCACTGGCAGCAAATGTTCTGCTCTGGTGGGGTGGTAAGGGGAGACCGCACATGTGTTGAGGCAGGGATTATATAGGGCATCTCTGCTCCTTCTGCTCATTTTCCCTATGAACCTAAATCTGAGAAATCAGCCTGTTTTTAAAAAAGGATTTACAAGCACTGAGAAAATCTTAGTACTCAGTCCACAGAAGGTGGTGCTTTATGCATCCAGTTGAGTTTAAAATCTTCAACAAAAGACTGCTGATGGAAAGATGATTTCCATTGAAGTACTAGCACCAAAATTTAATGCCTAAACTAGTTTTTATCAAGTCCAGTCTTAGGACTGATGAATTAAAATTGTAAGTACTCATTTTTTCTTAAAAGGGGGGTACTCACTTATTTCAGAACGTGAATGGCCTGCAGTGAAGGTGACACGAAGCCTTTCTTCTCGTGAAGGTTTATTCCTTCATAGCCTGCGGTTCCTCCACTTTTCTGGACATCTGTGCAGAGGCCATAGTTCCTCAGAGCCCTCTTGTCTCTGTCCCCGCTGGTCTCTGCAAGGTCCCTCTCATTTCACCCCTGGTTTGCTTTCACCCCCACTGCTCGCTCCCTCGTTCTGCTGCACCTATGCTCTTGTGAAATGGGAAATATTATTGTAAAGTCAGATGCTTCAAGTTTACTTACACTAGATCTTATCCATTACTTTGCTCACTCAGTAGGAATGTTCTTAAGTTCCACTTACCTGGCAGTGCCCAGCTATCAGGAGCACCCAGGTGTGCACAGGATCCTACTGTGTCAGCCACTGTCGGTCTCTTTGCCCATGAGATGGGTTTGAGATGGTCTCCCAGCCCCACTTCCATGTCACATGGCCACAGAATTCCTGACATGCTTCCTTCATCGGCCTATGCATGTCTTTCCCTGGGGAAATGCTGCCTGACGCAGTAATGCTGGGTCACAGGAGAAATACATTCCTAATTAAACTGAGCATTGTGGCATAACTTGCTTTTGAAATCGCACACGGATATTTCATTCGGTTGTCTCAGAAATTAAGATTGACTGTTCATTGTCTGTTTCGATCTCCCTGTTCCTGGATGGACACCACTCATGTCTACGCCTCACCCGAGAATAAGATACACAATATTCTCACTCTTAGATACTGAATTTGATGTACTGAATTCAATTTTATTTTGAATCTGGAGAGAGCATTGCTATTGATTTGGATCAGAGTTAAAAGTGTTCATTTCATGTGATTTTTTAAAAGATTGATTAGAAATAAATTTCTAGGCAAGCATACGTTTTAGCTGAATAAAAAAATAAAATTACTGCCTTGTTATTATATCCCAGACTCCAAGACATATGCCAGGCTCATGCCAGGTTTGGGGAATGCCAAGGTTGGGTCCAAGAGAACTACTCTTTACAAAGAGTAGTTTACGAAGCCTGTTTTTCCCAGGAATACACCAAAATGTAGATGCTCGGTTCTGGAAGTCCATCTTAACAGTGAGAACAAACAATCAGGCTGGACAAGGTGTTAAGATGGTGAGAAAACCTCAGACATGGTGAACTATGAGGCTTGCACTTAGAATATTTCTAAGCATTTTCACTCTAAGACATCTGCAAATGCCAGCAAGCAGGGGAGGAGGGGTTAATATACATTTTCATATTAGAGTTAATATTTTAAATAATTTTCACAAACTTGGTATCCTACTGCAAGAGCTAAATTTTCCAAGAGACAATGGAGCCAGCCTCCCTGCACCTTCAGTTTGCGTCCAAGATGGCAGCCTTCCAACCCATCTCTAGATAAAGCCACATGGAAGGCAACAAGCTCAACAGGAACAGACAGACCTCTCACCTCCCAGCTTCCCAAGGGCAGTTTCCTTTGACAAACCCTGAGGTGGGGATGGGGGTGGAAAGGAGACAAGTCCATAAAATCTGTGGGATGGGAGGAATTTGCAGTAAATCCTGATCAAATCTTATGAAGATCCAAGGGAGATAGCATTAAAAAATTTACCAGAGCTATTTAGTTTAACTTATGTACATAAACTATTTTTATGTACATGTGGGGTTCAAGGAACCCAAGGGGGTGATGGGAGTTGAACTCACATTAATTTAAACAGCTCAGCTTGGATTGGGATTAAAAGCTGATCCTCTCAATGCTTGGAATTTTTTAAATCCTTATCAGCTAAAGGCCTTGGATATTGCAACAATGAGTCACAGAGCCCAGCTGGACAGGACCTTAGAGGTCAATAGCTTCCTTCTCCCGTCCTCTCACACACATACTTGCACACCTGCACTTAACCACCCCTTAACAAGTGTTAAGGTGTTGCTTGGTGACTTCTGATAAATGATGCTCATCATACAATGAGAAAGTGTGCCTTAAAACCAGATATACTGAAAACATCCCAATCTTATAACCTTCTGCTGATAATTTGCAATAGGTCACAGTCCTATTAGAAAAGAGTCTAGGAAATGAAAATTATTTCTAATAAGTTGCTATTCTAGGTAACATAACATACTGGGAAAAGAACCCTAAATATCAAAAAACAAAGTGTTAATATTATTATGGGATCTTATTTGATAACAAATGATAGTTATGGATACTTTATTGGCTGAATTAAATATAAATGTGCATGTGTATAATTCTATTACTCAGTGTGGTGAAAGGACAATGACATACAGTTTCAGAGTAGCACAGGGGATATAAAATGGCCCAAGATTTCTGAAAAATTATTGATAATATGGAATAAGACCCTTTAAATCTATTCAGACCATGTAATTTCACCCTGAATTATAGGAATTTATCCTGAAATAATCTCAAAATCAAGTAATTTATACAAAAAGATACTTCACATGCCATTATTTGTAATAACAGACTAACAGGGGCCTCCCTAGTGCTACAAGGGGTTAAGACGCAGCACTACAAAACTATCCGCAGCCACTGCAGCACGAGTTCGATCCCCAGCCAGGGAAGTGACCCACATGGCATAGCAGACCTCTCCTGACTCACCTGCTGCTCCCCTCAGCAGTGTATCTCAGTAGATCTGCTTGTTCCATTCCCAACTCTGTCTCTGGTGAATCCTCTTACGCCCCCACCCCCGCACCTCTGGCCTGTACCCCAGTTCTTGTATGTGTAAATAAATAGTAAAAGAATAACAATCGGATCTTTAACATCTGGGCTATCATTGAATTATGGCCAATCCATAGAGAGAAATATTAGCATAAATATATATATATAACCTCTTCTACCATGTAGGATGCAACGAGAAGAAAGTGGCCCTCACGATGGTGCTCACATGACCTCACTGGCTCCCTTATCTCAGGCTTCCAACTCCAGAACTAATCATACACCGCACATGTAGACAAGAATGGTGACAGAATAAGCAGGTCCTTTAAAGAACAGGGAATGCCAACCATGAAAGTTTACAAAGAAATAAGTGTAATCAAGCTGCTAAAGGAAAAAAAATATTTTTAGTACAGAAATTAACTCAGCTACATGGAATCTAAAAGATAAATAAAAAATTACACAGTAATTTGGAAATATAAGCCTTTAAAGATACAAAATGATAGATAAGAGACTTTAAAGACATGAGAAAATGTTTAAGACAATGCTAAAGAAAAAAAATAGGAAAGAAAATTATCTATATAGCATATTCCTAGGTAAATAGGTAGGTAAAATAAAATCCCCATAAAGATAGAAATCAACTATTAAAAAAAAAACTGGAAAAATCTAAATACATGGAGACTAAGCAAGTGCTGTGTAACAGTTATTGGATTAAGGAGGAAATTAAAGCAGAAATAAAAAAATACCTCGAGACTCATGAAAAAGAGGATTATATGCTATCAAAATTTATGGGATGCAGCAAGAGCAATATTAAGAGGGAAGATACTGCAATACAGCCCCACATTAAGAAGCAAGAAAAATCCCAAATAAACAACTTAATATTACACCTAAAGCAATCTGGAAAAAAAGAAACAATTAGGACCCAAAGTTAGTAGAAGGAAAGAACATAAAAATAAGAGTGGAAATAAATGAAATAGAAGTAAAAAAGATAACAAAAGATCAATAAAACTTAGAACCCAACCGTCTTACAAATGAATTTTATCAAACCCTCAAAGAACTAATACCCACTCGCATCAAACTGCTTTTAAAAATACAAGCAGGGATGCCTCCCACTACATTTTATGATGACATTCCCTTTCAACCAAACCAGATAAAAACATCGCAAGAAAATCATAGACCAACATAATTGGTGACCACACTGTGTGGTCAATGGGTGGGGAGAAGGGGGCACCCCTAGGCAGGAAATGCATCCCAGAGAATCAATACATGTGCTTCATTACCCAGTTAAGGAAAAGCCATGGAGACAGACCCTTCCCCAGGGCCCTCAATGGCAGGTGTGCCGGGGACTCCAGGTCACGTTGTGATGAAAGACAAGTGGTGGAAACTGCATGAAGCTGGATCAGGCCTACCTGGCCCCAAAGTCCTCTACCTCAGCTACATGGGCTGGGCAGCCCCTGCAAAATCCCATGAAATAATAGGAGGCCAACTTGGCACCCCATAGGGGTGCAGACTCAGGCACAAAGTGGGGGGACCCTCTCAGGGTGACGGTACCATTTTCTCAGGTAGAGTAGAAAACTGCGGGTAAAGATTCCCAGGCACATTTCCAGAGCCTTCTTTCCGATCACATCTCACACATCCCACCTCTGCCCCGGTGTGCCAGGCGATCTGATCACGTCCAGGGGAAGGTCAAGGGGCAGTAGGTCAACCTGAGTGTCCCGCTCACCAAACCAGATGAAGCTGCCTGAGATTTATTTTTTAAAAAGATCAAAATTTCCTAAAATTGTGACTCAGCATCTCTGATGGAGATGCTGAGTCACTAATCTGCATTTTGACTAAGAAAGGTGAGGGCTAATGGCCAGCTTACTGCATTATGTTGATTTTTATTTTACTTTCCAACATAACTTTAGTAAGTCTTACACTGTCGACTAGATAACAATTACTATACTATATCTCCCCTACTAAAGATTGAAAATTATACTCTAGTGGCCTATTAGCTTAGAGTGTTGAAGTCCATTTTTATATTTACATATATATATATTTATATTTATATAGCCTAAGGGAGGCACCACGAACACACTCCCTTCACCCCTCTGTCCTGGAAAAGAACGAATGTCTTCTAAAAAACTCTCCTCCTAATTTGCTCATCAAATTTATTGGTAGCCAGAAAATGTAAACCAGTGATCTGAACACATCCTGGTCCTTGCACATCAGATCCGGGCAGCAATTTCTGGATTCTGCTAAAAATAGAGCTTCCCGGACCCCCTGGTGGTGCAAGGAGTTAAGATACAACCTATGAAGCTATCCACAGCCACTGCAGCACAAGTTCAATGCCCGGCCAGGGAGCTACCCACATGGCGCAGCAGACCTCTCCTGCCTCACCCGCTGCTCCCCTTCACAGTGTTTCAGTTGATCTGCCTGTTCTGTTCCCCACTCTGTCTCTGGTGAATCCTATCATAACCCCCATACCTCTGGCCAACACCCCAGTTCTTGTATGCATAAATAAATCTTTAAAAAAAAAACAGAGCATCCCTGCTGCTCACCCTATTGAACTATTGTTGGGGGGAGAGGGGAGAAGGAAGCACTATTCATTTGTACTGAAATGCAGTGACCCCATTTTAGCTCCTAAACCACGTCGTTTAAAAAAAAAAACAAAATGTATTGTCTCCTTTAAAGCAACCTCAGAATTTTAAAATGCTGAAAGAAGTCATCAAGTTCTCCACTCATGTATATTTTCAAGATACAGATGTAACTACGTGACCCAGTGGGTCTACGACTCCACCAAGGGTTTTCCAAACACTTGTTTCAGCTTCTGTAATGTTATCTGTGGCAGAAGCACAATAGTTGGACTACACAGATGTGGTTACCTATTCTTGCGGCTGCAGTTTTTCAAGTCCTCAACACCAGAGAAATCAAAGGCACACCACCCCCTCTCACTCCCCAGCAGGTGTGGTGAGGAAAGTGCAGGATCTTTAGAGGAAGAAAGTTACTAGATAAATAGTGTGTGGTTTGACAATAACACATTCCATCAGTGTAATCTCTCATTCGGGCACCGGACCAAAGTGTTTCTCTTTTTGTTATTGTTTCTTGCTTCCTTTTTACTGTCCTAAGTTGTGCTTGGCAGGTGCAACCTGGAAGAGGAGAAAAGGGACAAGAAATGCCAATTATGTTTTAAGTTCACGTTCATGCCAACTCTGTGTTCAGGCACTGGGCCAGAGCCCAGTGTGGGTTTTTTCTAAGCCTGAGCTGCTCCTAGTAACTCCCTGTTCTTCCAGCTAGCATAGCACATCAATCTCTGAAAGAAATGAGCTGTAAGGGTCCATTTTTCAAAATATAAAACCATATTTATTAAGACATAATAAAGTTTCCTCATCTATATCTGAAATATGGGAGCATCCGACCATTGTGGGCATAAGTATGGTTTGAAATTCTTTTTCTTTCAAGGATGATTTCTGGTTTGTCAAATATGCTTCAACAGTCATAATATCATGATCTATTGTTCACTAGCTTTTTTCAATCGCTCCAAACATTTGAAAAATACTTTTGTCACTTTCATAGTGGACTACTTTCTGTCATTTTTAGATTCAAACTCTCCTTTTTGGTTGAGCCTATGAATTCTCTTTCACGAATGCTTATTTTGTGCCAATACTTACACTTGTCAACTGTGGTTTCAGCTAAGCAGCAGGAACTGGCTGTCCGGAGAAGCGTGGCAAGTATGGGCTGTGATGCCAGGGTCATATCAGCCTCTGCATGAGACCAATGGGCTTTATCTTGGTTTTGAATTTTTTAGTAATTTTATATTGAGAAGAAAAGATACTAAAATAACATAGTTACATAGTTTCCCTTCAATATAAAGTCTTAATAACCACAGTAAAGTTAGCAAAATCAATAAATTGACCTTGGCACATTCCTGTTAACCACACTGGAGACTTTATTGGGATTTCACCAGTTTTTCCACTGACAACCTTTTCTGTTACTGTCTCTGTTGCTCCAGGATGTTATCCAGGTTCCACATTTCATTTTGTAGTTAGATTCCACTGCCCTTGGTAGTTCCTTTTGCTTTTCTCAGTTTCACTGGGTTCCTATTTTCTTGGGCTTTGTAAACAATTCAAGGATTATCCTATTAGCTTCCAAGATTGTATAGCCTTTGGTCTTCTCGTTTTATCTTCCTAGACTTTAGCGTCCTAATCTTTTCATTCCAAAATTAATCTGCTCTTAGTGGGAACATCAACTTGATGAATGGGTGGCAGTAAAGCAGAACACCTGAGTGCCAGAGTGGCGCTGGCCAGTGTGAGCAAAAACAATTCTGCAAAATCCACACACTGAACAGACTACACTCAACTCAGCTCCCTGGAAATGGACAGCATTCGGTGTTCTCCGGGACACCAAAATTGGAAAATAAAGAGATCATCTCTTTGCTCTACTTTCACATTTTACAAATGATAGTCATATTGCAAAGGAAATGAACAGAAAAATATCATTTGACACCAATTCATAGCATTTATTGACATTTCCATTTAAAATGCTAGGAAAGCTGTATAAATTGTAAACATGGAAACCAAACACTTGCATAAATTATTTCAAAAACTCTACAGCACATTAGAAAACAGTGCAGCTAATTGAAGGGTAGAAACGTAACTGACAAAGAGAAGGGAAGATTCACTTCCTAAATCATATACCCATTCTGAACTTTAAGTGCCTGTTTGAGACCAGCAAACCATGATTGTCAAGTTCAAGTTGCAGTATTGAGGCATCGAGTGGCCTCAACATACTCTGCATATTTTCGTACATTAACACTCATCATCTAGGAATGAGATGCAAGAAGAACATGGGTCTTGACAAAGCAGGAACCAGGTGGGCGTCCCAGAGCAGCTACCTTTCCTGCAAGGGCAATGCTAACCTGGTCTCCATCTCTAAATGGTGGAGGGCAAAGTTGAGAAGAATTTCTACTCCCCTTTTCTGAAACAAGCCCTCTGAAACAAGCTCAGAGCAGTTGAGTACATGGGTGGAGCCTCCTTCTGTCCCCACATCTGCAGGAGGAACAGTACAGGGTGTCTGGCTTGACTCTGACCTGGTACTGTTCCTAACTTCCACTTAGGGAGGTCAGTCATGAGTGCTTGAAAGCTGGTGGGCATGAAAAGGGACCAACCACAAGCTCCAAGATGTCTGGAAAGGTTGTGGCATCAAGGACAGCGAGACCCAGATCACGTAAAACTTCTATCTCTGTCCCATATACCTTTGCACTCTTTACATGTGAAGTGGCCCCAGCACAGAAAAACTTGGAGGAAAAAAGGAAAAGCAAGGAGCCTGCATAATCATCCACTCTGTGGGAAACTGATGTGGACAAAGACATTGCTCCTCCTCTCACTTGCTCGCTGCTTCCTAACTTTGCTACACGTTTAGTAGGCATTTAATATTCTTTTCCTAAATTTCAATGCTCCTGCATGTTCTTAAGATGAAATATCAGGTGCACTTTTACACACACAAGCATGGAATTAGGATTGTACCGAGAAGTTTCAGTTTTCAAGTCTTCTTGGAGACGTGGAGAAAAGAGTCCCTGTTCAAACCATGAAAATTCACCTCCATGAGTATTTTTTTAAAACCTGCAATGTGCACACTCCTTGTCCACTAGGTCACATGCAACCGAGTACATTTTATGAGGATATTACAGCCGTTGCTCATAGACACCCTCTCACCTGTTTGGTGGTTACCTGCTAACAAACTGGGGTAAACGTAAACATGCAGTCCAGGTGGCCATCCCATAAAAAAATGGGTTCTGTGTTCAAATGTCCTATCTGCAGGTATGGAAGTAGACTTCTTCGCACTCTTGCCTGGGACAAATGTGGATAAGCAGGCTCTGGAGACTGGCTTTGGAGACTTGCTGTGGAGGTAGAAATGAAATGGCTAAAACCCAATGGAGCTAAAGTTAGTGCGGGAGTTAAGACTGGAGCTTGCCCTTAACCCCTGCCCCCAGAACTGTAACCACTTCTCCTTCCAACTGACAAATTCATTCGTGTCCAAGAATCTAGTATGAAAGGGAGAGAGAAAGCTTGTTTCATGATGAACTCGTGAATCACTGCAAACGCAGTGGGCATCCGAGTGTCGGCTCTGCCCGCTGGGGCTCTGAGGAGTGGTGAGAGCTGTGGTGAGAGCGCTGACCCTGCACGGGGTCTCAGACGCAGGATCACAGCACCCACAACCTCTCATTTCCACCCAAGCCTCAGGCAACCTGCAGCCTTGCTCTGCGTCACTGGCGCCGTGCCCTGAAAAGCCATGTGCCCCCCAAACCAAAACACAATCTTAAATTAAGTGAAATGTGGCAAAACAGGTGTAGGCAGCCATAAAGAAGTTGAATGTCTTTATTTATAACCCGCTCCGCTCCACAAAGGATTTAATGACTGGTTGCTGAAATCTGCCCAGAGCAACAAGCCCGGACAGAACTTGCATCGTTTTCCTACTTCTCAGGGTCCCCCAGTGGTTCTTGGTCTCCACTCCCTCTCCCGGCTGGTTCTCCTCTTCACAGACCTCCAGAGACCTCGCTATCTTCCCGCTGCATCCACTGCCCAAGCAAGCTCACTGCACCATGCTCTCCGCTGGGGTCATTAGAACTCCCGACACAGTAGATTTAGGGATTTGGTTCGACATCGTAGCAGACCAAGATCAAGTCCATTTCCAGGGATACTTTTACTGTCCTTCTACATCCTTCCCCAGGCCCCCTCGGAGCAAGATCTCATCACTTTCCTGGGCTATTCCCCTCTGTCTTGATTAAAAGTTGTTCTGAAGCTGCCATCACTCCCAGATCCCACAGTTTCCAAATGTGCAACTGCCATTCTTCTGAGCAACTGTGTACTCTCGAGAATTTGTAACCAGTCTGCTGCTCTCCGTCTTCTGTCTGTTAACAGCCATCTGTGTTCTCTGACTTAGATCCTAAGAGCTCAGGGCTGCTGACTTACTCGGTGCCAGGAACAGCAGACAAGCAGGAGCAGCAAGACGCTTAATAAATGCTGTTTGCAAGTGAATGGAGAAGTGAATTTAAAGCAAAGGAGCCTCTGGTCCTACTCTGGTTTCCTCCGTGAGCTCATTCACAGAAATCACAGTCATTCAGAAGGTCTGTTCCAGTCAATCCTACAGGGCATGTTATATCCCACAGGGTTTTGTGCTCCCTCCTCCAGGAATGTTTGCACACACGGCCTCATGTGATTCTCACAATGAGATATGCTGGGAGGTGGGCAGGGGAGGCCTGTTCCTTGGCTGATGGGGAGAATGAGGCTCAGGGACACAGCGAGAGAATGACAAAATAAACTCTGAATGCAATCATTTTCCCAAACAATCAGCTCCAAATGCGTGTTCACTGATGAACTCCAAAGCCACACAGGAGGGATTTTAAAGTAAATCACTTGAGGGGACCCCCTGGTGGCGAAAGGGGTTAAGACACAACCTATGAAGCTACCCGCAGCCACTGCAGCACGAGTTCGATCCCAGGCCAGCCAGGGAGCTACCCACATGGCACAGCAGACCTCCCCTGTCTCTCCGCTGCTCCCCTCAGCAGTGTATTTCAGTCAATCTGCCTGTTCTGTTCCCCACTCTGTCTCTGGTGAATCCTCTCACCCCCACACCTCTGGCCTATACCCCAGTTCTTGTATGTATAAATAAATAAATCTTAAAAAAAAATAAAGTAAATCACTTGAGTTGCATTATCTGATACCCTCCTGGGTGTGGTGGCCTCCACCCCCCCACCAGCCCCTGCCCCCATAGCGAGCCTGTGCTGAGTCTGGGGACAGCCACAAAGGCTGGGACGTGTTCAGAGGAGACAAGCGCACAGTCTGTGCTTTATGACCCATGCCAGCATGCTGGGGAACCCCTGGGTTGCTCACACCACCCCAACCCCACTGGCTATATATTCTATGTCCTCTTTGGTTTTGACACCTGTTTGAAAGGTATGTTGGCTCTAAGGGTAACCAAATGGGTACAATCCTCTTATGCTAATTTGACAGGCATCAACCAACGTCCCTACTGCAGTCAACCCCTTTTAAAACAGACACCCCTTTCTGCAAAGTACAAAGAAGTCACCATTATTAGCACTAGTTGTGCAAACACAATGGTGAACAGAGCAGGAGAGTATGGGTGTGCATTTATTCCATCTGCTGGCACATGACTTGAATTCACTGTTAGGTGCCATAATAAAATTCTGCTTGGATATCTGAAATCCTTACTAACATGTTCAGGAAATCTGGTATTTTTGAGAGATAAGCAAAGAAAATCCTCTACTTTGGAGCAAGTCTGGTTTTGAACCAAGACAGAGAGGTAAGAAATGAAACCCAGAAGGGGCCATGTTCTTGGAAGTCTGTGCAGACCGTGTGAACAGGAGGAGAGAGGTGAACAGGTGCAAACGGCTACGCTTAACTTCCCAGGACCAGCCTCCCCGTATTGTTAGACTCTACATCTGTTTAAAAGGTTCCACTGCGGAGGTGAAGAACCACAGTTCTGGAACCCAACGCTTTGGAAGCCTGGCTTAGCTGTTTCAGGGGCTGTAGAACATGACTCAGATTTTGATTGGTCAGAGCCCCAAATCCTACCCACTTATCTGCCATTTACCTTTGTGAAAAAGGATTCAGAGCAGAAACCTGTTTGCTAACTGTTCTGTGCTTCACCCAGGTACCAGGAGAAAGCGGCCCTTGTTACAAAACTTCACTTTAATTGGGAAGTGGATTAGTGTTGACTTCAGGAGAAAACCTCAGTTGAGCTGACACCCTCCGTGAGACCCAAAGTACCTAAGATGGATTGAACAGTCGCTCAGCAGAGTCGTGCACGAGAAAAATCAGAAATTAAGAGCAATCCTCTGTTCACTCGTGGTCTTAACAGTTCTCCTTCACTTTTCTTGATTCGTTGCAGAAAGGCTGAGCTGAACGCAGCCTCATTTGCAGGTCTCAAATGCAGCAGGGTGTGTCCGGGACTGAAATGACTAGGAATGCGTGAACGACAATTTGGTGGTCCCAGGACTTTTTGGGATTTTTGCTTATGTGAGATTTCTCATCCAAACATCATTGATGAGCCGCTCACCAGCGAAGTGCCAGGATGAGACAGGGCCTCTTGGAAGCCTCGTGGGATGGAACTGGCCTTCATGATGACATGCTGGAACGGGATGCTCTCCGTTGCACGTGCTCCATTAAGAAATGGCAAATACACTTAAGAAAGGAAATCTAAACGTCCATATGTATTTTGAATGACCAAGTAAATATTAAGCTGTTGCCTCCCCCATTTGGGAGGTGTTTTTTTTTTTTTCTTTCTAAAACAAAATGAAACCTTCAACACATTCTTCCACTGAAAAAGCCAAAGTCGCATTTCACAGACATAAAGGTGTAGCACCAGGAGTAGAAGGAAAATGCAGAGGATGGCTTCGTTTGCAACCATCAGGTTCTACAATCTACGTTTTGGTTTCTCACCAGTAGCTTTTAAATCCCCAAACCATCTTAGTACTGTTGTTAATATCACTATTAAAATAAGTTCCTAGGGAGGAAAAGAAGGAAATCAATCAAGCCACTAATAAAATGTCTTCACATCTCTTTTCTCAGAAAACCAAGCAGCGGGCTCATCGTACAAACCAGTCTGACTCTCATGCTCCAGGGACCGCTGGGCCCGGGCATCCGGCCCGGGCATCCCTCCACCATCTACATATTTTCACCTTTTGTTTTTCAAAGGGAACCTGCTCTCAGTCCATTCCTTCGCGTAGATGTGTGGTTTGTCTTGCAGGATGTGCTGCTGGCTTTTGGTCAAAAGGATGTAAATTTTGACTCAACCGAACAAAACTGCCCACTTATCAAAAGCATCGCGCCTCGGGCCTGCTCGGCGGCCGCCGTGCTCCCTCCCGCCGCCCGCGCGGAGGTGCTCCCGGCCCCCGGCCCTGGGCCCTGCGCGCCCCTCGTCTTGCTTCCACGGGAAGCGGATACTTGGCGATTCCGCGCGCCCGGCCCATCAGCTGTGGAAGTTCTGCACCGGGGTCTGTTTCTGGGAGAGCCGGAGCAGCTCCTCGCGGATGGCTTTGATGAGCGACGCCGAGGAGTGGCCGGGCTGGAGGTCCTCCGTGGAGCTGCTGGGGTAGGCGCGCGCCGAGGCCTGCAGGCCCCTGGGCGCGAGGTTCCCCGGGGGCGCGGAGGGCTCCCGGCCTGAAGTCCTTGGCACCTGGAACAGCGGCGACGAGGAATACTCTTGCTGTCCCAGCACGTGCGTCTGAAAAAGACGGCAGATGTCATGGTGCATCCCAGGTTGGGGAGGGGGATCAAATTCAGGTGGGCCGTGGGTGAGGCCAGGGGGACCTCTCACCTCTCCCCACCCCACAAGCCAGCCCCAGGGGGGGCTTGTAAAACCCTGCCGGAGAGGAGGAGTTGTGGAGCGCCTGAGGGATGTGAGTGCAATGTAGAGGCCTTGAGAAAGAAGGAGGCGGCATTTGATCCCATCGCAAAGGCCCGCATCGCCCTGTGCAGAAATGAGAGGCCCAGGAGCCAGGAAGGGGCTTGGAGAGCTGGGAGGGAGGGAGGCTGAGGGTTGGGGTGGGCAGGAAGGTGACAGGAAGAGAGCTGGGAGCTGGAAGAGAGCGGCAGAGACAAAACAGCTGCTCTGGGCAGGGATGGCGCCAGGGAGGCCGTGCAGGTGAGCACACTGGGCAGAGGAGCAGGCAGGGGCGCAGAGGAGCAGGCAGGGGCACAGAGGCATTTTCCATTTTATCTGTGTTTCCATCAAGTGCTCTTTAAATAAACGTTATCTGTATTAAAACATATAATTTTGCTGCTAGCTGCATAGGACAGCTTCATCTGGCATGCATTTGACATGGATCATAATACTTTCCAGTGACTTTTTTCATATTATTTCCATGGAAAAATCTCTTTGCATATAAACATAGATACAAGCACTAAACTTGATTTCATTTACTCTAAGGACGTTTAACCCTAGAATATTTCTGCAGGTCACCACTCGGGCTAGAGCCCCTGGAGGCGCTCTGAAAGGAACACTGGACTTGATGGGAAAAACCAAACTCCTCATGATATTAATTAAGTTGGGCACAGTGCAGGCAAGAAAAGAAAATGTCAGTGAACTGGAAGGGATTCTGAAATCTTAAGTTCAAACAAGTACCTTTTAGGGAAAAATATATTCTAAAGTGAATTTCCTTTCAGTGAATAAAAGCATCCAGTCAGGGAAGAATTCAGTGTTTCTGCTGGAAAGGCATACACGTGCAGTGAATGTGGCAGCGCAACCAACGGAGAGTATCGTTTTGGTTTGTGATTTCAAGTTCATTTGTTTGCCCCCCATGGATGTAAAATTCCTGGGGGGGAAACAAAGGAAAGCAGAAGTGACCTGCGCTCACATCTCTGCTCCAAGGAAGGAACAGGAGATGAGAAGCATCCAAAAGAAAACTCTGAAATGCCCCAGGCCGTGTGTTTACAAGAGCAACAGTGTGCAGTGGTCACCGAGAAAATGGTAGGGACAGAGCCCCACGTGGCACAAACACTGAATGTGAGGTAGATGGTTTTCAGGCTTTTCTGCCCTCCACCATTAGGATTGCCCTGCCTCATAGGGCACCTGCAGGTGTTACACTGCTGTGTGTTTACTTCTGTGGGCCATGGCTCAGAACTGAGATATTGGCCAAGAGACGCAGAGGCAGAAGAGAGGCAGGAGAAAGAAGGCCAGAGAAGCCCAGAGTGAGGACTTGCCGAGGGCTTGAAGGCCTGCCGGCCTCATGGCCCCCTGGCACCCCTGCCTGCCGTGTACCTAGTTGCTGCACTATGTGCAAAAGTTCAATAAAAGCCTGAGAAAGCCACCGAGGGCTCCAGGACTCTCCTTTACCCGTCTGCTCCGATCATAGAAAACCTGCTCTGTCCCTGCCCTGCCACTACGCTGAGCAAGCAGGTTGCTGAGATCACGAATACTTATAGGCGCTGACACCAGAGATGGAGTCCAGATCATTGTCACCTCCACATTCAAATTCCTTACATAAAAGTCAAAGTCACAGAGACTGAAAGCAGAGGGAAGGTGGCCTGGGGCTGGGGGAGAGGGAGGGGAGCCTAGCATGGAATATCCCGAGTTTCATTTTCTAAATGAACTGCAGCGGTGGATGGTGGTGAGCGTGTCATGGCACCAAGTGCAGCCAAAAACAGTTGGTTGTGCCCTGAAAGATGGTAAAGGTGAATTTTCTGTTAGGTGCCTTTTACAGCTAAAAAAAAAAAAATTACAAAATAACAAATGTAAAAGTGACTTTTATTTAGGTGTCTGTCCCAATTTCCTGTAATGATACTGCTTTAATTTTTTTTAAAGGTTATTTTTATAAATTTACTACTTCAAGCCTGAAACCTACCTCTGGAGAGCAAACACCATGCAGAAGCTGAGGCCAGCACTCTCCTCATGCAGGAGAGCACACACACACACTCCAGGGGGCAACAGCCAGGGGAGTCAGAACTTTGACTGATGGGGGTGTTAAAAAGGGACCCCCAGGCCGAAACAGCTCAACGCAGCCATCACCCCAGAGTGTCCAGTGACGGCCACGCGCAGGATACTCACGGCTTCTCTCCGGCCCGCCTCCTCCTCCCCGTAGGAAGGCCAGCCTGGCCCGCCGTACTGGCCGCCTCGGCTTGCTGGGATCTCTACTGGCTGAGCTCCGATTCGGCTGGCAATGCCCACCTGCGTCAGGTGCTGGATCTGGGACCCTGGGGGGCACAGTGAGATGGCCTGGTCAGCCCTTAGAAGATGGCAGGGTTGCCAGGAGGTACCTTTGACAATGACCACCACACTAAGAAACAGGCATTTTGGGTGGTCTCCCTGGTGGTGAAAGGGGTTAAGTTGCAGCACTATGAAGCTATCCACAGCTATTGCAACACAAGTTTGATCCCCGGCCGGCCAGGGAGCTACCCACATGGCACAGCAGACCTCTCCTGTCCTCCCCCTGCTCCCCTCAGCAGTGTATTTCAGTGGATCCACCTGTTCTGTTCCCCACTCTGTCTCTGGTGAATCCTCTCACCCCCTGCACCTCTGGCCTGTACCCCAGGTCTTGTATGCATAAATATTTTTTAAAAAAAGAAAAGAAACAGGTACTTTTCAAACACGACACCAGTTCTCTCCACACAGAAAGACCTTTCCTACAAAAACAGGCGGGAGCTTCTTGGGTCAGGGTGTTTTACCTCCTTTAATACAGAGGCTGATTTGGATGTTTGTATCTCCCCGGCTAGACAATAAAGACGAGAAGAGTCCAAACAGAGGTCCTTCCAGTCATTTCTATAGAGGTTACGACTAAGTTTATTCTTATAATTCAGAAGACAGGAGGCAAAAGGTTTTGAAATGATAAAGAAACAAAAAACTGCCTCCTTTTTGCTCCTGGCTTTGAGATTCACACGGAGCTGAAAGCACTATCTGCTTTCTTAGCAGAGTGCAAGATTATTTGAATTCAGACTTAAAGTGTATTGTCGTTATACTCACATTGTTTCTGCAATTAAGTCACATCACAAATTAAGATCTTAAAGCCACTCACCTAGCCTCATCAGTGACATATACCCTTGGCGCTCAGACATGCTCCTATACTTATACATGCAGTAGCCTCATGTGGCTATGCAGGCCAGGCTTTCAACAACATGTTTTTCTCCCCTGTCAACTGCTGGCATGCGGATGTATCCCATTTAGACTGCAGATTAAGAGGGAGGAGAACATGACATTAAATACTTCACTCCACCTGCTCCCAGGGTCATCAGATTCGCCTGCGAAGCTCGAAGCTCGGCTTGGTCCCACCCAGGGGCAGAGATTTCACAGAGGGAAGGGAGGCCACCCTCTCCTCTTCTCGTCCACGCCTACTCTAGTTCTCTCCTTACCAACTTCCCGAACCAAACACATTTTTGTAAAAAGAAACTGACCGAGGCTTTATGTAGATAAATAGTGAGAACTAAACACTAAGTCAGAAAAACCATCCAGGCCTCAGCGGAGCAAAGCACTTGCTCGGGCACCACTCAGTTCCTGAAGGGTCCTAAGGGCATGAAGTATTCCAGCGATGGGCGGTGCTGCTGGCCTGGGGGCACTGTCCAAGCAAGGCTGCCCAGGACAAAAGCCAACACAGTGATCGCCATCACCTCTAAAGACACAAGGGACTGCAGCAGAGAAAAGCATAGAAACTGGAGGGCTATTGAAACTGTAATTCAGATAAGATTTTGAATCCCATGTTGTTCACTTAACCACACAGCCCAGTTATCCCTGATTTGTGTGGGGACCGCCTCTGAGCCTGGTTTGTTTTCCAGCCCAGCCACTGAGCAGCTGGAACCTAGGCCCTGGCTGCGTGTCCCCTGAGCCTCGTCATTAGCCTCTGAAATGGGGGCTTCAAAATCTACCTTGCAGTGTCAACTCCAAGACTTAAAATAGAGAAAATGGGTCAAGTACCAGACACATAGGAGGCAATCAGGAAACTTGAAATTCCTTTTTCTGGTTCTTTCAGAGCTCTTCATTTTCAATAGCTGCACGATTTACTACTCACTGATGTCCTCATTTAGGGAGCGCACCACTGGTTGTTATGGAGAATAATACACAAAAACACATGTAATTTCTCCCTAATATTTTAGATTTCCTGAGGGGGAGAGCCTACATTCCCAGAAGTGAAATTATGAAGTCATAATTATAATGGTATTAAATAGTAATCAAATATTTTAATTACTAAAATTATTATAATGAAGTGATAGGTCATAATTCCAATTTCTTTCCAAAAGTGCAGCAACCTCCACTCCACTGCAAGTCACAGGACGATGGCCGCTAGTATTAGTGGGCGCTCAGGCAGGCACTATAGAGGGCAGTTTACATTTGTTATCTACTTTAATCATCAAAACAACCATAGGAGCTAAGTACTAATATCCCCACTGTACAGCTGAAGAAACCGGAGGCTAATTTTATTTGCATTCCAACAGGTAATTAAGGGAACATCAGAATGCTAAAAGGGAACAGCAAAATGCTAAAAGAGAAAAGTCATGCCAAAGACTTAAAAGCCTAACAGTGAGGGCCTCCCCAGGTGGCACAGGCGGTTGAGCGCAGCGCTGTGAAGCTGTCCGCAGCCTCTTTAGTGCCAGTTCAATCCCGGCCGGCCTGCGAGGGTCCCACATGGTGCAACAGACCTCTCCAGTCTTGCCCGCAGCTCCCCTCAGCAGTGTATTTCGTCAGTCTGCTTGTTCTGTTCCCAGCTCTGTCTCTGGTGAATTCTCTCACCCTCCCGCGCATCTGGCCTGTACCCCAGTTCTTGTATAAATAAATAAAATAAATCTTTAAAAAAAAAAAAAGTCTAACAGTGAATTAGAAACCCACTTCAGAAATGTGACCTTTCATTTCTGAATTTTCAAGATAAAGAGCAGCAATAGTTACCCATGAGCGAAATAAGATTGTTCTTTGTAATAAGGGCCTGGGATGGCCTCCCCAAGAAGGGTGGAAAGGAGCAGAACACTTCCACATGACCACTGACTGCCCCAGGTCCTCCACTGGTGACTCTGCCCACGTGAGGACACAGCTGGGCTCAGGCAGAGAGTCATGAAAAAATGACAAGAAAATTTAAAAAGATGGTATCACGAAAGGTAGAAAGCAAAAAAAAGAGGGAGGTGAAGCACAGAAGAAAATAGTGATTGTGCCCCTCCAGAAAGGACCATACACAACAAAAATCACCCCTGGTCACCATCCAGCAATTTTCAGAGTCACTTATTACAAGCTAGAAAGCTGCCTTTTAAAAAACACTTCTTTTGAAGACCTACTAAGGGCTCAGAAACAGATCCTTTCAGTTTACAGTAAGAACTGAGAAACCTTGCCCCTGGAAGCGGTGTCCTGTGAATTCCATACGAAGGCTTTGCTCCTGAGACACTGATGCAGGAGCAAATGGTCGGACAAGAGTCCTGGGATCTCAGCCGCTGTCTCCTTTCCCACCTGCCCTACTGCCATCTCCACCAGGGGCCACAGGAAAACAGCTCTCGCAGTGAAAGAGGCTGGAGACTGAGATGCTGACACCTGGCAAGTCTAAAACGTGCCCTGCCAGAATGTAGCCACGAAGCAAGCTAAACTGCCACAGGTACCTGTGGTGCCCCCGACGGGCCGAGGCCGGGCCACCGGTGGCATCTCCTCAGAGTAGATCCCTCGGGCAGTGAACGGGGTCTCGGCAGGTGCCTGTGGCTGCTGGGACTCGGGGGGCACCAGCTCCGAAGACTGCAGCAAACCGGGGCCAAAACCTGGTCTGAAGGCAAAGCACACTCAATCATCAGGCTGACTCCCCCGCTCTGGTGCTTCATTATGCCCACCCTCAGCCCTGCAGGAAAATAAGGTTTCTATATCTCCTGGATTATTATCCATCTCCGCTGCTGGAACACGAGCTCCCTGGCGGCAGGGACTTCCTTGATTGCTCACTGGAGGTCCCCGGCACTAAGGACGGTGCCTGCAACGTGGCTGATACTGAGCAGATCTGTCGGGTGACTGAAGAAATAATCCAGTTACAGACAGAACAGGTGCAGTTCAAGTTCAGGGCCTGTTCGTCTTTAGCCTGACTAACGTGATGGTTCTCAACCTCAGCTACACATTAGCAGTACTGGGGAGTTTCTAAAGACCCCAATGTCCATGCTGCACCCCACCAATGAAAACAGATCTCTAGAGTGGGACCCCAATATTGGCTGTTTTCAAAGACCCTTTAAATATCTTGAGTTAGGTTCATTCTGATTTTGTTTCCAATGTATTTTAAGTAACATCTTTGACTTTTAAATCTGTCTATTGCTCATAAACAGAAACAAAACAGATTTTTGAAAAGTGACCTTGTATTCAGCTACCTTGTATTTTAGCAATCTTGATAAATTCCCTTAATTCTAACAATTTATGTGTTGACATGTTTGGATTTTCTTTTTGTTTTGTTTTCGGAGGTGATGGATATGTTCATTACCTTACTTATGGTTATGGTAGCACAGGCATATGCAAATGCCCAAACTCACCAATTATATATATTAAACATGTATAGAGGCTTTTTTTTTAATATAGAAAGCTGGTTTTTGGTGTGCTTTTAAATTGAGGTAACACTGGTTTAGAACACAGCACACAGCATAGGATTTAGGGAAACAGAGTCACACCTCAGATGTATGGTGCCACACCACCCCCACCATCAAAGCACCCAGATCCTTTACCCAAGGCCACTGTGCCCTCTCCCTGCTTTCTCCCCACCCCTCGCACACCCCCCTCCAGCAGTCCAATTCTACAGGGTTTGCTTCAATTTAATTTTAGTTTTGCTACTACAAAATTATATCATTTGCAAATAATAACAGTATTATTTCTTACACTGAATCCCTTAATCTTTCTGTTTCTTTTTCTCGCCTATTACATTGGCTAAGACCTCCAGGGCATCGCTGAATAGAAGTAATGCAAGCTGCTTTGTCTTGCTCCTATTCTCAGAAGGAAAACTGTTAACATTTCACCAACAAGTAATATTTGCCAAAAGACCTTTTTATGTCAGATGAGTGAAGTTTGCTTCTCTTCTTTGCTAAGATTTTTTACGATGAATGAATGTTGAATTTTATTAAATGCTGTATATTTTATTCTCCCCAAAGCCATAACAGTGATTGATTTTTAAATGTTTAAATGTAAACACTTAAAATTGGAATAAATCCAATTTGGTTGTGTGTCATACCTTTTGGTATATAGGCTCATGTTTACTTTTCAATTTTTCTTTCTTTTCTTGCCTTGGTATCAAGGCTATACTGGTCTCCTAAGATAGTAAGTATGGGGGGAGGTGCAGAGGGAGGGGGTCACTTTTCATATTCTTTATAAGAATTCTTATAACATCGGGCCTCCCCAGTGGCACAGGGGGTTGAGTGTCGCACTGTGAGGCTGTCCGCAGCCTCTGCAGCATGGGTTCGATTCCCAGCTGGGCAGGGAGAAACCCACATGGCACAGCAGACCTCTTCTGCCTCGCCCGCTGCTCCCCTCAGCACTGTCTTCGATCTCTCTGCCTGTTCTGCTCCCCACTCTGTCTCTGGTGAATTCTCTCACCCTCCCGCGCCTCTGACTGTATCCCAGTTCTTGTATAAATAAATAAATCTTTAAAAAAAAAGACTAAAAAAAAAAAGAAACAACAAAAAAAGAATTCTTACAACATTAACACCTTTGCTTCCTTCAGTGTTTGGTAAAATTTACTGTTGAAGTCACCTGGCTCTGGAGTTTTCTTTGCAGGAGGAATTTTAATAATTATTTCAGTTTCTTTAAGAGTTGTGTGCCTTACCTTGGCAAAGGGCCTGATGGGGGAGTCATCCCATAGTCTTCATATCTCTGGAAGGAATTCAAAAGAAGTTGAAGATTAACATTCAATACTTATTATAAAGTGACAACAGCAAGCTTATAAATTTGGTTTGCAGGATCCATTTTCAGAAGAATTATTTTCTCATAAAAAGTGAGCATGCTGTTGGGGCACTCTGCCATCAAATAATGCCAGAAGGCTCAGCTCAGGGAACTGGACTACCAGACTTTTAAAAATACACAACTAATGTCCAGATGTTTTTTCTGTAAAAGTATGAATGACAGGCAAGTTTTCTAGGCCTACTCCTTCCTGCTGGCTCCTTCTCTACAAATCTGTTTCTTCTGCTAAAAAGGCAACCTTGGCAGCACATTCAGCACAAGTGGCTCATCACAGGGACCTCGAGGGCCAGCAGGGCAGCAACTCAATGCAGTCAACCTAAACTAGCCGATGCTGTAAGTTGTTACAGAATATGGTAGAAGGAGAAAGAATACAAGGAGAACCAGAAGTGAGAGGGAGACTTAAAGATGAAGTGAGCACCTTCAGTTTCTGATAACTTTATGGTCCCAAGGAGACCCAGCCACACTGTCTGCGCTGATGTTCCATAAAGTGTCCTTGCACCTTTCTTTTTTTCCTAAAGATTTATTTTATTTAATTATGCATATAAAAGCTGGGGTGTAAGCCAGATGTGCAAGGGAGGGGAGAGGATTCACCAGAGACAGGGTAGGGAGCAGAACAGGCAGATCTAATGAAATACACTGCTGAGGGGAGCAGCAGGCCAGACAGGAGAGGTCTGCTGCACCATGTGGGTCAGCTCCCCGGCCAGGGATCAAACTCATGCTGCAGTGGCTGCTGATGGCTTCATAGAGCTGAGACTTAACCCCTTGTGCCACCAGGGAGGCCCTCCCTGCACCTTTCAATCAACTCTTTCAGCTCGAGTAAATCTGAGCTAACCAGGTGCTCACTGACTAGAACAATCTGGCCCCAGACTTAAAGAAACCTTATCTGTGTTGCACGCCTCTTGAAACCAACATATCCTTAACCCTAACGTATCCTTAACCCTAACTGCTAGTCCAACATTTCTTTCCAACAACTGTGCATCATTACGCTGGGATCAGATATGTTAGAAGAGTGACTGGGTGCTGCCATCCAACTCCAGCAGCCTGAGCCAACCGCTGTCCAGGCTCAGGAGCACAACGGCCTGTTCTTGAGTCAGCCTTGCTTCTGGACTTGCTCTAGCTTTCCATCTTTTAAGATGCAATTTACTAAGTTAGTATTTGGTGGTAAGCACTGTATGATCACCAACTTGGACACATGGTAACATTTACACAGTGTTTGGTATTTCAATTCTGTTTTGGAGAAGAAAGTAACTCACAAAGAAGTTAATTTCCTCCTAAATTTAACTTCAAAGTCCATGCTTTCAACCACTTCACTGAGCTGCCCAAGGTGCCCACACTAGACTTTCCCCTCAAATAAATCTCTACTTTATGAGGGGGAAGGAGAGGATCAGGATCAAACAGATAGTCCAAGGCATTCAGTGTTCCTGGGTCTTTTTCCTTATGCCAAGAAGGATCCAGTGATCTCCATTCCCACTGAGGTCAGGAGGGATTAGACATGACACCAAGTTCAAATTACTTCACCTTCTGACCCTCTAAGGCAAAATAAGCCAAAGGGGATTATGGAAGAAGGGAGGAATAGAAGCAAAGGAAGTTTCAGTTCTTTCCCCAAATAATTAAAAGGAAATATGAGATGGATAGAGATTCTTCATAGCAAGATGGGCAAGACCCACCATAGCAATCCCTGTATTTCATGGCAAGTGTGGAGCTTTTAAACATATGCCTGCAAATAAAAAAAGATCAAGGCTGAACAATTTACCTCTCAGATTTCAGGAGGTCTAATAAGTGATCAACTTAAAGGAAAACAGTAAAGATAGCTGTCTACTCTATCTGTTTTAATATTGCAGGCTGGGCATTTCAATTCTATTGCAATCAGAGAAAAGCTATTACTTTCTAAACATCTCATGCTCCAGTGAAAAGGTTTTTTAAAAGCTGCAGAAAGAATGGGTGGCATTAACTTTAAATGAGTCATACCTATAATAAAGCTTGCATAATAAAATAGAATTTTACAATTTCAACCAGCTAAGTCAATAAAAAAACCCATTTTAATGCATTCTTCTTTCTATTTATAAAACAGGCCAACAGGACAAGTCAAATGGTTGGTGGAGTCTGGGAGGGTTCTAAGGCAACCACACATAGGTCTGCTTATAAAATGTCTTGGTTCAGGTATCCTCACTTGCCATTTGGGGGACTACTCCAGAGTGGTCATCTTTACTCAGGGAGGCAGAAATACCATCCATCAAATGGCCTGGATCATCAGTGCATAAACGACAGTCTTACCCATGCTAAAAAAAAAAAAAGGGGGTAGAGGGAAGCAAAATGCCATCAGTTGGTAAACAAAGGTTCATGAGTAACTGCAGGCATGTTGGAATCTACATTCCAGTGGTTTTTACTGTAGTCAGAAGAGGCAAATAAAGGGTGATCAGGTTCTTCCTGGCCACAAACAATAACTGTACAACCAATATATAAAGATGCCAAGAAATACATTGAATATGGGGCCTCCCTGGTGGCACAGGGATTAAAGACACAGCGCTATCAAGCTATCGTCAGCCACTGCAGCATGAGTTCAATCCCTGGTCGGCCAGGGAGGTGACCCACATGGCACAGCAGACCTCTCCTATGTCACCCACTGCTCCCCTTCACAGTGTATTTCAGTAGATCCACCTGTTCTGCTCCCCACTCTTTCTGTTGAATCCTCTCACCCCCTGCACCTCTGGACTACACCCCAGTTCTTGCATGCATAAATAAATAAATCTTTAAAAAAATATATTGAATATGTATCGATACAGTCAATGATGCTGATTTTCCACTAGATTAAACTATTTGCACTGCTACTGTTCTCATCTAAATACATCAAAAGTCCAGAATGCAAAAGTCACTGAAAACAGTATTTATAAAAATCTCATGATGGTTTGAGTTCTTGATTAAAATGATGGATTAAAGTCATCATCAAGAAATTGTTTATTTCCAGCACCCATGTGCAAATAATTAAAATCTGTCAAAAATTACTACTAAAATTTGTTAGCAGAAACCAAACAAGAAAGAGATAGAATCATACTATATTCTAAGAAAAGTGGTGGCCAAGAAGGAACAAAATATTCTCCCAGTATGATGTGGCTCCTATTTAGTAAGAAAAGCAATTTTTTTTAAGTTCAAAGATAAGATGGCAAAACAATCTTAGAATGAACTTAAGTGGGAGATCACAGAACTGTGAAATTAATTTGAGGACCAAAACAATGCCATTATGATTCTAAGAAATCAACTAGCAGGGAAAGAAACAGATATGATTGAAAATTAAATCACTGTCACAGAGAGAAGACTCACAAGAATTATAATGAATCAAGGCAGATAAAAAGAACAGAGTAGCTAAGGCAATTAGAGGTAAAGCAATAGATACAGAAAACAAAGAGGAGCTTACATAAAAATAATTGGAATCTTCAACTCCAATAAAGAGAACAGTGTAAGAAAGCTATTTCAGAGATAACATGAAACTTTCCTCAAAAGAAATGAAAGCGCTGAATCTGAAATTAAAAATGGACATTTATGATTCAGGAAGGGAAGATGATCCAGAAAAACAGGTTGGGTACCAGGAGTTATTTCTGCTTGCTAGCAGAGCACATGCCCTCAGGCAGGAGGAAGATGAGATGGCCACAGATTTCTCCACAGAACAATTCAAGGAGCAGAGAGAAGTAGCAAATGGATGCCAGAGTGAACAAGGTCAGGTCAGAAAGTGAGGTGAGAACTCTCCCTTTGGGAAACTCAAGACAAAGTTGAGAGGCTACGGGTAGGTCATCCTCTTCATTCAAAATCCTATTACACACAGGATGCTCTACTTACTGTGTAGCCTCCCAGCTCCTGGGCCTGTTCAACATCAGGCCCTGACACCCTACATTCAAGACAGAGGCAGGGAGGTAACTAGGAAGTTCTTAAGAATAATCTAATGGTACATATACACCGTGGAATATTACTCAGCATTCAAAAAAGATAAACACATGCAATTTGCAGCAACATGGATGGCGCTGGAAGGGATCATGCTCAGCGAAATAAGCCAGAAAGAAAAAGAAAAATACCAGATGGTCTCCCTCATAGCAGGAATCTAGAAAACTTAAATAAGGGACCAGGAAAAAGAATAACTATAAGAAAGAAAATATCAAAATCAACAAATAACTATGAACCAGAGACACTCTACGGGGGTTGGGGGGTGGGGGTGGGAAAAGGAGGGCTTGGGGTAAAAATAAAGGGGTTGTAATTGTATGGAGAATATAAGAATAAAATTTAAATTAGAAAAAAGAAAGAGTACAAAATATAGATGTACAAAGGCAAAAAAAAAAAAAAAAGAATAATCTAGGTGAGTGGGGACAGTGAATGCAAGCAGCATAATGCAGTAGATGGAGAGCAGAATCAAGAAGGTCTGCTTAACTCACCCCAGCTTCCTAGACTTCCTCTGTCCATGACTATTTCAACTGCATCCTCTAACCTGCAGGTCTCCTGCCCATTAGCTCTTTCATTACATTTGCCTGGTAAAGCCCCAGTCCTGGATCAATCCAACTGCCTGTTTTCTCCTTGCCTATACCTGAGTATCTGAGCGCTGATGTATAACTACAGAACTTTAATTGTGCCACTTTAATTCTATGATAGTCAGTCTTAACAAGGGTCTCGGTGCTGCACGGTAATTATTCCTGTGTCCTAATCTGTTTTCTTTCATTCTCCGTAAGTATTTCAAATATCGACTCTCCCTCAACCCTCTTGCTTGGTCACACTTCTTCCCAAATTCTCAACAAATACAGTTGCTGACTGGTTCTCAACTACAACCCTGGCTGTATCTGCAGCCATCTGTTCCTTCCTATTATATTGGAAGAAATATATCCCCTTATTTCTAAGAATTATTCCTCCATCTGTACTCTGGACTCCTTTCCGTGTCATCAAACCTTCTGTATTAGTTCAATTCATCAACAACGAACACCCCAAAGCCATGCTGATTCCTTTTCTCATCTCCATTCACTGCATTCACCAGTTGGGCCCACCAATACCTCGCCCCAAGATTATGACAATAACTTCCTAACTGTCTCCCTGTCTCTGGTCTTGCACAGTGACAATCCTAACAGGAGAGCAAGCTTGAAAAAAGGCACATCTAGTTACATCTCAAGTCGGCTCAGCATCTTTCAGTGTCTAGATTTTGCCTTCAAGAGGAGGTCTAGGCTCCACATCTATCGGCTTCTTGCCTTCCCGCACCTGCCTCATGTCTTACCGCTTTTACTTCCAGCCAGATATCAGTCAGCCAAAATGAATCTCATTGTTAAGAATACACATTAGGGGGCCTCCCTGGTGGTGCCAAGGGTTAAGCACCGCACTATGAAGCAATCTGCAGACTCTGCAGCACGAGTTCCATCCCAGCCGGCCAGGGAGAAACCCATTGGCGCAGCAGACCTCTCCTGTCTCGCCCGCTGCTCCCCTCAGCAGTATATTTCATCAGTCTGCCTGTTCTGTTCCCCACTTCTGTCTCTGGTGAGTTCTGTCACACACCCCCATCTCTGGCCTGTACCCCAGCTCTTATATGCATAAATAAATAAATATTAAAAAAAAAAGAATACACATCAGGGGAGTACTATTCTACTGCATGAATATATAATCTATTACTAAGCTCACACTTTGAAAATTCAAATCAACTTCAGAGAGAAAAGTCATATGAACAAATGTTTATTATCACCTGATTTCACCACACTTAATATGGGTTAAAAAAAAATCAGAGGAACTCAATACAAACCCTCCTTGAAAAAGAAATTTAAACTGTGACCTATTCACTTCTCTCCAAGCCGTCTTTTAAGTGCAATCATTTCATCTAACATTGGCATAAAACAATATTTAATGACTTCCCTGAGTTTTCCTTCTCCTTATCTTGAGAAAAGACACAATTGAAAGGACTGAACATTAAAAAACGAGGATCATAAAAGGTAAATGCAATGCGGAAATGTCAAGATGGAAACCTACTACATGAAAACGGCCATCCTTGCCCGCTTGGGGCATAGCTGCCCCCACCCCCAGAGCCCCGGGCCCCACGCAGTCCCAGGAGGGCCCAGAGAGGCTGGACGACTTGGGTACATTCTAGGCTGCACCTTTGATGGAGACACGATGAGAATGAGAATCTGCTGAGTTACGCCCCCTCCATGTCATGACATCGTGAGGAACCGAGGCACTTCCCCAAACCACCTCCACACCCCTCAACCAACAGAGCTGCAGGAAAGGATTCTTCCAACTCTGAGAATGAGCTCAGGGGAAGAGAATGAAAACCAAGACCCACTACCAAGCTTTAGTTCTTGTCAGACACAACCAAAGCATCACAGCCATTGTGAAAGCGAGGCCACCTGGCAAGAACATTCCTACACCTTACCCACGAGAGAATTCTAGAAGGCCTGTACTTACGCTGCAGGCGTTGTTGGCCGTCTGTGCTGGGCTGTAGAAGGACCCCCACTGGGTGGCTCGCCTCTCTTCCCGGGATGGGGTGCTGCTGGCGGGCAGCCCGGCCAGGCCCCCGGGGCCTGCAGCCGGGGTGCTGGAGGGTTGGCTGCTGGGGGCCACCAGGGCAAACGCGTCATCCAGGAGGGAGTGCATGGTCTGGCGCGCCTCCTCAATGGACGGCTGGGGCGGGATGTACTGGGGGGCCGGGAAGGGCAGGCCCGGGTATCGCCCCAGCTCTGCCGAGGATGGCGTCTGCGCATCGGCCGGGAGGTCAGGGTCGGACTGCAGGGGGACAAGCGAGGAAAGGAGAGTCAGACACAAGTTTCTACAGTGACCCAGAAGCAAAACTTGAGGGCATAAATGGAATTTAACAATTTTCACAGACACTGAGGAAAAGGTTGATGGTGAGAACGAGCTTTGTATTTCATGGGGGGAAATGCTTGAGTCCAGACAAAGGAAGAAGGAAAATATTCCATAATCATTTATATGGCAAAACTCAGTCATCAACTCCCTAACCTGCATTTCAGTACCTGGAAATATGCATTTCTTATCGAAAGCCCTAAGCAGCAACAAAAACAGCCCTCAAAATTTATATAATAAAACACCTCTCCACTTTCCATAGACATGGAGACCCAGAACTACAGCAGCCTATGGACGCTGAACAGCAAGAGAGAAGGCCCTATACCCTATATACTACCACATGCTGCACTGGGACTACACAAGCTAGTACATGCCACACACAAGCAATGACTATGTGCCACATGTGAAGCGACATGGCATATAGGCTACTACATGCCACATGCAACTACACTCTGCACATGTTACTGCACACTACATGTGCTCCTACAACCACGCATGCCACTACACAGTGCATGCAATTACATGCTGCCCTGTTGCTACATAGTTGTGCTGCTACATACTACATGCTACATGTCCTACTACATGCCACGGTGCTAGTTTGCAGCATGTGTGCCGCTATATGCCACACATGCTAAGACACACCACACCTGTTGATACATACTACACTGCCATTACATGTGGCACAAGCTTCCATACATGCTGCTTACATATCACAGTGTAACTACATGTTATTGCATGCTGCTATGGCATACCACACATAGCACTAAATCCCACATGTGTTACTACAGGCTACATGCACAAGACATGTTACGTGTGATATTGTGTGTGGTATGTGCTACAAGGCACCAATGTGGTACTACATGCTATGCACACAGACTACACTCTATACATGCTTTTGCATGGTGTATGTGCTACTACACATTACACATGTCACCACACAAGTCTACAGGCTACTACATATAAACAGCAACCAGCCCATCAACCATTTTTTTTGGTCCACACAGTCTTTAAAAAGTTATTTTTTAATCTGACAATGTCATATCGAAATTCAGGTTTCTGGATTCTCTTGGCAGAAACCAAAGCTCTGGCCCCACACAAATAGCCAGCGGAGAGAGGCTGCCCAGAGATGGAGGGTGGGAGGCGCTCTCCCCCTCACCAGAGTTCCTGCTCCCCAGCCTCACGCTGGGCCCTGTCCATCTGCTTCCAAAGTGTGCGCATGCTGGTCATGCTGTGCTGACAGACACGCGTCCAGAGGGATTCTCAGTAAGGACCTGGGCTCCCAAAGGCGTCTCTGATTTACGACCCAGAACTGGAAGGACCCCGTGCACCCTTCATCGGGAATGGAGTTTAGCAAACACACAGGCCCCTCTCCAGTGCCTGGCCGCCCGAGGAGGAGGTAAGGAAGACTGCACTCAGCAGTGCCCCGCCGACGTCACGTGCATGTCAAGCAAGAGCGTGTCTGGAAAAGCATCCCAAGGCCAGGGAGGGGGTCATTCCAGAGGCAATGCTCCCCTGGTGCTCCCATGGGGCCTCTGGCATCTGGCTTCTACTGCGAGAAAGTGAGCGGTGTGGCCTCATAAAGAAGCCACAAGTCTAGAATCTTCCATACAGCGGGAGGAAGTCCCCAGGAGCTGCCGTCACCTCCCCAGGGCACGCTTAGTGCTTAGAATCCTACGGGCTATAGGAAAAAAGCAAGGAGGAGGGTGGCCTATGCCCGCATGAGAGAGGCCTGATTAGGAAAATGACGGAGAGAGGCAGGGAAAGATGGCTTTCCCTGCACAAGACGGGCCAGCAATGATGATGGAAGGCAAAGTACTGAAAGAGAGAGCAGGGAGGGGGGCGGGAAGGGCTCTCCTGCAGATTCCTTCGAGAGCATGAGCCCAGGCTGGAGACAATTAGGGAGGAAAAGGATGTTCCCCCTTCCTCTGTTCCTCAGGTTCACGCAACGGGGTCTAGAAGTCCCTGTGTGAGACAACAACAAAAGCTCCAGGTGACTGCCCTGGGCAGCGCTGCTCAGATCCAGCCAAAAGCCACACAGGCACCCACAAGAGCCCAGCAAAAGTAGCACCAGAGCGCCCTCTGCTGTGGGAACTGCTCAAGGCTCCTCCACTCAGGAAATCTCTGATTCTGTCTGGAGGCACAGAGCAGGCTCTCTGCAGCCCCCCAGCACTCCAGGATCACCCCAGTCCTCAGGAGCAGGTGATGAGGTGCCACCAGTCTTTAGCACACTAGAACCAGTAAGTGCCCAAGGAAAAGGCTGGTTCCTAAGCATCCCAGGATGCAATTATCTTCAGCCCCAGTCAGCCCAGCAGGTGGAGGGTGTGTGCTTAGCGACTTCCAGTGTCAGTTGCCTGTGAACTTAGGGGACAAAACACAAAACTGAAACAAGAGACGGTCGGCCGTGTATGTCCAGGCTGAAGTCATATCATGTCATCACACTCCTCTGCCATGGCAGGGCCTCGGCCCATCTCTCCTGAACAAGGACTGCTCTGTGAGTGTGTGTCCAGCAGCAGGAAGGGCCTCCTGCAGCAAGACAGGCTGTGTCCAGCATAGGCCGCGGGCATGTGCTGTGGAGGAGGCTCCTCTCTCTGTCTCGGGGTGTCTTTGTGTCGGCATTTCTCACAGCCCCTCGGGGAGACTGGCCCTTTCTTCCCTACTCAATGGAGCCTGTGTGTGTCTATCAATGCCTGCCTTCAACATTTCAAGCAACTCTGTGGCTCTTTCAGTTAGAAAAAAAAAAAAGTTTTGTTCCCTATTTCTTGATTTCCAGTAAGCTCTTTTTCCCATTAGAGTAGAAAACAAATATATCAGTAAATGTAGCATCTTCTTAGTGCTCAGGAGCAGAAGGGAGGGGCAAATCCCTAATATCCCTCCTATCACCAAGAAACCCAAACAACTCTCTGATGAGGGGAGAAGAAAAAAACTTCTGGACATTTCTCTGTGTTCCAAAGAATTTCAAGAAGAGCCCATGATAGGGCCTGGCAGGACAGGGCTTGCGCAGAGAAAGGAGAGGCACAGACTGTCTCCAGAGGGCTCACCCAGCGGCCCCTGGTTCCAATGACTGGGTCTCCCCTCCAAGGGATGGCCTGGGTCTCCCCTCCAAGGGGCAGCCTGGGTCTCCCCTCCAAGGCCCCAGGCCCTGCCTCGCTGCCTAGCCAGAAGGCACCCAGCCTGCTCCTTCACTCTCTAAGAACCACCTAAGACCGACCCTAGAGGCACCGTGGTCAGCACGCACCGGACAGCCAATGTAGGCAGAGTTGTGGACGCCGGGGGGCCTCTTGTAGGTGCCATCGCTGTCAGTGGTGATGAGTCTGTCCTTCTCAGCATCGCCCGGGCAGCCGTTGACCTGGTGCTTGCGGCGCGGCTTTGGAGAACGTTTTATCCGTGAGCTGCCAGGAAAAAAAAAGAGATTATCCCCAAAGGAAACGTGCCTTCCTGACACTGGCTTATCTGCGCAACACCAAGGCCGCTCCGCGCGCCCAGGACGCGCCGGCCACCGCAGTGACCACCCCGCCACGGGGGCGCAACAGCGATACTTGGTGCGCTCCGGGGAGTCACCGGCCACCTGTGCACACGGAGGGAAAACTGAGGGCTGCTGGCCAGAGACACCGCGACCAAGCAGCATGAACAGGACTCACAGGCGGCAGTGAACAAGCATGACATTAGCTGGCTAATCTGACACGCAGGAAGGGGCGAGGTCACCGCCCGGGGTGAGCAAGCCCAGGGACTCCATGGCGGGTGAGAGCGCACGGAGGCAGCAGGGCGAGGAGCCAGGAAGGCTGAATTCCAGGGGGCAGGTTAAATAACCCCAGGGGCCCTATTCTGGGGCCACGGCGAGAGAGGGTGGGGCGAGGGACGCAGCCCTTGCAAACACAGGTGACCCCAGCAGCCCCAAAGCCGACCCAGTACCGGCCACTGGCTGGTCCAGAACACACCTCTGGACCCGGTCAGGGACTCCACCTGGAGAGGCCCCCCCCTGCCCGCCCCAGGGCCGGCTCAGCCCCAACACCTCTTCCTGGGCTCAATGAAGACGGACGGCACGCTGGCCGTGGGGTCCAGGATCTTGTCGATCTGCATCTGCGCCCGGCGGTAGACGCGGTGGCGCTCGCGCGTGTCCCCCGACGACAGGTCGTCCACCACCGGGAACTCGTAGTGGCCGCGGCGCTTGGCGCGGAGTCGGATCTTGTTGCGATGGTGCTCGATCTCCGACTTGTGCCGCAGAGCCGTCTGAATCTGTCAGTTGAGGGACGAGGAAATGAGGCCAAGGCCGGAGCTGGAAAGTTTCTGGGACCTCGGTGCATAAGCTATTTGGGGGAGACCGTCCTGCCACAGCCCCTGCCCTTGGACGGCTGCCCTCGGCTCCCACCAGGCCACAGAGGGTGTGACAGAGGCAGGCACACCCACCTGCAGACTGTAGCTCCAAACAAGAGGTGTGACGGTGGGGAGCTCCGCCAGGGACAACTTGGGAAACTTTTAAGGACACTGACAACTGGCTATCATATGCCCCTCGGATCAACCTAAGTGCCCTTCAACAGAGGAATGGGTAAGGAAATTGTGGACTCTAGCTTCTGTGGAATATTATATACCTGTGAAAAAGATGAAGTAATAGCTTTTGGGAGAAACTGGATGGAACTTGAGCTGATTATGTTAATGAAATAAGTCATAAAGTGAAATATAGATAACCGATGGGTCCACTCATCTCTGGAATGTAAACAAAAACATACACAGCCAAAATACAACAGGAATAAATCTTGAACTCAGCAAAAGAATTTAATGGTTGGGGCTAAGGGAGGGAAGCAGAGAGAGCAAGGACATGGGTGGATTAGTGAGAGTAAGTGGAACATGTGCACATATGGGAGAGCAAAAATATAACACCCAAATGAAAAAATTTTTTTAAGGATTTTGTTTTGTTTTTAAAGATTTATTTATTTATTTATTTATACAAGCGCTGGGTACAGTCAGAAGAGCGGGAGGGTGAGAGAATTCACCAGAACCAGAGCAGGGAACAGAACAGGCAGACTGATGAAATACCCTGCTGAGGGGAGAAGCGGGCACAGCAGGAGAGGTCTGCGCACCATGCGGGACCCTCGCCAGAGGCCAGGGATTGAACTGGCGCTGCAGAGGCTGCGGGCAGCTTTGCAGCCCAGCGCTTAACTGCTGTGCCACCAGGGAGGCCCCAAATGAAATTTTTTTTTTAATCTCTCTGGGGAAGGAATACATGTTTTCCAACCCAATAATATTGCTATTTTAGAGAACTTTAAATTAAGCTGGATTCAGTGAAGACATTTGCATTGTGCTGGTAAAATGCCCATTTACTGATAAACATCGGGAGTTACCAAAACAAGTTCCCAGACAAGAGGCCTTCCTCCCCAAAGAGGAGCACCCACAGGTATGCAGACATCTCACAGCTGTGTGTGAACTAGGTCTAGAAGAGCAGACTGGATTTGAAGATAGAAGGGGTGGGGAAAGCGGGTGTGAGTGTGGGCAGAGCTGTGAGCAAGGCTGTGGGGAGGGCAGAAACCGGCTTCAGATTCTCAGGAGGAAGCAGATCTAACTCACTCTTCCAGCTGGCCAGGAAAAGGATTTTACTAGGAATTACCCACATCTCCTAGGCCAGAGCAGATCTATCACGTACCCCAAAGTCTACAGTGGTGCCCAGACCACCCCAGGTTCAATGAGTCACTGAGAGAGCTCACAAGACAGCATTTAGTCTCCCTTGTCACAGCAAAGGGCACAAAGCAAAGGAAAATGGAGCACGTGGTGGATTCTGGAGAAAATCTGGACCAAGCTTCAAACCAAAACTGGACCAGAGCCTCTCCCACGAGCCACGCAGGACTTGATTACTCTTCCAACAATGAGCTGTGACAACTTGGGTTAGATATGTACTCTTGGGGAGGCCAAATGGAGCCTCAGCGCCCAGGCTTTTTACTGGGGGCTGGCCACACAGACCCCTCTGGCCATCATGTGCCAAAACTCCAGACTCCCAGAAGGAGAGCAGTTTGCTGCATAAATTATGTCGCCAAACAGTTGGGGCACAGCGGGCTGCTCTGTTTTGGGAGTGCTGGGAATCCTTCCAAAATCCAAGTTCCCAAACACAAGCCAAGGGTCAGAGCAGGACGTGCCGATGACGGCAGGCTCGGGACTCTTTTCTGCACCTCTGCCAAAGCCCCTGACAGGGCCTTTGCACAGTATGTGACCTAGGAAACCTGAGTGCCATGGGAAAATGAAGACCACGTGCCAGTACTTAGCCTCCCCGGACACTGTCACTTTCATGCACGTTTCAGCACTGACCAAATCAAAATGTGAGGTTTTTTTTAAAGAATGTGCTTTGTAATTAAAAAGAAAAAATACCTCTTTGTTAATTTTGTTGGTTTCTGCCACTCGGTCGGCCAGCACAGGATGCTGGAGAGGAGGGGCTGGGATGGGCTGCATGGCGATGAGCTGGATCTTGCTGGGAACCCGCCGGCTGGCCTCGGAGGAGCGGGAGATTCGGTCCACGTGCTCAAAGATGGAGGCGGACGAGTGCTGCTCTGTGCCTGAACTGGGGGCAGGTGGCCCTGGAATGGAGGGACAGGAGGACAAGTAACGTCACCCCAGAGAAGGGCCAACACCCACTAACATGGATTATCCCTTCCAGAATCCACAGATGGGCTCCTATCCAAAAACACACCCCAACTCTGTGGCTGAGTATTTGAGTCTTCACTATTTAAACTGGCTGCAGTAAATACTACCTCCCTTGGCCTTGTTAAAAATTATAAATATGGGGCCTCCCCTGGTGGCGCAGCGGTTGAGCGCTGGGCTGCGAAGCTGCCTGCAGCCTCTGCAGTGCCAGTTCGATCCCCAGCCACCGGCAAGGGTCCCACATGGTGCACAGACCTCTCCTGCCGTCCGCTGCTCCCCTCAGCAGTGTGTTTCGTCAGTCTGCCTGTTCTGTTCCCTGCTCTGGCTCTGGTGAATTCTCTCACCCTCCTGCACTTCTGACTGTACCCAGTGCTTGTATAAATAAATAAATCTTTTAAAAAAATATATTACAAATATGGGCCTCCCTGGTGGTGCAGGGGGTTAGAGCACAACCTGACCTGTGAAGCTGTCCTCTGCAGAGCGGGTTTGATCCCCGGCCAGCTAGGGAGCAACACACATGGCGCAGCAGACCTCTCCTGACTCGCCCGCTGCTCCCCTCAGCAGTGTACTTTGGTCGATCTGCCTGTTATGTTTCCCACTCTGTCACTGGTGAATCCTCTCACCCCCCCTCCCAAACCTCTGGCCTGTACCCAGCTCTTGTATGCATAAATAAATAAATCTTTTTTAAAAATTACAAATATCCCAGAAGTTGAAGCATAAAGCAGGACACCTGAAATTCAGGCAAGGTAGAGAGCCCATGTGACATCAATCATCCCTGGAAAAGATGTGAAAGTTGTGGCACTTTGTCCAAAATCTGCCCTGTTTTGTCTAAAGGTGTTTCGAAGTTTTCAGGAAGAAAAGGCAAAGGACATTGAGCTGAGCCTGAAGTCTGTCAGTCAACAAGCAACTGACGAAACTTTTGGAAAAAGTTATAGCGGCTCGGAACGTCTGCTGTCATTTTGGAGTGACTTGCATTTGGCTAGCAAGGCAATTATGCCATTTAGCAAGCAAATAAGGAGACTGGGGACATAAAACTACATACTGATTAACAGCGAACACTCAGCTTTCAGTTCTGATGGAAGAAGAAAATTAAGTTGAAGAAGCATGAGAAGAAAAAACTTGCCCACAGGGAATCAGTTTGCATTTTAAAAAGAGATGAAGCCTACACTTAAAAATGGCTAAAAAGGTAAATTTTATGATGTGTATCTTTTATCACTGTGATTTTTTTCCCCCAAAAGTAATCTTAACAGTGAAAAAGAAAAAAAAATAAATGTGTAGAAAAAAGATGGACATGAAGTACTTAAAAATCCTAGCGGAGACTGAATCTTGATATACTTGGTGATTTTCTTCAATTTCTTGTATTTTGTATCATGAGGATTTTCTCTAATGAGTACTACTTTTAAAGTAGAAGTAATCAAACTGTGTGCTCGGCAACCTGGTTAGCACGTGCAAAGGTAGATGCCAGTGGAGTTCCCATGGCACATTCTAGAAGGTGGAAGATGTGGAACTCAAATCTGTAAGGAACGCAAATCTGACTCCACCCTTAAAAACCCTACCCTTGCACATCTGCGAGCAGAGAGCAAGAGGATTCATGTCGAGGTCCCTGCTCCTTGGCAGTGATAGAGGAGGGAGAGGAAACTGCAGTCATGCCAGAGACAACAGCAGCACACGAACAGCCTGACTCACCTCATCCCCAAGCTATGGGAGCAGCAGCAAGAATATGTGAACCCCAGGGGTAGGTGGGGACATGGAAGGTCCCCAGTGCCTAGCCACCTTCCCCAAAGTGTCAGTCAGAAGGAAAGTGCAACCTCAAGATGACCAAAACCAAAACCAACTTCTTTTCTCAGCCTCCACTGCCAGGTTCTGACATTGCCAGATGTTGTGTCCTGGCCGAGAGACCCCCAGTGGCCATGCCATGCCACCCATGGTGGAGTCCCAGGGTGCCAGGGGGAAGCCAGTGTGGCTCTCAGGCCACCTCCCACCTCCCTGCTCTGCATTTCATCATCACTTGCAACAGAAGAAGGATTTTATTTTTCAAGCTATGATGAAAAACCCAATTTTTTTTTTAATAGTGTATTAACGAAGTTCTGTGCAAGCCATAAAAATGCCTTTATGGCTGCATCAAAGCTTAAAGAAGTAAAGTTTTCAAAGGGAATTGACATTTGTAGTGAGAAAAATATCCTTCTAAAATATGAAACTTAGGACTGATGTCTCATCCAGTCATAACAGCAGCAGCTGAGCTTCTAATATTCCCAGGAACAGCTGGTCCCATGACCTTCCAGCCCCCACACTGAAGTGCTAGCCCCTGAGATTTGGGATATATGTTGAGAGCGATATTTGACTTTTGTGACCCACTTAGCATACACTTGTTATTATGCTGTCATATTAATACGAGTTAAATGCTAAACGGAAAAGCCAGATTTTCTAAGACAAGCAATTAACAGAAAATCCAGAGTTGACTCATCTTTTTGCTTGTCTCAACTATTTCTTCCCTGGGATAGGAATTAAAATTTAATCCTGTCTATCAGAAACAGCACATCGGTAACATGGTGATAACTGACAGGTAGGAATTTATAAAATTGGGGGGAAAAGGATTCTCTAAAACTGGACCCAAAGAGAAAGCCCTTCCCTTATTCTAAGGGGGTATTTCTTTATCATCATAAGAGCAACAACTGGAAGGAGCTGGAAGGAATCTTAAAAATTCAGCTAGTTTGGTCCCAGTGGCGCCCATAGCTCTAGGGACTGCAAACCTGCATGTGGCATAGACAGAAGCCCCCCGCTTCCGCCCAGAATCTGTTCTGCAACTACTCTCACCTGCATTTTCTACAGAGAAATAAAAGCTAGCATTAAAAACACCCTGAGGCCTGCCAATTTTCTTTGCACTATTGAGACAAAATCCTGAAATGTAAACAAAACTCCCACAAATACAACAGCTGTACCAGCACATCCACTTAACAGAAACTACTAAACCAAAACCAAAAACTGTACCAAAAACTGCTCCCCACTCTCATGAGACATGGGCTTCCTTCTACTACTGGGCACGCATTTCCCAGCCACACACTCTCCAGCAGGAGTGAAGATGGTTTCGGAGGCTCAGCACGCTGCTCAGTTGGCCCTGCTCTGTCTGGTGTCTGCTTGCAGGCTGGGGTCCAGACTGGGGTTCGGGGCGCATGAGGCTACCACGTCAGACTCCCCAAGGGCAAACATGCCAAACCACCTGAAAAACAGCTGCCTGATCGTGGCAGCTGGGCCACTGAATGGTTGGTTCCCAAGAAGGTCACTGGGTCCTTGGGGCAGTTTTGGGGACTGTGGTTTTCGTTCGATTCCTCCTGCCCCTCAAGGAGGAAATGGTTGGCTCTCTAAGCAAGCACAGTATGTGGCTATTAGCCTCAAAGCAGACCTCAGTAGATCCTGAACCCCCAGCCCTGTTCTCCATCTGCAAGCAGACCCCAGACCAGGGCAACCAAGCAGTGCGCTGAGATCTCCCCACACGGGACGAACATCTCCTCACTGGGCTTTTGTTTAATGTCCACTTTGCAGCCCCGAGAGCCCTCCCGTGGGGAGCACAGTGACTAAGGTAAGGTAGGGAATGAGGGGTGTCACAGACCGCTCTGCGGGGCGCGGTGGGGCTTCCCGTCGGCCACCACTCCCGGGGTCTTGTCTGCAGCTTCCCTCTCGCTGGACTCTTCACTCACTGTCGAGTCAGCATCTGAGGGAGAAACTCTGCAGACACACACACAAGAAAACAGCCATTAGGAAGTTGAAAGAAAGGGAGAGAAAAGAATCACGTTAATTCAGTGGTAGAAGCCAGGCTTCCGGCAACCCCGGTAGAAATGGACAACCCAAAACATCATCTCGAGGCCCGGCATGCTCCAGGGTCACATGGACAGCTCGCAGCCGCAGACCACACAGCCTGTTTAGGAAATGGACCGTGGGCCGCCTCTCTCCAAGTGCAAAGAAACGAAGGGCTGAACTGGAGGACAGTCCCTGACTCCCCCGGCCAGCAGCAGGGATCTGGGCAAGGGTGGGATCCGGGATCTGGGTGAGGGGGGATCTGAGGGCCTGAGTTCAGGCCAGGTTCAGGGTTCAAGGGCCAAAAGAATCCCCAGGAAGCCAGGGAAGCTCTGCAATCAGCCTACATGAGTCCAGAGCTTTGCCAGAGGCCTACACTCACAATGGCCTACCCCACAATGGCCCCTCTGAGATTTGATTCTAGACGAGAAGGCAAAGGTTGGACCACGCCAGTGAAAATCTGTAACCAGATAGCTCTCCTGTTCTTAGTGTTTCCTGGCTTCAACCACAGTGTGAGATGCCAAGACTTTCTGGTGCCTGAGAGATGCTCAAATACCCGCCGGCCCTGCAAACCACTGAGATGTCGTGACTGAATGCTTAGGATGAGACCACAGGGAAAAAAAATAGTTTGCAAGACTGTACCAGCCTATGAGCTAAATTTAATGATCTGATTTCATCTTCGCCTGCATCTCTCTCCATCACTCATTTTCTTTTGTAAAGATCATGTTCTAATAGCATCAAATTCTTAAAACTAGGTCAGAACCCCATGGAGTAGGTTTTCTGATAAGTCAGAAATTATAACATCGTTTCAAATGTGATCATACACTTTTCCCTCTGAGCAGAAAATCAGAATTTGAAACTCCAAGCTCAAAGGAAGGCTGATCATTTGAGGGTTCAAGAGCAACCCTGTGATGGAACGTCATGACCTAGAGTCCATTTAGTCAAAGCTGCTTCTGCACTTGGCCTTCATGGCCCTGCTCTGGGGACCCAAGGGCAACTCGGGACTCCCAGGCCATCTGATGACAAGTTATCCGCATGCTCTATTTGACAGGACAAATGAAATAAAGTGGGATGGGTTGCTGGGGAGGGAGGCGGCCGTGAGGAGCCTCATGCCAACATGCTAACAAGGAAGACTATGGGAGGAAAACCCAGCAGAGAAAGCAGCGCGTGACATGGTCCCCCAGACACGATGACAAGGTCAGAGCCCGTGCTGGCCCAGTGCATGCCACAGACCACACACCCCCACATCCTATTTGTGATACATCTCCGGGGGCCTGGCATGCTGACCTCAGAAAATATACATCAAGCTGGTCAACCCCAAAGCAAGTCCCGGGAGCCATCCCCACATCACAGAGGTGCATGACCTTGAACCCTTTTGGTAAAGAAAGCATCAGGCCCACTTTGGCCTACCAAGTGGCCAGCAGCCCACGACCTCCTTGACTTTGGGGAAGCCATTGTCAGTCTCCCAGGCTGCAGACAGGGCAGCACACCCACAGCCCCTCCAGCACTGGACACTGACACCCTGAAAACAACAGCATGCTCGGGGTACAGGACAACAGAGAAAGCCCAGTAAGAACCTTCCTCGGTGACGGATGGTCTTCGCCACGATCTTCGCCTTGGGGCTCGGCACATCCCCGTTCTCCGAGGGTGTGGTGTGGTCCTTCACGGGCCCCGGCAGTGGCGCCGGCTCGTGCATGATCAGTATGTCGTCTTTATTGTGCTGACCCAGATGCTGCTTAGCAAAGTCGAAGCCCTTCACGCTGGGGATCTGCAACTAGAACAGACGCACACGCAGGTGACACAGCTGAGCGGAAATCCCAGTACTGTGAAGAGCAGCTGGGAGCGCTGGTGAGCACTGACTTCTGACAGCACTGGGCTTGCAATTCCACCCAACCCAACCAGCATCTCCCAAGGGGTGCCTGGGTGCAAGATGCTGCTTATCCCAGAGTGTGCAGAAAACAGAGATACTTGAGAATCATTAAGACTGAGGAAAAGTGCAAGGACCACAGCACCCAAGACGTCACAAGGTGATACCCGCTCCGTTGTCATGGTAACATAACCACAGCAATTGCTATGCAATCCCAGAAAGCATGGCCCAGGAGAGAGATTCTTTCTTTTTTTTTTTTTAAAGTGATTTTGTGCTCTGGTGATGGTACATGGATGAATTGGGGATGGGAATTCCTCATGGAAATGAGGACCATACCTGAGATGATAAGGCAAACACTGTATAAAAATGATGATGTAAAAAAATATATAAAAGAAAATAAATTAATAATTTTTGTGCTCTTCTAGTTATATTTCAAGTCCTTTCCCAAACAAGAACCTAGGAACACTCAAGTCCAAGTAATATGCCACCGGGTCAGTCCACTGCCTTCTTGTGCACACGTGTGGGTTTTCATCAATATTAGACCCCAAGTATGAAGCATGAGAAGCAGGACTCGCTCCTGTGTGGCACGTTTCCCTGCTTGAGACCAGTGTGGAAAACACATTTGTTCTCCTTGGAACTGGGCAGTGATAGAAGTGTCTGCATGAACATCCCCGCCTGTTCCCCTCTCACACTCCCCTCCAGTTTCTGAAGAAAAGCAGAAAATAATCTCCTCTGGAGATATGGGTAACGATCCCATGAAGCATAAACACGTGCTTCCAATCACTCTGGGCTGGGCTTGGCTGCCATATGCACTGACCGGTACGTTCACCTGGACAGCCAGGTGACGCTTGGACATGCCAGTCTGAGAGGGCAGGAAAAGCCCCAAAGGAAAGTAGCTTGAGACAGAAGACAACGGTCTGGGGCAGAGGGGCCTTTCGGGCTGCAGACGCGACTTTGAAGACTGTATAGCAGGTGACATGTAGAGGAGTTGAGATTTTTAAGATGAAAATGCCCTTTAGGGATAAAATGTGGGAGAACATCTAGCTGGGGCTAAGAGGGGGAACAGGACAAAAGGCAGGAAACAGAAGGAGATTCAAAGAAACTGAAGGAATTGCAAAGGTCAGTGCGATGGAAATCCAGGGGATAAAGAGTTTCTAGAAAGAAGTAGCCCCAGACACAATGGGCACAAAGCTGCAGGAGGGGGTCCACCTCTCACACGGGATGTGGGGATCCTACCCGGGGAACCACAACCAAGACCCTATAAGCCTGCACCCCCAGGGTCCAGCTTCCTAGCCTGTGCTAAGCCAGGAAAGGTGCTTCGCCACACAGGAATGTGAACACAAAGGGGAGCGCCATTCCCGACCACACTGGAAGAGCCAGGGTCCAGCTGGTGGAGGACAGGCGGATACTGCAGGACACGGTTGTCTCAAGGGCCCCTCAGGCTAGAGACAGTCCTATGGGCCAAGAACCAAGCAACCCAAGGAGTCATTATAGATACTGTACTAAGCATGGAAAATTTCAGTCATACTTGAGCTGGTTTTATGCACAAATGAATGACAACACCAATGGCTCAGATTTTTTTTAAAGATTTATTTTATTTATACAAGAGCTAGGGTACAGGCCAGAGGCGCAGGAGGGTGAGAGGATTCATCAGAGACAGAACAGGGAGCAGAACAGGCAGATGGACCAAAAAAACTGCAGAGGCTGTGGACAGCTTCACAGCGCTGCGCTCAACCCGCTGCACTACTGGGGAGGCCCTCACATTTTTTTTTTTTTTAAGCCCTAAAAATCTAGGATCCATGGGGAACTGGAAAGCAATCTGCAATAATGATTTGCGCCGGCAGAGGGGGACAAAACTTACTGTAAGCAGAGTTTACAAAGGTGTTGCCTGGAAACAAAAGGCAAAGACTGACTTGCCCATATTTTCTAAATGAATGATATCATGTTACAAAAGCAAGCAACTCTACCAAAGGGCAGTTTGTGAGCTTCCACGCCCCTCGGCTCAGGAACATTGTTCAGCAGACAATGAATCCAAACCTGCCGCTATGCTTGATTCCACCTCTCACCCACCCCCCCACAGTCACCCAGTCACCCAGGAGATTTATTTTCTCACGCATTGGACTGTGGAGTAACACAGTCATCTTAAACTGGCTCCCAGAACCCCTGGAGTGTGCACTTTCCTGGGGGCCTGCAGTCCTTCTAAGGGAACTGAATTCCAGGTGGACAACCTCTGATCTTAGCCGCCCTCCCCTAAAGTGATATCTGGACAACCTCTATAGACACTCTCATCTAACTGGTACCTGGACAATGGACAAGTTCTGTGGATGCTCTTACATAAAGAGGGCTTCCTGAGAATGACCTGTGGTCGGAACATCATGCACACTCTCCTTCCTACCTCACTTTTCGTGCGTGTCCTTCTCCAGTCTAACCACGCAGCACCTTCCCGTGGGCTCTGTCCTGAGGGGTAGAGCTGTCTGGGACAGCAATAAAAAGCAATAAAAAGACAAAAGGCGCATCTCTCATGATGATCCAATCACCTACTCATAAGGCTTTATGTTTCTTTAAGGGAAGAAGGTGGCTAAGGATTGGCAGAGTTTAGTCCGGATTAGGACCTGCATTCATATGCCCTTCAGAGAGGGCAGCAGGTAAGGGATGTTTTTGTTTAACAACTTCACCTCAACAGTCTCTCAAACACCGAAGCAAGCATCCCTCCCCGGGAAGAAACATGAGAACAAGGAAAAGGCATCAGGGGCACAGTCTCATCTCACCTGGTGTCAGGCTCTGCCTGATCCATCCAAAAATCGGGGTATCCGTGGTCTTTAAACACCGTGTGCCAGCAAATGCATGCTTAGTGCGTGTTGCCCCATCTCAGAGACGATCCAGGGCTGACCAGCTCCCCACTCCCCCATCTCAGGTGGGGTTGGAAGGCCAAGGACCAAGGCGTGATGGGCCGCATGTTTACTTCTGAAAGGTCGACATTCCAACTTCAAAGGAACATCTCGATGAGCTAAATTAGTGCTTTACACTTTCTTGAACATGCACTGTATTCTGACTTGTAGACTGGTTTCGTTGACTTCTTTCCAAAGATGATGTGAAACCACTAAGTTTACGTTCAGTTTCCCCAAATTTGAGACCCTCACTCCCTGTCTTTTATTGCTCTTCTCTGCTGGTTTATTCATTACCCCTCGGGACTTACGAGATTTAGATTAAGCAAGACCCTGTTTGGATTCTACTGTAAGTAACATACTCAACGGCAATCATCAACACGCCTTTTGTAAACCACATACTTACTAGTCTGACACCTTTCCCTGTTTTCTTGTAAATTTCCACCAAGATTCCACTGCACTCTTAGGAGCAAAGCACCTAGGAGTGAATGGGTAGAGGGGAAATCAGACAAGAGGGGATGGCGGAACTTGAATAACTCCCTCCATGTGATTTTAGGACGAGCCCTCGCTCTGAGGCCGAAATGCTACCCTAACTTACAAAACACATGATTGTAAATGCTCTTTTCACCACAGTATGAAATTTATGAATCCAGCCACAAAACAACTCCAAGTGCCCATCTAGCAAGCCTTCTGTGAGATGACTGAGGAGATCAGAATTGATATGAACTGTTCACAGCTGAAGATAAAAATCCTACAGTGAGCAAATTCCAGTTTTATGGGGCTGCTTCTACCCCAGCACCACCTTATTCTAGCTCCATAATCAAGGTTCCTCTAAGTAAAAGAGTAACAGATATAACAACTGTCGCAGAATCATCACCATCACCCTTGCTGAATAAACCTTGGTAAAATCTTTTTGGGTCTGTTTCAAGAAGAAAGCAAATGTGTCTAAATGACTGGGGAACAATGGCTTTTGCAAGTGATGTTTTCTTTTTCTAAATGGAAGAAGAGGGCTTCCCTGGTGGTGCAAGGGGTTAAGCAGAGCACTGTGAAGCTGTCCCCAGCCACGGCAGCATGAGTTGGATCCCTGGCCAGGGAGCTACCCACATGCTGAGAGACCTCTCCTGTCTCCCCCCTGCTCCCCTCAGCTGCTCCCCTCAATCTGCCTGTTCTGTTCCCCACTCTGTCTCTGGTGAATCCTCTCACCCTCTGCACCTCTGACCTGTACCCCAGTTCTTGTATGCATAAATAAATAAATCTTAAAAAAAAATGGAAGGAGGAGCCATTGTGCTTAGCAAAGGTCTCCAGAGTGAAGGAGAGAGAACCGCCAACAGCATGGCCTCCATGTGCAGCCCCTGGACCCCCACATGCAGGAACCAAATACCTTCCTGGCCACCCCTCAGGGCTCATAAGAGAGACACATATGGAAGGTCGAGATGCTTCACACAGACAAGACCGATGGCAGCGCTGTGCGTGGACAAAGAACCAGCAGTTAAGCCGTGGGCTCAGCCTTCGCACCCAGCAGATGCAGCCAGAGGCGTGAATTGAGATACCAGGCTGTGTAATTCAGCAAAGGGTGTGACACATGGTGGACCTGTAGAGACTATCCAAAAGCCAACCGAAACACCAAACTTGCTGGATTTTCTGGGGAACTGAGAAAAGGGTGCCTGTCTTGGATGAAATACCCATCACAATAGCCTTGACGTCCTGCAGGCTGATTGTGATTCCACTGGTCTCTAAATATATCCATTAAATCCTTGTACTTCTCCAAGCTGGTGAGTCACCAACTTCCATGACAATAGAAGTCTGGCAACCAATCTGTGCTTATGCCCCAAACAAAAGCCCTCCACACACAAGGAAAAAATTAGAGGAAACACAGCCTCTGCCACTTATGGAATCAGCTCCTTTTGTTTCAGCTCCACTTTCTGGAACTTTTTCTAGTTTCCCCATTTCTTTAAGGGAAACAAAAAGGTCTGGTTGTATCGCACCCCCAGCTCCTTCAGCCCCCGTGTGGTGTAGTGTGAATCAGTAGCTCATGAAGGAGGACCATGACCAGCGAGTGCCTTCCCCGTCCATCTTGGGACCCAGTTATTTCTGAGGGAAGAGAGTTCTTTTGTTCCTTCTTCCCTTAATTTGTCACAGAGGGGCAGTCTCTACTGTCGGTGCCGCACTGGGACGCACTGCCCACAAATCAGGGAGGTCAGCCAGGCAGCCAGAGAGACGAACGCACTCAGCCATGAATAAAACGTGGCCCAGATGGAACGGGCAGAGCGAAGGCCCCAGCACCCGTCAGGCTGAGCCCCCAGGAAGGAGCAGTAACATGACAAGGGAAACCACAACGCCAATCCTACAAGTGTCTGAACAAATACACATCTGCTCTCAAGAGGGGAGCCCCAGTGTGGCTATTTGGGGGGTGCTCCCTGAGACCCAGCACCACCCCATAACGTCCTTCCAGAGTGTAGGCCAACAAGCCGTCTGTCTCCCTCAAGCCCTGGAGCTCTGGGGCTTGGGAGTTTGAGAGCGCAGCACGCTGATCTCCTGTCCCAGGCCACCGTGAGACCCGGCCCTGCGGAGACTGAACTGCCCACCAGTAAGACTTCAAGGCACCCTTGCAGGGAACCAAAGAGCCAGGGCAGCTGATGAGCTGAGTTTGGCAGCTTTTCTCAATCCATTGTCCGCGTGGCCTCCCAAAGGACAGTCCCAGGCCAGACGCTGCGCAGGCCGCTGCCCTACTGAGACAGCCTCAGGGGCTCCCCAGTGCCCTCAGCACCTCTTCAGCCCCTAATGTGTCCCATAGCCCCCTGCACCTGGCTGTGCCCACCACCGTGCCCTCCATTTTGGGGTGTCCTTCTCTACGTCTGGTCCATTCTCATCCTGAGTTACGGGCATTCCCTCCACCTGAGCCCCTTCTCTGGCTCCCCTGCTCCACCTCAGAGCTTCAGCATCACCTGCTCCAGGAAGGCAGAAGCAGCCCAGCACCTACGCAAGGGCAGCAGCCACTCCTCTGTGCTCCCGCAGCACCCTACAGACTCCCAATGCTGGGTCGGCTCTGGCACTGCTTGTCCTGGTCCCTGCCATGTGCCCTGCCGTGTGTCCCTGCCGTGTGCCCTGGCAGTAGTCTGTGTGTGTGAGGGGCCTGGCCCAGAGCCAATGCCCGGTATCTACTGGATGCACACACGGTGCTAGGGCCGCTCCATGGTGCCCACAGTGCCAGTGGCCAGGAGCCAGGGTCCTGCACCAATGACAGGGCAGCAACTGTCCCCGTCAGAAGGACAAGTTTCTGCGGCACCAGCAGCATCTAGCAGAGCCGTCCAGATCTTTAAATAGAACCTCCACAGGGTGAGGCAGGCCCAACCCAGAGTTCTGGGGGAACAGAAACAAGTGACTTCGGGCTCCAGGGCAAAGAGAATACAGACAAGCGAAAGACACGGGTTAGGTGGGTTGCTCCTTGATTCGTAGAAATCATAAAGGACCCAGCCTCAAAATACGACAGGACAGCCTCTCCCTCTTATCCTGTTTCCAAACTAATCTCCTCCCAGACAATCTGGAGAGGTTTCCTGCTCATTACAAGGAGAAGGGGGTGTGGATTTTAGGTCAGCAGATTTATTGCTTCCAGATGTTCCAGCTCTGGGATTTGCTAGAGGATTTCGGAGAGGAGCGGCGTGGGGCGGGTGAGCAGCATAGAGCCAGACGCCCGGAGCACAGCAGGGGAATGAGGACCCCTGCAGTCACGCGAGGCAGGGACTTCCCAGCGGCCCAGACGCAGGCGGGAGCCCCCACGCTGCCAGCTCACCCCCCATGACACGCGGGCAAGCGGAGCTGCTGGTTGTTAAAGTAAATGGAGCTCCTCATTTTCTTACTGCCATTGTGTGGGCCACCAGATCTCCGGGATGGGCTCTGGTGCCCCCAAAACCAAGCCCCTCCTGTGGCGACGTTGCCGGGTTTGTCCTGCCAACAGCATTGGAGACACTAGCTGCTCTCAGGGAAGCTTCCGCGCAGAAGCCCTTTTTCCCGTAAATATGTTGTCCAGGCTGCACACAGATCTCAGGGCGCTGGCAGGAAAGCAAACGCCAAAGGCTGGCAGGTCCATGTGAAACTGTCTGCTTGATTTATAGCCACATCTGGGACGTGGAAATACTTCGGAAGTGAAAGTGGAGGAGAAAGCTGGGGGGTGATCCTACTTTGGACTCGAAGTCGCTGTCCTCTGATGGTTTATTGAAGCAACAGATAATGGACAAGTCTCCACCCGGAGTGTTTATGTCAGCAACTCCGAGGCATAAAAGGCTGACACACGGAACCCTCTCTGCAGGTTAATCTCCCCGTAACAACACTCCTTAGTCCAGGACAATAGCGTTGCCAAACCTGCTGTTGATCTTAATTCCACTAAATGCACGCTATGAATCATTTAGCGTGTCGAGTCCTTTTTTCCAGGTTTTCCCCATGTTATTCACTTGTCTAACAACAAAACAAGCTTAGCAGGCTATGTAAATAATAAATCAGACAGGTGATAAATACAATATTAGGGGGTAAAAGCTTCTGATAGACTTCCTCACCACAAGCTGACAGTGTAATCAGGGGTCTGCATTTCGTAGTTAAGAATGAGAAAAATACTCTTTACTGACTTTTACTAAAGGCAAATAAATTTTAAGCATGTATTTCTTCATTTAGCTGGTAAAGACTTCCGGGCACTTTCCCGAAGTGCAATGCACAGTTTTTATATCAAATCAGAAGAAAAGTAAAAGATTCATAGAACAAGCCTTTTTCTTTCTTATTCTTTTGCTGCTTGCTTGCTTTTTCTTACTTCACTTTTAACGTGGATTTAGTGCTCGAAATCCGAGAATTCCAGTGAGGGCACATGTTAATACACCTCACAGTGGTTACCCCCGCCCATTCCCTTGGGGCTGGCTGGTCTGCACGCTGGGCCCATGCCGCAGCTGCAGGAGGGACCCTCTGGGACTCGGGCACATGTCCACCTTCCCAGGTGAGCTAGGTACGACCGAGAGCCAATTTCTTGCTCTAAAACTTGTATGTGACAATTAAATACTACAGAAACTGCTGGCACCTAAGCCCAAGAAGAGAATGGCTGTCAGTGTAAAAACTAGATGAATGCTTTGGAAAGACATGTCAAAGGAGTTGCTTTAAAAAAAAAGAAAAGAAAAGAAACTGCTGTCAAAATAGCTCTAAATTCACTTACACCCAATACCTGGGGAGGGTTTGGAAAAACAATCTAGAGTTTTGCACTCAGGCTGCACTTCTCTACAGAAACCCAAACTGGAAACTGCAGCTGGTGCCTTATGGGTGATGCTTACTCCAGCAAAGACCACAGACAATTCCTCCCAGAACAGAACTGTTCCAACACACACACACACACACACACACACACACACACACACACACCCCATCCCCCCTCCTTGAAAGATTAGCCAATAAATACCTCGTTATACATTTTAAGTCAGAATGTGTAAGGCATGTTCTACCATATTTTACTGACAAAGGAGTTCAGTCAGGGTGGGTAGCCAGGCTTGCAGGAGGTGGATGGAACACACAGGAGCCATGAAGAGGAGGCGTGTGTGCAAGGAAGAGACGCAGACCTGAAAAAAACCTCCCACAGCTCCTAATCTCTGCAAATATCGGGGGTTTGAATAGGTCTGAATTCTCAGGCAGCAAGCCTGGAGGAGAAGGGACGTGCCACAGAGGACACAAGGTGTCCTAAACGGGACCTCCCAGTCGTTTGGCACCAAGTCTGCACATCTCCCCCCCACTCCCAGCCCAGATGCCGCGTGTCGGGGGGCAGGGCACACCCTTACCTTCTGGCGCTGCTGGATGTTGGCCACGGTGTCAGGCTGAAAGTCCAGCTTGTCCGTGCGGCAGAGCTTCCAGTAGAGGATGACCACGATGACCAGCACCACCAGCACCGGGATGACCACGCCGACTATGACCCACAGGTTGCTGCTCTGGGACTCGGGGGACGGCCTCTTCACCCTATCCACGGCTGCAGATGAAGAAGAGAAGGCTCCGTCATTCTTCCTCCTGTCCAGACAGCCCTTCTGTGGAGCGAACGTGCCTTTGTGCACGTGAAACCTGCAAAGTCCTTGTCAGTTCAGCTCAAGACAACTGGTGAGAGGCTACATCTCCTGGGGACAGGAGCGAAGTCCCAGCACACCCCACAGAAAGTCAGCCCCAGGAGGCACTGAGGACACATGATGCAGCCAGACGAATGGAACCAATTTGACAGCGAGGCCAGGTGAACTCCAGGCTCCCCCTTCATTCTCACGCAGGAATGCTTCCCCACCCGAATCAGAAATCCTACTAAGCAGTCTACGAGCACTGCCTTAATCTCCTCCCTTGTGTCCCCCCAACCCTTGAAACAGGGCTTTTCATGGAAACTGCTTTATCGAAGGTACCGGGCATCCATTTTTAAATGACAATGAATCGATATGACTCTGAATCTGCAACTCCCCACCCTCCTGCCACCCCTTCTCCCCACCTCAGCCCCCCATCTTTTAGGGCCTAGGATGATTATGCTCCAATTACTCTGTCCTTCTCCATTTTCTTCACCAGCTCCCTCCCCTAATCCCACCTCCCAGCCCACAGGGCCCAGGTCTTCATTCCACACCCACTCACAGGACTCGCCTCCTCCCAAAGCTCTGCTCTTGCGGGTCCTCCTGGCACTCAGGCCCCAGACACCAACCCCCCTTGGCACCCAGCCTCGCCACCCAGCTGGGGAAGGATCCTAATTTGGACTCGAAGTCGCTGTCCTCTGATGGTTTATTGAAGCAACAGATAATGGACAAGGCTCCACCCAGAGTGTTTATGTCAGCAACTCCGAGGCAACTCGGAGCAACTCCGAGGGCCTCTTCATCACAACCGCGCAGCCATCACCAGTGCTCCCTGGTATGTCCCGCTGTTCCTGACTATCCGGCGTTCCTGACTATCCTTTTCCAGTGCATTTCACCACACACAACCATCATCTTGCATCAGCACACTGCCTGGCTCATCCGTCGCTGACGCTGAGTCTTGTCTTTTCAAATATGTCTCAGTCTTCATGGACAGGGACCAAGTTTTATGCTCTTTTCACATCTTATAATGGTTAACACGTGCTACAGAGATAGAAATGTTTCTCTTCAAAGATGGAACAGCAGAGGAGATTTGGGTGCCAGTTTAAGTTGGGGGTTCAGCTCCTGAGGGGGTGACAAAGGCAGAGAGCAAGCCCTCTGAAGCAAAAGCTCTGTGGAAAGATGGTGGGAAATTGACACGTGGTGGTAACAAATTACAGAGGCTGCGTGGAACATGGAAAAAGAGACCAAGTGCTAAAAATCTGTATTTTTGAATTGGATATAGTTCACTCTGCATGAAAACCACTGAGAAGGGTGACAGAGTCCAAATGAGGAGCTGGAGCAAGATACTCCTCTTTGTCCTGACCCAGTAGACCCTGTGAGAAGCACAGATGGATCCACATGGGGCCAACACCGGGGTGCACAATGCCTGGGGCGGCCCTGGTGTTGGCTCCCACTTCCTCCTCCTACCAATCCTGAAATCCCAGGACTGTGGCCATGGTGGGTTTTAGTATGAAACTGAGGAGAGAGAGGCAGGAAAAGCAGACAGGGTCTTGTGAGGCGGCCAGACCCTACTGCCATTCATCTTCCTTCAAAAGAGACCGGCCCATGGGCCTCCCCTGGTGGCGCAGCAGTTGAGCGCTGGGCTGTGAGGCTGCCCGCAGCCTCTGCAGTGCCGGTTCGATCCCCAGCCACCAGCCAGGGTCCCACATGGCGCGCAGACCTCTCCCACCACACCTGCTGCTCCCCTCAGCAGTGTATTTCGTCAGTCTGCCTGTTCTGTTCCCCGCTCTGGCTCTGGTGAATTCTCTCACCCTCTTGCACTTCTGACTGTACCCAATGCTTGTATAAATAAATAAATAAATCTTTAAAAAAAAAAAAAAAGACAGAGACGTGCCCAGCTGGAGGGCACAGCCCGGCTCGTGAAACGCCGTCGACGAAGCACTGAAAGCTTTCGAGTTTCAGCTCCTCACCCCTTTGAAAAGGAACACGTGAACACAACCTTGTCTTAAACACACACAAACCACTCAGCGCTTTGCTTATGTCCCCCACCATCATCCACGAAGGGCAGTGGTGGGCGGAGGCGTTAGCCTTCCTCCTGGCTAGGGTCCAGGGACAAGTGTAGATTTCACCAAGAATTTTCCACGTCCAAGGATAATTTCAAAACTGTCACTCTGGTACGCTACTTGTTTGTCTGTCTGTCTGTTTTCTCCCCACCTCCATCCCTTATATCCCCTCCGACTCTCTCTCCCTCACCCCCGCCCACGCTTTAACCTCAGAAACCTCACTTGGTTGATGAATGTCCACCACTTGTAATTATTTTGCTTCATCAATGCATCACTGTGATTGCCTGTTTTACCCCATATATGGAAACAGCCCATATTTGTCTTTATCTTTTGCTCTGCTTTACTCTAGATCATTCCCTCGAGCTTCTTCCAATTAGCTGTAAATGCTCTTTCCTGACAGCTGAGTGGTTTTCCATGTGGTACAGACCACATTTTCTTGGTCCAATCCTCCCTCCATGAGCCCTTGGGTCATTTCATTCTTACAAACTGCCTTGATGCCCTCCATGTCCTCTTTAAAGCATTCTCAATGTTCTCTGATGCTGAGCACTTCCAAACAGTTGCTTTCCCTCTACCATTGAGGTCGGCTTCCAGAATCATAAAGGAAAACACATCTAGATTACAGAAATAGTCTCATTCCCGAAGGTAGATGGACAGAAATACACCCTTCTGGGTTTCTCCCTTTTCTTCATTTTAAATACCCCCAAATCCGTGACTTGGAGAAAAAGGCACCAAGGGTGACCACTGCCAGGGGGTCAGGAGCCAAGAATCTTCCAATAAAAATAAAGAAATATCAAAACGCCTCTTTCTAAACTGTGGAGTGGCATAAGGAGAGGTTGGGAGAAAAGCAGGACAGAAAAGGGTAAGGATCAAGGGTGTCTTTGTGTTCAAAGACTCAGAAGGAAGCCAGCAAATGCAGAGGGCACCTCCCAGCTTCCTGCGTGACTCACCGTCCCCACCAACGGTCAAAATAGGACACGTAAGGTTCTGGAATACACACAGAGAACGCGTGTTATTTTACCTAGGACAAAATGTTTCTTTCAAAAGAGAAATAGGACAAGAGTGGGGGAGAAATATTAAAGTTCAGCTACCGTAACTCCCTGTAACATTAGGAACACAAAATGCAGCAAGAAAAACCAGCAGCAAGGACTCCAGCTCCAAGCAACTGAAAAAAACTGTTGGCAAATGAATTTTAACCATTGAGATCTTATATAAGTGACACTTCCAAACAAGGGCTTAAAACATAATGTTTTAAATTCTGAGTTCGCTGTCAACCCAGCACAGCACAGCCAGCCATGGGAGGCCCCGTCTCACACACTTACGTTGGGCAACAGTGCCTTGAATGCGGTAACCCAAGATAATGGCTGCTCTCTGGATATCGATCCTGTTAATCAGATCTGAAGACTTGACTGCACTGAGTCTTTCTCCATCTTGATCCTCCACAAAGTAAATGAGCTGCACAGGATTATCATCTCCCTCCAGCCTGGACACATTTACCACCTGAAAGATAACAGAAACCATTAGCATTTAGAAGCTCAGGTTTCTAAACACTCAGTCCTGACTGTGCTAGCCAGGATTTACTCCAGCCCTCATATTAAGCTGCACATACCATTCCAGGTTCCAGAATCCCTACGATGCTCTTGATGGACAGGAGGACAGTAAAAATGCAAGTGCCTCTATGTGAAATAACAAATGGACTTCCTGTTGCTCCAAGTCTTTTCTGAGACAAAGGGGCAAGCAGTGTACACAGAACATAGGACGGCCGAGTCTGGTCTGTCTAGAATTGCTACCCACATGCCATGGGAGAGAACTGTTGTCCTCCCATCATCGACTATAGTGTTAGGTACATTCCTGGTTCTCTGAAAGTACTACTGCTTCTATCTAAGCCCTTCTTGAATCTATTAGAATTTTCTCCCTGTTATTCAAGGCACAATTTCTCAAGCTTGGCACTACTATCATTTTGGTCCAGATAATTATTTGACGTAGGGGCTGTCCCAAGTACTATAGGGTGTTTAGCAGCGACCTTGCCCTATATTGTTTAGAGGCCAGTGCAACAACCATGCCCTCCCCTCTCACCAGCTGTGACAACCAAAACTGTCTCCTGACATTACCAAATGAACCCTGAAAGCAGGGGGCAGGAGGACAAAATCAGCCCCACTGAGAATCACTACTCTCAGAATAATCAATCTCATAAATTCCTAAATAGCCAGCTCTCATCAATGGGTAAATCAGAGAATCAACATAGAAACAGCAGATCAGAATAACACTCTAAACCATATGGACATAACCGACATTTAAAAACATTCCACCCAGGGCCTCCCAGGTGGCGCAGCGGTTGAGCGCTGGGTTGCGAAGCTGCCTACGGCCACTACGGCACCAGTTCAATCCCTGGCTGCTCCCCGGTCACTGGAGGAGGGTCCCACATGGCATGCAGACCTCTCCTGCCGCCCACTGCTCCCCTAAGCAGTGTGCTTCGGTCCTTCCGCCTGCTCTGCTCCCCGCTCTGGTGAATTCTCTCACCCTCCCGCACTTCTGACTATACCCAGTGCTTGTATAAACAAACAAACAAACAAACAAATAAATAATACATGCTTTTTTAAAAATATATATATATTAAAATTAAAAAAAAAAAAACATTCCACCCAACAGCATCAGAATAGTCTTCTCAAGCCCACATGAAACATTTTCTAGGATAATCCATAAGTTGGACAACAAAACAAAGCTCAATAAATTTGAGGCAACAGAAATTACATCAAGTATTTTTTTAAGCACAAAGGTGTGAAACTAGAATCAATAGTAGGAAGAAAGCTGGAAAATTCACAAATGCCCGAAAATGAACACACTGCTGAGCAACCAATGAACCAAAGAAGAAATCTAAAGAGAACTTCTTTAATCTTGAAACAAATAAAAATGAAGAAACAACATACCAAAACTTACGGGATACAGCAAATGCAGTGGTAAGAGCAAAGTTTATAGCTATAAAGGCATACATCGAGAAAAAAGAAATCTCAAATGAACCACCTAACTTTACAGCTCAAACAACTAGAGAAAAGAAGATCAAATTAAGCCCAAAGTCAACAGAAGGAAGGAAATAATAAAAGCAGAAATAAATTACATAAAGAATAGGAAAACAGGGCCTCCCCTGGTGGCGCAGCGGTTGAGCGCTGGGCTGAGAGGCTGCCCACAGCCTCTGCAGCACTGGTTCGTTCCCCGGCTGCCGGCGAGGGTCCCACAAAAACAAAAAAATGAATAGGAAAACAACAGAAGAGATTAACAAAACTAAAAGTTGGTCTTTTGAAAAGAAATGAAAATGACAAAACTTTAGCTAGACTAACCCTCCCGCTCCTCTGGCCTGTACCCCAGCGCTTATATAAAATAAATTTTAAAAAAATAGACTAAGATAAAGAGGGAGAACACAAATAAAAATCATAAGCAATAGAAATAACAAGAGATATCACAGAAATACAAAGTATCATCGGCAACTACTATGAACAATTATACACCAATAAATTGGAAAACCAAGAGATGGAAAACTCCTAAAAACATACAACCTACCAAGAAAGAATCATGAAATAACAGAAAATATGAGCAGATCAATAGCAAAACTGAATCAGTAATAAAAAAAACTGCCAAATATGGAAAGGCCACAAGCAGATGGTTTCACTGATAAATTCCACCAACATTTAACGACTAATTCTCAAAATGTTCCCAAAAGTTGAAGAGGAAGAAATACACTCAAACTCTTTTTAAGAGACCAGCAATACCTTGATACCAAAGCCAGACATGGAACTTACTGAAAATTAAGTTATAAAGGCCAATAACTCTGATGAATATAAATGCAAAATTTCCTAACAAAATATTACCCAACCAAATTTAACTGCACATTAAAAGGATCATACACTATGATTCTCAACTGAGATTTGTCTTGAGAATGCATATGGTTCAACATGTACAAATGAATAAGTGTGATACATCACAATAACTGAAAGATAAAAATCATACAATTATCTTAACAGATGTAGAAAAAGCACATGATCAAATCCAACATTTATTCTCAACAAACTGAGTATAGAATAAACATGTGTTAACATAATAAAGGCTATATATGATGACCCACAGTTGTCATCATACTCAATGGTGAAAGGTTGAAAGCTTTTCCACTAGGAGCATGAGTAAGACAAGGGTTCTCATACTTACCACTTCTATGCAACACAGTACCAAAAAACCTAGCCAGGGTAATCAGGCAATAAATAAATGGACAGACAGACGGATAAATGGAATCCAAATCAGAAAAAAAGAAGTAAAATTGTCTCCATTTGCAGATGGTGTGATCTTATACACAGAAAATGCTAAAGACTACACCAAAAAATGATACCAAACTGAAAAGCTTTGGCATAGCAAAAGAAATAATTGACAAAATTAAAATAACCTACGGAATAGGAGAAAATGCAAATCATAGCTCTAATGATATATCTAATATCCAAAAAAAGTAGGAAACTCATGACTCAGCCAAAAAAATTAATGATTTCTCTCCACAAAAAACACACAAATGGCGAACAAGTACATAGAAATATGCTAATACAACTAATAATAAGGGAAATGTAAATCAAAAGCACCAGGAGATATTATGAGACAAGAGATAACAAGCATCAGTGAGGATGTGCAGAAAAGGTAACCCTTGTTGGGGGACTGTAAATTGGTGCAGTCACTATGAAAAACAGTATGGAGGGGCCTCAAAGGCTAAAAATAGAACTGCCATATGATCCAGCAATCCCACGTCTGGGTATAGATCCAAAGGAAATGATATTATCTTGAAGAGACATCTGCACTCCTGTGTTCACTGCACATTACTTACATAACCAACCTAGATGTCCATTTGTGCATGAATGGATGAAGAAAATCTCTCTCTCTCTCTCTCTCTCTCTCTCTCTCACACTCACACACACACACACACACACACACACACACAAAGGGAATATTAGCCATAAAAAAGGAAATCCTGTCATTTGCAACAAAATGGATGAATCCTGAAAGTATTATACTAAGTGAAATAATGAGAGAGAGAAAGACAAATACTGGCTGATGTCACTTATATGTAGAATTTTAAAAAGTCAAACTCATAGAAACTGAGTGTAGATTGGTGGTTGCCAGGGGCAAGTGGTGGTGAAATGGGTGAAGTGGGTCAAAAGGAGCAAACTTCCAGTTTTAAGTTCTGGGGATCTAAATTAGCACATGGTGACTATAATAAACAATAATATTATATCCTGGGAAATTGCTAAGAGAGTAGATCTTAAAAGTTCTCAGCGCACATGGAAAGGGAGCTATATGAATGATGACTTTTTACTATCCTTGTTGCAGGAATTATGTTACCACATATAAGTCAAATGATCACATTGTACACTTTAAACTTACACAATGCTGTATGTCAGTATCTCTCAATCAGGCTGGAGAAAAATCATAAATTCAGTCTGCTGGGTGAGACAGCACTTTGATTTGTCCTGAAATGTATCACTCTGGTGTTAATGGTATCCTTCTTTAATTAGTACTTCAGAATTTAGTACCCTTGATAGATCACAGTTTTGCATAAATACAGTTTTCTATTTTGTTGTTCTGTCTCTTAATAATATATATACAATTTTACTGCCCCTTTCAGACACCAGCAAAACGCCAGACTGCTGCTCTGGGGAAATGATCGATGATGCAGAATCCTCAATTTTACACGCACAATGTAATTTTTCGGTCTCTGCATTAACTACTGGCAAAATGCAGCAGCTGCTTTTCCACCACGTGGCCAGCTGTGTAATACTGCCCTGCACTCGGGACACGACCGCTGGACCTCCTACTTCACTGCAGGAAACTTTTGGCAAACCAGCAACTTCATGATTTCACTGTGAACGCCTTCTTCCAGACCGTGCACACAAATTGTTAATACAGATCCACACTCTCATCCCTGGAGAATCTGTTCCCTGAACCTCTCCACCGCTGTCCTGTCCTTTGCTTGCAATCCTAAACCAGACCACTTCTGTTCCCTAAACACCCACCCCTCCCCCACAAATGTGCTAGAGGGATTAGTCTTTGCTCAACCTTTAAAATGAATCTCATCCAAGGGAGAGTGAAACGCAAGTTGATGATACCCCCTGCCCTCTCTACTCAAGTTCCTATTGCTTCTATTGAAAAGTTCTGTTAAGTTTTAGAAACTTCTTGCAGAAGCCATATGCCCAAAATATCTAGTAATCCCCTTCTACAACCCTGTCCAACCTGAAAGAAATCATCAGAAAACTCTAATACCCGCATCCGTTCCAGACAACTTCTTATCAGATTCATACCTGGAACCCATCCCCCCTGGTATGAAGGATGGAGTAATCATTTTGGGCAAGATCTCCAATTTCATTTTTTTATTTATTTTCTGATGAAAATCACATGCTCACTCTGGAAAGCACATGCTCACTGAAGAAATTTTGAGAAACACACACAACTGCATAAAGCGTAAAATGAAAAATCATTTGACAGTCCATCAACCAAAAAAGGAAAACCATTGCACAAATGTTGGTGTCTTTCCTTCCATTACATTTTTCTGAGTTTTATATAAATATCAAGGTGGCTTTGCATGCCTTCCTTTGTAGCCTCTCTTCCCTTGAGCCTTTTTATCACTCACTAATTCTAAAAAGAGAAGAGCTGCATAATATTTCAGCATACAAAGACTCACCAGAATTGATTTATTTGCCCATGTCCCATTGGTAGGATATTTAGGTTACTTCCACATTTTCCCACTTTTACTATCCTGCTGTATATGTCTTGTCTGCATCTCTGTTTGGGAGCCAGACAGTGGAGAGAAGCAGGGTCTGGGGTCACAGCTACCCATCCCGTGGACGATGGCCTGGGGTGGCTTATGCCCCTTTCATAAATCCCACATTCCTGCCTCACGGAACGTGCACACTGCTGTGTGTCTCTTTATCTGCATGACTCACCTCCACCCAGACCTCAAGTTCTATGAAGCCAGGGCTGCTGAATAAGGTGAAGGTTTTAGAAATCATTTTCATTCTGTGTTTTATCTTCATTTAATGTTACTTTCAATTTTTGATTCATTTTTTCATATTTCTCTATATTCTGCTGCACCTGGCAAAGGAACTATTTTAGTAACCCAACAGCCACCTTTCTTGGGGGAGACACAGCAAAGTTCAGGGGGAAAGTTTGGTCAAGGACCTCAAGGAAGCGGATGCCAGCTTCAGCAAGACTGCCACCTCTCCCTCCCCAGGGTCAGCTGTGGGCTTTCTCTCTAAAGCCTCCAAACCCTCCATTCCCCACCCCTGCAGTCAGGGTTTCACCCTGGTTTCCTGTCTCCAAAATGCCTTCACTCTAAATACCCCATTCCCTACCTCTACAAGTCAGCAGTTGGTCAAGAAAAAAATCCACAAGAATAATTCACATTGAGATGGAAATATATCACAGCCCCCACTTGCAACTCTGTGAGTATATGCTCTTCAAAACAGGTCATTTTTCAATTCAGATGTATCTGCCATTTGCAACCCTGCTGCCATTTTTACAAAATGCGGAAAACCTGGGGTAACAAGGCAAGGCCAAGGCTGGGGGGAGGGGGAGGAGGAGACTGCTAGAGCAGCAGGCAGAAAACTTTCCTCTTTATGATCTCTTAGATTTCTTGCCACTGAATAATTGATCCCTACGATACGATCCATGATACTCAGCATTCCCTGAAACTGACTACATATCTGATCATGAAAAACCTCCTGTGAGAGAGAAGGTAACCCCATGGCAGCCGAGTGACAGGTCGTCACTGTGCTCACCCTGAGGCCCGCTGCTGTACCGACCCCTCAGCAAGGCCTCAGAGATGTCTGTCTAGACTCCAGTGAGCTGAAATGTTGCCACATTCAGGGGTTCCCTACTATAGAATCAGCCAGGTCAGAAAGTCCTCGTGGCATTTGCCATCTGCATGAAAACAGGGCCTCTTCTTTGGCTGGTTCTCCCGCCACCCCTCCTTGGCCGCCCGCGGTACCTGCACCACACTGTTGCCCGCGGCCACCGTGGCCCTCCGCCACATGCGTCTTCGCGTGGACGCCTCGCTGAGCAGCTGGGCCAGCTTGCGCTCCATCTCAGCTTGAAACACTTCATTCTGGAGCTGCTTCTCCACCACACCCAGGAGGACTGGAGGAAGATGGAACATGCAGGTGCCAAGACCAGTGACAGGAGAGAGAAAGAGGGGTGTGGGTATGTGTGTTAGAGACAGAGAAAGGGGGTGGAGAAGGAGGGAGAGAGGAATTAACACAGGATTATTACACTATACCAGTCCCTAGACAGGAGGCATTCAAAGGGGGAAAAGTGAACGTAACTGGGGTACGGGAGAGTCCGGGAAGTGCAGGGCATGGGTCCCAGGGACAAGTCCATGCTCTCAGTGTCCCACAGACCAGTGACCAGAAGTCCCAGGAACTCATAGTGCAGGGTCTTTGGCGCCAACAGCACCACACACCCGCACTTATTTCAAAATGTCTAGCAAGGGTTCAAGTTCACCCCCCATCCTGACAGAAGACTTAGACTCACAAGCTGACTGGCAGGGTGGGTGCCGGAGCTTGTAAATGAGGGCTTGTAAATGAGATTATCTCTTGGGTCAGCCGGTGTGTCCGCAGGTGGAGGAGGGGAAAGTGTGTGCTCATTGGCAGGCCCGGGGCCAAAGTCCTCTGAGCTAGAACAGGAGCAAGTCTCTGGCCCCTGTGAAAATCATCTAGAAATGGGGTCACTGCAAAGAGGGTGTCCTTTACATGAGGTGCCGTAGGGAAAGCCAAAAGAGCCTGCAGGGTGTGGGGTGATGGCCAGAGGCTGCAGGCTTCCTCCCCAACCGCTTCCTCCCCGGGGCCCTGAGTACACACTCTTCAGGGCCCCGAGTTGGAAAGCTGTAAGTGTCTGACCCAGGCCTGCAGGACTTTAACGAAAGCTCCTTATTTGCATATGGAGCAACCTTGTTTATCCTTATTAAAAGCAAACAAATAAGACCTTAGGGGAAAAAAGATCCTTGCTTCAAAACCCGTCCCTGTTCTGGGTCAGAACACTGTCAGCTCCTCTTCGGCCCTGTCCCAGACTTGATGTATGAATTTTAAAGAAAGCCGGTCCTTTCTGTGCCGTAACTCAGCGGGGACACATGCCCTCAGCCAAAACTGAATCTCTTTCTCATTCATTCTTTGCCAAGAATTTAAAGTACATTCTGTCCTCAATTTAGGACAGAAACAGGAAAGGGCGGCATCATACTCAGTACCCCACACAGCCCACGCCTTCCCACAGCTCCCAGAACGTTACGTAAGTTCAACATACCTGTCCTCACCCAAGAGGACTTCAGCAGCTGAGACAAGTTGAGCTGTGGGTACTGGAAGGCTGGGAAAGGAAAGAGTTGGGGGAGCAGAAAAATCAGCAAAAAACACGTTTTCAACAGTCAGGAAGGCAGGTGTTCTGGGAGGGCTGGGCCAGTCTCCACCCTCTCTTCCCTATGCTATTTAATTCTAGAGGGATGGAAGGACAGAAGGCCATGTGGGTGTGAAGGCGGGGACTGCAGTCTCAAGGAGAAAGAGGGGGGACAGCAAGGCACAGCTGGAGAACCCGCGATCACTAGTCAGGCGGGCTTCTCGCCTACGGCTATAAAATGTCTCACTATCTTCCTACAAGGACGTTTGGTCTTTAAACTGTTCACAGGTAGAGGGATTTACCTTGCACCCGCCTCATTGACTCATTCTAGATAAATTATTAAACAAAAGGTAAAAGAAGGAAGCTTTGAAGTTTAGTATTTTAAATACCTCTTTCCGTTATTCCCTACGGTAGTTTCTCTATTGTGCCGATTAAAACTTTTCCCTCCTATACTTTTATTTGTCTGTAAATGTTTTGCTGAATTAATGTATGATAATGGCCTGTTGAAACCACATCTGTGGGATACTGTTTCAGAGAACTCGCCCACAAGCTCCCCTTGAAATGCCATTGTTCCAGAACAATGAGTTTTCACATGGTGTTCTCCGAGCCCAGGGCTTCCCAGCACTGACGAGGGAGGTGACCCTCCGAGCTGGCTCACCTGGGAGAGCCTGTCACACCTGGCACCTGGCACACTTACTATTCATGCACACCTGCGCAGTGCACAAGGAGGGCTGCTCTATGTTACTAACAATTTCATCCCTGTCTACCTCCGTATTTCACAAGTCATTCTTCTTCATTTCATGAATGTTACACTAAAATATATGAACAATCATCAGGTTATCTGGCTGTTCCATTTTGAGAAAAAATAAGGTTTTTGATTTTGCTATTATTTTTATGTAACTCGGACTCTGGAATCTACTGTTGTATGAAGTAAATGTTTCCCCCACCCCCACGGGCACTGTGGATCTAACTGCTTCAGCCAGAAAGAAAGATTTTGTTTGCTTTCATTTCTTCTTCTTTTTTCATTTTCAAGTATACGCACAGTAACATTTACTCTTTGGGGTGTACAGATTTGTGGGTTTTGAGAAATGCACAGTCATGTAACCGCCAGAAAGACACAGAACAATCCCATCATCCCCTTTCTGCGTCCTTTGTAATCCAGCATTCCTCACGTCCATCACCCCTGGCAACCAACATCTGGTCTCCACCACTCTGGGTTTACCTTTTCCAGAACTGCTGTTCTCTGGAAAGAGAGTAGTAACACCACGAACCCTGGGTGACTGAGGACGCTGGGGGTCCCGCTCTGGTTTGAGTCTGAGAGGTTCCAACCTTATCTGCTTCATATTCTGGATGGCAGCCAAATGTTTCCTCTGGATAAAGAGGTCCACCCACAAAAGCACCCGCAGTCACCCCGGCACCTGCAGAAACGGTACTCACGTTCGGCGATCTGCAGCACCGGGTACCCCAGGTAGAAACTGAACTCCACCACACTCAGGTTCCTGAGCCTCTCGCTCACCTCCCACCCGCTCAGGAGCCCCTGCGAGCCCCGAACGGCGAAGACGATGCTGACTGGGCCGCGCCGAGGGGCCATCCGGGGAGAACCCACGGTGACATTCAGGATCTGAAAGGAGTAGAGGGCAGAGTGAGCTTCCACAGTATTCTGGTAAAAGCTTAACTGTGACTTCTCCCACAATTTCTCTCTCTCTCTCTCTCTCTCTCTCTCTCTCTCTCTCTCTCTCTCTCGCTCTCGCTCTTTCTCTGAGGAGGTAAAGCTTTAAAAAGAAGAGTAACTGGCTTTACAAATTGGCTCCCTTCTGCATTATTTTAAAATGTTTACTGAAAATGTTTTTTACATTAAGTAATGAACTGAGCACACATATTTATAGTCCCGCCCACCCTAAATCCCACTGAACTAACAATAAACCGAACAAAGGGGGATAAATCCACAACAGCACTGAGACTGGAAGAAAACCAGAGATTGTGTCAAACTTCTGGAAGATGGAGAAAGGATGGGGTCACAGTGATAGAAGCCAGAGCTGAGACCCCAAGCACATACCAGCTGAGAGCAGCCTCCCCCAAGGGGTCCGGGGAGACCTGCTCGGTGCACAACCCGAGGACTAAAGGGCCAACAAGCTGAGTCAACTCCTGCTCCTCCTCCCCTTTTGAACTGCCGCACCCCAGCCAAGACAGCAGCAGCCACGTCCTCGCCCCGCAGAGCTGCTCCCAGGGGAAAATGAGCTCTTGCCTGGAAGGACCGAAAGCCCTACGGTGGGTCTGGCCCCCAAACGAGAAGGTGGGTAGAGACTGAGGTAGCGCCAGTGCCCCCCACGCACACAAGACAGAGACAGAAAGGGAAGGAAAAAGTGGCAGAGCCGCCGTGACCATTACTCAGAAGTGCTTTGCGCTCCTGTCCTTTTCTTACACAGCACGGGCCAGTCTGCCTGCCTTGGACCACAAACTGCCCTGGGAGAGGCCACAAGCAAGCATCATGGACACAGCTGAAGACGAAATTAAGGACTTGGAGGACAATCCCTAGAAAATCTCTAATAATGGGAATAAAAATAAAAGATGGAAAAGAGAAGACAAAATCAGAAAAATGGAAAGTGAGTCCAGGAGCACCAAAATCCCGGGAGCACTCCCATCAGGAGACAGGGACAGAGATGCCAAGTCCACAGGTGGAGGTGAAGCCAAAGGAGCTATGAAAATTAACAACTGGCTTCTACCTTCCTTACAACAAGCAACTCTAGACATTTCTGGCAAACTGATAAGATTTGACCAAAGATCTTAGATGGACACACAGAACAGCGGCTGCAGAGAAAACAGACATAACTTTAAAATATTCTAGTTAGTGTCCTCGTGTAACAGGGGGGTCCCCAGGAAAGGGGGAGGTTCCAGGTTCCCTGCCCCACCCAAGGGAGGGTGGAGCTGAGCAGGGAGAGAAGAGGCTGCAGAGGAGACTGAGGAAGGAAGGAAGCAGGGGATGGAGCCAGAAGGAGACCTGGAGAAGGCGCATGGGGCCTAGAGACATGTGAAGAAGCTGCGCTTGTCTTTTGGTCATGGACAGGGTGACACAGATGTGGGTGAGACCCGTCGGGAGGTGACAATGGCAGCTTTTATCTTGATTTTGATTTTGCTCTTTTCCTTCCGGGCTTGTCTGGTTGTTTCTGACCCTTTTCTGTGGGTCCCCACTGGAAGATGCTTTAGACTTGTGGCAGGCTTTGGGGCCTTGCTCTGGGCCGATCCCATATGGATGGACTTTTACCTACTAGGGGACGGGTAACTTTGGGTGCCTCATTTAGAAACTAGATTCTTTGCCTTTCCTGTATTGTTTCTTAATTGTATTAAAGTTCCTTCCCATTAAAGTCTCATGTTTTGTGTTAACGCGGCGGATGGCAGAACCCTATATAGAATAGGCAGGTTTGTGGGGTTTGGGCTTCCCTTCTCCCTGCCCTGTAACACTAGGAGACTCTCAAGGCACCATAGTGTGAGGTGACCCTGCACCCCTGCCGGAAAGGCCGCTACAAGAAAGGAGCAGAAGACAAGGGGGGAAAGGATGGCTAAGAGAAAGTTCAACAGAGGATTAAATAGCATCATGGACACAGCTGAAGACGAAATTAAGGACTTGGAGGACAATCCCTAGAAAATCTCTAATAATGGGAATAAAAATAAAAGATGGAAAAGAGAAGACAAAATCAGAAAAATGGAAAGTGAGTCCAGGAGCACCAAAATCTATTTAAAATGAATTCCAGGAAGAGAGAACAAAGATTATGAAGAAGACAACACCAAAGAAATAGCTAAACATGAGCAGTTGCCACACAGCACATATGAAAAGCCCATTCCTCATAGCCGGCCTGCTTTTCCAGGGAAGTGCTGCATCTCAGTGTATTTAGGCGCCCTCCCCACCGTACATGGAAGCTGGCACTGAGCGTTGTAGGACGTGACCGAATTTCCTGTATAGGGTCACCCCTTCTCATGCCACTGGATCTGAGCTCCCGGATTCTCCTGCTCCTCTGCAATCTTCAAATACGCTGAGCCTAGTCACCCCACGCAGACACCGTCTGGGAGGGCGCAGCCTGCTCCCTGGGAACCCAACCCTCTCCAAGCGAGGGGATTAGTGAGAGTTCAATGCACAGTGAATGGAGGATTATGAAGCAATCCCCCTTTGAAGGATAAAGCATCTGGCGGGGCTCTCCTGCTGGGCTCACCTGCACCGTGAGGTTATACGTGCCCTGCTGGTGCTTCCTCACTGCAGACAGGGCGATCATCAGGCCCTTCTCGATGCGCTGGGTGAAGTTGCAGAAGCCCGTGTCCACGGTCTGAGGCACAAACTGCAGCACTGAAAGGACAGCAGCCACAGTGTGAGCCGGGAGTTTCTTTAGTACGAAGGAGTGGGGGAAAACAGCGTCTGAATTGATGGATTCATCCACAGCATGAGACTAAGTATTACAACTATTTATGTGCATCCTCTCAAGGAAATGTAGAAAGTCAACTCCACTCCAATGGATACATGCAAGTTCAAATGACTCGTATCATTTTCAAATGGAAAACTACAGAAGACAATATCTTAAGCATCAGAAGAGACAACTGAGATATTTGCAAATACAGCTAAATTCGTTAGAGATAAATTCTTAGTACATATAAGCGCGATGACGTGGTATCTGGTGTTGTCTTAAAATACTCTTACTTTCACAGGGGAAAAATGGTGGAGAAATAAATGAAACAATATTGGGAAATTTTTGATAGTTTTTAAGGCTTTAGTGATAGGCATGTGTAGACTAAATGTTATCCAGATACTGTTAATGTTTGAAAATGTCTATAATAAAAAGTTTAGTAGGCTATTAAGGAACTGCTGTTAATTTTAGGGAGGGTGATAGAAATATTGTGAATAAATTTGTTGGTATGTGTAGGTTTGCAGGCAGGTACATGTATGAGCATGTGAAATCTTCCTCATCGGTTAGATGCATGGACTTAAACTTTTATGAATGAGATGATTTGATGTCATATCAAAAGAATGTGAGAGAAAGGGGACAGAGATGGGGATACAGGTGTAACAAGGCTAGCGAGGAAATTATGGGGGCCACACAGGTGCATGGGGGGACATTAATAAACTACTCTGTATACTTTTATATATGCTGGAAATTTTGTATAATTACAAAGTTTCTTGAATATTTAACTATAAATTTAAAAAATAATCCCCTCCAAATTTTTTTAAAAATTAAGTGAAACTCTATTGACAAGTCAAATCAACAAGACTGCTTTCTCACCGGTTTGAACTTGGAACCGAGACTCTGGCACAAGGAAAGAAGGTTTCACAGCCAAGATCAAAGGAGTTTGGTCTCGAACCAGTTTGCTATTGACAAGGACGTTTATGACTGATATTGCCGTGTAAACAAAAGGACCAGATGTGACCAGAAATGTGAAGTCAGCAAATAGCTCATAAACCTATAAAAATAAGATACAGGAGACAATAATGATCAAAATTCGAGATTATCTTAATTCAAACTTCAGGATGCTCTATTGAGTAGAAATAGAATTAAGTAATTAAGGTAAACTATAAAGAAAGGGATCACACTTCACAATAAAATTTTAGTTATCCCTTCTGACAGCAGCCAACCTTCCTAAGCACAAAATTACAAAACCCAGGGCAGAAAGGAGAGCAGTCAATCATCTGAGCTGAATGATGAGCTATGCAGATCGCAAGATTCTGTGTTGTATTTATCTTACTTATTTTACTGAGCAGGGCTGTCCAGAGGAAATAGAAGAGCCAGACATACAATTTTTATAACTCTAGTAGCCACAGTGCCAATAAAAGAAACAGGTGAAATTAATTTTAAATATATTTTACTTAGCCCAATAAACCTGAAATAGCATTTCAACAGGGAGCAATGCAAAAAATTACAAAGGAGATGCTTTTTATTCTTTTTTTTTTTCAAAGTCTTCGAGATCTGATACGTATTTTGTTCTTGCAGCACATCTTGTGTCCCAAGCCCCACTATCCCTGCTCAGCGGCCACATGTGCCCTGTGGCTCCATTTGGGATGGTGCAGGTCTGCAGTGTGGCTTTCTGAGCTCCCAGGGGAGAAGAGGCACTAGCTCAGGGTCCAGGCTAAACCAGTTGGAATCTATCTCTATCTCACTGAATATACAAAAACAGTCACTCCAAAATCTAATTGAGGCTCTCATCCAAGTTCTTTCATGTAAATCCAGGGAAGCAAAGATGCCAGGGTCATCACCCCAAACCCTGGTCTTAGAGCCCCTTTGTTGCAACTCTGCCAACACTCCCCTCCGATGGAGTCCCTTGGCCTGGGCTGGTTTCAGGGAGGCTGTGACACTGGAGTGGTCGCCAGGAGGGAGGGCACAGGAAAGAGAAGGTTCCCCTGCGTCACAACCTGTATTCGACCCAGGCTCCCACATCCCACTTGCAGCCCCCGGTCTCACCTGGAGCTCCACTGCTCGGTTGAAGTGAATCCTCAACACCTCTTTGATGGATGTGATGATGTACTCCTGCACAGCTCTTCTGGCCAGCACTGTGAATCAAAGGCAGCCACCGAGGGCAGGTTAGTGTTGTTATGAATAATGTGGGCATCACACTTCAGGGCCTCAGGGAGGAGATGGCTGAACCGAAGTGTGGTAATGGATCCAGAAATCATTTTTTAAAATAAGGCCTCAACTAGGAAAGAAGAGAGGAGGTGCAGGTGAACTGCGCAGAGCATCAGCTCAATGTGCTAAGAAAACCCTTGACTTCACTTGGGAAGGTGAGACCAGGAATCCATGGTCATGGCCCACTCAGGGGCCAGACAGCCTGGAGCTCTCATTCTCATCTGGCAAATACCAGCATTTCTCTTGGCTATGCCCCTCGTGTAAAACAACAGCCTCAAAAAAAATCCCAGCAGTAAAAGGCCTTAAGATAATACTCAACAAAAATAGACGACATCTTAAAAATGACATAGGGGTTTCCTACCCCCAACATTTCAATACAGCAAGTGAAGGGTTTGTGCCCCTAATGGTGGGGGAAAAGGATTTTCATGATTGCCATGTATTAACATTTTATGTAGGAAATAAAATTTCTTATAACAAAGTCTAGCTGTGTTCAAACTTTCCTTCCACATTTTAAAAAATTCTATTTAAAACCATACTAAGAAGCAATCCTATTTCTCAGTATTTCCTAAGCATATCCTGCTCCTCTTTTCCCCCATTATCTTTTCTTTCCTATCCCACTAACTGCTTATAATGTGGACTCAAAATTCATTTATTACTATTCAGTTTTCCATTTCCTGCCCTAATTTTAAAACTGCATCTTTCATTCTTTAAAAAAAAAAAGTTTAATTTACATTTGCTTGCTTTTCCTGTTGATCAGTGACTTTGATCTCAAAAGGGGGGAGGAGAATTTCTTTGGTAAGATGGACAAATTCAGAGCTAGGGCTCAGCGTGGACCAGCCAGGGCTTCAAAGGGAAAGACAAACAAAAAAAAAAAACGAGTGGAAAGGTGGGGGTGGGGAGGAAGGGAAAGACAAAAGCAGAGAAGGACGTTTTCATAGGGAAAGGAGAGACAGACAATCAGACAGAGGGTGCCCTAAAGAGGAAACTGGGGGTTGGGCCTCCCTGGTGGCGCAGCAGTTGAGCGCTGGCCTGCAATGCTATCCGCAGCCTCTGCAGCGCTGGTTAGATCCCCGGCTGCCAGCGAGGGTCCCACATGGTGCACAGACCTCTCCTGCCGCCTGCTGCTCCCCTCAGCAGTGTACTTCATCAGTCTGCCTGTTCTGCTCCCCGCTCTGGCTCTGGTGAATCCTCTCACCCTCCCGCGCTTCTGACTGTACCCAGTGCTTATATAAATAAATAAATAAATCTTTAAAAAAAAAAAAAGAGGAAAACTAGGGGGACTTCGGGTAACTATGGCGAAAGGATCAGGGCAAACTGTTTAAATATCCCTCTAAATGGCCCCCACAGCCCAGCCCCCCAGCCTCCACCTTCTCTAATCACGTGCGTCTAAAACCGCAACCTGGGGTATGAATAAAAGAGTTTTCAGGTAAGGTGGGAGGTCAGCAAATAAGTGTCTTACAGTTTTCACAAATATCCAGTTTCCCTGGAGCCAAAAGAAGTGAGGCCGGGGGCAGGCAGGTGATGGGGGCAGCAGCGTCACCCTCTCTGGGTACATGAGGGCCAACGCTTCCCGGACGCACAGGGCTTAGTCTTACTTTTATTACCGAGCTCCACAAAAAGCACCTTTGAGGACAAGGAGCCACCTCAACCAAGTCTGTCTCTCTGACTCTGACAGGTAATTACTACCAAAGAAATCAAGGTCAAATTTGAATGAGGATTCTAGATGAGGTGGCATTTCTCTGGGTCAGAGATCACTGAGAACAAAAGCTGGCATTCTCCTCCCCTTACAAATACACCTACCCTGGCAGGAGACGCAGGCACCGCTCCACACAGTTGCTGAAACTGAAGTGCACGTCTACAGTGGGTGGATTTTACGCCCCCCCATCCAGCTATTAAAAACAGATGGGTCCCTAATAAGGGACACCAAATTCATTAAACATCTGTTACTAAGTCAGTCCATGCCATATCACACCTGACATCCTTAGAGATACTTCCAAAATGGTTACTAAATGCTTCCCCAAAAGTTATGAAAGGCACAACAGCATAGCTATACACATCACGTGTCATAGAGACCGAGACAAAGAATAAGTTGCTCACAACTGACCGCTCTGTTGCAGAAATTCTTAGGAAGGAAGAAAATCATCAGGTCACTCTGTGACAAGGTCTTTTCTCTCCCCCACTGGCCTACCCTAACCCCACTGGCCAGAGTCCACCACTGTGACCCAACCTCTTGGCCTAGTCTAATGACCAGTCGAGCTGAGTGTCCTTGGCCGTGTGACCTCTCCACCTGCAATCACACCCTCCCCCTGCAGGCACACCCCTCTGCTCCAGAGGACAGTCTTCCTCTTGGCCTTAATGTGAACCTCCAACCTCCCATCCTTCCAAGCCCACTCCGGGTCATCTGAAAGAGGGAGTCAAGAGACCAACAGCTCCCCTGTTTCCAACCACACACCCCCTCAAGGATTCATGGCAGGGTATCCATGGCCCCCTCCCTGGCATGGAGAAGAAAGGTCTTCTTCACCCTTCCACTCCCTTCTTCACTGCTCCATCCTTCTCCACTCCATTTCGCTTCTACCCCTCTGCCATCTCTCCCTCCTTCATTCCTGACCCGATCGCCCTGAGCCCACTCACAGAACCAGGCCGCTCACCAATACTATCGTGTGTGTCAGTCTGTCCTAAGAGGTCACGGACTTCATGAAGACCGAGCTGGAGAGCCTGACCTGGCGGGTACTAGCCATTGGCCTGTGGGGACACGCTGCCCCCGCACCAGGCTTCCCATGACGCAGCTGCTGCTCGTGGACAAGTCAGGCTGCAGACCAGGAGAGGGTCAAGGCTTGAGACTGAACTCAGGAGCGAACCAGCCACTCCCTGTGTCTTTCCTCAGGCTCCAAGGGGCATTTACAGGAATGTGAAAGAGCAAAGCAGCCCTGCTTTTAAGCAAAAGGGTAAATCAGTAAGAAACTGCAATGGTCACCCTTCCACACATCTGCTCAACTAACTACTGGAACCGAACACCTGAAGGGGACCTGCCCTTGTCACCTATGCACCTGCCGGGTCACAAGTGCCCAAGACAGGTCCCCACAGTACCAAGACAGGTACTTCTAAGGCTTGGTTAAATCTTTATTCTTAGCAGCTCTCCCGCCCGCCTGTGACTATCAGGTATTTCTTTTCACAAACCCGTCCCTTTGAGGAGCAGCTCCTTCTGCCCGCTCATGTCCTTTCCTCCCTTCCTTTTTTATAATAAATCTGGCTTTGGGGGATATAAAAAAAATAGAGAAACAAATCTTTATTATTATTGCTATTACCAATTTGTAATGTTTTCTGGGTGCTCCTTCTGTGGCAGTCACTGTACTCAGCATTTTACATGCACTAAAGCAATTAAATATTCACAATAACCCCATGGAGCAGGTGCCATTATCACCCCAACATGACTGTGGTGCTTGGAAAGGAAGGATCTCCAATTAACGGATCCCCAAGCCAAAGTGAGGACTCGTGTCTGGGTCCAAAGCCTGCACCCTTAGCCATGATGCAGTGGCTGCATTTTACAGCAGCACCTCGGCAAGACCATGCCCATGGGGGGCGGCCTGGGCTGGGCCTTACCGGTGGTGATGAGATAGGCGTCGGGGACCGTGATGTCGCACAGGTAGGGCGGCTTGGTGGCGAGCAGCGCTGGGGTGTCTTCTGTTGCTTCTGGCATGGAGGTGGTCTCGGGAGGAAGGGACGGAGGTGGGGAAGCTGAGCTGTCCTCGGGGGGAGCCTGGCTCGCCGCTGGGCCGCTCAAGGTGGTGCGGATGGCAGAATCAGGTGCAGTGCCGGTGTCCCCTGAGCTGGGTTCCGCAGAGGCGTTCATCGGGAAACGCGTGGGCGTGAGAGACGGGCCCGCCAACACCGGCTCCGGCTCCGTGGGGACTGCCGTGGGGCTCACCTCGGATATGAAGGAGGATGCTGGCGGCGGGGACACAGGGGTGGCCAGTGGCGCAGGGGAGGAGGCGGCTCTAGAGAAGGCGGGTGAGGTGGACGCGTGACCGTCCAGGGCGCTGATGTTGTCGTCGGAAGGTGTCCAAGTCGAAAAGAGAGAAGACTGAGTTGAAAGCGTGGTCGTGGGGAAAGCAGCCCAAAGTGACGTTAGGTGGTTTCCCGCCGTCGAGCTGGTCAGGAGGGGCTCGGAGCTGGGGGGCACCAGTGTGGAGACGGCAGGTTCCTGGGGCGTGAGTGAAAACTCAAAAGAGGAGGTAGTTTCAGTGAAAGCTGAGGTAAGATGAGCTCCAGACTCTGTCGGCAAAAGTGTGGATGCTTCTGAGAACGGCAGAGACTCAGGAGGGATGCTTGAGAGTAGTGAGAACTCAGAGTAACTGGGGAGAAAACCAAATGTCGTGGAAAGGATGCCTGAGCTTGGCCAGAGCAGAGAAAATTCCAGGTTTGTGGAGTTAGGAACAGAGAGCTGAGGCGACTGTGGAGTGATAGAGTCAGACAATGTAAACGTCTCAACCAAGGTAGGAAAAGCCTGAGAAACAAAGGTTGCCCCGTCTCTTGACACTAGAGAGGGAGAAGCTGGTACTGAGGGGGGAGGCCCGGAGCTGCTGGGTTCCAGCAGAGGGGTTGAGAAAAAGCTGGATGCAAAATCCCAGACACTTCCAGTTTCATGTCTGGAAAAACTGGTGGGGTCTGGGTCAGAGAACAGTGAGGACTCTCCTGAAGGACCCAAACTATACAGTGGGGAAAGGCTGGAGGGAATGAGAGCCAGCGATGGAATGATTTTGTTTGTCGTGCTGAGGAAAGACATGTCAAGGGGAGCACTGGTGACAGCTGAGGACAACACCGCTGTCCCACTGGACAGCATGACAGAGGAGGAGACAACAGACGGGGCCTCGGGCATCACTGGTGTGGACGGGAGGCCCTGGGCAGGATACACCTGTGTGGTCAGAGCCCCATCCATGCCCACCTGGGCCGAAACACCAACGCTGGTTTCTGCAAATTCTGCAGGTCGAGAAGAAAGTGGAACAACAGGCCTTGAGGGAAACAGGGTGTTAAACACTTGAGGCTCCTCCTCGAATTCTGAGAAGTCTGCCTCCAGGCTGCTCGGAGGAGAGATGCTGCTGCTGGCCTCCAGCAGGGTCATGGCCGGAGTCTCTGCACCGTCCCCCGACCCCACTTCCTTCTCCAGGAGGCTGGCTGACGGGCCGTAACGTGGGGATGCCAGCGTGCAGGACACGCACCACGTGAAGGGTCTGGGTGAAGACATCGGGCCCCGGGTGTCAGGGTCACCCACAGGGCCTGCGGCCAAGGACACAGGGGGCGATTCCCATGTGTCACTGGAGCTGCTGGGAAGAAGGGGGAGAGAGGAAACATCCGCTGATGGTGTAGAAGAATTTATAGCCACAAGAGGAGTTGGAAACGAAGCCGAGTGTGTGTGGAAGCCGCTGTTTAAAGTCGGGGCTGGCTGAGCTCCAGCGGCAGCAGGGTACGTGCTCCAAGAGACGGTTTCCTGTAGACTGTGACTCAAAGTGGGGGTCACATCAGGGTACCTGCCTATCGTCAAGGCCAGGACGTCCCCTGGAGGCTGTGAGGCCTCCCCTGACGGCTGTGGGGTCATGCCATCCCCTGAAGGCTGAGGCACTGAAGCCCTGGGGTGAAAAGGGGAGGTTTCTATAGCCTCTGGCGCGGAAGCCATGACCTCCAGCAGAGTCCTGCTCGATAACTGCCCATAAGTGAGAGTAGGATAAAGCACCAAATTCCGACTCGGAGTCAGAATCATGCCATCGGAGATGAGAAGAGATGACTGAAAGGTGTTGGGGTGACTGGGAGGCTCAGCATACGTTGCTGCTTGTTGCGTTGAGATCTGCCAGACCGATGTCACTTCTTTATCTTGCAAAGACGTGATGGGTAATGATGGAGTCGGTCCAGAGTCAAACGTGTCTCTGGGTCGCCCAGGAGCACTGACTGTGATAGACCTTACCGGAGAACCGCCCCGGGAAGTGGTCCAGTGGGTTTCTGGCAAAAAGTTATCCATTTCGTCGTCATCAATGAACACCTCGTTGCTCATCAGAGACGCGTGATCCGTCTCGAAGGTGCCTGGGTCAGCTGTACTTGGGATCAGTTTTCCTTGATTAAAAAAGTTTGTATCAAAAGTAGTGGTGGATGGAGATGACATGGCGTGGGGAGGGCTACTGAGCGGGGACCCGGGTGTGGGTGCTGTTAAGGCCACATGTGCAGAGCCGAGCTCAGCACTGTTCTGGGGCATGAGCTCCACGGAGGACAAGGACGGGGTGTGCTGCTCCACAGACAGCTCATCTGCAAAGACAATAAGAGCTGGGTTAGTGACCAGGCGATGGAATTCACATTGCTATGTTTTGTTTGAAATATTAAAATATACTCTTTGAAAAAGATCCATTCACTGTGACTGTCCATCAATAGAAGACAAACAGCTAGTTGGCAGGCAGAAATTGCTAGAACAAACACAGGATGATTAACATAAACAACAATATCTAATATCACGATATTCATAAATGTGAGCACCATCGTCACTTAAGGGTGTGTGTGTGGTTATACGTTTCTTCTCTTCCTAGCAACACCACAGAACATTGGAAGTGGAGAAGGCCTGTCTAGACCTATTCACTCTCATTTATCACATAGAAAGAGAGGTTCAGAGAAGAAAATCAAATCCAAGACAACCAAGGCAGAGGAGAGGCTGGAGTCTGAACATAAGCCTGCCTGCACTCCTGAGGTCTGTCTCTTCCAGAACAGCTGGCTCTCAAGAAGCATGAGCACGACAAGTCTGACCCCATTGCTTACTACCCAGCTAGGAGAGGCTCCCCAGGGTTCTCCAGACACCGCCTCTGGGTCCTGCCTCCAGGTTTGGCTACCAGCACTCCCTGCTCCCCTCTCACACCTCCAGATTTCAGTCTAGATTTTGATGGTCCCTAATCCAAAGTCTGTCTGCTCCATGACTTTGCACATTCTTCTCCCTCTGCCGAGGATGCCCTTCCTGGCTTTCCACCTGGGTGGCTGCTATTGGTCCTGCAGAGGCAGGTAGGTAATTACCACACTCCTCAATACTCTAAGTTGGTTAGTGCCTCCACTTAGGCTTCTACCTGTCATGTTATTGTGCTAGTAAAATGGATCATCTACTCACTACAGTGTGAGTTCCTGAGGACAGGCTCTGATGGACCAGCGAATGACATGTCAGTGCTCAATGAACATCTGTTGAATGAATGAACAGTATCTGAGGACCAAGTTCTGGCATGTGCCGAAAGCATCCTATCACCCTATCAAATGATCAAATGTCCACATTCCTCATCCACTGTCATTACCAGTTAAGTGGGTCAGGTGTCTCCATCTGTAACAGGATACAGAGGACACACGAAGGCCCGGGCCTTGGGTACCACCCACGGCAGCACCGGCTGGACACCCAGCAATCATCACTGCCCATGACAGTTCTCTCCTGTCTTCTCCAAACAGCCTATGTGAACACATGTGAAGTAGGATAGGGATAATCTTCAATTCATTCTGTTGTTGTTTTTTTTTAAGTGAGTCATTTCTATTCTATTTCGAGGCAATACAGCTGACTTGAGATCCCACTTTGTAACACTTAAGAATGTTTAATGAAAGTTCAAAAACATCCTTTTAAATGACTGGATAAGCTGCATGACAATAAGGGACGTGTGCTGAGTGTAGGAACAAAGCAAGAGCTGGCAGGGAGGCTGGCAGGGGAGGCTGGCAGGTACTGAAGTCACCAGGCAGCCTGCAGGGACTCTGGACCAGGTGGCCTGATGCTTTGGCCACAGTGGGTGAGGGATGAGTTTTGGATCTCAATATGCAAAGAAGCAAATTGAAGACCATCTCCAAAAACTAGAGACTCAAAGTGTCTTAAACTCACAGAAAAAGTGAATTAGGAAGAAAAAGAGCCAAACAGAGAGAACAGCAAGAAAAAGTGTCTGTCTCAGCTTTGACTCAGTACAGGTATTTTACAAAAAAATCTACCCAAGTTTGGAAGCTACACTACTTGTATGTCCCTAAAAGCTATGAGAACATAATTTAAACTGGAACAGGTCCCCACAGCCTATCAGAGGCCAATATAAATCATCACCCAAAAAACACAGTCAAGTCAGGCATCTAAGTGTCCCTGCAACTAGAGTTCCAACAAATATGAGTGCAAATCTAAAAATGATAAAACAAAAGGAAATAAGGTACTGTGGGGGGCAAAAAATCAATAGAAATCCCAAGAAAAAAGGGTGAAAAGAAAGCCACATAAATAGTATCCAACCTAGAAAGACTTCAGAAACTGGAATTAGGGGTCATATGTTGTAAAGTATATTTAACTCATTTAAAACAATAATGAGGGACCTGAGTAAGGAGAAAGAGATTATGAAAAATGGCCAGAAAAACTTAAAAAGGAGCCTTTTAGAAATTAAAAAATTTGGGGCCTCCCTGGTGACATAAGGGGTTAAGCACTGCACTATGACGCAATCCACAGCCTCTGCAGCACGAGTTCGATTCCTGGCCAGGGAGCAACCCACATGGTGCAGCAGACCTCTCCTGTCTCGCCTGTTGCTTCCCTCAGCAGTGAACTTCGGTCAATCCACCTGTTCTGCTCCCCACTCTGTCTCTGGTGAATTCTCTCACCCCCACATCTCTGGCCTGTACCCCAGCTCTGGTAAGCATAAATAAATCTTTTTAAAAAAGAAATTAAAAAATTTAACAATTAAAATTTTAAAACTCAATATACAATGAACAATACATAATTAGAACAATTTAGACACAGCTGAAGAGAGACTTTGTGAACTGGGGGACAGACTGGAAATTATTCAGAATGAAACAGAGAGAAACCAAAGGATGAAAACTATAAGAAGGTGAGAGACATGGAAGCTGGAATGAGACAGTTCACATACATTTGTTCGAAGTTTGAAAGCAACAGAGGGAATAGAGTAGTGACAATATTCAAAGAGAGTGCTAAAAATCTTCCAAACTTAGAAAAAGATGTATGTCCTTCAATTTAGGAAGACCAAGAAATCCCCAGCAAAATTATTTATTTTAAAAACCCACACCTGCAGGGCCTCCCTGATGGCCTAGGGGTTAAGTCTCAAAACTATCACTGCTGTGGCCTGAGTTCGATCCCCCACCAGAGAGCTGACCCACATGGCGCAGCAGACCTCTCCTGTCTCCCAGCTGCTCCCCTCAGCAGTGTATTTCAGTAGATCTGCCTGTTCTGCTCCCCACTCTGCCTCTGGTGAATCCTCTCATCTCCTCCACATCTCTGGCCTGCACCCCAGTTCTTATATCCATAAATAAATAAATCTTTTAAAAAAGAAACATAAAATACTTTTTTGGATAAATAAAAAGTTATACAATTAGAAGATCTTCACAGGAGAAGCCTCTCTAAACAAAAGATTAGGAATTGAGAATAAATAAATGATTAAGCTATGGCTAAATCTAAACCAGTATACCGATGCTATTAATGAACAATACTACATAAGTTGTGAGGCGACAAAGGACAAAATACAGATTTAAAATCATTTATCACAATTGTACAGACGCTTGGGTGGGGGCGGGAGCAGTGGTAAGGAAATCAAAAGTAAGGCAAAATTCTTTGAATAGATCTGTGTGTACATACTGACACTTGTAAGTGACATTCAGTTACATATTTATAGAGATAAAATATTTCTAGTGGTTTCTTTAGCATTTGAAAGACAAACTAACACTAGACAAAGCAGCTCACTTTAAAGGGTCATACTCCTCTCTATGTAATAGGATTTTTAAAAATGAGTCAACAATAAAAGAAGGAAACCATTCCTTAGTGATATTAAGTTGTTTCATAGCCATACTAGGCATTTGTTGTCCCCTATAGAATCTGGCTCTAGGATTTTTCATCTGTGTTCTTTTATTACTGACCTGTCACATTCCAAGCTTGAGTAAAAGTCAACAGGATCCTTATTACAGCTACAATAAAGTAGCAGCTGTTTGGTTCTACAGAAAAGGCTATAGAGAGATAAATTTAAGAACTAATGAAATCAATATTCTGTTCAATTACATAGCATACAGATTTGACAGTTTTCCTAAGGATAAATCAACTTAGGTATCTGTTTTAAAACACTGCTGTAATTTATTTTTAAATAGAAGATCTGAACAGGGAGTGAAGAGCCCCTTCAAAATGAATCAGAAACTCAACTGTACTCCAGAAGACTGCAAGAGATAAAGCAGAAAAGAAAAGCAACGTTTAGAGGCTATTTTACGTGCTACTGCCATTATCAAGGTATCTGATACAAATGAGAATGCAATGGACTCTGCCTTCAAAGGACAGGGAACCGGGAAGACAAAGTGGTCGAAAGTACAAAACCTTCTCCTGACCAGTAAAACAGAGGAACAGAAACTTCCTGTTAAGAAATGTGAGGCGTGCCAAGTTGAAATGTTTGTTTTCATGTTGGTTTTTTTCCCTTTATATCAAGCCCCAGAGGAGAAAATCCAGCTCTGAAGAGACAGCAGTAACAATGCCCAGGGAATTACTTCTGAAGTTAATTCAGGAAGAGGTTAGAAAACCCAAGTGAGTCTCTCCCCAGCACAAAAGGCTGCAGGGACTCTAATTTCAAGCCCTAGAGATCAATTTCCAAGCTCTAAAGCGTTTGTTCACAAAGGAGTAAAGATGACGGGAAAAATAGGGGGCTGCAAGGACACCAGAGCTTCTCAGACTTTGTGTACACCTGGTACAGGGATCCTGGTGCAACTCGGGTGTGACCTGCAGAGCTGGAAGGAGGAGCTGAGCTCCCACCTGGGAGCCAAGTGGTACAGGTCTGAGCAGCCAGTGTTCAGGCACTTTCGCCCGCGCAGCCAACACGATGCCTGCTTCTTGGCACCTGCCTTGTACCAGTTCCTGGGGCTGGGTTCTGGCCCTGCTGTATATGACAGAGCAGGAACTGCCCACTGCCACACTGATTCACAGAGGTTAAAAACTCACCCCCAGCCAAACCTGAAGAATGCACAACCCCCAGAGTGAACCCTAAGGTAGATTAAGTGTTTGGGTGACCACTGGGTATAGGTTCATGATTGCAGTAAATATGATGCTGGTGGAGGATGCTGATAATGAGGGAGGCTGTGCATGTGGGAAGGCAGGGGATAACTGGAGCATATCTTCCACTCAATTTTGCTGTGAATCTAGAACTTCCTTTTAAAAAATTAAGTCTTTTCAGATGAGTGAATTAAAGAGATGTGATATATGTGTATGTATACACACACACATGCACACAAGTGCAATGGAATACTATGCAGCTATAAAAAAGATGAACCCTTGCCATTTGTGACAGCATGGATGAAATGGAGGGGATGAGGCTAAGTGAAATAAGTCAGAAGGAGAAAGGCAAATACCAGCTGATTTTACTCATATGTGGAATATAAAGAAACAAAACAAAGGAACAGACAAAAACAAATGAAAACAAATCCTAAAATTCTGATTATAAAATTGAGACTCCCAGAGGGAGAGGGCAGGGGATGGAACGAAAGTGGGGAGGGGGCACGATGGACTATGGTGGACTATGGGTGTTTTGGTGGTGATTGGTAACATCCATCTGAAGAGACGTGAACCCGTGCCTCTGATTCATATGCAGTGTTATAAACCAGCATTATCTCAATTTTAAAAAATACCCAAAAAAGGGCCTTCCCTGGAGGCGCAGCGGTTGAGCGCTGGGCTGTGAAGCTGCCCACAGCCTCTGCGGCACCGGTTCAATCCCCTGCCAGTGGCGAGGGTCCCACATGGCGCACAGACCTCTCCTGCCGCACCGGCTGCTCCCCTCAGCAGTGTATTTCAGTCAATCTGCCTGTTCTGCTCCCTGCTCTGGCTCTGGTGAATTCTCTCACCCTCCCGCGCTTCTGACTGTACCCAGTGCTTGCATAAATAAATAAATAAATCTTAAAAAAAAAAAGATTTTAAAAAAATACCCCCAAAAAAAATCTCTTGAAAATACATAAAAACTTAAAAATTCAAGAGGGAGATGCTTAGCTATCTCTAGGAATTTGTTGATCTTAATAAACCAGATAATTTGCTGGGTTTTGCATTTTTAAGTCATATTTTTCTATCTGGAAATCTTCCCTAAATACAGTAATTGATCATAGACTGATGTATTTTTCAAGCTGAATGGCTCCTTTAAGGTCCTGGCCAATTCCCTTACTTTGTAAATGAGGCTCAAAGAGTGCAAGCTGTCTTGCTCAAAATAGCACACTGGGAAGAGCCAGCCTAGAAAGGCAGACTCCGGCTTCCCAGGGGTTGAATGCTCTTCACAGCATACCAAGTTTAGTCAAATCAGTCTAGCAAAAAAATTTCAAAACATGCTAAGTTATGTTAAGTTGCAATTGAGTTGAAAGCACATGTTGAATTTGTTACTGAAACCCAAGCAAAGACCTGCTTCCTTGAGATCCACTGGGGACACCTCACAGCCTGGGGGGCTGGGGTGCAGGGCAAACAGAACCTCTCTGGCCTGAGAAACCCAGGGGACAGCAGCTCAAACATCTCCAAAGAGCTTTAATCCAAAGAGAACCTTTATTTTTGCTTTTGCTAAATTGTGGCATTTTCAAAGCAAGATGAGTCATCTAAACTCTTTGGGGATATTGTCTACCATGAAACAAGAGCCCCCTAGAATTTCTAAGTGTTTAAGAACAAAAGCAGTCATCTGGCAAATCTTTAGCAACTTTTAAGCTGGCGGTTCTTGGGTTGTCCTGGGAAGGACTGTAGTGCCCACTGCCTGCCGTCAATTGTCATTATTAAAAACATTTCTGATATGAACTTTCTTACTTAGCTCCTGGTGCATGTGCATACATAAATATTTTTATTTATTTATATATATATATAAAGTATGTGTGTGCATGTGTTGAAGTGTGATGTGTAAGTTGCATGTGTGCATGCAAACCCACGGGCATGAGTGTGCATGTGTGACAGGTGTTATGTGTCATGAATGTTTGCATGGGTGTGTGAGGATAGAATTGCCAGGTCAGAGGGTATTCTTAGTAAATAATGCCAAATAATCTTTCAAGCTAGTTGAGGCGATGTATGGCCCCACCTTCAACTGCTATAAATCTTACTACCCCTAGACCTCCCACTTTTATTCATCTGTCTGGTGTAAAACGTCTGGTTTAAACTTGTGTTTCCCTGATTATAATGAACTGAAACCCTTTTCGGGCAGGTAGCTTCTTCTACTCTCCTCTCAGCTCTTCTGCCCATTTTGCCCTGGGAAGCCTTTTAAGTTAAAAGCACGCTTAATAAATTCTGGATATGAATTTGTCAGGTATAACTATGCCAGTTATACCTATGTCAGTTATACCTATGTCACGTATAACTTCTCCCAGTTTGTGGCTTGTTTGATTCTCTTTTTTGTGGTCTTTTCATGAACAGAAGTCCTGATTTTTAATATAGTCAAATTTACCAATCTTTTCTGTTATTGAGATTAAAGTGTGTGTGTGTGTGTGCTTAAGATGGAAGATTTAAGAAGTCCTTCCCTACATTAAAAGGCAAAATGAGGGCCTCCCTGGTGGTGCAGGGGGGTGAGCACAGTGCTGTGAAGATGTCCACAATCCTTGCGGTGAGAGTTCAATCCCCAGCTGGCTGGGAGCAACCCACATGGTGTGGCAGACCTCTCCTGTCTCGCCCGCTGCTCCCCTCAGCAGTGTATTTTGGTACGTCTGCCTGTTCTGCTCCCTGCTCTCTCTAGTGAATCTTCTCACCCCCTGAGACTCTGGCCTGTATCCCACTTCTAAAAAAATTTTTTTAATAGGGCAAAATATTCTTCTATATTGTCTTCTAAAAGTTTTAAGGTTTTACCTTTCTCATTTAAAGCTAAATGCACCTGCCGGTATAAGGCATATGAATGCATGAGCACACACACACAGGTGTTTTGTGTGTGTGTGTGTGTGCATGTGCGGGTGTATAAGCACACATGGGCATGTACATGGACCAATGCCACACCAGTGTGTGCACTTTTCATTACTGGTCTGCAATGAGATGAGGTGCATGAATCAGCATGGAACTCAATGCACACCCTTCAGAGGGTAGAGGGAGTGACAGAAGTGTCAGCTGCACATGCAGCTCCAGGAAGGGCCATTCACCCTCCAGCCTAAGTACTCTGTTTCATCTTGGCAGAAAGTAAGTTTGCAGGTCAGCTCACTGCAGGGCTGTCTGGGCAGAGGACAGGAGATCAGCATGTGGCCCAGCACTGAGGGTGCTGGAGGCAGCACTGGTAATGCAGCCCACGTAAGAAGAGTAAAGCCAGAGGGTCTGGAAAGGAAGGGAAGGAAAGGTAAGGGGCTCCAGGACAGGACTTGGAGGGGGTCTCATAACACATAGGTGCTCTTCCTCAGCTGCCGAGGCAGCCATCTCAGCATCGGGGCTACCCTCAGACCAAGACTGGCGAAGAGAGAACCAAGAAGTTCATCATGCACCAACCAGACTGTGTGTCAAAATTAAGCATGACCGGGGGAAACCCAAAGCCACTGTAACAGGATGTGAGAAGGTTCAAGAGTCAGTGCCAATGCCCAGCACTGGCCACAGGAGCAAGAAGACAACAAAGCATGAGCCACGGGCGCCTCCCGGGGGCTCCTGGTTTACAGCATCATGGCGCTAGGGGTGCTGCCCACATGCTGCAAATCCTGCTATGCGGAGATGGCACCATGTCTCCTCCAAGAACCACCAAGTCCTTGTGGAAAGAGCAGTCCAGCTGGGCCCAGAGCCCCTCTCAAGGCCAGGCTGTACCATGAAGAAAACCCACAGACGGTTCTGGGCACACTGAAGTGTGTTTATAAAACCATAACACTGCCGTAAGAAAAAAATAGGAACACTCAAGGCTCCAAAGTCACAAGTTGAGGGTGATAAAACATGTTATCAATCAATGGGGTGCCACTGATTGATGGGGTGCCAATTAAAATATCAATCAATGGGGTGCCAATTAAAAAGCATGAGGGCAACATGATCAAAATAATGGTTTGGCAAATAATCCCTCCCACTGCTGAGTACAGAATAGGCCACGGAGGTGGTGACGGCACGTGAGACTGGAGATGATGGAGGCTCGGATGAGAGGGGCATTCTGGGAAGGTGGCTACTCAGAGTGTGGCCTGCAGACTATCAGCTTCACTGAGAGTGTTTCAGAAATGCAGCATCTTAGGTCCAGAAGACCCCAGAGTCAGAAACTGCTCTTAACAAGATCTGCAGGTGAGTCACATGTAAAAGTCCGAGAGCATTCATCTGAGATTGATTTTAGAGAAATCCATGTGGATATGTCAAGTTTGCAAATAGCGAGATGAGCCTAGAGATAAACCTGCAAAAGTAAGAAGGAGGAGCCCAAGAGGCAGGGGAAGCAGGAACGTGAGGGCCGGGAAAGAGGAGCCAGGAGCACATTCGGGGACTAACCCAGACGCTGAGACGCACCTCCCGCACGTGACAGCTTGCTCTGGCCTTACAGTGGCAGAGACCAGGTTGCCAGGGGCTGCGGAGTAACAGGAGAGGAATAAGTCTTATGTGCAGACACCTTTTTGGAGAGGCTTAGCAGGGTAGAACCCGGAAAGGATTGGATGGCAACTGGAGGGTACTCAGATAATAAGTAAGAATCACCTAGGATCTAATTAAAGATGCAGGTTCTCATACTATTCAACATAGTATTAAAAGTCCAGTTAGACAAGAAGAGGAAATAAAAAGCATTCAAATAAGGAGAGGAAGAAGTAAAACTGTCACTATTTGCAGAAGATATGATTTTGTACATGGGAAAACCGAAAGACTCCATGTTAAAAAAAAAAAACACTATTATGAAATAAAAAATAAACACAGTAAAGTTACAGGCTACAAAATCAATATACAAAATTGGCTTGCATGTCTATATACAAACACTGAACATTCAGAAAGAGAAATTAAGAAAACAAACCCATGTAAAACGAACCAAAAAGAATAAGATAACTAGGAACAAATCTAACAAAGGAGGTGAAAAAATCTGCACTGAAAACTCTAAGACATGACTGAAAGAAATTTAAGAAACAAGTTCTGGCAGGAACACAACAAAAAGGGAATTCTGTTGGTGGGACTATAAATTGGTGCAGCCATTACAGAAAAAAGTTAAAACTAGAAATACTGTGATCCGGCTATACAACTTTTGGGAATTTAGTCAAAGAACACAAGAAGAGTAATTCAAAGAGATAAATGTCTTCCTATGTTCACTGCAGCATTATTCTTTTTTTTATATATAAATTTTATTGTTATATTCCCCATACAATTGCAGCCCCCCCATTCTGACCCCAGTCCCTCCCCTCCCGCCCCCGCCCCCCTAAAAGTGTCTCTGGTTCATAGTTTTTTGTTGATTTTGATTTTCACTTTCTTATATTCATTTTCCTGGTCCCTTATTTAAGTTTTCTAGATTCCTGCTATGAGTGAGACCATCCGGTATTTTTCTTTTTCTTTTTGGCTTATTTCGCTGAGCATGATCCCTTCCAGCGCCATCCATGTTGCTGCAAATTGCATGTGTTTATCTTTTTTGAATGTGCAGCATTATTCTTAATAGCCAAGAGTGGAAAACAACCTAAGACAGGTGAACAGATAAAGAAGACATGGTATAGACACACAATGGAATACCACCGGTTATTTTTTTAAAAAGATGAAATCCTGCCAGTTATAACAACACATATGGACTAGAGGGCATTGAAATAAGTCAGGCAGAGAAAGATAAACACCATGTGTGGAGAGAAACAAAGCAAATGAAGGCGCAAAACAAAACAAAAACAAACTCTTAAGCTATAAGAAAATAAGAGAGGGCCTCCCCTGGTGGCGCAGCGGTTGAGCGCTGGGTTGCAAAGCTGCCCGCAGCCTCTGTAGCGCCGGTTCTATCCCCAGCTGCTCCCTGGCCACTGCAGGAGAGTCCCACATGACGCGCAGACCTCTCCTGCTACCCGCTGCTCCCCTCAGCAGTGTGCTTCAGTCCTTCTGCCTGCTCTGCTCCCTGCTCTGGCTCTGGTGAATCCTCTCACCCTCCTGCGCTTCTGACTGTACCCAGTGCTTGTATAAATAAATAAATAAATAAAATAAAAATAAATAAAGCTTTTAAAAAAAAAAAAAAAGAAAGAAAATAAGAGAGCAGGAGGGGCGGGTGACAAAGGGGAAGTAAATCAGGTTAAAGTGGACAACTGTGTGGTGGTGGATGGTGCCGAGACTTTTGGGCAAACATAAAGTAGTGGTAGACACAGCTGTGGGTTATAAGGCTGCACCCCTGAGACCTATACAATGTCATAAACCAACATTACCACATTAGAAAAAAAATGATGCAGGTTTCTAAAAAAGCAAGATGTCAATCTAATCAAAACACCAGACAAACCCAGGGACATTCTATAAAAGCCCTGATTCTTCAAAGACCTCCAGGTCATAAAAAACAAGGGAGGACAGAAGAACCATCGCAGACTAGAAAAGGAGCAGGAGGAGGAGATGGGACCGTCAGACTCCATGTGGGATTCTGGATGAGTCCAGAACAGAAGAAATGGGAAAATGAATGAAATCCTGCAACATCTGTATTACCTGCTCAGTTTTGATAACTCTAGATGATTAGATGCGGTGTTAATACTGGGGAAGCTGAGTAAAAAAGACTTTACTGTATGTTTAAAGTTCTTTCCAGGGCCTCCCCGGTGGCGCAGCGGTTGAGCGCTGGGTTGCGAAGCTGCCCGCAGCCTCTGCAGTGCCGGTTCGATCCCCGGCTGCTCCCCGGCCACCGGAGGAGGGTCCCACATGGCGCGCAGACCTCTCCTGCCGCCCGCTGCTCCCCTCAGCAGTGTACTTCGGTCCTTCTGCCTGCTCTGCTCCCTGCTCTGGCTCTGGTGAATTCTCTCACCCTCCCGCTCTTCTGACTGTACCCAGCGCTTGTATAAATAAATAAATAAATAAATAAATCTCACATCTGTTAAAAAAAATAAAGTTCTTTCCAAATGAAAGCTAAAATGACTCAGGTTCTCATTCAATAGGCTGGGCTCAGGAACTGGGGTGTGTGTGTGTGGTGTGTATATATGGTGTGCAGTGTGTATATGGTGTGTATGTGGTATGATGTGTGCGTTGTTGTTGTTGTTACTGCTGTTTCACGATCTGTTTTTCAACCAACACCATGGGAAAAGGGACCTTTCTTCGAAAAGCACAAGACCAGTGCAATGCTGATGGAAAAATCTGGAAGAAAGGAAGAGATGGGAGATGCAAAGGATAAGTGGTGAGGCCGGGTGGCTGAAAAAGGAGGAAGTGGAACCCACAGGGCCAGGGCCTTTGGTCCCCACTGGAGGAGAGACTGGGGTTGGGGGAAGGTGGGACAGATTTGCTGGTGAGAAGTTAAGAATATTAAACTCCAGAGCCACGAAAAAATCTGTTTATGCTGTTTAAGTCGTGCCTCCGTGGTATTCAGAGATGGAAGCCCAAGCGACTAAGACAATGTCTTTCATTCCTGACTCAAACAAGAGGCCCTGTGATGGAGCAGAGATTACTAGAAACGGGAGCCAGCGGCCTCGGATCTCGTCCTGCTCTGCCCCGAGTTAATTAACTGCTGATCTTGAGTAACTCACTGCACATTCCTGGGTCTCAATTCCCTCTTTTGCTAATAAGATAAAGGGTTCCTGAAAATTACTACCTAAAAAACAGGTGTCCGGGGGCTGCCTTCCATGTATGAACTGAAATCCGAGCCCAGGCGTATGCCGCGGGGCTCACTCAGTTAGGGTTCTCTGGCTGGCAGTGAGACTCGGCTGCAAGAGCAGGAGGGGTCTGGGGAATGGACAAGGTGGCTTAGGCTGAGCAGTCAAAAGCCACATGAGGTTGGGTGGTAGAAAAGGCCACCAGGGTCCAGCTGCAGGGAGTGTCCGCCTCTGACCCCAAGCCAGGACCACCACCCACACCACTGCCAAGGGCACCTCTACTCCTCTACCTCACCGGCACCCCCTCAACATTGGAAGTCCTGCCTGGAGTGTCCACCTGGTCCAGGTGAAGTCACATACCACATGTCTCGTCACCCCTGCAGCCCTCTGACCCCCCAAATGAAGGGATTCCTTTGAAAGGGATAAAGGTAATCCCCCAGTGACAAATGGCCACTGGGTCAGTAATGGGAGGCTTCAGTTTTCGCTGGAAAAACCCACCTGATGTAATACCATCCCACTCAGAAAGGGAGACAATGACCAAAAGCTCTAGAACATTCCACAGAGAGCAGAGTTGTTCCTCCTCTGTCATCAACTTGCTCAGTTCCCCTGGAGAAATCCCATCTAATTAGTCACACCTTCTATTTCCTCCTCTAGAGATGGGGACACATAACAATTAGTGACTGCACTGAAACACGAAGAGAGCTAACGAGTAGCTTCAGAAAACCGTCGCTATCAACAATACGGAAATAATGCAACCACAACTTTTTTGAAAATCCATACTATTATAGTTAAAATGTCACTGCAGGTTGAGAGACACTGTGTGTCTGCATAATTTTCTCATTTGAGGAGATACGGACATTACATGTAGGTTTAATTCAGAGCATGGCACAGAGTATTTACTGGAAGGTGTCCTGTTTCACTGTTTTACTCTTTCCTGACTAAAATTCAGTCCTCACGTTTACCAACCTGGGAAGCCAGGCTGTCAGCACTTTAAGTAACCAAAACAAACTCAACTAAATACTCGATTCACTAAGAACAAAGGCAAAAAATTTCTCAGTCAGCCATCTGTTTCTAAAATAATTTAATTCAAAACACAGCCCCGTAACAACAGGGAAAAGGACACCATCAGCTTCAAGATAATCTCCTGTCTCTGATTACAGGCAGGGCTGGAGGGCTGAGTCCTGTGACTGAGCATGAGCAGACACTTTCCCCCCAACAAGCCGCCAACACTGGCTCCACACAACCAGTCACAAAGTGACCGGGAGTGATCGCGGCCTCCCTGGGTGGGTCTGACATCAACCAACAGTCGAGCTTATGCTGCAGACTCAATTCTGAACTCAGCTCTAAATTAAGCTTTTATATCAAGGGAACAGGAGGCTTTAAAGAGGGGGGCTATCCTGGCAGGAAGCAGCTACCTGGACAAAGGACCCACATCTAGATAATGTGGATGTGTCTGAAATGGTGGTGGCTGCATACTCCTGGGGAGAATACCAGGAAAGCCGGCCGAGGGGTGTGAGGGTATCGGTGGACAGTGGGGAGCCCCTGGGTATTTTGAGCACCGGGGCCTTTTTATCGAAGTGATGCTGCAGAAAAGTCGAGCTGGCAGGGTGCAGAGAGGAGCCAGGTGGGTGCACGTAAAGGGGGCAGGGGGCGGGGGGGAGCCAGGGTGAGTGGAAGAGAAGCTGCAAGGAAGAGCAATCCTCAGAGGGAGAAGAGACAATAAACTCAGCAGCTGAGGGGACGGATGCAGCGCGAAGGCCAAGTCCAAGGTGATACTGGATCTAAGATTCCATTGGCTACTTCAGACCATCCCGCCTGGGTATCAAATAGGCCCCTGATGCTCCCTCTCGTGCCAATTAATAGTGCACCCTCAAGCTGGGTTCTCGATCTCACAAGCCCCTTTATCCTCATCCCCATCACCTAGTTTGGGGCCTAGCTCAGAACTCGGCTGGCAAAGCCTCTGTGAAGGGATGGGCACTGGGGGCACCCTTGCACAGGAGCCCCAACACCGACCCTGTTTCCCTGCTCACTCTCAATTTGGTTCACAAGCCAGGAGAGTCTAGAGCATTCTTCAAATGGCCAGGAGAACTGCTTTGGCAGCGCTTCCTGTGGGGTGTCCAAGCCTCCAGGTGCAAAGGTGGGGGGTCTCAGCAGGAGGTGAACACCTCTAGGATAATTCTTGACTGGTGCACAGCATCACTAGAGATGCGTGAGCCCCCCTCTCGGTGCACCCCAAGCCCTAGGGCAGTTACTGCCCTGCCCTGAGCACAAGCTTGTTCTGGTCACAGAAATCGGTTGGGGCTGTGGTCTCTCCCCACCAGCCATAACCCAGTCTGAACCCTGCAGCCTCCACCACCTGCGTGTTTCTGTCCTGCAGAGCTGATGCCTCCGTTTCTACATACCTGAGGTGCATCGAACAGAAGAAATGATCTTACCACATCACCCCTGCCCTGACATCCTCCAGTGGTTCCGAAGAGCCTTCAGAAACCCCCAGTCCTCAGCTCCGGAGGTCTCTCATCCCCATGCGGCTGCGAGGGTTGGTCCCTCTCCTGGGGACACCTATCCCTGCCTAACTCCCATCACACCCCAGGGTTCCCCTTGCCACCTTCCCCAGAGCCCTGTGGGCGCTTTTCTCATAAGCTGTAACTTTTGACTTGCTCCTCCGCCTCCCCAAGGTGACTGGGCTGCTTGAAAGGAAAGACCGCAAGCTTCATCAGTCAGGCTCCCACGTGTGCCCAATCCTAACGCGTCCATTCATCCCTTCCACCGGTCGCTCATAAACGCAAGATCCACCTCCTGATCATGCACGCCAGGTGCAGGCTAGGTAGTGCCAGCCACGACAGGGAAGAGGAGGAGACAGGATCTGAGAGGATGATGGAGCAAACGGGCAAGGCGCTGTGACCCAGAGGACAGACAAAAGGACGGGGGCCTATGAGGTCATGAGTCGAGGCATGAAAGCTGAGGAGCCAAGAGAGTGGAACCTACTCCAGGCAGAGGGGAGGTGCGAGAGATGGAGCCGGTGGGAGGGACGCCTGGCCCCAGAGGAGGCCGGGAGAGCCAGGTGAGCAAGGCAGGCAGCCGATGCCACAGGGGTCAAACTGTGCTCCGGATTTGGTGATTCTCTGCAGAAAGTCGGTAACTGAGGTCAAAGGGCCCCATCAAGGAAGAGAAAGCATAGAGCTTGATTTCCCCACTGCAGAGGGTTGCGCTGGCTTCAGGGCTGGTGGGAACCCGTATTCTTCCAGTCTGAGGGGCCCGGCCGGCAATCATTTCAAAGACGGTGCTGCTTACACAGACTTCTGCTGTTCCGCGCGGTACGCGCAGAAGTTATTCTCATCCTTACTTAATTCATTTCCATTCACTGACAATCTTTCCCAAACCCCCTTTTCTGCCTGTTTATTGCCATGAAGAGCCTGCTGATTAGCAATTATCCAAAGCGTTATCTCTGCGAGTATCTATAATTATGACTTCTCTTGATTTATTTGGGGGTTCCTTGGGCCTCCAGGATGAGACATCACATGAAGTTAATGTAAATACTAATTTGCCAAGAAACTCATCAAACTGAGTATGTAGATAAGTCAAAAGGGGATTTTCCAAAACTGAGGTTCTACCGGAGCTGAGAGTTTTCTGTTTCTGCTGAAACGGTCACAGGCCAGCAATAAAGCCGTTTCAGCATTTTTAGCTTTTTCTTATGACACGCATAAATAAACACACACACACACACACACACACACACACACATTTCTGCAGACACACACCGAAGCTGAAAGACGAGGACCCACCGCCCCTTCGACACTCACTTTCTCCCATGCTCACTTAATCTCTCCACAGCTTTTTTTGTTTCAGTGAAAGCAAAACAAATTCCCAGACTCCAGTCCCCACTTCACTCACCAACACTTCGGTGTCTCTGAGAGGGATTTCTAAAAACTTATGGCCACAATTATTATCACAACCAACAAAATTAAAATTCGTTCCTAATATCATCTAAGTATCCATTCCACACTTAGTTTTCCTTGATGGCCTCAAAATATTTTGGTACAAATGCTTTCTTTCAAATCTGGGTCCAAACCAGGTGCACACATTGCTTTGGTTAACATGCTAACATGCCTCCTAAGTCTCTTTCACCCTATCACAGTTCCCGCTCCTTTTTCTTTTTTTTTTAAGCACCCCTATTGTACTTTTTTTTTTTTTTTAAGATTTATTTGTTTATTTATACAAGCACTGGGTACAGTCAGAAGCGCGGGAGGGTGAGAATTCACCAGAGCCAGAGCAGGGAACAGAACAGGCAGAGTGACGAAGTACACTGTTGAGGGGAGCAGTGGGCGGCAGGAGAGGTCTGCGCGCCATGTGGGACCCTCCTCTGGTGGCCAGGAGCAGCCGGGGATCGAACCGGCTCTGCAGAGGCTGCGGGCAGCTTCACAACCCAGCGCTCAACCGCTGCGCCACCAGGGAGGCCCCCTATTGTACTTGTTAAAGAAAAACATCATTTGTCCCTGTAGACAGCTCATATTCTATATTAGGCTGACTATATTTTCATGGTGTCATTTAATATGTGCGCTTAACCGCCAACGTTTCTAGAAATTGGTTATAAGATGGAGAGGCTTCTTTAAATTCAGGATCAGTACTGGTAGCAAGAATATTTTCAAGGTGGTCCTCTGTACTTGCTGTGGCGCCCCGTTAGGAGGTGCCGAAGACCTCACTGGCCTCTGTGTGATAGTGAAATTTGTCAGGGACTTTAGATGGTGACAGCCTGCTCTATCATCATAAGGCTCCCAGCAACTTTTCACCTAACGATTAAGCAGACAGAATGATCACTGCTTACATCTATGATTTCATTAGGAAGGCTGGATTTTTTAAGCCTGTGCTAATTAAAGATATTGCTAATGTTCACAGATATAATTATAGAAAGAATAACAATTATTTGCCAACATATATTTGGGTATGTTTGAGAACACCTGATTGGGTATTCAATACAAAGATGGTCATTTCTGTACTGTTCTTTAGAAAGATTACAGAAAATCTACTAACTCTGCATGTATTTAAGTGTCTATCTCTCTCTGAAATTTGAAATTCCGAAAATATAGGGAATAAAGATTTTTGCATATTATAATGTAATGGCAGGAGGACATAGGACAGGATCTCTATGATCTGAGCAGATGGGGTAAGGAGAAGTCCTGGAGCCCTCCGTGGCTTTTGCAGGCTTTTATTTGGATTTACCAGGTACATGGTAGGCAGGGGTGTTGGGGGGCCAAGAGGCTGGCAGGCCTCCCAGCCCCCAGCAAGTCTTCACTCTTACTGGGCTCTCTGGTTCTCTCTGCTTCTGCTGGTGTCCCCGTGATGCCGCCCTTCTAGGCCCAGTCTTAGCCCAGGTGTACCCACTTAGCATGCCCACACCCTACTCCAGGTGTCCGCCATCAGGCATGCCTTCGGGACAGCAAGGATCCATCATCAATACTAATGGCAGGACGGCAGAAAAGCCTGATACTTTTTCACTTACCCTACATATTACAATTATGTAGGAGGGGGAGAGGAAATAGAAATATCAGAATATTTCCAAAGCTGTACATTTATTTCAGTCCCTTTTCAAAAGGGGGATTAATGCAGTACTAAAATAATCTTAAAACGTGGATTGCTAAACAGTTTCAATTTCCACTTCTTCCCAAAACCCTTAGAGTTTCTAGAAAAGAGCAGAAAAGACTCTGACCCTTCCTTCCCTATTCCACATCCAGAGAGCAGTGTTGATAAACACGACAACACCTGTGTGGACAGGCAACTCCTCCCACCTCCAAAAATGGAGACCAGCGTATGCCTTCAGCAGAAACACTTAACCACCCTGGGAAAGGCTCTATGAGCAGCTAAGTCTCAGAGGCCACCTGCATTTCCCCTTGGGGTGAGGATCTTGCAGCTCCAGGAACTTCACCAGCCCAGGCAGAGTGGAGGAGCAGGCGGCAGACCCGCCATCAGGGGTCACCCGCAGGATGACGACGAGGGACCGAAACTCCACGGAGGAAAGAACAGGAGATGTAAAAACCAAAACAAACAAACAAACAAAGGCACTGCAACGAATGCCATGGGCCTCTGCACTTAATAACTATTAAAAGGATAATTTTTACTTTGATGCATTTTACCACCTGTAAGGTGAGTGAAAAAGTATCAGGCTTTTCTGCCCTCCTGCCATTAGGATTGATGATGGATCCTCGCAGTCCTGAATGCATGCCTGATGGCAGGCACCTGGAGTGGGGTGTGGGCATATGGAGGTGGGGACACCTGGGCTAAGACTGGGCTTACAAGAGCGGTGTCACGGGGACGCCAGCAGAAGCAGAGAGAACAAGATGAAAAAGCGAAAGAGAAGCAGAGACCACCAGAGAAGGCCGGAAAGCCCAGAAAGAATGAAGACTTGCTGGGGGCTGGGAGGCCTGCCAGCCTCCCAGCCCCCAGTTGCCCTGCCTGCCATGTACATGGTAACCCCATAAAAGCCTGCAAAAAGCTGCCAAGGGCTCCAGGACCTCCTTCACCCATCTGCTCAGATCATAGAAAATCTGCACTGTCCCTTCCTGCCCATTACACCACCCCCAAAAAAAAGCGGCAATGGTCAATTTACAGACTTAAGGTCACATTGGCAATGACCAGACCCTGTTCCCGGTGCTGTGCCCCAATACCCTCTCACTTACTGGTTGAGGAACCAGGACGCCCAAGATGCAGTAGCCTGATCACAGCCTGCAGCGAGAAAAAAGTAGCCGGGATTTGAACCTGGGTCCATTGGCCCCCCCAACCTCCCTGCTCTCTCCACACCACCACACTGTCTCTCTGGGAAGGGGTACCTTGAAATGCACCCAAGAATTTCAAGGAGATTGCCAGATTGTTGTTCTTAAATAGCCATGCTCAAAAATCTTCACTGTTAGATGGCAAACAAGAATTCTATCGCTAGTAAAAACAGCTTCCCGATTTGAAAAATGCTCACTGCCTCGACACAGGCCTGTCAACAGGGGGACTAAAGCAATATTGAAAAAGGCAACACAGTAAAAATAATACCCTGGACACTAAACCCCTAAGAGAAACCACCTAGCTCCTGGGGTCAGCTCTGCAGCCAACCACCCACGAAAGGGTCTGGACTCCTTCCAAGCACGGGGCTGCTCACGAGTGCACACGCTTACCCCAGGGGCACAGGGGAGGTTGGGCCGGAAGCTGGGAAATGCAAGCAAGAAATACAAAGGCCCCAAGGACCTGGGACCCGCAGATCTCTAGAATCAGCTCACCTCACCTAAACACCCCCTAGAATCAGCTCACCTCACACATTCACCTAAAAATGAAGCGTCCAACAGAGAGGCCATGCAGAGTTTATCTGGGATCAACTGCGTGCAATTCAGTGAGCATGTGTTCAGTAGACCCCAAGCTGAGTCCCTATGAGGGGTAAAAATTAGGGGGGGGTATAGGGGAAAAAGGAGGCTGAAGTAATGGTCGGGTGGAGGGGTCACAAAGTAAGAGTGGGTAAATCGACTTAAGTCCTTTCAAGGAGGACACTCTCCCTTTTTTTTTTAAGATTTTATTTATTTATACAAGAACTCAAGAACTGTGGTACAGGTCAGAGGCGCGGAGGGTGAGAGGATTCACCAGAGACAGAGCGGGGAGCAGAAGAGGCAGACAGACCAAAGACACTGCTGAGGGGAACAGCAGGCGAGGAAGGAGAGGGCTGCCACACCATGTGGGTTTCTCTCTGGCCGGCCAGGAATCGAACCCACGCTGCAGAGGCTGCAGACAGCTTCACAGCACGGCGCTCAACCCGCTGCACCACCAGGGAGGCCCAGAACACTCTCTCTTACTGGCTTTTTACAATGTTGGCAGTTTAGCCCAGTCCAGAGGTTTGTCTGCAGGGACTTTCTCAGACCCCTTTTTAAAATGCCTCCAGGGGTGGCAACTTTGCACACACAGTGCATGGGCAGCTACCCGTGCCCCGCCGTGATCTACGCTCAGCACCGAGGAAGCCAAGGCAGCGTGCTCGGTCCACGAGAAAGAAGCAGGGATATGATCACAGACCTCGTGTGTTGTGACCCAGTAACAAGCGTCTTCGAGTGTTCACTCTGTTCCTGGATGCTGGGCAGACACGGCCCCCCAGTTCTCACAATGCCAAATGGGAAACTGCCATAATCATCAGCATTTCACCCACAAGAAAGGCAGCATGGAGAGTTCTAGAATGCTGGGCTGCCATCTCCAGCAGCTACAAAATACCACTACCTTGCACCAAGAAAACAACACCCACCTGAAAAAATTCTGATGCAAAAGCAATATCATGGCCACCAAGCCCACAGAAAGGCACTCAATGTCATTTGTCATTAGGGAAATGAAAATCAAAACTATGAGTTAATGCTTCATCCACCCCCACCCCATTATAAGCAAAAGTTTATGAAAAACAGGAAAAAATGCGTCCTGGGGAGGAGCCGCCCTAGCTGGAATCCTCGCACACCACTCGTGCATCTGCTGTGGAAATCAGTTTTGCTGTTCCTCAAGAAGTTAAATGTAGAATAACCATATGACCCAGTAATTCTACTCCTCCGTATGGAACCAAAGGATTGGAAACAGGTGTTCAAACAAAAACTTGTACAGGAATGTTCGCTGCAGCACCGCTGACAACGGCCAACAGGTGGAAACAGCCCAATGTCCATCGACTAACGAACAAAGTGTGGCTGGTGCAATGTTATTCAGCTGCAAAAAAAGAACGAGGTGCTGATCACACTTCCACACAGATGCACCCTGAAAACATTACGCCCCATGAAAGCAGCCAGACACACACGGGCGAACGCGCGCGCCACATATTGTATGATTCCGTTCACGTGGAAGATTCAGAGGCAGGAAAGTGGACCCTGGAGCCAGGACTGGGGACAATGGAGCCAGATGGTGGAAGCAGCTGCACCCTGTCATGAAGGGACTTAAGGCCACCGAACCACTCTTGAAAATGGCTGAGATGCCAAGTGTAGGTTATATGTTTGACTGGTTTTTTTTATGCCATCAATTCAAGGTCTCAAATGCAAAAACTGCCAAGTACAAATCTCACTCCCTTATTCCAAACTTCATCTGACAAGCTCTTACTACCCCCAAGGCCGACTTTCCTTTCTCCCAGGGCAGTTTGTCAGAGTGACCTGCCCTCAGAATCACCTAAAAGCACAAGACAGGTTTCCAGAAGACCTGACTTAGAAGTGGGTGTCACAGAACCGCAGCTTGGGAGGTACTGAAAAGCGGTAGGAGGAGGACGAGCTGAAATCCCACAGAAAGTTCTAGCACCAGCCATGAGTGGCGGTGGCGCATGGTCCTCAGCTTGGTTTTGAGGCCAAACAAGACTGTGAGGCCATCTTTCCAAGCCTTAATCCTGGCCATGATCTTCCAACTTGAAATGAAGGCCCTACAAGGTGTGCTTTTGTAATAGCTGTTTAGTGGAAATTGAATTTTTGACCCAATGTATAGATTTGTTCTTCAAGTAACTTCTGTACAGCTTACTGGAGACTCCTTTGTGGCTTTCTCATTGTTGCCTGTGGCTTTGCCAGACTGGCAGCTGACAGTTGTTGCAGCGATGCCTGAAAGGAGCTGCTTCTAGAACTTGGACCTCGTCTCCCACCATGATCTTCAAAGAGAGGGTTTTCTCTTTCACTGGTGGAAAGATGTGCTTGCTTGGGGGTGGGGGGAAGGGGTGTGTGTGGGGGTGTGTGTGTGTGTGTGTGTGTGTGTTTTCCTAGACAACTGGCTCAGTTGGGTGCAGTTTTCTGTGATCACCCAGTGTTTCTGACAGAGGACGTTGAACATTAGCAAACAGGGAATTCATATTTTGTTCTAATTATTCTGTTCGATCAATCATGTCAGAATAGATAAATATGTATATATTTATTTCCAGGTCTTTCCCCGGGCTCTCCGTAGGGGATGGGATACAGGAATTCACATCTTCACAAACACTCCAGTGCCTTGGCACCATCCCTGTCCTTCTGGCCGGCCAGCCAGTTCCCCAGGCTTCTCAAGAGGAAGGTGTTAATGACCTCCTTACTACATGCTGACAGCTGCTGTCTGGGCACCAGCTCTGAGCTGTTAGCATGTGCTATGCTTCGGTCAAGCTGCCATCTCCAAGTCAAGCCCCACCTCCACCTGGCAGAAGCTGACCTTGGCCCCACTAACCACAGTGAGTGTTACTTCTGGCCCACAAAGGTATTGTATGGTGCACAATGCTTTGAAATTGATGGGACTGTTTGGTTTTCTATGTTTGTATTCCATCCACCAATGCTTTGTATTTAAATACAGTTCATATTTACAGCACGAGCTCACATGGGCCACACTGCCCAGAGACTGAGTTCTGACGACCATCTCCACTTTAAAACCAGATGGTGAGCGTGCTTTTTTTTAGGCATATTAAAATCATCCTTTAAAACTGACCAATTTTTTAGAAGGTTATAAAGGTTGTTTTTTTTTTTTTTATTAAAGTGGCAATATTTAAACATATCCACAGTTTGTGTCAACAGCAAGTCTGGCAAAGTAACCCCCATCTTGTGAACGGATCAACATGTGGTGTATATGCACACTGGAATATTACTCAGTGATCAAAAAAAGATAAACTCATGCCATTTGCAGCAACATGGATGGAGCTGGAAGGGATTATGCTCAGCAAAACAAGTCAGAAGGAAAAATAACTATCAGATAGTTTCACTTATATCTGGAAAATAGAGACACTGAACAAAGGGTGAGGGAAAAGGACAAAACTTGCAGGCTGACTATAGATTTGAAGCATATTGCAAGGGTGGTTACAGGAAAAGCACAGGGGCTACACCTGAGGGGAGAAATTAAATATTGTATCCAAATTAATGATGTAAGAAAATAAATTTAATATAAAAGAACACCCATCTCTGAGCTTACCAACCCTCCCTTCCCACCTTCCACAGACCCTCTCCTAGTCTCACCGGCCTTTGCCAGCCTCTCCCCAGTCCCTGTTCTTATTTGCCTCTCCCATCTTCTGCCATTCCTCAATTTGTTTAATATAAGAATATGAAACCAAAGAATATATTCATTGTCACTTTCACTGAAGGAGGTTCTTCATTCCCTCCTTTCAAACACTGGTTGTAATTTGTTCTTTAAGAAATTTTTTTTCTGCTTGTATGTAAGCCTTGGTTGATTTCTCTAGAGGAATCAGTGGCCTCTAAGAGAAAAGGACTCTTGATTACTGATCTATTTAAATAAGGAGCACAGGGCATCCTCTGAGAATTTCAAACCACTCGGCTGGCATGATACAATTGCTCCTTCTTTGGCTTGGCGATCAGGACAGGAAGAAAAGTCTTTCGTACCATCGATTTTCTAAAACAGAGCTTTAACTTTAAAAAAGGCCTCACTGCAGTCCTAAATGGGGGCATCAGGGGCTCCCCAGTTCTTTCAAATCCCGGACCCCACCCACTATCTGTAATGCCTCCTTATTCTGACAGTGACAGGAATAAATGCTCCCGTAGGTGACACTGTGCAGCACTGTGCATCAGTGCTTGTTTACTGGGGTGACCTGAAGAGAGAAGCTGATGGGAAGGGGAAAACAATCCCCAAGTCATACCTGACTCCCCCACTGTAGGAAAAGCACAGCGGGCAATTCACTTGGTTCTATTTATCTACATGTTCACACAAGTGGAGGGAGGAACACACACACACTTTGGCTCCCTCACACCCATCTCACAGTTTATCCAGTTCAGTTTCTGTGTAATGTGTGGCCCCTGAATTGACCAATTTTCTCCCAGATGGAATAGTAAATAAAATATGCTACCATGGGGGAAAATCAATTTATTCACACTCATGATACCTAGTATTTACTGTCCATTATACATCAAGTTCTGAGCTAATTAAGCACCTCTCCAGCATAATTATCACTGAATTTCTTCAACAACCCATTTTGCAGATGAGGCGGCTGAAGCTAGATAGGTTAGGGAACCTACAAAGGCTGTTTGTCAATTCATGGACCTTGCAAAGGCTGGGACATGCACTGGGGTCTGCTGGGATGTGCACTAGGGTCTGCAGCCCCCAGTGGGGCGCTCGCCCCTGGCCCCACTGCTCACAGCCCACCATCTCCTGACGGACCAGGTCACACCCTCCACGAACACATCTGAATTGTGGGAGGGTATGACCTAGTCAATAATTAGAATATTAAAAATTTAAATAACAAAAAGCAATAATATCACACCTGCTGATTCGGGCTGGAAGCTTGTGATCCATAATTCAGACAATTTATTTGCTAGAAAAGGGTAACACTGTGAAAATCCTAAATCAAAGATAGAGAAAAGGTTGCAATGTTTCTTAAAGTCCTCACGCAGCAGTTTCGAGGGCTCTTCAGCACAAATGCCTATAGAAAGAAGCGGGGAGAGAAGAGGCCCAGGAGTCAGTTGGGCAAAATCCAGGGCTCATGATCCCCCCACTCCCTGCACACTGCCTCAATTCAGAAGAGCAGGTTCGGGGAGGCTGGATACTCAGTTATTCCAAGAAAAGACAGATATCCGCATTTTAATATGAAGTCTCCTGATTTTTAAATGTTGGCAATTCTTTTTCAACATTTTTTAAAAATAAATACATCTGGCAGGGTCTCCCTGGTGGTGCAAGGGGTTAAATCTCAGCACTATGAAACTGTCCGCAGCCACTGCAGGCTGAGTTCAATCCCCCACCAGGGAGCTGACCCACATGGCGCAGCAGACCTCTCCTGTCTCCCCGCTGCTCCCCTCAGCAGTGTATTTCAGTCAGTCTGCCTGTTCTGCTCCCCACTCTGTCTCTGGTGAATCCTCTCACACACACGTACCTCTGGCCTACACCCCAGTTCTTGTATGCATAAATAAACCTTTAAAAATAAATAAATAAATAAATAAATACATCTGCAGGCCAACAAAACAACTTCTTCAGGCTCAAGTTCAAGAGAAGAATGCTAGGATGCATTTGCAAGTTCCCAAACAATCACTCACACTCCCTGGATGAACACAGAGTAGCCCAAGGGGCAGATGACCCAGGACAAATCTCCAAACTACCTCCAACACCCTGGCTCCCTGAGCTGGCCAGGCTCCCGCAGGGGGTGGGGGCAGCTTGTGCAAGTTCACAAGAGCGGTGAACAGACCTGAAGTCTCAGACCGTGCCAAACCACAATCCTAATTGATGCCACATTTCCAAGAAGATGGCTGAGGCCCTCTTATTTCAAGACCTGCGCAAAAACAAGTTCCCCTAGCAACATAAACTAACACTTTGGGGGTCTCTATTGTGCTGTGTTTGTGCGTGATATGATGGCTGGCTTAAGGTTTTCGGTGGCTAGAAACGGGGGTAGGGATTACAGTGGGGGCAGGGGCGACTAGGGCACATAGAGGGGGGCGTCTGAAGGGCCGGAGGGGCTGCTCCCCGGCCTGCACTGTTGCACAGCTGTGCTCACTTTGTACAATTTCATGAGCCACACATCAGAAGCACCTTTCTGTGTATACATTATACTCGAAGAAGTTACAAGAGATGTACAGCGAGAAAGATGTAGAGATATATAAAATTTCAAAAAACTCCATTTCTGTCAACCTTGTAAAATCCTGAAAACAGCCCTCACTCAAAAGAAACTGATCACTTATGGGCCAACTCTCCAGAAAAGGAAAGGCTGCATAGAGTCTTCTTTCTAGCCTATCTCGTTCTCCAGCAAAGAGAATTTGCTTTGTGAGCCTTAATTTGTGTAGTGAGGCGACTTCTTAAAAAGCTCTGGAATGTGAATTATATTTGAATGACTCAGGGGACAGTTGCCATTTAGAGACTAATCGCTTGCCGTGCAGCTCTCCACCACCCCCTATTGCCTTCCTGAAGGGGGAGGTGACCAGCCCTCCTGCCGTGGCCCAACCCTGAGTGCCTTCCTCAGGCAGCTACTATACTCCCCATGGGGCTGAAACCTCACACTCTCATCAGATAACCTCTCCTACTTTGCTAAGCTATCAGCACCATCTCACATGAGGTCCCCACCATCACCTCAGCCCAGCTCCATGGCACAGTCATCTCCAAGGCTGGGTGGGCCTCTCCCCTAGCCCACCCACACACCTTCCTTTCCTGTAACCTGAACCCCAAACATGTCTTCCTGGGATCTTCTCTCCACCCCCAACCTCATCTCTCCCACACCTGGAAGCTTCGATCTCACCATCAAACACCAGAGTTCTCAACTCCCTACAACACTTTCTCCTTAAGCCTGTTGCTGCCCCAGCTACAATTTCTTTTTCCTTCCCTCTCCTTCCTTGGGTATTTCCTGGAATGCACAGCTGACATCCCTTCCCGCATTTTTTCCTCCATGTGCCCGCAGGAATGTGTGTGTCCAGCTGCAGAGTTCAGTGAGCGGCCCCCAGATGGACAAGTGCAGGGGCTTAAGTTGCAAACACACTTGTTAGATGAAAACATCTGCTCTCTCCACAAACCATTGATCTAAAATAACCAGGAGGTTGAAACAAGTACCAAGAAACTTAGCAAGTCATTCATCTAGGATCAAATCTGAGTTAACAAAATGCTAATCTTGGCAAAGACTCCTGACTCAATGGGAACTTTCCATATCATGATGAGCAAATCACCAGAGCGCAGAACACCACGGAGGTGTCCACACAATAGCAGGGAATTTAAAAGTGTTCATGAATCACTGTTAAAGAGTTACCTTTCCAAACACTGCAGAATGCAACTGCTTTGTTTGAATCAAACAGCCCAGCTCTAGCGCCTGCTACAGATTGGAAGCACTATCCTGGAACCAAGCCACATTTGCATCTCATCACGCTGGGTCTGTCAGCCCTGCCTTGGGGTCTCTGTCTGTACTGAGAGGGAAGGAACACCTTCTCACAGGGTCACCACACAGAGGAAATGAGATGAGGCATGGACTGGACTATCCCAGGCTGCACACCAGAGTCTCCGGGGTGCTTTCCAGAATACCAACATCTGGTCCCACTCAGAGTTTCTGATTTAATGTGACCGGGTGTGGGGCGCAATTTCTAAATGTCCCTGGTGACTGTGATGTGCACAGTCCTTGGACTACCACATGGCGACCTTCCTAACAACTGCCAGCTATGAGTATCAGTATTCATAATATGACCAGGAAAAGAAGAAGCCAGGGTTCTAGGTGCAAACGATTAGACACATAAAAGCAAAGCTAAGGTGAGTGGATCTTAACAACAAGGAACCTTAAGGTTCGAGGGCACTTAAAGGCAAATATGCTTTCTTTCCCTGTTCTTCTCACCTAGTGAAGTCAGAAAAACATAGTTCCCAGGAATAAATTAAGGACACTACACATCAAGTGAAGGTCACTCATGATTAAGCAGTAGAGAGTGTTACGTGCTGATGTGAAATCCCAGCGCTGGACACTGTAACCAGAGGCTAATATCATAAACAGACATGGGCCACTTTAGCCAAACATTCATACTCAGTCTTAAAATGTATTTTACATCCACTGAAAGCTGTACCTGGCATTAAAAATACTAGTTCTTACTCTTATCATGCCTATCACACTGGATCCTGAAAAAGGATTCTAGAAGTTTGAGGAAACTTTAAAACAAGGTCAGTGGTGGTGCTTTCTAGTTGAAATGGCTACCCAAAAAAACAACACAGCAAGCAAGCTGAAAAATCTACAGTGGAAAACAAAAATAGGAGAAAGAAAAAAATGAGTGAAATAGAGTGAAGCCACCTTAGGAAAGCAGACAGCACTGAATTCAAAAGGGAAAGCTACACGCCTCTCGTTCCCAAATAGGCAATCAATGGGAATTTAATTAAGAATTTTCATGAAATAAAATTTTAAGACCGTTTCCTGTAACATTTTAAAACTTACTTATCGATCTTCCACATAACACAACTACACAAATAAACATGCACAATGAAACAAAAGAAGCTAAACAAACAGGTATTTCATATCTATTATGATTCATCTAAGGATTTTTTTTTGCACATTCTAAGAGATCTGAATGTGCACTTACAACCAATGGTGTGTTGTGGTTGAAGTGGCGGTGATGTTGATCATTTTTCTTTCTCAGAGGTACAAAAACTAAATGATCCACCACACTTTCCTTCAATGGCAGCTTAGCTTCAATGAAATATCCTGCCAGGAATCAGCAGTAACATTACTATGTGCAAGGCTTCAGGCTACCAGGGGGCTAATAATCTAATTAGGGTGTAAGGATGTATGCACAAAAGCCTAGATTAATAAAAATAATAATTAGCTTCCAATAAGGGCAAATGAATGTCATAGACAGAAACTGCTAAAAGCGTAGTGAGACACAGCGTACATTCATGCAATTTAATTCTATCACAGCCACGCCATGGAGTGTTGGAGCCAGCAGGCTGGAGAGGCAGATGGGACTGCCAGGAAAGACCCCAAAAAGAACAACCAGGACTGAGACTAAGTGACACGCTCTGCCCTGCTCTGAAGCACCTGCAGGAGCTCAGGCTCCTACTGTGTACCCGGCACAGAAGCGAATCCTCTGAGCCCAGGTTGCTCACAGTCTGGGATGATTCTGGGATGAGAGGATGCGCAATTGGTTAAATGATGGCTCATCACCAACGGTTCATGCCATTGAACTGGACACTGAAAAGTGGTTCAAGTGTAAATCTTATATGTGTGTATATATTCACCACAACAGCCAACCAATCACTGTCATCCAAGGTAAGAACAATCAAAATAGAGACAATGAATTAGAGTTGTAGTAGAGGCAGGTCAAGGAGAGACCCAAACAGGAAAACAGCTGGGGCTGGGCTCTGGAGGATACGCAGACAGGACTTCAGAAGGGAGCCCTATGGTCTTCTAGCTCCCCTCCTTCCACCCCAGACCATCCCTGTCCCCCAGGATGTAACAGTCACTGCCTGCTCACAGGTTTCCCAGTGCAAAACACTCTGACTGCTGGATTCTGTTTCTTTAAAGTGAGCCGGTGATGGGTAAACACCTGTTCACATGATAGAGGTGAAGCAGGTGTAACCAGACAGCAGGGCTGGGAAAAACAATAGTCCCAGTGAGGTGCTCCCTTTCAAGAAAACTGCTGAACTATATAAACTATAAATCTATTTCTAAAATCCCATCATAGAGCGCTTATTTTGGAAGTTATTGTGAAAACCATCTGGCTTACACACACACAGTTTTTTTTTTTCTTTCAAAGTCTATCCATTTCGATCCAGGTATCCTCCTTCTATGAGGATACATCCTAGAAGCAAGCTCAAAGACCTGTATACGGAGAGGCTCACCATAACACTGTATGCAATGGTAAGAATGAGTACCAAGAAAGATGCCAAACAATTAAAGAATTGCTGAAAAATTCTGCTCTGCAAAGGAATATTATGTAGTCGTCAAAAAGAAGATATAATAGCTCAGAAAATGAATACTGCAAGATGCAATTTTACACAGATGTGCAATTATATAGGATCTTTGATCCCATTTTATGAAAAAGTCAAGTATATGTATGTACATTTCTTAAAAGACTAAAAAGGTGCATAGCAAGCAATTCAGGAAATATTAGTAGGTGATAGAAATATCTGTCTTCCAAATATACTTTATTTTCCAAAGAATAGATAAATGAGTATTATTTATAATTAAAAAAACAAACCTTTCTTATCCCAACAGAGAAGTTTGAAGTTCAACCACATGGAGGTGACGCTTAAAGCCAAGAGACTGATAAAATCTTCAAGAACAAAGAGTGTGAGAAGGAGTTCTGAGTTAGGATGGGGAGGCAGAAGCCAGTAAGGAACAGCGAAAGATAAGAGGAAGTCTGGCTTTATGAATCAGCTGCTGAATTTGCTGAGTCATTATTCATTACGGTTCGTTCAACTGACTCAGTCATTTAACCAGTGAATCGTCAGTCATAGGATCTTTCCTTTCTTCAATCATCCATTTAATGATAACAAATGTTTACTGAGTGCTAGATGGTGAATAATGTGCCATCTCTACCCTCCAGAAGGGTCTAATTAGCTAGAAACACTCACTGCACAGTGGTCTGTGCTATACAGTGGACCGCACATGGTGGCCCCAATAAGGGATACCATATAACCTACAGGTATAGTTGGCTAGACCACCCAGGTTTGTGTAATTACACTGTCTGGCATTCACACAAGGACAAAATCACATAGTAACACATTTCTTAGGACATACCCTATCATTAAGAGACTCATGACTATAACGGGGAGCACACAGATGGGTGGCCTCAAAACCATTCTAGGATTTCTGGAAGGCTTCCTGGAGGAGGTGATGTCTATGCTGAGGTTTTAAGGGAGGAGCATTCTAGCAGTAGGAACATCTCATGCAAACACACAGACGTCAACACAGTTCCCTGTGGAAAACAACCCTGTGGTCAGAGGGAGCAATGGAGAGGCAGGAGAATGAGGCAGGAAAGTGGGGACTGTTCCACTAATATAAGGAGGTCAAGAAAAATTAAGATGGAACCAACCAGGGACTTTACCATCTAAGGCATTATATTACATTGCCCTTCTGACCAAATGAACTTGGTAAAATCACTGACAAGGACAGAGCCAAGAGGCCCATGAAGACGAACACAAACAGAAAACCAAAGTCAAAGGATAAATCTTAACCAACGACCTTGTCGAAGCCTGGAACTCTGGAACTCACTCACCTACTAGTACGAGAAACTGTGTGGGACATCGTAGAATAAAAAGGTAACTCCAACAGGGTCCCCACTCTGGGAAAAGGGAAATGAAGGCTTACAGAGGAGAAGTCCAAACTATAGAGGGCAAAGAGTTAATATTCATTTCCCAAAGCCTGCAGTTAGAATGCAGATTTTATAAGTAGAGAAAATCTAACAATTATTGTGATCATTTTAACCCTGATGTTGGTTGTCAATTACTTCAGCGTGAAATATGCCTTGAAAGTTTAGTTACAAAATAAGGCTTAAATTTATATTACATTAGAAATGTTATTTTTTTCTTGATTAGAGGATCCATTAACAAATCACCTTACAAATTTATGTAAATTTTACTATCACAGAACTATAACTTGGTAAATTCCTAAAAGCTGAACCATTGGGCCAAAGGGTATGAGGTCAACCTCACTGGTGACAATCACAGAGCCATGGAGCAGGGAACTCTGACTCTCAATCAGATATGAACCTTCTTTAAATACTAGTCTCAAGGACAACCTATTTTCAACTCTAAGAGTACTAGCCTCGTTCTACGGGGCAAGTTTACGACTAGAGTGCAAAGACACAGAAGAATGCTGGTTCCTTGACATGGACAAACTCTGGTCTGGGTAGAGGTTCAGCTTACACCACAAACGTTAACCTAATATATTTACCCAAAGGACACAGAAACATCAATTCCAAAGAGCACCTGCACACCTATGTTTATAGCAGCACTGTTTATAATAGCTAAGCTTTGGAAACAACCCAAATGCCCAAAAATAGATGACTGGATCAAGAAGATGTGGTACATATACACCATGGAATATTACTCAGCAATCAAAAAAGATAAACTCATGCAATTTGCAGCAACATGGATGGAGCTGGAAGGGATCATGCTCAGCGAAATAAGCCAGAAAGAAAAAGGAAAATACCGGATGGTCTCACTCATAGCAGGAATCTAGAAAACTTAAATAAGGGACCAGGAAAAAGAATAACTATAAGTAAGGGGGTCGCAATTGTATGGGGAATATAAAATTAAAAAAATTTTATATTAAAAAATTAACACTTTGTAATGGGAGTAAAATGAATGCTATGTAGTGGTATAAACAAATTTCACTCAAAACAAAAAAAAAAGTTAACTTAATAAAGATGGTATATACATGCACAATGGAATACTACTCAGCCATAAAAAGGTAAAATCCTGCCGTGCGTGTCAAGTGAACTTGCCTTGAGGAGATTATGTTAAGTACAATAAGTCAGATGAGAGAAGAAAATGTAGGATCCAGGCAAACAAGGTTTCCAGAACCAGACACAATTAAAAATGTATAGTAAAGAGATGAAGGGAAAGCTCAGCATGGGGGAATCAGAAGCCACAAGTTGGAAACCACCAAGATTTGGGTATTTCTTTCCTGTGGCACAACTAGTTTATGCTGACTAACAGAATTCATATGCTACAAATACATGTTTTCCCCTCTCATGGGGAGCTGAATCCTGAATGGGAAGAGAAAGGGAACTTGAAGGTTGTTATTGAGTAAAGTCATTATGAAATGTTAAAAAAAAAAAAGTAACAGTTGCACATCTCAGATTTCTGCAAACTATCTAAAAGATTAAACTTTTAATACCAGATCCAGGCAAGAACTTAAGGCATTAATATACTGTGCTTTATGAAGACCCATAAGGGGCATATAAAGCAATGGAAATAGATACAGCTTGGGGCACTGCTTAGGTTTTGCTTTTGTTTTTTTGGGTTTTTTTTATAGAGGCATGTTTTATTTATTTATTTATTTGTTTGTTTTGTTTATACAAGCACTGGGTACAGTCAGAAGCGCGGGAGGGTGAGAGAATTCACCAGAGCCAGAGCAGGGAGCAGAGCAGGCAGAAGGACCGAAGTACACTGCTGAGGGGAGCAGCGGACGGCAGGAGAGGTCTGCGCGCCATGTGGGACCCTCCTCTGGTGGCCGGGGAGCAGCCGGGGATGGAACCGGCGCCGCAGGGGCCGCGGGCAGCTTCGCAACCCAGCGCTCAACCGCTGCGCCACCGGGGAGGCCCACCGCTTAGGTTTTGAACAGGTATTAATTTTAAGGCATTCACTTCCTCCCACCAAAATTTCAAAGTGAATGGGAAATTGATTTTAAACCAGTGGAACACTCTAATTCATTAACAAAGAGGATGGATTACAACCACACATCTTGCTCGGAAACAAACCACAGAAAAACAGGAGAGTCGAAAGTATTATCAGAACCACAAAGATATAATCCAGGATGTGATAAGAGAGAAAATGCAGTCAGAAAATGTTACCTGGCATTAACAAAAATACCCTCTGTGCTGGAGAACATGGCATGTGGGCTCAATATGAATTTTAACTTCCTGAAGTATTTTACACATTTATTTTTTAATCTGCTAAAGTAAAACAAAATGGCACTTCCACTCAATACTGGAGGTGCCAAAAGCCTGCTTCTCTTATCCAGCGTTGGGTGATGCCTTCTAGATGCTGAGCCTTGGCCATGCCTTCACAGCCAGGACCCTGACACATGGGGGTGGCCAGCGGCCACAGCACACTGGCCCCTGGCCTCCACTCTCCAGGCACCCTTACTCTACCAAGCAAGGAAGGCCTGGTGTGGGCACTTCAGAGCTAGAGCTCATGGAGCCTTCCCTCCCAGGGACCCAGGGCAAAGGAAACTCTGGCTGGGGGTGCACCTGCCCACCCCTTTCTTTTCCACCTCTGTAAAATAGGGATAACTGCCCACCTCACAGAGGCGGGTAGACAAAACAAGACCCCCAGCACCTAGCACAACATTCATCACGCAGGAGTTAGGTCTTTCTGGGTGCTGTTCCTATGTCTAGGTCAGTCCTGAGGTTTCTGCAGGAGAGAACCAGAGAAAGGAGACAAGGCGAGGGTGGGGGGCGGGGCTCGCCCAAATGGCAATTAACAAAGAATGGCAACTTTAAAGGAGGTACGTTTTACTTAGGAATTGGGCAAAGGCCAATCCAGATGTGGAGCAGGCTGCATCTGGGAAGGTGGAGCGAAAGTGGCACTGTGGTTCGTTGCTAGAGAGAATGGAAAATGCTTCGACCCATTGGCAGAGCAAGCTGGCAACAGGCACCAATGTAATATCCGAATGCTGCCTAGTCCAGCAATTCTATTTCTGGGGGTTTGTCCTAAGGAAATAACTAGAAAAGTGTGTAAAGATACAAGGTACAGTGATGCTCGCAGCAGTGTTTCTTATCCCAGCCAAAGTTGAAAGATATAATTATCCTCAACAGAGAACTGGTTAAAAAAAAGTATACAACCCCCCTAGCATGGAATAAAGTCAGGATGTGGATCTCTATTCCCTGACAATGTAGAGATTCTATGATAAAGTGTGAAGTGGAGAGAAAAAAAAAAAAAAAAAGCAAGTCAGCAAACAACACGGAGGAATATGAAACCATTACTTGGCCGGTGTGTGCTGGTGTGTGTGTTTGGGGTGCGGGAGGTGAGTCTGAAAGCAGAAACACCCAAATGTCACAGTGGTTATCTCTCAGCGGTGGGATCTGGGGGATGATTTTCACTTTCTAACTTACACCTTTTCATACCATCTGAATTCATTTAATGTGTAATGCATTTTACATTTTAAGCCTCCTCGCACCACTCCTCTGCTCGAAAGCTTCCAAGTGCTTCCCACCCTGCCTGGAGCAAAGCCAAAGTCCTTAGGGAACTTCTGAGGCTCCACCCAGCACCCGCTTCCTCTCACACCTTAGCTCTTGCTGCCTCCCACAGCCTCAGCCCCCACCCTCTCCACCATGGGCCTCCCCCAACCTGCCTGGGAGTATTCCCACATGACACTGGCCATTTGCTCTGCTGGGAACACTGTCCCTTCAAATACCTGGCTCAACCCCTGGCTCCTTCAAACTCCTAGATTAAAGGTCACTGTTAAAAGTTGAATCAGGGGGCCTCTCTGGTGGTGCAGGGGTTAAAGACAGCGCTATCAAGCAATCTACAGCCTCTGCAGGAGGAGGCTTCAATCCCCGCTGGCCAGCGGCTACCCACATGGTGCAGCAGACCTCTCCTATCTCGCCCACTACTCCCCTCAGCAGTGTCTTCAGTCAGTCTGCCTGTTCTGCTCCCCACTCTGTCTCTGGTGAATCCTCTCACCCCCCCCCACACCTCTGGCCTACATCCCAGTTCTTGTATTAAAAAAAAAGTTGAATAAAATTCCCACCACAAAGGGGGAGTGGCCAGTACCATAGGACATGACCATATTTAGAAACAGGATCACTGCTGATGTAATTAGTTAAGATGAGGTCACATTACAGTGGGCCCTAATCCAATGTGACCATCTTTTTTTTTTTTTTAAGATTTATTTATTATTTATACAAGCACTGGGTACACTCAGAAGCACGGGAGGGCGAGAGAATTCACCAGAGCCAGAGCGGGGAGCAGAGCAGGCAGAAGGACCAAAGTACACTGCTGAGGGGAGCAGCGGGCGGCAGGAGAGGTCTGCGCGCCATGTGGGACCCTCCTCTGGTGGCCGGGGAGCAGTCGGGGATCGAACCGGTGCTGCAGAGGCTGCGGGCAGCTTTGCAACCCAATGCTCAACCGCTGCGCCACCAAGGAGGCCCCAATGTGACCATCTTTATAAAACAGGAAAATCTGATGCCAGACACACACACACACACACACACACACACACAGAATGCGAACTGACTGGAGTTACACTGCATGGGTCAAGGAACTCCCAGAAGCTAGAGAGAGACCTGGAATAGACCCTCTCCTGGCACCTTCAGAGGGACCCTGGCCCTACTGACACCTGATCCAGGACTCCAGCCTCCAGAACTTTACAATAAACTGCTGTTGCTTAGCCATTCTGTTTGCGGTGCGCTCTTCTGGCAGTGCCAGCAAATCAACACAATCACCCTGTCAGTGAGGCTTCTCTGACCAGGTCACAGCACCAGTCCTCACTCCCAAGCTCGCTGTCCGCTCCACTTCTTCATGGCATTGATCACCAGCAACACACCACATGATTAACTGTTCACTGGTGTACCCCAAGGCCTAACACAGACTAGGCACTCAAGAAAGATTCACTGAGTAAACAATAGTGAACAGACAATAGTGAACAAAACAAATGCCACCTTCCTGGTGGCATAGGGGTTAAAGTCTCAGAGTTATCACCAGCCACTGCAGCCTGAGTTCGATCCCCAGCCAGGGAGCTGACCCACATGGCCCAACAGACCTCTCCTGTCTCGCCCACTGCTTCCTTCAGCAGTGTATTTCAGCAGATCCACCTGTTCTGCTCCCCACCTTGTCTGGTGAGTACTCTCACCACTGCACCTCTGGCCTACATCCCAGTTCTTGCAGTTCTTGTATGCATAAATAAAATAAATCAAAATGCATAAATAAAATAAATGAAAAAAAAAACCACAGATGCCTGGCAGAGCTCACAGTCTAGCAGAGGGAGAGGGAGACAGAATAAACAGACATATAAGTTGGTGATAAGCACTGTGGGGAAAAATAAAGCAGGGTCAGGAACAAAGAACTATGGAGGAAGTTGCTGGTTTTTTTTAAACATGGCTAGGGAAGGCCTCTGATTATATGAGGTCTGAGCGGAGACCTGGAGGAAGGGATGCAGTAAACCATGAAGATAATACCAGCGATAAGAATGTTCTAGGCAGAGGGAACAGCAAGTACAAATTATTGTGGTGAACACACATCATTTCTACAATAAGGAAAAGGCCAATAAAAGTATTGTAAACCTGAAAATACATAAAAATGTTTAAAAGACAAGTTCTAAAAACTAGAAAGAAGAAACTGATTTTTTCCCTTAATAGGACTATTCAACTTTTATCCAGTTCCGACTTGAAAACTCCAACCTGTTCCTAGAATCCGCCTCCCCAGCATAGTCTCTATCCTCGATCCTCTCCTGCTGTCCAGGAGAAAATCGTACAGCAATGCAAGGACAGTGAAGTAAGGTGTGAAATGAGAGGAGAGGTAAAGTAAGAAGTGAGGTGAGGTGAGCAGGGAGGTGAGAATTGAAGGGTAAAATAAAGTGAGCGGTAAGGTGCAGAGTGAGGTGTGAGGTAAAGTGAGAGAAGAGGTGAGGCAAGAGGTAAGGTGAGTGAGGTATGAGGGAAAGTGAGGTGAGATTTGAGGGGATGAGGTGAGGTAAGAAATGAGATGAAGTGAGGTGAGGCAAGTGGTGTGAGGTATGAAGTGAGGGATGTGAGGTGAAGTGAGGGGGGTGAGGTGAAGTGAGGGGGGTGAGGTGCAGTGAGGGGGGTGAGGTGAAGTGAGGGGGTGAGATGAGGTGAAATGAGGGGGGTGAGGTGAAGTGAGGGGGTAAGGTGAAGTGAGGGGTGTGAGGTGAGGTGAAGTGAGGAGTGTGAGGTGAGAGATAAAGTGAGGTGACACAGTCCTGAAGCCTGGAGATTCCTGTTGGTACCAAAGCAAAAGGGCAGAGGTTGTGACCATTATCCTAGCTGCCAGTCACTGACTTGCTCCCTGCCCAACCTCCAGCCAGACCTGGCCTGTGCTGGTATGCAGGCATCCTCCCATCCAAGCCTGTCACCTGCTTCAGCCCACCTGCTCAATAGCGAGTGCCTGCACTACCCGGCACTCGGTGGCTCCCGGCTCTGAGGAATGTTCACTCCTACTATCCACCTAGCATCCAACTCAGGTTCATTTCGTTTTTTGAATAACAGTGATAAACAGCCCATAAAATTTACCATATTAACTATTTCTCAGTATACATCTAAGCAATATTAAGTATATTTGGGTTGCTGTGAACTGATCTCCAGAGCTTTTTATCCAGCAAAAATGAAACTCTGACCCCATGAATCACTAACTCCCCACCCCACCCCCCCACCTCAGCCCCTGCAAAGCACTCTCTACTTTGTCTCCTTGATTCCGACGACTCTAGGCACCTGACTGAAGTGGAATCTCACATGCTGTCTTTCTGTGACTGGCTTATTTCAATGAGTGTAACGTTCATCCACGTCGCAGGCTGTGTCAGAATGTCCTCTTGTAAGAAGGAATAAGCATCTCACTGTACGTACACACCACTTCTGTTCATCCATTCATTTGCCGATGGGCACATGGGCCATGCAGGGTGATTATCAGGCTTTTCTGCCCTCCTGTCATCAGGCATTGATGATGGATCCCTGTGGTCCTGAATGCATGCCTGATGGCGGGCACCTGCAGTAGGGTGTGGGCATACGTAGGTGGGTACACCTGGGCTGAGACTGGGCTTATAAGGGTGGCATCGGCAGAACAGAACCAGCAGAGAACAAGCAAGAGAGCAGAACAAAAGAATAGCAGAAGAGAAAGAACGAGCCCACGAGAGAAGGCCAGAGAGCCCAGAAAAGAGTGAAGACTCGCCGGGGCTGGGAGGTCTGCCATGTATGTACCTGGTAAAATCCCAATAAAATCCTGAAAAAGCCACCAAGGGTTCCAGGACCCTCTGCTCAGATCATGGAGATCCCTGCACTGTGCCTTCTTGCTGTGAGGGGGAAAAGGCTGTCCTAAAGCTACTTCCATACAGGCTTTGTGGACTCCACCCCCACCCCAGGCCAAAACCAATGACACTGGGAACTCCAGATCCCATCACCACCCAAGGGAAGGTGGCTGGGACCTGAGGGTGGGGTTAAGCAGCCAAGTTGGTATAAAGGCAGACACGTGGGCATTGGGGGGGTCCCCCATTTTGGCTCTCCACCAGCTCGCAGCGTCCGGCCAGCTCTGAGAGTGGCTTTGGGTTCCCAGGTCGGCGGACCGGGTAGGACGCATTAAAGACTTTATTTCCCTATTTTCTCCCTGAGTTGTCCATTTTCCTTCTTTCCTTTTCCCTTGTAAATAAACCTTTTATGAACCTTTTGTGTGTGCCTGTAGTGGAGTATTCATAAGTCCCTTGTAAGCGCGCGGGTGAGGACCCACAGCCAAGAACCCGTTCAATATCGGGGCTGCTCTATAACACTGCCACTACAGGCCGCTTCCATCTCTGCCTCAGCTTTTTTTTCCTAATGATTTATTTATTTATTCATGCATACACGAACTAGGGTACAGGCCAAAGGTGTTGGTGGGAGGGTGAGCGGATTCACTAGAGACAGAGTGGGGAGCAGAACAGGCAGGTCTACTGAAATACACTGCTGAGGGGAGCAGCGCCGAGACAGGAGAGGTCTGCTGTGCCCTGTGGGTAGCTCCCTGGCCAGGGATCAAACTCATGCCTCAGTGGCTGGCGATAGCTTGATAGTACTGAGAAATAACCCCATGCGCCACCAGGGAGGCCCTCTGCCTCAGCTTTGACACCTGTTTGCTTCAACCATCTCCAGATGCTTTTGGAATCCTTGGTAGTCACCCCCCCACCCCCCGACTCCTGCTGAGGCCCATGCAGGGAAAGCAAAGACTGGCCAAAAGGCTTCCAAACATACTCAGGCCCTGAGGAGCGACACAGAGCAGGAGCCGCTCTCTGAGCCAATGTCCAGTCAGACACTTGAGCTGCTGCTGCTCTCCATCATCTTGAAATCTGGGCTGGATGTTTACAAGTAGAACCTCCCCCCTAATTAGCTAACAACCAAAGATCTTTGCAAGGCACCCAACTTCAGCGAGACACTGCCTAGGCCAGAGCTTCTCAAACCTTGGAGCTCAGACAAATCACCAGAAGTTCTTAAAAGGTAGGTACAGTAGGTTTGCAACGGGACTTGCGATGCTGCCTTTCTGACCAGCTCCTAGGTATGCCGGGGATCTGGGGACCACACCTGAAGTAGCAAAGGCCTAGCAGCTTCCCACCAGTTCACACCTGTCTTCTGGGCTTCGCCCAAGCTCCTCTCAAGCTGGCTTCAGAAGAGGGTTTGTTTTGTATGTTTGAAGCGTCCCCCTTTGAAAGCGGGCCCCAGCAGTGTTTACCCAGTGTTTTAAAACAGCCCTTCAGGCTGTCTGGCTCCAGAGTTAATCCTCGCACCCAAAACAAGTGATGAAGGGTTCCTCCCACAGGCCCAAACAAGAGACAGGAGAACAAAGGAAGCAAGGAGAGTTTCCAAGGGCTTCGAGGGGCTGTGAGCTACCTGCCAATCACCAAGGAGGCAGAGTTTTGAAAGCTCTGCCCCCCACCAACACATGCCAATCCACAGTCCAGGGCCTCCGTCCCTGCTCACCTGCCACAGGCTCTGGGCCACCCAGGGAAGGTGGAGGAGCAAGCCCATCGCCCGCCCAGCTGGCCACAGAGACTGGCATCCCAGCTTCAACCCCACCCCATCACTCCTGGCAAACCTCTTCTCCATTTCCCCTGGGAACCAGTTGTATTTTCTCAAGCCACCCATTCCCCGGGCACTTAGCCATCCTCCCAAAAGGTCATCTCAGCTCCCACCTCCACAAATAGTCACCTGCTCCTCCAGGCCTCCGTCTCCAGAACTGACCTCCCAGGGCCCCTGTTTTCCTTCCCTCTTGCCCTGAAGCCCAAACCCAGGACACTCCGCTCCTCCCTTTCCAGCAATGTCTCCTCCAGCCCCGCCCAGGCTGACTTATTCCTCCCTACTCCTCACCTGCACAGGCCGCCCCTCCTGTCCGTGGGCTGGGTGACCCCACAGTAAGTCGGGCTTACCGACTTACTGCTGTATTTCACTCCCCTGGCTTACTGCCATACTTCAACCCTTGCACAAACGCAGCACCCCAAAAGAAGTTGGCCCTCTGCCAGCTGCTGGCCAGTCACCACACAGTGCACCTCTGGAGTTGACAAACTCCCCAGACTGCTGGCCTGATGGGGGCGCAGGGGGGAATGAAACTCACCCAGTCACAGCATGTCACTCTCCTGCTGGAGTGATCTTGTGGATCCCTTTCAGCATCAACATTCTGGACACTCTGCATCCACTTGTGTCCACTTGCTCAAAAGCCCCTACATCCCAGATGCCAACTCCCACAGGCCCCACAGCTGTCCTTGGGAGCCTAGACTGTGGGCACAGACTGGGAGCAGAATGAAAACCACAAGTGCCACCACAGATGTGCAAGCAAGAAGGAAGGCAGGTGGCCAGATTCGCTTCTAAAAGGCCCCCCAGGTGAAGGTGGAGGATGAAGTGGATGGAGAAAGGGAAGAGGCAGAGGGCATGTTGGTGACGAGGAAGGTGGTGGCGGCGATGGTAGAGCAGGGAGAAGTTCACGGGACAGGCCCTCCTCTCTCATGCACAGCTGCCCCGTCACTTCCCTGAACTGGGGGAGGAGTCTGTGCAGCTCACAGTCCTGTCTGCCTCACCCCTGCAACGTCAACATCCACAAGAGCTGCTCATCCACAAGTCTTCCCAACACCCACTTCAACAACTGACTCCCACAGCTACGCCCACAGTGGGTCACCACCCAAGGGCAAAACCAGAGTGGATCCATTTCTGCAACTTAAACACCAACACCACCAATCCAGCCCACTCCCCACTTCACTGGCTACCCACCCAGCTCGTCACCCGCTGCTTCTCTTCATCGCCCCTCAGGTCTACATTCACATCACCATTGCACATCACCAAGACCTTAATTCCCATGTTCTTCACCCACCTGACCCCAGCCACACTCAGGAGCAGAATCACACCGCCTGTGCGCTGGCGGCCATGACCATCGACTTCACCCCAACCTCCCACCAGTCTGTAGGGTAAATGATTGTCAGGCTTTTCTGCTCTCCTACCATTAGGATTGATGATGGATCCCTGCCGTCTTGAATGCATGCCTGACGGCGGGCACCTGCAGTGGGCTGTGGTTCACCTGGGCTGAGATGGGACTTGTAAGAGCAAAATGGAACCAGCACAAGAAAGAGAGTGAGACCACGAGAGAACGCCGGAGAACCCAGGAAGAGTGAAGATTCTCTGGGGGCAGGGAGGCGGGCAAGCCTCTTGGCCTTCTGGCACCCCTGCCTGCCTGCTGTGTATCTGGTAAAATGACAATAAAAGCCTGAAAAGGCCACCGAGGGCTCCAGGACTCTGCTTTACCAGGTCTGCTTGGATCATAGATTCCTACTCTGGCCCTTCCTGCAGCTACAGAGTCCCTTCCCTCTGCTCCCAATGCCACGGCGAGGCTGCCATCACATGCTCCCTCAGTAAATCACCTACCAGTGACTTCTATTCTTTCTTGTTTTCAACCACCACATCTTCACAGTCTTCCCTGCAGCCTATAAGCACGATCAAGTCTGTAACATTTCCCTGAAACCTCCGTCCACCTGCTGCCGCCTCTAGGCTATAGGGAGCAACTCAAACCTGGCCGAGCGAGAGGACGGTGAGACAGCTGGGCCCCTCAAAACCGCAAATCCTCAGGCGTGACCTGCCTATGAGCTGCAGTATGTCGAGGTTGACCATAATCCCAATTTTGAACAAGGCCCTCCCTCGCAACAAGGTGATTCTTACCAGGTGGCCTTCACCCCACCCATCGAGAAGCAGCTTAGAGGAGCAGCACAGAGCTGAGGGACCACTCACCCAGGTAACGCTCACCTCCCCCAGGGCTCCATAATGTTAGTTTCCTGGGCCTCTGTCCTTCACCTTCTAACTCTACGTCCCTCCCCGGTAGGTATCCCAGTTCTGAGGCCAAATACCATCAGATGCAGCCACTTAACAATTGTTTTTGAAAGTTGGGTCTGGGAGGGATGGATGGTTCCAGTGCTACTCAACCCAGTCACAGCAGGTGGGGCATGAGCTCTGACTGTTCTAAAGCAGAATCCTGAGATTCCTGCTGTGCTGAGCATTGACCCATCAGCTGCTGGATCTTGGGGAGGGCCAGGATAGGGGTTCTAGGAGAAGAGCCCAGAGAGAGTGCAGGGAGGCCTGAGACACTTGGGGGGGCAGGGCATGCTCACTACCGCAGCTACTGAGCAACGGATGGGGCAGCGTTTCACTATTTTAACCATCAGCCACAAGTCCACGATGAATAACTGGGTTATGGACCAGGCCAGGTCTAGAGTACTCGTCTGTCCTGAACTTGCCGGCCAGATGGAATAGGGCTCTTCCACCCTGTCCACACAGCTCAGCCCAAAGGCAGGTGTATCTCCAGGACTCTGACGGCCTGGACTATCTCCGGAGCAGTCTGGAATGACTCAGGTCCCAGCATTTCCACACCACTGGCCCCCCGAAGGCTGCAACAGGAGTCTAAAACCTCCCAGCCAGTGCTTCTCAGACCTGAGTGAGTTTGCAAAATCACCTGAGGCGCTTGTGAAAAGGGAGATTCCTACTCAGAAGGTCTGGGGAGGAGCCTAAGAGGCTGCGCGTTTGGAGTCAGCTCCCAGATGGTGATGATGCCACAGGTCAGGGCACCACTCATGAAGAAAAGCAAGGCCTGACCGAGGCCATAAGTCCGAGCACCGGCATATCTGACACACTGTCAATAAGGAGTGACAAAGGAAAGCAAGTAAGAGAAAAGCAAAGTACATGTGTCCTGCAGGTGGGGATACAGGAGGAGAAGCAGAGAAGAGGATTTTTCAAAGAATTAAAGGTAATAAAGGGTCTCGAATCCCATCAATGGGACAGGAAGACAGGGACACTCGCAAACGCTCAATAGAAACAGGACAAAGTGCATTCCAAGGCATTGAACGTGTGGACTTGAAAGGTAATAGCCGAAAGGGAACTTAGAGACCACCTTGGCGACCTCAGAGGAGGAATCCCTGGACAAGGCAACCTATCCCCTCACAAAGGAAGCGATCAGCTGAGGGCACCCTGGGGTGCGCGGCTCAGGGTTCAGTGTGCTTTCCAGCAAACCTTGCTGCCCAAGCACAGGACAGACAGTCATGCCCTGTGGGCTAGAGGTGAAAGGTGGGCGGTCACAACCTGGCAACAACTTAGACCCATTAGAACAGCATCTTCCTAGCTGGGAACATCAACCCAGTGTGATTTTAATTGCATTAATTAGTCGCCTCTAGCACCCAGGCCACTGACGAAAACCTGTGGCTTCCTGGTCCCCGGAGACTCAACAACTCCCAGGGTTCTGCTTTCAGAATTAACTGAGGCATTTGCTGACGCAGGCCACAGCAGCTGGCCCCACGTGGCCGTGGCCAGGAGTGAGAGTTTAAGATGAAGTTCTCTCCATCCTTTAACTCCCAGCCCAAAGGAAACCAACCAAAGCAGATAGAACAAACCCAAGTATGGTGGCCTGATTTTTGATGGTGTAGCCCCAAATTACAATTAACTTTCAGTTATTGGGTTTATCATATCTGGAGCCATGGTTCCAAAGTTTTAAATGCCTAAAAATTCACCTGTTACAAATGAAATTCCCAGGTATCACCACCATCGTTTCTAATGTAGGTCAAGGGTGAGCCCCTGAAATCTAAATTCACACCCAACATCCCCCAGTGATGTTGAAGGAACATCAGGAAGTTTTGAAACATTTCTCTAAGTCTTTGTTTATAGGATACTAAGCCGCTCACAAAGTGAAGGAGTATTCACCTCAAAATGGCTAAAATAGCACATTAAGAGAAAAAATTCAACATGCCATAAGCATAAATGGAAAACTGTGAAAAAGAAAAATGGTACTTTGCTTATAAAAATAACCAGACTTTCGAACATCAAAATTACACAAAATTTAAAGAAAATCCATTGGACAGGGCAATGCAACAAACAAGAGGGGAAAATGGCCATTATCCTTAGTAAATAAAAATGCAAAGATACATACCAGAACAAATAAATGAACAAAGGTCTAGAAAACTGATAGAATACAAATACAAAATAAATAAAACTACTCCACTCAAATGAAATCTCACCATGAGAGTAATATGGATAGACTTTGAGGGAATTAGGTGAAGTAATAAGTCAGGAGGCATAAGACCCCACATGGTATCCTATGGGCATGCTATTTATGGAATATAAAGAAGACAGAAACCCTTGGACTCTGATAACAGAATGGTGGTTACCTGGGGGAGAAAATGTGGAGAAGGGGCCAGCTGACCCAGTGGATGAACACTGGGCATTTGATGTTGGACATGGCAAGAAAACGTCCTGGTAGAATCCAAACAGTGTTGGAAGCTAATGTTATCTCAATAAAATACAAATATAGTCAGGGCCTCCCTGCTGGCCTAGGGGTTAAGTCTTAGAGCTATCATAACTGTGGCCTGAGTTCAGTCCCCTACCAGGGCGCTGACCCACATGGCATGACAGACCTCTCCTGTCTCCCTGCTGCTCCCCTCAGCAGTGTATTTCAGTCAATCTGCCTGTTCTGCTCCCCACTCTCTCTCGTGAATCCTCTCACCCCCACCCCATACCTCTGGCCTGTACCTCAGTTCTTCTATGCAAAAATAACTTTTAAAAAATAATAAACAACGCAAATTTATTAAAATAAAAATATATTCACATGAAAAGACACTTTAAAACTAAAGCAATGTATTACAAATTTATTTAACAAGTTTTTTTTTAATAATATTAATGCTAGTGACGGTGAATTGAAACTCAACCGCCTAAATGCCAGGGTGTATATCAGCCTCGCAGCTTTCAAAAAGTTGCTTCATTTCCACCATCACTCACTGAGCACCTAGTAGGCACCCAGCACTCTGAACAAAGCATGCAATGATGCAGCCTGATGGGCCTTGAATTTAATTACATTCTGATTTCCCCTCTAGAAATGCATACTAAGAAAAAAAAGACCCACACACAAAAGAAAAATAAATAGACTTGCCTACACAGCTACTCATCATAACATTTATAACAAAATAGCTGAAAATAATTATATAAACTATTAGGATGGAAGGCTGTTTTCAAACATTTAATGAATCAAGAAATACTTAAGTTAATAAATAAACAGGAGTAGTGGACACAACTGTGCATGTAATTCAACTTTTTAAAAGTTAACCAAAAAAAGAGACCACTATTTAGTGTTACCTCTGGGTTGTGAACTTATGGATGTTTTTTTTTCTGTACCTTTTGGTAACTTCCAAATTTTCAAAAAATTATCAATTTCATAATCTCAATAATTTTAAAAAGCCTTTTCTCCCTGAATAAGCTAAAGAAATGGGACATCAATTCTTTCTTTATAGACTAGGGCTGCAGGATCACCCCAAAGTACCACACTTTAGAGTAAGTCCAAAGTATTACAAGTTGTTTACACAACAGTGAAGAGTGAAGACCCAACTTAGAAATGTTTAAACATCCCACCCTCTTCACCAAAAAAAAAAAAAAAAAGTTTAAATAAACCAAAAAAGGGGGCACATTCAAAATACTGAACGAAGTAGAAATAGACAAGAAATCAGTAAAACATGGAAATTGAAATAAAGAGAGAAACAAAGGGTCCAGCTAGCAGGTGCCGTCCATTTAACAAAAGTTGACAAAGAGGAGCCTGCGCAGGAGGTGGTTTTCAGGCTGCAAGAAGGTTTCCGTGCCTAACCCAGCAAATCCAAACCAGGATTAACACCTGCCATTTTCTGACTAGCAGCTTACTCTAGGGAAAGAATCACCGCCTGGCAGGGCTCGGCTGAGGCCCCCCAGTCCCGCTCTGCTGGTGAAAATACAACCATCAGGACTGGGAGACAGAGGGTCCTGGTGGCTCAGGACGATTGAAATGCAACCTCTGCCCAGGACCAACCAGCAGTCGCCCGGCCCAGACATCCTGCATTAGGAAGGCGCACTCCACCACGAGCGGTCCCCAGTGCCTCCAAGAAGTGGACCAGGGAGGTCCCTTCAGAGGGCGTCGGACGGCCGGACCCCTGACTGGCGGGTCCTCACTGCCCTTTGTGCCCGTGAGCAGTGGAGCGGGGTCCGCTTGCTGGCGCACCGCTTTGCAATCCCAGCTGGACGGAGGCCAGGCGCGTGGGGTCCTCTGCTCCTTCTGTTCCTGTCCTACTCCCAGCCTGGAAGCAGCCGCGCAAACCAAGCACCCAACACACAACAGTGAAGGGATGACATGCTGCTTCTGTGGCCTAGAGTGGACAGTGAATTTATGTCATGTCTCCAGGTAGAATATTTAGATTGGGGGGTGTGAAGAAACAGGAATAGATTCTAAAGAAGAGAAAGTTCTGGACACACAGTCCCAACGGCTCCACTATTTATTGCAAATGCATCAAAAAAAACTACATTCTCCATAACATCTACCGTTTATCCAGATGGCCACACAGGCTTGGGGAAGCCTTTGAGTGCAGAGGTTAAGTGCACAGAGTTTGCAGCCAAACAGACCTAAACAAACTCCAGATGCCTTCATTTCCTCATCTGTGAAATGGGGGTAGCGATGCCTGGAGCGTGCACAGGAGAGGCAGTGCCGGGCACTCAGGGGCACTTGGCCCCTGAGTTTGCCGCGCCCACAACTGATGACCCCAGAAGCCTCCGATGGGCTTGCTCAGTTGACTAAAGCCAAGAGCGCACTTCATGATGACATCCTCTCACCAAAGGCCAGAGGTCTCCTGGTCTGCACAAGCAGGGGCAGGACTGAGCCCCGACGTGCTAGGTTAACTCCAAGTCCTTTGCACTCTGCAAATTGCCTGAAAAGAGACCCACCTGGCGCACCCGGCGCTGGTTTCTCCCGAGGCTCGTTCCATCTGACTACGTGAAATCACTGCGGAGGTCTCTGGTGTAAGCCAGTCAAGGGGGGTGGGGGTGGGGAGTCTGGAAGAGTGATGACTACTAACCTGTGACCTTGAGCCAGTCACTTCTCTGTATCAGTTTCTTCTTTAGTAAAGGCAGGGTCCCCTTCTGAGAACCCTGAACCCCTGCGGGTGCTTCTACAGTACCTGCCCCTCTGTGCTACTCGTTCTCATTCCAGCAGAGAAGTCCAAGAGACTTCAAATGGGTTCCATTTCCTCCCCAAGCCACTGGCGGGGGCTCCATCCAGGAGCACGGAGGATGTAAAGCAGCTTCCATGCGTTCTGTTCCCTATGCACTGCCAGGGCCACCTTTGCTTTGCTGCCCCAGGCAGTCCAGGGGCAAGCTGGGCCCCTGCACCCGCCTGCAGCCTGTCAGCTCAGAGACGGGTCTCCAGGTCTCCAGGCCATCCCGTGTGAATGCTCAGGGTGGACAAACAAACATTTGGGAGAAGCAACACGAATTAAAATCATTTCCTAACAACAAAACCCGCCCACATGCTTCTTCATACATCATGCCTCCTAATTCCATGCTAACAGTCTCTAAACTGCATCTATTATAAAAACAGCCCTTACTCCTTTCACGCCCTGACACTCAGGGATCACAATATTTCCACACTCCATTGTACTAATGCCTTTGCAGAAGTAACAGCAATCGCTGTTTCCCTGGAAAGATGCACGGCCAGGGCGCTTTCCAAGAGATTTTCTTTGACTGTTCTTTGTGTCCTAGTGCACTGGGGGCCGCGGCCAGCCTGCCTGCCTCGGCGGGGGACGCGGGGCCACCCAGAGTCGGGCACAGGCAGCCGATGCACCCCCTTCGCCCCGACAACAAAGTATTCCAAAACATTTGCTACCCACCTTCCCAGAGCCATGCACAAACAGCATCCCCGTGCCTGCATTTTGCAGGGAAAATAAAAGCGCATTCAGAGAGATGCAGCCGCCAGACCCGCCTCCGGCGCGGGGGACACCGAAGCTGGCCCTCCAGACCTCCGGCAAGCTGGGTCAGAAGCCGCCGGCTTTCGCGTTCTTTTCCCCCTGCCTCTCTCTGCTGGGCCCAGCAGAATGGAGAGGCGGCTCCGGCCCGGAGAGCCGGGAGCGGCGAGAATAAAGAGGGTGGACGTCGAGAGGCTTCTGCACATACCAGCCGCACAGGCGGGCAGGGGCGCGGGGCGCGGCGGGGCGCGGCGGGGCTTACCTGGGGCGCACGCGGCGGGCCCGGCCAGCAGCAGCAGCCAGAGGCCGGGGAGCAGCAGCCCCGGGCGGCGGCGGGCGCGGCGGGCGCGAGGCCCCGGGGCCAGCGCGACCCCGGCGCGGGGCTCCCCCTCCATGGCCGCGCCTCGGCGTCGGCGCCGCGCCCCCGGCAGCCCGGCGGGCCCGGCCGGCCTCGCGGCTCGGCGCTCGGGCCCAGCAGGGGCGGCCGCGGCGAGGCGGCGGGGACCGGGCGCCGCGCTCCGCGCACAGAGGCCGGCGAGCGCGGGCGGGCGGGCGGGGGCCGGAACCGCGGACCGGGGCCGCCAGCCGCGCGCCGGCCTCGCCGCTCCGCCCCCTTCGGAGCCCGGAGCCGGCGCTGCCCGGCAACGCGCGGGCCCGGGGCGCGGGGAGGCGAGCACCACCTCCCGGCCGGCCGGCGCCTGCCTGCGGGCGGCGGGCGCGGGTGCCACGGGGCGGCGCGGCGCGGGGCCGCGGCCCGGCCCTCCTCCCGGGCCCGCCTCCCGGGCGGGGGCGCCGGGGGCCGCGGGAGGCCTGGCCCCGGGGCGCGCCGCCCCGGTGGCCCCGCGCGACCGGCCCCGCGGGGCGCCCGCAGGACCCAAGGCCCGCGAGGAAGGGCGAGAGCCGCCCCCAGCCCGGCCGCCCCGCGCGCGCCTGCCTCGCGCTGCTGCGGGCTGCGCGCGGGCGGCAGGTGTGCGGGAGCCCCAGGTGCTCGGGGTGCCCGCGCCTGGGGACAGCCGTCGGGGTCGCAGAGGACAGCGCCGGCCCCGGCCCAGCAGCCCGATGGACCATGGAGGGGCGCGCTGCCTGTCCTGCCCGGTCTCCCTCCGGCCTAGAGGTTCTGCCTCTTGTTCGGTCGTGGATTAATGACCGGACGCCCTGGGCCCGGGAGACCCGCAAGACCCCGCAGGTAGAAGGCCTGCAGGACGCGCCTGCTGAACCGAGCTGGAGCGGAGCTGGAGACACCCCGCACGTCTAGGCCCCTTTGAGGCAATTTAGGGCAGGGGGACAGAGAGCAGGGCAAAGGATTGGTGTTTGGGGGTGGGGGGTAGAAAAGGTGAAGAAGGGACTTAGCGTTTGGCCGAGGGCTGCTGGGTGCCCGGCATCCAACGCCGACGACCTCAGTAGTTTAAAAGGTCTTGGAACAAGGATTTGCAGTTTTGGACCTTTGCATGGGGTGTGAGTGCTGGCGGCAGGCAGGGTACTGAAGGGGTGAGTTGGTGCTGTAGTGCTGCCCTGGAAACTGGCGACAGCGGGCAATGTGAATCATCTACACTGACAAGAGGATAGTGTCGGCTCTGAGCTCCGGTTTGCCTGCTAGGCCCAGCCAGGCAGCTCTAGTCCATCTAGGAGTCTGGCCTGGTGGGGAGGTTATTGGAGAATGGACAGTGGCCTTAGCTTCTGTGGATGTTCCTCATTTGTTGAGGACTTTGTTGTGCCTCCGCTTTATAAACAGTCCCTACTCTGAGCAATTGATCTCCTCCATCTGCCACCCATAAACAGAGGCTTTTGCATATCTTAGCCCCAGCACCTTAATTCCAGGTGAGGACCTCTAGGAGACACTGTCTGTCTAGATTTGTCTGGTCCCTGGACACCAATTTCCTAGATCTGAGACCTCTTGTGCATGTTTTTCTTCATCCACCCAACTCATTGTGTAAACACCTCATCTGACCACAAACTGCTGCCTTGGGGTAATTCTTAACTTGTTTTGTCCTGTTGTGTTACATTATGTTTTATGCAGTTATACTTTACCTTTCAAGACAACCACATTTATAAGACTTAAAAGATGGTGCCACTCTGCGAGGCTTCCCCATAGCACCAGTAAATCCCATTATCCATGTGCCATTCTGAACCTGAGGCTCAACCTTTCCAATTTGACCCCAGCTTCCAGTAAATCTCACCTACACTAGAACCAGAATGTAAGCAGATGGAGGTGCCCTCTCAATTCTCAGCTAGTTCAAGGAAAATGAAATGTTTGCCCAGCCATTGAGAAGGGACTGGCATCTGTTGGAAATAAAAATCGCAACTTCAAGATATTAGAAACGATTCAAGGTCACCAACTCTCTAAGAAAAGTCAGATTCCCCAGGGAGCCACAGTCTGGAAGCTCTGAAGGCATAATGTTAAATAATACTTCTGTAATGATTTAGGGCATTAGGCCTCAGTGTTTAAGAAAAGGTCTCCCAGGGCTCTGACAGTCCAGCTGGTAAGCTGTGTGACTTGGAAGTCCAAGACAGAATGGTACAGGTGTGTGGCCATGCACACACACACACACACACACACACGCCCCCACATGTATAGACACACACACCTACGCATTGTGTTTGAGAAGAATTAAGACAAGACCTTAAGTAAGTCATACCAAATTATGCAACAAATAAATCTAATGAGCACTGGTAAGCACCTACTGTGAAGTGCTGGTGTTATGGGGGAATATAAAAGAAACTACTTTGAGATTACCTCATCCAGTTCTCATTTTATAGCTAAAGATACAAGTCAGAGAGGTTAGTTTATTTACCTAGGGCTGTCTGCCCCCACAGGCATGCTCACATCCTGCTTTCCACAGGACCTCTGGGGGAGAGGGGAATTGGCTTGGTCCTCAAAAGGCTTATAGTCTGGTTTGGGGAAGGGGGAAAATAGGATCAGTTCACCCTTAAAGGCCTTAGATCCTCTGGGCTTCCCCTAAATGCACCTCTTCCCACATGACAGGTAGTCTGAGAGGCCAAGGCAATACCCCACCAATTCCCTAATTCCCCCATGCTGTCCCTAATTCCCTCATGCTCAGGGGCCCAGGACAACAGAATACCCTGGCCGCTCGACTCCAGGCCTATTTCCAGGACCTATGTGGCCTCTTCCTCCCAAAGGGTGGGCCAACAGCTCCTGTGTCTGGTCCCAAGGGTGGCCAAGGGGTGTCTGCGTGCAGGGAGTGGTGGAGTTTTGACATGAGGTAGGGTGAGAGGAGCACATAAAGCTTATAGGAGGGAAGCAAAGAACTAAGGACTGGAAGAGACGGCAGAATGAACTCCATTACCATGAGGCAAATTTGCTGCCGTGTCCTGCCGGGAGTCCAAGGAGTCTGAGCACACTGCTTTGACCTGCCCAGCCAGGTGGCTCGGAGGGTATACTTGGCAGGAAAAGGCTTTGCTTAATAGTGTGCTTGCTTAGCATGTAATTTCCTGACATTTCAGTGGATGCTATATGGGCCTCCATTTGTATTTTTGACCTGGGCATCTCAAGTCTTAAGGATGGGCATGGCTAGAAATGGGAAGGAATGATGGACAGGCCAAGTAGTTAAGAGGAAGTGGGACTGAGCCCAGGAGTCCTGGAGCAGGAGTCAGAATGGCTGAGTTCTGAGCTCTGCTCTGTCTCACCAGGTTTCATCTTGAGCGAAAGGCTTGTCCCTGCTCTGAAGCCTCAGTCTTATCTGGTGGTGCCTGTCTTGCCCCAGCAGTGCATTGCTATGAATATAACCTAAAAATTCAGGAGACCTTTAAAAAGAAAACATGTTTATTTGGGATCAAAAACTTGCAATTTGGAGAAGACAGATTCAAATTGAAAACCTAAAGCATGCCCCAAGGAGGGACAATGGGATTTTTCATGAGCAGAAAAGAAAATGAGGTAAGTGATTAAAGAAAAGACTTGATTAGTGTTAACAAGTAGACACTGTGCTTGACCATACGGCATTGGTTACTGATTCTCTAGAAAGAATGAAAAGGGAACTTTCAGTTCTATCCTCTGGCTACAAGTACTTAATCATCATTTCTCAAACAATTGTTTGCTTGGTGATTTCTTAAACAATTGCTTTTGATTCACCCTGAAGCTCTCTGGCCCTGTTCAAAAGTCTTTGACCTAGTTCAAAGGAGACAGAGGAAGCAAGTAATGTCCTTCACAATTAGGATTATTCAAAATCAGGTAATGCCCATAAAGTTCATTCATTAAAATTAAGACAATGGCCTTTCCTTATGGAGTTTACATTCTAGCGAGAGGAGATAGGCAATAAGCAAGTAAGTGAAGCTGCACTTGGTGAGACAGAGCTATGGCGACTACTAACAGGGGAAAGGAGTGTGTAGAGACGAGGTGTCACCATGTCAAATTGAGTGATGGGGTGATCTCTCTAATATGGTGATAGTGAGCCAGGAATATATCTGGGAAAGGGATTCCAGGCAGAGGTAGCTACTGTGCATGGTGAAGAAGCTGGAATAAACATTCAAAAATATTTACTGTACCCCTAGTAAGTGACCCAAATGTGCTGAATAATGACCAAGATTAATTCACTACAGTTTTTTTCAAAGAGCTAACAATCTTATAGAAAAAAAAATAAGCTTAAAAATATATTATTACAAAGCAGAACATGACAAGGGTCAGAGAGAAGTTACAATGGTCAGGAAAAGATTTGATGGGGGGAGGGGGTGTCAAGGAGCATACCGTTGTGGACTTGCTTACAAGTTGCACCTCAGCAGCCCTTTATCTTTAATGGCTTTAAAGATAAAGAGGATTTGTTAAAAGTGGAATTTTGTGAAGCAGTTTTAAAATTAAAGCTGAGAGGGCCTCCCTGGTGGTGCAGAGGTTAAGTCTCAGCACTGTCAAGCTATCAATAGCCACTGCGGCATGAGTTCGAGCCCCAGCCAAGGAACTGACTCATATGGTGCAGCAGACCTCTCCTGTTTTGCCCACTGCTCCCCTCAGCAGTGTTTCAGTCAATCCACCTTTTCAGCTCCCCACTCTCTCTGGTGAATCCTCTCACCCCCCCCCCCACACCTCTGGCCTACACTCCAGCTCTTGTATGCATAAATAAATCTTTGGGGGGAAAAATAGAGCTGACAGCCATTACAGAGAACTGGTGTCACCTGTCTCTTTTTGAACTAGGTCAAAGACTTTTGGACTGGGCCAGGGATCTTTGGATTGAGTCAAAAACAATTGTTCAAGAAATCAATTCAAGCAAACAATTATTTGAGAAATGACATTGTGGACTTTTAGCCAGAGGATAGACTCTGTCATCCTTTCTAGAAAATCAGTAACCATGATATATAGCCAAGAACAGCTTAACCCTGTTAATGCTACAAAACTTTTTCTTTTTTTAAAATATATTTTTCTCTCACTGAGGTAACACTGGGTTAGAATATTGCACATGATTCAGAAATACAGGGTCACACCTCTCCATTCACCACCAAGGTATCCATAGTCCTCCACCACAGTCCATTACCCCCCCCACCCCCCAACTTTGGTGTCTACCCTCCTCCTTCCCCACCGGTAGCTTCAGTTTTATAGTGAGGTTTCTAGGGTATGTGTAAGGGCAGGAACGGACACAGTGCAGGTTTTCTAGGATCCAGCAGACCGGGTAAAGGAGGAGGCAGAGTCCTCAGTGGTTTTTGCAGGTCTTTTATTGGGATTACCAGTTACATGGCAGGCAGAGGCACTGGGGGGCCGGGAGGCTGGCAGGCCTCCCAGCCCCCAGCAAGTCTTTACTCTTTCTGGGCTCTCCGGCGTTCTCTCTGCTTCTCTGCTCTTGGCTTCTCTTTCAGCTTCTTTCTCTGCTTCTCTTTCAGCTTCTGTTCCGGCTTCTGCTGCTGCTGGCGTCCCCGTGACGCCGCCCTTCAAAGTCCAGTCTCTCAGCCCAGGTGTACCCACTCCAGGTGCCCAACATCAGGCGTGCATTCAGGATCACAGGGTTCCCTCATCTATCCTGATGGCGGGAGGGCAGAAAAGCCTGAAACCTAGTACCTTACCCTACAGTGTGTTTTATTGGATTTACAGGAAAAAAAAAACTCTTGTCATTTGCAACAACATGGATGGAACTGTGTATTGGCAACAGGCAGGCAGAGCGGTTGGGGGACCCCAGCATAGGGGGCCAGGAGGTTCTGAAGGCAACCAAGTCTCCCAGTTCTCTCTCTCTCACTCTCTCTCTCTCTTCTTTCCTGCAGTCAGGCCGCTCGACTTCCTCTGTAGTCACATCACTGTTTTCTCTTAACCTCTAGGCACAGGTGTCCACAATCAGGCACACGTGCCCCGAGAGCATGCTTCAAGCGCCTTCCATGAACACATCAAGACCACAGGTGATGGCCACAGAGGTGCATGGTGTGAAACACCTGATTAATTCATTAACTCTACAAATTGGAAGGGCTCATGCTCAGCAAAATAGGCCAGAAGGAAAGAAAAAAATCCTGGGTGGTTTTGCTCACATGTGGAATATAGAGAAACAAAAGGGTCAGACAAAACCTATTCAACTCTTTTCTTTAACCGCTTATCTCTTCTTCCTCTTTTCCTCCCATAAAAAACCGGCTTTGCCCCTCCATGGGACAGGTGTTAGGTTTTCTACCTGAAACTATGTACCCCAAATTACTATTATTTGATCCCAAATGAACATGCTTTGCCTTTTCAATTGCATCCTGAATTTTTAGGTAGACAATCTGGCAGGTAAAGAGAACCGGACAAGTGTTCCAGGTGGAAAGGATGGTATAAATTAAGATATCAAGGCAGGAAAGCATGTGATCTATCTAGCTGGTATGCTGGACCCCTGGAGCAATGGTTCACAATTCATAGTCATCTAGACTCCAAAAAAACAAAGCAAAACAACAACAAAACCCAAGCCAGACCTCAGATCAATTAAATCTCTGCAAATGAAGTGTGAGTGATACTTTGATTTATAATAAAATATATATATGTATTTGGTCCTCTTCCCATTTTTGGCACAGAATTCCTAAAACCCTAGGAGTTTTCTGTGGTGAGCGATAAAGGCATCTTTTCTATGTTAATAAGGTGACTTTTTGGGTCACACCTCAAGATGGGGGTGTAACCAACCATGTGATTAGAAAGTTAGAATTTGGGGGGCCTCCCTGGTGGCACAAGGGGTTAAGAAGCAACCTATGAAGCTTTCTGCAGCCACTGCAGCACAAGTTCGATACCCCAGCCAGCCAGGCAGCAACCCATGTGGAACAGCAGACCTCTCCTGACACACCTGCTGCTCCCCTCAGCAGTGTACTTTGGTCAATCTGCCTGTTCTGTTCCCCACTCTTTCTCTGGTGAATCCTCTCACCCCTCCACACCTCTGGCCTGTACCCCAGCTCTTGTATGCATAAATAAATCTTTAAAAAGAGTTAGAATTTTCCATCCCACCCCAACTTCCTAGGAGGAGAGAGAGCTGAAAAGTCCAGTAGAAAATAACTAATGACTTAATCAATCATACCTATGTGACAAAGCCATCATAAAAATCTCAAAGGATGGGGTTTAGAGAGCCTTTCAGCTGGTAAACACAAGGGGTGTTGGGGGGGTGACATGGAAACTCCACATCTCTCTCCCCGTAATATCCCTCCTTTTATAATCAACCAGTGGTTGGGAAATAAAATGTTTATCTGAGTCCTTTGAGCTAATCTATATCAACCCCAAGCAGCTTCCAATCTCTGACTGGTCAGAAGCATAGTTAATAACCCGGACTTTATTTTTTTCTAAGTTTTTTTTTTTAAAGATTTATTTATTTATACAAGCACTGGGTACAGTCAGAGGCGCGGGAGGGTGAGAATTCACCAGAGCCAGTGCGGGGAGCAGAGCAGGCAGAAGGACCGAAGTACACTGCTGAGGGGAGCAGCGGGCGGCAGGAGAGGTCTGTGTGCCATGTGGGACCCTTGCCCAGGGCCGGGGAGCAGCCGGGGATTGAACTGGCGCTGCAGAGGCTGCGGGCAGCTTCGCAACCCAGCGCTCAACCGCTGCGCCACCGGGGAGGCCCAACCTGGACTTTAGATTACTATCAGAAGTGGGGAAGGACAGTCTTACAGCACGGAGCCCTTAACCTGTATGTGACCTTCACCAAGTAGATAGTGCAGAATTGAGTTGAAGCATAGGACACTCAGTTGGTGTTGGAAAATTATTTGGTGATGTGGAAAAACACACACATTGTAATTAGTATCATAAGGCTTCAGGCAATCATGTCTTTTGAAGGTTCTCCAAAATTCTGATGTGCAATCAGGAGTAAGAACGATTAGAAAAAAGTATGGACATTCCTCCAAAAATTAAAAATGGAACTACCATATGATTCAGCAATGCCATTTCTGGGTAAACACCCTCAAGAAATTAAATCCGTATGGTGGCATGTTGCTTAATGATATGGATACTTTTTGAGAGATGTGTCATTAGACAATTTAATCATTGTGCAAATGTTATAGAGTATAAAACCTAGATTGTATAGCCTACTACACACCTTGGCTATATGGTATACCCTATTGGGACCACCACTGTGTATGTGAAATATTAAGTGAGGTATAACTGTAGTTCAGAGAGACAGCTGTTCTCCCATGTCTATTGCAGCACTATTCACAATAGCTAAGGCATGGAAACATATTAGTGTCCATTGAAGGATGAGTGGAATATAATTCAGACGTGTAAAAGAAGGAAATCCTGACATATGAAACAACATGGGTGAACATTGAGTGCATTATGCTAAATGAAATAAGTGAATCAGGTAACTACTTTATGATCTCACTTGTTTGTGGAATCTAGAAACATCAAACTCCTAGACACAGAGTAGAATGGAAGTTGCTAGGATTTGGGGGCAGGAGAAATGTGGAGGTGACCATCAAAGTTTGTAAAAACTTTCAGTTAGGGCCTCCCTGGTGGCGCAAGGGGTTAAGCACCGCAATATGAAGCAATCCACAGCCTCTGCAGCACGAGTTCTATCTCCGGCCGGCCAGGGAGAAACCCACATGGCGCAGCAGACCTCGCCTGTCTCGCCCGCTGCTCCCCTCAGCAGTGTATTTCAGTCTGTCTGCCTGTTCTGCTCCCCACTTTGTCTCTGGTGAATCCTCTCACCACCCCCTACATCTCTGGCTTGTACCCCAGCTCTTGTATGCATAAATAAATAAATAAATAAATCTTAAATAAGCTTTCAGTTATAAGATAAATAAGTTCTAGCATACTTAACAATCCTGTATTGTGTACTTGAGAGTTGCTAAGAGAGTAGAGCTTTAATGCCTTTCCATAACAACATCAAAGGATAATCATATGAGGTGAAGGAGGTAATAACTAATCTTATTGTAACAAGCATTTCACAATATATCTATATGTATCACATCATCACATTGTACACCTTAACCAATGGTATATATCAACGATATCTCCTTAAAGCTGGAGGGAAAGGAATAAGAACCATTCAGCTAGAAACTTAAGCGTCAACCTCGCTACTAAAAATGGTAAGACAGATACTTAAAGAAGTATAGAGTATAAGAGCAAAGGGAAACTGGGGTAGAATAAGGATGACTTAAATATCTCGCAAAATGATCTAGACTTAATTTTGCCGGGAATGGGGCATTATTAATGGCTTTTTGGGGAGATATTATTAGAACTAAGCCAAAGAAGGATTCCTCTATTAATAATACATAAGATGATTTGAAAAGAGAAAAGACTGCAAGCAGAGAAACCAAATTAGGACAATGTCTTCGCAGTGTGCACGTGAAGTGCCCAGGACCATAACATTTTTCACCATCAAATAGAACTTTAAAAAGTTGATTATATCCATTTGTGCTAGAATTTGGGAAAATGAACTCTCTAAGCTTCCACTTCTTGGATAAATACCTGGGAATTGTACTGCTAGGTCATGTGGTAGGTGTATATTTAATTTTATAAGGAACCACCAAACTGTCTTCCAAAGCAGATATAATATTTTACATTGCCACAACGTATGAGCGTTCTCGTTGTTTCACGTCCCTGTTAATGCTTGGTTTTGTTGGTCATCTACATTTGAACCATTCTAGTAAGTGTGTAATGGTATCTCCTTGTGGTCTTAATCTGCATTTTCCAAATAACGAATGATGTTGAGCATGCTTCCCAAGTGCTTATTTACCATCAATACCTCTTTTTTAATGAAGTGTATGTTCAAATCTTTGACTCATTTTATAATTGGGTTGTCTGTCTTTTCATTACCAATTTGTAAGAATCTTTACATATTCTGGATATAAATGCTTTCTCAGATATGTGCTTTGCAACTGTTTTCCCCAGTCCATAGCTTGTCTTTTCATTCTCTTATCTCACTCTCAGTATCTTTCATATGGCAGAAGCTTTTAACTTTGATGAAGTCCAAGTTTTAATTTTTTTACTTTTTTGGCAAATGCTTTTTTTTTGTCCTCACTAAGAAAGCTTTGCCTAACCCAAGGTCACAAATATTTTTATGTTCCCTCTAGAATCATATTGTTTTTACTGTTATCTGTAACTCTAATATCCATTTGACTCAACTTTTATATATTTTATGAGAAGAGGGTTGAAGTTCATTTTTTTGGCAAAACATAGCTGTTTGTTATAGCACCATTTGTTGAAAAGACTAGCCTCCCTCCATTTAAATGACTTTGCACTTTCTCAAAATGAATTGCTATGGATATGTGGATCTATTTCTGGACTTTCTTTTCTGTTCCATGAAGATCCATATGTTACATGGGAAGAAGGAAAGCAAGAGACCGATTGCATAACCCAATTAATGGGGAAGAAGACTAGGATGATAAATTCACTTTTTTAATGTTAATTTGTTCATTTATGCCAAACACAGATTTACTTCTTGTAAATATCCCCACTTGATGTGTATTAGTAGGGCTCTTCTGTTCGCAGCAATTCAGGCCCAGGTTCTGTTCTTGTAGTGACATTGTTGTGGTCGGGGTTTGTCGGACATTCTTCCCAGCCCATTACATCTAGTCAGGAGGCAAGAAAGGAGGAGGGTCTCTCTCCTTTCACTGGCAACATGGTGGATTGTTGACTGCAGTCAGTTGGTCTTTATGGTCAACGGCTGACGCAGAACCATAGCAGAGAATTCTCGCTCCTGGCAAGTCCTACCCCTTTCTTCTCTCAGGCCCTGAGCTCAACCGCTGGTGCTAGAATCTTCCTTGAGACAGACTAACTTCCTTCTAAGGCTGTCTGTCTTGGCCCCTGGGGGGCAAGCATATGCCTTGACTTCACCTGCATGTTCTAGAATCCCCTCAGCAGTTCTTGTTCTTGAACAGTTGTTAGTTGTTCTTCTTGGGAGGGGGAGCAAAGTCAAGAATAAACTGTCACCATCTTGGTGACTTTGTTAAATCCACTTTTTTAAAAAAAAAAGTATGAGTGTAAATCACAGTGACTGCTGGGAAAGAAATAGAATTTGGGGCCTCCCCGGTGGCGCAGCGGTTGAGCGCTGGGTTGCGAAGCTGCCCATGGCCTCTGAGGTGGCGGTTCAATCCCCGGCTGCTCCCCCGCCACCGGAGGAGGGTCCCACATGGCGCGCAGACCTCCCCTGCCGCCCGCTGCTCCCCTCAGCAGTGTACTTCGGTCCTTCTGCCTGCTTTGCTCCCTGCTCTGGCTCTGGTGAATTCTCTCACCCTCCCACGCTTCTGACTGTACCCAGTGCTTGTATAAATGAATGAATGAATGAATGAATGAATGAATAAATCTTTAAAAAAAAGATGTCAAAAAAAACAGAAATAGAATTTGGAGAGGGGTTAGGAGTAATCTATGAAAAGGAACTTCACTTTCATAACTCTCTGTGTAAGTACATCTAATTATAAGGTGATATCTCATTGAGATAAATAAATAATATTGGATTTTTAACATGAGCATGTTCTACTTTTGTATTCAAAAATTTTTAAATAAAAACTATGGGTTGAAATAGAGATTAGAAAATTGACGTATGACTGGGAACGCCCCGGGGGCCGTTGACTGATGTACCTTGTGTCCCAGAGACTGATCAGAGGAACACATTGTTAATACAATTGGAACCATGGGTGGGGGTCAGGATTATGATTAACATGATTAGCAGACTAACCCCCCGGCTAAAGCCCTAAATAACATAATCATAGGGCCTCCCTGGTGGTGCAAGGGGTTAAGACACAACCTATGAAGCTATCAGCAGCCTCTGCAACACAAGTTAAATCCCCAGCCAGGGAGCAACCCACATGGTGCAGCAGACCTCTCCTGTCTCACCCACTGCTCCCCTCAGCAGTGCATTTCAGTCAATCTGTCTGTTCTGCTCCCCACTCTGTCTCTGGTAAATCCTCTCACCCCCCACACCTCTGGCCTGTACTCCAGATCTTCTATGCATAAATAAATATATCCTTTTTTTTTTTAAAGAGGCATGTATTTTCATTTGTTTATTTATTTGTTTGTTTGTTTGTTTATACATGCACTGGGTACAGTCAGAAGAGCGGGAGGGTGAGAGAATTCACCAGAGCCAGAGCGGGGAGCAGAGCAGGCAGAAGGACCGAAGCACACTGCTGAGGGGAGCAGCGGGCGGCAGGAGAGGTCTGTGCGCCATGTGGGACCCTCCTCCGGTGGCCGGGAAGCAGCCGGGGATCGAACCGGCACCGCAGAGGCTGCGGGCAGCTTCGCAACCCGGCGCTCAACCGCTGCGCCACCCGGGAGGCCCAATAAATATATCTTTAAAATAATGATAATAATATAATCATATTTCCAGTTTGATAGACACTTTTCTCTTTGTTCTATCAATAAAAAGGTCAGGATCTTGCTCTTCAAGCAGCATCCTGCATCCTACAGCCTGCTCCACGATTCCCGTTTCACTTCTTTCTCAGTGTGGTGCTGCTGGCGCAACAGGGAGAAAGGAATAAAGGTGACACTAAGGTTATGAGACCACACACTGGGTTAGATGAGGGGGGTCAGCTGGAGAGATGGGGTTCATGGAGGAGAAGACGTGCTGGGCGTGAAATATGTGGGCTATGAGAAGCTGGGTGGCCCCCAGAGAGCAACATGCACACAGCAGATGGTGGAGGTGAACCTCAGGCGGGGAAAGTAGAAAGCACAGCGAAATCACTGGCACCGAGTTATTAGTAAAGATATGAGAGTAAATGACCATGCTCAGAAGCAGAGAACAGGAAGAAGAGGGCTGGGGACAGGCACTCGAGAAAGAACCTTCATTTTGGAAAAGTGAAGCAGAGTTGAGGGAAAGGCAGAGAAAGCTGAGGAGAACAGGAATGTGCTGGGGGGAACGTTTCAGAAGAAAAAGCTCAATGTCAGGGATGACAAGGACTGAGAAATTCTCTTTGGGCTGCATGGTGTGGTCATTGAAAAACAGCTTTCTGGGCCTCCCCGGTGGCTCAGCGGTTGAGCGCTGGGTTGCGAAGCTGCCCGCAGCCTCTGCAGCGCCAGTTCAATCCCCGGCTGCTCCCCGGCCACGGGAGGAGGGTCCCACATGGTGCACAGACCTCTCCTGCCGCCCGCTGCTCCCCTCAGCAGTGTACTTCGGTCCTTCTGCCTGCTCTGCTCCCCGCTCTGGCTCTGGTGAATTCTCTCACCCTCCCGTGCTTCTGACTGTACCCAGTGCTTGTATAAATAAACAAATAAACAAAACAAACAAATAAATAAATAAATCTTTAAAAGAAAAAAAGAAAAGCAGCTTTCTGTTGAAATTAGGAGGGTGCAAAGAACGAGGATAAAAGAATGAGCTGGTTGGGGACTCCCAAGGGGCGCAGAGGTTAAGTCTCAGCATTACCAAGCTCTCACCAGCCACTGTGGCCTGAGTTCGATCCCCCGCCAGGGAGCAACCCACATGGCGCAACAGACCTCTCCCTACTGGCCCGCTGCTCCCCTCAGCAGTTGATCTACCTTTTCTGTTCCCCATTCTGTCTCTGGTAAATCCTCTTACTCCCCACATTTTTGGCCTACACCCCAGTTCTTGTATGCAGAAATCAATAAAATAAATCTTAAAAAAAAAAAAAGAATGAGCTGCTTGGGTAATGATGGACAATGTTGTACAGGAGGGTTTAGATATATTTTAGGATAGACAAGACTGAACATCCCCATAGACAGAAGATGTCTGAAGCCAGTGAGAGAATAAATGCAAGATAGAGAGAGTTGACAAATTCTTAGAGGTTTGAGGTAAATTCTTAGAAGTGATTCCTGTGAAAACACAGTCAGCAACCCAATGTCCAGTGTCAGGAAACGATCTTGATACAATTACAGCAGTAAAACAAGAAGGAATGTTCTGTTTTTGCTACAATAACTATGAAGGGAGGAACACTAAATATAAAATGGTTTACAAACTGACATAAAGCAATATGTATGGCTGGGAAGGAATTGTGCCCCAAAAATTGTATGAAGATAATGGGATGATGGGCATTCTTTGATAGTGTGGTTGCATTTGTCTTTTCAATAACAAATGTTTAGAAAAAGGCAATACCTTCCTTCAAGAAAAGAGAAAAATGACAAACGATGACCTAGGTAGCTTCGCGGTTTCCAAAATGATGCTCCCTCCTCCCCTCCCCAAGTCTCAGTGTTGGGTGACACAATTTGGATTGTGCATCTGAACATCTCACAAGAAAAAGATCGGCTGGAATTATAGTCAGTTTTCACGGAAGTTTTCACAGACTTCTTGGGGCTGATCTGGGTCTTCAACAGCAGGAACAAAGGGTGACGTTTGTTAAAGGAAGGAAAAGGAAGAGGAGACAGGACATCGCAGAAACAAGCAGAAGCAAGAAAGTCAAAATGAGATGAATTTGAGCACAGGTGATTTGGCTAATTAGAGAAAAAGCTAATTAGAAGGAATTTGGGAAGAGCAAACAGCTCAGATTGTAGTAAGCAAAGAGTTTAGATGCCATGATCTAAATGGAATAATTACCTCAATTTACCCCAATTCCTATGGAGGACCTCCTGCCTAGCACCCGTGACCCCACATACAATATTTAAAATTAGGATCCCCCGGCCTCCCTGGGTTAAGATGCAACCTATGGGGCCTCCCCGGTGGCGCAGTGGTTGAGCGCTGGGTTGCGAAGCTGCCCACAGCCTCTGCAGCGCCGGTTCGATCCCCAGCTGCAACCCGGCCACGGGAGGAGGGTCCCACATGGCGTCTCACATGGTCTCTCCTGCCGCCCGCTGCTCCCCTCAGCAGTGTGCTTCGGTCCCTCTGCCTGTTCTGCTCCCCGCTCTGGCTCTGGTGAATTCTCTCACCCTCCCGCGCTTCTGACTGTTCCCAGTGCTTGTATAAACAAACAAACAAATAAACAAACAAAGAAATCTTAAAAAAAAAAAAAAGCAACCTATGAAGCTGTGTGGGGCCTCTGCAGCAAGGGTTCAATCCCCTGGCAGGGAGCAACCCACATGGTGCAGCAGACCTCTCCTGACTCACCCGCTGCTTCTCATTAGTGTACTTTGGTCAGTCTTCCTGTTCTGCTCCCCACTCTGCCTCTGGAGAATCCTCTCACCACCCCCGGCACCTCTGGCCTGTACCCCAGTTATTGCATGAATAAATAAATAGATCTTTAAAAAATAATAAAATAAAATTAGGATCCTGATCTTGAATGGATGGGGCTGGGGGGGGTCTATTCCTCTTGCCCAGTTTGGTAGCAATAATGGCCAATAAGAACATTCCGGCCTTTGCCTCTCTGTGCCTTTGTCCAACCTCCTCCCCCCAATACACAAGGTGCCTCCAACCCACTGGTTCAATCTCTGATTGTACTCTCCAGAATCAATCCCCACCATAGCCCCAAAGCCGCATGGGCAGTTCTCCTGAGGCTGCCAAAAATCTGCAGAAACACAGCAACAGTTGGTGAAAGCTGTTTTTAGAATCCACCTCATCCTCTGGCAGTCTAACTCTAACTCACATATGACTGTGTTCTGAAACTCATTAACTCTGGCTCAGATTCAGAATGAGAATAATAGCCTAGCTCAGTTCCTTCTTCCACCTTGTCATGAGTTCCGATCAATTACATGGATAGAGCTAAAGCCACACTAACCACATATCTGTCCTGATTTCCCCGCTTCTCTAGGAAACTCCCTCTCACTCAGATCCCAAGAGGGACACCTTCCTAGGAGAGGTGTTTGCTCTTGTACCTCCTGGAGTTGTGGGCAGGACAGCCTCACTCCTGGGAGTCCTCCCTGATCTCAGAGCCTTTCCTCGGTGTTCCCGTCAGTCCTTGGGATACTTCTGTCACTGCAGTGACCTTGCAGTAGAAATCTTCCATGTCTGTAAGTTCTTCAAGGGCAGAGACCTTCTTGTTTTCATCTCTTTTTCCCTAGTGCCTGGTGCAGTGCTTGGCAGGCTGTAAGGCTCAATTAATGCTTATTAGATGAACAAAAGCAAGTATAAGAACTAAGACCCAAGCCAGTCTCTTCCCTCTTCTCAGTCCTCTCTGCATCCCAATTAGCAATCACCTAATTAATTAATCAAATTAACTCAGTGAATTAATCTAAGGGGGGTGTGAGTCTGTCGACAGTTCTTTGGTTCCAGGGCCAGAAAAGATGTCTCGGCATCCACTTACCCATTCCTACACAGACTTCACAAAATGTCAAGAAGTACTAGAGCCCTCTGCTATATTTAATGAAGCAGCAGCTGAAGATTTCTTGAGATATATAAAAGTTAATTTCAGACATGACATTACCTTGGCCTTGTACAGAGTTCGGCAAGTGACGGTAATTGGCAGCAGCAAACAATTACTACATTTTGTGAACTGAGGCTTTTTGCAGAAATAGAGGAAGAACACAGTCTCTGGCCTTTAGGAAATGACAATCTCCAACAATAAAATACGCTTAGAAAATTCAAATTTTATGAGGTCTGGGTGAACATCCTGAAAAGCTGAATGATAACATTATCTGCCCACAAACAGCTCTGTGCGGACTCAGTCACCACTTAGTGGTGAAGAAGTTTCTAGACCAGCGCTGTCCGGAATAATATACTGTGATGGTGGAACTGTTCTTAAGGTCTGTGCTGTCCAGTGAAGTAGCCACTAGTCACATAGGGCCATGAGTGCTCAGGGTTTGGCTCATGTGATTAAGAGGTTGAATTCTTTTTTTTCCAGGATTTATTTTTATTTATTTATGCATAGGAGAGCTGGGGTGCAGGTCAGAGGTACAGGGAGCAGTGAGAGGAGTCAGCAGAGACAGAGTGGGGAGCAGAACAGGCAGATGTACTGAAATACACTGCTGAGGGGAGCAGCGGGCGGGACAGGAGAAGTCTGCTGTGCTGTGTGGGTCAGCTCCCTGGTTGGGGATTGAACTCATGCTGCAGTGGCTGCTGATAGCTTGATAGTGCTAAGACTTAACCCCTGCGGCACCAGGAAGGCCCTAATGTTACTTAATTTTAATGAATTTAAGTTTATTTAAATTTATTTAAATTTAAGTTAAATTTAAATTCAGGTCAGAGTCAAATTCAACCACCATCACCTGTGATCACAGATATCAGAGGAAATCCCAGGAGCAATACAGACTAATCACCAGGTGAATAAAACAATGAAACACATCTGCAAATTAAACATCTGTTATGAAAATAAACTCTTCCTAAATAGGAAAACGAAGCTTCAAATACTCCCCATCACCCTCCAATAAAGTCCATGGCTCAGCAGACCCTCTAAAGGTTCTCAGACTCCTGCAGGGAAGTCCAGCCACTGGGACCTTTCCAGGAACTGCCAGGGCCCTCCTTAGGCACTCCTCACCCATCCACCCCCTGCCCCCCCCCCCCCCCCCCCCGCCTATCACCCAGACTCCTTTGGCGCCTCCTCACCCAGCCTTCTCAACTGCCCCACCCCTTCTGCTGCTCTCTTCCTTAGCAGTCACTACTCGAAACTGTACATTTATTTCTGCACTGGGCTTCGAGTCTAGCTTTGCCGCTCAGTCAAAATCTCCAAGTGAACGAGACCATGACGTCTTGTTTAGAGAGGGATATGGACACAAAGTAAATGGTACAAGCATTTGAAGCAAAACTATCTGGATTAATGTCACAGCCCCACCGTTTATTGGCCCCTGTGCCTCAGTGCCCTCATCTATGAAATGGAACAATAATACGAGAATTATTCATGGGGTGGCATCAAAGTGAAATCAGTTGATATACATGAAGCACACAGAAAAGAGCCTTAGCACATAGCAAGCTCTATGTTAGTGTCAAGTTTTCTTTGCCACTATTTGCTCCGTGCCTAGCAGAGTATCTGGCACATAGTAGGTTCACCTTCCCACCAGACTAGTGTTACATAATGATGATAGTGACCAGGTAAATAAAACAATGAGACACATCTGCAAATTAAACATCTGTCATGAAAATAAACACTTCCTAAATATAAAAACGAAGCTTCAAATACTCCCCATCACCGTATAATAAAGTCCATGGCTCAGCAGACCCTCCAAAGGTTCTCAGACTCCTGCAGGGAAGTCCTGCAGGAGTGACACTGACTTTTGTTTTTAAAGACACAGACACCAAATTAATGAAGTATCTTCCTGCTTCTAGCTTCAGAGAGACTGAAGTACTACTATGCAATGGCTTTGCCATGTCTATAAAATCACCTACTGATGTTCACTGTTCACATAAGGAGGTAACTTTGTGACTTGCCACTCTTGTGCTTCAAGTTTTTAGTTTTGGTGATTGAGATCACTTGGTTTAGATGAAGACAGACTTGACTTTATTATTTTGCCATTTAATAACCAAGTAAGTTGGGCAGAATTCTTCTGAGCTATGGTTCCTTCACCTAAAGTTGTTAATACCCACTTCATAGCATTGTATGAAAATAGCTTAGAGAATCAGGCAAACCCCTCGGTACGATAATTGACATCTAAGGAAATTACTACTCAATTCTTTGCTGGAATTTTATTTAAGAAATTTGTAACTTTATTCAAAAAATGAAATTGGCTTTGAATAGAATTTTAGAGAATTTTCCTTGTCACTGTTAAGAATAGTACCTTTTGAACTCATAGAATTAAATTTGGGATCATGCCATATTTCTCATTTTTCTAAATTGAACTTTAATTTTTTATTACAGTGTTTAAAAAAAGCAGAGTATATTAGAAGAACGTTATGAATTTTAAAATTATCTATAATTTCACCATCCCAAAAGAAACACAGTTAACATTAGACTATCTGCTCTTTCGGATATTTTATAATGTACACACATACAAACACTAATAGAAAATTAGGACCAGATTTTACATAAAAGCTCGTTTAATTAAAAACACCCTTTCACCTGGGCCTCCCCTGGTGGCGCAGCGGTTGACCGCTGGGCTGCGAAGCTGCCCACCGCCTCTGCAGCACCAGTTCGATGCCCGGCTGCCGGTGAGGGTCCCACATGGCACGACAGACCTCTCCTGCCGTGCCCGCTGCTCCCCTCGGCAGTGTATTTCGTCGGTCTGCCTGTTCTGCTCCCCGCTCTGGCTCTGGTGAATTCTCTCACCCTCCCGTGCTTCTGACTGTACCCCGTGCTTGTATAAATAAATAAATAAATCTTAAAAAAAAAAAACACCCTTTCACCTTAATAAATCCTATTTCCAAAACATCAGTTTTTAATGGTGGCGTTGTGTTCCAGGGTATGCACTAATCAGGAGCTGTTAGGGTGACTTAGGCAGCTTTTAATATTTTACCATTCTAAGCAAAGCTGCATTAAACACTGCTTGGTATGCTCATCAGTCCTCAGTCCATCCTCTACCCCTCTCCACCATGCCCTTTGCTTTCAGATAGCTGACCTTTGCAAGACTGCGCCATCTAGTGTCCTATGGGTTTGGCCACAGAGAGGCTCCAGCAAGAATTCCAATAACGGGAAAAGAGCAGGACCAGGCATTTTTTCCCCCAGCTCCCTGCCTCAAGCACTACTTGTGTGCTTGAGCAGGAGGCCTTGAAGTTGGGGGGAGGTTCTCTCCTACGACTACCCTCCTAGGTTCGCGTACCAGCTCCCTCCTGTTGTACCTTCATACTCAGAGCGGTATGGTATCCCCACCACTGCTAGACTGACTACTCCACCAACCCTTGTCAGTTTCCACCAACCTGCCCACACCTTTAGAAAGAATCCTTCATTTAAGTTCTCCCCACTGACCTGTGTAAGTGTGCCTTTTTCTTACAGTTTTATAATAAATACACACAACTTTGTAAGTATATTCCTCTACACGTCTTTTGTTATCACTTGAAAAACTGGTGAAATGAGAATTCGTTTGTTAAAATATTTTGATAAGCTTGTCAGCTTACCATCCAGTATTCTCCCTCCAGCAGTGCATTAGAGTGTCAGCCTCAGGCCCCCATCCAACTTGCTACTACAGCTCTTTTTATCTTCTGCTGCATTGGTTGACATTACTGATATGGAGAGAAGCTCATCTTTGGTAAGTGTGTGTCTGGGAGAGGCGCCCTATAATCCTTGTCTATTTGCTTTGGTTATTCTTGCATAGCTTTCTGTTTTTTTCCTCCACTATCACATATTACAAATTGACATGCTAGCTCATTCTTAGCCTCTAATAATCCATTAATATTTTAGTTGATTTCGCGTCAGCCATTTGTATGAGGATCTTGTCTTTCCCCATCATTCTGTCAAAGGTAAAATCATTTTCATGTCACTTCTCTTGTGCAGAAACTTCTCGTTTTTTGGATTTCAGTTAACTCGGTTGACTTTTGACTGCAGTCCTCTCCAGAAAAGTTATGATTTTGTAGGTTATCTGATTTTTTTCTTGTCACTTGCTATACCATGAGCCAAAGTGAAACACCCCGTTTAGTTTTTTTAAATTTTAATGAACTCTTAACAATATTTTTCCTTTGATAGCATTTATTGAATACTTAATACATGCGAGGATACTACTAAGCATTCAATATTTTTATACTTTTCTTGCCTATATATGTATATATACAGCCATATATATGTACATATATATTTTTTTTTTGTACCATCGTTCATTTTTGTACAATGTTTGATTTCTCCTCTGAGGTGTGCCTGTAAAATTCCCATCACCAAGTCACCAGTGAACCATCACCATACTTTTATAAAAAATAAGACAGAAAATGATATTCGCTACCACATTCAATGTGCAAGTAATTGCTAATGGCAGGAATCAATAGCTTGCCTCTCCCAGGTTACACAGAAAGCTACTTATTTACTATTGAGAAGTAATATGAATTATTTCATCGTGCAAAGCAGCCACCATGTACACCTGCAGCAAATACAACAGAGTGTGTGAATACCTTCTAGAACAACTGGCCAGAACATAGTGAAGGAGGAAAGACAAAAACTGGAAACTACTAGGAAAAGAAATTTCATTTTTCTAAAAATCTGCAGCATCCACACTGTCTGAAAGGTAGGACTTACCAAGTTCATTCAGTTTTGCTTTCCTCACACTCCACCACTGAAATCTTTCCAGACTTCAAAACAGTATGGTTCCAATGTTGGCAGTGGTACAACCCACAGGCTGCACAGCAGGCAGAGGCAAGGCAGAAGCAGTCACCTTTCATGCCGAGGACACGGCGTAAGAGATGTGGGGAAGCGTCTGCCTGCCTGGGCTGACAGGTGTAAATCATAACAGAAAGCTTTCTAAAAGAGACCCAGGGCAGAAGCCCTGTAGCCAAGTGTTAGGGTAATATTGATCTGACTCTTGTCTATGCTGATCATTAAACACCTTAGCATAGCGAGAGGACTTAGAACAGTACTTGTCACACAGTAGAGGTGCAATAAATGAAGCTATAGTATTACTATTTCTCATAATTGCTTTGCATATCTCAAAGATAGAGATTTCAGTCCTTAGGACTTTTATTTGGATTCCAATGTCCAAATTAATTCTTTAAATGTTATCTACCCTGTTTTAATTGCCTAGAGGACTCTTCACCTTTAAAGCTCAAAAATCAAAGTATTTACATAGGGTTCATAGTTTTCAATGCTAGTTTATGATAGGACCCTGGACATGCTTTTAAACTTTGGGCTCAGTTTATTGTTTCCAGTTCTAGGAAATGTTTCTCTATTATAAACCAGGTTAAACTGCTAGTCTAGTGCTTTCTCAGAAATTCCTTTTAATCTACAGTTGTATCTCTGTGCTTTGTTGCCTAGATCAATTATTTTGTTGGTACTGTTATAACCTTCTGTATTTTAAATTTGAAATTACAATAAAAATAACACATAATTCAGAAACCATACAAAACTTAAGGATGTTGTTGACTAATAGGTTAAAATACAGCCTTTCGTATATAACTAGGTAGCAATTAGGGCGATTGTATTTTTCTAAATATTTGCCCAGAAGAACCCCTTAGGAAACAAAATGCATTCTGTGCCTTTCACCAGCATGTACTCACGACGTGCTGTTGGCCACACCGAGGTGGGCCGTGCTCAGGGACAGGGTGAGTGTGCACTGCTCACCCTGGACGACAATTTTCATAAACTTTGGGAGTCTAGTATATTCACATCTAGAAATGTAGTCGAAGAAAATAAGCAGACATGCAGATGATGATTTATGTACCAAACCATAGCTAACAGTAAATCCCCAACAATAGAACGATGATTAAATAAACGATACACAGAACATTTAATGAGGTCATCAAGTCTAAATGTGATGCTTTCAATTATGTAGGAAAATGCTAGCAAAATAGTATCAATCCAAAATAGCATAATACAAAATTGTATTTGCATAATCTCCCACTTAACAATGGTTCAACTTAAAGATCTTTTTGACTTTTATGATAGTGTGAAAGCAACCAGCACTCATTCAGTGGAAACTATACTGTGAATCTGGATTTTTTCAGGCTCTTCTGTGACCAGGGCAGAGCTGAGGGGCAGCTGGCAGTCAGCCAGGAGATCAGGAAGGCACTGTACAGCGGACACTACAGTGGACCATTTTTGGATACAGATGGTTCCCCACTTAACGACAGTTTGACTTAAGACATAATGATGGTGTGACTTAGGATACTTTCAACTTATAATAAGTTTATGCAGATGGATGTAACACCATCATAAGTTGAAGAATTTCTGTATACCCTTAATATTAAAGGATATGCATGTGACTATTTACAATAGATAAGATATGGAAACAACCCAAATGCAAAAAATTGATGACTGCATCGAGAAGATGTGGTCCATATACATAATGGAATATTACTCAGCAATGAAAAAAGATGAACTCATGCCATTTGCAGCAACATGGATGGAGCTGGAAGGGTTTATGCTCAGTGAAATTAGCCAGAAGGAAAAGGAAAAACATCGGATGGTTTCACTTATAGTGGGCTATAGGGGAACCAAATAAGGGATGAGGAGAAAAATAATCATAATAAAAAATTTAAAACCAAAATTAACAGGCAACTATAAACCAGAGACATTCTGCAGGGGAGAGGAAAGGAGAGGGATCAAAACAGGGGAGGGAAGGGCACAAGGAACTATGGTGATGGCGCATGGGTGAATTGGTGGTAGGAACGTTATGGGGACTACGCCTGAGAGGAGAAAGTGAATATTGTACAAAAATGAACAATGATGTAAAATATATATAAATAAATTTGAATAAAAAGAACATGCGCATGAAAAAGACTGAAAAGAAAAATCCTAAAGCACTAACAGCGATTATCTCTACACAGTAGCACTATGATTCCCTACTTAATAGATTTCTATATTCTCTGAAATTTCCACAATGTTATATTCCTAATTAATAATAAAGAGGTAAAAGATACAATAATATATTATTTTAAAAATAATAAATATGAGGTGGTGGATGTGCTAACTAACCGTATTGTGGTGATCGTTTCACAGTATGTACATGTGTTCAATCACCTTGCACACTTTAAACGCACAGGCTGGAAAAATTTTTAAAGTAAAAATAACATTATAAATCAATATAAAAACTCAAAATGATACTTAAAACAAAATTTACACCTTCAGCTTACACCAAAAAAGGGAAATTGCTGCAAACACATGTAAGACATAAATAAATATTACTTATGAATGTTTAGACCTATAGGTCTAAAATAAAAGTTGCCAAATGCTTTTAAAAAAATAAAATAATATATGCCTTCATCAAGTAAAGTTTACTAGGGTGTATAAAGTAGAATTTACTAAGGAGCTTTCAATTCATAAAAGCCATTAATATAATCATTTTAGTTGACTTAAAGGACTAAAATTATATGATTATATCAAAAGATAACAATTCCTACTAAAAGCTCCCAAAGAATAGAAATAGAAGATGCTATTCTCTTTATAATAGAGAACATTTGTTTAAAACCAACAATTAACTTCATATTTAATGAGCAAATATCCAAAAATATCTTTTTATTACAATTTTATTTAACACAAAGACAAAACAGAAATACATAAGAAAAGACAAATAGTTCTGTAGCTATGATTTTATATTAAAAAAACAAATAGGCCAATTAAAAGAACAAAGACAAGTCACCAAAAGACAAATATTTTAAACATTAATAGCATTCTAATGATAGAGGTTCCCGTACTGAGCAGCAAAACAAATGTTTAGCCAAGAAAGAATTCATGTAGTAAGAGCTATATAAGACCTAGACAAAAACAAGAACAAATTATAATGCAAGAAATCAAGAAACAAGTCAATGATGGAGAGTCTTTACCTTATTGTACATGTGAACATAAGTCTTAAAGAGTTCATTTTAGACCCAGGTGATTAAAGTTGAAACACCATAAAGACATTGACCTTATACAACACCTTCCTGGGGAAAAACCTTTTTGAATAATAAAAATACATGTGGAGGGCCTCCCCGGTGGCACAGCGGATGAGCGTTGGGTTGCGAGGCTGCCCGCGGCCTCTGCAGCACCGGTTCGATCCCCGGCTGCTCCCCCACCACCAGAGGAGGGTCCCCCATGGCGCGCAGACCTCTCCTGCCGCCCGCTGCTCCCCTCAGCAGTGTACTTCAGTCCTTCTGCCTGCTCTGCTCCCCGCTCTGGCTTTGGTGAATTCTCTCACCCTCCCGCGCTTCTGACTGTACCCAGTGCTTGTATAAATAAATAAAAATAAATCTTAAAAAAAAAAAACATGATCTTAAAAAAAAAAAATACATGTGGAAAGAAAAAAGAACAACAAAGACCAGCATGATACTGATTCAGTGAATTGAAACGCTGTTTCACTCAATATATGGCAAAAAGTATTTAACTACCAAGTATGAGGATTACCAAGAAGAAATAACAGCTTTGCTCAAAGTTAGGGAATAAAAACACAAAGTAATGCCATGTACTGTAGCCAGTGCTGGGCTGGAGCTTTGAGAGCACCAAGAGAGCTCCGCTGGGGTCATGAAAGGCTAAAGGGCTTTTTTTTTTTTTAAGATTTATTTATTTATGCCTATAAGAACTGGGGTACAGGCCAGAGGTGCAGGAGGTGAGAGGATTCACCAGAGACAGAGCAGGGAGCAGAACAAGCAGATCTACTGAAATATACTACTGAGGGGAGCAGCAGGGGAGCCAGGAGAGGTCTGCTGTGCCATGTGCAGCAACCTGGCTGGGGATCAAACACATGCTACAGTGGCTGCTGATAGCTTCACAGTGCTGACACTTAACCTCTTTCGCCACCAGGGAGACCATTTTAAAAGGATCTAATTTTGCCAGGTTTTGAACCAGAAGGGAAGGAGTAGCTCTTACAAAAGAGGGAACATTCACAACCACAGGGGTCACGAGAAATGGCACAATCCAAGAACTGCAAGTAGGTCAACACATACAATATCCGTGTGCATTTTAAATATTCAGTTAAAAGTCAATATTTTAAAAACCTGAAATTCCTGATGCAAGTCTGGATTACTGGCTTCTTTCGACAAACTGGACAATGTGACAAGCTGGGCCCACATTCCCACAGGCCCAGAAGGAAACAGAAGACAGCACCCCTTTCAGAGGGGACGTTAGCACAGCATTCCCTCTCCCGTCACTTCTCTGACATCCAGCTCGGTCCACTTAATGCCCCTTTCCTGTCTCTGAAGGCGCTGATGTTTACATCCACCCTCCATAGGATGGGGGCCAATGGAGGTTATGGCAGAAAGAGCATTATGATTAGGTTTGTGTTTCCAAAGATCACCAGGCAGCAAGATGGAAAGCAGAGGGAGGCGATGGCAGTTAGGAGAGTGATGCAGCCTGCAAAGTGCAGTCAATTACAGATTACAACGGGGCTCTTTCATGAGGAACAGCAGGCGCCACCTAGCACCTCCCACCATAAACTCTCACCAGACATGACTTGAAACTACTGAGTTACCACTGAGTTACATATCGCTGGAATATATGCCATCAGGGATGAAGGTCTGAAACCAGGCAGTATGGAGGGGTGGAAAGAAAGGGGCAAAAAAGGGGGAAAAAAAATCTCCAGCACTGGGTAACCAGATGATGGTGCGCGGGTGAAAGGGGAGAAAGAAACGTACAGGACAAGTTGCAGGTTTGGGGTTTAAGTCATTAAGTGGTGACACTCAAAAGGACGAACATGCCTGGAGAAAGGTTCATCATTCAATGTAGAATGTAAACTGCAGAGCCCACAGACATGTAGCTTCTTCCCACCAGCCTCAATAAATTACCAAAGACCAGCTGGAACAGAGTAACTCTCTAACTGCTGAATCATCAGATGAAAACAACAGAAATGATGATATAAAGTGTCTCTGCAGAATGAATACCAACGGAAGACAAAAACGTAGTGTTGGAGAAAGGAATAAAATATCGTCACCAAAATTACATATACTTTGTATACGAGTATAATTATAAGATATATAAAAAGAACACTAAAATACAGAAGTCTCTCCATGTAAAGGATATACATGAACACGCTACACTGTTTCCATTCAGGATTTATGATGGCTTACCCAAAAAGTACACTTAGTAAAAGAATAAAATGTAAATAACAAAGATAATAATAAAATAATAAAATGCAAAAATAATTTTTAAAAAATAGCACCTATCAGAACTAGCAAAAAAAAATATTGTTGTTGACGAGAGATAACAGAAATCGCATGAGTCTTACTGTCCATGAGGAGAAACAGCAACTTCTCACTTTAAAAAGGACATTTTTGCACATCTCCCCCAATGGAAAAGATAGCATTCTACAATAAACATTTCTCTAAATTAAAAAAAAAAATTAGCTTTCCAGAAAAAAAGCATCACCTTGTCCCTAATTTCTCAAATGTTGCATTTTTGCAGGGCAGTTGAACTAAAAAAAAAAAAAAAAAAAACCACTTTGCACACTGACATTTAGGGGTATTACTACAGCAAACACAGAGAGAGGGTTTCGTAAATTTGCTTCTCTGTGGTACATTTGATAAAGATTAAACATCTAAGTGTGACTGGGGAGGGCTCAGAGAGAGGGAAGGAAGCGGCGAGTCAGCATGGCAGGGGTGAGGCATGTAGCTTGCTGATGGCCCCTCCTGAAGCACAGAAAAACTGGATAGAGCTTAGAGGGAGAGGAACTACACATCCTTCCGCCTGCAGCAGCTGGCTTTAGTTGAAAGTTTAGTAAGAGATGAAGAGAAGACAGTGGGGTAGAAATCCCTGGCGAGCAGTCAGAGGATGGAGCCACAGGAACAGAGTATGGGTGATGTCCTACTATGCAAATCAAGGAGCCCAGCTGAAGGCGACCCCACAGCAGCACAGAAGGCCCAGGAATGAAAAGCAGGTACAAAATGCACAAAAGACACACAGAAAGCAGACACAGAGAAAAGTGACTCACACGTATGTTTAAAGAAACACATGTCGAAAGACAGTATCATTTAGCACCTACATGCTAAGCAAAAGCAAAGGATAACTTGAAAATTTTGATATCATGTGGATTTTAAGAACTGTACTCAAGATTTGTTAGGAAAAACGGAAACATCCCAGAATAAGGGCAAGAGTTACGTAAACGATGATGTATTAGTGTGTCTGTGCACACAAAGGATTATGCATGATAAATGTCAACCGACATGGAAAGATGTTTATAGAATATTAAATTTAAAAAGAGTATAAAGTGTAAGTACTCTGTGAATACCACAGTGCAAACTGTGGATAGAAAACACTGGTTCACTTACATCACAAATCAGTAGGAAACTGCCTCTTTCTGGCTCCACCAGCTTGGGGGAGCTCAGGGGCTGCACCCAGAAGAGCCACCTGCAGGGCTTGCCCTGGACCCACCACATCTGCACATGAGTTTTACCCACTCTTTGCCTGCTCAATGCCCAACCCCATCCCCAGCCACTCCTCCCCAATTTTATCCTCCACTGAGGAGGATTTTATTCTCCATTTCCATCTTCTTTAATTTTCACAACAGCCTGTGATGTAGGTATGATTGGGGCCATTATAAACCAACAATTATATCTAGGAACGGTTGCAGATGAAAGCTCAGGGAAGCTGCGTTTCTGACCTTCCAACTGGTCAAGCTGCGGCCTTTCTCACAGAAGGCCTTCACGGTTTACCTGCACCTGCCTTCTTGGGAGACTGAGCAGGGACAGAAACCAGAGGCCTGGCTTCCGCGGCCCCAGCTGCGTGCACTCCTTGCTTCTCCAGGCCCTGTGACTGCTCCCCAGAGGAGGCTGAATTATCTGAAAAGAAGAAAAAGGTGAGCTTTCCTAAGACAGCCCTGGCCTCGTTCTCAGTTTCTTATTTATGTTAGGCTATGGCGCAGCTAATCAGATTTCAGACAAAACTCCCAACACGTTGATGTAGAGAGTTTGGAGATGAACACACACTCACAGCCCAACAGCAAAAGTCTCTCTTTTGTATGTAGGAGAGACCCACTACGCAAGGCCAGGAGAAAATGATGACAGGCCCCATGTGCAGGATAGAGAAGGGCCCTGCCCCGTTTGGAGCTCCCTGATGGCCTCTGACTTTATGTGCAGAGTCCTCCCTGCCTTCAAACTGACTGCTCAGAAGTCAGCCACCGCCAGCCCAACATCGGAAAACCACAGAGGCTTAGCAGCAGCTCTGACGTTGTGAGTTGGTTTCCTATCACTGATTCCTCTCATGTTGAATCATGAGATGATTCACCAGAGACAGAGTGGGGAGCAGAACATCTGGGCTAGTATTTGCATGATAACGGGACTGAAGGGTCCGCCGGCAATTAATAATTACTGTGCACCACGGCGAGTGGAAGCTGACCATGCATGGTTCTACTCTCTATCTTCCAAATTTTTCTGTGATGTGGCTAAAATTTCTTAAAAGTTAAAAGAAAAATAACTTTAATTCCGTTTTATCGAGGAAAGCCATTCACACGTTATCCTGACCTTGTGATCAGTGGCCCATCTCCTTCCTATGTTTTCCCTCTTAAGGTTGTTCTCCCTATACTAGGGAGCTACTCAAACACTTGGGCCGATGCTATTAGCAGGCAGTGCTGAAGACAAAGCCCATGGCTTCCCTCCTTTGGTTAGTATCACCTTCTATATCATGAAATTTTTTTTTTAAGATTTATTTATTTATGCATACAAGAACTGGGGTATAGGCCAGAGGTGTGGGGGGGTGAGAGGATTCACCAGAGACAGAGTGGGGAACAAACAGACAGATTGAAATACACTGCTGAGGGGAGCAGTGGGCAAGCCAAGAGAGGTCTGCTGCACCATGTGGGTAGCTCCCTGGCCAGCCAGGGATCTAATTCGTGCTGCAGAGGCTGAGGACAGCTTCATAGGTTATGTCTTAATCCCTTGCTCCACCAGGGAGGCCCAATATATCATGAAATGTTGACAATTCTAAGCTTCCGCAAGAACACAGGAGCACTTCATGTACGAAATGCTTCCCCCCAGACTCACTTTTGGGTCAGACCTACGTGGTTGACAGTGCTTTGTCTGCCTCTGAGTATCTCACCATTGTTTTCAAGCATGTTGTGCAGCTTCATGTGCCTATAGGTGGAGATGATCTGAAAATTAACGACACTGGGAATATTGAGCCCTTGGTCCTGCAGCAACTGCAGGGCTGTGGCGTAAATGAGCTGGTGAGACCGCTTGCACTTCTGAAGCTTGCACTCTCCTCGCACAAAGGATTTGCACACGTGAAACTTGGTGCATTTGTCCTTGAGGTTGCAGTAGCCATAAACCGCTTCACCTCTGTTGTAGAGCAAACAGACCTGTACAGAAATAAGGCAACACTCAAAACAGTCATTTTTCTCTATTTTTTAAATTTATTTATGCATACAAGAGCTGGGGTGTAGCTGCCAGAGGTACGAGGCATGAGATGATTCACCAGAGACAGAGTGGGGAGCAGAACAGGCAGATCTACTGAAATACGCTGCTGAAGGGAGCAGCGGGCAACACAGGAGAGGTCTGTTGCACCATGTGGGTCAGCTCCCTGGCTGGGATCAAACTCGTGCCATAGTGGCTGGTGATAGCTTGATAGCACTGAGACTTTAACCCCTGTGCCATCAGGGACGCCCCTCTTCTCTGCTTTTTAAGCCAAGAAATGAGAGGTTCTCTCAGTAGCAACTTCTGATAAATGGCTCTTAACAATCATTGGGTTTTATCAGGGTACCCATCCCCACAATCTCACCCAGCCGCTACCACTCACAGCTTCCCCTCCCACACTTAGTCCCTCAGTTGACCTGCCCTCAGCTCCCAAAGCCTCTAGCCAGTGAGTGATTTCTCTGGAAACACTTGGTACCCAAAGCTGACCCCCTGGCCTCAAGGTCAGAACAGTTCTTCAGGGCACTTTGCTGCAGAGCCCCGGGTGAATCAAGTCAAGGTCAGACTGTGCTCTTCCTTCCCTGTATCCTGCTTCTTTCTTTTACCTCACAGAGTTTTCCCCAAGGACCCCTCCTTCAATAAATCATATGCACCTAAATCCCTATGTCAGGCGCGAACAGATCATTTATCACCCAGACAAGGACATTTTTTGAGAAGCATTATTAATAATTACATTGGGACAACTGATGTAAACTGGATCTACCTAAGGCAAACCAAGACATAGCTGATGGGGAACTTTATGATATATCGAGCCATCAACCCTGAAACCACTAATCAATCAATCTTAAAATCACACTCAAAAAGGATGCTCAGATATTGCATGCCAGGTAATACAGCTGTACAAGTTTTAGCAGCAAAGTCTGACATCACTGTTAGCCCCCCAGTCCCAGGCAGGCAAGGAGGGTTAGCTACCTCATCGGTGCACCATGTATACAAAGAAATGTTACTATGAAATCAAACTTAAATCCGAACAAATCTTCACTGTTTACAATAATTTTAATTTACAGGGCCTCCCTGGTGGTGCAAGAGGTTAAGTCTCAGCACTATGAAGCTATCAGCAGCCATTGCAGCACAAGTTCCATCCCCAGCCAGGGAGCTGACCCACAGGGCACAGCAGACCTCTCCTGTCTCCCCCACTGCTCCCCTCAGCAGTGTATTTCAGTCAATCTGCCTATTCTGCTCCCCACTCTGGCTCTGGTGAATCCTCTCACCACTCCCCACCCCACCCTGCACCTCTGGCTTGTACCCCAGCTCTTGTATGCATAAATAAATCTTGAAAAAAGTAGTAATTTTCACACAGTAAGTTTATATTTCATACAGTAAATTAAGGTAGTAGAAGAACATGCTAAATGATGTTATAAGTAATGCAATCAGTCAAATCTAAAACATGGGAAATTCTACTGGACACAAGTGACCTAGTTTAAAACAAAATGGCGCCCTACATGCCAATTTCCTAAAATGAACTCATAATTTTAGAGCAATTTCACCATCCACCACCAAAGAATTTCTGTAAAATATTTTTAGGGATTTAAATAATTCTAAAGCTTATCTGGAAATAGAAACAAGTGAGGATTAAAGGGAAAAAATTGAAAAAGAAGAGTAATAGGCACAGAGATGTACTATTATATATTAAAGCTACTTTAATCAGATGGCGTGATACTGGCTGAAGAATGTACTGATCAAGAAAAGTAGAACCTAGACCTAGTCCAAAAATCAGAATATTCTGTTCCTTAAAGAGGTAACAGAACTCAGTGATGAAACTATCTGAGCCTGATGTTTTCCTGTAGACGAATTTAACAAATGATCTGGTTTTGTGGAGTTTTTAAAATGTTTATATTAGCACTTTTACCTTCTGGGAAGGAAAAGACTATTATGGCTTTCTATTTCTTCTTCTCCCTCTTTATATAGACATGGACTCAAGGACTTTGGTTGACAGCATTTTTACCAACACCTGTCAACATTAGGGTGAAAATACAGGATTCAAATTAACTTTTTAAAAATGCGTCCTGATTGAGTTTTCCATCAATATGTCCTGTTGTGTTTTCCTTCAGACTGTCTAGCATTTAAGGGACTTGTCTTCAGGGAAATCCATTTTCAAATTACTAGGGGCTGCCTAAAAAATGAAAGTAGTCAGAAGTCACCATTCTATTTGAATGTGTTTTAACTTTTTTTTTAAGATTTTATTTATTTATGCATACACGAACTGGGGTACATGCCAGAGGTACAGGGGGTGAGAGGATTTACCAGAGACAGAGTGGGGAGCAGAACAGACAGATTGACTGAAATGCACTGCTGAGGGGAGCAATAGTCAAGACAGGAGAGGTCTGCTGCACCATGTGGGTTGCTCCCTGGCCAGCAGGGGCTCAAACCATACTGCAGAGGCTGCGGATAGCTTCACAGCACTGTGCTTAACCCTTTGCACCACCAGGGAGGCCCTGTTTTAACTTTTTTTTTTTTTAAATATTTTTTTTTGAAAGATTTATTTATTTATTTATTTATACAAGCACTGGGTACAGTCAGAAGCGCGCAAGGGTGAGAGAATTCACCAGAGCCAGAGCGGGGAGCAGAGCAGGCAGAAGGACCGAAGTACACTGCTGAGGGGAGCAGCAGGCAGCAGGAGAGGTCTGCGCGCCATGTGGGACCCTCGCCCGGTGGCCAGGGAGCAGCCAGGGATCGAACCGGCGCTGCAGAGGCTGCAGGCAGCTTCACAACCCAGCGCTCAACAGCTGCACCACCGGGGAGGCCCAACATTTTTTTTTTAAAGATTTATTTATGCATACAAGAGCTGGGGTGTAGGTCAGAGGTGCAGGGGCTAAGCAGATTCACCAGTGACAGAGTGGGAGCAGAACAGGCCGATCTACTGAAATACACTGCTGAGGGGAGCAGCGAGTGAGGCAGGAGCAGTAGGCGAGGCTGGGCCATGTAGGTAGCTCCCTAGCCAGGGATCAAACTTGTGCTACAGTGGCTGCAGACAGCTTCATTAGTGCTGAGATTTAAACCCTTGCACCACCAGGAAGGCCCTATTTTAATATTTTTATATCAATTTATTTAGTTCAGATAATGGCCTGATTTAACGTCATCTGATTATTCTAATAAGCAGAATTACACCGTGAAGTGGCAGGATGGAACTATATTTTACATGGACATGACTCTAAGAGACTGGACCCTGCCTCCTAACTGCTGCCATCCTCTCTCCCTTCCTGCCAACAGCCCGCTCCAGCTGCAGCTCCCGCTCCTCTTAGGCCACGTGGTTGGAAGGTGTCAGGCTCCTCAGCACATGTGCCAAACCTGGCTTCAAAGCTTGAAGAAATTAGGAAAGACCCAGATGCCAAGAGGAAGCCTCTGGACTCCTAAAGCTGAGGCCAGTGCTGCCTCTGGGTAGGGATTCTGCAGGGCAGCACCCTCAGCTGAACAAAAACCCAGCATACCTCCAGCCTTGCCACTGTCTTCCCTTCCAGACCCCGAAATACCTGGGATTTAAAATGAGGTCATGATGGGGCACTACTCTCTATTTTCCCAACACCGCCCCACCTTCACACCCTTCTTCTGTCAACCTGGGAGTCTCTACGCTAGAATCATTGTGCTAGATTACAAAATTCTACATTGAATCAAAAGTCTCTCGAATATTTTCCTCGAGGGCTCCAACTAGATTGTTTAAAAAAATTCTTTGTGTATAGCTAAACAGATACAAACATGCTAATTATGCCAGACAGCAGTTATAATGAGTCGTTTCAAGCATTTGGAACAAAGTCATGTGATTTCAAAGCAATTAAAATTAATAAGTAAAGCCTCAATAAAGTAAATGGGGGAAATACTTGCAACAAATGTGACCAAAAAATTTATATCATTAAAGGCATCTTATTAATCAACACGAAAGACAAATGCCTTAACAGTAAAATAAGTGAAAGCATAAACAGGCAAGCCACTAAAAGCAGTTCTCTTATCAGAACTAAATTCAAATCTGTTGTTTACTGAGTGACCCTGGGCAAGTTGTTTAATCCCTCTGAGTCCAGGTTTCCTCGCCTGTAAAATGAGGACAGGTTATTAAGGACTAAGGTGCAGGAATTGCTTAGCATTCAGGAAGCACCCCAAAAGCCAGAAGCCATTCTTACTATTTCTAGACCACACAAACCCATGACTATGTGCATCAAAGCCCAGCAAAATCACAGCCTCCACAAAGATCAGCCCTATGCCTTCACCCCTCCCTGTACCCGCAGGCTGTCCTCTACAAGCAGGCTTTTCATGTTCCCCACTGATTTCTTTCAGGCGTAGACAACACGGGGGTGACACTTTGGAGACTCACCTCAGGTAAAAGGCAGGGGTCATTCTGCAAAAGCAGAACTCGAAGCTGGGCCTCATTGAGGCCAAAAAGTCCATGGTTTTTCAGCACCTGGATGTTGACAGGTGTGTGGATATCATGGGACAGAGTGCAGGTAGACCTAGAATACAAAGCTCTGCATCAGATGCCCAGATGAAGAAAGCTCCAGTCTGTTGAATTCTTTGCCTAGGGCATTTTTTTTTTTCGGTGTGCATTGCTGACCAAATGTAACCTGAGCACATGTTTCAACTTACATGTGAAATCAAATAATTTTTCATGAACCCACAGACAGCACAGCCTACTGAGCGCGCACGGGTAATTAAAAAGTTGGGTTGAAGCAACTCCCCTCCAGGGTCATTTTCATTTCAAATAAAGTTGCTTTAAAGCCAAGGGTGCCTCCCCTCCGGGTCTCTGCCTTGACTGGGGTGCCCACCAGTGCAATGAGTGGCTACACTTCCTTCTCCACCCCAGACCGCTGCCCACCGCCACTGTCCACCAAGGTTACAAACAAAGCTTGCCCAGTCCTGCTCAGGAGGCCCTAGAGTCAACCACGAAGGCAGGCCTCAGAGGTGGCCTCAGGAGGCCCTTGCCCCGCTGGCTGGCGGCTGCATCCGGAGAGCACAGCCTCCCTCCAGGAAAAGTCTGCGGTTATGAGGGGGCCGGCAGTCTCTCAATAAAGGGTTTAGGGGAATCCTCAAATGCACCCCAAAGGGCCACTGGAGTAAAGGCGCTCCATCCCCATTTATTCGGTGATCCCAGAGGCTGTTGCAGCTGCATTTTATTTTTTGACCAGGTTAAGAAATGCCAATTGAAACAACTTGCAGACTCAGTCCGCTCTGAAGCTGGGGGTGCAAAAGAGGCCTCCCCCAGGCCTCGGTGGGGGCCCCTTCCAGAAGCTTCCCTCCCGCCTTTTCGAAGGGGCTCGCCCGCCCCGGGACAAAGGGCCCCTTTTTCTCATTCCTCCGGGGTCCCGCCCGCCCCTGCTCCACCAGGCCCGCGGCCCGCGCGCGCCCACCGCGCCGCCGGGAGGCCGCCGGGTCCCCCCGCAGCCGGGCGCGCTCACCAGCAGTCGCGGTTCGGGCACTTGCCCAGCATGTGGCGGCGGCAGAGGTGCAGCTGGTCGCAGGCCTGGCACGCGCCGCGCTGGTAGCGGGCGCAGAGGCGCGCGGAGGACACGGCCACCACCCGCCAGGCCCGCGCGCCGGGGCCCGCCGCCGCCGCCTGGGCCTGGGCGCCCGGCGCGCCCTCGCCGGGCTCCACCTCGTGCAGCAGGAAGCGGTCGGGCCCGGCCTGGCGCAGCACGTCCCGCAGCCGCGCCTCCGACAGCTCCACGTGGGCGCGCAGGTCCTGCAGGAACATGCGGCCGCCGTGGGCGCACAGCACCTTGGTGAGGAAGGAGCACACGGTGGGCTCCGCCATGCTCCCTCCCTGCGCGCGGAAACCCGACGCGGCCGGCTCCTCCCAGTCACGTCCACGCTCCAGGCCGGATCGCCGGACCCGCCCGGGGGAGGGCGCGCCAGGGGCGGCCGGGGGCTGCAGCCCGGGCAGGGGCCGGGTGGAGGCCGCGCGCGCTCTGCCGGCTCCGTGCAAGGTGAGCCCGGCCGGCCTGGCCCTGTGCAGTCGGGGAGTCACGACATCCGAGCAAATGAGAAAACTGGGGGCGCCGGTAAGGGCTGCAAAGAAGATAGGTAGTGTAGGAAGAGCAGGGCTGGAAGTCCCAGGGGGACCCGCTAGATCCAGCCCGGGGGTGACCACCTGAGTGAAGCTGGACGTGTGAAATGCACATGCTGGGTTTTGAAGATTTAGAGTGAAATGATATGTAGGTGTGGGCCTCCCCGGTGGTGCAGCTTGAGCGCTGGGCTGTGAAGCTGCCCGCAGCCTCTGCAGCGCCGGTTCGATCCCAGCAGCTGGGCGAGGGTCCCACATGGCGCGCAGACCTCTCCTGCCGCCCCTGCTCCCCTCAGCAGTGTCCTTCGGTCCTTCTGCCTGCTCTGCTCCCCGCTCTGGCTCTGGTGAATTCTCTCACCCTCCCGCGCTTCTGACTGTACCCAGTGCTTGTATAAATAAATAAATAAGCTTTTAAAAAAAGAAGATACATAGGTGTGGCAGAGTGGTTAAGGCGATGGAGTAGAATGAAAGAATGTAAACTGACTCATCAAGATGATGTTAACCATGTTAAATTGATATTTTGGATCTATCCCATTAAATAAAATGTTACTACTATGTCATCTGTCTCTTTTACTTGTCTAATGTAACTTTGAAAATAAATTACATTTTTTTTAAATTTTATTTATTTATTTATTTATTTATTTATTTATTTATTTATATAAGCATTTGGTACAGTCAGAAGGGTGGGAGGGTAAGAGAATTCACCAGAGCCAGAGCGGGGAGCAGAGCAGGCAGAAGGACCGAGGTACACTGCTGAGGGGAGCAGCGGGCGGCAGGAGAGGTCTGCGCGCCATGTGGGACCCTCCTCCGGTGGCCGGGGAGCAGCCGGGGATCGAACCGGCGCCGCAGAGGCTGCGGGCAGCCTCGCAACCCAGCGCTCAACCGCTGCGCCACCGGGGAGGCCCATAAATTACATTTTAAATGACATATCTGGCTTACACGGTATTTCAGCTGGGCATTTATTAATTGGCTGTCCTTTTTGCCCAACACCTGCTCTTTGAATGAACATCTGTCCGGACAACTGACAATGCAGTGGCAGTTCAAAGACACGTGACACAGAACCTGGGACTCTGCCAGCTTAGCTGCAGGTTTGCAGGGTGGTTGTGAGGATGAAACGAATTAATATCTTCTGATATAAAGAGGATGACAACTGGCCACATAGCGGGAGACCATCTCAGCCATGCTAAGAAATTTGGATTTATGTGAAGACTTTGGGAAGCCACGATGGGGATTCAGCTGGGAAGTGACAACCCACGGTCTCAAAGCCTTTCCCCCTGATGTGGTGCAGGGAAAATGGAGTTACTCAGGCGTTTTCACCTTCCCACTGCTAGACTCTGAGGCTGCCACCGGTGGCCTTGTTTTCCTCCTAGGTTTCATTACCCACACGTGATAACACGTTGTTGCAAAAAGTGCTGGGGACACAAGCACAGGGCTTGCACATTTATAGGACCCCTGGGCTAAGAAGCAAAGGATACAGGGGAGAGGAGAGAAGTCAGGGAGAGAGCAGGGAGATGGAGGGTGGGAACCGTGAGCTCGGTTACTGCCTGCCTCCTTAATGCCTGCCTCCCTCATGCCCGCCTCCCTCATGCCTGCCTCCCTCATGCCTGCCTCTCTGCCAGCTAGTCTGCCAGCTAGTCTGCCTGTGTGCCTGGTTCCCTGCTTCAGCATTAAAACCATGTCAGATATACCAAGAGCTTCAAGATCCCTTTCCATTTGCTCTAATAAACCATGACCCTGCCCAGTCTGGGGTGTTTACCCCACATGTGGCTGTCCCTTTATTGTCATTCAACTCTAAGCTAACTTCTCTTTACCAAGGTCTTCCCTGGCCTCCTAATCTAAAGTAACTTCCCAATCGCTGCATGGAAGTTATCACTGATATTTTTTTTCCTGTTTATATGTATGTATTTGTAGGTTTCAAGCTTGTGAAAACAGGAAACTCATTTGTCTTGTTCACCACTGTATCCCCACACTATGCCTGGCCATGCTGTAGGCTAGGTATTTTAGAAAGATCCTTGGCAGCAATAGCAATGGATTTCTAGAAAAGCAAGACAAAATAGGAACTAATGGAAGAGACACAGGATTTGAGAGACTATAATTTCAATTTTTCACGTGTTGAGTTTGCAGTGAGCAATCCAAGGTAAGTCGCAAGGTGTGTGCGGCAATCAACAGGTGTGCAGGGCAAGGATTTAAGAGAGAGGGAGGTAATACAGATTCCCAAGATATCAAAGTCTTAAGTAACTGTAGTACAAGAGTTGATCAGATCAACTAGCAAAAATGAAGAGTGGAAAAGCAGAGGTGGAATGATAGACACTTGGGAAATATCAGCATTAAGGAAATAGGGATGGAAGAGAAAAATCAGAGAACTGGCAAGTATCTCTTCATGCCTTGCCTATGTGCCTTGGGAACTCAGCGTTTACACTTGGACTCTCCACCGAGGGTCTTTTTCCTGCAGGAGGAGCAATGGACACAGGCTGGCATTACCAGGGAATGAATACCTCGAGGGAGAACCCTCAACCAGTGATATTAGGGAGTTAGTGATGTGGGAATCGACTTGCACTCCCAGAGTTGCTCTGACACTTACTTGAAACTAAAGGCATCTAAGATTCAACAGATACAGAAACCTAGGAGCCTCTCTTTTTCATTAAAAGCAAAAATCCTCTCCATGGGGCAGTTTTATGGCCTTGAAAAAAAAAAAAAGTGGAGATCACAGACACCTGCATAAACAGAAAATGTCACAAATTTCCTTATTTCTCCTTTATTCCTCTAGGAACCTTTTTGTTCTATGGAAACATAGAAACATTTTCTCTCCTCCACGCCCCCACCCTCCCCATTTAGGGAATCTCTTCTTCCATGTACATAAATGAATTTTTTTTCCTCCTGTTCATCTCTTGTAAGTTAAATTCGCAGGCCCCCAGGAACTGAACCTAAGAAGACAGAAGAAGATGTTTTCCTCCCAGACGGTGCCTAAATATCACAGGACATCATTCCTCAGATGGCGCAACTTGGAGATTTATATTCCATAGTCTCCTGGACATTCCTCAGTGGACTTGAACCCCAGCTGCCGGCAGCCATAATCTGTTGTTTTTTGTTTTTTGTTTTTTAATAGAGGCATGTTTTTATTTATTTATTTGTTTGTTTGTTTGTTTTCTTGTTTATGCATGCACTGGGTACAGTCAGAAGCACGGGAGGGTGAGAGAATTCACCAGAGCCAGAGCGGGGAGCAGAACAGGCAGAAGGACCGAAGCACGCTGCTGAGGGGAGCAGCGGGCGGCAGGAGAGGTCTGCGCGCCATGTGGGACCCTCCTCCGGTGGCCAGGGAGCAGCCGGGGATTGAACTGGCGCTGCAGAGGCTGCGGGCAGCTTCGCAACCCAGCGCTCAACCACTGCGCCACCGGGGAGGCCCCAGCCATAATCTGTTCATTAGCAAACCCTCTATTGATTTTCTTTTCCTGTGTCAACTCCCCACTCTGCTACCAGAGTTATTTGGGGTTACCTCCCAAATAAACTGCTCACACTCAGTTCTTTTCTTTTTGCTTCTGGGAGAACCCAGCCTAAGATAGAAACTGGTAGAGAGGTTAGGAGGGGAAATGAGAGACTCACTCATGGATGCACAAAAGAATTTCCAAGGAGGAAATCATCAGCATTATACAGACTGCAATATGTATATTGAAATACATATACAAACTGCCCATGTTTTTCCACATGGGCACTGGTAAGTGAGGCGAGTTTATTTCAGAGATATGAGAATAGTCAAGTTTCTTTTTTTTTTATTTATTTATACAAGAGCTGGGGTACAAGCCAGAGGTGCAGGAGGGTGAAAGGGTCCACTAGAGACAGACTGGGGAACAGAACAGGCAGATTGACTGAAATACACTGCTGAGGGGAGCAGCAGGCAAGACAGGAGAGGTCTGCCGCATCAGGGGGGAAGCTCCCTGATGGGCCAGGAATCAAACCTGCGCTGCAGAAGGCTGCGGACAGCTCCACAGTGCTGCACACAACCCATTGCGCCACCGCCACCAGGGAGGCCCGAGAATAGTGAAGTTTCCATAGGTTAAACATAAAGAAGGAAAAAAAAAGAAGTCCAGAGGTTACAGATTACTTAAAAAAATTATCTGGAAAGGTAAGGGAGTGATAATTACAGGAAGCCATAAAGGTGAGGAAGTATCTTGTCAGGAGGGACCAGCACAGGTGCATGCCAGGAGAGCCCGTAAGGAGGAAGGTTGACAAGATGGCTGCAAAGATGGGAACTCAGGGGGGGAGACTCACAAGGGAGCAGAAGAGAACAGGACACTGGGAGAAGGAACCTCAGGCAAAGGGAAAAACGTCTCTTCCATTTAGACAAGAGGAAAAAGATGTTTATAGGTTAAGACAGAGACATAGAAAAGCCCCAGTAGCTATTTTTGCATTGCTGTTGTTGTTAAGACAAGACCAAGAGGGCCTCCCTAGTGGCATAGGGGTTAAAGACACATCACTATCAAGCTATTGCCAGCCACTGTAGCACTAGTTCGATCCCTGGCCAGGGAGCTACACATATGGCGCAGCAGACCTCTCCTGTCTCACCCGCTGCTTCCCTCAGCAGTGTATTTCAGTCAGTCTGCCTGTTCTGTTCCCCACTCTGTCTCTGGTGAATCCTCTCACCCCCACACCTCTGGCCTGTACCCCAACTCTTGTATGCATAAATAAATAAATCTTGGGAAAAAAAAAAAAAAGACAACCCCAAGAACCAGTGGGGAGGGTCACCTGAGGAGACAGGGAAGGTTTGGCAGAGCTGTTGGGAGAAGGCTGAAGAGATGGATGGGGAGCACAGAGGTGAAGCCAGGAACTCATCGTGGCATTAATTCAGACAGCTTTGCAATTCTCACTCAGAATAATGTTTAGAAACATAATTTGATTAATCCTCTCTTAGGTTTGCCAAATGGATGGGACATAAGGTCAAAGGTTCTGAGTGCTTGAATATAGTAATTGAAAGAGTGGGCTGAAACAAAAGCAGAGCGGGGCTGAAGTAGATGCAGAGAATGTAAAAGGAAGGCGAGGTGTGTCGGGTGGGCTGTACAGAGTGTTGAAGGGAGATGAGAGGGCAACTGAGTCAGAGCAAATCTTTGATGCCTGTGGAAGCAGGACAGGGCAAATGTGCAGGGGCTAATGGGGGCAGATTGGGGAGGTGAGAGCAAAGAGGCAGAGAGGTGGCAGAGCAGTGTGGTTAATGTGGGTTCTGGGCCAGAACCCCAGTGATTCATAGTCCTGGTTCTGATACTTATTTGTCCCGAAAATGGGTAAATGATCTGATCTTTCAGCAGTGGTATCGAGTCTGGGGCCAGAGTGCATGAAATTGATATATGGGAATAAATGAGCTCCTTCATGGGGAGGTGTGGACAGGAAAAAAGAAAATCACAGAGCAGACTACGGGGGCCAGGGAGTGACATTATTTCAAGGAGAAAAGAGGACTTTGGGGTGAAGGCTAAAGATAACAAGCAGGTTCACAAGGGAATGGAAACTTGAAACGTGACACTAAGGTTGGGATGGTATTTCAGAAGTTGAGTTTGTTTTTTTTTTTTTAAAGATTTATTTATTTATACAAGAACTGGGGTACAGGTCAGAAGCGCAGGGGGCTGAGAGAATTCACCAGAGCCGGAGCGAGGAGCAGAACAGGCAGACGGACCGAAGACACTGCTGAGGGGAGCAGCGGGCGAGGCAGGAGAGGTCTGCTACTCCAGGTGGGGTTCTCCATGGCCAGCGGGGAATCGAACCGGCGCTACAGAGGCTGCAGACAGCTTGGCAGCACGGCGCTCAACCGCTGCGCCAGCAGGGAGGCCCTCAGAAGTTGAGTTTTTAGGATTTAGGGAATTCCTTGAAAGTTCTGATCTACCTTCCAGCTCAGATTCTGAAGCTCATTCTGAAACCAACGGATGACCACCCACGATCTCTAGCACAGGGTTTGAATAAGTCGCTCCAAGGACATGCACTGTAGAATGAGGCTTCCAGAGGGAGCAGGTGGGAGTGGGGAGCAGATGGGGTGGGCACCCAATGGGCTATGGTGGAGGACCATGGGTGCTTTGATGGTTGGTGGGTTTGGTATGGTGACATATATCTAAAGACGTGTGAGCCTGTACCCCCAAAATTATATAGTGTGGCAAACCACTATTCCTTCAATTACAAAAAAAAAAACTATTAAAATAATGTGTGGAGGAGTGACTGATAGGACATTCTGCTGATGATCATTTTTAAAAGTGGTGAGTTAGCACCTTCCAGCCGCTCCCTCTCAAAGTCCCTCTCAAAGCCCCAATGGTGGGCTTCTCCACCACCATCACCTCCTTTCCCTGGCAGTTTCCTAGACCTTCAGCCCTGGAAAGATGAAGCTGGAAGAGGTAAGAAACTTTGGTTACCCTTTTGGAAATACCTAGGAAATTGACCGAATAAAGACAGCAGAGCAAAATTTGTATTTATTTCCTTTTATTAGATCGTCTCAAGTAAGGTTTGAAGAAGGACAAGAAATGCAGCACAACTATTAAGGTGTAAGTAATTGAGCTTACTCTACTCAACAAAGCATTTCCGCGTATTAGCATCTCAAAAGCTCAGCTTATTTATTGGAGGTTGCACAGAGAATAAAGACAGGCTGGCTCCACCCTCAGGGAGCTTACATTCTAATGCAGAAAGCAAACAACTTACAGCTGGGTAGAGCCTACCAATGAACAAAGCAAGATGCAAAGTTACTTTGTAAATCTGGCTTTGGAAAGCAAGCAAGCATCTGGCCTGAAGTCCAGAAGAACCTCCTTGTGGAAGCAGCAATTAAGCTAATCTAAGGATGGTAGTTACCATTGTTAGTGGTTCTCACTGTAGTATCATGGAAATGGATGGGCTGTTGTTTTCACCATACTTGGGGGTTATCACTGAATGCAGCTGGGGATAACGAAGTGTATGGCTTCGTCCCATACAACGAAGAAGTATTCTGTATACAGTAACGTCTGTGGACACTTATGTAGAACCTACAGTTCATCTAAGAGAATACAATTTATTTTTTTCCTCTTAGACAATCTGTAATATGTATTGTCCTATTATCCTATTTCAATTAAGCTACTTTCACACTTTCCCTTACCATGTACAGATAAGATATAGGGTCTGTTAGGACTTACCCTAAGGCTGGTTTTCATTCTGGTGTGACCCCTATCGCTAATATTTTTCACTTTCCTGTATTTCTTTACAGAAAGTAGCCTCTAATCGACTCTTAAATCCAAACCTATTCAGTAAAAGTAGAAGTCAATGCCTATTTCACTGTTATGATGCCAGACAGGGTAATTGTGCCTGAGTATTTACCTATTGAAATTCTTTTTTATCTCATTACAAAATTCTTTCCCTTTGTTTCTCTGTTATAATAGGGCACTACATTTTCTTAAAGAAGTGTGTATGTGTGAGTAGATTGTATTATCTATGAATCCTCTCAGGACAGCAAAGGAGATGCTTTGAAAAGAATAGATCTAGTAAGATTTGGGGGAGGAGGGACTTCTGTAATTGGGGTAGGAGGAAGTGCTTCTGGCACTTAGTGTGTGAGCAGAACATCTTACAACACACACGACAGTTCCTTCCAAGAAGGAATTACTCTGCGCTCTATACGAATTTTGAATGTCTCTCTAGACATTCATGTATGACCTACAGTTCGTCAGCAAAAATACAGTTTCTCATTTTCTCCATACCGACAATCTGTAGATTTTCTTGCATTAGTATCTTTATTACACTCTTTCTCATATAGAAACAAGTATTAGGGCCTCTCTGGTGGCATAGGGGTTACTTTCAGTGCTATCAAGATATCGGAGGCCTGAGTTCGATCCATGGCCAGGGAGCTGACCCACATAACACTGCAGACCTCTCCTATCTCGCCCACTGCTCCTCTCTCTGTCTCTGGTGAATCCTCTCACCACCATCCCCAAACCTCTGGCCTAGACCCCAATTCTTATATGCATAAATAAATAAAAAATAAATCTTTAAAAAAAGAAGTTACTGTATCACTAGTTTCTATTTTAATGTCCACTCATATCCCTGCTTTTTAATTTTCCCGTAGTTCTTTGAACAAAATAGTTCTGATCTCTACCTTAAGTTCATATGTACTCATTTTAAGTAGATGGAAAAATCTGATTACTTAATTAGGGCTTCTCATAATAGGGCCCATGTTATATAGCTTATATTTCCCTTTTATGTTAATTTTCTTTCTAAAAATGTATGTAGTCGAGTATATTACCACTGAATTGCATTCTGAGTACACTAAGGTAGACGTTACAAAGCATTTTTCATTAAAAAGGGTGGGGGGGTGAGAACCACTGGGCTAGATGAAAAGGGAACCGAAGAACTGAGCAGAAGTTATGGTGGCTTGTGTGGGGCCATAATTATGAAGCTGAAATTTATTCTAAAGGCATGATCAGATGTGTGTTTGAAAATTAAGTAAAAAGTTAAAAAATATAACCATCTGGCTGCTAAGCAAAGAATAACTCAGAAGGGAAAAAACAAAGAGGAAAAACTGGACATAGGAACCGCTCAGATATGTGGGGCGCGAGAGGAGTCATGATGACTTGGGATTTCTGCTCGAACAGATGTATGGATGGGGACACCACTTACTATAGGTAGGATCTGGGGGACAGCGGATACCTTCCCGGGAGGCAGATCAAGAGCTCCATTTTGGACATGCCAGTTGTGCAATGTCCAGCTAGAGATGAGTCAGAAAGAGCAAGCTGGACACATTTCTCTCTCTAATGAGAGAGAAGATCAGGGAATAAAAACTCCAAAACGGAAGCTACCACGAAGAAAAAGGAGTGAATGCGAGAAACTAGTTGTGGCAAGCATCCCAGAGCATAATCTGACTCTAAAAGTCCCTCCATGTTTGTTAATGGTGGAGCCCTCCAAGCCAAGGAGGGGTGGGGATCTTTGTATGGATATAAAATCTGACTAATATGGCATCATCGCTAACACTGATTGGTTGGGGGAGTATGTCTGCTGAGAGGAACTATTACAGGAACTCTGTGGGACTGGTTTGGAATTAAAAAAAAGGAAAACCTTGGGCCTCCGCTGGTGATGCAGCGGTTGAGCGCTGGGCTGCGAGGCTGCCTGCAGCCTCTGCAGCGCCGGTTCTTACCCCTGCCGCTGGCAAGGGTCCCACAAAAAAAAAAAAAAAAAAAAAAAGGAAAACCTGATTATACCAAAGAACGAACTCTTGTCAGACACCTCAACTGTCCTACAGACTATACCTACAATCTGCTATATTTAGAAAAAGAAGCCCCTTGCAGGCATGAGGACTGCTCGAGGCGTTGTTCTCTTCTGATTCAGTGCTCACCAGGAAACTAATCTTGCCTCCTTAGGGGCCCATCCTTCAGTAGGGGTGGCCCAGCTTCTAACTCCTAGGTGAGCCTTATCTACTACAACAAATGGCTACAGTAGCGCTCAGGTTTATTAGTCATACTTGTGTGAATCTGGTTACTGTAACTCAGTGCCCCCCTCCACCACTAGATATAGACACATCAAGAAAGATGCACCTGAAAAAAACCTGCCCTGCAATCATATTAATGAAAATGTGTCCACTGCCACCACTGTATACTGGTGTTGGTAACAGCAACTGCATATTGCCACTGCCAACACCGCTAAATAAACGGGCCATTAACTCCATTTGGCTGCTTCTCCCTGAGCCACACCTAGTGGCTCTGCATAATTGCATTCCAGAAAGCCCTCCTAGATGGAGCCCCCTCATGTAGGGAATTGTGCCCTAAATCAGTTTCACCACAAAGGTAAAGTATAACCTTATCACTAGGTCTGTAATACCATTCAAATTACCTTTACTTTCCTAAATACCCGCCCCCCAATGTTTCACAGTCTTCCATCTAAGACTATGCTCTCTTAGGTCCTTATTTCAGAAAGCATTTTTAGATTTCTCCTGAATTAATTTTCTTTCCATTTAACCCAAACAAAACCACGCCACATTAAAAACTAGAAAGTGGTTGTGAGGGAAAGATGGTTCCCTTAGAGAGCTTTAGAAATCACTTCCACTTGTGACAGTGGTTCCCAAACTTTAGGACACACTTGATTCTTCAGGGAGTTGTTGAAAAAAAAAAAAAATCATACTCCAGAAGTAAAAATTTCTAAACTTAGAAATAAATCACTATTTGGAGGTGCAAGCTGGACACCAGAATTTTGAAAAGTTTCCTATATGATCTAAACATGCAGCGAAGTCTGGGAACCACTGATGGAAGGAAGTTGATCTCTTGGCGAAGAAATAGAAAGGTTTAACCGCAATCTGGCGTATTGAACACAACAGCCATGGTTTCCTGTAGGTCACTGTACTGAGCGTTTCTAACTAATTATGCAGCCTTTGTCTATTTCAGTATATTCGATCACATACTGTGGGTAAATCTGATCTTTCTCAAAGATGACAAAAGTGGAGGGATTCACCCTCGTATCCACACAGCTGTCATAGTGGAGAGGACACGTCGTGTACCCCTTATTTCCTTCAATGAAATTTCCAACCAAGACTCGGGCTACAAACATGACGGCGTGCTTGGGTTCAAACGGGTAATTTTTATGGGAAGAGATGGCATCTTTTGTGAAGTAAGTCCCTAGAAATAATCAGAAGGGGTAAGAATTAATATAAAGAGAGGTATACAGTTATACAATTATTTATACACAATGAGGTCTCTGTAGATTCTTTTTAAGTTTTCTAAATAGACACATCCTCTTCAAATACAACATTTTTGTTTCTTTCCAACCACTTAGCATATTGATCAAAAATGCAGATCACATATGTAAATTGTATTTCTACTTTCTAGGTAAGTATTTGAGTCCTTACATAACTCTCCTGAGAAACTGAAGGGTTCAAATTTCACATGTGTTATTTCACTCAAGATGGTTACCCCACTTCCCCAAGCATTTCTAGGCAAGTTTTAGTGATTCATTTAAACTTACTAAACTTATGACATTCTCCAGTCACTCCCCCATCTTAAATCCTTCATTCGCTTCCCACATCTTTAGGGTTCAGTCCAAGTTCTACTGTGTGGCCATACAGCCTATATCACTTGTCCCTGACTCTACATGCTAGTTCCACAAGGCAGGTGAATACCCCCATATCCCTTTCTCGGAGGCACCTCTCCAGCCAGGTTAGGAGTTTGAGGGCCTGATCTGTTCCATTATGGCAGCCACATATTCATGATCACTTCATTAATTATGTGAAATAATTGAGGGTGGGGCTGTCCAACTTGTTCATCCCTGTGTCCCCCAGCATCTAACACTCTAAAATATTTGTTGACTGACTCACTGGCTTCTTGCTTACAGGTGATGTATGGATTTAATCTCAATTGCCTGAGTTGGACCTACACTGAGACTGTGACAAATCTTATTTGTTTCCTTAAGATAAACAATTATCTTATTTGTTCATTTGCTTTTTTAAGACTGGTGTGAAGGGGCCTCCCTGGTGGTGCAACGGGTTAAATCTCAGCACTAAGAAGCTATTGGTAGCCACTGCAGCACGAATTCGAGCCCCGGCCAGGGAGCTACCCACATGGCACAGCAGACCTCTCCTGTCTCGCCTGCTGCTCCCCTCAGCAGTGTATTTCAGTAGATCCGCCTGTTCTGCTCCCAACTCTGTCTCTAGTGAACATTCTCCCCCCCAACCCCACCCCCACACCTCTGGCTTGTACCTCAGTTCTTGTATGCATAAATAAATAAAATAAATCTTTTTTTTTTTTAAAGAGTGGCATGAAAGTATTTAGAAGCACAAAGCTACCTCAGTCCCCAGGTGATCCTCGTGGCCTGAAATGGGTAGATGCCTCTTTGACTAGAACATAAGATTGGGAGAAGCTACTATTTCAAGTAGCTTCCAGGGATGAGCATGGGCGAGAAAGAGGCATGGCTAGACGTGAGTAGTACTGGACGACAATGTAGCCAACAGGTGGGGTAGTTTGCAGCCTTGGATGAGACTCTGGTCCCTCTCCCCAAAAAACAGAAGACAGGAACAGGGCTAAGGTGCAACAATCAAGTCCCATGTCAATTTCCTGCTCTAATTTGGGTCACTTAAGGTTAACCCACATATATAGTCTCTCCAGGACAGCAAAAGCCTGCACGTGCTGGTTAACACCTAATAATGGCAGGTCTCTCCTTAAGAGAAGCACATGTAGACTTTGACTCATGAACCTCCCCGGTGAGTCCTGATGAGTCCATCCCAATACAAACCTCTTCCATATTTGGTCTCATAAATTCCATGTAAGGTATAGTCAAAATTATCCGCACAGATTGTTGCTACATGGGCGCGGCTTGCTGCATAAAATAGGATTTCTTCATCCTTCTTCAACATGTTCATTTTTTTCCTAATGAAGGAAATGTGAGACTTATACCAGAATATTCCTTTCCCATTCCAGCTAATGATATTAATTAGACTGAAATCTAATTGTCTTAAAATTTCATTCTATCACATTGCATTACGGAGCTACTAACAATTAGACAACAGCTGTAAAAAATAAATATGTGAAATCTTTTTAATGATAGACACATGAAATAGTGAATTGTAAAACTAAAGCTGAAAAAGAGAAGCTCAAGTTTGAACAAAGAAGGAGCAACTAGAGCTTACAGACACTGTTTCACCAAAATAAACTGGTAAATACAAATCTTGAGGGATAAATCTTAACCAATCTTTTCAAACATTATGTAAAGAAACCTGATAATGTGGCCACCAACCTTTCAAAAGAATTTAAAAGCTTCCTGTTCTGGATCTTCTTTATCTTCTCAATCTTGAAGTTTTTCATGGAAGCTTTAAAATGCTCACTTATTTTGGCATATTCTGAAGTCAGGTTACTGACCTCTAATAACTAAAAAAAATAAATAGAAATACATAAATGTTAAACAGGAAACATTTAAAGGATGATATGGCCATATGTGTAGCCTGCTACACCATGGGGAATCTAAGTGAGGCGGATAAGCTGGTTTAGGGTTTCCACAGCTGGCAGTGCGTTCCAGTAATGAACATGGCCTTGGGCCCATCTGTCCAGGCTGACTTAACAAAACACAATGCTAAAGAGTCAAGGGAAACCCCTAACCTGGCAGGCATCTGATTTAGTCCAGTGAGTCCATGGCTTGAGCTCAGTCCATGGGCAGAGGCAATGGAGGTGCCCAGTGAGCCCGAGCAGTGGGGCCGTGCCCAGCGCTGGAGTGACTGGAGGCTGACCAACCTAGCAAGAGTCTGGGGCCAACCAGATGAGGTGAGAGGAGGAGCCACCCTTTGACTCTGGCAGAAAGCTCCTTCTCAACTCTCACTCATGAACAAGTCCCTTTTCCTCTGAGGTCAATTGTCTAGTCTATGGAGACACTATCTACCTCAGAAGGTCGCCCATGTGAGATCGTGGGTGGCGGGACTGTGGAGACCAGGCGGCGCCCATTGAACAGACCAGGTAGCTGTTCCCTGGGAAGGCGACATCACCACAGAGATGTGTCGACCTTAGAATCTCAAAGTTAGTATTGTGAAAGCAATTCATTCACTCAAAGACACACATTGGTAGCAAAGTATTTTTTCCCGCCTCTAAACAATTCTTCTGCCAAAAAGTAAAACCCAAGTACCTCAAATCCACTGGAGGGCGGGAGGCCCACGCTTCTCTGAGGAAAAGGCTCTGATTGAGGAAAAGGCTCTGGTTGAGGAAAAGGCTCTGACTGGGTCTTCGGGAGGCCTGTGCTCCTCTGAGGAAGAGGATCTGATTGGATGTTCGCTCGAAAATGGCTACAAATAAAAGTAGGAAATTCTCAGGGCACCCTGTTGCTGCTACCCCTAGGACTTTCTGACTTAACTTGCAACCATTAAGTCAAGGTTTCTCAGAGAATTTATTCTTTGTACTACATTCCTGCATATTTCTGGTGAGTGTACCAGTGATCATGCGTTTCTCTGCATTAATTATTCATGATTTGGTAAATTAATTAAATGTTCCTTCCCTCTTGCTTTAAAATGCAAAAGCATTGATTCCTTTTTATAGTTTTGCTCAGTCTCCAAAGATCCTAATGCATTAGCCTTAAGTGTTTCTTAGAGACTTCTTGTCAAATGATAAACATTTAAATTTTAGGGGTACAGGGAAAGAATTCCACCACTCCTATATGAACTGTATTTCAGGATAACCCTACATGACCCCCTCCATGAACACATACATAGAGGCTTATTGTACAATTTATTCCTACTGTAAATTTGCAATTTTTCATAATGAAAAATTTAAATTAAGAAAATGCTTTAAGGAAAAAATACTTTTAAGCCATCCTTTCATAAACTGAAAATTCTTTTTGAAGAGAGCTACTGGGCCCCATATTTCTGTACTCCAGGTTCAGATTTCCTCCATATTGGAAAATTGGATTTGTGCAGAGTAGAACAGATTAAACCGGTCTGTTGTAAGGTGCCCAGCAGCAGAGAGGCGTGCGCTAGTTCACTTTCCTTTTGACTCTTCTAGTGCTCAGCCCATATTCTATCCTAAAATGGGTGTGTCTCTGGATTAGTGGTGACAGGAAGAGCTGACTTCTATAAACCTCCAACTAACATGGGTTTCTCAATGCATTGTATTCATTCACCCACTTAGCTATCTCTTTAGTATAGCTAGATACCTACTCATTATGCAAAACATTTTTTTAAGATTTATTTACTTATGCATACAAGAACTGGGGTGCAGGCCAAAGGTGTGGGGGTGAGAGGATTCACCAGAGACAGAGTGGGGAACAGAACAGGCAGATCTACTGAAAAACACTGCTAAGGGGAGCAGAGGGTAAGTCAGGAGAGGTCTGCTGCACCGTGTGGGTAGCTCCCTGGCCAGGGATAGAACTTGTGCTGCAGTGGTTGCGGACAGCTTCACAGGTTGCATCTTAACCCCTGCGCCACCAGGGAGGCCCTTAGCAAAACATTTTTAAGAGCTTTGAGGTGCTGATAATTGTGGTGGGATGGAAGGATTATGCTAGGAGAGAGTCAGAGAAAAATTGTCGTGAGGTGGAATAGGTAAGAGCACAAGGGACGTACAAACTGTTGCTGGAGGGCAAAGGGGTGGGGGCTTGGGGGGAGTCACCAGTGGAATCGGTATGGGAGCAAAAGCACTGGAACTGGGGGGTGAAACGGTCTGGATTCATGGGTGATAGAAGCAGAGTTCCCAGAGAAGGGGAAGAGCAAATGGAAAAGCATGAGGCAGCTGTGAAATTACTGAGTCAGAAAATGGACTGAGGGCCTCCCTGGTGGTGCAAGGGGTTAAGCACCACACTATGAAGCAATCCGCAGCCTCTGCAGCACGAGTTCGATCCCTGGCAGGCCAGGGAGCTACCCACATGGTGCAGCAGACCTCTCCAGTCTCACCCGCTGCTCCCCTCAGCAGTGTATTTCAGTCAATCTGCCTGTTCTGCTCCCCTCTCCTCTCTGTCTCTGGCGAATCCTCTCACCACCAACCCCCCACACCTCTGGCCTGTACCTCATTTCTTGTATACATAAATAAATAAATTTAAAAAAAAAAAACAAATTGTCAAGCTTTAGTCAGAGAACAGTATTTGGGGATGGATGGTTATCAGTCAGATAACAAGGATGGGATATATAGCTAGACAAACAGACAAACAGACAGGGTCACTGAGTGTTGATATCAGAGGAATAAAAATAAGAGTCACTAACAAAGTACTGAACCCCAATGTGCGGGTCATTTTGAATACCTTTAATGTATTCAATAAGCAACTTTTATGAATTAATATTAAGCCCATTCTATAGACGAGGGGGAAGCAGGATTGTTCATGGAGTAGAGGGAAGAAGCTAAACTAAGGAGATGTAGATCCAGCATCTAGATTCCAGAAAGGATATGGGAGCCCAAACTGCTCAGGTTTTAAGGCAGAATTGGAACCAACTCCCATTCCTGAGGCCCTGGATTATATTCAGTTTCCATCCTTGGAGTCTCACAAAACATCATTTTCCATATTATACCATGTTTATCCTTGGTCATGAAATGCCTTAATCCGTACAACCAAAAGACCCTCATGAGAACACCTTGATTTTACACCTGCCTTGAAAACTGTTTTACATAATCACACCTCACCCAGGAAAAAAACCACACCAGGTGCATGAACAATGTAGATTTTACTGAATCTCATCAGCAGGCAGAGGGTTACATTGAAAGCCCCACAGCAAAATTTCCTTTGAAAATTCCCTTTAATCAACTTTATCCCCAGAGTCCTTGCTCAAACCACTGCCTCATGCCTTACTCCTCTCCATTTCCTTTCCTGTGTCCCACCCCCTATATTTTCACTAGGCAAAATGAAAGCTACAAAGAACAATCCAAAGCCAAGGAACCCCGGCAATCGTTCAGGTGCTGATCTCCTAAGCACAACCCACAAATCCAGCCACTCACAGCTGAAGCAGAGGCCCTGATGTTTGAGGGGCTTGCCAAAGAGCCCCAAGAATCAGAGGAAAGGATAGCTCTCCTACACTCCTGCTTCGAGTCACACCTGCAGAGCTCCGCAGTAAGATAATGCTAAAGGAAACTGCGGTGTAATGCAAGCAGGAACAATTCATGCAAATCGTCCAGGGGAGTGCGTGATTCGATGAGATGGGCGTGAACAACTCAGAACACCTCCCGACAAGCAGCACTGCAGAACACTTACTCTGATCTACGTTTAATCTGCTCCACATCCGAGGGAGACACAAATGTGGGTCTTCTGATGACCACCCTTTGGGTCCTGGAAACTGTGTTTGTCTGAATCATCCCTTTAGATGGAAAAAAGAAAACAACCAAGAATCAAGAATTAGTCCTAGAAAGTGATTTATTGTTATTTTCAAAGCTAGTAATACCATAGATGTTCGTGACGGAATTGTACACACATGAATAGAGAAATTCCTTCTGATGGAAGTTACTCATGATAAAATCCAGTGCTTTTCACTGTCCTTTTATAAGATCCAGAAAACAAAGAGGAAAATGAACATTTATTAATCAATCTAATCTCTAATAAAAGTCTGATGGTAAAGAGCAGGGCAGTAAGATAACAAGACATCATCCATTTAAATTCCCCTAAACCAGGCATCAGTGATGTGGGTTGAAACATACTAATTATAACTTGAAGGGATTTTTTTTCTACATCAAACATGAAAGGTCATTTTCAGCTCATGCGTGTTGTGGAACTAAGGGCAGGCTACATCCAGACTGAGTTCTTTAAAAAGTTACTAGTTGGGCCTCCCTGGTGGCGCAGCGGTTGAGCGCTGGGTTGCAAAGCTGCCTGCAGCCTCTGCAGCACCGGTTCGATCCCCAGTCGCCAGGCAAGGGTCCCACATGGCGCGCAGACCTCTCCTGCTGCCCGCTGCTCCCCTCAGCAGTGTACTACGTCAGTCTGCCTGTTCTGCTCTCCTCTGCCTGTTCTGCTCTCCGCTCTGGCTCTGGTGAATTCTCTCACCCTCCCGACTTCTGACTGTACCCAGTGCTTGCATAAATAAATAAATAAATCTTCAAAAAAAATATATAAAGTAAAAATTTACTAGTTATAGCACGTTGTTAGCAAAAGTGTCACTGGGCCCATGTACTTTGGAAAACAGGCAGGTTTTTACAAAGTTAAATATACAATCCTAATGTGATCCAGCAATCCACTCCTGGATATTTATCCCCAAAATGAAAACCTATATTCATACAAAGACTCACATTTGAATGTTTCTAGTAGCATTATTACAATAATCAAAAAAGCAAAACCAATCCAAATATTCATCAACAGATGAATGGATAAACAAACCATAATATAGGCTTACAGCAGAATATTACTCAACAGGGGCTTCCCTGGTGGCTCAGGGGTTAAAGATAGCACTATTAAGCTATCACTGCTGTGACATGAGTTCAACCCCCGGCCAGGGAGCTGACCCACATGGCACAGCGGACCTCTCCTGTCTCTTGCCCGCTGCTCCTCTCAGCAGTTTATTTCAATAGATCTGCCTGTTCTGCTCCCCACTCTGTCTCTGGTGAATCCTCTCACCACACCCCCCCCCCAACTCTAGCCTGTACCCCAGCTCTTGTATGCATAAATAAATAAAATAAAATCCTTTTTAAAAATTTAAGTTATTTTTTAATTTCACCATCCAACAGAAGATTTTTCTCTATTGCTTCTAGTCTTGGTCAACAGACATTCTTTGCTACATCCTATTCATGCACATGAAATTAATTTCATCATCTGAAATGTAACATACAAACAGAAAAGTACAGAAACATAAATTTGGGTTTCCGCCTTTGTCATAGAATAATGTCATAGAATAATGTCAAATTTTGTTTTTACCACTTAGTTTTCATGATCATCATTTTTAACAGCCACCTAGTATTCCACTGAAGTTTAGTGTCTTAATTTTTTAGTCACTCCTCTATTGGGACATGGGCTATTCCTCTATGTTAGTTGTTTTTAACTTACAGATGAGGCTGCCACAAAAATCTGCATGCCCAGTTATTTTTTCCCTTCTGTGTGTGTGTGTGTGTGTGTGTGTGTGTGTGTGTGTGTGTGTGTGTCAGAACCCAGCTCCAGACTCGAAACTTACCTTGGAAGCTCAGTTCATAGGTGCTGGAACCTGCCTGAAAAGGCACAACTCCCCTGGGACAGGTCAGAAACAAAGACTCCAGGTATGAAGACTCCACGTCTGGAACTGGATGAATGCTTTCCTAATTAAAAGGAAAAAAGCAAAGATGTCAGGTCTGGCTTTTAAGAAATCTCTACCATTATGTCTTTCTCCTTTTTCCTTTTTTATTGAAATCATGCTGGTTTGCAACACTGCATGATTTAAGTGCATAAATCCACACCCCGTTAGATGTGTGCTTCCACACCACACCCACCATCAAAGCACCCATAATCCCCATCACAGTCCGCTGGATGTCTCCCTACTTGCCCCACCTCCACCCCACCACCCCACTGGTGGCCTCATTTTATAGTCCGATTTCTACGGTTTATTTTGATTTCGTTTCGTCAGTTCCTTTATTTTGTTCCTTTATGTTTCTTTTTATTTCACTTAACATCATCCTCTCCAGGGCCTCCCCGGTGGCACAGCAGTTGAGCGCCACGCTGCGAAGCTGTCCGCAGCCTGTGCAGCGCGGGTTAGATTCCCCACCAGCCAGGGAGAAACCCACATGGCGGGGCAGACCTCTCCTGCCTCGCCCGCTGCTCCCCTCAGCAGTGTCTTCGGTCCGTCTGCCTGTTCTGCTCCCCCCTCTGTCTCTGGTGAATTTTCTCACCCTCCCGTGCTTCTGACCTGTCCCCCCGTTCTTGAATAAATAAATAAATCTTAAAAAAAAAATGAAATAGCATCCCCTCCAGTTCCATACTGGTTGTCACAAATACCAAGAGTTCGTCTTTTTATTTATAACTGAGTTGTATTTCACAATTTAAACATACAATATCCTCTATATTCCACCACTCTGTCTTATATAATTTTACTTTAGGCATGGGGTTTATTTTTTTTAAGATTTATTTTATTTATGCATACAAGAACTGGGGTACAGGCCAGAGCTGTGGGGGGAGACAGGATTCACCAGAGAGTGTGGGGAGCAGAACAGACAGATCAACTGAAATACACTGCTGAGGGGAGCAGTGGAAGAGATGGGAGAGGTCTGCTGCACCATGTGGGTAGCTCCCTGGCCTGCCCAGAATCGAACTCGTGCTGCAATGGCTGCCAATTGTTTGATAGAGCTGTCTTTAACACCTGCACCACCAGGGAGGCCTAAGCATGGGGTTTAAACAGAAATGCATCTGCCTCTAAAACCAGATTGCAGGGCCTCCCTGGAGGCACAAGGGGTTAAATGCAGACTATGAAGCTACCCACAGCCACTGCAGCACAAGTTCTATTCCAGACCAGGGAGCTACCCACATGGTGCAGCAGACCTCTCCTTTCTCACCCACCACTTCCCTCAGCAGTGTGTTTCAGTCAATCCACCTGTTCTGTTTCTCACTCTGTCTTTCGTGAATCCTCTCACCCCCCCCCCACACCTCTGGCCTGTACCCCAGTTCTTGTATGCATAATAAAATAAATCTTTAAAAATAAAATTAAATTAAAAAATAATTAATGTACACTTTTTTATCATTATAATTAGAATACATGCTTGCTAAAAAAAATGCAAATGCAGAAATGCACCACTTCCTTTACCAGATCTCTCCCAGGGTAACCACGTAGGGGCCAAATGTTGCATTAGTTTTCTCCTAGAACTGAAACATAACCTCCAAATGGGGGCCTCCCTGGTGGCAAAGAGGTTACGATGCAGCACTATTAAGTTATCCACAGCCACTGTAGCACAAATTCGATCCCTGGATGTCCAGGTTGCTACCCACATGGTGCAGCAGACCTCTCCTGACTCACCCGCTGCTCCCCTCAGCAGTGTGTTTCAGTAGATCTGTCTGTTCTGCTCCCCACTCTGTCTCTGGTGAATCCTCTCACCCTCCACACCTCTGGCCTATACCCCAGTTCTTATATGCATAAATAAATAAATCTTTAAAAAGAGTCTCCAAATGGAAGAAAGGTACTCACCGCCCCATATTCAACACATTTGCCAGAATCACTCCTCCAGTACCAGATCCACTTTGTGGTGAAGACAGAATTTGTGACTGGTGTGGTGACAGAAGAAGGCGTGGAGATACGTCGCATGGGATTAAAATTACAAGTCATTTTCTCAAAATTGATGGTAAAATTTTCAAGAGCAAGTCTGAGAGGGAAAAATTTGGAGTTAACAAAACATTTCATGGACTCCATTTCTTAAAACTTAATCTTCTAGAACAAGAGCACAGAACTTTAGGAGCTGAAAGGGATCTTCATCTTTTCCTTATACAGCTCCAGGTCTTGCAACATAAAAGAAAAAGCAGGGATACGGAGGTGTAACCCACATATTTAATGGTCTCACAAATGTATTCTTCCCTTAAAATATATCCCACGATAAAAGTCTGCACAAAATAATTGATTAGCAAGTCTCCCTGGTGGCCTAGGGGTTAAGTCTTTGCACTGTCATTGCTATGGCCTGAGTTTACTCCAAGCCAGGGAGTTACCCACATGGCGCAGCAGACCTCTCCTGTCTCCCCACTGCTCCCCTCAGCAGTGTATTTCAGTAGATCTGCCTGTTCTGCTCCCTACTCTGTCTCTGGTAAATCCTCTCACCCCTGGCCCCCCACCACCATATCTCTGGCCTACACTGCAGTTCTTCTATGCAAAAACAAATAAAACTTAAAAAAAAATAATTGCCTCAATATTCAAGAACTCAGTTTGGTTTTTTCAATTATTTAGTGTTAACTAAATAGTTTTCCAAATGTGGTCAGAGACCTTTTAGGGAGCCAGTGAGGTCAAAGTTATTTTCATAATAATGTCAAGACATTATTTGCCTTCTTCACTTTCATACTCTCACAAGGACACAATGAGCGGGTTTTCCCCAAAGACTACGTAATAAGTAATTTCATGACAGATTGGGGAGATTTCCCAAAATATCAAACAATGTCATTCTTTTCAATGAATTATTTTGCTTTTGAAAAGTTACTTGTATAGCTATACATAAAGACATAAAAATATATAAACATAGTTCTAGAAAACATTATTCATGTTAACAATGAGCTTCTAATTGTTATCTTTGAAATGAGTCATTAACATTTCGATTTCTTGGTTTTGATCTTTTTAGTATATTAAATATTGGTAGCTATAATCCACATATGCAGAAGTTTCTGGGGATTCTCAGTCTGTTTTAAGTTCTCCGAGGTGTCAGAGACCACGAAGGTTGAGAATGGCTGAGCTAAAAAACGGATTTCCTAGAGACCAGCGGCTCTCAACTAGACAAGATTTTGCCCCCTTGGGGCAAATGTTTGAAGACATTTTTGGTTATTACAACTGGCATCTCATGGAGAGAGACCAGGAATGTTGCTAAACAGCCTATCCCCCCAAAAAATACTTATTTGGTCCCACAATGCCAAGGTAGCAAAGCCCAGCCTCAGATGGCAGAGGGGGTGTTGGGGAGAGGCACCCAGTAGCAAGAAAACAGCTGATGCCACCCTCTAGTGGCCAAATGCAGAAACACAGAATTGCCACCAAAAATTCAGGTGATGAAAAGAACATAATTTCCCCCAAACAATTTCCTTACAAAAGTAGGATGCATCTTATAAATAAGGCCATGTGTGGTATGGACCCAATCCACTTGGGTCCTGGACAGGAGGAGAAATGTATGGTAATGTCTTTGATAACTCCAAGAGAGAGAAAATAGCCAACAAGAAGGTATAAAATGCCAAACCAGACAACCAAATTTTACACTAGAACTATATGAAATGACTCAAATCAGCTGTTTAAGTATTTTTTTAAAGATTTATTATTTTATTTATTTATGCATACAAGAGCTGGGGTGTAGGCCAGAGGTGCAGGGAGGTGAGAGGATTCACCAGTGACAGAGTGGGGAACAGAACAGGCAGACTGACGAAATACACTTCTGAGGGGAGCAGTGGGCAAGAAAGAAGAGGTCTGCCTCGCCACGTGGGATTCTCGAAGGCCGGCCTGGATCGAACCTGCGCTGCAAGGCTGCGGGCAGATTCACAGTGCGGCGCTCAACCACCTGCACCACCAGGGAGGCCCTGTTTTAAGTATTTTTAATTTGTCCTAGGATGCTCTGATAGAAAATACAAATTGACCTGCATGTCGTGTTTTTCTGCAGGACACATGGATAAATATTAACTAAACAATCATGTCACTGTTTATTTTACCTGAGTAGACAAATACTCCCAGAATGCCTAGTACTAGCCAGGCTCTAAGCAACTTCCAGTCTTTCCAGCTTGTTTTTCCTTCATTAACTCAGCAGGCATTTGCCACTTTTATCTCAAAAGTTAGCTCAAGGCCTCCCTGGTGATGCAAGGGGTTAAGCACTGCACTATGAAGCAATCTGCAGCCCCTGCAACATGAGTTCGATCCCCAGCCGGCCAGGGAGCGACTCACATGGCACAGCAGACCTCTCCTGTCTCGCCTGCTGCTCCCCTCAGCAGTGTATTTTGGTCAAATCTGCCTGTTCGGTTCCCCACTCTGTCTCTGGTGAATCCTCTCACCCCCCCCCCGCCCCCCCGCATCTCTGGCCTGTATCCCAGCTCTTATATGCATAAATAACTAAATCTTTTAAAAAAAAAAAAGATTAAAAAAAGAGTTAGCTCAAACTTAAATGGGAATCTGAAGGAAAATTAAGATTAGCCTTCCTTTGATGATGTGGTGGACCTCAGCAGACAGAGTCCAGCCAGCAACTTACACGATGATTTGGGGATCACAGTAAGCCTTCTCAATAGTCTCCATGGGCTGGAGGTTGGTCCAGGTGCCACCGGTGAAACTCTGCCACAGGTAGGGCAGGTGGAAGTGAACATTCTTGCAACTTTCTACAAAGACAGAAAGGAAATCTTGAGGGTCTGATGGTTGGCGGGGGTCAAACCAATACAACCATGTTCACTGCTGACTCCCCCATCAAGGCCAGCCCCATACCCCACCAGACCTGCAAGCCAGCACATTTCCATCTACACCTTTGCTCAAGACGCCCTCACCTGTACTGCCCCAATCCTGTATCTCCAGGTTTCTCTGTTATCCATAGAGACTCATCAAAAACAAAACTTCCTGGGGCCTCCCTGGCGGTACAAGGGGTTAAGTCTCAGCACTATGAAGCTATCAGCAGCCACTGCAGCACGAGTTCGGTCTCTGGCCAGGGAGCTGACCCATATGGCGCAGCAGACCTGTTCTGTCTCCCCACTGCTCCCCTCAGCAGTGTATTTCAGTGGATCCACCTGTTCTGCTCCCCACTCTGTCTCTGGTGAATCCTCTTACCACCCCCTCACACCTCTGGCTGACACTCCAGCTCTTGCATAAATAAATAAAATAAATCTAAAAAAAAAATAGAGCAGGTGTAGGCAGCACAAAGAAACCCACAGAGCGACACTACTGGAGCTATGACTGACTCAAGAGTAGAGAAACACTGGTTATAGGCCATACCTCACATTATAATGCCTGCTGTTAAAAAAACAAGTGTTGGCAAGGATACGCGGGAAGTGAGACCCTTGTGCATTGCTAATGAGAATGTAAAAAGTACAGCTGCTATGGAAAAACATGTGGCAGCTCCTCAAAAAATTAAACTTAGAATCACCTTATAATCCAGCAATTGTGCTTCTGTATATACATATATATATATATATATATATATCTCCACCCAAGAGAACTGAAACCCAGATCTCAAGCAGGTATTTATACACTCATGTTCATAGCAGCATTACTGATAGTAAGTAAAGGTAAAACAGAAGCAACCCAAGCGGCCATCAACAGAAGAACGGATGAACAGAATGTGGTACGTAGCAGCGTGGTGGAAAATCTGTAGCCATTCAATAGCTCTTCATAGTCCCCTCCCACTCCCCGGCAGCCACCATTCTGGGTTCAGTTTCTATGAAAACATCTACCCTATGGCCTCCTATGAGTGCGATCACATGCTGTTTGTCTTTTTGTGAGGCAGGCTTAGTTCACTTAGCATAAGGTCCTTAAGATTCATCCATGCGGTAGCCTGAGCACTCATTTCCTTTCTCTTCAAGGCTGAATAATATTCCACCACATCCCAATATTCCCCATTCTGTCCCAAGCACAGCACATGGGAAATCAAAATAAAGCAGGTCTAGGCAGCACGGGGAACCCACAGTGTGACACCGCTACAGGGGGCCTGTGAGGTGGCCGGAGGGACAGTGAGTGGTTTGGCCCCGTGACAGGACCTGTGAAGCCCAGGCTGAGAGCCCACAGAGGAGACAATGTCCAGAAGAGCCAATGCCAAAATCACCACCAACAATGAGCTTTGAAATGTGTCCCAGGGCACTTTCATTTTATGCATTTGTTTGTTTGCTTCCAGTATGTGAAAGATACTTGATGAATCATTTCATCTACTACTGAATTGCAGAAGGAGAAAGCTCAATGCTGTGCTTGCAGCAAATCACAGGGAGGGGGGGTTTAGGATCAAACCCAACACAGCAACTTGTGCATGGGAGGCCTCCAGTTTCCACGTCTGTGGAATGGGTTTATAATAGAAGCTACTAGGTCACTCTGGTGGCACAGGGGTTAAAGCCTCAGCACTATCAAGCAATCACCAGCCACTGCAGCACAAGTTCGATCCCCGGCCAGAGAGCTCCCCTCATGGTGCAGCAGACCTCTCCTATCTCCCTGCTGCTCCCCTCAGCAGTGTATTTCAGTAGATGTGCCTGTTCTGCTCCCAACTCTGTCTCTGGTAAATCCTCTCATCCCTCACCCCCCCAACCTCTGGCCTACACCCCTGTTCTTATATGCATAAATAAATAAAATAAATATATTTTTTAAAGATTTATTTATTTATACAAGCACTGGGTACAGTCAGAAGCGCGGGAGGGTGAGAGACTTCACCAGAGCCAGAGCAGGCAGCAGAACAGGCAGAATGACCTAAGTACACTGCTGAGGGGAGCAGCAGGTGGCAGGAGAGGTCTGTGCACCATGTGGGACCATTGCCTGGTGGCCGGGGATTGAACCGGCGTTGCAGAGGCTGTGGGCAGCTTCGCAATCCAGCGCTCAACTGCTGTGCCACTGGGGAGGCCCTAAAATAAATACTTTTTAAAAAATCATAGAAGCTACCTCTAGGGCTGATGCGAAGTTTAAAGAAGATAGATGTGGGCCTCCCCGGTGGCGCAGCGGTTGAGCGCAGGGTTGCGAAGCCGCCCGCAGCCTCTGCGGCGCCGGTTCGATCCCCGGCTGCTCCCCGGGCACCAGAGGAGGGTCCCACATGGCGCGCAGACCTCTCCTGCCGCCCGCTGCTCCCCTCAGCAGTGTACTTCGGTCCTTCTGCCTGCTCTGCTCCCTGCACTACTGGCTCTGGTGAATTCTCTCACCCTCCCGCGCTTCTGACTGTACCCAGTGCTTGTATAAACAAAACAAAACAAATAAATAAATAAAGCATGCCTCTATTAAAAATATAAAAAAAAGCATTAAAAAAATAAAATAAAGAAGATAGATGTGAGATTCTTTATCATTGTGCCTGACTTCTAGAAAATGTCGCTATCACTATGACTAAAGTCTCTGCTTCTAGAATGTCTTTAGGTTACTCACGAAGTTGACAACCCTTGTACAGATGGTCAAGGCAAATTTCCTTTGTGCCACGATCGTCCATCCTGGAAGATGCGGCACTTCCAACGTCATCTATAGAATCTGTAAAACAAAGAGGAGGCACAGATGCCAATCTCATGTTTCCATCAAAAACCAAGATACCCGGTGACTCTGGGAGAAGAATATGAGAATCTGGAGTCATAGTCAAGAAAATCCCAGTGACTCACGGTGGGCGTGAGAATCACGTAACAGGTGTGTCGATTTCTTAAACTGGAGCTGAAACTTCCCTTTCTCAACAAACAGAGCCACTTAATTCATTCGCTTCTACTGGTTGGTCTTTCACTTGCCATTCCCGCCCCTTCCCCCAAACCCTCTACTTCTAAGCCCTTAACTGGCAGGAAACGTCCAAAGGGGAACCACAGCCGCATCTACTCAGCTGCAGACACAAAACACAGGCCCCCTTGGTTCTTCTGTGACTCATGCAGAGCACAGCCCGGGGTAACCCCCCGCTTCTATGCTCTCTGGCAGAGTTAACGAGACTTGGGCATCGTTCTGAGCCTGGTCCCCTACACTGTACCTCTGTAGCTCAAAGGTGGTGCTGTGGGCTGAACCGGGGTTCCCAGGTTCTGGCTGCCAAAGTGTACCGCATCTTTATCCACTCTGGTTGCTGAGAATAAGCCAAAAGCATCGGATTTATCTCCGCAAGAAGCTTCCTCCGTAACTTTCCTAGAGCCGTTGTGGACAGACCTACTAACGCCAAGTGTCTCCGCGCCAGGTTGCCTGTTCACGAACGCCACTGCTGGTGGGTCGGTGTCATCTGGGATTCTGCCAGTGATCTCAGCACTCTGAGTCCAGGCTTTTATTGTCTTGTTAATGATTTTGTCTCGGTAATTTAAAGATCCTGTGGAAATTCTCTTTGTGGCCATTTCCTCCTGGGCATCGTTGAACAGAGAGAAGTTCTGGCTCTCTGGATTCCCTCTTGTGCCCTCATGCTCCCGGGACGTGTTCTTCTGGATGGGTCCGGCTGCAGGTGTTTGTGGAGAACCAGAAGCGCTGAAGGCTGCCTGGCTTGGAGGAAATGAAGCCTCTCTCCCTGTGCCTTGGCCATTCGGCCAGGAGGGGAGGCACTTCCAGTTGGAAGCCGGGGTTGGGCTAGACAACTCTTGACAAGCGTTTTTGGCATTTCCAGAAAAGACATTCTCTGATTTGCCATTCTCTGACAATCTCTGACTTTCTTCCGCTTGACTTTTTCTTACAGGACTGGCTGGCTCTGATGAAATGGAGGCCGAATCGTTGCTCTTCAGATGCACAAACTGGTGGGCGAGGTCCTCCACGGACACATCTTCCAGGGGAGAGCTGCGGTCAGTCTGTTCTGGACTGGATGCCCTGGACCTCTGAGCAGAAGTTGAGGTCGATGGAAAGAATTCTTGACTTCTGTGAAATGGCGGGTTTCGGCTCCTGTTTCTGCCTCGAGACGCCACACCTCTGGGGTGTGAGGGAGGAGCTAGGACAAGAAAAACAATGACAGAGTTAACATGCCTGCATGCTCACCCCTGCTCCTCTTCAGTTTCTCCAGGTTTGTATCCAAATTCTATCAAATTCTTTGTCTGTAAAAGGTGTGCAAAAATCTCAGGAAAGGGATTAATGGCAATAAAGGAATCCTGCTCTCCTGCTGGGCCAACAGAAAAGCCATCCACTGCCTAAGCTGAGGTGTCAGACCTGGCTCTTCCTGGTTTCTCTACTGCGAATCAGATGTATCCCCAAACCCTGAGGTTGGGCTGTCCACTAACCCCCAGTTCGGATCAACATTGGCCACTATGGTGAAGGGAGAGTACAAACCAGGGAGAATTTCCAAAAAATCATTTTGATTTTGTCCATTTTGAGATATAGGCATTCCCGGTGATTAAGGATGCATACTACTCGAACCAAAAATGGGGCCTCCCAGGTGGTGCAAGAGGTTGAGCACAGTACTGTGAAGCTGTCTGCAGCTACTGCAACACGAGTTCAATCCCCAGCTGGCCAGGGAGCTAACCCACATGGCGCAGCAGACCTTTCCTATCTCACCGGTTGCTCCCCTCAGCAGTGTATTCAATAAATCTGCCTGTTCTGTTCCCCGCTCTGTCTCTGGTGAATCCTCTCACCTCCCACACCTCTGGTCTGTACCCCAGTTCTTGTATGCACAAATAAATAAATCTTTTTTTTAAAAAAAGTGGGGGCCTCCCCTGGTGCTGCAGCAGTTGAGCGCTGGGCTGCGAAGCTGCCTGCAGCCTCTGCAGTGCCGATTCAATCCCCAGTCCCTAACGAGGGTCCCACATGGTGCACAGACCCCTCCTGCCACGCCCTCAGCAGTGTATTTCGTCAGTCTGCCTGTTCTGTTCCCCGCTCTGGCTCTGGTGAATTCTCTCACCCTCCCGCGCTTCTGACTGTACCCAGTGCTTGTATAACTAAATCTTTAAAAAAAAAAAAAGTAAATCTCCAGTCTAAAGATGTGACTTCCTTCACTCTAGAAATTTTCCCAGAATTCTTCATCTACCCCAAATGCCCAAGGTTAAGTGAATAATATCAGAAAGAATTAGTCTCTCTCTAAAAATTTGATGAGGCAAATCTGCTGGGAAGCAGAGAGCAGGCAGTGAGTGAGTGTGTGTTTGTGAGTGTGCGTGGAGTGAGTATATGTGATGTTTACATGTAGTGTGTGCTGTGCTTGATGTCTGCGCTTGCACAAGATGTGCGTTAACAGGTGCATGTGTGGTGTGTGTGCAAGGTGCATAAATACATAATGTGTATTTGTTGTGTGAGGTGTGGTACAGGCGGTGTGCATCAGTGTGAGGTATGAAGGCGTATTGGTGTGAACTCAAGCATGGGTGACACATGTTGATTCCTGGATGTGTGTGATACCGTGTGACATGTGATGTTTGTGCATGAGTGGCTCTGCATGTGGCATGTGTTTGCCATTTAAGGTGTGTGTGGTGTGTGAGTTGTGCTATCGTGTGTGGAGGCAGAGGTCTCTTCTCTTTCAAATCTAGGAAACAGCAGGAATACAGTAAAATATTTCTCCTCCTGTTAACAAAATAGTTAACTAAGTAGGTTAACTAGAAGTGATGATAAAGATTTTTCTCACATACAATAAATTCATATTGGGAAACTATATCAAAAACCATCCCTCCAGATGTTTCCCTGTTCAGAGAGCATTGTGGGTGAAGAAAAAAAAAATTAGCTATGGAATCGGAATGCATGAAGGCTTGAAAACATGACTCTTATTTAATCATGGTATTTTCCCCCAATGTTCTAAAAATAGTTTCAGGCTGCTCGCGATAAAATGTCACTTAAAATTTCTGAGCCTCAGTTCCTCTTTCATTAAGTAAGGCTAATAATATAGCCTCCTTTCTTCATGGTTTTGCTGTAAAGAACAAAGATGGGAATTTTTTAGGTGAAAAATCCCTTGAAAACCACAAAGCATTTCCTCAAACACGAGGAGGCATAGTTATATATTAACTCTCACAGAATCTCACTTATGTATTTACTTTATAAAACTCATCTCTTCTATATCTACTTCATAAAGACATTAAAAGTTGCAAGTATTAATACAATACCATTAAACAATGTGAAAAAGCTAAAGGAATAGGACAGATCACCTCACACCCATTATGATGACTATTATCTACCAAAAAAAAAAAAAAAAAAAAAAAAAAAAAAAAGCCCCAAACCAGAAAATAACCTTGTGGTGAGGAGGTAGAGAAGCTGGAACCTCTGTGCACTGCCAGTGCAAATATGAAATTGTGCAGCTACTATGGATAATAGCATGGCAGTTTCTCAAAAAATTAAATATAGGAGCTTCCCTGATGGCGTAGGGGTTAAGTCTCAGCACTATCACCTCTGTGACCTGAGTTCAATTCCTGGCCAGGGAACTGACCTACATGTTTCAGCAGACCTCTCCTGTCTCACCCTCTGCTCCCCTCAGTAGCATATTTCAGTCAGGCCACCTATTCTGCTCCCCACTATGTCTCTGGTGAATCCTCTCACCCCCTGCACCCCTGGTCTACACCCCAGTTCTTCTATGCATAAATAAATAAATAAATCTTTTTTAAAAAAAAATTAAACATAGAATGACATGATGCAGCCATTCCACTTTGGGGTCCATACCCAAAAGAATTGCAAGCTGGACTTAATGTCATTGAACTGCATACTTGAGCATAATGAACATGGTCAGAGATATTTGTACACCCATATTCATAGCAGCATTCTTTACAGTAGCCAAAAAGAAGTTGTATCACAAGTGTTCATCAACAGACGAGCAAAATGTGGCCAATACATAAAACAGAGTATTATTTAGCTTAAAAAGGAAAGAGATTCTAACAAAAGCTACAACCTGGATGGACTTTGAGGCCATTATGTTCTGTGAAATTAGCCCATCACAAAGAGATAAAGATGTATGATCCTGCCTAAAAGCCACCTAGATCTGTCAAGTTCACAGAAGCAGAAAATAGAAGGGGGATTGCCAGGGAGGGAGCCATGAGGAGTTGATGCACTAGATGAAGGTGTTTCAGTTTTGCTAGATGAAAAGAGATGTTGGTTGCAAAAAAAATGTGAGCACACTCAGTGCTACTGAACATTTAAAAAGGGTGAAGATGATACATTTTATGTTATATGTATTTATCACAATTAAACACATTTATACATATATGTGAAAGAATATATACATACTCTTTTTTTCAATATACATAGAAAAGAAAAGTGAGTGGCAGCTAGGAAGGGCTTAGAGGAAGAGCAACTGGGGAGTCAGCATTTCATGGGGACAGAGTTTCAGTTGGGGAAGATGAGAAAGTTCTGGAAGAGGGATGGTGGTGATGGTTGTACAACAATGCCAGTGTACTTAATGTCCCTGAACTACACTTGACATTAGTGAAAATAGTCAATTTAAAAATAAAAATAAAAACTCTTAAAGGGGGCCTCCCTGGTGGCCCTGGGGTTAAAGACACAATGCTATCAAACTATTGCCAGCCACAGCAGCATGAGTTAGATACCTGGCCAGGGAGTTAACCCACATGGTGCAGCAGACCTCTCCTGTCTAGCCCACTGCTCCCCTCAGCACTGTATTTCAGTCTGCCTGTTCTGCTCAACACTCTGCCTCTGGTGACTCCTCTCACCCCCTGCACCTCTGGCCTACACCCCAGTTCTTGCATGCATAAATAAATAAATTAAATTAAATTAAAATAAATCTTTAAAAAAGTCTTAAAGAAGCAAGACTAAAGACTACAAATCAAATTTAGCATTGGTGCTGAATTTCCTGTTTCAGCTGCATTGTGCTGATGTAAGAGAACGGCCTGTTCTGAGAACACAAGTGTGAAGTCTGATGACGTGGAAGGCTGTAACCACAAAATCATTACGTGTGTGTGGTCACAAGAGAATTGTGACTAAATGTTAAGGTCTTGTGTTTTCCTCTTAAAAAAGTTTTATCAGTTTTTAGAAAAATGGTAAACTTTTTTTTTAATCTGGGGGGGTGGGATAGTGCTTAGCATGAAAATCAGACTGTATTAATCACATATATACTATGATGATAATTATGGAAAAACTGCATTTGCAAATGACCATGTCCCTTTTTTTTTTTTTAAGATTTATTTATTTATTTATACAAGCATTGGGTACAGCCAGAAGTGCAGGAGGGTGAGAGAATTCACCAGCGCCAGAGCGGGGAGCAGAACAGGCAGAGTGATGACGTACACTGCTGAGGGGAGCAGCGGGTGCAGCAGGAGAGGTCTGCACACACCATGTGGGACCCTTGCCAGTGGCCGGGGACCAAACCGGCGCTGCAGAGGCTGCGGGCAGCTTCGCAGGCCAACGCTCAACCGCTGCACCACTGGGGTGGCCCATGCAAATGACTATGTTCTAAAAGGGAAAATAATGGGAGTTTTATGTAGTATGGTAGAGCCCTTTAGGTAAAAACTTTTCCTTTTTTCCCATTTCTGCTTGGCCTATCAATTTCAAAAGTAGAAAGATTTACCTCTCCAGCCCGAGGGCTTCCTGCGGAGGTGCTTGCTGTTGCAAATGTCCTGGATGTTCTGAACCACTTCCGGATTCAGGCCATGTTCCCGCATGATGTCCAGCACCCTTCTGTCCATCAGGTTATGGGACCTGAGGCAGTTGGGGAAACCACAGTTGCCTCGAGTGAAGTGTTCACAGATGTGGAGCCTTTCACAGGGTGGCTGCTGGGCACAGATCTGTCTTCGGCCTTCTCCTTTATAACTTTTGCATATCTACAGGATGGAGAAGCAATAGCCACATACAAAACACCTTCCTGGAACTGCCACACAGTCATTAAAGCAATATGAAGGATACAAAAATTTGGAAGCAGAGATACACCAAAGGGGGGGAAATGCACACGGATGCCACAATCTCTGGTGAGTTGAGCAGTTCCCCGCTATTGCAAAGTAGCTCGCACCTGTTTGGTATGATTTTATAGGTGATTTTGGGGTTCTGGGAATGCTCAATATTTTTAGAAAAAAAAATATTAGTGTTATATATTAGTGTTAAAAGCATTCCCAGATGCCAAAAATAACCCACCAAATAGAAACAGTCTACTTTCTTGATAGCAGGCGGAACCTGTATCGAACTGATGATTTATTTGGAGGCAAAAGAGGGCTGAAGACTAACTAAAAGAAACTGATAAATTTCATCACCCTTCAGAAGAATCAAAATAAGATGGTTAGCTACCATTTTCAAGACCCAAAGTGAACCCCATATTATAAAAGTCCAGGGCCTCGCTGGTGGCTCAGGAGTTAAAGTCTCAGTGCTATCAAACTATCGCCAGCCATTACAACGTGAGTTCAATCCCCAGCCAGGGAGCTGACCCATATGGAGCAGCAGACCCCTCCTGTCTCACCGATGCTCCCCTCAGCAGTGTATTTCAGTAGATCTACCTCATCTGCTCCCCACTCTGTCTCTGGTGAATCACCCCCATCTCCGTACCTCTGGCCTAACCCCCAGCTCTTGTATGCATAAATAAATCTTAAAAATAAAATAAAATAAGTCCAAAGTGGGAAGCTTTATTTTATTTTTAAATAAAATAAAAATAAAGAGACTTAAAGAAGCAGGACCGAAGACTATAAATCAAATTTAGCATTAGTGCTGAATTTCCTGTTTCAGCTCGATTGTGGTGATGTAAGAGAACGGCCTGTTCTGAGGCTACAGGTGTGAAGTCTGATGACGTCTGTATACACTGAAGGCTGTAACCACAAAAACATTATATGCGTGTGGCCTATACATACATACACCTCAAGATGGGCCCATGGGATATAGTTTGATGACCCCTAGTCTAGACAATAAAGTGATAGAAAAATAAAATTATATGCTACATGAGCCACTACATTTTGGGGTATCTTTGTTACAATAACTTAACCTAGACCTGTAACCAATAAACCCTCTCGTCTTCCAAAATCTTGATTCAAAGCCCACCTCCTCCAGGGATCCACCCTGATATGAAGCATCCATTAGGCCTGCTGCTGTGTATTCAGATCACACTTGCTCACACAGGGTTCCCTACAGTCTAAAGGAGGGGAACTCCAGATTCAAATTCTTATAAAATCTCAAATAGGAAGGAAATTACTAGGATCTCTTAGGTCACTTAGCAACAGCCTTGACTGCCATCTGAAGAACCTGGCCCTGACTTTTGAGTTTTTCCTACTCCCACACCAACACTTCCATAACACAACACTGCCTATTATATTCCCCCTGCTTTTTAAACTAAGGCATCATGACTTACCTCAGGCATAAAGAAAGGGTCACTTTGGACGAGAAGCACTGCTAATTCCTCTTTGTTAAGTCCAAAGAGCTCATGATCTTTCAGGATTTTTAAGTTCTTTTCTGAGAGAATATCATGAGAATATTTGCATAAATTTCTGAAAGAAAATATAAGTATCATCAGTGTTGCCATTTCACAGAAGAAAAAGACATCAGGGAAATAAGCCAACGAATATCAGTGCCCGTTTCCTTTGGTAACTAATACAGGTTGGTCCTGCTTAAAGAACACTTTAAAAAGATCAACCGGGCCTCCCCGGTGGCGCAGCAGTTGAGCGCTGGGTTGCGAAGCTGCCCGTGGCCTCTGCGGCGCCAGTTCGATCCCCGGCTGCTCCCCGGCCACAGGAGGAGGGTCCCACATGGCGCGCAGACCTCTCCTGCCGCCCGCTGCTCCCCTCAGCAGTGTACTTCGGTCCTTCTGCCTGCTCTGCTCCCTGCTCTGGCTCTGGTGAATTCTCTCGCCCTCCCGCGCTTCTGACTGTACCCAGTGCATGTACAAACAAACAAACAAATAAATAAATACATGTCTCTTTTTAATAAATAAATAAATAAATAAATAAATAAAAAATAAAAAGATCAACCGATGAAACAGCTAGAAACAGGGGGAAGAGAAATCTGTATTTTTTTCCACAAATTACATGCAGGTTGCAACTTTTCTCTGCAGGGACAGGCATAAGGGTGCCAGTAAGCAGGGGAGTAGCGGGGAGACAGGATGTGTGTGGGATGGGCCTCCCTGGTGGCACAGGGGTTAAGTCTCGGCACTGTGAAGTGATCCACAGCCTCTGCAGCACAAGTCAGATCCCCGGCCAGGGAGCTACCCACATGGCGCAGCAGACCTCTCCTGTCTTGCCCGCTACTCTGCTCAGCAGTGTATTTCAGTCAACCCACCTGTTCTACTCCCCACTCTGTCTCTAGTGAATCCTCTCACCACCCTCTACCCCGCACCTCTGGCCTGTACCCCAGTTCTTGTATGCACAAATAAATAAATCTTTAAAAAAATGTAATTATTGGGCCTCCCCGGTGGCGCAGCGGTTGAGCGCTGGGTTGCGAAGCTGCCCCCGGCCTCTGAGGCGCTGGTTTGATCCCCGGCTGCTCCCCGGCCATCGGAGGAGGGTCCCACATGGTGCGCAGACCTCTCCTGCCGCCCGCTGCTCCCCTCAGCAGTGTACTTCGGTCCTTCTGCCTGCTCTGCTCCCCACTCTGGCTCTGGTGAATTCTCTCACCCTCCCGTGCTTCTGACTGTACCCAGTGCATGTATAAACAAAACAAACAAACAAACAAACAAAATAAATAAAAACATGCCTCTATAAAAAAAAAAAAATGTAATTATTGTCATTATTATTTTTCATTTATTTGTCACTAGTAAACAGAAGTGCAAATGACTGCAAAATCATCTTAATGAAATTGATCTTTTAATGTAAATATCTAGGTAAAAGTTATTCTCTAAAAAATTGATCTTTAAGTCACTTCTTCAAATGTCAATACCCGTAAGTCATTTCTGAAACCCTCTGGAGTTGACTTAGATCTAGCTGTGGAACCTCATAATTAAGAAAAATCACAGAATCAACAATCTAGTCAGTTACCACCCAAGCCCTTGAAGTCCAAACAGCCCTCCCAAGCCCCTAGCTTCATGGCAAAGTCAAGGGCAGCTGGTGACCATCTCTGTCCCAGCCATTTTCCTAGGTGGGTCTTCTTGCTTTCTCCACTCAGTGTCCCTGGCTTCTAAGGTGTTTCTGGAACTCCCTGATAAAACTGACTTCAGTTTTCTGCTTGTTTGGGGGTTCAATATGTGGTTTCAGATAACAACTCCCTAGGGGAGCTCTTGGCAGCTGGGATAGGACTCCACCGTATCACTCCCCAACCTCCATGGAAGGGATGCACTGAAGAGATTAGAGTGGGGCGGACCCAGCTGTGGTAAGGGCCCAGCCTCCGACCCCATGCAGAAATCCCCTCCCTTACAGCATCACCAGACAGGTGTGAGCCTATTTTCCCCCATGATCTGAGCGACCATTGCCAGGAATGTGCTCTTATTATGGGGTTGAAACCAACCTCATGAAACACCCAAATAAGGAGATATTGACAACAGATAGTCGGAAGGAATGAAGAACTTTGCTTCTGTTTGCTCCAGTCCAGATATCCTAAACTTAGAGCTAAGACTGTGACACCTCCCCTGAGAGTAAGTGAGGCTCAGATGTGAGGACAAAGACCCTTCCCAAGTCACAGAGAGATGCACAATTGTCATATCTGGTCCTAACCCGGTCCTACCCCAGGAGGAGTGTGGCATCTCCAAGGTCCCAGAGCTCGCATTTCCTCTAAATCACCAAAGGCTGACCAGCCTACAGTGGGCTCCTCTGCCTGGACAACCCTGTGTCCAGGTCTTTCGAAGGCCATGTCATGCCTGGAAAACAAATCCACCTAGTGGGCCTCCCTGGTGGCCTAGGGGTTAAGTCTCAGCACTATCACCCCTGCAGCCTGAGTTCGATCCCCAGCCAGGGAGCTGACCCATATGGCACAGCAGACCTCTCCTGTCTCCCCTCTGCTCCCCTCAGCAGTGTATTTCAGTGGATCTGCCCGTTCTGTGCCCCCACTCTGTCTCTGGTGAATCCTCTCACCCCCACCCCACTTCTAACCTACACCCCAGCTCTTGGATGCATAAATAAATAAAATAAATCTTTAAAAAACAAACAAATCTACCTAGAACACTGACTGGCTTGTCTTCCATGCAGACCACCCAATGAGCCCAGCTTCAATTTTTACAGCTCCACATGGAATTAGGAGGTGTCTTGTTCCTTGCCCCCACTTACTTCAGCCCCTGAGCTGCTGGGAACTAGGGGTGGAGCTGAGCAGCCAGGGAAAGCTCTATGACATGGGAGGCAGGACAGCTGAAAAAGGCCTTCTGTTCCTGCATCCCAACTTGCACCCTGGTCCTGCTGAAGGACTTGGAAGGAGACATGTGGAGGAGAGACATGTAGAGACACTGATTTTCTTTTTAAGACTTCTTAAAATTTATTTATGCATACAAGAGGTGCAGGCGGGTGGAGGGGTGGTGAAAGGACTCACTAGAGACAGAATGGGGAGCAGAGCAGGCGGATCGACTGAAATACACTGCTGAGGGGAGCAACGGGCGAGACAGGAAAGGTCTGCTGCACCATGTGGGTCAACTCCCTCGCTGGGGATCGAACTCAGGCCTCAGCAGATGGCGATAGCTTGATAGTGCTGAGACTTAACGCCTGCTCCCCCAGTGAGGCCCATGTAGAGACACTTGGAAGAGACACATGGGTGAGAGGCCTGTGGAGAGGCTGACTGGCAGCCATTATCTTGATTTGTACTTTGATTTTTGGACTTTTGTTTTGGACTTGCTGCTCCCATTCACCCCCTTTCTATGGTTCCCCACTAGTAGGTACCTTAGTGCAAACTTTTTTTTTTTTTTTTTTAACTAGAGGCATGCTTTATTTATTTGTTTGTTTGTTTTGTTTATACATGCACTGGGTACAGTCAGAAGCGTGGGAGGGTGAGAGAATTCACCAGAGCCAGAGCGGGGAGCAGAGCAGGCAGAAGGACCGAAGTACACTGCTGAGGGGAGCAGCGGGCGGCAGGAGAGGTCTGCGCGCCATGTGGGACCCTCCTCTGGTGGCCTGGGAGCAGCCGGGGATCGAACCGGCGCTGCAGAGGCTGCGGGCAGCTTCGTAACCCAGCGCTCAACCGCTGCGCCACCGGGGAGGCCCATTAGTGCAAACTTTTGGGCTTCAGTGGCCCTGCTTTGAGCAGACCCTGTTTGACTAGGCATTTGTCCCTAAGGGGGTGTTATATTGGAAAATTATTAGTAGTAATACCCTCTGTCCTCTTCCCTCTCTGTGCACACTAATTCTACTTAAGATCTATCTACTAAGAGTCTGCTACTTTTGTCTTTATGCACTGGATGGCAGGAATCCACTTTGGAGCACACACTCCATTTTGGGGGTCCGTGGGCACCCCTCAGTCGCATACTAGTAACTTCTCATTTCTCATCTCCATCCTCAGCAAACTGCTCCTTTCTCTAGATTCAACAACACTCCCCTTAAACCTCACTTCACTCTGCAACATATGTCTAGCCTGGGTTTCTAACCTCAGCCCCTGGCCTGTAAGGCCTGCTCAGTTTTCCCATATTCTCTAGACTCCTCCCAACTTCTTTTTTAATTTTTTTTTTAAGATTTATTCATTTTTGCATACAAGAGCTGGGGTGTAGGCCAGAGGTAGGGGGGGAGGGGGGGTGGTCAGAGGATTCACCAGAGACAGAGTGGGAAGCAGAACAGGCAGATCTACTGAAATACATTGCCGAGGGGAGCAGTGGACAAGACAGGAACGGTCTGCTGCGTCCTGTGGGTCAGCTGCAAACTCATGCTGCAGTGGCTGCCAGTAGCTTCATAGTGTTGAGACTTAACACCTTGCACCACCAGGGAGGTTTGCCCCAACTTCTTAAAGGCTTTATCTTTGACTAATTCCAGCGTTTTGATCTGTCACAAGGGTGGGCTCGCTTGTGTTCCTCACCTCTAGGGAGTAGTTAAGATCAGAAGTATAGCAACTAGCATTTATTGTGTGTCTGCTAAGTGACAGGAACTTTGCTTCTGATTTCATCATCACAATAATCCTAGGAGGTAATGGTTTATTTTTACCTTGGGAAACTGAACTGGATAAAACGAGACATTAGAGGTGACTTAAATAAGAGAAAGCCTTGAGAAAATGAACCTGGATCTCCAGAAACAAAACACCTAATCTGAAACACACACACACACACACACACACACACATACATCAAAACAGATCTGAATGGTTTCCAAACCAGAAAGAAAAAAAATTGACGTTAGGAATTAAAGCCAGTTCCTCAAGACTAAATGAACTCAGAGAGCAGGACACAAGGAGAATGCACATAAATTGTCAAAGTGACAGTAAAGACACAATAAAACCAGAAACAATTTCTTGTGATTGGCTCAGCAGCTTGGGTGGAGTTTCAGATTAAAATGCCGGAAGTTCCCTCCCACTTTCTTCTGCTCACTCAGCCCCAGCTCCGGGGCCCTAATATTGACTAGAAGACTTAAGACAGGAAATGTGAAAGTTTCCTGTGGCCTCTTTGGGCTGTCTGGAACCCCAAGCGGTTCTCACAGTGTGGTCTCCAAGCCACCATCATCTGAGTTTGTCACAGAAATACAAATTCTTGGGCTCCATCCTAGACCTACCAGGTAAGTCTCAAACTTTCATCATCTAGAAGGTTTGTCAGAATACAGAGAGCTGGGGCCACTCCCAGAGTTTATCAGTAGGCCTGGGGTGGGGGCTGGGAAGTCACATTTCTAACTAGCTCCCAGGTGATTCCCAGGGCCCGATGAGTATACTTGGCCATAATGCCGGTTCAAGGCTGCCTCTTCCAACAAGGCACCATGCAGAAGCTGGTTGGCAGCCACAGAAACTCCCCACCTCTCAGCACAGCAAAGAGCTCACCCACAAACCATTTTGAACTCCTCAGGGAAAAACAAGTTTGCAGAATCCTGCCTGCCCTTGGAGAGATAAACTTCAATGTGAGGGAGGATTTGAGATAAGTTTGGGAGTAAGGGGGAGGGAGAAGATAGCCTGAAAGAGGCAGACTTGTCTCTTTTTCAGGAATCTCAAGCCAAAAGCTCAAAAACAGATGACCTTTTCACTTTTCTCTCCCAGCTATAGAACAAAATGTTATTGTAACCCTGATAATAAATCCTCCCACATCACAGATGAATTCGGGCCTGCAGGGTGGTTCTTAACCCTGGACACACAGAACAACCAGCTGGGAGTGTTTAGAAATTCCTAAACCTGGGCCACGCCCAGGAGTCTGATTTAATTGGCAAGAGGTGGGACTCCACGTGATTCTAAGGTGCAGTGGGACTGAGAATCACAGGTCCAGGTCGGGCTTATCAGGTCAGATTTTAAGTCAGGTTCCTGAACTACATGCTCACCTCTGGCTTCTTGGACTCTGAGCTCCACACCAGAACAACAGGAAAAGACAACCTGTCTTTGACAGTAATTTGCCTTTTACCCCCTCAGCCTCTCTGCTCCCCAATACCTCCCCAATACACAGGTACAGGGTTGGATGATAAAGACAAAGAGAACTGATTTGTACAGAAAACAGGAAATAGCTCACCACAGTATAAGCCAGGTTAAAAAGGAACCAGGACGTGTGAAAGATAAAATCTAGAAAAACTTGGCCTAGAGAATAAACTGTCATCCACCAAAAAGCCTGAAAAGTATTATTTTAACACTACAAACTCCTGAGTTGGTACTTATAATGTTCAATATTAAATTGCCTCATTACTAGAAGTAGGGGTGTTTCACTGAATCTGAAGCCCTCATAAAATGGGAGAGAGCAGGTTGAGGAACAATATGGGGGAAGTAGAAGGGTGGAGCTAAAGGACTAAATGGGTCACTTCAACGCAGCTGTATTACCCAGCAACGGTATTATCCAGAACACAAAGACTAGCTGCCTGTGGCAAGAGGTGAACCCAAGTCTGCAGGTCTTGGCCTGGGGAGAAGAGATGTGAGGAAGGCAGCAGGACTGGGTAACAGAGGGCAACAAGAGGGGGCAGGTCCGCTGAGGGTGGAAGGTGGTAAGCTGAGGATCTGTGCATGGTCTATAGTTGCAGCAAGAGTGAGGCACGCAAAAATTCTATTATAGAAGGTAATCTCAGGCCTCCCTGGTGGTGCAGGGGGTTGAGCGCAGCGCTGTGAAGCTGTCCGCAGCCTCTGCAGTGCATGTTCCATCCCAGCCAGCCAGGGAGATTCCCACATGGCACAGCAGACCTCTCCTGTCGCACCTACTGCTCCCCTCAGTATTGTGTTTCGGTCAGTCTGCCTGTTCTGCTCCCCACTTTGTCTCTGGTGAATCCTCTCACCCTCCTGCACCTCTGGCCTGCACCCCAGTTGTTGTATGCATGAATAAATAAATCTTTAAAAAAAAAAAAAAAGGCAATCTCCCCAGTCTTGATTTATTTCTCCAGCCCCTAGAGTGAGGGATTCCCCAACTTTGCTGACAATTAGGACCACCTTCATACTTTAAAAAAAAACAGTACCCACATCACACCCGATACCAATTAAATCAGAATATCCAGGGTGAGGAGCAGGTAACAGTATTTTAAGAAGATACCTCATTAACAGGCAACTATAAACAAGAGACTTTCTGCAGTGGGGGAGGAGGGAGTTGGATCAAAACAGGGGTGGGAAGAGCACAAGGGACTATGGTGATGGTACATGGGTGAATTGACGGTGGGAATTCCACGGGGACTATACCCGAGATGATAAAGTATATACTGCATAAAAATGAAGAATGATGTAAAAAATATATAAAATAGTAATTTTAAAAAGGGAAAAAAAATGATTCCTCAAGTGATTCCAACACGCAGCAAGTTTGGGAACCATTGTCCTAACTGCACATCAGGTCTGAGCAAAAGCCCAGGAAGTGAAGAGAGTAGGGCAGGAGATGGTGGTGGTCTCCAAGTCTTGCTGGTTAGTAAGCTACATAAGTTCCTCTCCCCCCAGATGTCCCTTCACCCCCTGCCATATTTCCCAACATAACTATCTTCTGGAAGAACATGAAAATAGATGAATTAACAGTGTTTGAGGATTCCTTTAGTGAGAAAGGGGCAGAAGCCTCTAGAACCGTCCACTATTTGACAATGAGCTTAATTAAATATTTGTTAATAGGGTAGGTAGCTGCAATGACCAAGCTTTCCGTATGCCTTATGGTTTTATCATATAAAAGTAACAGAGCAACACTTTTGTCATCTTTTGCTTATGCTGCACTAATAATCCATTCCTCTTTTACTCTCTCAAGCTCAGAAGGCAGGGAAAATTTTGTATCTCACCCTGCCAGGAAGTGAGAAAATGTGGTTCCTGACCCCTACAAAGGAACCCTTGGTTAGAAAGCAGAGTCCCCGGCCCTGACCGAGAATTTCTGGTGTGACTTAGCATTTTATTTTATTTTTCTAAAGATTTATTTATTTATGCATACAAGCAATGGGGTACAGACCAGAGGTGCGGGAGGGTGAGAGGATTCACCAGAGACAGAATGGGGAGCAGAACAGGCAGACTGACTGAAATACAATGCTGAGGGGAGCAGGGGGCGAGACAGAGAGGTCTGCTGCACCATGTGGGTAGCTCCCTGGCCGGCCAGGATCAAACTCGTGCTGTAGAGGCTGTGGATTGCTTCACAGTGCTGTGCTTAACCCCTTGTGCCACCAGGGAGGCCCGACTTAGCATTTTAATAATCTCCTCCCCTCAGTAATTTAGGGGCAGTACTGTCCCATAGCTGGGCACCTTTACTCTGGGGATCCCCAAGATTGAACCACCAGGACATGGGGGAGTATTACTAACATTACAACCCTTTATATATTTTTTTTATCGAAAAAAATGATTGCCTGAACTGAAAGGGATGGAGAAGTTGGGGATGAACTGGTTAACACAGAAGAGGCACAGGAGATCCTTTAGGACTGAGGAAAATGTTCTTACCTCCACAGTGATGCATATGGGTGAACCCATATGCATGTCAAAAGTCTTCAAACTTTTACTTTAAATGGGTGCATTTTATTATTTAGGATTTTTAAGGTGAAAAATTAGTAAATATTTAACATACAGATTAAGATTCTATGTTATATGACTTTTTAAAAACTAAGCAGATAACAGAGTTCACAACATTCTGCACTGTCAAGGGTGAGGAAGCAAAAGGTTTGGAAACTACCGCCCCAGGGATCGCTCTGAACCCAATGTTCTGAGGTGGCCTGAAGCGTATTATGTCTTCTGGGTGAGCAAGTATTACAGGATTGTGAACCACTTTTCCCTACTCTACTCCCAGCCAGAGTCCAGCTCTCTTGCTTGTTTAATCTGATTTCTCGCTGAGTCTGAAATCCTGCATCTGTGTGATTTTTTGGCTCCTCTTCTATTTCCTCCCATCCACCCCCACACGACCATTCAACCCAGCAATTCCGGTCTTAATGATCTGCCCTGGGGAGCTCTTGCCACACGCACCCAGAAGCTTGTATGTTCCTGGCAGCATGGTCTGTTGTAGGGAAAAAGTGGAAATAGGGGCCTCCCTGGTGGCGCAGGGATTAAAGACACAGCGCTATCAAGCTATTGGCAGCCACTGCAGCAGGTGTTCAATCCCAGCGGCCAGGGAGATACCCACATGGCGCAGCATATCTCTCCTGACTCGCCCGCTGCTCCCCTCAGCAGTGTACTTCAGTAAATCTGCCTGTTCTGTTCCCCACTCTCTCTGGTGAATCCTCTCACCCCACCCCACCCAACCCCCTGCCACCCCGCACCTCTGGCTTACATCCCAGTTCTTGTATGCATAAATAAATAAACCTTTTATTTTTTTAAAAAGTGGAAATGTCCCAAATGTCCATCATTGAGCAAACAGGTAACTAAAGGATGGTATAAATCCTGTGATGAAATACTATGTGGCTGTTTACACGAATAACTAGATTTTTATGTATCAACACCAACAGATAAACAGAGTATTGAGTAAAAAATCTAAAACAATACACATCTGGCAAACAAATGTACAATTTGTTTAATTGTAAGGAAATTATAAAATAATGGAAAGTCAGGATACATACCCAAATCATGATTGAGGCTGCTTTGGGGGAGACAAGGGTATGAGACTAGGGAAGAAAAAAATAATATCCGTAGCCCTGTTATGGTTTTTATTTATTTTGGGGAAAATGGGGAAGGAAGAGACATCATTCATTCTGGGAAGTGAGTTATATATACAAGTTTATTATTCTTTATGTTCTTTTAGCTTCAGCTTTTCCAATTAGCACTCTGTGCGTGTTATATGTTCCTTTGTACTTTTCAGGGTTTTTTCAGTTTATGAACTAGTCAACTAATTCTCTTCCTATCTACCCACACCCACCCAAAGTCTCAATTAACCCCGGGGAAAGGCATACAAACAGGAAAGTGCCTGGAGGAAACACCCACATTTGGCAGAAACCACAAAGCCAGTTGAAGACATTCAGACAACCTACTTTGAACAGTTGAACAGAAATCATACTTTCAAGGACTTGAATTATGGAAAAATTATATTTATATAGGTACTCGACAACACAAATAGCTAAGAATCACACAGATCTGGATCAACACCAACTCTGTCAGCTCTATGTTGTGTGAACTTCGAGAAATTTCTGAACAGCTCTAGCCATGATTTCCCTATGTGAAGTGGGATTTAAATAATTGGGATAATACCTATACCTCAGGAGCTAAGGTTAAAAACTAACGTGGCGGGCCTCCCCGGTGGCGCAGCGGTTGAGCGCTGGGTTGCGAAGCTGCCCGCAGCCTCTGCAGCGCCAGTTCGATCCCCGGCTGCTCCCCGGCTGCTCCCCGGCCTCCGGAGGAGGGTCCCACATGGCGCGCAGACCTCTCCTGCCGCCCGCTGCTCCCCTCAGCAGTGTACTTCGGTCCTTCTGCCTGCTCTGCTCCCCGCTCTGGCTCTGGTGAATTCTCTCACCCTCCCGCGCTTCTGACTGTACCCAGTGCATGTATAAATAAATAAATAATCTAAAAAAAAAAAATCTTCAAATCTTTAAAAAAAAAAGAGAAAGAAAGAAATAAGAATGAATCACTCCACTAAAAAAATAAATAAATAAATATTTTTTTTTTGCTTCCCCAGAGAATCCATCAAACTTGTGTGGCTCAAATTATCCCAATTTTATACAGCGCCAACCACCCATTTATGAGTTTAAAATTGTTTTGATGTTTCACACATCCGTCTGAAAAATTTCACAACAAAAATATGAAAGCGGGGCCTCCCCGGTGGCGCAGCAGTTGAGCGCTGGGTTGCGAAGTTGCCCGCAGCCTCTGCAGCGCCAGTTCGATCCCCGGCTGCTCCCCGGCTGCTCCCCGGCCTCCGGAGGAGGGTCCCGCATGGCGCGCAGACCTCTCCTGCCGCCCGCTGCTCCCCTCAGCAGTGTACTTCGGTCCTTCTGCCTGCTCTGCTCCCAGCTCTGGCTCTGGTGAATCCTCTCACCCTCCCACGCTTCTGACTGTACCCAGTGCTTGTATAAATAAATAAAAATAAATCTTAAAAAAAAAAAAGTTTAAAAAAATATATATGAAAGTGTTTCTACACTTATTGTGTGTAACAAACTGAAACAAAGTTTCTAAATATATTAGATATGTAACTTACAGAAAAGTTTATAAATTATATCTGTGTAGGTTTTTGCTGAAAGTGTAATTCAGACTGTAACACAATCAGAAATTTTAACACCAAATGGATATTAGATAAGACTAAAACTGTGATGGATATATATATATATATATATATATACTTACACACACATATATAGAATCATTGTACTATGATTTTGTTAATAAAATAGAGTCCTATCTTTTGGTATTACTAAAATATTTCCAAAGCAAATGATCTCTGGGATTTGGCTTCAAAGTAACACGGGTGGAGGTAGGGGCTGGAATGGGGACAGAAGAATAAACGAAAGATGGACCATATTTTGAAAATGATTCAAGTGGAATGATGGGTAGTTCTCTCTTCTGGTGAAAATATTAAAGGGAAAAAGTTGAAAGGGGCATATGTATTTTTCATTACTATTGAAGTAACGCTGGTTCATGATGCTATACAGGTTTCAGATGCACAGCATTATAATTTGATATCTGTCTATAGGATATTATCATCCCCACCAAAAGTCTAGTTTTCATTCTCCAGCACACAATTGATCAAGAAGTCTAGGTATTTATTTAAAACTGGACCTTTCTGGTGGCCTAGAGACTAAGTCTCAGCACTATCACTTTACCAGAGGCTCCACTCAGCAGTGTTTCAGTAAATCCACCTGTTCTGCTCTCCGCTGACTCTGGTGAATCCTTTCACCCTGGCACCTCTTATCTATACCCCAGTTCGTCTATACAAAAATAAATAAATAAATAAATTTTAAGTAAAAATAAAAATAAAAGCCAATACTAGTTGGTGGGGAATTTTTCATAACAGAAGAGGAAAAAGGAATAATAAAGCCTTCCTGCTGTTAGTCAGCATAGTGCTAGAATGTTCTTCTACTTTCCCTCTGCACCCCCCTCCCTCCCTCCTTTCCTGATTTGATTGGTTGCTGTGACTTAGACTGATTCCTTTTCTACACAATCTTCCTGCAACTCAGAAATACTTCCTAATTTTTGCCTCCCAACCCGTTCAATTAATTTTTTTTAATAATGGAGCATATGCAAACACTTTGCTTTTTTTTGTTTAGCTCTAAACATATTTTAAAAGAAATACTTCATCTACCTCATCCATTTGAAACATCTGCCTTTCATAGTTTTTATTACACGTACATACATAGGCGGGTGAGGAATCTAAAGTTCTTGCAAATAAAGTGCGTGATGAAAAGTGTCTTGACCACCATTTTGGACCTTAGATCACCACTCAAGAGTTTTTAGGGAGAGGTGAAGTGTGAAAAGTACTATATCATGAAAAATACTGGTGCTGAAGCGCAGAGGAGCAGAAAAGACTTGAGATAATAGAGAAAAATCATTATTTCCACAAGGCATTCATTTAGAAGCGCGATGGGGAAAGAGGAACTCGACAGGGGGTGGGAGATTTCATTAAATGAAGGGGGAAGGTGGGATTGGGGATAGTGTCAGAGACCCTGCGCTGGGGGAACATGAATTTGACATGGATTGGCAGGATATTCAGAAAGAGGTGTTTCTCAGGCAGAAGAGCCTGGACTCAGTAGGAAGACCTGGGCAGAAAACACAGAGGCTGGGGAGCCATCTTTGTAGACGTGACAACTGACCCCCACAAGAGAGCTCCGCGACCTAAAGAGAGCGCGGTCTTAAGGCAGATTTGCAAGTCCCTGGCTCCAAAGGCTTAACCAAACCTTGCCGCGCCCCTTTATCTAGGGGGCAAAGAAAGAACAAGCTGCTTGAAGGCTAAACCACACCGTTTCAAATTAATTTTTAAAAGCAGTTCCAAGAGTGTGCGGTCAAGGGTGCGGGCCACAGAGGCGAGGCAGGGTCGGGAAGCAGCGCAGGAAGAGGTCACTACATCGCTGATAACCTTGAAGAGGTCCACTCTGGTCAGGTGGCAGGGCCTGGCGTCAGGTAGCAGCAAAGTGCCCGCGACGGCATGGCGGCGCGCAGAGGGAGGCCCCGCAAGGCCCCGCAAGGCCCCGCAGCGCGCTGCGGTGAAGAAGCCGGCGGGGCGCAGCCAGGTCGCGCCGGGGACTAAGAGAGCAAAGATTTGAGAATCCACACCCTGGAGGCCTCTGCCTTCGTTTCCAGCCCTGCCTTCAACTTCCCTAGACCCTGGGCTGGCCGGAAGGTACTCGATTCTGATGCCGCCACCCGCCCAATGTCACCTAAGCCTCCCTGCGCGCCAGGTCTGGAGGCGCTGGAGAGAACCGAAAGGATAGAAGTGCAAAGCCAGCAAGGGACGCCCAGGGGAGCGCAGCAGCGCGAGGCTGTGCCAAGAGGCTATCGGGTTTGAGGTCGGCGAGGGCGGACCCCTCCGGAAGCAGCCAGACCCGGGGGAGCTGCCCTTCCCTTCCCAGCGCACTCACCGCTCCGAATAGTGGCACCGGCCCAACAGGTTGAGCTTGCAGAGGTGCAGGTTTTCGCAGAGCGTCTGGCACACCTTCCGACGGCAGATCCGGACTCCAGTGTTGGCCACCACGGACCGGGTGACCCCGGCCCGGCCGCCCGTCTCCAGCATCACGAAGCGGTGGGGCCCCGCCGCCTCCAGCACCTCGCAGAGCTGCGCCTCGGGGAGCGCGATCTTTTCGAGGAGCTCGTCCAGCGCCATGCGACCCCCATGGGCGCACAGGATTTTGGTGATGTAGCAGCACACCTCCGGGTCCGCCATGGCGCGTCGCTCTGGCCCGGCCCGCGCGCGGGACAGCGGGGCGCGGAGAATCGAAACTTAAGCCTTTGGGCCGGGCTGGGCTGGGCTGGGCTGGGCTGGGCGGGCGGGGCGCGCCCGGGGCCAGGAGCGAGCGCGCGCTTTCTGCCCGGGTTAGCTGAGCCCAGAACTTTCGGTTTCCTTCTCGGCTGTGGGTCCAGAAGCCAGATCTCACCAAGCCCGTCCCTGGAGCGAGTTTAAAGTCAACCGCGCCCCGCAACCGAATGGCTAGACAGCTGCCCCGCGCGCGCCGGGACCGCCGGGGGGGCTCCCTCGCGGCTCTGGACTCCGGGAGGACGGAGCGCCAGGCACTGCGAGGCTTCCGCGGAAGGAAGAGAAAGTAAAAATGATCTCGGGGTTCTGGGGGGGGTTTAATACCGCGAGTCGGGGAATCCCCCTGGAGACGTCATCTGTCCCCACCCCACCCATCCCGGAAAGGACAGACCCTGCTTCGCCCTGGAGGGAGCTGAGTATTCACGGTATTCACGCGTCGCGAAAAGGCTGTTTCCTCCCTGGGCTGGAGGAAGGAGCCGGAGCGAACAAGCGCGGCTCTCGGGGCGCAGCCCGGAGGTGCCCAGAGTGGGTGCGCTGCGCCTGCACCTCCACGCCCTCGGCAAGAGCTGCGACCATTTCTCTGTGTCATTTTTGCCTCTGACGAGCCTTTTGAAGAACCACTTCTTGACACAGTCTTGGCCCGGCCGAGATCGCTCTGTGCGGTGCGGTGCCCACATCCCGGGAGAGAACAATGCCAGACCCGCGAGTTTAGACGCCTCTCAAGACCTTCGATGGGGAGCTCTCTTCAGATGCTCGGACAAGACCTCTCCTCCTTCGTGGGGACCCACTTGGACCCCCAGAATGAGCATAAAGAATATTTTAAAGTGAAAACATTTGAGTTACAGAAGAAATTTTATTTTTTTAAAGATTTGTTTGTTTGTTTATACATGCACTGGGTACAGTCAGAAGCGCGGGAGGGTGAGAGAATTCACCAGAGCCAGAGCGGGGAGCAGAGCAGGCAGAAGGACCCAAGTACACTGCTGAGGGGAGCAGCGGGCGGCAGGAGAGGTCTGCGCGCCATGTGGGACCCTCCTCCGGTGGCCGGGGAGCAGCCGGGGATCGAACCGGCGGTGCAGAGGCTGCGGGCAGCTTTGCAACCCAGCGCTCAACCGCTGAGCCACCGGGGAGGCCCTACAGAAGAAATTTTAGATGAATTTCTCTTCATCTGCCCAGCAGGATCTGCTCCTAGGACAGACCCTTCCTCCTCCTCTCCCCCTTCCAAGGGGTTTCCAGCTATTTCAGCTGCCAGACAAGACTGGCAGCCAATGTTATTAGCATCAAAAAGCTAAAGAGAACCTTCCACTCTCTCTCATTGAAGCCCTTAAAACCTCCCTTTTAAATTGAGATACATAGTTACTTCAGAGTGGTTTAGGACATTTCCATTACTGGAAGATTTCTCCCTTTTCCAAAACAGGTAAATAAATCTTATCTTTTCTTCTGTTAATTGTGTATTGTCAGTCAACTCGCAGGCCTGCAGATACTGGACCCAAGGTGAAAGAAGAAAATGTTTCTTCCTCCCTATACTCCCAAGTAGAGTAAGTGGGTCACTGATGAAACAGGAATTTTTTTAAAGATTTGTATTTATTTATTTATGCATACAAGAACTGGAGGTATTCCTCACTCACCAGAGACAGACTGGGGAACAGAACAGGCAAACTGATGGAAGTTCACTGCTGAGGGGAGCAGCAGGTGAGTCAGGAAAGGTCTGCTGCTCCATGTGGGCTAGCAACCTGGCTGGGGAATCGAACTCATGACGCAGTAACTTGATAGCGCTGAGACTTAACTCCTACACCACCAGGGAGGCCTGGAAATACTTTTTTTTTTTTTTTTTTAAGTGGCATTCAGTTGTGAAATTAGAAAACCTTCAAAATGATTCCTGGGAGTCCTCAGTTTGGTGATTGTAGTAGATGAACTGTTTCAGGAATGCTCTGGTATAAAAACCATCCATACTGGAGACACACGGGGTCATCTAATTGTTCCCTGTAGTGGTCACTTCTGAGGTCTTTTAATCTGATTGACTTTGGTTGTGGTCTGACAGGTTTCCAGGGACTCAGCTTTCAAGACCGAATCAATATAATTCAAGTGAGTATCTTCTGGGTGGCCCTGACATTAGTAAATTACTTATGAATTGCAGAAGTTTAAGAAGTAGTCCGCCGGTTCAATCCCTGCCTGCTCCCTGGCCACCGGAGGAGGGTCCGGAAAGGTTCAGCGCGGTAAAGAAAAGGAGAGCCAGGCTACATTTCTCAAAGGGAGGGGAAGTTTATTGCGCCCCGGGCGGACCTCACAGACCCAAGGCGGGGGTCTGTGGAGTCGCGCACGTTGTCAGGGGGAAGCAGGGTTTTATAGGGTGAGGAGAGGTCAGGTGGGAAGTTGGGCTCGTATGGCGGGAAAAGTTTGTAGGGCGTGAAAAGGTTCATGTGGCAGGTAGAGGTTCTTTGTCTGAGACGAGACTGGTAGGGGGAGGGGGGAAGCTCACTGCCTGAATCCTCCAGGCAGGTATCCGCATTCCTGCCCCCCAGGTGGGCTTCCGGGTAGGCTTTTGCATTCCGGCCTGCTGCATGGACCTTTCAGGTCCCGCATGGCGCGCAGACCTCTCCTGCCGCCCGCCCGCTGCTCCCCTCAGCAGTGTACTTCGGTCCTTCTGCCTGCTCTGCTCCCCGCTCTGGCTCTGGTGAATTCTCTCACCCTCCCGCGCTTCTGACTGTACCCAGTGCTTGTATAAATAAATAAATCAATCTTAAAAAAAAAAAAAGTAGTCCCAGCTCTCAAAGAGTTTATGCTTGGGAAGATTGGAAAGCACATTAGAACACAGAGGATCAATGGTTACTGTTAGGGTGTCACTGCTAAATTTAAAAACCCGAACCCCCATCCCTTGCTCAGCAGGAAAGTTTGGGAGGCTTGACTGGATAAAAGGAGTGGATGAAACTGCCATGGGAACCCATCTGAAGAGCTGATTATCCTCTATGCTAATTCAGGTCATCAGTCAGGACACACCCAAGACCAGTCACCCTAGCCAGTCAATGATGCCTGGAGCCTCGGACCCCTCCTGTCTCTCGCCCACTGCTTCTCTTAGCCGTGCCAACAAAACCACCTGTTCTGTTCTCTGCTCTGTCTCTGGTTAATTCTTTCACTCCCGTGCCTCTGGTGTACACCTGAGTCTGCCCCACAACAGTTACATGGTGTGATGGGTCTTTGGAGATTGGAGAGGGAGGAAGTTTAGCTAGAGTGCTTGGAAATGGAAATAGAAAGTTCCCTCAGTTTGGACTATGACAAACAATTTAAGGGCTTGTGGAGGAGAAAGAGCAGACACTTGAGAAATTTTGAAAGTGTGCCTTCGAAGTTCTCCAGGAAGAGATACTGAGAAGTAGGTAAGAGCACAGATTGCCTGGGGTGTAACTCAAGGAGGTCAAAGGATTTCAGTCTGGTGTTGACCAGGCAAGATCTAGGGGTGGAGGTGGGGCTGGGAGCAGGAGCTTAGACTTTGGCAGAAAAACCTAGGTCCATTGCCACTCTGGCCTGTGCATTGCTGGGTGGTTGGCAAGCTCACTAAAGAAGGGCCTGATGTGAACATATTGCGAACATTCTAGAAGACCACTCACTGGCCCAACGGGCAAGAGAGCAAAGTGACCTGCATAAACTTAAGGTTGAGTAGTCTTGTCCTGTTCTGTGAAGCAGCCCTGCAAGAATCTGGAGCCTGAGGAAAAAAATAACATTTCACCCTACATGAACGTCCAAGGACTCTGTTGAAGAGATTTAAACAATGGGTACCTAGGCTTTACGTCTCCACAGTGCATTCTTCAGAAGTCAGGAAAATGATTAAACCCTCGCATTGTCCTCCTCACCACGTAGATAGCATCAGCATTGCTTTAGGTCATGATAACTTAGGAAATCCCAAGAGGTCTACTCTTTCTTTTCCCACAAACTCTTAAATTGTTTGTCATGCTTCAAATGAAGGGGACTTTTATTTATTTATTTTTAAGAGTTATTTATTTATGCATACAAGAGCTGGAGTGCAGGCAAGAGGTGTGGAGGGTGAGAGGATTCACCAGTGACAGAGTAGGGGGCAGGACAGGCAGATCTACTGAAATCCACTGCTGAGGGGAGCAGCAGGAGAGACAGCAAAGGTCTGCTGTGCCATGTGGGTCAGTTCCCTGGCTGGGGGGTTGAACTCATGCTGCAGTGGCTGGTGATAGCTTGATAATGCTGAGACTTAACCCCTGCGCCACCAGGGAAGCCCAGTGTCCCTGATGTCCCTGATTCTTTATGTCCAGGTATGGACACCAGGCATAGAATTACGACTTGCTATTGAGTGGTCAGCCTCCTTGTCAGCCTGCTTATTGATTCTTGTTCCTTTTGGATTATAAATACAAAGCAGTACTTTTTTTTTTAAAGATTTATTTATTTGTTTATACAAGAACCGGGGTACAGGCCAGATGAGTGGGACGGTGAGAGAATTAACCAGAGACAGAGAGGGGAACAGAACTGGCAGACTGACTGAAATACACTGCTGAGGGGAGCAGCGGGCGAGACAAGAGAGGTCTGCTTCGCCATGTGGGATTCTCGCTGGCCGGCTGGGATCAAACCAGAGCTGCAGGGGCTGCAGACAGCTTCACAGCATGGCGCTCAACCGTCTGTGCCACCAGGGGAGGTCCTGAAGCAGTACTTTTTTGACTTCTGATCTCTTTTCCTTCTATGGACTCTCCAGGTCAGGGTCATTGGCTGCCCCTGACTTTGTAATTCTGAATCCCTGGCTTCTGTAGTGAGAGGGTATTACCTGGCATCTATGGTATTGAGGATCTGACATCCCATTGTTACCAGCGAGCCAAGCTCCAGGATAGCCTGTCCTTCCATCAGCTGTTACTGCTGCACCTCCCCCTGCAGTGACCTTTAGGGTTAACCGTCCCTAGGCCTCATCGTCTACTGCTGTGCTGGTCCGCGGCATGTTACAGGGGAAAGTGCCACCGAACTTCTAGGTGACATTGGTGAGTGCCCTTGACATACGCAATTCCTCTGAGCCCCTCTGTGGGGCTTTTGTGGATCTTTTGTGGATCTTCTGACCTAACATATCTATCCTAGCATGTTCTCTTTTCCGAATCCTTTAATCCTTTTTTCTACTGTCAGCAAGAGAAATTTAGGTATTTCAACCTCACTCTTCGTGGGTTCTCACCTTCCTAGGCTTCTGTGAACCACCTAGAAGCATTTTACTGCGCATGCACTTCCTTACCAGAATGCTCAGTGGTTTACCCAACGGTAGGTACTAGGGAGGGGGTGAGCAGGCCACCATGCATAGTTTAGGAATCTGCATGTACGCATATTGCTTTGTAACAGGGTAGTCCCCAGGGAAAGGGAGGTTCCAGTTTCCCTGCCCCACCCAAAGTAGGGTGGAGCCGGACAGGGAGAAGGAAGCAAGGGAAGGAAGGAAGCAGGGTCTCCTTGCAAGGAGACCTGGAGGAGGCACCTGGAGCAGAGAGACATGTGAAGAGGCCGTACTTGCTTCTCAGCCTTGGACTTGTACCAGGGACTTGGACATGGAAGGAAACACTTGAAACAGACATGGTTGAGAGACCCGTGGAGGCTGACAATGGCAGACTTTACCTTGACTTGGGTTTTGACTTTTGCTGTTTTCTTTCCAGACTTGCCTGGGCCTTTCTGTTCTGCCCCTTTCCTATGGTCCCCACCAGACAGTGCCTTTGACTTGTGGCAGGCTTTTGGGCCTCAGTGGTCCTGCTTTGGGCCAACCCTTTTTGATTGGGTATTTTGTTAAAGATTTATTTATTTATGTATACAAGAACTGGGGTACAGGCCAGAGGTGGGGGAGGTGAGAGGATCCACCAGAGATAGAGTGGGGAACAGAACAGGCAGATAGACCAAAGTACACTGCTGAGGGGAGCAGCAGGCGAATCAGGAGCGGTCTGCTGCTATGTAGGTAGCTCCCTGGCAGGCTGGGAGTCGAACTCGTGGTGCAAAGGCTGGGGACAGCTTCATAGCACTGCGCTTAACCCTTGCATCACCAGGGAGGCCCATTGACTGGGTATTTACCCACCAGGGGATGGGTAACTTTGGGCGCTTGATTTGGGAACTATATTCTTTCTGTTCTCTTTATTGCACACTAAATGCATTAAAGTTATTTTCTATTGAAGGTCTTACACGCAGGAGTAGGTTTTGTCTTAATATGACAGATGGCAGAACCCAATTATAGCAGGTAGGTTTGGGGGGCCTAGGTTGTCCCACATCCTGCCCTATAACGGATTGACCTATGACCTGTTTGCTCTAAGTTGACATCCCAGGATAGGAGGCACCTGGAAGAGTGGTGGACACCATTTCTATCAGAGACTGAGCCAGCCCAGAAGGAATGAAGTGCCCTAAATCCAGATGCCAGTGAAAGGGGGTCTGCCAGGGAGAGGGGGCACCATAAAACTCCCAGAAGTTGTTAACTGCCTGGAGTAAAGCCCTGCTCACTGGTATTAGCTGTCTTTGTTTAGCTCACTATAAAATAGCCAATTAGAGATGCAGTGTTAGTATGATTTCTTTGGAGCATGATGCTCAGCTGTTCTCAGATTAGCTTGCTGATCTAATGAAAATGCATATTAAAGATTTAATCCCTGTTCTTTATCTTTTAGTTTCCACAAAAGAAAAGATTCTTTTCTGGTGGCCGGCAGAAAAGAATCCAGTATTTCCAGGCAACACCAACAACAGAGCGCTCTTATGTCAATAAACTCACCTGTGTACAGACATCCATTTCAGCTGGCCAGATCAAGCAGTGTTCTCAGAATGGTGAGACCAGAAGTTAAAATAGATTGCTATTTTTTGAGGACCGACGAGAATAGAGGAGAGGGGAGGGAAGGCATTATTTATACAGCTAGAGAGAGATTTTTTTGTTGTCTTATTTATTACTGTTGTTTTACTAGAACATCCAGGCATGTGCAAAAATTTCAAAAAAATAATGTGGAGAGGGGCCTCCCTGGTGGCGCAAGGGATTAAGTCTCAGTACTATGAAGCTGTCCGCAGCCACTGCAACACCAGTTTGATCCCCGGCCAGGGAGCTGACCCACATGGCACAGCAGACCTCTCCTGTCTCGCCTGCTGCTCCGCTCAGCAGTGTATTTCAGTGCATCCGCCTGTCCTGCTCCCCACTCTGTCTCTGGTGAATCCTCTCACCCTCCACACCTCTGGCCTGCACGTCAACTCTTGTATGCATAAATAAATAAATATTTTAAAAAAAGAAACATGGAGAGCATACAAAATTGCACAAACTGGGGCACATTAGTGTGTGCGGCCTCAGCTACAAGCTTGCCGAGTTCTTCATGGTAGCAGATGTGAAAACAGGTCATTGCCCATATGCGGGGCCAGGAACAAGTCTATTGCAGCAACAGGAGACACACAGGTAGCAACAGCATTATCTGGCTGGCTGGCCTGATAGAAGCAGCCTGTCCCATGGCTTGCAGCGGCAGCCTCCGCCAGCCCAGTGGGGTCAGGACCCCTGGGCACCCCTCAGGCCCCCTTGGGCTCTCTTGGATCCCCGGCTCCCCTTGGGCCCTTCACCCACCCATCAGTGGGTGCCCACTTTCCAGGACCCCTATTAGCTTTTTTTTTTTTTAAAGATTGATTTATTTATGTATACAAGCACTGGGTACAGTCAGAAATGCGGGAGGGTGAGAGAATTCACCAGAGCCAGAGCGGGAAGCAGAGCAGGCAGAAGGACCGAAGCACACTGCTGAGAGGAGCAGCGGGTGGCAGGAGAGGTCTGCGAGCCATGTGGGACCCTCCTCGGGTGGCCGGGGAGCAGCCAGGGATCGAACCAGCGCTGCAGAGGCTGCGGGCAGCTTCGCAACCCAGCGCTCAACCGCTGCGCCACCGGGGAGGCCCCGACCCTTATTAGCTTTTATGTGATGTACAGACACAGCTGGCACAGAGCCAAGTTTATGCCTCATATGTTTTTGTGCATGCAAACTCTATTATCAAAGTCACCTATTAATTACTGCTTTCTGCACATGCAGATGACATCTCAAGGCTACATGTTATCTACTAGGCCACCTGTGTGGATGGTCACAGTGAAAATCAGCCTGAGAAACTCTGAGGAGTTTCTGCTACGTTGTTTTATTCTGTTTTATTCTCCCCACAGAGTGATATCAGCTTGGTGAATCAGTTGAATCACCAGAGAAGAAAGCAAAACATACACAAGGCAGCAATGTCTCAGCTCTACTAAGTCACAGAAATGAAAAGCACATAAACAGCACGGGGTTAAGTCAGATGGAATGTCCAAAGTCCGTGGCAAACAGCTGTACCCCAGGAGATATGGAGCTGTTCTCCAGGAGATATTTGACTAATGGGAGGCAATAGGCAAATGATCAGACAGGGGGGAGGGCAGAGGTAGGGAGCAGGCAGAAGGGGTTCCCCTAGATTGTCAGTGCATGCCGCAAGGTATACTGGGAAGAACTGAACTGGGGTAGAATGGAGCTCTAGGTAGTGGTGCTGGGGTAGACAGAGTGAGAAGGGTCATTTTCCTCTATATGGAGGAATATATAGACTTTGCTTTGGTGGCATGAAAACAAGGAGCTTCAGGCTGCTTTTCTTTTCTTTTTTTTTATTTTATTTATTTGTTTGTTCGTTTATTTATACAAGCACTGGGTACAGTCAGAAGCACGGGAGGGTGAGAGAATTCACCAGTCAGAGCCGGGAGCAGAGCAGGCAGAAGGACCGAAGTACACTGCTGAGGGGAGCAGCGGGTGGCAGGAGAGGTCTGCGCGCCATGTGGGACCCTCCTCCGGTGGCCGGGGAGCAGCCGGGGATCAAACCGGCGCCGCAGAGGCCGCGGGCAGCTTCGCAACCCAGTGCTCAACCGCTGCGCCACAGGGAGGCCCAGGCTGCTTTTCTTCATTCATGAGCATCATCTGCAGGCAGACACAACCGGCATGTAGTAACACAGGCAGGGCTAACTCGGTGCTGATGGCCTGATGGCCCCCTCGAGTTTGCTCCTGACATCTGGACCAGTGTATTCCTTTCCCACATTGAATATACTTATCAGTATATTCCAGACAGAACAGAATATTCCAGAATATTCCAGACACCGTAGTGTGAGTTCCAAGCAAGGTCACAAAAAACATTGTGACTTCCTCATTCACCCGAGTGGGTCAGGGGCCCAGGGAAGCCAACTGTTACTTTTGCTCAAGAAGCCCTGTGGAGGGGACCGTGTGGCAGGTGACGAAGAACCCTGCCAGCGACCAGCTCCAGCCTACCAGGTGGGTGGGTAAGCCACTTGGAATGGGTTCCTTCAGTCCAGTCAAGACAGGAGATAACTCATAGTCAGAGACCTGAGCCAGAAACCCCCAGTCACGTCACTCAAGTGGGAGATAAAGCATATTGATTGCTTTAAGCTATTAAGTTTATGGTAAGTTGTTATATAGCAATAGATAATTTGTACATTTTAAAAAAAGATTTATTTATGCATACAAGAGCTGGGGTGTAAGCCAGAGGTGCTGGTGGATGAGAGGATTCACCAGTGACAGAGTGGGGAGCAGAACAGGCAGACTGACTGAAATACACTGCTGAGGGGAGTAGCGGGCGAGACAGGAGAGGTCTGCTGCGCCATGTGGGTAGCTCCCTGGCCAGGGATCAAACTCATACTGCAGAGGTTGCAGATAGATTCACTGTTTTATGCTTAACCCCTTGCACCACCAGGGAGGCCCCTGTGTTAAGTACTTTAAATACTGGGAAGACTTAAACAAAATGTGGCATATCCATGCAATGGAATAGTAGTCAGCGATCAAATGGAATGAAGGGCCGGCACATGCTATAGCATGGGTGAGTCTTGAAAACACTAAGTGTGTAGTGCAGGTGGGCAAAGGGAGCGGGGGTCTCTGGGTTCTCATTCTGCTCTTTCCTCTACTCTGGTCCTTGCCTCTCCAGGCTGTGGCCCTGGGAGTGCCAGGCAGAGCACAAGCTGCTTTAGGCCACCAAGGCCCACTGGCTACCCGTTGATTCTCACCTCCTGGGGTGTACAAGCAATCCCATCCAGCCCATTTCCCATAGTCAGAACATCAACCTGCCAAAGCTCCCCCTCCTTCTGGTGGGATTGTTAGTCCAAATCCATCAGTTCTTTTTTTTTTTTTTTTAAATAGAGGCATTTTTTTTTATTTATTTACTTATTTGTTATTTTGTTTATACATGCACTGGGTACAGTCAGAAGCATGGGAGGGTGAGAGAATTCACCAGAGCCAGAGCGGGGAGCAGAGCAGACAGAAGGACCGTGAGGGGAGCAGCGGGCGGCAGGAGAGGTCTGCGCGCCATGTGGGACCCTCCTCCGGTGGCCGGGGAGCAGCCGGGGATCGAACCGGCGCCGCAGAGGCTGAGGGCAGCTTTGCAACCCAGCGCTCAACCGCTGCGCCACCGGGGAGGCCCTGTTCTTTTTTTTTTTTAAGATTTATTTATTTTTATACAAGAACTGGGGTACAGGCTAGATGTGCGGGAGGGTGAGAGGATTCACCAGAGACAGAGCGGGGAACAGAACAGGCAGACTGAGGAAATACACTGCTGAGGGGAGCAGCGGGGAAACAGGAGAGGTCTGCCGCGCCATTTGGGATTCTCGCCAGCCGGCCGGGATCGAACCGACGCTGCAAAGGCTGTGGACAGCTTCACAGTGCAGCGCTCAACTGCCTGTGCCACCAGAGGGGCCCCTCCATCAGATCTTTCTGCTTTCTTCCCGACGAGTCTGCCACCTTGGGGTAGTGGCCTGTCCTCTCAGGCCGTCTCCTCCTCCACGCGATGCCTTGTCCCACAGCTCCTCAACCTTGTCCCACTCCTGTGCTGTGCATCGTCCCTAGCTCCTCTTGCTGCTCTGACTCCAGCCACCACCTGTGCTGCCATGGCGCCTCCAGCGTTGTCCTCGACTGCATTTGCAGAGCTGTGAGGGAGCACTCATCCCCCAGCCCTGCCTCCGAGCAGGCGCCCTGTCCCTCCAATGCCTTCCCCACCACATGCAGTCCTCTCCACTTCACCGGAGACTCGGGAGGCACCCACAGCAAGGAGGCCAGCCGCCCCTCAGTACCTCCTGAGGTCTTCAGAGGCCTCCATACCTGTCTGCCTTGACCATCACCAATTGTAGTGGCAAGCCAGCACAGGGCAGGTTGGGGACCATGGGGGTCAGGAAGCTGGCAGGCCTCCCAGCCCCTGGTGAAACTTTACTCTCCCTGGGCTCTCTGGACAATCTGGTATTCCCTGCCACTCTCCACTGTCCTCCACCGCATTCTGTCCTCTCTGATGCTGCCCTTATATGCTCGGCCTCTAGGCTCAGGTGTACCCATTTACATATGCCCACACCACACTCCAGGTGTCCACCATCAGGCACGCGGACCCCGAGCCCACACTCCCAAGTGCCTCCTGCATTCAAGGCACAGATGATAGCTACAGAGGCCAACTGAGCAATCTTCATTTACCCTACAACATGAAATAAGCCAAACACCAAGGGTCACATATTGCATGATTCCACTTTCAGGAAATGCGGAGAACTGACAAATCCATAGAGACAAAAAAATAGATTAATGGTTGGCAGGAGCTTGAGGGGAGTGGAAAATGACTAATAATAGATGTAAATTTCTCCAGGACATGGAGAAGTTAGCTATATCCCAAGGGCAGGTTTATTATAAAAGGGAGAGAAGAATAAAGGACACTTGCTGTAGGGTAAATGATTATCAGGCTTTTCTGCCCTCCCCCCATTAGCCATTAGCGTTGATGATGGGTCCCTGCGATCCTGAATGCATGCCTGATGGCAGACACCTGGAGTGGGGTGTGGGCATATGTAGGTGGGTACACCTGGGCTGAGACTGGGCCTATAAGGGCGGCATCACAGGGAATGGAACCAGCAGGAAGAGAGTAAGAGAATGAAAGAGAAACACAAGAGCGGGAACGGGACCACAAGAGTGAAGATTCGCCCAGGGCTAGGAGGCCTGCCAGCCTCCTGCCCCCACCCCCCTGCCTGCCATGTATCATGGTAAAATCCCAATAAAACCCTGAAAAAGCCACCAAGGGTTCCAGGTCTCTCTCCTTTACCTGTCTGCTCAGATCGTAGAGATCCTGCCCTGTTCCCTTCCGCTGCTACACTTGCATAGATGCAAAAAGGCAGAAAGGGCTGCCCCGAGGGGGACAGGTTTGCTGTGAGAGGTCTGCTGCTCCATGTGTGTGGTTCCCTGGCCGGGGATCGAACTTGTGCTGCAGTGGCTACAGAGAGCTTCATAGGTTGTGTCTTGGGCCCTCGCACCACCAGGGAGGGCCCACCTCCCCCTCCCCCAGAAGGTGCTGTTTTGTAACCATGCATTAAGTACAAAAGCATGGCTCCTGGATGCCTGCAGAATGGTGATCAGGGAACTCAAGAGTGACACAGGTTGTGTGTTTTGGAGTCAACAAGATGCTGCTTCCTACCATGTGACCTTGAGCACATTACTTAACCTCCATGAGCTTTAGTTTTCTCCTCTGTAAGTAGAATAAAACCCACCTCAATGGAGCCTCCCTGGTGGTGCAGGGGTTAAAGAAACAGCACTATCAAGCTATTGCCAGCCACTGCGGCATGAGTTCCAACCCAGCCAGGGATCTAACCCACAAGGCGCAACAGACCTCTCCTGTCTCACCTGCTGCTCCCCAGTTCTTCTCCAGATATTAGTTCCTTAGTTTGTTAATTCTGAAAGTTGGACTGGATGTCCTTTAAGAGCCTTTCCAACTACACCATTCCAAGATGCCGCTATCATAGGCAACCCTTTAGCCATGTTAACAGGATTTAGGAGTCAGACATATACATTAAGTTGCCCAATGAATATATATTTATCACAGTTCCCATTGCGTGCAGGTGTATCCATCTAAATAAATTGTAGTGTTGGGCCTCCCTGCTGGCGCAAGGGGTTTAAACACAACCTATGAAGCTGTCCGCAGCCACAGCAGCACAAATCAATCCCCGGCCAGGGAGCTACCCACATGGCGCAGCAGACCTCTCCTGACTCGCCCACTGCTCCCCTCAGCAGTGTACTTCATCAGTCTGCCTGTTCTGCTCCCCACTCTGTCTCTGGTGAATCCTCTCACCCTCCCCCACCTCTGGCCTGCACCCCAGTTCTTGTATGCATAAATAAATCTTTTTAAAAAAATAAAAATAAACTGTAGCGAGAACTACCATCTCCAAATCCAGTTTTCTCTGTTCAGCAGAAATCTTCTCGCCAAGCTTAGCTCACGCGCCTCAGACCAAGATCACGTGCGACTAAGCACGTGACTCCACCGCAGGGCGTTGCTATGGCGCCCAACTGGTCCAATCGGAAGTGGTCCTCGAAAATTACTTTCCCAGGACCCTTGCATTTGAAAAACAAAGAGTAGCATTTTGTTTTTCAGGAAATAAACTCGTAAGTAGAAATACAATTAGACCCTCGCTCTACGCAGAGCGAACAACGCTCACCTCCGGGAAGAGGTGCGTCCCCTCCAGCCCCCGGGGAAGTGGAACGGAACCAAGAAGCTCCGGGCACAGGTTCTCCGGGAGCGCTTTTCCCGAACGGACCAGTCCCCCCGCGCGGGGTTGCCGTGGAGACGGAGCGAGGTGTTTAGATGCTGAGACCCGCCGAGGCCCGGCCTGCGCTGCCTGTCTGCAGAAGGGGCTCACAGGACCGACGCCAAGATGGTTAGTGGCTCTGAACTTGGGGGGCTGGTGCTGGAGATCGGAGGCTCCCAGCACATTTCTGTGTTAAGTCTAAGAGTGTCAGGTCAGCCGTGTTGACACAGGCAATGGGGATGCAACTGTAGGTAGGTAGACGCTTTTTTCCCCTCCTAATTCTCCGTTGCCCCACACCTGAGCTGCTTGTGTGACGGGAGCAGAACGAGGGGAGGGTGAGACGACAGAAACTGCGCGAAAGCATCTCGTACTGTGCTCTCATGGAAGAAGATAAACAAGTTGGGAGTAACTGGCTCAGCTCAAGTATAAGGAGGGTGGGGTAGCCCTTATGGTAAAATATCTGTTATAAAGAGTTTGACTACGTTTCCCTGGGATTCGTTGTTAAGGATTTGACTTGTAAATCCTGGAACTGACGCTCTCTCTCGCGTTAATTTGGACCGCTGGAATTGAATCGAATAACTGCCTTTGTTGTTTTTTCACAGATGCTTTCAAGGGCCAAACCTGCAGTAGGCGGGGACCTACCAAACACTGACAAAAGAAAGAAGAAAGGTAGGAAGATTCCAAAACTAGAGGAGCTACTTTCACAAAGAGATTTCACTGGAGCAATTACCCTGTTGGAGGTAATGTCTGAAGAATGTTGCTTCTTAGGTTAATACCAGAATATAGATGAATGCTGTTTTCTATGATAGCGGAAAAAGCAGGTGTGTTCTGGGGATTGTTCGAAGAATCACCTGTAAATCTAGTAAGACACTGATTCAAGATTCCAGGATAGTTCAAACCTGATTAGGGATTAACTAAAAAGAGAAATTTGTTTCCTGAAGGGCACTTGTAATGATGTCTAGTCTTTTTTTTAAAAAAGATTGATTTATTTATGCATAAAAGAACTGGGGTACAGGTCAGGGGTGTGGGGGCAGTGAGAGGATTCACCAGAGACAGAGTGGGGAACAGAACAGGCAGATTGACTGAAGTACACTGCTGAGGGGAGCACCAGGCAAGTCAGGAGAGGTCTGCTGTGTCATGTGAGTAGCTCCCTGGCCAGGGATCAAACTCCTGCTGTAGTGGCTGTGGACAGCTTCATAGGTTGCATCTTAACCCCCTGTGCCATCAGGGAGACCCAATGTCTAGTCTTTCAGGTGGTCTAGTCTTTTCAACTAAAAATAAGGAAGGAGATTTAATACAGTGTCAGTTCATGCATTATTTTATTCTAACCTCCGACTGATTTATGGTTTATTCCTATTATATGTTGTACAGTTGTCATCAGATTTAAATCTACATGCTTATAGTTTAAACATTATATCCTCAGAAAGTATTTCATACATCAATGGCAGTAGTTATCAACTTTTTTTTGAGGATTTATCTATTTATGTATACAAGAGCTGGGGTGTAGGTCAGAGGTGTGGGGCAGGATGGTGGGAATGAGAGGATTCTCCAGAGACAGAGTGAGGAGCAGAACAGATAGACTGACTGAAATACACTGCTGAGGGGAGCAGTGAGCAAGACAGGAGCGGTCTGCTGCAACATAGGGCTTAGCTCCCTGGCCATGGATTGAACTTGTGCTGCAGTGGCTGCCAATAGCTTCACAGGGCTGAGACTTAACTCCTTGTTCCACCAGGGAGGACTTCCCCCCCATTTCCCCCCCCCCCCCCCGCCGCCCCAGTTCTCAATTTTTTACATGCATCAGAATCTCCTAGGGCACTAATTAAAATGTGTAGTTCTGAGCTCCCTCCCTCAGTATTATTCTTTTTTAAAGATTTATTTATTTATTTATACAAGCACTGGGTGCAGTCAGAAGCGCGGGAGAGTGAGAGAATTCACCAGAGTCAGAGCGGAGAGCAGAGCAGGCAGACTGACGAAGTACACTGCTGAGGGGAGCAGCAGGCGCGGCAGGAGAGGTCTGCACACCATGTGGGACCCTCAACCGGCGGCTGGGGATCGAACTGGCTCTGCAGAGGCTGCGGGCAGCTTCGCAGCCCAGTGCTCAACTGCTGCGCCACCAGGGGAGGCCCCTCGGTATTATTCTTTACTGAAACAGTTCACAGTGGTGCTCAGGAGTCTGCATTTTAGGTAGGTAGTCTGAGTACTTCTTAATTAGATGGTTCAAGGACAAAACTGCTTTGTTGGAAGCATATGTTAGAAGACAATGAAGGGGTACACTTCTCACTTTGACAGCAAGACTGGTTGTGTTTTGCCATAATCGTTTCTCCAAAGCACTACTCCAAGGGGATGATGGTAAGCAAAATAAGTCAGAAGGAGAAAGACAAATGCGGGATGATTTCACTCATATGTAGAATATAAAGAAACAAAACAAAGGAATGACAAAACTAAACCAAAACAAGTCCTAGAAGTCTGGCTGCAGACTTGGGGCTGTTAAAGTGGGGAGGTGTGGAGTGGAGAGTGGGGGTAGGATGGTAACATACATTTGAAGAGGAATGAACCTGTTACCCTATAACATGTACAGTGTTATAAACCAATGTTACCTCAATAGAAAATAATACAATTTTTTAAAAAAAATGCACAACTCTGGCCATGTGGAGCCAAATCTACCTGTAATAATTGTTTTATTGAGTTTTGTATATCTTTTTCATTCTTTTGCTTATTGTCCTATGTTTCCTACTAGTGCTATGGTATTGAGCACTAGATAAAAAGGGTTTGCTTTTTTAAAATTCATCTTTAAAGTGGGGGAGTTGACTTGGAAAAATATTCTGGCTCTGTAAATCAGTGAGCAGGGCTTCCCAAGTGATTCAGGGGTTAAAGACATAGTGTTATCAGGCTATCGCCAACCACTGCAACATGAGTTCGATCCCTGCCCAGGGAGCTAACCCACATGGCGCAGCAGACCTCTCCTGTCTCGCCTGCTGCTCCTCTCAGCAGTGTGTTTCAGTCTATCTGCCTGTTCTGTTCCCCACTCTGTCTGTAGTGAATTCTCTCACCCCCTACACCTCTGGCCTACACCCCAGTTCTTGTATGCATAAATAAATAAATCTTTAATAAATAAATAAATCAGTGGGCAGAGTGGTAGCTATGTATATGTCTAATTCTTCTCAGTCTCCGTTTCTCTTCTCTCTTTTCTTTAAGGAGGTGACCACATTTTCCTTATTGTGTAATCTCACACTGCCTTTCAGCTGTCAGGGAGCCTGTGCTTGTGCTCACTGCTTACATTCTTAGCTAGCCAAAGTACCATGATGTATGGCAATGGGAAGTGTCATGGTTTAGGCTGAGGCTGTCTCATGAGTTCTCCTGTGGTTGCAAAGAACTCCTGGGGCAAATTCAGAGTAGGATTTATTTTATTTTTTTTTTTTCAGAGGAGGATTTAAATGAGAATTTCTCCAGACTTAAGGCACTGTACTCATAGCATTTGGTGAGATGAGGATTCCTAGTTATGGAGTCAGCTGTAGGAGTGACTATCCCAGACAAGACAGTGCCAGTCTTCATCTTGTGATGGCCAAGGCACCCAGTGTTGTGTAGCCATGATCTGTAAATATGGGTGACTTGCTATTTAACCTTTCACCTTTGTTTTTGATTTATCACTCTGTAAAGTGAGAAACTTTAACTTTACCATGGTAGTTCGGGGTCTTTCAAAGGCTCAGTCCTTTTCTCTCAAACAGAACTGTTCTTCTGTTGACTGAGGAATTCATAAATATTTGTTCACAGTGGATATGAATGCGGACATCTTCTGAAACATCCATCACTCTTGCAGGCTCTCTTTTTTTTTTTTTTTAAGATTTATTTTATTTATTTATACAAGCACTGGGTATAGTCAGAAGCGCGGGAGGGTGAGAGAATTCACCAGAGCCAGAGCAGGGAGCAGAGCAGGCAGACTGACGAAATACACTGCTGAGGGGAGCAGCGGGCGGGCGGCAGGAGAGGTCTGTGCGCCATGTGGGACCCTCCTCCGGTGGCTGGGGAGCAGCCGGGATCGAACTGGTGCTGAAGAGGCTGCGGGCAGCTTCGCAACCCAGCGCTCAACTGCTGCGCCACTGGGGAGGCCCTCTTGCAGGCTCTCATAAATCTGTTCAAGGGTATAGATGATGTAATAGCTTATGGTGTCCTCAGTGAAAATTGAACCTGCGAGTACATGTATGTGTGTGCTGATGAGACAGGTTGTAGTATGAGGCTGGATGCCCCATGGTGAGAATGTGGACCTACTTCAGGCCACCACCCCCGCACTTACTAGCTGTGTGGCCTTGAGTTCATTGTGAAATCTCTCTAATCTTCAGCTATTTGGTATTAAGTAACAAAACATAATTGTTTTGTTCCTTAAATATCACCCAAAATTCTTAGGAGGATGACTCTTCTTAAGTACCTTCTCTAAGTAAGGTTTAGTAAATACAGGAAAATTAGCATGGACTACTTTAAAGTATAAGTTTCTGTGATAATTAGAAGATAACTACTGAGTTCTAAATATATGCATATTTAGAAAAATTCTATAAGAACACAATTAAATTGGATATTATTTTGTTTCTGTTACTTGTGATTTTCCATTGTTCATCAGCAAGTTAACATAGCATATTTTAAAAGAAGAGTTTACTATTCAAAGGTTTCCATGATTTCTTTTTTCATGAAATTTTAACCTGAAGTTCAAACGTCATGTTGGGGAACAAGAAGAGGATACCAGTTTGTGGATTGGATACTGTGCCTTTCATCTGGGTGACTATAAAAGAGCTTTGGAGGTTAGTTTTTAAAAATCACATCAGAAGCGTTTTGGAAATGTCTTTAAACTTTGATTTGTTTTTAAGCATTATATATGCATGGTAAAATTCAAACAATACAGAAGGGAACAAAGTGAAAAGACATAAAGCTACCCTGTCTGCTCTCCTCAATCTTACTTATTTGTTAACAGAGACAACCACTAGCTTTTTTCTGATACATTGCTTCAGAAATGCAAATATGTTCAAATATATACATCTTGTTTATATATATATATATATATATATATATATACACACACACTAATTATATATGTTTGTGTTTATATAATTATATATATTAATGAGATTATGCTTCACAAGACAGGAAAAATGAACTACTTTGTAAAAATATTGTCTTGAGTCTTTTATCAAAGTTTTTAAACATGGGAAAGATTATATTATTTTTATATTTTTGCAAGTATAGTTTTGAAACTTGTTTCTCTTGGTCATTCAAAACCCTACCTTGCTGGCAGCTCTCCTGCCTGCTTGTATCTGTGCCAGCATCCTCTCTCAGTAAAGCTAACCCTTATTTTTGGCTGGGGCTGGGAGGTAGAGGGAAACTGCCTAGCTAATAAGTAAGCTACAGAATTGTGTATGTACATAAAATTACAGATGCCTTTATGTCAAGCAATTTTTAATTCACAAATGAAATTGCTTAAACATTTTCCACATGTTCTTACTTCCAACATGTAGTCTAAGGCTATTTGATTAAAGCTGTGTGACTGAAATGAAAGTCTCCACCATAAGGTAAGAAGGAGCTGAGATGAAGAGTAAAAACAAAATTAGGGAAGGAAAAGAAAGGGTAAAGAGGACTAAACAGGGGCTGGCGGTCTTTGTGAAAGGTGTAGGCGAAAAGAGAGTAACCCAAATGTGTAGGAAAAAGAAACAAAGGCCTCTGGCAAAGACAATAGAAAGAGTATGAAAATGTCTTTGACAAAATGAATATCACAAAGTGTCCCCTTGGCAGGAAAGAAATACCTTTTTAAAATGTAAGCCAAATAAAACCAAAAAAACAATTAGAATCAAGTGAAATTAGTAGTTACATTTCATTTCTGCTGTTTGTTAGCCCATGCCAGAGTTAGAGAGGGCAAACAAGAGTAAAGTTAGTGGGATAACAGCCTTGCATGGGTGAATTGAGCTTTAGCTTCAGTGTTTAACCTTATAGGTAGAGAATAGTTGAGCATATAGGATCCTCTAAATGTGTAGCCACCCAGGATAGAAGAACGGCCATCGATTACTGTCAAAATGAAATCACTGCTTAATATATATTTCAGGAATATGAAAATGCAACCAAAGTGGAAAATTGCAACCCTGAAGTCTGGGTGAACTTAGCCTGTACCTACTTTTTTCTTGGAATGTATAAGCAAGCCGAAGCAGCTGGATTTAAAGGTAAAATGGATGCTTTTGATACTCAGTATCCATCAAAATCTCCATCCAACACTGGAGATTTTAAGTTACTTAATTCCTTTTCCTATTGAGGAAAAATTATGACACTGGAAAGTTGTTTAATTAGAAAGATTAAAAAATACCTTTACTCTTCAAAAAATATTGGATTTGAGCAAATTTATGTTTATAGTTGATCGTAGTGGTGTCTACACCCCCGAGTCTCCACTCACCAACCTCTCCAGAAGCCAAAAAGCAGAAGGATGAGAGAAGAAAAAGGCCAAGTATCCTTTGTAGGCCCCATCATGGTAGGATATTCTTGCTGTAGGTACAAGTGGAGTTTGTTATTCAAGTTTATATGGCTGTAGATTTTATAGCTGCTTTTCCAGCTTCTGAGTGAGGAGACAAGTCTTTTCAGCTTGAAGATTCCAGACTTCTTCCCTTCGCTTTATTTGTTGTGATAGTTAATTTAGGAAATCTGCACGCAAATTTATAAATAAGAGTAGGACAAAGAAGGAGATTTGGGAGGAGAGATTAAGAATAGTTACAATACTTAGAATCAAATTAAATTCAAAGAAATTTGAGAAAGCATGCAAGGGAATGTTTATTAGGAAATTATTAGGTAGAATGCATACAGGGAAGAATTCCTAGCAAATTAACTGATATATACAGATTTAGAAAGAAGTCCAGCTCAGATTCAAGGAAACTTGAAGTCTTTCATATTTTTAGGCTTTATACCTTTTCATGAATTAAAAAAATAGTTCCACTAATTAAAATAATTTGAAGAAAAGAATTGGTATGCTAAATAAAGTGCATTTATAGTCTGCAGGACTCTTGGACAAGCTAGGTTTTTATCCTGGATTTCACTGTCATTCCACACAGCTTTTCCTTCCCGAACAAGTGCTTTTCCTTTCTTGCAAGCTGAAGAACCACATTGTCAGTAGTTCTCAATTCTTTGATGTGGAAAGGGAGACAGTCTCTTTGCCTCTTACAATGTTAAACAGCTAAAAGAGGAGATGAGATGAAGAAGACAGTTGTTAAGGGGTATACAGTGCCTATTTGCTGCACACACCTCATTGCAGTTTGCCTGCTTATTCAAATCTTTCTTAATTTGTACCCGGATTGTTTCTTATATACTAGTATAGCTTTCCCTAATTTAAGTTAGTCTCATGTTTTAAGCTTAAGTTACTTAAGCTCATGTTTCTAAGGCTTTTCTGTGTCCAGAATGTTGTTAGATATAAAGAAGGTGATCCAGATACTAGTTTTCTTTCCATATTTTTTTTCTTTTCTGTGCATTGAAGTATGACTTCTTACTATCTGAGACTACAAGGGAAATTTGAAACTTGAAAGGTCTTAAATCTTTTTGCTTGGCTACCTCTTTCAGGGTGACATATGCTAAAAGATCTGTGGACTATAGCCTGGGCTAGTATTTAGGGGAATATGGCAGTCTAGTTGTGGAAAAGCAATTTCAGAAGGAATTTATAAAAATTTACAAAATACAGGGAATTTACAAAAATACAGGGAACAACTAAATGAGAGTGGATTCATACACACCTTGAGATGACCACAACCATCTATTTGCAGTCTTTGGTTTAGTATGTGAACAGCCTGGCAGTAGAATGCTGGCATAACTGTGTGGAGTTCTGTGCTGTGAATTGCCCTGACAGAATCAAGTAAAACAGTGGTGGGAAGAACAAAATCTTGCAACCCTTCTCTTCTGGTTCTTGATGATACAACTGCAGGTGGAGATCAGACTATGCTGTAGCAGAGACGTATAGGTAAGGACTTGGGAGGATTTATCTGAGTCTCATGTCATTCCTGCAATGGAATAATGAAGCAGAACAAACTAGGGGACCAGGATTGACCCAGTTGGTGGATCCTTAGCCCAGAGATTGCTGGAAATGCAACTTAAAAGCAGACACATTGTGAGAAACAGCAGTGACAGGATGTATTTACATAGGGAGTGAGAAAAGGGGGCCTGGGGGGTCAGGGGGCGGGTAAAAGAAATTATTAGCTGTACAACCCTACCCCAGATAGTGTCTGTTGAGCAGAAACCCAGCTCCAAGCCAAAGCAAGCTGGGGCTTCTCCACATCACCCCTAAAAAATCACCAGTGGTTTAATTGCCGAGGCACCAGCTATTTAGCTGCCAAGCCCTAACTGTTTTATGCTGCCAAACTCCAGTCCCATGTGGAGTACACCATAGGGTGGAGTCCAGAAAAGCTCCGCCTTCTGCTCTAGAGTTGTCTATGAGCGCCACCCACTGGCTCAGAGGTTACTCCTCACGTCCCTGCACTCAGACAATTGAGTTCTTTAATAAACAATTTGGATTTTTTTCCAGCTCCAAAAAGCCGACTTCAAAACCGCCTTCTCTTCCACCTGGCTCACAAGGTATTTATACTCTCATTTCACACTTTATACTTTTAAAATATTTTTCTTTTTCTTCTTGTTACCAACAATACTGAAATATAACTCAAAATTCTTATTAATGGCATTGTTAGAGTAGATGATATATAGGTTTATAGGATTTTCTCCCCCATCACTTTTTTTTTAAGATTTATTTTTATTATTTATGCATACAAGAACTGGAGTGCAGGGGTGAGAGAATTCATCAGAGACAGAGTGGGGAGCAGAACAGACACATCCACTGAAATACACTGCTGAGGGGATCAGCAGGGAGACAGGAGAGGTCTGCTGCGCCATGTGGGTCAGCTCCCTGGCCGGGGATCAAACTTGTGTTGCAGTGGCTGCAGATTGCTTCATAGTGCTGAGACATAACCCCTGGACCACCAGGGAGGCCCCATCACTGTTATTTACTGTATTCAAAATGTTAGATTTTAGTTCTTCTTAAACAGTAGTCACTTAAGTTTCGTTTGTTTCAACTATTATTTTCTCTTAGGAAACACACTCAGAGCCCCCGTGTCCTGACTCCTTGAATTAATCACATACTTTTCAGAATTGCCTTATAGCAATAAGGCTTTTTGATCATCATCATAAAATTTGAAACATAAAACTTTTTCAAATTATAAAAGTTGCAAGTTAATTCTATTAAGTAATAGAAATATAATTAAGAAATAATAGGAAATAACTTCTACCATACTACATTCAATCTTTTGGTCTATTATATCTCAGGATTATTTTTATAGGCATATTTAATATTTTTTGCTCATTTATTTATTTTGCAGAATGGCTCGTGTTGAATATGTATTTTTGTATTTTGCTTTCTTTTGCCTGCTTTTATACTATAAGCATATCCCCGAATCCCTAGTCTTCAGAACCATGACTTTTTAACTTTTACTTAAAGATAGTTCTGGGCCTCCCTGGTGGTGCAGGCAGTTGAGCGTAGCACTGTGAAGCTGTCCGCAGCCTCTGCAGTGCCGGTTTGATCCTCGCCAGCCTCAGAGCAACCCACATGGTGTGGCAGACCTCTCCTGTCTTGCCCGCTGCTCTCCTCAGTAGTGTATTTCCGTCAGTCTGCCTGTTCTGTTACCCGCTCTGTCTCTGGTGAATCCTCTTACTTTCCCGCACATCTGGCCTGTACTCTGGTTCTTGTCTAAATAAAATAAATCTTTAAAAAGAAATAAAGATAGTTCTATTGCCAAGGATATGTCTCTAGGAGTTATTTTTTTTTTTAAGATTTAGTTTTATTTATTTATTTATACAAGCACTGGGTACAGTCAGAAGCGTGGGAGGGTAAGAGAATTCACCAGAGTCAGAGGTGGGGAACAGAACAGGCAGACTGATGAAATACACTGCTAAGGGGAGCAGCGGGCAGCAGGAGAGGTCTGCGCGCCATGAGGGACCCTCGCCAGTGGTCCGGGATCGAACCGGTGCGGCAGAGGCTGCAGGCAGCTTCGCAACCCAGCGCTCAACCACTGTACCACCAGGGAGGCCCAATCAGGAGCTATTTTCTTTCTTATTCTGAAGGAGAGGCAAAGCAGAAGACCAGGCACTAAAGAGAAGTCAGGCGACTATAGATACACAGCGGCTGAATGAGGAGTTCACGTCTATAATATAGGTATTGCTTTCTCTGACTGCAATATGAATCTTTACATGTCTTTTTCCACTCTCACAATTTTAGTTTAATGATGAGAAGAAATTGATGAACTTTCATCAGAATCTTCAGGATATCACAGAAGATCAACTCAGTTTAGCTTCTATCCACTATATGCGATCTCACTACCAAGAAGCTATTGATATTTATAAGCGGATACTGCTAGATAACAGGTCTGTGCCTTTTTATCCCCACCCACATCTCTGATTTTGTTAGTTTCCTCTGTAATTGGCTGGGAGGACCTAGTGTCTTATGGTGCTAAGTATCACCAGGTAATCACATCTGTTTATTCAGTAATCTGGTGAGAGTAAGAATCCTATTGTGTAGATCTGGGCTTTATCTGCACCTTTATTTCATTATCACTCTTTTATGGTACCTTTTTAGACTTTCTTTTCCAAATCATCCTGCCATGAAATTTTAATACCATGGGATACCATATATCTATCTGTGTACTCTAGGTATATCTATGCTTTATATGTTATATGAGTAGTTTCCCATTCCCCCCACCCCATGAGAATGAGTTTTTGTCCTTTTGCAGGTGATATCAGCCCTTTTTTGCGTGGTCTTGATCTATCATTCTCGGTGTTGTAGTCACATGGTGGGTAACTTGCTGAAAAAATTAGAAATAAACCATTCTGAAGAAATAATATCCCACCTTTACCACAGATCGCTTGGCGTATCTCCCAGATCCTAAATACATCGCATTCACTTCCCTTCCCTTCCCCTCTTTTGCCTTGCCTTCTCAGTGCCCTGCCCATTCCCAGTCGCCAAGTCTGCTGGCCTTGCCTGTCCAGCCTCTGAAAGGCGTGCGCTTGTGCTCAGCTATAGCTTATGTTTGGGTATTTTTAGTATCAACAGGTGGGAGTTGAACTTTTCCATCTCTCCTCTATTTATCATCTTTTATTTACTTACATCAAAACATCAAATATTAAAATAAAAAAAGATTGTACTGATTATATCTTGCCTTCTTTCCCCAACTGGTAAATTCATGTCCTCTTTGCCTTGTTGTATACTGGGGCCATTAAAAAGTGTTTGTAGTTTGACATTTCTGTGAAGTAGACTTACATTGTTAACCCTTAATTCTTTCATCTACTAGGGAATACCTTGCCCTCAATGTCTATGTGGCCCTATGTTACTACAAACTGGATTACTATGATGTATCTCAAGAAGTTCTGGCAGTTTATCTTCAGCAAATCCCTGATAGCACCATCGCACTCAATCTTAAGGCCTGTAATCATTTTCGCCTATACAACGGCAAAGCAGCTGAGGTAGAGGTGGAAATGTGTTTTGAGCTTACTTAATTCCTATTTAAATTACCATATACTTTACAGGTTATTCATGAAACTCATTATTTATAACTCTTGATTCAGTCCCTTTATCATTGTCAGTATGATTCTGTAACAACCTGATTGTATGAATATTTTATCAGATAGTCTAAAAAGAATGTTGACTTCTGAATTCTTGGTGTGTGTCTAATATATTGTACGTCATTTTAGCTAGATGCCTTCCTTTAGCTTAAATATGTGAAAACTAAGCATTTCGGCTTCTTCCTCTAAAATGTATTCGTGGCTCTGTGGTTGAATGTCACCTTTGTGTAAATCATGTTGGAAACCTCATGTACTCATCACTGTCTCCTTCATCTGTCATCTACCAGTTCCCATCAGCTCTGTGGCCTACCTCATCTGTCCAAAGCTAGACCTTGTTGGCTGTTGTTCCATCCCAGGGTTCCCTATCTCTTACATTTCTCTTCAGTTTTTTAAACAGTTACCCTGCCTCTTGTTCTTTCCAGTCCTTCTACTGAGTTTGTTACTTACACGATACATTCCGGTTACCATAACTTCGCATATACCTTTCTCATTTCCTGTAATGACTGCCTCTATTTGGTACACTGCAACTTCTCCTTTAAAATTCTCCTCAAAGATTAGATGGACAAATTCCTACAACTCTACAATCACCCAAAGCTAGATAAAGAAGAAATAGAACACCTAAACAGACCAATTACAATTAGCGAAATTGAAATGGTAATCAAAAACCTCCCCAAAAACAAAAGCCCAGGACCTGATGGATTTACAAATGAATTCTACCAAACATTCAGAGACGAATTAGTGCCTATCCTTCACAAACTCTTCCAAAAAATTGAGAAGGAAGGGACAATACCAAACACGTTCTATGAAGCCAACATTACACTAATACCAAAACCGAACAAGGACAACACAAAAAAGGAAAACTACAGGCCAATCTCCCTAATGAACACTGATGCAAAAATCCTCAATAAAATTTTAGCTATCAGAATCCAACAATGTATCCATAAGATAATTCACCACGACCAAGTTGGATTCATTCCAGGGGCACAAGGATGGTTTAACATCCGAAAATCAATCAACGTTATCCAACACATCAACAAAAAGAAATATAAAAACCATATGATAATATCAATAGATGCTGAGAAAGCTTTCGACAAAGTGCAACACCCATTCATGATAAAAGCCCTTGAAATTCTTGGGATACAAGGAACATACCTCAACATCATAAAGGCCATCTATGACAAGCCAACAGCCAGTATCATTCTCAATGGTGAAAAGCTGAAAGCAATTCCATTAAGATCTGGAACAAGACAAGGATGTCCACTCTCACCATTGCTTTTCAATATAATACTGGAAGTCCTAGCCAGGGCAATAAGACAAGAGAAAGACATCCAAGGAATCCAAATAGGAAAAGAAGAAGTCAAACTATCACTATTTGCAGACGATATGATATTATACATAGAGAACCCCAAAAACTCCACAGAAAAGCTAATTCAACTCATCAATCAGTTCAGTAAAGTGGCAGGATACAAAATCAACACGCAAAAGTCAGTAGCCTTCCTATACACAAACAATAAATCTGAAGAAGAAGAAATCAAAAAGACCATCCCTTTTGTTATTGAAACAAAAAAAATCAAATATTTGGGAATAAATCTAACAAAAGAGGTAAAGGACCTATACAAAGAAAACTATAAAACACTGTTAAAAGAAATAGAAGAAGACACAAAGAAATGGAGAGACATCCCCTGCTCATGGATTGGAAGAATAAACATTATTAAAATGGCCATCCTTCCAAAAGCAATATACAGATTCAATGCTATTCCAATCAAAATTTCAATGTCATTCTTCAAAGAAATAGAACAATTATTGATGAAATTCATATGGAATCACAAAAAACCCCGAATAGCCAAAGCTCTCCTGAAAAAAAAAGAAGGGAATGGAGGCATCAGACTCCCAGACTTCAAACTATACTACAAAGCCATAATCATCAAAACCGCATGGTATTGGAACAAGAACAGACATACAGACCAATGGAATCGAATAGAAAATCCAGAAATAAACCCACAGGTTTATGGTCAACTAATCTTTGACAAAGGAGCAAAGACTATGCATTGGAGCAAAGAAAGTTTGTTCAATAAATGGTGCTGGGAAAACTGGGTCGCTACATGCAAAAGAATGAAGCTTGACCACCACCTCACACCATACACAAAAATCAACTCAAAATGGATTAAAGAACTAGACATAAGACCTGAAACCATAAAATATATAGAAGGAAATATAGGCGAAACACTACGTGATTTGCACATCAAAGACATCTTTACAGACACATCACCCAAAGCTGTGATAGTGAAGGCAAAGATAAACAGCTGGGACTATATCAAATTAAAGAGCTTTTGCACAGCAAAAGAGACAATAACAAAAACAAAGAGAAACCCCACCAACTGGGAGAACATTTTTGCACCCAACACTAATGATAAAGGACTGATCACAAAAATCTGCAAAGAGCTGATGAGACTCAACAACAACAAAGAAAATAATCCAGTCAAAAAATGGGCAGAAGAGCTTAAAAGAAACTTCTCTGAAGAGGAAATGCAAATGGCCAACAGGCATATGAAAAAATGTTCAACATCACTTGTCATCAGGGAAATGCAAATCAAAACTACCATGAGATACCATCTTACACCAGTGAGAATGGCACATATTAAAAAAACTAGCAACAACAAATGTTGGCGAGGGTGTGGAGAAAAAGGAACTCTTCTGCACTGTTGGTGGGAGTGCAAACTGGTCCAACCACTGTGGAAAGCTGTGTGGAGATTTCTGGACCTACTAAACATAGAGCTTCCATATGACCCAGCAATTCCACTCCTAGGTATTTACCCAAAGGACACAGAAACATCAATTCCAAAGAACACCTGCACCCCTATGTTTATAGCAGCACTGTTTACAATAGCTAAGCTTTGGAAACAACCCAAATGCCCAAAAAGAGATGACTGGATCAAGAAGATGTGGTACATATATACCATGGAATATTACTCAGCATTCAAAAAAGATAAACACATGCAATTTGCTGCAACATGGATGGCGCTGGAAGGGATCATGCTCAGCGAAATAAGCCAAAAAGAAAAAGAAAAATACCGGATGGTCTCACTCATAGCAGGAATCTAGAAAACTTAAATAAGGGACCAGGAAAATGAATAACTATAAGAAAGTGAAAATCAAAATCAACAAAAAACTATGAACCAGAGACACTTTTAGGGGGGCGGGGGCGGGAGGGGAGGGATTGGGGTCAGAATGGGGGGCTGCAATTGTATGGGGAATATAACAATAAAATCTATAAAAAAAAAAATAAATAAAATGGAAATGTCACATGCAAAAAAAAAAAAATAAAAAAATAAAATAAAATTCTCCTCAAAGATTATCTCCAAGAGGCAATAGTGTGGACATTTTATAGATACCTAGAAATTAGCTAGTTCATAAGCACTGTGTAGGATGCTTTCTGTTAATTAATTTCACTGATAATTTTGTAGATAAAATCTGTTACAGCTCTCATTTTATTGGAAACAGAGAGAACACAGGAAACCATATATTATGACCCTTTTTATGTTAACATTTTACACACACACGTGTCTATACACATAAACATACATATAGATATAAGTAGATATATGGTTATATAGATAGACATCATGTTCAGCGCTGTATCTATATATCTTGCATGTAGATATTTTCAGGTTGACCCTATGCAGGGGGCCATGCAGGGGGCCATTACTTTAGTTGATGTCAGAAGCCACCAAAATGTAAAATTTCGGCATGTCTCAAAATATTAACACCCCATCATTGCCCCCCGAAAAAGTTCCAGCTGTTATCATGCCGCCCTGAAATAGGGAGAGGAGGAACAGAATTCAAACTAACAAATTAATGTTTTCAGAGCAAAATTTATTGTGAAAATGTAATAATAAGGAGCACGGCTAACCTGCTCACACTGACAGATCAGCTCCTTAGTGAACAGAGTTTAGTAGCTGAAGGAGAGAGACAGAGCAGAGAATACTTGCTCCCGTGCCTTATGTCAATAAAGGTGGTCAGTTGTGGCAAAAGAAATGCCCATCAATTAAATTGCTTAGTATACAATTGAGTCTATTTATGTATTATATAAAATACGTCTTGGATGTATTCCCTTTAACTAAAGAGTCCCCTGAGTCTGCCTATTTGGCAGGTTTCCTGCAGAAGCTGTAGGGGATACAGTGATTTCAGGACTGATCAGGGGAAGTATAGTATCATGCAGTGACAGTAGCACACACACTTTATTTGGGTGACTCTCTGACAGGTTGTTGTGTGGGGAAAGTCCATCACAGCATGTGACTATTCAAAGGCTGTGGCCTCCAGAATGGGAGGAGAGCAGGGTAACTCCCCGAGGTGGCCGGGGGTCAGGGGGGCAGAATGGACAGACAGCTATAGTGTTTAGGTATGTCACAGCAATGCAGTACAAAGTGTTTGGGTCAGATTCTGCTTGGGCTCTTTATAAAGGCAGTAGCTGCAAGGGGTCTTCACAGCCCTGAGGTTGATGGTATCTATGGCCAGCAGGGGCTAGGGGATGTTTGTGAGGTACACAAAACAGGTGAGTTCTTAAAGGCTGAAAATCTGCTTGTTTGGGCTACACTTAAAAACAATTAGATCTATAAAAATTTGGTGCCAAAAGACTTTTGAGCTAATGGGTCTCAGTTGCTTTGGGGAAATAAGCATTCTAGGGGCTAATATACAGTGGCTATTTTTGGTCCATTTATAAAACACCTGGCTGTTTAGTTATTCATTTTATTCATAGAATTTTATATTTCTGGTTCTTTCTTTTAAAAAAATCTTTTTGCAATTTCCTGTTTTCTGCTTTTGTACTCATCTTTTGTTTCCTTAAACACTGTCAGCATAATTGCTTTGTGATCTGAGGTTGTTAATTATAAAATTTTTGTGTGCTTGATTCTGTTTTCTCTTGTTTCTCCTGGCTCTCCCTCATAAAGACTAGGTTCTTTATATATCAGGTTATTTTTGTGTCTTCAATACAATATTTGAAAAATTACTTAAAGGGATAAATTCCTTATCAGGATAAGTGAAGACCTGCAATGACGACACTACTCTCCCTAAGTGAGGGCATTTGCGAGTAAAGTGAAAATAATCAAGGATCTAGTTATTTTATCCATAAAAGTTTAACTACCTTGTGATAGAAGTAGGAAAAGGAGGAGAGAAGAATTACTCAAAAGTGTAGTTTGGCAATGTAGGAATAACAGAAACCTGAGGTGGGTAGTAAATGAGTGTAGGGAAGACACTGTGGACCACTGTTCTAAGGGAAGATGGGAGGGGAGAAGAATAAAAAAGAACTGATATATTCAATAAGTAACCAGAGGGGAGAAGGTATTTTAATTGTGTTATGTAAAAAAAAAAAAAAAGGAAGTTCAGCAATGGGGAGTGCTCTGACCACTCCAGACTTAAGTGGAATGGTCAGATTGAAAAATCAACCTCAATGATTAAAATGTAACTCTATTATTACCTTTGGTCCTGAAAGAAGACTAACTCTAGAAGTCTCCATCAGTTTCAAACTGCTTTTTGCAAGGTTCAAGTCACTTAATGTTTATAGGCCTCAGTGTTCTTATCTGTAAAATGAGGGTAATCATTATGATGACAATTTCTTAGAGTCCTAATGAACAAATAAAATAGCTTGTTAAATTCTTTGTAAATTATAAATCATTGTGCAAATATGTTGTGTAAGAACTATATACACTTGCCACTTTCATAAGCCTTTCCGTTTTCAATTTCAGGCAGAACTCAAAAGTTTGATGGACAACGCTTCTTCATCCTTTGAATTTGCTAAAGAACTCATCAGGCACAATCTGGTGAAAATAATTTCCTGTCTTTTTAAATTTATATTGAGGTTACAGTGTATAAATTTCAGGTACACAGTATTGTAATTCAGTTTCTGAATATCCCATGTTATAATCTCCACCAAAAATCTAATTTCTCTCCGCTGCCATACAATTGACTCCCTTTACCCAGTTTGCCAACTCTTCCCTCTTGTAGTTTCTTGACTGACTTGAATCCTCTCCTACTTTGCAGCTTCACATCAGTTAGAAAGATTAATGAGGGGAGATAGCTCAGCAAACATTTCTTTACCCCACCTTGCTGTGGAGGAAAGGAAATGAGGTTAAGTACTGAAGTACTCCCAGCTGCCCCCCAGGAATCACAGGCAGCAGGAGGGGTTACTACACAAACAAGCAGCGATCCCAAGAGCAATGAAGACTGATATTCCTTAACTTTGCTGATTTAAGAGAAGAAACCAGGACAGTTGAAGGGCAAGGGAAACAAATTCTTGCAAAGAAAAAATACTTGGCAGCTATTAATGTGTACAACTTAGTCATAAGACTAATACGATTCCACTATTGTATTTGAATTGGGCTGCTTGCCACCTAAAATGAAAAACTTACACTAAACCTCTAAATATTCTTCTCAGGCCCTAAAATTATTGACACCAAGTAACGCAAGAATGAAGGCACATACACGACATAGAACAGCATTCTGTCAACTAGAGTTATGTAGAGCTACAGGATTATAAAGTTGCACTTAAGATTGGTTCCACTCAAAATTTTTCAAAAGGATACTGAAAAGATTAGGAGTATAATTCAAGAAATAGAACTAAAATTGATAATGACTAGGAATTGTTTTAAGTGTTTCCAAAATAGGCATTAGGAATCTTTGAACATGTAGTGGCTGATTTGCAGAATCACCTTCTCTTTAGCACTCTAGTGCTACAAAGTCAAAATATTACAAATTTATAGAAAATGAAAAAAAGATGCATCCTTGCAAAGACTAACCAAGTACCAATTATAATAATTATGGTTCCAGGGGTTGAATATATCCAGTAAACACAAAGTTCCTTGTCACACAGAATTTATGATCAGGTGGGTGTAACAAAAGACATACAAAGAAATGCAAACAATATAACAGGACACACAAAGAAGTACATAAGACAAAACGTGATTATGAAGCATTTATAAGACTGGTAATGCAGGTAGGTTTCAGGTAGAGTAAAACAATGAACGACTTAAATACAGCAGGGCTATTAATAGAAGGATCAAAATCAGGGAAAAAAAGAGAGGTGGTAAGAAGCACCAAGAGTTTTCAATAATTAATTCAGTGAATCATGAAAGTTCTCCAGACATGAACTGATTCTGAGCACTATTTTTTTTTTTTATAGAGGCATGTTTTTTATTTATTTATTTATTATTTTATTTGTTTGTTTATACATGCACTGGGTACAGTCAGAAGCGCGGGAGGGTGATTGAATTCACCAGAGCCAGAGCAGGGAGCAGAGCAGGCAGAAGCACTGAAGCACACTGCTGAGGGGAGCAGCGGGCGGCAGGAGAGGTCTGCGCGCCATGTGGGACCCTCCTCCGGTGGCCGGGGAGCAGCCGGGGATCGAACCAGCACTGCAGAGGCCGTGGGCAGCTTCGCAACCCAGCGCTCAACCACTGCGCCACCGGGGAGGCCCATGAGCACTATTTTTTAATTGGATATCAGATAACTCTTTTTAAGTGGCAGCCTCAGACATTTCCACTCACAAATGTATTTGTACTTGCTGCCATTATAACATAGTTTCTCTTTCTGTAGGTGGTTTTCCGAGGAGGTGAAGGAGCTTTGCAGGTTTTACCTCCCCTGGTTGATGTCATTCCTGAAGCAAGGCTAAACTTAGTGATTTACTACCTTCGTCAAGGTAAGAAAAATTGGTCTTGGTCTTGCTTGTAATGAGATATTTTAGAACATTTAATCTCTTATTGAACTACTTGCTTAACTTTTAAAATCCATAATATTTCCAAAACATATTTGCAGCATTTTCATAGGACAGAACAAATTTATTTGGTATTTATTAGTTGTGCCTTTTCTCTTAATTCTTTCTACTCTTTTGGTGCTTCCAACCGTCTTCCTTATTCTTTTTTTTTTTTCCTATTCTTTTTTTCTTTTGTTCTCTACTTGTTCTATTTCAGTTCCCCATTATTTTCCCTCCCCTTATCTTCTCTCTTTTTTCAGTGTTCCCCTAGTCACATTTTCCCAAGTATTTCTTTTTGTCATTATTTGTATTTTATTTGCTCTGTTTTCCCATTTCTTTGTACCTTTGGCTTTTAATTAGAAATATGATTCAACAAGAATGTGGTATTTATTACCCCTAATTAAGGTTGAAGTTGTTAGACACATGTCTAAAGCAGTCTTTTATCTACCAGTGTGAGTGCAGGGCACAGCTACCATGCATCGGTGGTGGCACTCTGCCATGGACTCGGACTAACAGTGTGGGCCTTTTTAGGTGCATGGTAGAAACCAACCAGACAACATATTCCTCATCGAGGAAAATGTAAGTGTTTATTAAAATAAGAACATGAACTTGCAAACAGTTCTCTATTTGACCTATAAGCTCAAAGAAATATGCTTTTGGATAAAAGTTTAAAAAACATTTTATAAATTGATTTTTAGTATAAGAATTTTCAAACATAAACAAAGGTAGATATATAAACACCCTAGTCTTTATCTCAGGTTCACCAGTTTTCAAGATATTCCCTATCTTTTTTCATATATCCTCTTCCTCCTCTCTCTTGTTGCAGAAGTGTTTTTAAAGCAAACCCAAGACTCCATTTCACTGCTACATACTTAATATGTATATCTCTTTTAAAAAATGGTTGTCTTTTTTATATGACTACAAATCCATTGGTATATATATAATACCTGGTTCATTTTCTTAGCTTGTATTTTTTTAGGTGATTCATAACTTAATACGTGTTCCCTAAGGTTATTTGATTATCTTTAGGATAACTACTCAACTTTAACCTTGATGGAGAGGACAGATAAAGCAGATCAAATTTCCCACGAATGTTTGAGTACTGAAGGATCTTATCTTACAGGGACTGTTTGAGTGTGCGGGCATACAGTCTTAGTATAGCTACGTATTTCTTATATTTCAGATGATGTACAAGAGGCTTATAACTTAATTAAGGATCTGGAACCCACTACTCCTCAGGTACTTGAGAATGTGTTACATTTTTACTAACTAAGTTATGTTAAAAGTAGAACTTTGGAATGGTAGCTGGAAAGCATGTTAGAAAAGGTTGCTGGACTTTCCTATATACAGGAAAGTGTGTATATACTAATTTAGGATGGTATGTGAGACTTTTGTTATGAGAATAAATATTCTGGACTTTTTGATATATTTTTTTAAAGATTTCTTTATTTATGCATACAAGAGGTGGGGTACAGGCCAAATGGGCTCAGTGGTGGAGCCGGGGGTGTGTGAGAGGACTCACCTGAGACAGAGTGGGGAACAGAACAGGCGGACTGAAACACACTGCTGAGGGGAGCAGCGGGCGAGACAGGAGAGGTCTACTTCACCATGTGGGTTGCTCCCTGGCGGGCCAGGGATTGAGCTGGTGCTGCAGAGGCTGCGGATTGCTTCAGAGTGCGGTGCTTAATACCTTGTGCCACCAGGGAGGCCCAATTTTTTGATATTTTTCTTTTTTTTTTTAAACTTTTTTTTTTTTTATAGAGGCATGTTTTTATTTATTTATTATATTTGTTTGTTTTTGTTTTTGTTTATACATGCGCTGGGTACAGTCAGAAGCGCGGGAGGGTGAGAGAATTCACCAGAGCCAGAGTAGGGAGCAGAGCAGGCAGAGGGACTGAAGTACACTGCTGAGGGGAGCAGCGGGTGGCAGGAGAGGTCTGCGCACCATGTGGGATCCTCCTCCCGTAGCCGGGGAGCAGCCGGGGATCGAACCGGCGCCGCAGAGGCCGCAGGCAGCTTCGCAACCCAGCGCTCAACCGCTGCGCCACCGGGGAGGCCCTTTTGATATTTTTCAAGCTCCTTTATGTGTAGTCATTTTTACAAAAGGGCTGAAAAATACTGAAATATAGACTTCTTTTTTTTTTTTTTTTAAAGATTTATTTATTGATTGATTGATACATACATACAAGCACTGGGTACAGTCAGAAGCGCGGGAGGGTGAGAGAATTCACCAGAGCCAGAGCGGGGAGCAGAGCAGGCAGAAGGACCGAAGTACACTGCTGAGGGGAGCAGCGGGCGGCAGGAGAGGTCTGCGCACCAAGTGGGACCCTCCTCCGGTGGCCGGGGAGCAGCTGGGGATCGAACCGGCGCTGTAGAGGCTGCGGGCAGCTTCGCAACCCAGTGCTCAACCGCTGCGCCACGGGGAGGCCCGAAATATAGACTTCTGATGAAACAAACATCAAGGTTAGACACTTATGTTACTGATATAATTGTCTTGAACTTATCTTTCTCCCCCATTACATTGTCAGCTTGTTGTAGTCAGGGGCTGACTGTATTTTATTTCCTCTAGCACGCTAAGCTCATAATAGGCATTATACTTACTGAATAAAAAGACTGATTGAAAAATGTTTCAGAACCCATGAAGTTTAAACAAGTTTATTTCTCAAGTATATAAAAACTTTAGCATCTTTTTGTGCTATTCTTTCTATGAGTATTTTTATTAGCGCCCACATAAAATTGTTAAAGATGGTAGAGGGCATCGCTTAAATAATATATCATTTGAGGGCTTCTCTGGTGGCATAGGGTTAAAGTCTCAGTGCTATCAAGCTATCGCCAGCCACTGCAGCACAAATTTGATCCCTGGCCAGGGAGTTGACCCAAATGGCATAGCAGACCTCTCTTGTCTCAACCGCTGCTCCCCTCAGCAGTTTATTGCTCCCCGCCTCTGTCTCTGGTGAATCCTCTCACCACTTTCACTTCTACCTACCACAGTTCTTGTATGCATAAATAAATAAATCTTTAAAAAATATATATATATATATCATTTGAAAGGAATGTAGGTGATGCCTTAGGACTCCATTTACCTTGCAAATGGAAATCCTGTTTTTGAAAAAAAAAATCACTAGCAAAGGACTTATTATGTCATTGGAAATGGAATATAATACACATGATGTTAATATGGCAATAGCTAATAAGATGATAAAAATTATCATGCAAACATGTTACTGTTAATTTTTTCCACTGAGTGAAAATAAAACTTAACTCCTGAAACTTTCCATTGAGTTATTTCTGCTCAAGATTGAGAATTTATAAACAAATGAATTCTGTTATATGGATACTTGCCTGCTGGAAACCAAATGAAAGTCCCCTAATTCTTTCATTCAAATTTAGGATAGAACAGAGAGAAGTGACTCTGGGTAACTTTGAATTATATGTATAAAATAATACATTGGTGTCAATAATCACCTTGAAAGGCCTCTCATAACTTCCTGTAAAATTAATCAGTGTTCTTGCCTGTTTCCAGGAGTATATCCTCAAAGGAGTGGTCAATGCAGCTCTTGGCCAGGAAATGGGCTCAGTGAGTATGAGTTCCCAGGTGCTCCATAGTTTGCAAGGCTAGAGGATATAGAAAAGATCCAGACAGATGTCAAAATTCAACCAGCGGAAAACTTTCAGACAGGTTTTTCTTCAGGTCCTGGTGCTTTTCCATATCCCCAATCTAGATTCCACGGTAAAAAGAAATCCATGTTATTTAAAACAAAACAGCCTTAACTCTAAGATGTTTTTTGTTTAAAGAGCCAATTTTTAAAGTGTTTTTTCCCCTAACAATAACTAAGTATTACATGGTTGCATTATTATTTTAAAAAACTCTTTTTTAACCTTATACACCTCTGAGTTTTAATTTTGGCATCTGTAGAGATAATTGTTTCTCTGGAAAAGTGTTTCATAAATGCACTACAGTGCTTTCCAAAATTAATATCTTATTCATTGAACTATAGCATATTAGGTTCTTTTTGGAACCAAGTGAAGTATAAACTTTTTTTCTCCAGCTGACTTTATAGTGCCTCACATAGTAGATAGTTATTGAATGACTGAGTATTTATTAAATCCTCCTATTATAACCTATACAGCTCCTACCATGAGATTGGCTATATGGTAAAAGAGTAATGAATATTTGTTGAATGGATGAATGTGTAAATAAATACTTCTAGGCTAGAATTTGGATATTTCTCCTTTTCCATATGACCCTGCATACATTTTAATTCAGTTTTGGTTATCATTTTCTAGTTGCTTATGCAATAAGAATCGGTATTGTTGGGGAGGATTTAAAGCAAAAGGTGTATATTAAAGCCTGACAAATGTTATAGGCATGAACTTTTATGAAATATTTTTAACTTACTCCTCTATATCAGCTCTGCTTTGTTTTTCAGAGGGATCATATGAAAATTGCCCAGCAGTTCTTCCAGTTGGTGGGAGGATCAGCCAGTGAATGTGGTAGGTCTGAAATCTGTTTTTAGGAGCATGATGGATGCCTGGAGTTGGTTGCCATTGACCCTGTGTCCGGGTGTACTCCTGTAGACTTCCCGTCATAAAGTGTGAGGGCAGAAGCAGGAATGAATATTGGAATTAGCTCTTCTCAACATCTCATCTAAAGAAGGATGAGAGAATATATAAATAGTATAGAGAATAAATGTATTTTTAGTTCATGAGAGTGCAAAAAATTTGAATATGTTTTTTATTTGTATTGATTTTTTTTTAAGATTTATTTTTTTAATTTATTTATATAAGGACTGAGTACAGTCAGAATCACGGGAGGGTGAGAGAATTCACCAGAGCCAGAGCGGGGAACAGAGCAACCAGAAGGACCGAAATACACTGCTGAGGGGAGAAGCAGGAGAGGTCTGCACGCCATTTGGGACCCTCCTTCGGTGGCCGGGGAGCATCCGGGGATCGAACTGGTGCCGCAGAGGCTGCGGGCAGCTTCGCAACCCAGCGCTCAACTGCAGCGCCACCGTGGAGGCCCTTAATTGTATTGATTTTTAAGAGCTGTTTATGTATTAAACTTTTGTCATGATATAGATAATTTTTCCAGTAGGTCATGTGCCTTTTAACTTTATATATGGTATTTTTCCCCTACATAAAATACTTAAATGCCTTTTAATTAAATTTATCTTTTCTATTTTGACATGGGTATCAAACTTAGAAAGTGCCTTTTTACCCTGACAGACATATTGTCCACAATATGTAATTTTATGGCTTCATATTTTTTTTTCAAGTACTGACCTCATCTGTCAAGAGTCAGTGTAATCTGATCACTGTGGTGGCAAGATGGGGATATATAAATATTATTTCAATTAAAAATTTTTTTTAAAAAAGAATGTAAGATTTGAGAAAGGGCTATAAAAAAGGCTGATAGTTAACAGTCTGAATTGATAAGGCTGTCTGTGTTTTCTGCGATGAGTGCAGTCTTCATGTTCAACTGGCCATTCAATATTTGTATCATGACTAAATGTTCATTTTCTTTCAAATGTTTCACCGAACTCATTTAATGAATAAGATTTCCTTTTTGGGCCTCCCTGGTGGCTCAGCACTGTCAGGCTATAGCCAGCCATTGTGGCATGGGTGCCATGGGTTCAATCCTCGACCAGGGAGGTGACCCACATGGCACAGCAGACCTCTCCTGTCTCGCCCGCTGCTCCCCTCAGCAGAGTATTTCAGTGAATCCTCCTGTTCTGCGCCCCACTCTGTTTTTGGTGAATCCTCTTACCCCCTGCATGTCTGGCCTGTACCCCAGTTCTTGTATGCATAAAAAAATAAAATAAGTCTTTAGGGGAAAAAAGTTTTCCTTTCTCTATTCCATCCATTCATACAAGAATTCATTGTGGTGTTGGGAATACAGTAATAAAATAAATTTTTTAAAAAGTAAATAAAAAAAATAAAACTCCCTTTTTTAAAAAAAAAAAAGGCTCTACCCTTTTGAAGCATACAGTCTAGTGGGACAGACTACAAAAATAGTAAATGCATAGCTCATCTAATACAGCTGACTGTGGTCATTGCTATGGGGGAGAAATTGAACAGAGTGAGAAGACTGGCACCAGTGGCAAGGGGGGGATTTACTAATCTGTTACCTCAAATAGGAATCTGATACCAGACCAAAAGTTGGGTCAGGGTCAGATGATTCCATGGAAAATTATTTTTCCACTTGAGATTGGAAGGGCTAGGTTTTCTTAAAAGAATGATGGAGACCAACCCACATTAGTTGAGTGTACAGATGTTAAAGTTGGGTGGAAGGATCAAAGCCCCGGAAAAAGATCTTGGGATACTGTATCCTGCAGGGCATGTGGTCACTTGGTTTTGAGAGTTAACCCAAGAAAACTGGTCACTCTCAAGTACTGTGATCTCTGCTGTGCTGAGGTTTTGTCCACTGAACAGAATGTGTAATTTCAGTATTTAAAAGATGTCAGGGAATATATTCTGATCTCTAAATTATAAAATAACTCAAATTTCAGCTAAAAATAATTTTTAGTTTCATGAATACAAATGATTTCTTTTCCCATTCTGTATCAGATACGATACCAGGGAGGCAGTGCATGGCTTCCTGTTTCTTCCTGCTTAAGCAATTTGATGATGTCTTGATTTACCTCAACTCATTTAAGGTCAGTAGAATTTTTGAGATGACTCTGTGTGCAAAATTCTATAATGTGTCGGAGATAATATACTCTTAGAAAACTCCCTTTTACTAATGGTGGCATTAGTTACATCCACTAATTCCTTAATATTATTTTTGTTGATCTAAGTCATGTTTTATGTTTTATATGTTAATACTCATGTGACTTGTTCTTGGGGTGTCTTTCAGAGTTACTTCTATAATGACGACATCTTTAACTTTAATTATGCCCAAGCCAAAGCTGCAACAGGCAATACCAGTGAGGGTGAAGAGGTGGGTACCTGCTTTTGAAGGTATTTCGATGTTTCTATCTACAAATATTGTTCTGCTTTTCCTCACTGAAATAATATCTTCAAGAATAAAGATTGGGCCTCCCCGGTGGCGCAGCGGTTGAGCGCTGGGTTGCGAAGCTGCCCGCGGCCTCTGCAGCGCCGGTTCGATCCCCGGCTGCTCCCCGGTCACCGGAGGAGGGTCCCACATGGCGCGCAGACCTCTCCTGCCGCCCGCTGCTCCCCTCAGCAGTGTACTTCGGTCCTTCTGCCTGCTCTGCTCCCCGCTCTGGCTCTGGTGAATTCTCCCGCCCTCCCGCGGTTCTGACTGTACCCAGTGCATGTATAAACAAAACAAAACAAACAAACAAATAAAAAAAAAAAAAAGAATAAAGATTATTAAAAGTTCTTTTGTTCCTAAGTTACATTCATTTTTATAGCCATTTTAGTGTTTCCCTTTTTCATAAATTTTATAAAAGCATAACATACAGAGGGAAAAGTATAAACACCAAACTATGTAGCGTGATGAATTTTTAGTGTGAACATACCAAACAGTCAGTAATCAGGTCATGAAATAAAATGGTCAAAACCCTAGATACCCTCTTCTGTCCTTTTTGAGTCACATTTTCCCCCAAAAGCTAACCACTGTCTTGACTGTTCACTCTGTGGATTAACTTATCTAAATTATCAAAATAATTTAATTGAATTAGTCAATTTTGTTATTATTCAAAATATCACTCAAATTCTAAATATTTCTAGATTTCCATTATGGTTTCTTCTTTTTGAGTTAAAACATATTTCATGGTTTTCAAGTATGTGTGCTATCTCTTCCAGGCTATTTTGTTTTGATCTCTAGCTTGCTTGAATTGTGTCATAGAATATGACGTATATGGGCACTCATCTTAAAACGGCTTGCGGCTTTATTGCCCAATAGTGTGGTCACATGTGCTTGAAAAGTGTATGTATTGGGCGGTTGTTGATTGTTTCATTCACATCTTACCCTTGATGACCCTTTCTCAGCTTGTGATATCAGTAACTGAGAAGTGTGTGGAAGTCACTGCAATTTTGTCCCTCACTTTTCTTGGCAGTTTATTTAGAATTTGGTCATTATAATAATGGTCATTATAATAATTTGGTCAATTATTACAATGACCAAATTCATGGTATCTATTAAAAAAAAGTGTGCTTTTTAAATGTATAAGAAATACACTGCTTACGCAGTTGCTGAGGTGAGAAAATGTGCTAGTCATTAATCTAAGGCAAGTTGATGTGGTTATTTTTACGCCAAAAGCATCTTCATCTTTATTCCCTTTCTTTCTTTGTCTTGTAGGTTTTCCTTTTAATCCAAAGTGAGAAGATGAAAAATGACTACATTTACCTCAGTTGGTTAGCTCGGTGCTGTGAGTTACAAAAGAATCCTCTTTTTCTTCTCTATTACATACCATTTGGGATAGAAATTATGTTGCATATTTTCTAGTTTTGTTTTGCATTTTATTCTGTAGAATGAGCAAGCACTGGGCCTCCCCAGTGACGCAGCGGGTTGAGCGCCACGCTGTGAGGCTGTTTGCAGCAGTGTGGGTTCAATTCCTGGCCAGCCAGGGAGATACCCACATGGTGCGGCAGACCTCTCCTGTCAGGCCTGCTGCTCCCCTCAGCAGTGCTTTTGGTCCGTCTGCCTGTTCTGCTACCTGCTCTGTCTCTGGTAAATCTTCTTACCCCCCACACTTCTGATCTGTACCCCAGCTCTTGTATTAAATAAATAAATCTTGTATTAAATAAAAAAAAAAAAAGAATGAGCAAGCACTGAAAATAAGCATTGTGAAGGCTAGTCATAGGGTGGCCAGGAATGTGTGTTATGTGTTTGCCCTGTGGTTAGTTCTACCGTACAACACTGACATAGCATGTACAGTCCTGAAAGATGCCGGCTTCTCCCTCTCGCCCTGTCAAAGTTTCCAGAGCCTCAGTTTACAGTGTTTTGTTTTGTTTTTTTAAAATGATATTATTTTGCTGTTTTTATCTTTTCATCATGGTGCAGGTCTAAAAAAATGCCAAACTGTCAAAACCATAATTTTTTAAATGCATTACATTACCTGTAGTCAATATTTGTTTATCTTTCTCTTGACTCTCTTTTCTACCTCCTTTTTTTCTCTTGAATTTAAAATGTTTACTGAGTTTTTGAGGTCACAGGAATATTTTAGCATCACATATCTAAATCAGGCTACAGATACATGAGTAGGATTGAAATCAATGACAGGTGTCCTCTTTTACGCAGATGAATAAAGTAGAAATGACTGGAAATCCACCCAATTTAAAGAGACAGAGTGATGTGAATCTTAACTTAAATATTGTCAGCATGGTAGAGTTCTGATGGGGAGTCTCCCCCTAAAAGCCGATGGTGCAGGTGCCCTGTGAGGCAGCAGTTCACCATGACTTTGTGTATTTGGAACATAGAACCAAACCCATAGAACAACAAGATGCATAGTATTTCTCTTCTTTTCCTTCTTTTTTAAAGTGACTGGCATGTTTGTTTGTTTTTTCAATTGAGACATGGGCTCAGGAGTACATTTTCTCACCTCAGCAACTGAGTAAGCAATGTATTTCTTATACATTTAAAAAGCATACTTTTTTTTTTAATAGATATCATGAATAAGAAACCAAGACTGGCCTGGGAACTTTATCTCAAGATGGAGACCTCGGGCGAGTCCTTTAGCCTCCTGCAGCTCATTGCTAATGACTGCTACAAGGTGAGTTTGAGCGGGACACTCAGGAAACAGAAGATCATCACATGCTGCTTGGCTGAGTGTTAGGGGAAAGTGTCTGCTGGTGAGAGGACTGACATGGGGATTATCAGACGTCATTCCTTTCGTGAAAGAGCCAAACTCAGAGATCACAAGATTTCAGATTTTATATGCCAATGAAATAATGAGTTAGAGGGAGGCTTAGATTTTCTAAAGCCTGTATATCTTTAGGTACCATCCAGATAGAAATATTCATCTGTCAGTGGAACTTTGGTTCTGAAGCTCAAGAAAGATGTTTTTTGGCATCTAGAGACAGATTTGGAGAAATCATCAGTATTTCAGTAGTAATTGAAGAACTGAAAAATATGAGATTACCCCAGTAAGGAATTAAAGTGAAAAGAGTAGAGGCTGCAAACCAAACCTTGGAAATATTAAGGTGTAAACGGCAAAAGGAAAGATGAAAGAACTAGAAAAAAAGAGAATAAAGGGCCTCCCCTGGTGGCGCAGCGGTTGAGCGCTGGGCTGTGAAGCTGCCCGCAGCCTCTGCAGCGTCAGTTCTATCCCTGGCCACCAGCGAGGGTCCCACATGGCACGCAGACCCCTCCTGCCGTCTGCTGCTCCCCTCAGCAGTGTATTTCAGTCAATCTGTCTGTTCTGTTCCCCGCTCTGGCTCTGGTGAATTCTCTCACCCTCCTGCACTTCTGACTATACCCAGTGCTTGTATAAAATAAATAAATAAATCTTTAAGAAAAAAAGAGAGAGAATAAAAAGCAGTCAAATTTAGTAAAGGGGGGATGGGAATGGCAAAGACAGGGAGGTAGGAGGAATTTGGAGCCCTATCCTAGAAATTAAAAGCTTTTTTCAAAATTAGATTCAAATCTCAGAAATTCATATTTTTTAGAATATTCTTACCCAAAAGATAGGAAAGTATCAGTTAAAGAGAGTCTGCTGTAAATCAATAATAGCTCATTTCAAATTGATTCATTGTAGAAATAAAGTGAATCACCACCAATGGAAAAGATTTTAAAATATAGGAAACTTGAAAATGTATGAGTTGGTGGATGAAAATGATGTGAAATGAGTTGGGGAGGCAGAAGGAAAGAAAACATTAAGACAGCAACTGAGTTCAGTTTGCAGTGTGGTAAGCCTGAAGTGTGTTTGTGGCTCCCAGAGAGATATATAACAAGTGGGCAATTATCGGGGTGAGAGATGTAGTTTAAAAGTGAGTAATAGTTAATGGTGCTGGTGGTGGTAGCTGCAGCGGAGTGTGGGAGACATGAGCCAGTGCATGGGGGGAGGAACCAGGTGGAACTCCAAGATTTAAGGAATAGAAATAGAAGAGTCAGAGAAAGAGGGAGAACATAAAAAGGGACAGAAAGGAAAGAAGAAAGTCAGGAGAGAGGAAAAAGTGCTTGTCATTACTCGTTTTTTTATTCCTGCTTTATCAAAAACCAAGGAAGGAGAATGTTAGATCTGCAACCAGATGGAGTTGCATGAGGTTCAAGAAAACAGTAGTATGGGCCTCCCCGGTGGCGCAGCGGTTGAGCGCTGGGTTGCGAAGCTGCTGGCGGCCTCTGCGGTGCTGGTTCGATCCCCGGCTGCTCCCCGGCCACCTGAGGAGGGTCCCACATGGCGCGCAGACCTCTCCTGCCGCCCGCTGCTCCCCTCAGCAGTGTACTTCAGTCCTTCTGCCTGCTCTGCTCCCCGCTCTGGCTCTGGTGAATTCTCTCACCCTCCTGTGCTTCTGACTGTACCCAGTGCTTGTATAAACAAAAACCAAACAAACAAATAAATAAATAAATAAAACATGCCTCTATTTAAAAAAAAAAGAAAACAGTAGTATGCAGAAACGAGAATCAGATTAGAAAGGTGATTCAATGAATGATGTTACGAAAACCAGTCTTTGAAAAATGGATACTGGAGATATAAAGGAAAATGTGATGCTAACTTTAAAGGAAAAATGGTGTTAGGGATGGAGGCTGCTCGGTCTTTTATAATAGGAAGTATGAATTTTTCTGTAGGGCCTCCCTGGTGGCCTAGTGGTTAAGTCTCAGCACTATCATTGCTATGGCCTGAGTTTGATCCCCGGCCAGGGAGCTACCCATATGGCATAGCAGACCTCTCCTGTCCCACCTGCTGCTCCCCTCAGCAGTGTGTTTCAGTAGATCTGCCTGTTCTGCTCCCCACTTTGTCTCTGGTGAATCCTCTCACCACCCCCACACCTCTGGCCTACACTCCAGTTCTTCTACACAAAAATAAAAATAAAATCTTTAAAAAAAATAAAGAATGTAATTTCGGGCAGAGGACAAGGAATCATGGACAGGGAGAGTAAAGATTCAAGAGAATAGGAGCAGTCTTGGTGGACTAAAGCCCTAGGCGAAGGAGAGGGCATGAGGTTAAGATCAAAGGAGGATAACAACTTTCAAGAACAATTTGGTGTTACCTAGCGCCTCTGTGTCCCACAGGCACCCACTAGTTCAGTGATTCACTAGATGGACTCATACAGTCCAGTGTAGAGTTATACTCGTGACTGAGACTCACTGCAGCACAGGGCCCAGGAGAATGACATGTACAGTGAAGATGAGAGAGGTCAAGGCCAGCTTTCCTGTGCCTGCTCTGTGCATCTTTCTCCAGCTACAAACTCCAGAGACATGTATGAGATGTCCTTGTCCAGGAAAAACAGGACAAAGAGAGAAAAATGGCAAAATTAAGTCCTAACAGTCTGAATAACCTAATTCAAAGACAGATATTTGGGGGAGGAGGGTGGGAACAAAGGGGAAGGGCCCTGTGGCCCAGAGTAAAAGACTGTGGGTGCTTTGATGGTAGAGGTGATATGGTAACATACACCCGGCGTGTGAACCTAGTCCCCTAAATCTCACAGTGCTGTAAACCAATGTTACCTCAATAAAAAAAGAAAGAAAAAATAACCCAACTCAAAACAAAAATAAATGAAAAGTAGTTATTGACAGTAAAGAGCCGTGAGCAAAATGTATATGCTCTCTAGAAGAAATTGCTTCGAATGTAACAATATAGTTAGGTTGAAAGTAATAAAAGGATTAAAAAGATAGACCATGAAACAGTTTCTTTAAAACACAAAACATACACTGACTAGATGATCCCACAATTGAGCCTCTGGGCATTTATCCCAGAGAAATGAAAGCCTGTATCCACACAAATGCTTTTTCACAAATGTCAATAGCAGCTTTATTGTAATCGCCACAACCTGGAAACAATCCAAGTGTCCTTCAGGAGGCAAAGAGTTAAACCATGGTTTGGCATGGAATGCTGCCCAGTAATTAAAGGGGAAAAAAGGAACTGTGATGATGAGTCTGACTCCATTTCTTGCTGTTTGGCTGCTAATAAATTTTAACCTTTACCCCTTCGTATTTCTCTCATGCCCTACATCTGGAGAAAATGATAAGAATGCTTGGCACCCCACCCCCATTTCTGGAGCCATGCCATCAAGTGATTAAAACCACACAAGCCCCTACCCGAGATCAAGAGCTCTCACCCAGCTCCACCCACACTGAAAAACCCGGCCAGTTTTCTTTTCATGTTCCCAGGTCAATTTGGACTTGTTTATGAGACCCGTCCTGCTCTCCCTGGATACCTCAATTATTAAGTAAGAAACCTTTTCTTTTCCCTAAAGATTTATTTTACTTATGCATACAAGAACTGGGGTGTAGGCCAGAGGTGTGGGGTAAGGGGGTGAGAGGATTCACTAGAGACAGAGTGGGGAGCAGAACAGGCGGATCTACTGAAATACACTGCTGAGGGGAGCAGCAGGGAGACAGGAGAGGTCTGCTGTGCCATGTGGGTAGCTCCCTGGCCTAGGATCAAACTTGTGCTGCAGTGGCTACAGATAGCTTCATAGTGCTGAGACTTAACCCTTTGTGCCACCAGGGAGGACCAAGAAACCTTTACACACCCTTTTGGTGTGTGTGCAACATCAACATTTTCAACATCCAAACCAAACTTGGGGTGAAGGCCCCTCTTCCCTTTACATAATCAGAACAAATATCATGCTGAATAAAAAAAAAGGTCCCATACTACTTGATTCCATACACTTAACATTTTTAAAATGTCAAAATGACAGAGATGTAGAACAAATTAGTGATGGCCAGGGGTTAGGGCTGGTGGGCAGGGAAGGTGTGCAGTTAGGGGTAGCATTTGGGAAGTCTTTGTAGTGATGGAGCAGTTCTGCATCTTGATAGGAGTGTGCTTAGTGGTTACATGAAGCTAAGCATTGGAAAAAATGACAGGACTATACACACAGTGTAGCAATATCCATTTCCTGGTTTTGATATTGTGATATACTAGAGTTACTAAGGTGGGGGGGAACTGGGAGAAAGGTACATGAACCCTGTGTACTATTTTTGTAACTTCCTGTAATTCTGTATTTTAAAATAAAAAACATTTTAAATTAACTGACAAGAGTTGTACTCAACAATGTAGATGAATCTTACAAACATATAAAAGATACAAAAGAATATTTGAGAGTATTAGTTCATAAAGATAAAATTCTAGGGACCAAACTCATATCATGTATATATTGGGAAAAAAAGATGTGTGCATAGATGAGAAAATTATCAAAAGTCAAAGAAGTGATGACCATGAAGTATAAACAGGAGTTACTTCTGGAGGCAGTAGGTTGTAGTCTGGAAGGGGCACACAGGGAGCTTCTATTCAGCTGTCAGTGTTTTGTTTTGTTTTTTTAATTGTTTTCTTTTTTAATTTTATTATTTTTTACATCATTTTTCATTTTTGCACAATGTATGCATTTTCATCTTGGTTATAGTCCCCATACAATTCCCACCCCTCCTTGTTTTGATCCTACTTCCTCCTCCCCACCAGTGTTTTCTTTCTTGACCTGGACTATGGGCACATTTGTATTCACATAAATAGTCTTTTTTTAAAAAAAGATTTTTTATTTATTTATGCATACAAGAACTGGGGTTTAGGCCAGAGGTGTGGGGGTAGGGAGTGAGAGGATTCACCAGAGACAGAACGGGGAGCAGAACAGACGGATCTACTGAAATACACTGCTGCAGGGAGCAGTAAGCGAGACAGGAGAGGTCTGCTGTGCCATGTGGGTCAGCTCCCTGGCCAGAGATAGAACTTGTGCTGCAGTGGCTGGCGATAGCTTTGTCTTTAGCCCCTGTGCCACCAGGGAGGTCCTCCACATACTTTGTCATTAAACTGGGGCCTCCCTGGTGGCCTAGAGGCTAAGTCTCAGTACTATCACCTGTATGGCCAGAGTTCAATCCCCGACCAGGGAGCTAACCCACATATGGCACAGCAGACCTCTCCTGTCTCACCCGATGCTCCCCTCAGCAGTGGATTTCAATAAATCCACTGTTTCTGCTTCTCACCTTGTCTCTGGTGAATCCTCTCACTCCCAGCACCTCTGGTTAATAAGCAAAAGAAAAAAAAACCTAATGAATAATATTGAAAAAATAGTCATTGAACTGTATATTTATGTTTCATGCATCATTTAACTGTGTTATTTCACCCCCTTGGAAAAAATTTTAAGAGAACTCAGGAATAAGATTAACCTCAATAAGGTATCAGAACACTTCTTCCTGTGAGACAGGCAGAAAAGAAGGAAGGATGAATGAAAATTATAGGTATTGTTTGAACTGAAAGGAGGAAAGTTGTGGTGTCCCTATAAGGCATAGAAAAAAGCTAAGCAAAGAATGCAATAGCGATCTGAGGAAATTGAAGGCGGTTTACAGCAATAGTTTATAGGAATGGAGAAGTAACTAAACCACACTGGGTAAAGAGGCTAGCCTAGCTGTTCGAAGCCTTGGTGAAATTGGTAACACTGTATATTTTTGATTGCCAGTCAATAAAACTTATCTAAGCAAAATTTAATGATATTTTAGCATGTTCAGCATGCTCAATCAGGCTAAGGAACTGTGTAGTCTGTTTGGGAAAGGTGTGTGTCAAAATGAAGTAAATGTTTCAAAGATTTGTTGGTGTTTAGAGTGGCAGTATAGATCTAGGAATGCTGAGATTTTTTTTTTTTTTTTTTGCGTAGAACTGGGGTGTAGGCCAGAGGTGCAGGGGGTAAGAGGATTCACCAGAGACAGGTGGGGAGCAGAACAGATGGATTTTTGCTGAAATATACTGCTAAGGGGAGCATTGGGCAAGGCAACAGAGGTCTGCGGCACCCTATATGGGTCAGCTCCCTGGCCAGGGATCCAACTCAGGCAGTAGTAATGATAGCGCTGAGACTTAACCCCTAGGCCACCAGGGAGTCCCATGCTGAGAATTTTGGAACAAGATGAGTTTCGAAGCACCATACTCTTGGGTTGAACATGATCAAATTAATTAATATAAAATGAATGATGGTAGTAACCTACAGAATGTATTGAGGAGACCTGAAATATGACCAGTTCCTATCAGTCATCAGAGTTTATCCTCAAGATCAGAATTAGAAGAAATGACCAATACGACTACAGCGAAACTTGACTGTAGATAGAAAAAACATTGTTGAAAACCGAATAAAGGGCCTCCTTGGTGGCTCAAGGGGTTAAGCACCGCACTATGAAGCAATCCACAGCCTCTGCAGCACGAGTTCGAACCCCCGGCCGGCCAGAGAGCAACCCACATGGTGCAGCAAACCTCTTCTGTTTCGCCCACTGCTCCCCTCAGCAGTGTGTTTCAGTTTGTTCTGTTCTGTTCCCCACTCTGTCTCTGGTGGATCCTCTTACCCACCGCATCTCTGGCCTGTACCCCATTTCTTGTATGCATAAATAAATAAATCTTTAAAAAAAAACTGAATAAAGGTAAGATGATTTATATTAAACCATGTTACCTAAACTGTTTCCTCTTTGTTTTGGAGGGAATTTAAATGTATCTAATTTTCTAAGTGAGTTTTGTCATTACCCACGCAGTGGTCTTATAAGTTCTGTTTTATGTTTGGTTTATGTTTGGTTTCATTATGTACAATTACCCCCATACTTTCTTTTACTCAGATGGGCCAGTTTTACTATTCAGCCAAAGCATTTGATGTCCTAGAAAGACTGGATCCCAACCCTGAATATTGGGAAGGCAAGAGGGGTGCCTGCGTGGGCATTTTCCAGATGATCTTAGCTGGGAGAGAACCGAAGTAAGTGAACAATAAGAGACACTACTACCTCTGGGTTTGCTGGTTTGCGAAGGAACAGCATTGTTTTCTGAGATGACATTTTCTTCTGAAAACTCAAAATTATAATGTTTTAGAATGGCAGTAAAAAGATTGAGAGTTTTATAGTTCTGTCTGGCCTTTTTCCTCCAGGAATTTTTTACTTTGTAGAATCAGATCATTCTAAAGCATATATTCTGGGGACGCTGTACTATAGCGCTCTAAGAGCAAGATGTAGATTTGGTGCCAAAAGTGTTGCCCTTTTCACAAAATCTTTTTTCAGTCTCTTCTTTACCTATTGACTTTTTTGTGTGTCTTTCCATTTTAACCTCAAAAAATTAGGAATATGGTGGATAATTCTTTTTTTTTTCTTTTGCATTTTCATATTCCAAAAAACATTGAGACATTTGATTGCATACAATCAAGTGGCTTATAGCTCTCTTTGTGGCAAAAGTTAAAATATTTAAGACTAAGTTCAGTTTTCTAAAAATAACAATGGAACATATTTGTTATTAATGTACGGATAGGAAATGTGACTGTCTTCTAAGTAAATGCTAAAAATTATTTCCTGAAAAAGAAAAAAACTGCTTACTGCCCTGAGTCTACTTCCAGTCCTAGATAAAAATTTAAAGAATTTGATTGGGTGAAAGAGATTTCTTGTGGGGAAAAAAAGTAGAAAATATGAGAGAACCTTAGGGAAAAGACACAGATCTGATAAGGTAGTAGGGATGTTTTTGTATGCATTACTGAAAACATGAATTTTAATTTTAATTAAATTCAAATAACTTAAAACATAAATATCCGTTATGTTTAAAACATAAATAACCTTTATGATATCCTTAACTGTCCTCTCATCTGTATTTATTAATGTATTATTTTTCTTGAAGAACACATTCATTTCTCTGCCTTTGTAAAATTTTACAAATATGGTAGTACCATCCATTTTTTTTAATGGGAAGGAACTTTAATACAATTAGGAAACAATACAGAAAAGGCAAAGAATATAGTTTCTAAATCAAGCACCCAAAGTGACCCGTCCCCTCGTGGGTAAAAGTCCACCCAAGCAGGATTGGCCCAGAGCAAGGTCCCAAAGCCTGCCACAAGTCTAAAGCACCTTTCAGTGGGGACCCACAGAAAAGGATCAGAAACCACCAAACAAGTCTGGAGGGAAAAGAGCAAAATCAAAAGCAAGACAAAAACCACCACTGTCACCTCCCCACGGGTCTCTCACCCACGTCTGTGTCACCCAGTCCACGACCACAAGGCAAGTGCAGTTTCTTCACGTGTCTCTCGGCTCCATGTGCCTCCTCCAGGTCTCCTTCTGGCTCCATCCTGCTTCCTCCTTCCTCAGTCTCCTCTGTAGCTCCTTCTCTCCCTACTCAACTGTAGCCTCTTTTTGGGTGTGGCAGGAAACCTGGAACCTTCCCTTTTCCTGGGGATCATCCTGTTACAATCCCCCCTTTTAATTTTTATTCCACCATATCTATGGTGGCACAGATCTCAGGGTGTAGTCTTAGGAGACAGTCATTTATCACACGAGTACCACCCATTTTAAGATGATTATCATCTTCAACAAAGGAGAATCTACAGCTCAGAGAAATCAATGTCTTGTTAGTACAGATCTAGAATGAGAACCCAACTCCTTGATATGCTCTTTTTCTAGAGGCAAGATAGACATGGAAATACATGTGTCATGTTAGGGAGGTCAAAAAGATGAACAGTATATATGTAAACCATACAAGTAAACAAAGACAATTTGGGTTGATAAGAAGGACAGCACAGAATTTCCATTTTACCATGGAAATAGTAAGACTAGGAAGTTGGTAACTGGTTTACAAATACATAGTAAGAAAGTATATTAGAAGTGCCACATTAGAAGTAAATGAACTGTTGTTACAAGTGTGTTTTACTTGTTCATTTTCATTCTTTATTGAAAAACTATCCTTTCAAACATTTTCCTCAGAGAGACCCTTCGAGAAGTACTCCATTTACTGAGAAGCACAGGTAACACCCAAGTAGAGTACATCATCCGGATCATGAAGAAATGGGCCAAAGAAAACCGAGTGCCTGTCTAAGATAACTCCAGAACCTTAGGGGCCAGCCACCACTTTGACATCATACTGGAAAACCATTTGCCTCCAGTTTAATGTAAGATGCAGGACTCTATTATATTGACATTTTCCTTCCTTGCTATTCAAGCCTCAAGATAGTGAATGACTTTCTTAGACCTCACCTTTTGGCTGAATTAAGTGCCATGGTCTGTACTGTGGCCCCTGTGTGATACGACTAGCAATACGACTTTGGACTTGTCTGGTGCCTTTCTTCCAAAAGTGCTCGGAGTACTGAGTCGTTAACTGACCTTAAGGAGAACAGCATCACTTTGCTCTGTTAGCATTCCAAGGCATTTTCTCCTAGCTGCAATAACAGATGCCTTGATGCTCCAGAGTCCCATCGTTCTGTCATCTTATCTCAGCTGTCTCTGTACATTATCCTGCTTTACTGGGGAGCTCCATAAAGAGTTTTGCAATGCATCTCTGACTCCTGGGAGAGCAGAAATTACACATAGTTTTATGATTCTGAGAATGGCAGTAAGAACCTTTATCAAACTGTTCAGTCATTAGAGGATAATAGGCTTATGGGATTACTCTTTCAGTAACTGATTCCTGGTGATAATAACACGTTACAGTGGAGTAACATGTGGCAGCTTTTAATAGGTGAGTACTATGGAAAAAAAAACAACTGTATGACGCATTTAAAGATATTCAGGAAACAAAGTTTATGAATTGCTGTAGTCACTTCTCTAGAATACTCTAGGTAACAAATCAGATTAGCTTTATCTTCATCTATCTTGTTGAATAAGCACCAGTTTTGAAAGTAGGATGACAGATTACATGTATGCATATGACATGTATGTATTATGTATATTCATGTGGCCATTACGGCAGTGATGCTGAGACACAGGTTGTGTGGAGCCCTTGAAGCAACCTAAAGCCTGGACTCTGTCCTATGTCACCTTCGAGTACTGCATTTCTGCGCACTGCCAACATAAAATCTAATTTACAACTGAGCTAGACTCATAACCGATTTTCAGAAAACAGACCCTTATCTTTTTACATACCAGATTACTGTTGTTTCTACACAATACAATTTCTTTCTATTAGTTCAGAGCAGTACCCAGAATTAACAGGGTAGAAAGTGCAGTGTCATCCCTATCCAGCATGACACCTGAAGAAAAATCATCATTCTTTGAAGCACTAAAGACAGAATTCCTGCAAGCACAGCCTCGGTTGTTCCACTGACTCCCTTAAATGAGGAAGTTGTATAGAATGGAGAGCAGCTAGGGAGAGAATGTTCACAACCAGAAGCCTTGGTTTCTGCATGGCTGCAAAGGGTTCTTTGAGCTCTACTCAGGCAGAAGGCCAGCTTTCCTAACTTTTATCTTAGTCCTAGTTCTAATCAGTTCACAGCACAAATCAAAATAAGATCACCCACACAACTGCGTTTTAGAAAACAAAGTCACATCATTCTTCATAGACCAAAGCTTCTCTGTTTCCTCATTATGTTGTTTCTACTTCAATAATTGATTCTCGACATCTATGGTAATAGGTGGGCCAGATCTGGGCAGAACCTGCTATATTTAGAATCCTTCTTGTGACTGTTACCTCACTTAAAATGTTAGGAAACATAATAGTGAGAAAAGACAGATGGAACTCCACAGTGGCTTTTGGCAATGAAATCTGTCTTCCATTTAATTGCTATTTCAAATTTACTATATTTGCTATTTCAAATTTACTATATTTCTCACTGATGATAATTTACTTTTACATGAACTTTTGTTGAATTTAACACTAATTTCTCCCTACTATTTTCTTTTTTTTCTGGGGGGGAGGGGGGTGGGAATCAGATATTCCAAAAATAACAATTCCCGGAATTTTAAGGCTAATTTTCAAATCCTTTTTAATCTATAGAATTGAGCTAAAAAAGCTTAAAGACTAGTTTAAGAGAGATAGCATTCAATTCTGTTATTAAGAATAATGACTTCTGATATGTCTTGGCAAGGCCTCATGATTACAGAGTAGTGTTGCACAGCTGTTTTTCTTACACATGATGGTATTGTAGGAGGGGAAGGCCCTGGCTTAGGGCTATAGTGTGATGTCTACAATTCAGAAATCAATTTTCTATTTATACTCTGTAGCAAATGTTACTTGCAAACAGAAAAAAAATTTACACTTATTTTTGTACTTTGAAAGAATTATTATATTCTATTGTAATATATTCAAATTAAAGTTTATTATTTGGTTCTTATAATGGTATTGTGTTGAGTGTGGTAAGTGTGAGTCTGGGGTACATCATGTACCTTTCTCCCCTAACCCAAGTGAAGAGGAAAACAGGTATTCCCTCAGAAGACCTGCTCACTGCTTGTGTTCAGTCATAATAGTTTTGCCTCTGCTGAATGAATCACAGTGCATTCTAGAAGTTGTGAGACCAGTGCATCACATAATACCTTGTACACAGAAATCTCTCAGATGCTTGTTGACTGAATAAGCATATAGTAGCTGCTAAGTCAGGGAACTTGTGAGATCTGACTATATATATCTATGCATCTAATCTATCTATGTGTGTGTGTTATATATTAAATATCAGATATCATATATTATATAATATAAACATTTATTATTTAATATAAAACAGGCTTCAGGACTTCATTCTAGATAGTGGTAGCAACAGATGTTATGGCAGGGAATCCAGATGTTTAAACAGGAATGGAATTAAGGATCACCATTTCTTCAAGCTCAAGAAACAATTTGCTTTTGCCAGATTTCTTTGTTGTACTTGTGGCCAGGAGGACTTTGCCTGCAAACTTCACTTTCAGCATCTCAAGGTTCTTCTGCTCCTCTTTCTGTTTCTGCTTGAATGCTTTATGCTTTATCTTCCTCATTCACCTCTTCTGCTTCTTGGGCTGCTTCAAGGACTCCATTTGCCCTTTTCACAGTTGAACGTAACACCTGCTGCCCCTTCCCCCAGCCTCTGCCACTGGACTCCTGACCTCATATATTCTGGCTCCCATCTAGTTCTTTCATTGTGTGCCAAGCATATGGTAGGTGCCAGGGTACAAAGATAAATAATGCATAGCCCTGACCCTTAAGGAACTCAGGTTAACCAGTCTATACAACTAAGCACACTCATGTGACTGCATTTTCAGTAGGAACAAAGTACTGAGAGAGAAAATAAGGCAATCGGAATGTTTGTGTCCATATAAATGGGACACATCCTGCTTCAGTTGGGACAAACAGTCAGAAATGCAGCAGCTCAGAGATGCCCAGCTCCTGCCTTGTGTGCAGCACACACAGCAAGCGTCCAAGCACATAGAGCTGAAGGATCGCTGTCCTTTCCTGCCTTGGTGCCCTTCAAAAGTGGCAAGTAGGGTCCTCCCTGTGGCACAAGAGGTTAAGCGTTAGCCCTATGAAGCTATCCGCAGCCTCTGCAGCACGAGTTCGTTCCCCAACAGGCCAGGGAGCTGATCCACATGGCGCAGCAGACCTCTCTTGTCTCGCCAGCTGCTCTCCTCAGCAGTGTATTTCAGTAGATCCACCAGTTCTGTTCCCCAGTCTGTCTCTGGTGAATCCTCTCACCCCCTCACCCCCCATACCTCTGGCCTGCACCCCAGCTCTTATGTACATAAATACATAAATCTAAAAAAAAAAGTGGCAAGCAAGTGGGCAGTGTATCTACTTTCTAGTGGTAAAGTGACTGACTTTTTCTATGTTTAGATGGCTAGTCATCCCCCTTATATGTTCAAATAGTGCTCTACCTCTGTAGAGACGCTGTCAGGGAAACTGAGAGACCTGATGATGTGCCTATCTCCACCTTGACTCTGGGCAGAGGAATATGTGAAAGGTCCGAGACAGCACATGATAAAACACGAGACAAATACAATCAGCTGGTGGGTGTGTACTGAGTGTGTAGTGTATACAATAGTTTGCACTTTTTCAAAATATGAAATCCCTCTAAGTTAAACTTACATGCCAAATGCAACTAGGGCTGTCAGTAGCCTCCTAGCTGAACCTCGGGTGAAAAGGCTTTGGGTAGCCGGGATTTAGTTTCTACTGTGTGATGCATTTTATCTGATTTATTGTAATTTTTGTATATTCATTCTTATATTCATGTATATTTGTTCAGTTATATGTCCCACTGTGTTTCAGAAAAGATTTGAGATAAATTACATATATGGATACATAACAAAATGTGGCTAGAAGACATTTAAAAGTAAAGGAAGCCAAGAGTAAAGTCAATACACAGAAATACATGCCAGAATTACTTATAAATAGGCCAGAACTATACCTTCAAGGTTCCTACTAGCCAAAGCAAAAGGTTAAACACAACCAGACACACAATCCACAGTCCCTCTGGGTGAATGATTTCCCTAAGGGGACGAGCCCTAATTTCTCAGTGATCTCTGATTATCCGTGGCTTCTGACATAGGCTTTCTACACACTCACTTAGATATAACTATATGCTTAACAAAAAGTTCAAGGGCATCTTATTGCTGCTTGAGACATGGGCAGGTATTTCTTACTGTGTACTGTTAAGTAATTATATTTGCCCGTCCATTTTTAATTTCCTCTATAAACATAATTATAGTCATCTTTGCTAGTTTTTGACTGAGTAGTAGTTATTAATATGGTGGAGCTGAGACATGTGATACAAGTTTTTAAATTACAAGGATAGGATGAAAATATGGTAACAGTGACCTATAATTGCAAGGTACAATATAAGCAATAAAGTGATGGGGTAGGAGAGCTTATACATTCACTGAGGAAATACAACTAGAAAGTATAGTGGAATAAGTTAAATAGAAAAAGCTATATCGGGGAAGTGAGTCTTTTTTTTTTTAATATTTATTCATGCATACAAGAACCGGGGTAAGGCCAGATTTGCAGGAGGGTGAGAGGATTCACCAGAGACAGCGCGGGGAACAGAACAGGCAGACTGACTGAAATACACTGCTGAGGGGAGCAGTGAGCAAGGCAGGAGAGGTTTGCCTCGCCATGTGGGATTCTCGCAGGCTGGCCGGGATCGAACCCGTGCTGCAGAGGCTGCGGACAGCTTCACAGTGCAATGCTCAACAGCCTGCGCCACCAGGGGTGGCCCCGGAAGTGAGTCTTGAATTGAAAATTGAAGTATAAAATTTAACGAGCTAGGGAATAAATTAGCAATCATGTCAGATGAAGATAACAGAGTAGTGGAGTCATGAGTAATATTTACAGACATTTAATCTTCAATTGTTCCTATTTATTTATATAGAGACATAATCTGGTCCTTGAAAAAAAAGCCTGACTTTATTTGTAAATGTGTCATTTCATGCTATGACCTGGCAATTCCACTCCCAGGTACATGAGAGCGTGCTGTACATGCTCAGGAGGGTTCCTGGTGTACAAGCATGATTGTCACAGCAGTGTCCCCAGGAAAAACCTGGCAACAAGCCAAATACAACAACAGGAATGAAACTTAGCAATATTGCTTACAACAATAACTTTATAAGTTAAAGACAACTCAAATGTAAGTATTTCATCAAAGAGAAAGTAGGGGAAATATGAGCACAGAAATTAGAGTTAGTGGTTATCAGGAGTGGGGAGTAGGCAGGGGCTGGGTGGAAAGATCACACAGGTAGATGTGTTATCCTCAAGGTTCTAGTTCCCATGTTGCGTGGGGGTTATACCTTAATAAAAATCAGCTAAATAAATATAATATTAAAAATAAATTATAATTAAAGAGGGTCAACAGTGAGTGTATGTTTTAAAGTAAAAATATGACCAACCAAATCGTGTGCAGTTGAGGTAAAGCCAAAAACTAAACAGCTAGAAGGAGTAATTCTAGTCATACTCCTAAATGGAAAGCATGATGATCTTCAGATAGTGGAATTAGGTAACTCTACTTCATATTCTTATTTTTTTCCATATTTTCCAGTTTTTCGACAATGGGCACATATTATTTGTATATCAGGGAAAAAACATTAAAATACTCTAAAGACTATGTTTTACAACCAAAGAGATCTTCAATTTACACCTAACAAAACTAATAATTCATTCATCTCATCTAATACCCACCCCCCCCTCATTCAGAGTTCCCCAGTGGTCTCCAAAATGTTTTAAATTTTTTTAAATTTTTTTTTTTTTTTATAGAGGCATGTTTTTATTTATTTGTTTGTTTGTTTGTTTTTTGTTTATACATGCACGGGTATAGTCAGAAGCGCGGGAGGGTGAGAGAATTCACCAGAGCCAGAGCGGGGAGCAGAGCAGGCAGAAGGACCGAAGTACACTGCTGAGGGGAGCAGCGGGCGGCAGGAGAGGTCTGCGCACCATGTGGGACCCTCCTCCGGTGGCCGGGGAGCAGCCAGGTATCGAACCGGCGCTGCAGAGGCTGCGGGCAGCTTCGCAACCCAGCGCTCAACCGCTGCGCCACCGGGGAGGCCCCCAAAATGTTTTAGAATGAGGATCCAAACTAAATCCAACACTGCACATAGCTGTCATGGCCCTTAGACTTATTTTTTTTAATAGACTTCTCCCCTCCACCCCCACTCTTCCCTAGGTCATTGATTTGGGAGAAACTTGGGTCATCTGACTTGTGAAATGTTCCACATTCTGAATTTGGTTGACTGTTACTTCGTCTCATTATTGAACTTGTTCCTGTATCATTCAGATTACCTTTGAACTGTTACTTACATCTAGCCTGAGAAGATTCAGGTTTATGTTTCTTATGTTCTTATGTTTCTTTATTTTTTTTTTAAGATTTATTTATGCATACAAGAGCTGGGGTGTAGGCTAGGGGTGGGGGTGTGAGAGAGGATTCACCAGAGACAGAAGGGGGAGCAGAACAGACGGATCTACTGAAATACACTGCTGCAGGGAGCAGCAAGTGAGACAGGAGAGATCTGCTGTGCCATGTGGGTAGCTCCCTGACTGGGGACTGAATCATGCTGCAGTGGCTGTGGATAGCTTCACAGTGCTGAGACTTAACCTCTTGCACCACAGAGAGGCCTGCAATATAAATTTTTTTTTCCACTTATATTTGACAGCAGGAAATACAGAGGTAGAGGTACCTGTTGTGAACTGACCTTCACCAATTTGGTCATGATCCACTCAAGTTCTTTTTAGTACATATGTATAGCCACCAAGATGTTTGAGGTGAGTCAAATTTGGATACACTCCATAGCCTTACTACCAAATTATAATGACAGCATCTCTCAGACTAAGTTTTTAAACTACACATTTATTAGCAAGCAAGACCAAAATAATGCATATAGTCCATTTTGAAGTTCAGTCAAGTTCCAACCATTTGTTCTTTTAAGTGTTCCAACCCTACTTTACATGAAAGCTTCATTCTGAGCAGATGAGACAACATTCTAGAGAAAGGAGTCAGCAAACTAGAAAAAGTAAGTACCGGATAACAAGTATGTTAGATTTTTCAGTCCAAAAGGCAAAGTTGATAGTTTCATGGAGCTCTCTATATGAATGAAAGAAAATAAATGTCCCCTGAATTTTATTGATGAAATTCAAAATACAATAATAAAAATAACAGTAACCAACTATGGTTTTTGTAAGACAGATCTATTAAAGAGAATAATAGAATTCTTTCTCCAGGGGGTTTGAACAGCTAAGCCTTTTTCCACATGTATTTTTACCATCATTCATTTTAACACATGTGAGCAGAATCCACTTCAGTTTGTTTTCAAAACTTTGAATATATCTTGCCTGCAGTTCCACACAAACTGTTCATAGATGACAATTGTTCAGTTACTTCAAACTTGGCATTAACTCCTTGAGTAAATAACTGAGCAGTATAAAACTGCCAGGTCATCAAGGGCAAAGAAGTACTTCCGGTACCAGACAAAATGAATTACCCACATTTCACCCTGTTCCTCCTACTAGTTAGAAGAAAAAAAACCTAGGACAAAATTAATAAAGCAACAGACAGAAGATCTGAAAGGTGGAGAGAAAAAATGTAGACTGGCTGGGGACTTGGGACTAGAGGAATGCCCCAGTACTGATCTACTCTTAAAAATGGATAAAGGAAGTTCTTCAGACAGAAGGAAAACAGAAGGAAAGTTTTTTCATTCCTGAAGAGAAATGAAAAGGGACAATGTAGGATAAATAGACCATTTGCCTGCTCTTGACTTTTCATAATTATGTTTGATGGTTGACAGCAAAGTTTATAACATTGTCTGTTGTGCCTCTCAGTGCATGTAGAGGTAATATTTAAGACAAGTGTATCACAAAGGAAAGAATAAAGAGCTCTAAAAGGTAGTAAGTTTTCTACAGTCTATCTAAAGTGGCAAAGTGTTGATACTAGTAGACTTTGAAAAGTAACATTTATTTTATTAGGACCAGAGCAGCCACACACAAAACTATCCAGAGATATACTATAAACACATCAAAATAGAGTGCTATAAAATGCATAGAGTGGAAAAGAAAAAATAAAACTTCCTATTTTCAAGATGATCACCTATGTTGAAAATCCCAAGGAATCTACCAAGAAATACCCTGGAACTAATAGGGGAATTTGACAAGTTTGCCACATGCAAGATAAATACATGCAAACTGTTATATTTCTCTATACTAGCTATGTACCTATGGAAACCAATCTTAAAAACACCATACCACTTATAAACAGTAAGAAAATGGGGCTCCCTGGTGGTGCAAAGGGTTAAGATGCAACTTATGAAGCCATCAGCAGCCACTGCAGCACGAGTTCGATCCCCGGCCAGGGAGCTACCCACATGGCGCAGCAGACCTCTCCTGACTGGCCCGCTGCTCCCCTCAACATTGTATTTCAGCGGATCCACCTATTCTGTTCCCCACTCTGTCTCTGGTGAATCCTCTCACCCCCCAGCACCTCTGGCCTGTACCCCAGTTCTTGTATGCATAAATAAATAAATCTTAAAAAAAAATGAAATACAAAAACCAATTCCTGAAATCAGACAAGAGCTGTGGCTTCCAGAAAGGGTGTAAAGGGAGCAAAGGAGCCTATGGAATAATCAATTCCATCACCATCCTCATACGAATAAGTAATAGAAAACCAAAAAATGGAAACCCTCAAAATTCGTCTGTGACGTCACACCGATTTAGCGTCACCAATAGGTGATAATCCGGTTAATGTAATTCAGAAAGCACGGCTTCCCTTCCTAACAGGGAGCGCGAGTCCTCAAAATCACTTTCTACTGAATGAATGGAGACAGCCGGTTCCCTCTCTCTCAACGTGAATTCTGGAGTGTGCCCACAGGTGTGCCCCAGGTGTGCTCACAGGTGTGCCCACAGGTGTGCCCACAGGTGTGCTCACAGGTGTGCCCACGAGGCGCGCCCGTTGAGGCTCCCCCGCCGCCGAGGGCTTATTCAGCCTTGGCCTCTCGGGGCACGCTCCCCAACAAGCCACCAGCCCTCTGGAGAATTTTCTGTTCATTTCGACAGCCGAGGCTGCGGGACCCGGCCCAGGCCTGCGCACTCGCTGCTCCATGTCCCGGGGCAACGCGGCACCGGTTGCCGCACACCGTGGCCGCCGCGGCCGCCCGGGCGAGCTGGGGGCCTCGGGGGGGGGGCGGGCGAGGCCCGCGGCGGGGGACGCCGCCCGGCGAGTCCGGCAGGAGGAGCCATTTCCTGTCCGCGTCGGCCCCGGGTCGGCTCGCGCCCCCCGACTGCCCGCTCCGCCCCCCGCCCCCCCAGGCTCCAGGGCGGGGCGGGAAGCGCGGCCGGGCCGGCGGGCGCCATCACCAGCCCCCGCCCGGGCGCGTCCCGGCGTCGCCCTTGGCGAGCCCCGCGCGCGCCTCGGGTTTCCGGGTGCGAATAGGAAGCCGCTCGGGAAACCCCAACCCCCTCCCTCCTCGGGACGGCGCAGATGGCGTCCCCGTTTCTAGGGAAACCGCTCCTGCCGCACGTCACTTCCGCCGACCTGTCCGGACTCCCGGCCGCGGGGAGGCGAGGAGGAAAACCGAGCCGCAGCCACGACGGTGGACGCGAGCGTGTCGGGTCTGCGCATGCGCCCGCTCCGCGGCCTGCTTCTATTTATGTGGGGGATCCAACATGGCGGCGGCGGCGACCCTGGCGATGGCGGCGGCGCCCGTCAGAACATAGTGGCGGGGCCGGGGGCACAGTCCGCACTCACGGTGGCGGCGGCGGCGACGGCTGAGGGCGGCGGCGGGACGAAGAGCGGCGGAGCGAGCGAGCGAGGGCGGGCGGGCGCCCCACCCGGCGTCGGGGCGAGCGCCGGCGCGCGCGGAGGCAGAGGGCCGGAGCGGGGGGCATGGCGGAGCCGCGCCGAGTGGCGCTCATCAGCCTGTCACCGGTGAGGCGGCGCGAGGCCGAGCTCCCGGGGCCCGAGCGCGAGCCCGAGCCCCCGCGCGAGCCCCCCCGGCTCGAGCCGCCGCCGCCCCGCGAGCCGGCGCGGGCGGAGCCGCCGGCCCCGCGGGAGGCGACCCCCCGGGCGGACGCGCAGCCCCCCGCGCGCGAGAAGCCGCCCCCCCCGCGCGAGGCCGGCCGCGCCGAGCCGCCCATGGCGCTGCAGCGCGAGCCCCCGCGGCCCGAGCCCCCGCCGCCGCCGCTCGCGCCGCTGCTCGCGCCGCCGCCCCCGCCGCGGGAGCCGGCCGCCCGGGCCGCGCCGCCGCCGAGGCCGCCGCGGGAGACGGTGCGCCTGGAGCTGGTGCTCAAGGACCCCACGGACGAGAGCTGCGTGGAGTTCAGCTACCCGGAGCTGCTGCTGTGCGGAGAACAACGGGTACAGAGCCCCCCGCCCCCCGCCGGACCCCGGCGCCCCCCGGCGCCCCGCGGGGGGGCGGGCCGGGGCCGGGGCCGCGCGGGGGGGCGCGGCGGGCGGCCTCTCCCCGCCCGGCCCGGCCGCGGCGCCCCCCGGCTCCCCGGCCCCGCGCGCCCGCCCCGGACGCCGCCGCGGGCCGGTTCCTCCTGCGCCCTTCGCAGCCTCCGATTTTCCTCCTGTTCTTTTTGTCCCCCCCACCCCGCCCCAACAAAATCTTGGGGCGCCGCAAGTTGCGTGGTTGGGTTTTCCTGGAGGGGCGCTAGCTGTCGTTTCGGTAAGAAAGGAAGGGAAAACCGTGGGGGACACGCCCCCCGATCTGAAGCGGAGAGACCGTGGCACCCCCTCGGGATCGGCCGCGGCCTCGGCGCTGCGGCTGCGGAGCTGCGCCGCGGCGGGGAGGGCGGGGCCGGCCGCTGCGGGGAGGGGGTCAAAGTAAGCCAGGCCCCCCGCGCCCCCCGGGAGGGTTCCCACCTCGGGAATGGGGGAGACGCGGGTGGTCAGTTATCTCGTTGCTTTTCCCCGCGCGTGCGGGTGCCGGGCCGCCGCCGCAGCTTTGTGCTCTGGGGAGTTTGCGGACACGGTGCTGGTGGGGAGCGAGCAGCCGGTGTTACTGGGCGCCTCTCCTGCTCTCCTTCGAGTGTGTATCGGTAGCGGCGGGGGCCCGGCCCGAGGGTGTTGCAGTTGGCCGTGGTGATTCTTGGAGAATGATGGAAAAATAGCTTTGGATTTTTAAAAACTTTGCTGAGAATAAGCAGGTATGCTCTGGGTGGACCGACCGATCAGCAGTGGAGATGGGAAAGGGATTTGTTAATTATATGTTTTATTCTTGTGGGTTGGTGATCTTTAAAACTAAAAACGGAAAACGATGGGGTAACTGCAAAAAGAGAACAGTTTCTTCCGTTTGGAGACTGGGATCTCTGTTAGGTTTTGCACTTGGATAGGTCTGAAGGGCTCCAGAAGGCACTTGTTTCCGTCCTCAGGTGTCTTTGTAGAGTTGTGAAGTGAATGACTCCGTTAAAAATTTTATTAAATAATGTACCTGGCTTTTATTTATTATTTTTTTTTTTGGCCAACTAATCTTTTGATCACTATTTACAGATAATTGTTTCGTGGTCAAATTGTGACTGAATGGGTACAACCAAAATGGGCTATTAAGGGTAGAGATCATTTTGGTCACTTCCTGGTAACATTTTGCCCTTTAGACTCATTTTAGTGCCCCTGTGACATGTAACTATGATGCCATTTTTTTTTCCCCAAAGAATTTTGAAAATACTGGATTAAAGAAATTTTCAAATAAATAATATTTGATCTGATTTGAGTAGGTCTGTAATTTTACTCTCTAGTCGACTTCATAAATTGCAGGAGAAAACCACAGTATTTGGGTATAAATTCATCATAACTTACTAACATTTATTGAGTTCTTACTATGTGCTGGAAACAGTTCAGCTATTGTGTGACCTAGACTTTAGACCAGCAGATCTCCAAGAGATAGGCAGGACCCATTTTCCTCAGTTTACAAATGAGGCTAATGTGGAATGGTTATAGGTAATTTTATCAGTATTTCTTAGTAAAACATACTTTCTTAAAGTCACTTAGTATAGTTTAAGAGGATTCTGCCAAAATCACCTAAAATTAGAGTCTTAGAAATAACAAGAGTTCTACTATGATATTCTTCATGATGTAACATTCATGCCATGATAAATTAATATAGAAGTGTATCTTTTAATAAAAATTTTGATCTCCACTTTTTTTAATTGGTAATATTAGAAATACCGGTTTTATGAAATAAGAAAAGATGAATTTAGTTTTTCTGTTTATACTATCAATTTAGGGGTTTGTTGATTCAGTTTTCTTATTGTATATTCAGCTATATATCATTTATCATAGTTCATTGTATGAAAAATTAAACTGTTTATACAGTGCACATTTGTAACAAAAATGTGTCAGATTTTCCCATGGTTATTTCCAATGAAATTTCCAACATTTAATACATAAGAAAGACTAAAACATCTTTCTAAATAAAGTTGGTGTAGTTCCACGAGAGGAAATCCTAGGAAAAGAGACTATCAAAAAGCAAAATATGACCATTAGAATTGGTCTAGTGTCTCTTCCTCTCAAGGGAAGTCTAGTCACTTTTATTGATGTTGTAATATTTTCAAGATTTCATTTTAATTTTGAATTAGTGTAATTGAACAATATATCATGTAGTGCAGGGTAAGAGTAGAAAAGGAAGAAAAGAGGTCTCATAAAATTGAAAGAATAAAAGGTTTTAAAATCTTGAAGTAGCCACTTATCACCAAATAAGATTTTAACTCCAGATTCTCAAATTGATAGTTGTTGGTGTAAAAAAAAAAAATCAGCCACATTTGAATACCATCTTTATTGGTGCATTTAAATTATCCTCCTCCATAAATATTTAGTGAACAGTAAAACCCCCAATTAACTGAATATAGTCAGAGTGTTTCTATGCTCTAACTAATGAGGAAAAGTACAGTTAAGTGAGGGTGTGTTAGCAAAGTATGAAAAATGTAATCTCTTTCCATGTTTTCAGGGTACACATAGCTTCATATTACAAAACAGGTGTACACATTTCTGCTCTTGTTTTTTTTTTTTTTTCACTTTATCTTGGAGGTTTTTTTCCTATTAGGACACAAGAGAAGTTGCTCTGCCTCCTTTTTAAAGGCTGCATGATAATCCTTTCTATGGACGAATCACAGCTTATTTAACCAGTCCCAGTTGATTTGGGCATTTCCAAGTGGTTTGCTTTTGGAAATAGTGCCGCAATAAGTTACTTAGTAACATGGCAATTCATACAATTTTTGGCTAATCAGAAGGACAAACCTTTCCTATGACTGTTGAGTATTGAGCCAGGGTTAAGGTGATTCAGGGTTAAGGTGGTTCAGGGTCAAGGCTGAGACACTGCAGTCATCTCTATCTTGGAAGATAATTTGTTCACCATTTCTGACTATAGGCTACAATTTAGAAATAAACTTTGGCAATAATTGACCACAAATTCTTTTTTAATTCCTTGTAAACCAGAAAATCAGTTAACCAGAAAATTCAATTGTAAATGTGCTTAATTGAACATTTATCATAAAAAGAAAAATAACTTATGGTGATTATGTAATTATACTGTTAAAGAATCCTGTGGTGTTTCATTGCTTTTCATGTTGCATATATTGGATAAGATAAAGAAAAAAATCTCTTGAAAATCTGTTAATGAGTTCACCTCACTGGACAAATGTATCAGTATTGTATGTGAGTAGTTGGTAATTTTGATATTTGCTAATTTTGCATCTATTTTTCACCTGAAAGAGATTTTTAAAAACCTTACTTAGAGCCTTGATTAGGGTCAGGGCTCTTTTTTTTTTAAGATTTAATTATTTATGCAAGAAACGGGGTACAGGCCAGATGTGCAGGAGGGTGAGAGGATTCACCAGAGACAGAGTGGGGAGCAGAACAGGCAGACTGACTGAAATATACTGCTGAGGAGGGCAGTGGGCGAGACAGGAGAGGTCTGCCACGCCATGTGGGTATCTCTGCGGCCAGTGGGGTTCGAACTGGTACTGCAGAGGCTGTGGACAGCTTCACAGCAGTGTGCTTAACTACCTGCACCACCAGCGAGGCCCCAGGCTCTTTTTTAACTAAAAGAAAAGTTTGTTTTTATAGACTCAACAGTTTACTTTTGATGCCTATAGAAAGTCCACATGAAGTATTTTATTTTTTTTTTTAATTTTTTTTTTTAATAGAGGCATGTTTTATTTATTTGTTTGTTTGTTTGTTTGTTTTGTTTATACATACACTGGGTACAGTCAGAAGCATGGGAGGGTGAGAGAATTCACCAGAGCCAGAGCAGGGAGCAGAGCAGACAGAAGGACCGAAATACACTGCTGAGGGGAGCAGCGGGCGGTAGGAGAGGTCTGCGCGCCATGTGGGACCCTCCTCCGGTGGCCGGGGAGCAGCCGGGAATCGAACCGGCGCCAGCATAAGCAGCGGGCACCTTCGCAACCCAGCGCTCAACCACTGCGCCACTGGGGAGGCCCCCCACATGAAGTATTTTAGAATGCCTTGTAAGGGGATTCCTATTAAAAATATATGTCCATGTATTTATATTTGCACATATTAAATGGGCCAGGCCTGAAGTAAGACCCAGTGTTTGGACTTCACAGTGACATGAAGGAACAGTTTATAATGGGAAGGATGGTGGTTGTTCACTCTCTTTAACTTTAGTCTCAAGATGGTAACTTCTGTTGGGATAAAGAATTCTATAGTTGTCTTTCTTATTACACTAGGTAATTTTAAAGTTGATTCTAAAATTAATTCCTTTATTAATATTGTCATATTGCATACATTGGATGAGAAATAGGAACGATGTATTGAAGATGGTGTTGGTGAATTATCTCTGAATTCTAACACGCTGAGTGTGATGAATCTGTCCATGTTTTTCTGTCATATTTTTTACGCTGATCACATCTTGGCCTTTATATGCAAGATGTAATTTCTCAGTTCCAAAGTGTGCGAATCTTCATCCCTTCTGCATTTTTTTTCTTGCCCTTAAGGAGCAACAAAATCTATAGTATTTCAGTTGTAATATACTTTCATATTTAACTACCTGAAGATGCTGCAATTGAAAATACCCAGCCTTCCTTGTTTTTTTATGTTTATTTATATATTTTTTAAAGATTTATTTATGCATACAAGAACTGGTGTACAGGTCAGAGGTGCGGGGGTGGGGGGGCAGGGGGCAGGGTGAGAGGATTCACCAGAGACAGTAGGGAACAGAACAGGCAGATCTACTGAAATACACTGCTGAGGGAAGCAGCAGGCAGTCAGGAGAGGTCTTCTGCTCCCTGGCTGGCGGGGGGGATGCTGCAGTGACTGTAGATCTCTTCATAGTGCTGTGCTTAACCCCTTGTGCCACCAAGGAGGCCCCTCCTTGTTTTTTTAAATTAGCTTTCTAATCAGTTTTCATAATTGGATATAAATAGCGTTTTTACCCATATGTAGCTCCTTGCTTTGGTTTTTTTGTTGTTTATCAAAAATTCACATATATGTGAAGTTTGTCTTTGAAAGTAGTAAACTTTAGAAAAGGATGTGATTTGTTTTTTTCTTTAGGTAAACAGGTGTGGGCTTGGTGCTCTGTTTTTAAACCCTATATTATAAGCATCCACTCTCCCCTGCTCTGAGGAGGTGGCCATGGTCATCAATTTGCAGCTTTTTCTATTTGCACTTTTCTGGCTTTCTTAAAAGTATTATGTGTTCCTTGAATGACTATCCAATGCCTTGATGTAGATGATACAGAGGTTTTTGATGGTAGGCTTCAGCAGAGGTAGCTACTCAAGTGATAACTCAGGATATCACTCAAGTGATGACTCCAGTAAATAAGAAGGAGATCTGTTTAGAAGCATTTCCTGACCACAGCAGTTTGCCTTTATTAGGGAAGATCTTAAAATAGAGTTATAAGTGGGATTTTCATTTTCACCTAATTTTCTTGTTTTGTTTTTTTTTTTTTTTTGACTTTGTTATTTTGATTGGAATGATGGTATGATCATTTTGCAGTGGAAATCTTTTGGATTATTAAATTCTTAACCACCAAAAAATTGTAGACTACGAAAGAGACCATTAAAACTGCAAATATTTCTTAATACAACATTTCTTTTTAGTTACCTTTAAGACTTTTATGTGTTAATATTTGGAAAAATTGACTAATTATTAAATTTAAGGGTGTATTTAACTCTGGTTGAAATAATGCTAACGCTTTCATATCTTTTCCCATTTACTTTAAATCAGAAGAAGCCCATTCACACAGAAGACCCATTTAATGATGAGCATCAGGAGAGGCAAGAAGTGGAAATGCTGGCTAAGAAGTTTGAAATGAAATATGTGAGTATAATAAACTCTTCATTTAGGTAATTTTATCATATTGGCCTGTTCTTTCTGTGACTGGTTGTGAGGGCCTGTTAAATCCATTGTTCCCCGTCTCCTGTTCTCACAAATTGAGTCTAAATCGATGGTTAGACAGTCGTAGAGTCTGACTGGTTTGTATTCCCAGAGTCCAGGCAGTTACCGCTGATCCTTATAACAAACTATAAGGTGAGTTATTTTGACCACCTTTTACAGATGAAGAAACTGAAGGTCTGAGTTCAAGGTTCAGTACCTTATCTAATGTCAAACAGTGGCAAGAACACGCCTGCATATCTAGGTCTCTCTGGTTCATCCTTTGCCCTTTCTAGTGACATTGAGAATGCTGCTTTAGCTCCCGTGGTGCAGTACTTCTTAAACTTTCTGCCTCTTAAGAGTTTGAGAATGAGTGTGTGTGCTTCCACGCACCTGGGATCAGAATCAATCAGAGGCAGCACAGAATTTCTTTAAGCGTTCTGTTTATGTTAAAGATTCATGTACATTTTATATTCTTTGTCACAATAGATCTGTGTTTGTTTTCATAGAAATTTTAATTACCTGATTATGAAGTTCTTTACCACGTTCCTCAAATTTTCTAGTATAATTAGCTTTGTCAAAGACCCATTCCCCATCCCATGTTTATCCTATGTTTTTAACCACTTCTTGGCATTTTGTTAAAGCATAAACTTGTGGGAAGCAAGACCTTACCACTTCTGGCTTCCCTGTGAGCACTGGAAAGCATATTACAGAGATTGAGGGTCAGCTCACCTATCCCTATCATACATGTTATCTTTAAAATGCAGCTAGGGGCCTCCCCGGTGGCACAGCGGTTGAGTGCTGGGTTGCGAAGCTGCCCGCAGCCTCTGGGGCGCTGGTTCGATCCCTGGCTGCTCCCCGGCCACCAGAGGAGGGTCCCACATGGTGCGCAGACCTCTCCTGCAGCCCGCTGCTCCCCTCAGCAGTGTACTTCGGTCCTTCTGCCTGCTCTGCTCCCCACTCTGGCTCTGGTGAATTCTCTCACCCTCCCGCCTTCTGACTGTACCCAGTGCATGTGTAAACAAACAAACAAATAAATAAATAAAGCATGCCTCTATTAAAAAAAAAAAAAAGACTTAAAAAAAATAAAAAATAAAATGCAGCTAGGATCTTGCTTGACGTTTGCTAGCTCCTTGTGGAAATGAAGAAAACGGGGATAGGTGAACTAATGAGAATGGTTGGAATGTGTTGGGGTGGGGTTCTAGCCATATTTTGCTACACCCTTTGGTAAGGTCGTTTAGCCTCTTTGGGCCATAGGTTTTTTTGCAGCCTTTTATGGCTCTGTATTCTATGACTGTAAATAACACATTTAGGTATGGATTGGTGGTGTTTTTATAGAATAGTAAAAGTTGTTACAGTGTTCTCAGATTGTAATATATATTTGGATATATATGTATTTCTTTTTGCCTACCCCACACCCCATTTTTAAACATACTGCAAAATACTATACACATTTCTGCTCTTGACTTTTTTTACCTACTTTATCTTAGAGATTTTTTTCCCTCTTTTTTTTTTTTTAAAAGATTTATTTATTTATGCATACAAGAACTGGGATATAGGCCAGAGATGCGGAGACACGGGGAGGTGAGAGGATTCACCAGAGACAAGAGTGGGGAACAGTACAGGCAGACGGACTGAAATACACTACTGAGGGGAGCAGCGGGCGAAACAGGAGAGATCTGCTGTGCCATGTGGGTAGCTCCCTGGCTGGCCTGGGATTGAACTTGTGCTGCATAGGCTGCGGATTGCTTCATAGTGCGTACTTAACCCCTTGTACCACCAGGGAGGCCCAATTTTCTTCCTTTTAAAAAGGACAAAAAGATCAGTCTTGCTACTCTCTTGTTTTTAAAAGGCTACATTACATGTACTCCATTGTATGGAAGTACCACAATTAATTGAACTAGTCCCCAAGTGATTTAGATTGTTTCCAAAGAGTTTGCTCTTGTAAATGGTAGTAAATTACTTAGTAGCATGGTGCTTTGCTCATTCTTAAGTTTATCTGTAGGCCAGAGTTGGGAAGTTGAATTTTTAGATCAAAAGATCTGTGCATTTATAGTCTTGGTATATGTTACCAAATGACCAGTTTCATCTCCACCCAGTGCTATGTTGGAGTGCCTGTTTTTCTGTAGGCTACGAAACCCAGGATTAGAATTGCCCTCTGTAATGGCAAAATGCCTGGCACCCTATAAGTAATGTAACTCAGTATATGATGTACTACAGAGTTAGCATTAAATCTTACTGGCAAGCCCTTGACTGGTACTTAGAATTGAAAAACCAATGTTCTGAAGAAGTTGATTGGTGTGCTAAACAAGTTGGCTATATCTAGGCACTGTCATTGTATAGGGATAAAATATTGCTCTTGTTATCATCCAAATTGATGGGCTATTTTTTTTTTTTAAAGATTTATTTATGCATACAAGAACTGGGTTACAGGCCAGAGGCGCAGGGGGTGAGAGGATTCACCAGAGACAGAGTAGGGAACAGAACAGGCAGATGGACTGAAATACGCTGCTGAGGGGAGCAACGGGCGAAACAGGAGAGGTCTGCTGCGCCATGTGGGTTACTCCTTGGCCAGGGATTGAACTCGTGCTGCAGTGGCTGTGGATTGCTTCATAGGTTGCCTCTTAACCCCTTGCACCATCAGGGAGGCCCAGTGGGCTCTATTTCTTCACTAGATTTTTGTTTTGCCTACTCCCTTATTTCCATTCTTAGTAGAGATTTAAAATATTACAAAGACTTGATGTGCATAAACAAAGCATGCCATGAGTATTTAGTATTAAATATTTATTATAACAAATTATTTAGGACCTTTTTCATCAAGCTAAAAGTAAACTGGAAGAAGGTACCTCATCCAGGTTTAGGATTTAGGCTGTCACAGAAGATTATTCTTGGAAAAAGAATAGCTATAGGAAAGAAAAAATCAAAATCAACAAACAACTATAAACCAGAGACACACCATGTGGGGGGGCGGGAAAAGGAGGGATTGGGGTCAAAATAAGGGGGTTGCAGTTGAATGGGGAATATAAAAATAAAATTTAAAAAATATATAAAGAAAGAAAGAAGATTACTCTTAAACAACAAAGATTGTTCATTATTGGTGGTCAGGGTAGAAAATTATGATTTCCATATGTTGTTTAAATTTTATATTTAAAGATGTTCTTATACTTAAAATATAAATATACATACTAAATATATATTTAGTAAATGTACATATGGTACACTATATATTTATAGTTTATTTTAATTTTTAAAAAGATTTATTTATTTTTAATTTTTGTGTAGACGAACTGGGGTGTAGACCAAAGGTGCAGGGGGTGAGAGGATTCACCAGAGTCAGTGGGGAGCAGAAAAGGTAGATTTACTGAAATACACCCCTAAGGGGAGCATCAGGCAAGATCAGAGAGGTCTGCTGTGCCATATGTAGTTTAGCTCCCTGGCAGGGGATCAAACCCAGGCTGTGGTGGTGATAGCGCTGAGACTTGACCCCTAAGCCACCAGAGAGGCCCTGTGTATTTTAAACAAAGGAAAATGTTTTAAATAATGTATGTAAAAGCTTGCAAAATGTTAGTTTTACTTTTTCTATTTTTCTTTTCAGATGTCAAAAGAAGGACTTAGTTCTTTAACACTTAAGAACATAAAATTTGTATCCCTAGCTACCTTTCCTTTAACTTTTATTTCTATGATGTTATAATTTAGATGTCCTTGTCACAATTTCTGAAAATCAACTAAGGTTTTCCATCCCTTTTTCCTTGGACAGAAATACAGTAATTTCTTTCTTTTTTTTTTTTAAAGAGGCACGTATTTTATTCATTTATTTATTTGTTTGTTTGTTTTTGTTTATACATGCACTGGGTACAGTCAGAAGCGCGGGAGGGTGAGAGAATTCACCAGAGCCAGAGTGGGGAGCAGAGCAGGCAGACTGATGAAATACACTGCTGAGGGGAGCAGCGGGCGGCAGGAGAGGTCTGCACGCCATGTGGGACCCTCCTCTGGTGGCCAGGGAGCAGCCGGGGATCGAACCGGCGCTGCAGAGGCCGCAGGCAGCTTCGCAACCCAGCGCTCAACCGCTGCGCCACCGGGGAGGCCCCTCTTTCTTTTTTTTTTTTTAAAGCTGTTATGCTGGGATTTTATTTTATTTTTTTATTTTTTAAAGATTTTATTCATTTATTCATAAAAGCACCGGGTACAGTCAGAAGCGCGTGAGGGTAAGAGAATTCACCAGAGCCAGAGCAGGGAACAGAACAGGCAGACCGACGGGCGCGGCAGGAGAAGTCTGTCGCTCCATGTGGGACCCTCGCCGGCGGCCGGGGATTGAACTGGCACTGCAGTCTATGGGCAGCTTTGCAGACCAGCGCTCAACCGCTGAGCCACCAGGGGAGGCCCAGAAATACAGTAATTTCTAAGCTCTGTGTATAAAGTATTTGAGCGTTTTCATTGGCCTTCAAAGGGCATGACAGTTGCCCTTTCCTGGAGAAACTTTCAAAATAGATGGGATGACAAACCATATGAGGCACACAAATGCCATGCCAAGCAGTGCCAACAGCGATGAGCGACTCAAGTGTGGGGACTTAAGAGTAGAAGGACTATGTCTGTGCTTGAAATTTGAAGGGATTTTGGACACTTTGGTGCAGCAATGTTGAATGAATTCTTCCAGTCTCCTGTGGCTCCGAATTTCTCTGTAATTCCTGGGATAGCTTTGTAGCCGTGGATTGAGGCAGCGGTGGCAGTGTATTGTAGTGGAAGGAGCACAGGATTATAAGTAAACACAACTAGGTTCTGGTCCTAACTTGGCCATATTAACTATCTGGGTGACTATATATTAATTATCTTAGTGAATACTCTTGCATTATCTATGAGGGGAAATTAAGATCTGCCTAATGAACTTTAGAGCGCTAGGTGTTTTGTCAATATCTTGAGACATCAATGTCTGTGAAAGAATAGATTTTTTTTTTAAAAGATTATTTATTTATACAAGCACTGGGTACAGTCAGAAGCGCAGGAGGGTGAGAGAATTCACCAGAGCCAGAGCGGGGAGCAGAGCAGGCAGAAGGACCGAGGTACACTGCTGAGAGGAGCAGCGGGTGGCAGGAGAGGTCTGCACACTATGTGGGACCCTCACCTGGTGGCCGGGGATGGAACCGGTGCTGCAGAGGCTGCAGGTAGCTTCGCAACCCAGCGCTGGTTACCACTGCGCCACCGGGGAGGCCCTATTATTATCATTTAATGTGTTATATAAATGTGAACTACTATTTAGTCACTAAAGCATATTGCTCTTATGGAGAACTAGTCTTATATTATAAACATTTTTTTTTTTAATAGAGGCATGTTTATTTATTTATTTGTTTGTTTGTTTGTTTTGTTTATACATGCACTGGGTACAGTCAGAAGCACGGGAGGGTGAGAGAATTCACCAGAGCCAGAGCAGGGAGCAGGGAGCAGAGCAGGCAGAAGGACCGAAGTACACTGCCGAGGGGAGCAGCGGGCGGCAGGAGAGGTCTGCGTGCCATGCGGGACCCTCCTCTGGTGGCCGGGGAGGCCCATATTATAAACATTTTTAACATAAACATCTGTGAGGTTTTAATTGACTACTTCATTGATTTTTTGTTGTTGTTGTTTTTTTTTTAAAGATTTATTTATTTATGCATACAAGAACTGGGGTGTAAGCCAGAGGTGTGTGAGGTGAGAGGGAGGATTCAACAGAGAGAGCAGGGAATACAACAGACAGATGTACTGAAATACACTGCTGAGGGGAGCAGCAGGCAAGACAGGAGAGGTCTGCTGCGCCCTGTGGGTCATCTCCCTGGTGCCCAGGGATTGAATTCGTGCTGTAGTGGCTGGTAGTAGTTTGATAACACTGTCTTTAACCCCTGCGCCACCAGGGGGGCCCTACTTCATTGATTTTGATCTTTTATTTCAGATATATATTTTTTTTTTTATTTTATTTTTTTTTTTGATTTTTTTTAATAGAGGCATGTTTTTTTTTATTTTATTTATTTGTTTGTTTTTGTTTATACAAGCACTGGGTACAGTCAGAAGCGCGGGAGGGTGAGAGAATTCACCAGAGCCAGAGCGGGGAGCAGAGCAGGCAGAAGGACCGAAGTACACTGCTGAGGGGAGCAGAGGGCGGCAGGAGAGGTCTGCACGCCATGTGGGACCCTCCTCCTGTGGCCGGGGAGCAGCCGGGGATCGAACCAGCGCCGCAGAGGCCGCGGGCAGCTTCGCAACCCAGCGCTCAACCGCTGCGCCACCGGGGAGGCCCTTATTTCAGATATTTTATACACATAGCCTTTACCTTTGTTCCTTTGATCCTTTTTTACAGATTCTTTTTAACTATGATGGTCTTAAAAACCACAACAAATGATTTGGGATTTTTTTTTTTTTTTTAAGATTTATTTATTTTATTTATACAAGCACTGGGTACAGTCAGAAGCATGGGAGGGTGAGAGAATTCACCAGAGCCAGAGCGGGGAACAGAACAGGCAGACTGACAAAATACACTGTGGAGGGGAGCAGCAGGCGTGGCAGGAGAGGTCTCTGCGCCATGTGGGACCCTCGCCGGTGGCCAGGGATCGAACCAGCCTGCAGAGACTGCGGGCAGCTTCGCAGCCCAGCGCTCAACGCTGCGCCACCAGGGGAGGCCCTGATTTGGGATTTCTTTTTTTTTTTTAAAGGTTTATTTTCTTTTTATACAAGAGCTGGGGTTCAGGCCAGATGCGCGGGAGAGTGAGAGGATTCACCAGAGACAGAGTGGGGAACAGAACAGGCAGACTGACAAAATACACTGCCGATGGGAGCAGCGGGCGAGACAACAGAGGTCTGCGCACCATGTGGGATCCTCGCCTGCCGGGACCCACGCTGCAGAGGCTGTGACCAGCTTCACAGCGCGGCGCTCAACCCCCTGTGCCACCAGGGAAGCCCTGATTTGGGATTTCTTAAGAAAATGATCAGGCTGGGGCCTCTCTAGTGGCACAAGGGGTTATATCTAAGCATTATGAAGCAATCTGCAGCTACTGCAATACGAGTTGGATCCCTGCCAGGGAGCTGACCCACAAGGTGCAGCAGACCTCTCCTGTCTCTCCCACTGCTCCCCTCAGCAGTGTGTTTCAGTAGATCTGCCTGTTCTACTTCCCACTCTGTCTCTGGTGAATCCTCTCACCCCTTACACCTCTGGCCTACACCCCAGTTCTTGTATGCATAAATAAATGAATCTTTTGAAAAAAGAAAAAAAGAAAATCATCAGGCTGAAAGTGACCTGGGAGATACCCAATGCGAGGCTCTCATGAAAGATCACTCTTAAACAGCAAAGTTCTTTATTGACCTATAGTTTACTGTCCATAATTACTTTAATGTCCTGTAATTAAGGAGTAACAAATTCAGATGTTGCCAAGGTCCTTACTGATCAGTCAATGAAGCTGGTCGGATGGACAATAAATGGGGGGGATTGTCCCAACTAGGGGACTGCCCTCTCTAACACGGCTCCAGTCTTCAGACTTGGACTTAGTTGGCTGAGATCTTTCCATTTCACAAAAGACAGAAGTCTAATTTTCCTTGTAACATGTTTTGAATCTTGGCTAATTAAACACTGGGTCAAACAGATTAACATCTGTAGTCCAAATTCACTTCTCAAACTCTGTTTTGAGACCCTGATGTACTTGATTCACTCTTTCTTCTGACGCTCATCAATTCCTCTACTCTTACATTCTGCTCTTTTCTCTTTTGTGAGCAGAGTGGTTGGTGGGACATGTGGAGACGAGTGAGTTTGGAGGGAGTTTCAGAAAACCAAGCAAGTTAAACTCACTTGGGAATTTCCAGGGGTGGAGAAAGTAAGATGCCTGGAGCTGAGGCTGGGCTGGTGGGCGATGTTGATGATGAGTTCTGTGGCTTGTTGAAAACCCTGCTGTGGCCAGGAGCAGTATATGGGCTTTTGTGGTCCTTAGTATGTGTTGCTTGTAGTAGGTTGCTGGTGCCGGAGAGGAGTGGTATGACAGGATGCTACTTGAGAGGAGAAAGGCTAACCATGGTACACAGGGTGTGTCCTAATCTAATAGATGAAAAGCAGTGACAACAGGAATTATAGGGAGCATAGAATTATAAAAGGAACATCCTGTCTTAAGTGGTTTGTTTGTGTTTTTCTCCCCTATTCTGTCCTATTTTTATTGCCAATGTCCTATTTCCTTTTGTGTTACTCTTCAGGTGGTGACAGAGTGTATTCATCAGTTGCTAAATGTTTTTTGGGAAAAGGACAGTGCTTAGTTTTTACCTAGAACTTCCTGAACTGGGTTGTTGGATGTAAATCTTATTAAATAGCTAATTTCCACTGTTATATAATCTTCAGTTTATCTTGTTGGTTACTGTAGAATGGAATAGGATATAGTATAAAGAGGCCTTCATGCCTTACTTCGGCTCTCATTTAAGGCTTAATAAACGTGTTTAGGTTAAACATCCTAGTTTCCAACTCAGTTTTTGGTGGTTTGTTTCTAGGTTGTGTAAACTTATTCTGAGGCCATATGTACTCTAAGCTGGCATTATGGGTATAGACTTATTCTCTGAACTGTCTGGGATTTAGGTTGACCTGTGGTGATTAGAAGATTCCTTTTAGTCATTTTTTTTCTCACTGTGTTACCCCGACCTTTTTGAAAGATCATGCTTATTCTGGAAATGGATATAAAGGCAGTTCTCTAAATGAAAGTGCTTAGCACAGTATCTGGTACCTAACAGGCTCAGTTTCAACTATTGAATTGGAATGACTCCCTGAAAGGAAGACTTGTATTATGCAAGGCATTTATTACCCTTTGAAATCACATTAATGCTTAAATCTGTGTGATTTTCATTTATTTTAAAAGTTTCATATTTATCTTAAAAGGAAGGATACAGGGAATTTGATGGTGTAAAAGTAATGCTGAATAGTCTGGTGAACAGTTGATCAGATGGAGTCAGCAGTGTTTTTACTAAACAAAGAATATATAAAAAGGTGATTTTTGTTTTGTTTTATGTTTGTTTTGGTAATGTTGATATACAACACTTTACTTTTCAGGGTTATAGGTTCACATTTCTACTAATGTTTCCTCTCAAGACCCTCTCATCACTAAAGCACCAAAGGTCTTCCACTGTTATGGGGCAACCCCGATATAAAATGGGTTGCCTGGCTGTGGGTCCTCATAGTTCACTGACCCTACTCGTTAATCCTGTTCTCCTTCCCTCTCTGGTGGTAGCCTCAGTTCTGCAGTCAGATTTCAAGGGCTTATTTTGGTTTCTTTTTATCTGTCCCTTTTTTAATTCCATGATGAATGATATTATCTGGTATTTGACTTTTTCCTTCTGACTTATTTTGCTTAACATAATCCCTTATGTTATTTTAGATGGCAAGATTTCCTCCTTTTTATATGTGAGTAGTATTCCATTATGTGCACTCACCGTATCTTCTTAATGCACTCCTCTGTCCTTGGGCATTCTGCTTGTATCCATAACCTGTCTATTGTAAATAGTGCTGTGATGAACATAGTGCATATATAGTGTTTTCTGTGTTCTTTGGGTTGATATCTAGAAGTGGACCAGATGGCAGGTCTCTTTTGTAACTGTCTGTGCCCTCTTGACTAGCACCCTAAGTCCTTGTGCAGCTATTTACCAATTCTCTGGTGCCCTTTCTTACTCGTTATACACACTTGGTTTATATTTCTCATGTGCATAACCATTTTTAATGTGATTCACAGTGCTTTCTACATACCAGGAATTTCTGAAGACTTCATATTCATCATTTTTTCTTCCGTTATATCCCTAGCATAGAAGATATTATGAAACATATATATCCAATAAGTATCAGATTATCTTGTGACATTACCCCGATTTGTAGAAAAGTGAATTTTTTTAATGGCTTTTAAAACTGATTTTGTCCAGATATGGTTTTTTTTTTTTAAGATTTATTTATTTATTTATACAAGCACTAGGTGCAGTCAGAAGTGCGGGAGGGTGAAAGAATTCACCAGAGCCAGAGTGGTGTACCGAAGTACACTGCTGAGGGGAGCAGTGGGCGGCAGGAGAGGTCTGCGCGCCATGTGGGACCCTCGCCCAGCGGCTGGGGATCGAGCTGGCGCTGCAGAGGCTGTGGGCAGCTTCGTAACCCAGCGCTCAACCACTGCACCACCGGGGAGGCCCCAGATATGTTTTAAAGAATGTCAACATTCTAGAATTTCTAAGGGGAGAAAAATCTGTTTTGTCAAAATCTTTTTTTTTAAGGTTTATTTATTTATTAAGTATTTATTTATTTATTTATACAAGCACTGGGTATAGTCAGAAGTGTGGGAGGGTAAGAGAATTCACCAGAGCCAGAGCGGGGAGCAGAGCCGGCAGAAGGACCGAGGTACACTGCTGAGGGGAGCAGCGGGCGGCAGGAGAGGTCTGCACGCCATGTGGGACCCTCCTCTGGTGGCCGGGGAGTAGCTGGGGATCGAACCAGCGCTGCAGAGGCTGCGGGCAGCTTCGCAATCCAGCGCTCAACCGCTGCGCCACCAGAGAGGCCCTGTTTTGTCAAAATCTTAAAAAAGATGTAAAATAATGGTACCTCTTTAATAAAAATAAATGAAAGAAATTCTTGTAATCCAAACAAGAAAAAAATCCTCGAATAGCTATAATTTCTAATGACTGTTTTTTTTCATAGTAAATAATACTCACTTAAGTGGAAAGGAAATGTATTTTGTAAACTGAAATAATACGCAGCACTGTATAGAGAGAGCATTAACCTGGAAGAGACTGGATGGAAAGGGGTGCCAGCCAGGGGCTTCTTTACCTCCCCCACATAGTGCTTGACTTATGTAGGGTGTGGCCGATAGGATGGTGTTTCTTCTTTGAGGAAAGGAGGGTGCACTGAGGCAAGCATGAGCAGAAACAAAAAACTTGTTTACTGGGCTTCATTTTTTTAGGAAAGGGCAAATGTTAATTTCCAGGCTGGGAAAGATACATACCTTGCTCTATAATCTTTGTAGGTGATTTGTGTATGAGAAAGGCAGGAGTTTAGGAGATTTAAGATTTTATCATAAGGAAAATGCCTTTTTGTCTGAAGTCTGAGGGTCACTCCAGGGGGGCGGTTGTCAGTGCTTAGGGCTGAGTGCAGCTCTTCACAGCAGGCCTTTTATCTGCTGACTGCCTCTGCTTCTTTTTGCTCACATTTTCTCCATATTTATTTTGTTTTCTTTCACAATTTTTATACTTACAATAATATGGATTGATTTAACTGACCATCCACACTTACTGAGGGTGGAACTTCCTTGGGAATTTCCTCAGCCAGTTTTCCTGTTTTCGCCTTATGTCAAGTCTGGTCCCAAGGATCTGCTTGGTGGGGCTTTAGGTAAGGCAGTTTGGGCAAACTTGTTAACACCAGCACAAAATAAATTCTCCTTACAAAGTACAAATACCAGTGTATTTAGGTTGTGTGGACCAGCAACAGTATGATGCTGTGTATACAATAAAAATTTTAAAAAGTAATAACCTTTTAAAACAAACCAAGGTTGGGGAGTTGTCTTAAATGTAAAGGGCAAGGAAGAACTCTCAAACAATAGTTTCTTTATTGCTATTACCAGTTGGAATTGCTTGCTATGACATGCCCTTTTAATTTCTTGGCCTCAATGAGCTAAATAAATTCTCTTTAACTTCTTTAAATCCCTTAGGAACAGTAGAGTATCAGCAATTTCAGGGTATTTGGGAGGAAGGTACTAAATCCATAAGTAGTGATTATAGTAATGTGTAGACTGTTTGTGTGCTGTGAAATCAGCTCTTGGCTGTCTTTCCACTGACTTAAATCTCTGTCATTTTCTGTTGGTAGATTAAGGAAATCAGCAGATGCAGAGAAAGATAAGGTTGTGATGGGATGGGACAAATAAGGAGATTTTGACCAGGTTGCATTTTCTTCTCAGTTATAAGACTGGCGTCTTAGCAGTTCATGGCATAGTGATCAATGAAAGTTGGTTATTAGTTAGGTTTCCTATTACCTGGAGGCAGTAGGGGACCCTGTACTAAGAATGTCTTGTTTGTTTGTTTTCCAGCTTGGTATTACAGTGTAATCAGACTGCATTGGCTCGAAACACTGATTATCAGGTTAAACAAGTACTAGTGACTCAGTAAGTCATTTTCTTGAGTCATAAGTGATCTATTTAGGGCACTAGGGGAGTGAATTTAAAGATGTTTCTTCATTTTAGGTAGAGCAGAATTCAAAGGTTTTTTAAATTTGGGAAATGTTTTATATTTTATGAGATATATTTATTGTGAAGCCTATGTAACGTCAGCAACGGCAGAGGTCCAGAGATTGTCATTCGGTTGCAGTACTCTTGCTAAGGATGTGGAAAGACAGTAGTTCAGAAGATGCCCAGTAGGAGTCATGTTTACTTATTTAGCCATTTACCGCATGTTGTAGGTTGTGGACCCAGAACTATTAACAGTAGCCCTAGTTTCCTGTGGTTACCTTGGACTAGACTGAAGTCATCCTGAATCTCCCTAATTGTATGTAATTTATCTGTCCTTCTGTATCTGTGCCGATTGCAACACAATCTATTTGGGCTTTTTTGTTTTCCCTTGATGAATCTTACTGGCAGCTAGTTATGACTCAACGAAAAACATGTTGGGAGAATAGGGGAAAAAAGATCATTGTGATTTTAAGTGGAAAATATCAAGGGAAATAGGGTTGAACTGTGAATGGTGGGAGGATTCAGAGAGGGACAAGACATTATGCCAAATAAGGGAAAAGCATGAGGAAAGGTGTGTGTGTGTGTGTGTGCACGCACATGTGTGTGCACACGCGTGTGCACTGGCAGAGTGTGGAGGGATGCAGAGCAGGGAGTGCATAGATAGATTGACTGACTTGATGTGTTCAGATTAGAAAATGGTAAGAAAAGAAAAGGCTTAGGAAGGGTTTTAGATTTATCTCTTTTTTTTTTAATAGAGGCATGTTTTATTTATTTGTTTGTTTGTTTATACAAGCACTGGGTACAGTCAGAAGCGCAGGAGGGTGAGAGAATTCACCGGAGCCAGAGCAGGGAGCAGAGCAGGCAGAAGGACCGAAGCACACTGCTGAGGGGAGCAGCGGGCGGCAGGAGAGGTCTGCACGCCATGTGGGACCCTCCTCGGGTGGCCGGGGAGCAGCCGGGGATCGAACCGGCGCCGCAGAGGCCGCGGGCAGCTTTGCAACCCACACTCAACCTCTGCGCCACCGGGGAGGCCCTAGATTTATCTTACATGAAGGATGCTGCTGAAGCATTTTGAGCAGTGAAATGATATAAAATGGTATTTTGGAAATATTAATTGATATTATGCAGTGTAGATGGAATTAGCTTTAGGACATCCTTTTCCCCCTAACAGATTGAGGATAAATATGAGAGAGGAGAGGCTAACTAGGGCATTCATTACATTTAAGTGAAAAAGAATAGCCAGCATTATAGTAGCACTTAGAATGGAAAGGAAACTGTAGATATGAATAATTGTGTGAACAAAGGTTTCTAGGGAGAGAGTTGAAATAGAAATAAGAGGGTTTTTAAATCATTGAAGTCTTAATTTAAATAAATGTGGTTCATCCATTTTAAGTGTGCAATTTGATGAACTTTGACAAGCTCAGAAAGTTTTATCCCCACTACCACAATCATTATATAGAACAATTTACCACTTTCTAGATCATCCTCTTCCTCCATCCAGCCCTAACCCTTGACAACCTCTGATTTACTTGCTATCATTTTAACTTTGTTTTTTTTCCCCCTTTCCAGAGTTTTCTGTAAATGAAGTTTTTTACAGGCTTTTGTGTCTGGCTGCTCCCCCTCATCCTTATCTGCGCATAAATGTCTCAGGAAAGCCTTGATTAGATCCACAATTCTCAGTACCACTTGGATTCTCCTTGCTGTCATTTATCACAACTGGCATTATTTGTTTAATCTTTCTCCTCTCCATAATACTTGTAAAATCTATAAATGCCAGCATGTGGTAGGTGCTCAGTAAATTCCTTGAGTAGATTACCTTGTTTTAAGTTCCTTAAGGACAGAGACTTTTCCTATTTAAATTTAAATTCCTCCTGACATTTCACATTGCTTTGTACAGCATAAATTCTTAACAGATATGTATGAATCCCTGTAGTGGCTTAAAATCAGCAATATATTGATAATTGCATGGAATTATCAGGTCAAATATGTGAAGTTTAAAGGATTATTTTAGATATTTTTATTCTGACATTAATACTTCATTGAAAGTTTGGAAAACAGAAGAGCTAAAAGAAAAAAATGTTCAGAGGGTGGTAGAGAGCGCTCAGACCTTCTCTGAGTGTGCCATCGCGAGCTCCCACCAGCTGCGTTGGAGCCTCTGTCCTTGTAGAATCTTTTTTTTTTTTTTTTTTTTTTTGTCCTTGTAGAATCTTAAAAGTTAGTTATTTGGTAGATGAAATTGGTATCTTATTTTCCTTCCATTTATTTGATTTACTCAGTTACAATGCTGCTGTTTTCCTTGTTAAGTTCTTAAATCCATGGGGAGGTTGCTGAACATTGCTGTCCATTTATCTGTTTTTAGGTTTTTCCCATCTGTTTTGACTCCCTAACTTGAAATGTATTTGCTAGGTGGCAGGACTAGTTCTCTTTATTAGTTTTTATCTATGGGTTTTTATCTTTTTAGAGTGACTCTTTTTCTCTCCTTCCCTTCTCTTCATACTCTCCCCCTCTTTTCTTTCTCACGCCCCCTCCACACCCTTTTGGGTGAAAGTCTTTATGTACTACTTAACTGCTTGTGTGTGACCTTTTCTCGGTAGAATAACTGTTATCCTAGAAATACCTCTTTCCCTCCCCTGACTTCTGATTCTCAGTGTATAACCTAGTGTAAATGTTGCAGACCTGGCGAAAAAAAGACCGTAATAGATTGCATCTCGACACACAGTTGTTGGGGGTGGGGGTGTATGCTGCATGTTACAGTATGTTTGTGTATGCCGTTAAAAGTTGCCAGCGTCATTTCTTGGAAAGAATTGTTCTTATATATTCACACTGTAGTGATGCTCCTTGTGTTGATAGTGTGGTGGTGGTTACTGAAAAGTATACAGTAGAGTCATAGTTTGTCTGGGGGGTTAGGCTTTTTTTAGCTTTAATGTGTAATACAAACAGTATTTCATGAGAATTTTCAAATTACTTAGAAAGAATAGCTCTTGGTACATTTGGTATTTTTTTCCTTGAGCACTGGAACAGGTTGTTATTTGTTTGCATGAAAATAAGATGAAGCAATTTACTTCCATTTAGGAGCCATGTTGCACAAAAAGTATCCTTTCACCATTGAAATCATGCTTTGCATTCATATCTTGCCTCTGAGGCTTCCTGCTGGGCTGACTCTGGCTTTTCTGTGGCACCTTGGTAGGCAGAATCCATAGCTCCAATTGTTTTCTTCCCTTTCTCTTTTTTGAGCATGCTGTTCCTCACCTCCATGTGGTGTTCTTGTACCAAAAAAATCAGGGGCTGTGGGGGGAGAGCAGGGAGGGAGAGTTGGGGGGCATATGTAAATCAGAAAGATTGAAGAGTACAGGTGAATTTGAGTGAGTACATTAGAGTATCTAAAATAAGCCTTGAAAACTCATTTTATCAGTGCCACCCGGTGCCTTGTGGTAATAGATCACGCAGCCATAGTTATCAACACTAAGAAATTGACATTGGCACAGCACAGCTGACCACAGATCTTCTTCAGATTTTGCCAGCTTTTGTGTGCACTCATTTTTATTTTTCTTATGTATTTATAACATATAATTCTGTGATGTTAAAAGCATAGTTTTCAGAGTTGTGGATTTACAGAAAAGTTGTAAAGATAATACAGAGTTCCTCTCTAGTCCTCACCTTCTTTCCTTGTCACAGCTCAAATCTTAAAGTATGTTTCTTACAATTATCTGACCTAGATGGGCCCTTTCCTATTAAACCCCACACTTGACTCAGATTTTACTATTTTGGCCCTTATGTCCTTTTTCAGTTCCTGGAGCCTGCTCAGAATACTGCATTATTCTTTGTCATTATGTCTCTTAGGCAAATCTAGACTCTTAACAGTTTTTCAGATATTTCTTATTTATGATAATTTTGACAACTCGGAGGAATTCTTATTAGTGGTTTAGGGAATGTCCCTCGATTTAGATTTGTCTGCAGTTTTTCTCATGGTTACACTAGGGTTATAGACTTTTGAGGCAAATATAGCAGAGTACATCGGTGCCCAGCCGGGGTACTGGCAGCAAGATTTTGCACTGTAAAGTTACTTTGTCCCTCCTTTTCACACACTGCTCTCTGGGAGCAAGTTCCTAAATACCGTTTACATTCAAGGACATGGGGGGCTTTAATTCAACTTCCTGGAAGGGATATTATTTAGAAAAATTACTTGCACTTGTTCTAACAGGTATTTTAGAAAACAGCATGAGTACTGAACCAGTCTAATACATTTGTTCTTTGCAGGGTGGGAAACCCCGTAAACACCGGAAGGATCGGCTACAAGATTTAATTGACATAGGCTTTGGCTACGATGAGACAGATCCGTTTATTGATAACTCAGAGGCTGTGAGTAATGTAGCTTTACTATAACAGTGTTTCTTTGTTGTTGTTGTTGTTTTATGATACTAGAAGTCAAAAGTAAAATAACTGAAATAGATCAGCAAATGGTTTTTGTTAAGTTATTGATATATAATTAAATTGTTCTCAGTTTTATACTCTTACAAAAGATCGAGCATCGATGTACACTGATCTTTGTGTCCTGAGTAAACATGATGTAGGATATTTATAGTGTGCAGACATATGTGTAGGATAATTTTCTAGCAACAGAATTTGCATCTTGGTGTTTGCATTTTGAGTATTTGTTGGTTTTGCCAAACAGGTGTATTTTGAAATGACCTCCAGATAAGCACCATGAACTCTTGAAGATTGGAGCTACTGGGTTGAATAAAATCTGGCAGAGAGCTTTAAAATCTACTTAATGTTTTAGAGCTGCCAAGCCTTTCTGCAATGGCAGTGATTGATTGCTGGCTTTTACCCCATCTGTTCCGGTCAGGTCTACAAGTTTCACCCTAGAATCGGCTCTCGCTCCTAAAAGAAAATGGAATTTAGAAGTGCATTTAAGGACTGCAGCAGATCACTGATCACATAGTAAATGAATGGGGGTGTGTTATGTTTTAGAGTAAGTAAAGTGTACGATCTTAACATTCTTCTCAGTGTACTAGAGTCATCAAGCTCGGGGGTTATGATATCCTCTGCTCTGTGTGGTGGTTACTTAGGATAAACAGAAAATTACACTACGCTGTTAAACCACCCACAAATTAGTGCAGCTTTTCCCTATTACTTGGTAGTATAGATGATGACAAGGCATCTGGTGCTAGGAGAGTGACGTGAAGTAGTTGGCAGCATGATGCACTTTGGAGGCCATGTCATACTCCTAGATTATTTTGATGTCCTGCCATGCACTGGTTTGCCATATCAGGCAACCTGACCTGCAGAAGTAAAATAACTATAATGTCCTTAGGAGTAGCGAGGCCTCCCTGTCACTAAAAAGATTGTTGACCAGCGTGGGGTGTTTTCCAGAGTCTTGACCTTGATTTGGAAATCAAGTCAGTAGTCCTAGATTCTGGTCCTGACTTGGTTTCTCATTTCCTTTTGACCAGGAACAAGTCTTTCAAGCATCACCCAATTTTATCTGAATTACTCTGAGACTCAGATAATGATGTCCTGAAAAGCATAAAGCAAGTGTAAAGTGGTACTTTTAGTGTTAACACAGGTAAAGCAGATTTTGAATCATAATAACTCAAGAAGGCACTTGACCGTATATAAATGGACATTGCATCTACTCTTTCATGTTACATATACTTACGCTTATATAAACAGCATGTTTAAAATTAATAAACATATTTTTGAGAACAGTTTTAGGTTAACAGCAAAGCTGAGTGACTGGTACAGAGATTTCCCATAGGCTCCCGTCCCCACATATGCACAGCCTCCTCCCCCTGCTAGGCTGGTCCATTAGATGTGAATGAACTGATACTGATCTATCTTCACCCAGAGTCAGTTGTTTACCTTCAGCTTCACTCCTGGTTGCTTACATTCTGTGGGTTTTGGCAAATGTATAATGACGTGATCCACCAATATGGTATCATACAGTATAGTTTCACTGTCCTAAAAAGAAAAATCTGTGCTTTGCCGATTCATCCCTTCCAAACCCCTGATAACCACTAATATTTTTTCTGTCCATAGTTTTGTCTTTTTAACAATGCCATATAATTGGAATCACTATATGTAGCCTTTCATAAACAGCATTTTTAATAATTTATTTTGTTGTGGTTGGAATATTGTATAAAATGTTTTTCAAACTGACTGTTATAGCCCATAACTGGATTACATTGATTTAGAGAGTGTGGCCAGCACTTTTAAAGAACAAGGAAATAGAATAGAATAGGAACTGTCATAGTAAATCACTGGTAGATTGTGATTGTGTGTGTGTGTGTGTGTGTGTAAACACTGGATTTTGAGTTGTATTTACCGCTTGGATTATGGTGAAGAAAATTTGAAATCTACTGCCTTAATAAATAATAAAGTTCATCAGCATATGTTGAATGAAAGTTGCACAAGTAATTGCTACATTTATAGGACAGCTAGCAACCTGTTTTATAAAAGGAAATTGGACTAAAATACAGGGTATTTACTTGCAAAATAATTTCATATCATTGTTCTTCATAGATTGTTTGGTTCTTTTTATGAGATAATTGACATAAAGCAATTATGATCCATCCAAATGATTCTTTGTTCTTTTTGCTTTGATTTGTCTTTTTTATGGATTTATCAGCAAGCTTTTACTATTCATAAACTATTTGATAGTGTATAAAATAATTCTAGCTAATTTTCAGAATCATCTACTACTTATTACTTTAAATACCTGAAAATAAATGCTTCTGAAGATTATTTTTAGTCACACATTTATGCTGCCAAACTCTAAAAAGACTGAAAGAAAATGTTTTTCTTTATTATTAATAAACATTAACAGGCGGGTGTTATACCCCAAAATACTGATGTTAAATGACTTGTTTTGGGTCACAATAGCAAAGGATTTAAATCCAGGCCTTCTGATTCTCAAGTTCAGTGCTCCATTGCCTCATAAAACATTCTACTGGAAAGGCTGCATTAAATGTGCATATAGCAAGTTTGTTCTGCTGAAGAGTGTTCCAATAGGGGAAGCTCAGCCTGTGCAGCAGATGTGGAGCACATCTCAGCCCTGCAATCTGGTGATGAGTGTTTCCCCCGTGAGAAACTGCTTGGTGTAGTGGGGGGGCTGGGAGTCAGCCACTGACTCTGCCATCAACTCATTGAATTGCTTTGGTGAGGTTCTTAATCTCACTGAATCTGGTTTTCACTTATAAAATGGGAATATTAGCTTTCCCCAGCTCAGAGAGTATCAGGAGGACCAAGTGAAATAATTTATACGAAGACACAATTAAGATCATAAAGTAGTGTGCACAGATGTAAGCCAACAGTACAGGTGTATTTATCTTACCACAGTTAAACATTTTCAAACTAATTTCTACAGTCTTTTTATGTTCAGCCTTTACTCCGCATGTCACTCCTTTACTGTACATTGTACTAGACTCCGTTCTGCGGGTCTCCCCTACCTATGTTTATAGGAGCCCACCAACGGGAGCAAGAAGGAAGGATTGTATTTCCTTTTTCTTTTTTTTTCTCCTCACTTTCTTTTTTATTTAATATAATTAAGTCAAACATTCTTTTTTCCACTTTCCATATAACTTAAAAGGATACAGGTTGAAATCACAATGTTTGTTCTTAACCTTAATCCCCCCCCCCCCCCAATCTAGCATGTTATGAATATTCCTTGCCCAGGGCAAAGAACTCTCCTTAAAAGTCTGCCTTTCTTACAGACTAACTGTATAATACGAAGAATCCATAAGTAGTGCTCTGAGGACCCAGGCAGTTGCTATCTTGCTTGGGTTGGAGTAGTAGTTCTTTTTCTCACACTATAAATTCCTTCATTTGGTTAAGATTTAACCTTTGTTTAACGTTTGATTTTTGTCCATCTTCATGAGGTGAGATAATGGTAAACATTAAAATCCAGGCTTAGAGGGCATCAGGTTTTGGGTCAAGCCTTCACTCTGATTTAGACAATTTGAGTCCCTTGCTCAAAGCAATGTGCTGGGCTCATTATATAAGCCCTCAGTGTGAGCTAACTCAACTGGGAAGTTGGGAAATGATTTTTCTGCTTCCCTTTACAACTCAAATATGCTGTTTTTCTTTTTAATGTTTAAAATGTTCCTCCACTTGAAAGCTTAGAATGGAGACAGAAGAAATAATTTTGTTATTCTTTATAATCTCTGTATGAATAATAATATGTACTAATAGGGTAGGAAATGAAATTCTTTGGATGTGTAGTCATCTGTCTTAACTTGTTTTTCATCAGAATCATTTATCATTAGAAATAGTAGCAACAATGATCCTTAAATTTTTCTCAGTAGATGATATACTTAGAATTTACTTCATTATTTCAGAAGTTCCTTTCTTATTAAATGCTGAATGATCAGAGCTCATCATTCTATTCCAAATATTTACTTTTTCTAAATTTATTCTATAAACATTCTTGTTGTACTCAGTTTTGCAGGTAGTATTTGAGGAAGATGCTAACATTGTGATTAAATTTCTTTGACATTTGTTGAATTAAAGACAGCAGGAAATATCTGAAACTTTCTTTTTCAATTTAGTATGATGAATTAGTTCCTGCTTCTCTAACAACAAAATATGGAGGCTTTTATATCAACACTGGCACGTTACAGTTTCGCCAAGCTTCAGATACTGAAGAAGAAGATATTACAGACACCCAAAAGCACAAGCCACCCAAAGTGAGTTTCTCCAACATTGCAACGGTGATGAAGGAGCTCAAGCAATCGGATATACTTTTCAACTTTATTTGTGCCACAGTTGTGAATAAAAGGAAAAGCAAAATGTTAATCATTGTTTACTGAATCTACAATTAATTACATGCTTTAAAGTAAAATTAATGTAATATGTGAAAACTAACATTTACATCACAATATAATTGTATTTTGTTTTAAGCCTTGTCTTTCCATATGTGGCCTAATAATCTACTCTTTGGGAGGATGAAGTTAAGTTTCTAGGATGGATTAAGACTTGGTACAGAAACATTACCTTTCTTAAGATGTAATTTATAAAGCAAAGTCTGTTGAACATACACATTATATTTGGGAACTGGATGGAATGTCCTTGGATAAGTCTTTCTTAAAGTATGATCCTAAGACTTACACCAAAATGTTTGTTTAAAAAGCAGATTAGAGGGCCTCCCTGGTGGCTCAAGGGGTTAAGCACCACACTATGAAGCAATCCGCAGCCACTGTAGCATGAGTTCCATCCCCGGCTAGGGAGAAACCCATGTGGTGCAGCAGACCTCTCCTGCCTCGCCCACTGCTCTCCTCAGCAGTGTATTTCAGTCAGTCTGCCTGTTCTGATCCCCACTCTGTCTCTGGTGAATCCTCTCACCCCCACCCCCACCGCCCCGCATCTCTGACCTGTACCCCAGCTCTTATATGCATAAATAAATAAATCTTTTTTTAAAAAAAAACAGATTATAGGGGGCCTCCCTGGTGGGGCAGGGGGTTAAGTCTTAGCACTACAAAGCTATCCACAGCCACTGCAGCAAGAGTTCGATCCCTAGCCAGGGAGCTAACCCAACATGATGCAGCAGACCTCTCCTGACTCTCCCCCTGCTCCCTCAGCAGTGTATTTCAGTAGATTTGCCTGTTCTGCTCCCCACTCTGTCTCTGGTGAATCCTCTCTCACACACACACCTCCCAGCACCTCCCGTCTACACCCCAGCTCTTGTATGCATAAATAAATAAAATCTTAAAAAATAATAATAAAAAGTAGAATATGAGGCCTTACCTCAGATAACTGCATCAAAATCAGAAGTAGAAGTACTCATGGACCCCAAAAATCTGCATTTTCAATAAGCAGTGCACATTGAAAGTTGAGAAAAGCTACTTTGGGTGAATGCTGAGTTGATAACATCAGAGAGTAAAAGTATTGATCCTTCAGTGAGCAGTACCTTCTTTTGTCACTTTGCAGATTCCCAAAATAAAAGAAGATGATATTGAGATGAAGAAGCGGAAACGGAAAGAGGAAGGGGAAAAGGAGAAGAAACCAAGGAAAAAAGTTCCCAAACAGCTGGGGTATGTGAAGTCAATTATAATAAGCGAACTAGTGCCATAGGCTGACTAGCTCTCCTTTTAGAAAGATATTTAGCACAAATTAATTCAGCTTAGCTGGCTCTAATTTAATGCAGTATAATGTCAATGACTAACATATTAGTAATACTGTATTTATGAAAAAATAAGTAGGAGGCTTTGTCATCTTAGAGATTCATGCATGGTGTTTTAGAACAGTACATGTTTGTTCATTAAGTATTTCACTCACTGCAACTTTTTACCAGCAAGAACAGTTTGGAAAGGTGGTATAAACATTGAACAAGTAATTTTGATCTTTTTTTTTTTTTTTTTTAAAGGGAAGGTTTATTAGGAAAAGGGACAGAAAAATAAAGGACACTTGCATAGACACAGCGCACAGGAAGAGCTGCCCCAGGAGGGACAGGTTTGCTAAGAAAGGCCTGCATGGTTGCATGCGGGCGGCCTTGACAGGTCACAGGCAGGCAGGAAGGCCGCTGCCCTGCAGAGGGACAGAGTTGGTGAAAAGAGGCACCTGCATAGTCACAGGTGGGCAGTGGGATTGCTGCCTATTTTGATCTTTTTGTAATAAAACTAAGTTTAGATGCCAGGGAGTTGAGGGTTGGCATTAATCTACGTCAATTGTTTTATTATGGTTTTAATATAAAAAAGTCATTGATTTTATTTAGCTATTCTTAATGCGCTTCACATCGTAAGTAATGGTATTACCTGTAAAAACCAAGAATTTCTTAAAAGCATTAAAGTTATAAGAATAAAATTTTTATACCATTTTGTGCCGTCATAAAAACAACCCATTGCCTCTGCTTCTCTTGGCTTTTTTTTACATAACTGAGGTACAGAAACTTGCAAAAGGCTGAATTTCCCCCTTATTAGTATGGGAGGTGTATCTGAATTTTGGACTATGGGTATCTAAAAGGTTGATGTAGGGGGAGGTATTTATCCCCTGAAATTATTAAGGGAAAAAAATACATAAATACACATATACACATGTATACGTACACATATATAGATCACTAATGGTTGCTTTATTTATTTATTTTACGTTGGGGATCTCCTGGTAAGGACCAAACCTCTTGGACAAATTTTAAAAGACCTGTAACTCTCAAAAAAGGCTATATATTATTTACAAGCAAACTTTTTTTGGGAACAAAGACAAATGTAGTACCTTTTATTGAATTTGTCTTTCTCTCAAAATTATTCCTTACTTATTCAGCAAACATTTATTAAGTATTCTGTATATCAGGTACTGTTCCTGGTTTTGGGTATATAACAGTAAACCAAGTGTGCACCTTCTTTCCACATACTAGTAAACTTAGGTTCTCTGGTGCACTTCAAAGCATGTGAACCATAGAATTCAGAAAAGATTTCTTAGAAACAGAGACCATCCTTTTCACATAGTTCCTGGGGGAAACTATGTCATTGAGAAAGTTGTCATTGAAAATTGCGCATCTGTTTCATTGCCTCATAAAGCTGTTCCTAGAATCAAAAATCAAAAGTGATCCAAAGCGGGCCTCCCTGGTGGCGCAAGGGGCTGGGCACCGCACTATGAGGCAGTCCGCAGCCTCTGCGGCATGGGTTTGATCCCCGGCCAGCCAGGGAGCAACCCACATGGCGAAGCAGACCTCTCCTGTCGCACCTGCTGCTCCCCTCAGCAGTGTATTTCGGTCAGTCTGCCTGTTCTGTTCCCCACTTTGTCTCTGGTGAATCCTCTCATCCCCACCTGAATCTCTGGTCTGTACCCCAGCTCTTATGTGCATGGATAAATAAATCTTATAAAAAAATATCGAAAGTAGTGGCAAGTAGAATAGGACCCAATAGACAGGTGACATGGCGATAGCTGAAGACATACAGATGGGGGCACAGGGTTCTGTGTTTCCTTACTAGTTTAGTTTGGTTTAGTTGTAGCACAAACTACCTGGAGTACTAGTTTGAAGGTGTCCCTTGTGGGCTTCTTTGGTTGTGCAACAGCTCTCTTCTCAACAACAGTGCATTTCATTGCTAGGCTAATTCTTTATAGCTCTGCTAAAGAATGTGACTGTTCCGAAAAGGGTAGTAAGATTAACTGAGTGTATCTTTAGTCCTTTCGTTTTCTCCTTTCTAGTGGTCACGTACCTGTCTACTTACCATTGTCCAGATGATGGTGATGAAAAATGAAGGTGCTATTGTAAAAGTGTAATTTAATAAGAAATGTGCTCTCCTACCTATCAAATGATCATTTTAATTGTGCCTGCTTAATTACATAGAACTTTAAACTTTCAAGTCATATCTAGTTTAATTGAACACTTTTTCTTCACAGAGTTGTGGCTCTAAATTCACATAAGTCTGAGAAAAAGAAGAAACGTTACAAAGATTCGCTCTCTCTAGCTGCCATGATACGGAAATTTCAGAAAGAGAAGGATGCATTAAAGAAGGAGTCTAACCCCAAAGTCCCAGTGAACGTATCGACCTCGTCTCTGAATAAACCCCCTTCCACTGCTGTAGCCTTGGGAAATGATGTTTCAGACTTAAATCTGAACAGTGCTGATCCGGACCTCCCCATTTTTGTTAGCACAAATGAACACGAACTATTTCAGGAAGCTGAAAATGCCCTAGAGATGCTAGATGATTTCGACTTTGACAGATTACTGGATGCTGCTTCTGATGGGAGTCCTCTCTCTGAGTCAGGGGGAGAGAACGGAAACACCACCCAGCCGACCTACACCTCTCAGGTTATGCCCAAGGTGGTACCTACACTCCCAGAGGGTCTACCTGTCCTTCTTGAAAAACGTATCGAAGACCTCCGTGTAGTAAGTATGATAATCCACTTTTGTTTTTCATTTGCTGCACAAACAACAATAAATGCTTTTTTTTTTTTTTTTTTTTTAAGATTTGTTTATTTATTCATATAAGCACTGGGTACAGTCACAAGTGCAGGAGGGTGAAAGGACTCACCAGAGCCAGAGCGGGGAACAGAACAGGCAGAGTGACGAAATACACTGCTGAGGGGAGCAGTGGGCGCGGCAGGAGAGGTCTGTGTGCCATGTGGCACCCAAGCGCCAGCAGCGGGGGATCGAACTGGCGCTGCTGAGGCTGTGGGCAGCTTCGCAGCCCAGCGCTCAACCAGTGCGCCACCAGGGGAGGCCCAACAATAAATGCTTTTTTAAAGACAAAAAAATAATACAGCACAACTCTCCTACAAACAATGTTTTTGGGGTTTTATTTGGTATTTCCTTTTAGGCATTGGACATGTATATAATAGGCATTTTAAAAAACAGAAATATATTGTATATAACTATAGTTACAATGTGGATGCAGTGGGTTATTTCACTTCACCTTATATTTTTCTGCATAGGTTTCATAAATATAATTTCTGTAGTAATATCGTGGGAATGTACCTGAACTTGATCCAAGCTTTGCTGACATATAGGTATTTTATTATAATAGGCTTTACCAGCTAATCCAGGAAATTTGCCAGCTAATCCTCAGCTCTCGTAAGCCTTGTGTTTCACTAGGACAAACTGAAGAGTTGAACTTTTAGCGTGCCATAGTGGATTCCTCTCCAGAACAACCTGGATTCCTAATCTTCACTTGTTTAGCTACAAATCCGTGTCATATCCACTTCTCCATTTAATCTAAGAGAGAAGATGTTTTGATGTAAAACATGCCAAACCTCACTTTAAATGTCCTTTTGATTACTTTAGTGTGTTTTAACTCACGCCTTATGACAGTCCTCTTTTTTCCTGATGACAGAAATAGTACACACACAAATCCTTCATGATCTGATACTCTCCACGCCCAGCAGAGATAATTAGTGTCAAAGTACTGTGTGTTTCTCTAGATCTTAATTTATTTGCAAATATTACATTTCTTAAAATAATTGCTAATGGGATTGTAATGTATGGACTATTCTACATTTGCTTCTTTCTCCTATGATGACAGGAAGCTACTTAAATCATGCTTTAAATTTTATTCGCCATCTCTATTGTATTTATTTTTTTTGACCTCTTTCTAAATTTAAAAATCTGATTAGGGAAGCAAGAAATGTATCTTATTTTTCCAACAACTGGCCCATGGGTTTTATCAATTCTTTTTTATTTATTTATTTATTTTTAGTTCTTCAGTATTTCTTCTGAGGTTATGACTTAGTAATTTTTAATTTTATTTTAATGTATTCCATTCGTCCAGCACTTAGTGCTAAGTGCATTAAAGCATCACCATTGTTTCTTAGTGTGTAACTTGTTTTTAACCTTAGTTTTTGTTCTGTTTATATCTGTTATTTGGCCATAAGGTCCTTGATGACTACCTCTTCACTGTAATCATTTGAAAGTCATCCTTTTTGCACTATTAATGCTTTCGCCTCAAATTCTGTTTTACCTGGTTTTACCACAGACAGTTTGTCTTTATTTTTGCATGTTCAGTTTTTCTCATCATTTATCCTCAAACTTTGAGTTCCGTTTTTTGAGTTCTTTCTCTTATCGATAGCATACAAATGAAAATGTCTCATATGAGAGTATTTTCTCTCAGCAAGTGATTTTTGTCATACCTCTATAATGTACATACATTGAGGTGATTGATTTTTAGTCCGTTTTATTGTTCCTTTTGTCCTTTGTTTTCCTTTTTTTTGCTTTTTTCTGTACTTGTTATTTTTTGGAAAGTACACAGTCTGTACTTTCATTAATCGGATAGGTATTTAATCTTCTCACCCACTGTCTATGTGAAGTATGGGCATTGTGTCTCATGGGTAAGAAACTTAGTGGCACAGGTGAAATAGCCTGGCAGGTCCACATAGCCAGGAAGTAGTAGAGCGAGAGTTTAAGCGCTAGCGGTTCACCTGCCTCCAAAGTCTATGAATTTTGCTATTTTATGTTGCCCTAAAATCCTTACTTTCTTCTAGATTTTGAAAAGTGCTGATGGTGTAATCCAGGCTTTTCAATGATAACTATTTATTGAGCAAAAACCTGTACTGTGTGTTAATGCAGCGCTGCCATGCCCCACCATTCACAAGGCACCACTTGCCACCCAGGAGCTGGCACCTGATGAGGTTTAGTCTATTTTACATACATGTAGTCTAAACCTCCTGAAGGTAGGTTTCTTCCATTTAATACGTGAGGCAGGTAGTAGTCTTCCATTTCATAGACAAGGAAACTACAGTTCAGAGAGGGTGACATGATTTACCATAGGCCATATAATTTTGAAGTGGCTATAATTGGTTCAGAGTCAGGGTGTAAAGGCAGATCTGTCATGCTCCATTACGTACACTCTGTCGTGTCACATGGCATTCTTATTTAGTGTGTTCCAGGCATGTAAGGCTGTGTCATATCTCATGTACCAAAAACAATCATCTCCTTCTGTAATAGCCATTCCAGGATTAATGCAGCTGCTTCTTAACATCTTAGTAGAGCAGTCTCATTAAGGCACATTTTACTTATTGATTGATGTCTATGAGTTTTTCATATCTCTTCTTTGAAATATGAGATGATTTTTTTTTCTTTAGAAAATGAGAATTGATTCTTGCTAAAATACTTGTATCTGCCTGATAAAACAGTTTCTTCTTCTTGATCTTCTCTCATGAACATCATTCTACTGTCAACCTCTTGACTTTTTTTATTCCCTTAACTTTCAGTTTTCATTCTGGTTTTTGTCCTGTATTTCTGTCTCCTACACATCAGTCTTTGTCCTCTCTTAAAAGCTTGAAGGTGGGGCCTCCCTGGTGGTGCAGGCGGTTGAGCACAGTGCTGTGAAGCTGTCCACAGTCTGTGCAGCGCGGATTCGATCCCCGCCAGGTGTGGAGCAACCCACTTGGTGGTGCAGACCTATCCTATCACACCTGCTGCTCCCCTCAGCTGTGTGTTTCGGTCGTTTTGCCTGTTCTGTTCCCCACTCTGTTTCTGGTGAATCCTCTTACCCTCCTGCACATCTGGCCTGTACCAGTTCTTGTATAAATAAAATAAATCTTAAAAAAAAAAAAAAAAGCTCAAAGGTGGTCTCAGGTTTTCTTTTTCTATTTATAACATGAAAGATTGTCAGGGCTTAAGAGAGTTTTAACGTAGAGTCAGAATGGGTTGGCATGGGTGACTGGGTCAAGTCTCTTGATGGTTTATGTTTAGTAGATCTCAAGGTAAACTGTATCCTTGGTGACTTCCCCAGTAAATTTTGCTTATGGCAGGATGTCTTGGTTTGTATTTTGTTGTTTCTGGTCTGCTGGTTAAGGTGGCAGACAGAGTGATGAAAATATTATCCTTAAGCTCATTGAATTAATTTTTTTATCCCTTGATAATAACTTCAATAATATTTGATAATATTTCCACTGTTGGTAAGGAGGTAGAATTCAAACGGGCTGCAATAAGTCAAGTGTCTGTCCAGGGTGGCAGTATTGCACGGTTAATGACATAAAGCTTTTTTCCTGAGTTGGGGATCCACCTCTTAGCAGCAGCAGGGTGTTGTAACCTCTGTAAGATTTAGATTCTTTATTTGTGTGATGGGTGTTGCAATACCAGGGTCATTGGTTATTGTAAGGATTCAACAAAAGTAAAGAGTATAAAATATGGAATGTCCGACAGGTTGTGTACAGTAATGTCTAAAGTGAGATATCTGCTTTCTGTTAACACAGCATCAACGAATAAAAATGAACGAATGGCTAGCCAAACATAAGACACCCAAGCACTAAAAAGTCTTGTGTATATAATTTTGTGAATTTAAGAAAATTGAGAAAAATGAAATAAAGACATAGTAGGAAAGAATGATCTGGGTCCTTCTTGGTGGCCTAGGGGTTCAGTCTCAGCGCTATTACCACTAGGACCTGAGTTCAATCCCCGGCCGGGGAGCTGACCCACATGGCGCAGCAGACCTCTCCTCCTCGCCCGCTACTCCCCTCAGCAGTGTATTTCAATCAGTCTGCCTGTTCTGCTCCCCACTCTGTCTCTGGTGAATCCTCTCCCCTCCCCGTTCCCCATACCTCAGGCCTACACTCCAGTCCTTCTATGCATAAATAAGTATTTTAAAAAAATTATCTGTATGCTAAATATTCTTTAATTGCCTACTTATGCAGGTACTAAGCTGTGTATGGAATAAAGCATGATATAAATCATAGCCCCACCCTCACAGAGCCAGAGCATGTTTTTTTTTTTTTTTTAAAGATACATTTATTTATTTATACAAGCACTGGGTACAGTCAGAAGCGCGGGAAGGTGAGAGAATTCACCAGAGCCAGAGCAGGGAACAGAACAGGCAGGCCGATGAAATACACTGCTGAGGGGAGCAGCGGGTGCGGCAGGAGAGGTCTGCGCACCATGTGGGACCCTCGCCTGCCACCGGGGATCGAACCGGTGCTGCAAAGGCTGCGGGCAGCTTTGCAGCCCAGCGCTCAGCTGCTGCGCCACCAGTGGAGGCCCCAGAGCATGTTATTTAATGAATAGATATGGAAGCAAATAATGTGTTTATTAAGTTATATTGACAATTTTATATTTCTCTAGGCTGCCAAACTTTTTGATGAAGAAGGAAGGAAAAAATTCTTTACACAGGATATGAATAATATTCTGCTGGAGTAAGTAATTTTCTTCTTTGATTAAAAAAAAAAAACCTTAAAAATTATTAGGAATTCTCTTACGAATTTATCCCTTAAGAGGTACAGGTGGTGGGTGGTTGGCTAGTCTCATGTTTCTTAACTTTTGGCCTCATAGTGTATATGATTAATATTTATGAGCAAATTACCCCTTCGTGTATGTTGGTTTCCCAGGACCCTATATGGTAGTCAGTGCTTCCAGTATTACAGGTGAGAGTGAGTGACCACTTTACAGGTCATATGTTATCCTAGATTAAAATGTTTGTTGTGTTTTTTTGTCACCTTATATGAAAATATCTTTCTGGGGTAGCTCTGAATTCTCTGTCTGCTTTCATTATTTGGACTTGGGAAAAATAATCCATTGACTGATACCTAGTGAGGTTAAAATCATGCAAACATTCATAGCTACTGGAAAGTGCGGTTTGATAAAGAAGTCATGTTTGTGGGTAGGGCGGAGGCTAGTGTATAGAGAAGACAGTGAGATTGAGAAGGAGAGGGTGAAGGCTAATAGAAACTGTATTTCAGTTAGTGACCATTTTCACTCTTAGAGTTGGATATTAATGAAGCTGTTCTAAGATTGTAGTGAAATAAGCTGTACTTCTAAACCTGTTGGCTTATAAATTTTGACAGCTGATTATAGAAATTGAGTGTTTAATTGACTGTAGCCAGAACTGGGCATAAAAGAGGTGGTCCTGGGTAAAGCAACACATTTTACCCCTCTTTCTGATGGAAATAATGTACGTCTGCTCTTGGCTCAGTAACTTCATATAGAAAGAAACAGGAAAGCAATGTGTCTAAAATATGATCCCTGTCTTTTAAGTATATAACAAAGATAAACTTTCATGTGATAATACAGAATTGATTGGTTTATTGATTCTGAGAATGATTTTAATTAATTATAATTCTCATTATCCAGGAGTACTTTTGAAAGGTTTTTGATGCCCATGTTCCTGAAACATACAATCTTACCTGCTGCTAGTCTGGTGACAGGGATTGTGCTTTTCTTTATTTTAGCTAGGGATTTTCAGAATGATTCCTTCTGCCTGAAAACAAGGCAAGTGTTTCTTGTCTACACCACCTCTTTTTACCTAACTCTCTTTTAAACTCCGGGTTCAATAAACAGTGTTGCCATTACTCATCAGAGCTGTCCCAGATTCCATAATCAGGGATCTGATTACCTCTTGTTTTTTTTTCCACTTGAGAGCCCTCAGTTTACTAGATCAGGTTATTTTCCTGTGACTGAGACAATTCCTTTTTTTATTTTACTCTTGAAAGAGGGAACAACTGTTTCTTCCCTGGGGAAATCAGTAGACCCTACTTTGGGATATGGCATCTCTCAAATAAGGGTATTATCAGCATTCCATGAGCAGACTTGTATGTGAATTCCTCCTCTGTCTGTTGTGAAAGCTCGAGTTTGGGAACCCATCTACTGTTTGGCTTCACAGAGAGTACACCTTCAATTAATTAAACAATTCCTAGTGTTGAGAGTTCATTTTTTTTTCCCATTTAGTCACTTTCTTAATGCCCATGACTGCTGCTTCCACTTCCTGAGTTGGTATTCTAAGGGTTCATGGTACATGAAGATTTTTGGGGTTGTTATCCAGGTATATTTGCTCTGCCTCACCATTGTTTCCTTTCACTGTGAAGAAAGATTAATTTGATATAAGAATAATTTTTCTTAGTGCCTAATTGAATCTTGTCTAGATCAACAAATATACAACGTGCTGCCTTGATCTCCTCTACTTCCTCCTTTATTTGATATAGACTTTGCTAATAAAATCTTGGCCTTCTCTGCCTGTGATTACAATTCATCCTGATAGTCCTCAGTATATTCTCTAGGCAGACATTACCAGTTCTACCAGATACCTCCAGCTAGACCTAGCTGCCCCTACGATGCTTCTTAAAGGAGCTCATCAGTAGTGACTTTTAAATCTTACTACAAATGGACTTACCAGTTGATCTCTCTGAAGTAAAGGAAAATTCTAAAGTGAAAGGGTTGATCCTATGCCACAACTTTTTCTTTTTCTCTTGAGAGATTACTTTACGATTGGAAGAATCCTAACCAATTTTTCAAGCACATGTCTCATCTATTGCAGTCCAAGTGTTCTTTAGATCACACTAGAATCAGGTCAACTGAGTGAAGTAGTTGTTGAGGAACAAGAGGAATGAATACCCCGCCTGTTTATTATCATTTAGCACATCAAAAGACTTGAATTCTCACTATAAGTAAGAACTGTTTTGAATTTCGAGTTTAGTAATTTTTGATTGTTGTCTTATTTGGACAATATTGGTAGGATGTCTGGAATACTTGAGAAAAAAGCCAGGAAACACAATAGATCCCAGAATTCAGTTGAACTTAGAGCTTTTCTTGTTCTAAGAATTTTAACTGATTGAATACAAAATACATCCTCTTTTCTAAAAAGATTGAATGATGGAGTAAAAGATTATATAAACCATGGGGCAGTGACTGTATTTTCAGAATCCTGTGTGAAAATAACCTTAAGGTTAGCTATCATTAAATGACTCCTGAGCATGAGAACCTTATTTACAAAGGTTGCCATTGCTCCAGTTACGAATTCCCATGTTGTATTTCTTTGAAACTTCTCCAAAGGCAAATAAGCCAATCCAATAACAAATTCTAGAAATCTGACTATAGAATTGAGGCTACCAGAAGGGGAGGGAGAAGGGAGTGTAGTGGACTATGGGTGTTTTGATGGTGGGCATGATATGGTAATGCCACCTGAAGGGGGAGATCCTGTATGTCTAAATGATATACAACATTGTAAACCAATGTTACTGCAATAAAAATAAATAGCTCTCAGAAATTTGTAAATACAGTTGACCTTTGAATAACAGTAGGGCCACTTCTCAATGGAATTTTTTCAGTAAATGTATCCGGGGAATTTGGGAGAGAAATCCATACCCTAACTATTGTTAGAAAATTTAAAGAAAAAGTATGTCATGAATATGTAGAAGATACTAGATAATAAAATCATCTTTAATAATAAAATACCATAAAATATACACAAATCTCTTATAATTTATAAAAAATTAAAGCACACATTTGACAGACCAAACATGACATCATTTATTGATGAGAGAAACATAAATGTAAAGATTCAATATTGAATTATAACTCTATAAAGTTGACTGTAGTGCACTCTGTACTACTTATTAATTTCAAGGCCATTTCTTGTTGCTCTTGCAGTGAGCTCAAGTATTTTCACTATGTGCTTAAAGCTCCTTATCATTCTGATGATCTCTGCCAATACAGTTGCCTCTCCAACAAAGTATGTATTGCTGTAAAAAAAAGATCTCTTGTGGTTCACATCTATTTTTCATCTTGTTTAATACAATATTGCAAACTTAAATCACTCCATGGACAAACGTGAGGTGGCACTAGTGACACTAGAAGTGCTCCCAAGAAACAGAAAAACCCAACATAACAAGAAAAAGTTGAATTGCTTGATATGTACCTTGGACAGTATTGATGGTGGCACCGACAGGGGATTCATCTTGTAAGATGATATAGAGATGATGTACAGTATACAGTAAATGTATTTTCTCTTGTGATTTTTCTTGGCATTTTATTTTCTCTAGCTTAGTTTATCATAATAAAATAGTATATAATACATCTATCCTACAAACTATATGCTAATGGATTAGTGTTGGTAAGGCTTGTGGACAACAGCAGACTCTTGTGGTTAGGTTTTTGGAAAGTGAAAAGCTAATGTGCATTTTTTGACTGTGTAGTAGTTAGTGCCCCTACCGCCCACGTTGTTCAAGGGTCTACTGTATTTGCCGATATATAGGCCATTTCAGTCAATAACCTTTAAGGTTATGTTTCTTCTTTAGTTTTTACCTAATATTATTAGCTTAGCAGCAGGGAATCAACTATTTTTCTGATTCTTTTTGGAAACCACTGATTTTTATAGGCAGGTCACTAAATTGGTCTGTTCTGAACTAGAAGTACTTACTACTTGGAGTTTCTGTTTATTTTCAGCCTCAACAATGGGGCAAGCCTAGAAAGTCTCCTGTCCAGAATCTACACTTACAATAAAAAGTGTTATTTAACCAAATGTTTGTGCATAGAACTCTAGGACAGTAGTGGTTGTTTTCTTATAGGTCTTAAGCTTCTTGTCTCTGTTTTTTATTATTTGACTTTCCTAATACCAAGAATTGCCAGTTAATTGTATTGCCATATTTCATTGTTTCTGAAGTTGCAGGTATAGCTTATAAGTGATGGATATATTTGATAGGACGGTGTTTCTTCTCCAAAAGCTGTTTATTGAATCCTTGGATGCATCTTGCATTTGTGAAAAGTATTAAGGCTCTCTGCCCTTTCTCCCATAATAGAACATGATGATTTGGACGTATTTTGTTGCCAAGAGCCCCAGTTTGGTTTGATCTTCAATTAGCATCTGTTCCCATCTTTCCACAGTAGCAGCTGCCAGATATATAATATCTTCCATCTTGGAGGAAACTGCAATTATTTATTAGTAAGCTTGTCTTGCTGAGAATCTGGTGACTGTTACAACTCTTTTCTCTCTTGGTTTCTTAATAACTCTGTGGACTAAGTATTCATTTAACAACTTGTTTTCTGTCTAAAATCCTAATTTATCAATGGAAACAGTACTAGAGAACTGGAATAAATTGAGCAAACTATCATATACCTAGTATGTGTAATGCAGGCACAAAAAGGGGGGGGAACAAAGATGGGTGAAATAGTATGTATATGCTGTTGCCAGAGGGGCTTTACTTCAGAATGTGTATTTTTTATTAAATACCTCTAGGGGAAAATAACTGTACCAACCCATTTGAAACTATGTGCCTTTCCAGTTGAGCAGCTGTAGGAGGGTGAAGGGGAGTGGATCTCTTTGAAAAAATGAGCTTTCAGTTAATAATCAAGATCCTGTGCTTTACCCAAAAGAGTAAACTTTGCTGTCATTAAAAATTATCTTCCAGCTTGCTTGTGGTTATATGACTAGATTAGAACTCTTATATATGACCTAGATTAGAACTCCTAAACTAGACTCATAGAAACTTTATGTAGCATTACTCTCTAGTGGTAGGGTTTTCCTCCTTGAAAAATACTCTAGGAAATCATGGGAAGATAAAATGAGAAAAGAATCACTAACTTTGCCTCCTTACTTATGTGTTGCCACCTAAAAGAAATTCCATACTGTTTTTTGTTGTTGGTCAGCATTGAGTTACAGCTACAGGAACTAGGCCCTGTCGTTCGTAGTGGTGTCTACTCTCATCTCGAAGCTTTTGTGCCATGCAATAAAGAAACACTGGTAAAACGTCTAAAGAAGTTACATCTCAATGTTCAGGTAAGAGGACGAACAATAATATCTGCATCTGTAAGCAGATTGGTTTTCATTTGGAGCATTTGCATATTAATTGCTTTATATTGTAGTCATAGTATCTGTACTTAATAGCCATGGGAAGTTATTAATGTTGGGTTCCCTAAAAGAAAAAATTACTTTTTCCATAAATGAGTATGAAAATGAGATATAGGGGCCTCCCCGGTGGCGCAGCGGTAGAGCGCTGGGTTGCGAAGCTGCCCGCGGCCTCTGCGGCGCCGGTTCAATCCCCGGCTGCTCCCCGGCCACCGGAGGAGGGTCCCACATGGTGCGCAGACCTCTCCTGCCGCCCGCTGCTCCCCTCAGCAGTGTACTTCGGTCCTTCTGCCTGCTCTGCTCCCCGCTCTGGCTCTGGTGAATTCTCTCACCCTCCCGCGCCTCTGACTGTACCCAGTGCATGTATAAACAAAACAAAAACAAACAAGCAAACAAATAAAGAAAAACATGCCTCTATTAAAAAAAAAAAAAATCTAAAAAAAAAAAAAGAAAATGAGATATAGTATTTTCTAATGCACAGATTTTTTTAAGCTGGAGGGAAAAAAACTAATTTAGTGACATATGTGTGCAAAATTTACATGTCCATCAATTCTAAAGCAAATGAACCAAACCAGGAATTTATATCCTATGCTGAGGAATGGGATGGGGGCCTAGGATGTCAACGAGAGAAAGTATCTCTCACATGGTCAGGGGGCGATGATTTCATATGACAAAACTCTACTTTTAGATGTTTGCCCTTCCTTAAGGTAGGTTTCTCTGATAGAAAGATTGTTTCTTAAGTCACGAGAAAGACAAAGACCAGATGTTCTCACTCATTGTGGAATATATATAGAGAAAACAAACAACTGACAGAACTAAACCAAACCAACCCTAGAAATGTAACTGTAGAATTGAGGCTTCTAGGAACGAAGGTGGGTGGGTTGAGGGGGCCCAATAGCCTCAAGTAAAAGATTATGGGTGCTTTGGTGGTGGGGTGGTGTGATGATATACGTCTGAGGAGGCGTGACCTGATTTTCCTAAATCACATACAGGGTTGCAAACCAATGTTACTTCAATAAAGAAAAAATATCCAATCCAAATTCTTGGGAGAGAAAATCTGATTATACATTCTTGGAGCAACCTATAATTTCCTGGCCAATGGGTGGGAGTCACACAGATAATAAGACCCATCACAGGCCACATGAATGGGGAAATGACAGAAATAGAAACCAATAAAAATTAGAACTAGAAGTAGGAGCAAATGTTTTCAAATTATAAAATATTTTCTAAGAAACATTTCAGGTGATATATAAAGGTATTTAATATCCCTGTTGGCCATTGAAAAAAGGATATTTATCTTTGATTTTCTTTATATATTTTATTGCAAACATTTGTATCCCTGAACATTATATTGTTTGGTTTTAATTGCATTTTGAGCTTCATGTAAATGGAGCCATGTGGTCTGTTTTCTTTTGCATCTTCCTTGTTTACATTGTGCACCTTAGACTTAAGGTCTCTCTCTCTTTTTTTTTAAAGATTTATTTATTTATACAAGAACCGGGGTACAGGCAATATATGCAGGAGGGTGAGAGTATTCATCAGGGACAGAATGGGGAACAGAACAGGCAGATCTGCTGAAATACACTGCCGAGGGGAGCAGTGGGCGAGACAGGAGAGGTCTGTCACACCATGTGGGTATCTCCACGGCTGACGGGGATCAAACTGGCACTTCAGAGGCTTCGGACAGTTTCATGGCGGTGCGCTTAACTGCCTGTGCCACCAGGGAGGACCCTAGACTTACCTGTCTTTACATTGTTGGAAACTCCATTCATTTAGCTGCTGTGTGTAACAGTTCCATTGTATGAGCAAAACCCAGTTAATTTATTCATTTTACTGTTGATGGATACAGGTTGTTTCCAGGGAGATAGTCTCAGTTACATGATTCTTAAAAAGTTATCACACAGAAACCATGATCCTGGATGTTCACATTTTTTTAATGGAACTTAATTCATCATATGTGCAATGATACTTATCAACTGTCATGCATGAGCTAGGTTAAAATGCTTACTAGTAATAATACCTGTGTTCTGTTTATTAATAAAATGTTTTAATATGTAAAACATACCAGCCAAATCATAGTGCATTTCTAAAAATACTCTCCTTACCAAAAATAGCATTGAAACAGTTGTATCAGTGATGGAAAGCATAGTTTTATAATATTTTCCACTTCTGGCAGTAATAAAAACCGTGTTTTAAATAGTTATGGGCCTCCCCTGGTGGTGCAGCAGTTGAGCGCTGGGATGTGAAGCTGCCCGCAGTGTCTGCAGCGCCGGTTCAATCCCCGGCCACCAGCGAGGGTCCCACATGGCGCGCAGACCTCTCCTGCCCACCCGCTGCTCCCCTCAGCAGTGTACTTCGTCAAGTCTGCCTGTTCTGTTCCCTGCTCTGGCTCTGGTGAATTCTCTCACCCTCCCGTGCTTCTGACTACCCAGTGCTTGTATAAATAAATAAATAAATCTTTTTAAATAAATAGTTATGCAAAATAGTTACTTGCAAGTTGAAAACAGTAAATTGATTAATTAAAGCTGTCAGATACAAACCTGTTTGCTTTCCTTTTTTGCTCTGAATTCATATGGATAAGATTCTGTTTCCTCTTTCACTTTGACCTTTACCTTGCATTGTTATTTGTAGCATAAGTCACAATTATTAATAATAAACAAGAGGACAACATCCAGTTGGTTGTCACTCAAGCCAAATTTATGTGTCCCAGTGTTCCAAAACATACTCTCTTATGGTTCTGGTTCCCCATCCTAATGGAGATTAACCCATGGCAGTCTACACACTATAGATTTCTTCTGTATTTAATCATTTATGTTATTAAATTATCCATACAATTGATTGTCCACACATGGGGCATATGTCAGAAGGTACTGGAACACTTAATAATTATGCTGCGGCAATAGACAAAAAATCTGGCACCCCTCTTGACTAATTAAGAAGTATGATTATCCTAATTTTGTATGTAGCATGAATTATGAAAAGTCTGTGGTCATAGAAACAACTGTATTTAAGTACATTAAGTATATTTCAAATCTGTAATCAGCGTCTAAAACAAATTTCGGGCCTCCCCGGTGGCGCAGCGGTTGAGCGCTGGCTTGCGAAGCTGCCCGCGGCCTCTGCGGCGCTGGTTCAATCCCTGGCTGCTCCCCGGCCACTGGAGGAGGGTCCCACATGGCGCGCAGACCTCCCCTGCCGCCCGCTGCTCCCCTCAGCAGTGTACTTCGGTCCTTCTGCCTGCTCTGCTCCCTGCTCTGGCTCTGGTGAATTCTCTCACCCTCCCGCGCTTCTGACTGTACCCAGTGCACTTATAAACAAACATACAAACAAACAAACAAATAAATAAAACATGCCTCTATTTAAAAAAAAATAAAATAAAATAAAACAAATTTCATCTTTTGATTTGTTATTTGAAAAATAAGTTTTGTAAAAATATTTGAAAAACTTGTATTTTTTTTCCATCAGGACGATCGTTTAAGAGAACCTCTGCAAAAGCTGAAACTGGCTGTTAGCAACGTCATGCCTGAACAGCTGTTTAAATACCAGGAAGACTGCCAGGCTCGCAGTCAAGCTAAGTGTGCCAAGTGCGTCCCTCTTCTGTTGGGGCTGGCTCCCTCTTTTGAGAAACACTTGTAGCTGTTAGGTATTAGTCTTAAGTGGACTTCCATCACCAAGCAGAACATGCCCCACTGAATTGGTATAATTCAGTATTTTCTAAATGACAGTCACTTCTCATTCAATTAATTTGGGGTCAGAAGAAAAGGTCTGTTGATTTAGTGTATGTGGATGTGTTCAAGGCAAGAGCCAGCCCTGGCCATACTGTTCACATTTTGATCAGTTTGACTAAACTGAGATTGTTCATAAATACGTTGTGAACTAAAAGATTAGTGTTCATGACTCATGTTATAGTTTGAAGGATTTATTTAGCAAACTGCTTTATAACACATTTCAAATTCAGAGAACTATGTAGAAAGATAGATTTCCTCTTTACCCTCTCATTTGAGTTCACATTCCATTCACTTAGGTAATTGAACAAGTGTCTATGGATTATATTATAGGTAATGTTGGTTTAAAGCTCTGCTTCATAACGGGTTTTTTATTTCTAGGTTGCAAACAGATGAAGAACGAGAAAAAAATGGATCCGAGGAAGATGATGATGAAAAGCCTGGGAAACGTGTCATAGGACCAAGAAAGAAATTCCACTGGGATGACACCATTAGGTAAAATTTAACAAAAGTCTTCACTTTTAACCAAATAGAACATGCGAAAGTAAGATTCTTATAAAAAGAATCTTTGGTAAATGGTAGATTAGATTGGAAGCAAACGAAAATTAGTACATAGGAAAAATTTATTCAAGAGAAAGTTTGGTCCTAATATCCTTGGAGTACAATCAATTATATTTTCAAATACCATTTTTTATAAGCTAATCTTCTAGTTATTGAATAAATTATACTGGTCACAGAAGGTGAAGTACTTGATACACTTTTGTAATCAGTCATGTTCCTACCAGTCTTCTGTACCCCTGGCAGGGGGTATAGGGACTCTCCCTTTCAGTACTAGGTGCCTAGACTAAAGGTGTCAAAGGAAATTGTTTCATATTGGGGACTCACCTGTAGTGCTATGAATGATGTATTAAAAATTATCTCGTCATCTTCTGAATCCTTCCCATAATATACTTTATTATTGCTGTCGGATTTATGTGCTTTAACAACCTTAATTTTCTATAATTGTGCAGTCAGATGTATATATAAATATGTATTTTTAATCTGTTTAGAACTTTGTTATGTAACCTTGTTGAAATCAAATTGGGATGCTATGAGTTAGAGCCAAATAAAAGCCAGTCTGCTGAGGATTATCTTAAATCTTTTATGGAGACAGAGGTGAAACCATTGTGGCCTAAGGGCTGGATGCAGGCAAGGTAAGAAACACAACATCCTAGATTTTATTTTACTTTCTTATGTTGCTGTTATTAAAGATGTGTGTATATGCACATGATACTCATTTTGCTAAGATTCTAATGTGTTTGAGATTGTACAAGTTATCGCAAATGATCTCTGCTTTGAAAGCTTCAAGCACTTAAAAGACAAAACAGCGATTTTTTTTTTTTTTTTAATTTCACCGACCACTTTTTTTTTTTTGCACTTGAATTTGCTAACAGAAAAAGTGGGCAAGGAGGGGGAGATAGTTTATGGACTTTGGGAAGGGAACGCCATATATTTATATCATGAAAATAAGAAACTGAATACAAGGTTTAGAGCCTAAGAAAAAGGTTCTATTGAAAATGGACACTGTAAAGTGATATCTCACAAAGAAGAGTAGCCCTGTTTAAAGTTTAGAATTAAATGAAGAATGTTAATAAACTTGGCTACCTCAACCTGTCATCTTATTGTGTTCAATCTTAAGTCATCACAAAAAGTGTGTTGCTCTCTTAAAAGATATTTAAATAAATGGAGATGATATAAAATTTCCCATAAAAGTAGATTATTGAATTTACTGTTCATTACAACTTTTACTTGGTAAATAAAATAACCTATTGAAAAATCAAATGATGAAGTGATTATCGTGTTATCTGCTATGAAAAAATAATTTTGCCTTTTTAATTCTTCCAGAATGCTTTTTAAGGAAAGCCGGAGTGTACATAATCATCTTACTTCTGCTCCGTGAGTAAACGCAAATTTCTTCACTGATTTTTTTATTCACATTATGTTATTTGGTAAACAAAATTCTGGGTGAAATAGGAGTTAAACATATATTTAGACAATCTCCATTATATCACCACTTTTAAAAAAAAGATCATTTTGTCTATTGACTGTTTAGACCATAGAACACATTTATCTATTAAATAGTTCTCAGACTTGGGGGCCTCCCCTGGTGGCACAGTGGTTGAGCGCTGAGTTTCGAGGCTGCCCGCAGCCTCTGCAGCGCCGGTTCATTCCCTGGCCGCCGGCGAGGGTCCCACAAAAAAAAACAACAAAAAACCCAATAAATAGTTCTCAGACTAGTTTCCAAAACCTGAATCTATCCATAAAGGAACACATTTTGGCCTGGCATCTTGTTGCAGGAGCCATATGCACAAGAAGGCTCTGGTGGTTTCCTTTTCGCTGGGCCTCTGCCCTGCACAGTGTCCTTTGTCATCCCCGCACAGTCACCTTCTACACAGGTAACCATAGTCTTGTGCTTTTCTCACCAGTTCCACACACATGCCTGCCCTGCCTTACTTTGCAGAGTGTTTTATTCCACAAAATTAACATGCTCTTCATGTCCTTCCCTTTGTTCAAAATTGGATGTTTCCATAGTGATGTGATTATTAAAGAAAGGTCTCATCCTGGCAGACAGTGGTAAAAAGGCAAGTTTGGGGGTGAATATTGGTTAACTACATATAAGTTTTATCTTTACCTACAACTTAGGGCTAAGTTTAGAATTGTAGTATTAAAGGTTAATAAAATTTTGAAGTAGGGGCCTCCCTAATGGCTCAGGGGGTTAAGTCTTAGCACTTCAAAGCTATCTGGCAACCACTGCAGCACAAGTTCGATCCCCAGCCAGGGAGCTGACCCACATGGCACAGCAGACCTCTCCTACCTCAATCCCCACTCCCCTCGGCAGTGTATTTCAGTAGATGTGCCTGTTCTGGTCCCCACTCTGTCTCTGGTGAATCCTCTCACACTGCCCCCCTGCACTTCTATCCTACATCCCAGCTCTTGTATGCATAAATAAATAATATAAATCTTTAAAAACTATATATAAAAGTAGCAAATTTCTCAAAAGTTCATAGGAAGAAAACCTTGTTAGTATTCAGAAATATATTGAGTTAGTTGTGGTTTTCAGTTCTTGCTAGTGTTTTTTTGAGCATAAATTTGAGGTAGTTTGTTTTCATGTAATATAGGTTTACTTTGTTGTAGGTGGTTTAGTTATCTCTGGGGGGAGGTGTGTGTGAGTGTGAATAACAATAGTATTTCTGTCCTTTAAATTTCATCTAGTTCAGGGCCTCCCCTGTGGCGCAGCGGGTTGAGCACCGCACTGTGAAGCTGTCCGCAGCCCCTGCAGCTCGGGTTTGATTCCCGGCCGGGCAGGGAGATTCCCACATGGTGTGGCAGACCTCTTCTGTCGCGCCCGCTGCTCCCCTCAGCAGTACTTTCGGTCTGTCCACCTGTTCTGCTCCCCATTCTCCTCTCACCCTCCCGCACCTCTGGCCTATACCCCAGCTATTGTATAAATAAAAAATTTTTTTTAATCTTTATTAAAAAATAAATAAATTTCATCTAGTTCTCAAATCACATATGCTTCACAATTCAACTATAAGTAATTTGTCCTTTATTCTGAAGCAGAAGTTTTCTTCCTTGCTCAGTATTGTGGCTAACTTTGTATGTTGTTTTGTACCAGAAAGTAGGAATCAATGGAAGAGTTGGGTCTGGAAGTCGTTTGTCCAGATGACCTTTACCAAAAGAATTTGAAATTTACTGTTGCCTTAATAAAGCTGTAGCTTGGCAGTTTTAATCAAGATACAGTTTTAATTGATGACATTTTTCACTAGTAAAATAGAAATATTCAGACAATGTGAGGTATTTCATTAGATTGTGAACTCTTTAATTATTCAGCAAACATTTAAGTATTTCCTCCTACTATGGAACCTGTGACCGTTTTTATCTCCAAAATTTTTCACACTTCTCGAAGATTCCAAGTTTCCACAGTATTTTTTCATGTCTTTTTGATGCTTTATTTGAATTTTTATATTTAAAATAATTTTCTTTAAAGAACAATAAATTTTAAGCAGTAAAAAAAAAAAACTGAAGATGTAATATAATCTCGAATGCCTCTCTAGTGCTAGTCAAGGTCCTATGACCAACTGCATGTGAAAAGCTTGAAGAAATTAATTCCCAAAATGTAAATGAATAAAAAGCAAGCATTTCTTTATTATTGTTTTGTATAGTATATGATTTTATACATGTGTGACATTAACATAAAGAAATATGACAGAAAAAAATAATTTTCTTTTAAAACTTGAGATTTTAAGGCTAACATTTTAAATAAAACTCTTGGGATAAATTAGTCCAAAAATTGGAATCTCCAAAGGCTAACATTTTAAATAAAAACTTGAGATTTTATTTTGTTTTTTAAATATTATCTTAAACTACTTGGCATGGTTTAATTTGAACTTGAAGTTTGCATTTACATTTAATTAAAAAAACTTGTTCTGCATTTCATATTTTACTAATGGTTTAGTCTTTCTACTAGTAAATTGAAATTGGGGGTAATGTAGCTGTTCATATATAAACTGAAGACTTAAACATAATTCCTTCCTTCAAAGAGCTTTCCAAGTAGCAAAACAAATTATTTACCCTGTAAGATTATATAATTTCCTCATAAATGATCTAAATACTATTGAAACGGCCTTCTATTTAATCTTTTGTCTTAGGGCAAAGAAAAAGGTGATTCCTGCACCTAAACCCAAAGTGAAGGTAAGAATTGAACGGAGTCATAATTGTCACAATTGGTAAATGATGAAATGCATTTTTCGTGTAAAAAGTTCCTGTGTTGTTTGTCATAGATCTGTTTTGGTACTGCTATACTTTTAAGTAAACATGAGTTTACAACCTGGAAATACAGCACATATGAGGAAGTAAGTTTCTGTGAGTGAGAGTCAGCAGAAGCAACCAACAAAGTTAGATTTATTTAATTTAGAGCATAAAAAGTTGAACTAAAATATTTTTAATATTTAAATTAGAAGAGTGGTTAAAAAATTATATAAAAGTGAATGAAACAATTGAAAGAGAGCCAAAAAATAATCTTTAGAATGGAAACTATAATTATTTGAAATTAAAATTGTAATGAGGACCATACCCTATAGATTTTAGATTTTTCCCATCACTTATATCTGTTTGACTAGGTGTTTCTTTGCTCGAGGTTATGGTCAGAAGGTCAATATTGTTATTTTGACTTTCTTAACTTGTTATGTTAGAGGTTCTTTGAATACAAAGTAAACAGTTCTCTTAGTTTTTTAGTAACCTACCTTGTCTTCTAATCCAAATAATATTGAGTCAATATTTTATTAAATTCTGTTGAGTTCATGTGCTTTGTTTTGACATGTGGCTCTGATTTTGCTAGAATATTAAACTTTTAGTCCCATCTAATAACGGGTTGGTTAAATTTTGATGTCTATTCAAACATGATTAATTTAGCAGAACTCAAATAATGAATGTGTAGGGATGGTATAGAGAAATTGCCCATCTTGGGCCTCCCTGGTGGAGCAGTGGGTTGAGCGCAGCACTGTGAAGCTGTCCACAGCCTCAGTAGTGCAGATTCGATTCCGGCCTGTTAGCCGGTGAGAATCCTACAGGGTGCAGCAGACCTCTCACGCCCACTGCTCCCCTCAGCAATGTTTTTCTGTCGTCTGCCTGTTCTGCTCCCTACTAGTCTGGTGAATCCTCTCACCCTCCCTTGTATATGGCCAGTACCCCTGCTCTTGTATAAAAATAAATAAATCTTTAAAAAAGAGAGAGATATTACCCATCTTGTTTATTTCTCTGTGATTAAGTTACTTTTCCTTTTTCCAAAATGAAAAAATAATGTTGCCAATTTGGTTTTGTCTTACCCTGCTAAGTTACCTTTTTTTTAGTTATTGAAAAAAATCTCAGGGCCTCCCCGGTGGCGCAGCAGTTGAGCGCTGGGTTGCGAAGCTGCCCGCAGCCTCCGCAGCGCCGGTTTGATCCCCAGTTGCTCCCCGGCCACCAGAGGAGGGTCCCACATGGCGTGCAGACCTCTCCTGCCGCCCGCTGCTCCCCTCAGCAGTGTACTTCGGTCCTTCTGCCTGCTCTGCTCCCCGCTCTGGCTCTGGTGAATTCTCTCACTCTCCTGTGCTTCTGACTGTACCCAGTGTTTGTATGAATAAATAAATAAATCTTTAAAAAAAAAATCTCAAATACCTTTTTTTTTTAGTTAGTAAAAGAAATCCTTATAGTAGAAGTACACACAATACAAAAAATAAAGAGAAAAGTTAAAGTATCCAGGCATTTCTGCTTACTCAGAGAAAAATGTTCTTAACTTTCTGGTATGCAGCCTCCTTCCCTTCTTCCGGATCTCTCTTCCTGGCCCCCTCTGTCTATCCATTTGTCCAGCCAATAAATTTGCAATTTATTCAGATTGAATTACTATTTACATAATGTAAGTTACTATTTACATAATTGAATTGCTATTTACATAAATGCCATAATTTGCTTTTTTGATTCAAAAATATATCCTGAACAAATTTCTCTGACTCTAAATCTATCCAGTTCTCTCTTGGGTGGATTTGTTATTTATGTAAATAAAAATACTATTATTAAAAAATGGTACTTAAAGCAGCAGGTTTATGTTGCTATCGCTGTCGGTATTACCCACCCTTTGTGTCTGTACTTTTTACAGTGATGAAATTTTCACTAGTCATATAATTGGATGACATGTCAAAACAAATGTGTCTCATCTGCATTTGCCCATTCATCTTAGTGGGCAACTTTGATCTTATGTGGTTCCCTCACAGACTTCTGAGAGCCAGTGAGGTTCGCAAGTAGCCTTTTAGAATAGAAGCTTTGAACAAGGAAGGTAGAATATAACAGTAGTCTTAACAGCTTATTTATTACTATAATACCTTAAAAGGTGACCATAAAGATTTTTCCTCTCCATTCTTTTCCCACGGTCATTGTGTAAATCACTATGTAACATAAGACATTGAATTTGGGTTTATTTGGGTTGGTTTGTTTTGAAGAAACTTTGAAATAATATTGATGTAATAATTCTTTTTTTAACCTTAGAAATGAAACAGATCACATACTCCATATTTTCCTTTTAGAGAAAAGTTACTTTTCAGTTCCTTTGCTCTTTGAATATTTTAAGCTGTGTGCTCTAATTTTATCTCTTCCTTAAATTTTAAGGATATTGACTTTTTTGGGGGGAAACAGACAATATTCTCTTAAGTGTTAAGAATTTTAGTTCCTCACGCCCTTGTTTTTTTAGTATAGTGCCTTCCTTTTAGTGGACAGTAAATATATGTTAAATGAATCTACAAATTACTTCTGTTTCTGGGAAGCAGAGGGAGGAGGAAGCCAAATGGACTATGGTAGAGGTGGGTGGGTGTGGTGGGTGTGATTTGGCAGCATAATATTTAAAAATGAATTATTGTATCTTTAGCTAAGTTTGTCTCAAAAAAGTACAAAACTTCTGCCATAATGACTAGAAGCCATACTTTACATTTGCTTACATTGAATCATCTGCCAGCGTGAGTACCAGTTTCTCCATGTACTGGCAATGGGTGGCTGCAGGATAGGACACACAAAGAGGCAGAAAGGTAAGAAAGCAGAAAGAAGGTTGGGTAGATTCTTAAGACAGAAGCAAACTTTCTCTTAGGTATAAGGAGACTGAAGAGAAAACTGTCTCTGAACAGATGAATTTGCAATAGGATCAAAATCTGACACAGGTGTGCAGAGGGTTGGGGCATCAGCAGTGTATTGATAGTACGTGAATGTTCCTTTAGTGTGCTCTCAAGCCGTCTTCTTAAAATGACTTCCTAAGGTGTGACCACCATGCATGATCGATACTTTGTTAGGAGGGCAGTTCAGTCAAGAGCTCTGCTCTCTCAAAAATGATTGTGGTTTTGCAGTCTCTAAAGATTTCCAGTAAATTTCAGTCATCAAGAGAGTTTCTTAGTCCTTTAAAAACATTTTTTAAATTTTTTTCTTTATTAATCATTTATTTTCTTTCCAATGTAATGCTGTTTGTGCCAGGACTGTAGTCCAAAAAAGGACCAGAAAACTCCGGCATCCATAGTGGCTTCCGTTGGGGGTCCTTCCACAAGCTCTAGCACGTCAGCTGTGGCTTCCACCAGTTCGAGCTCTACGCCAGCCCAGGAGACCATCTGCCTCGATGACTCACCTGACGAAGACCTTTCTTTCCATCCGCCTGCGCTGGAGCTCGTGTCTGAAGCTTTAGCTGTGATCAACAATGGGAACAAGGGCCCTCCAGCTGGCTCCAGGATAAACATGCCAACGGCAAAACCTCGTCCAGGACTAAGAGAAGAAAAATTAGCAAGTATCATGAGTAAGCTGCCATTGGCTACTCCTAAAAAACTAGATTCTACTCAGACTGCACATTCATCAAGTCTTATTGCTGGTCATACAGGGCCAGTACCAAAGAAACCCCAAGATTTAGCTCATACTGGCATTTCTTCAGGCCTTATTGCTGGTTCTTCAATTCAGAACCCAAAAGTTTCCTTAGAACCTTTGCCAGCCAGGCTACTTCAACAAGGACTACAGAGGTCAAGCCAGATTCACGCTTCTTCCTCTGCACAGACCCATGTCTCCTCTTCTTCCCAAGCCCAAGTTGCTGCCTCCTCTCACGCCCTGGGAACATCAGAGGCTCAAGATGCTTCTTCATTAACACAAGTAACAAAGGTGCACCAGCATTCAGCTGTCCAACAAAACTATGTGTCTCCATTACAAGCAACCATTAGTAAATCACAGACCAACCCAGTGGTGAAATTAAGTAATAATCCCCAACTTTCCTGTTCATCCCCACTTATTAAGACTTCAGATAAGCCACTCATGTACCGCCTTCCTTTATCCACTCCCTCACCTGGAAATGGTTCTCAAGGGTCCCACCCCCTGGTTTCTAGGACAGCACCCAGCACCACTACCTCCAGTAACTATTTAGCCAAGGCTATGGTGTCACAAATCTCCACGCAGGGTTTCAAATCTCCCTTCTCAATGACTGCAACCCCCAAACTTGCCGCGTCTCCAAAACCTGCCACATCTCCTAAACCCCTGCCCTCATCTAAGCCTTCAGCCTCACCCAAGCCCTCTCTGTCAGCTAAGCCTTCAGTATCAACTAAACTTATTTCTAAATCGGCCCCAACTCCCAAGCCTACTCTGTCCCCCAGCTCTTCCAGCCCAAATGCACTAGTAGCCCAGAGTAGCCACTCCAGCAGTAACAGCACAGGCCACAAGCAACCCAGTGGGATAAATGTCAGCAGACAGTCTCCCACCTTGAATTTATTACCCTCCAGTCGCACTTCAGGCCTTCCGTCTACAAAAAATCTTCAGGCCCCTTCAAAGCTAACAAACTCATCATCCACTGGAACTGTTGGGAAGAATAGCTTGAGTGGAATTGCAATGAATGTACCTGCCAGCAGAGGTAGCAACCTTAACTCAAGCGGAGCAAGTAGGACTAGTCTGTCTGGGGGAACAGGAAGTGGAACACAGGGTGCTACTAAGCCGTTGTCTACTCCACATCGACCATCCTCTGCCTCAGGGTCTTCAGTGGTGACAGCCAGTGTGCAGGTATGTATGTCACAAACGTTCATGTGTTAAACTGTAAGATTGTGCCGTTTTTCTTGTGAGTCGATTTAATCAACTCAGTGCAATAGGTGGGTTGTTTGTAACAGGCCTGTGTTGTTTGTGAACACTCCTGATGGTAACATCATAGCCCTCGGGACCCCTGGGGGCAGGGTTTTTGTTGCCATGTGGGTCTGTTTTAAATACCACATGTGTGCTTTCAAAATTTTTAAAAAGCACAACTAATATGCATATTTAAAACTATATCTTATCAAAGTTCAGATCAAACTAGTGACTTCTGAGCTTCACTTCACCTGTCTCCTCTCTTCCCACCCTAGTCCCCTCTCTCCTGACAATTTTCTTATTTTTTTATTTAATCAAATTTATACATTCATGTTATTTCCCTTAACCGTTTGCTTTTTCAAATAAAATTTTTATTTTGCATGAATTTTGCACTTGTTCACACGTAATTCTTTGTCGAATTAGTGCGAGTCATCCTTTTATATCACAATCTCCCCATTTATGAGTTTTTAATTTAAATTTCTATCTCTCAGCCAGCAGGAGAACTTCACTCAAGGAATCTTTGCAAGAAAGATAACGTGAAAGATACTTTACTTTAGCTCTTGCACCTTTATCTGTGCTGTCACACCTGAATAGGTAGAGCCTGCTTGGGTCGCTGCCTCTCCAGGTTTTGCAAATACTGTTCCTCTGACCTTCCTTATTAATATTTATGTTTATCATAGATCAGTCTGAGGCCATTCTGGTTTGTTGTTCCCTTATATTTACTCTGACTCTCTGCCGAAATTCTAATAAGTTTTCTTTTTTCCTTGAAATTCAAGTGTTCCCCAGCCATGGCTAGGTTTGTCTAGTTTTCATTAATTTTATACCCAGAGCATGGTGCTATCTTTCAGTTAGGAATAGTATGTTGTTCTATTATGCATCGGGTTATTATTTCTGGCTCTTTTGGCCTAGGTTTTTGGGTGCTCTTATTACTGACATATTTCTTCTCTGGCTCCTATATCATCTTCTTTCATATTCATCATCGTTTTGCCACTTCTTTGTATTCTGAGACTTTCTCAGATTTGTCTCTCACAGTATTGATTTGGTTTCTTTAGCATTCTTCTTTTCTCTGAAATGGTTTTTACTTATTTCACAATATTTATGTTCACTGTAGACAAATTATTACTGTGTATCATAACCAGCTTTTTAAAAAATACATTTTATGATATGTTAGTGTTTATTTTCTTTGTCTATGAAAATATGACATTGATTTATGCAATTCTGTACAAGGAAATGCTCCTACTTTGCACTGCCTCCTGTTTCTCTCGTGGTGTTTGTCGGAGTTCCCTGCTATTCAGTACACTCTTAGGTGTTGCTATTCAATATACACTCAAAATCCAAATCACCCCTCTGCTGTCACTGTAGACTTAGCTGATAAATTTATTCCAAAATTCTAATATAGAAATAAATTTTATGTAACTGGTACTGCCTTAATTGAAATCTAGAATTAGTGAATATTTTATCTATATAATTTTACTTTCATCAGAAGTAAGAAAATAAAATCAAGCTGATATTAAGAGTTAAATGTTAAAATTTAAGTTACAAGTAAGGGCCAGGAGTTAGCCCACATTCCTGTTAATATTTTCTTAGTTAAAATGTTGGGTATTTTTGAAATCTTTAGTTTGATTATATTGAGAGAATTATAACAGAATGGCAGTCACCTGCCAGCCTTCTTTCTAGTGTCAGCTATTTTGAACTCTTAGCCATTTCTGTTTTTAATAAAAATGAATGGGAGACTCTTGATTTATCAATTTTTGTATTATCTTTTGTTTTCTCTTTATGAAAAATGAGGCTTTTAGCTCTCTTAGACCTATCCCATTTTCTTAAAAATATGACAACTCTTGATTAAATTCCATGACTATGTAAATACTGTGTTTGTTGAGTAGTATCATAAACCAGTTTCATTTACTTATAATTTTTTTACTTTTTTCCTGGAGTTAAAATTTATTTTTCACTTGCTTTGTTTTCTTTGAATTTAGGTTAACTCTTCATCCTCTGTCATCTCCAGCATCTATTGATTCTTTTTTTTTTTTCCTGGAAACCATCTTATATGATCATTTACATAGCCCCACGCACGCACGCACACAATAACCACACACACCCCCTTTACTTGTTTTGTCAGCAAGAAACCTACATGGCAAAATCTGTGCTTCAAAAACATAACTGCTTCCTCCTGGTTTGGAGACCTCAGTGTTCGTGCCTTATCTGACCACTTTTGTTTGGTTTTACTGGTTTGATGGGAAAGAACAACAATAATTGAATAAGGTTTTTTTGCCTCTTGTTGAATCTAAGCTTTTCTTTAGCATCTCACTGAAATCTTATTAGCTACCTTGTGGCCCTTATTCCTCTCCAGCATTTCAATACTAACAGTTACTCTATCTCTGCCTACAAAATGTATCTCCTGTCTGAGAGGGACCGTCAGCTGTGTGCTCATTTGCAGGGTGAAAATGACAGGTCCTTAGTTTAATGGAAGTTGAAATCCTTGGTTATTACCTTTACTGCTTTCTATTTGATAAACTTCTCACTTCTTTCTTGCCTTTCAAGTTACCGAATTTTTGTAAATCCTGTCTTTGCCACTTTATGATTTCCGAAGTAATTTATTCACTAAGCACATGTTTCTAAGGTGTTTAATATGTGCCAGGCACTCTTCTAGGTGCTGGGGAAATAAAGTGAACACCAAACTCAAGATCCTACTCTCTTTCAGAACGTATAGTCTAGAAAGGAAAATAAGCAAAACATTAATTTTAAAAAATATTTTAAGGGCTAATGAAAAATGAAAACAGACTAATATGGGGGTGTTAACATAGCTAAGGAAGTCAGGGAAGACTGCTTGGAGGAGGCAGCATTTAAGCTGGCGATTAAATGAACAAGAGCCAACCATAAGAGGGAGTAAATAGTCTAGGCAGGAGGGCTGGTATGTGTGAGATAGGAAAGACCGTGGCATGAAGGCCTGTTCAGCTGGACTGGGCAGAGGTGATGGGTAGGTCATAGGGCCAGAGGTGAACCAGAACCATGAGGTGGAGGACCTTGTGGGCCATGATAAAGAACTTGATTCTGTGTGTAATGGGAAGCTGTTCGAGGCTCTTTAGCCAGGGGAGTGGTATGGTCTGACTTGCATTTCAAAAGGTCATTCTGTATGTTTGGAGAGGGAACAGATGTACTCACCAAAATAAAGCTTGGTTTAAAAAAAATGCAGTGCTCACCACAGGAAGGGCAAGGTTCCCCTTCATATTTTCCTCTGAAATGAGATGTGAAGCTAGTGGAAACGATTTTGGATTATGGGGCATTATCCTGCTGCTTACCCACTTCATGTTAACAACTTGTGCTGTGTCTTCCAAGTAACATCAAGCGTGGGATACTCCACTTATGGAAGGTCTCTCCCCTCTAACAGGAGAAATGCCTGTGTAACATTTGGTTCATCTGGTGTAACATTTTACTTTTATGAACAAATAAAGGTGGATATGGGGAGTTTCTGAAAGTACAAAGTGTTAGACATTGATGGCATATTACTGTTTTAAAGACTTTTCTTTATCAGCAATTTTTAATGTTCCACACTAAAGGGCCTTACTTGGAGCGAGTTGGAGTGTGTGCCCTCTCTTACCCTGAGACTACAATAGAATTACGATTAAAAAGACGAAAACACTCTTGTTCATTTTTAAATCAATGTGGGATCCTTTCTATCCAAGATGCTTCAAAGTATTATTATTTCTAACTTAGTAATTCTTTCTGAATTACTTTCTGAATTTGTGTATCGAGATTGGCACAATAGAGGAAAGACAGGCAAATCCATAGACAGGTGTGAATATCAGGTGCTGACACTTTCTACTTAAATGCTGGAGGAAGCTATGGTTAAAAAAAAAATGAATGGTATATATGGTTATATGCTGACTTGTGAGCTCATCTTGTCCTTCATTTTATGATGCTTGAAACCAGGAAAGAATGAGACTTGATGGTAGCAATGAACATAGTGGGGCGGGGGTGGGGGGCAGGGGGCGGGGCTGAGAGATCGCTAAAGATAATGTGTTCAATTGCTAGGTGTGCAAGTTTCACATATCCAGATGGAATTACTCACTTAAGATGAGAGGTTAAAACTATGCATATACGTTTGAGAGATGACAAAGGAGATAGGAAAGGGGAGGCTATTGGAAAATGATGGGAAACCCCAGAACATTCTAGGGGGACATCCACCATTTTTTGCTTAGCAGTGACATGGACCATCAAGTGCATAGAGACATGTAATGCAGCATACATGTGTGGGGAAATCACATGTATTAACTAAGAAATAAGATAACCAGCACTTATTAATAGTAATGTTTACTGGTAGAAATGATCAACTCACAGAATAACTTGAAAACAGCTAACATTTATGATTGACTAAAATCTTCAAAGTAGTCCATTTTTCTTCACTAAATTTAGTTTTGTTTTGTTTTTTTGTTTTTTTTTTTTTTTTTTACATTTTAAAAGGACAGGTTTGTTAGAGAAAGGAAAAGGAAAAAGAGAAGCTCCTGCACAGTCATGGGCAAGCAGGAAGAACTGTAAAAGTTTTGTGTTGTGTTTTTTTTTTTTCCTGCCGGCCCTCCCTCTCTCCCCAGAACTATAAAAGTTTTAACCAAAGAAATTTAGAGTTGGTAAAATAAGGCTACGAAAGTAAACTCATAGTTGCAGAAACTACAATCTGTGATGCTGGGGAAGTTTCATTGTAACCTTTGATCATTACATGTAAAAAAGAAAAATGTCAAAATGGGAAAAACTTAATTGCTGTATAGAAAGTAGTTTAAAGATATTGAATTATCTTGAACGGGAATGTTTAAGTAATTTCTCAATGAAAGCTCGTCAGTGTTAGCATATTTTTTGATGTATTTTTCACACATCAAAACATTGGCATCAAAGCTTGAGGGTGGGGTATGTCGAAACACTCTGTGATTTACCTTTTACCATGGAGCATCTAAGTTCAGAAAAGTAGTGAAATGAAACCAGCTTTCAGGAGTTAAGGAAAGAAGAAATGAAGTGGCATTCAGTAAGTTTGACAATGAAAGGGACACAAATAACTCAGGTTGTTGCTAAGGAATACCAGCAGGCTTGTAAAAATAAACAAAGCGGTCTCTGTATATATATACAGAGAGGAAACCCAGAAAAGGTGCAGTACAAGTTGTTTGCCCCAGAAAGTTCTGCAGAGGTGGGATTTGTAGCAGAGTTCAGGTGGTTAACCTCTGAGAAAGAGTCAGGTAGGACTGATGATGAGGCATAACATCCAGATGGCCTCATCTCTCTCTGTGATAACCATGGAAATGAAGGATACTGAGTTAGGAGCTCTAGAAGCAGAATAGCCTGGAACAGCAACTGCAGGGATTGTGCCAGGAAAGATTATCAGACAAGTAGGAAGATTACCAAGCATTTTCAGAGGCCAAATTGAAACTGGAATTAATAACTTGTGGTTCAGATCTGGGGACTAGGAGCAAAAATGGAAAAGTAGGAATCTAAGGTAGAAATGAGTGGATTAAGAGTGAGTACATGTTGATATTGGCATTAAAATAACAGTATCTGGTGATAAATAGTTAAGTATAATCATATTTACAAAACCAACATTGATAGCTCTTTGAAATATATTTTTTTCTCAGTCAGTCTTCATTTCTGGCTCACAAAAGTTTCTGTTAGAGTAGATATAAGACACAGTATTGCACCCATGAGGATATTAAATAATTCAGGTTAAAGACTTGATTTCTTATGTATTTTGACCCCTGGTTTCTGCAGTCCACAGCAGGAGCATCATTATTGGCTAATGCCTCACCTCTGACTCTCATGACATCACCTTTGTCTGTAACAAATCAAAATGTGACTCCTTTTGGGATGCTGGGTGGCCTTGTTCCAGTGACCATGCCCTTCCAGTTTCCCTTGGAGCTACTTGGCTTTGGAGCGGACACAGCTGGAGTGACAACCACGTCGGGATCTACCTCAGCCGCTTTCCACCATAGCCTAACTCAGAGTAAGTGGGCTCTTCTCACAAAATGTATCTGATCGAGATTAGTCCAGTTGGAGTTAGTGAAGATGACAGAATTTTTTTTTAATCATTGCACTTTATTTCATCTATGTGTAAGTCCAACTGGATTCTGAGATCTCATTTACAGTTTTTAATAAGCCATCTATCTTTCTTTTAATGAAATTTTAATAATAGAAAACCAAGTGTGCTGGGTTATTTGCATACATAGGCATTTACAGATGCAATTTTTAAAAATTTATGTTAAGAAGGTCTTTGAAGTCAGGGTCTGTGCTTGCATTAGATAAACTATTTGCATTTTTGATCTAAGAGCTCAAATCTTCATTTTAAGAAGTTACTAACAGGTGTGTTTTCCTCTCAGATTTACTAAAGGGTTTACAACCAGGAGCTCAGCATGCAGCAACGCTTTCCCACTCACCTCTGCCTACACACTTACAGCAAACGTTTCATGGTAAGAAAACTACTGATTTCTTCAGCTCTTTATTTATATAGAGTTATAATGTGGATTCTCAGTCTCTTCTGAAAATAATGTGAATGGAATGACAGAGGGTAGAAAGCAAATTTTCGTGGCTGAATCCTCATTAACAACAAACTCCTTTTAAGAAAAGGGCATCAGTAAATGAGATCTTTCGTCATATGTAAAGAGCTGCATTTTGAATATGTTACATGTTCATGATCACAAAGAAAGGCCCATGGAACTGTATAAAATTCATGTCTAGCATTTATAATAGTTGATTAAAAATGTAAGTGCCAGATAGTCTTGTGACTACTGACATATATTAGCAAATTAATCCTTACAAGAAGCCTGTGAGTGAGGTAACAGCCTCCATTTTACACATCTGGAAACTGAGAAGTAAGCGCTTACCCAGGGTGATGCACTAGTGTTATATCTGAGAAACAAGCCCAGGAAGTCTGACTCCATAGCTTGTGTTCTTTTTTTTTTTTTAAGATTTATTTATTTATGCATATAAGAACTGGAGTACAAGCCAGAGGTGTGGGGGATGAGAGGATTCACCAGAGACAGTGGGGAACAGAACAAGCAGATTGAAATCTACTGCTGAGGGGAGCAGTGGGTGAGACAGGAGAGGTCTGCTGCTCCATGTGAGTATCTCCCTGGCTGGCTGGGGATTGAACTCATGCTACAGTGGCTACGGACAACCTCATAGGTTGCGTCTTAACCCTGTGCACCACCAGGGAAGCCCCATAGCTTGTATTCTTAACCATTAAACTTCTCTGCCACTTAGTGGTGTTAATATGGTCCAAACTGTAGACATTATACTGACAGTCCAACTAGATCTCTCTGAAATTAGATCGTGGACTCTGAACACAACACCTTGGCCTCCAGCTTCTTGCTCCTATCCACAGCTGACATCAGTAGACAGCTGATAGTGTAGTGAAGGCGAAGGCCATTTTCTGGATCTTTGAGCAGAAGTAACTATAGAGCTGCCCTCTTAGTTTGACTGGTGCCTTGCTGTTCTTTTTGGCCGCTGCATTTAAAATGATCTTTGGCCACATTTACGGCTGACCACAATGTGAAAACGGAGCTATGTAGCAATCTCCAGGCAACAGGCTGTAATTAACGGTCTAAAAGACCTAAGCGGTGAGCTGCCTGAGGTTTGCCCCTTGAGAGAATGGATATAATACCAAAGTTGTATAAATGGGAGACATAAAGTGGGTACCGATGGGGCCTCCCTGGTGGCACAAGGGTTTAGGTCTCAGCACCATGAAGCTATTAACAGCCATTGCAGCACAAGTTTATACCCAGCCAGGGAGCTGACCCACAAGGCACAGCAGACCTCTCCTGTCTCGCCTGCTGCCCCCCTCAGCAGTGTATTTCAGTAGACTACCTGTTCTGCTCCCCACTCTGTCTCTGGTGAATCCTCTCACCCCCCGCACCTCTGGCCTGTACCCCAGCTCTTATATGCATAAATAAATAAATCTTTAAAAAAAAAATGTGGGCATCTAGGTCAGCTATCCTGATCTTCCTGAACTCCCGGATTAGGTTTTAATGCTTAAGGAGGATTGCCCTGTAACTGAAGCAGTTCCACCCTTCGTTTTGGCAACGGTGTGATGTGGTGATACAGCTTCTGGCCAAGGCTTCTGGGGCAGATGAACCGTGCAGAATTAGATAAACAGGATTCCCATTTAACATGACCCTAGTTTTCCAACTTTTATATGAATAATCTTGCTGTCTGGGAAGCACCACTGTCCTGGAGGGAGAAAGAACATATGACTCTCAGTATTTTCCGAGTAATTGAAATGAAAAAGCTCACACCTTTTTATTTTAAAAGCATTTTAAAATATAAAACTCAAAATTTGAGTCAAGCTTGGAAGTCTGAATTCCAGCACTGCTATTTTGCGCAGTCTCTTAACTTCTTTCGCCATCACTTCTCTTGCTTGGAAACTGGACAAGATGATTTTAATAGGCTTCTTATGAGTATTTAATAAAAATTTTTTTAGCATGGTATCTAGTCCACAGTGTTAATTATCCAACATTAACTAGTCCAAAGCAGGAGTCTTGGTTTTCCATAAATGTCCAAATAGTAAATGTTCTAGGCTTTGTAGATCACAGAGTCTCTAGTGCAAATACTGAAGTTGGCCACTGAAAACTACCTTAGTCAATTTGTAACACTAGTGTGCCTGGGTCCCAATAAAGCTTTATTTATTTTCATTTAAAGGGGGGGCATATTTAGTCTTTGGACCAGAGTTTGCCACGCCCTAATCTTGAGAATCTCACAGTCCAGTTAATATGAATATTGTTAACAACTGAGTAACACACATTTCAACTGCACAGGTCCACTTACATGGGGACTTTTTCCTCTCCCTGGATACCAGAGATGTCAGTTAGTTGAATCTCTGGATGGGGAGCACACACACTCACACACTAATTTAATCCTTGTTGTTCAAGAGTCATCTGTATTTTATTTTTCTTGATTAACCAGAGCTGCTTTGAGTAAAATCACATTTGAAAACTACCTTACTATTTTGTTTATTTATACTTCAAATGGAATCATTTCTCTCACAATATGTAATATTACATTATAAAATGAAAAACCGTGTCCTTCAATATTGTCAACAATTATTTTAGTAACAGTTTGCTTGTATAACTTATGAAATGGCACCTTGTTTCATTGGTAAATCTTCTCTTTAATAATGGAAGCTTTCCATTATGTTTATGTAACGTAACTCTCACAAGTGGGCTTAGCAGTGTGACCTTTTTGTTCTCCCCCAGCCTTAAGATGTTAATTGCGATACAGCAGTATATCCCTCTTCAGGGCCTCCCTGGGGGCACAGGGGTTAAAGTCTCAGCACTGTCAAGCTATCACCAGCCAGGGAGCTGACCCACATATGGTGCTATCTCACCCGCTGCTCCCCTCAGCAGTGTATTTCAGTCGATCTGCCTGTTGTGCTCCTACTCTGTCTCTGGTGAATCCTGTCACCCCCAGCACCTTTGGCCTATACCCTAGTTCTTGTATGCATAAATAAATAAATCTTTTAAAAAAAAAGTTCCTCTTTACCTGTGGATTTCTACCATTCTCCCCCCACCCCCTTCTTTCTTTCAGACCTGGGGTGGGGAAGTCAGTGGGTGGGTATTTTCCTTGCTATGACAATGGCTCCTTAGAGACTTTCTATTTTCAGCACTCATGGTCATGGGTTCTGCTTTTTCTAGGAATCATCTTTTTCTCAACTCTTCCAGTTTTATATTTAAATTGCCTAAGGTTTAAATTGAGTCATCATCATTTTCCCTGTAAAAGTTAACTAGCCACATGTAAAAATAGAAACCTTTCCAGTAGTAGATTTTCCTGTCACAACTGTTGCCAGATTAGGACCAAAACACAGACTCAGCTGTTTTTTTCACTACATTTGTGTTCATTTACTTAAATACTTGAGAACTATCGAATGCTATGTCACAATATGGAATTTAATTTCACTTGCAGGAAAATGGAATTCTTTGTCTTCTAAAGGAATTAAAAGATGGGGTAGTCCTTTGAAGGTGGAGAGTAGGTCTTTTGTTTATAATCCTCACTGTTTTTGACACAACTGGCTATGAGACTGGTGATACTTGTTGAAATAATATGTGTGGGATACTGGGCTCATTGCCATTTGAGATAAGAGGATCATTCTGATGAGTTTTTATCACCTTCATGATTTTCTCACCCCTCTGAATACTGTAGCAGGTAAGATACTAAAGGTTATCTTTTTAGCAGTGTCACCCACATGAAAATTTAAAAAATGTGTTGTTCTTATTGCTTTGTTTTTCTTACCTATTTTTTATAACAGGCTGACCCATTCCAATAAAATATCTCTTTTTTCAGATGGAGGCCAAAGTAAAGGGGACACTAAATTACCACGGAAATCTCAGTGACACCCCAGCAAGCCAAGGAGATGAGACACTCAGCTGGCTGATGGAGTCTCCCTGATGGGAAGTACTGTGTGGTCATAGGGCTGCTGTTCTGTCAATGTTTACATTCTCGTCCCAAGCACTGTGGTGAGGAGGAAAAAAGAAAAGAAAACATACTTGAGTAAAGCCAGGTGCAGGAGGAAGAAATGCTTTCATGCAAAGTTAGTGACCTTTGGTCTCTTCTAAAGAAAGACAGAGTTACCATTTTAACTGACTTGAAAAAGACTCAGTTGTCAAACCCACAGAAGTACAAATTTGATTTTTCCCCGGGAGAGGTAGAAGAAATTGAGGATTTGGGTAAACTCCATCCATCTTGGGGGTTGGATCTGAACACTTGTAGAAGGAATTGCATAATAAAAGACGAGATATCTGGAATTAGGCCAGTTTGTCAGGAATAACAATCATGTCTATTTGAATGGACTATGCAGCAAATTTACCACAAAAAAATTAATGACCCTATGTCTGATACAGACAGTAACAGAAAATACTGTACCCTCAGAAATCCTGAGCAAACTTGAATCTTCTCCAGTGTGTAGCAACTCCCCGTGTAAATCAGTGGACTAAAGATGCTTCAGGAAAGTTATTTTAGCACAGTGATATATATTATTAAATCATGGAGATTTTTAAAAGTCAAGAAATTGAGCCTGTTGTTGTTAACAGATGAAACTTAGATGTCGCCTTTTTGTAAAAGGGTCAATTTCATCTTCCATTCAGAAGCAGGTACTTCACTCTCTTCTTCAGGTGATTTGTGCATCTGTATTGACTGGTTAATTCTTATTTCCATTCTTGATGTTAAAATGTGATTGTGTTCACATTTTTCTCTTGAGAAATAGGGATCTTTGATGTAGGGCTGCAGCTTTGGTGCTCTTAGCCCTTGAAGGCCTACCAATATGAACTGTAAATATCCCCCGACTTCACCTCAGTTCACAACCTCTCCTGCTGTTCTTTTAGCTAGCGGTACTTCAGGTGATATTAACTATTGATAGACACAGGTATAAGTGTATATTACATATGCTTCTTTCAAATGGCATATATATATATATTTTTGCAATTTTTAAGATGGTATTTTAAAGGGAGGAATTACATTAGGATCATTATGTGTACAAGGAATTATTTTTTATAACAATCAGTGTATTTTTACTCCCTGTATCCAGTATAGTGAAATTGGTTTGGAGCATTTGGGATCTTAAAGCTTTACTAATTCTTACTGAGAGTGTTGACATGTGAGTAAACCTGCGCATTGGACTCCTTGGTTCCTACAGCTTCCTTATGCAAATAGGATGTTCAACAAAGGATGTTGAAGAAATTTATTCACTTTGAATACATTTTATTTAAATATTTTTTGCCTCATCATTGTTCTAGATTCTCCCCCTTTCTCCTCGTTCCCCCTCCATCCCCTTCCTCAATATTTAGACTTCTTAGGCTGCAGGACACTTTCAAACTGTACCCAAGAAAAGTGGAAACTTGGTCCATTTCTAATGACAGACTCCCCTAAAAACAGCATCAGATTGGTAGTAGCAAGATTTCTTACATGTTTTTTCATTACCAATCTCCCTGAAGCATTAAGATTATTAAAGAAAGATATCAACTGGGTCCTTTTTTCCTTTTATGAACAAAAGTCCCAAATAACTTATGGGAGTGTGAATAAATTACCACAGATCTGCATGCCTGTGTTTTGACTTCAGTCACATTGGCTTCCTTTCATAGCAAAAAAAGTTAGTAAGTAAAGAAAACTTTTAATTCCAAGAATTTGTAAGGGAAAAGATTATTTAAAAGGAATTACTGATATAATACTTGCCTCTAAGAATTTAGTTTACCAGTAAAGCAAGTAAGAACGTTGTTATCAACCCCGACAGATATTTTGGAATGTTGCAGAGAGGTTTGACTTGACTTGGCTGTTTGATTAAAATTTGTTTTTTTTGATTAGTGAAACTTACCTGATTCTTGTTATTCCACTGTAATATACCTCTTGCTTTTATCCAATTTGGAGAGAGGAGGAAGTCTTGGCTAAAGCTATGGAGGAATTTTCTTTGGGAAAGCTAGCCTTTGTATTCACTTCCCCATCCCTGAAGAGAAATCAGAGTGCACATGAATCTCTTCTTACTGATAACAGTGTGTGTCTTCCTCTCTCGGTGTGTATGTGTCTGTACACATATATGCATTTATATATACATTCATTATTAAAGTCAAGAAGTAACCGTTCTAATTTCTTAAATCCATCAGTTCTGAATCATGCCGGGAGAAGACCCAGCCTGACTCTTTATTGTCACTAAAGAAGAAAAGGATTATCATTTCTTCCCCTCAGTGTCATTTTATGCCTAACCAGTAAAAATAATCTGAAGGCCCTTGGGTTTGAAAAGTTCACATACATGGAGATTCTATTCTGTTCTCTGTGGTCTTGATTCTTTGAGGGCGGCTGCCAGATCCCCACCCCAACCCCACATGCACATTTTCATGTCTGACTTACTTGCATTTCAATCAAGACAGCACTTTTATGTTGTAGAAATTAAACAGACATCCTTATATTCTTAATAGATGAGTATGATCAAAGCGTTCCTACATGTAAATACAAAACTGTTTCTTTTCTAGATCATGACATTGAAAAAGGTGTCCATACTTTATGGTCACCTATCTTTATAGTTTTTCTAACTAAAAACAAACATATAAATTGGTTATTTTTTAGCACAGAGACTTGTGAACCATACAGTATTTTTGCACTTAAAAGTCAAATTATGTTATTTTTTAAAATGGTGAGTAATTGGAAAGGATATAGAGCATTGTGTATTTCTGAAGAGCATTAGCAACATCCCAATGCAAAATTAATCAGCACACTTAATTATATCCCAGTCAGTGGGATTCTTGATTCAGGAAGATTAAGCTGTTTGTTTTCAATTGTCTTGTGTTTTAAATTGCCTTCACTGATGTGTAAGCTGTTACTGTACATACCAGTTAATCCTCAGTATTCACAAGCAATAATGGTCAGCAGAGTTGTCTTCAGAGATAGCAGTGCTGAGCCTCAGTTGGAGACTGTTTTTGGGAGCAAAGTGTCAAGCTCATTCAGAGCCCCCAGAAAAAGTGCAAGCAATAATTTCCATTAAAAGGTGATTATAATTCTTTCTCATATGCTTCTGAGATCAGAGGGTAAAGGAAGTCATGATTTTAACAGCCTAAAGAAAAAGGTTTGGGGAAAGGAAGTTAATCTGAAGTCTCAAAATCTTGATGTTTGAGGAAATTGGAGGAGTGTGTCAGTACATTGTTTCATGCCTACCACCCCTTTGATGGATGTCGTTAGCCCAAATTACAGTTTTTATATCACAGAAGTTGAGTAGGGTTTACTGTATCACCAAGGTAAGAGGAAGAACCGGGCACATAACATGTTTTTGAATACTGTGGGTTTGACACCTGTTTAAAAATTTATTAGAAAAGATTTTTAACCCAGGATTTTTTTCCCAAAGCAGATCTAAATTGTTTACTACCCAGGGTTGGAAAGGGCAGCCACCTCTAGTCTTTCTTCTCTGGTGCCCTCTACCACACCCCTTTCCACCTCTACTTGGTTCAAGACATTTTCTGAAATGGAAATTCTACTGTTATTCAAACTGCCATTGATTATGAGAACTCTATGTCCCTTGGGATCATCTCTTAGAACTCCAGTTATCATGTTTGCTGCTACATTTGTAAGATGAAATTTGCCTGTATTGGTCGACTTTAATTTACAGTTCTTTTATTTCTAGATGGTTTTGTCATAAATTTGACCCGTGTATAGAATTAGGATACTTTGTTTTAGGAGTGTACCATAAAAAGCACACTGGTCCCTGTATTCTTTTTATCATCTAGGTTTTATGTTTGATTCTTTTGTTTGTTGGTGTTTGTTTTATTTTGTTTTAAATTAGAGATAGGAAGAGTGAGAATAATCTATCATCAGGCCAAACTTGAGAACTTTCCCTGTGCTTCAGCACGAGTTTCTGCTGACCTTATGTTCTCAAAAAGGGCACTTTTACTTTTTATTGTGCATGTATGATTGTTTTTTTGTTTTGTCTTGTTTTTTGCTGGGGGGCTTTTGTTTTTATAATAATGAAGCAGAAGAAAAATGCAGTAGTAGGTAAATGACTCATTACAAATATGTTATGCAATTTTATTTTATAAAATGTAGGGAGAAGGAGAAAAGTTTAACTCTGTAAATCATTTCTTAGCTCTGATAAAATTCTTATATTGCGCCTCTAAAACATGTTCAATTCAGGCCTTTGTCTTTGTTAAGTGCCTTTTTTTTTTTTTTCCTTTCTTTTCCCCCTTCTTTTGAAACTGTTCTCAGATATTTTAAAGTACAGGCTAATAAGTCAGGGGATTCAGGAGGAAGAATCACAAACTTGCCAACGTCATGTCATGCTGTAATGTTCTTCCTTTATTTATATGTATATGGATATATGTGTAAGAAGCATACATACATATATATGTACATATATATGTATACATATGTAATATATATAAAAACTAGTAGCTGCTGTACCATTGCATCCTTTCCCAAGAGCCCCCTCCCCCTTCAATGTTTGCAAAACTTCTGCCTTGTTTATTCCATTGCTTTTAGTGGATTCAAGTGGGTGGATTGGGAAATTGTTTTTTTAACAAGATGCTGTCATCCCCCTTTGAATATCTGTTTGTAGAAGTTAACAAAAAAATACATATATATATAATAAGTCAGTTATTACAAGTAAAATAAATTTAGTAGACTCTGACTATTCCTGGATGTAATCCACTGCTCTGTGCCCTTCAAACGCGGCATCAGTACTATTGGAGAAAGCATTGGAATAACAAGAGTCTGTTGTGGGTCAAGTTGTTAAGGTGCACTGTGGCAGGCGAGACTAAGGATTCTGGGAGCGCTACCATTAGAAGCATGGTGGTGTATCTGAATAAGTTTTGAAGGAAGTTAGCAACTTTGTCAACATTAAAAAGGTGTCATATTCTCTTCTGGGAAATGATTTTTGTAGAATTCATATAGCTGCATATACATCAAAAGGCTTATAAAGTTACAAGTAACAAGACTTCAGATACTGAGGAAACACTCATATGACCTGTAACATTCTCGAGACATCTTCAGTTTTCTTTTTATTTGCCTGCTAATTTGACTTAATCTGTTTTTATGGTCATTTAGATTTCTCCCTTGACCAAACTAATAATTTTCAGTATCTAATACTTATCTGTTTCTTGTGAAAAGAAAACAGATGTGATGTATTAAGGGACACTAAGTTGTAACAATCTTCAAAACCCCATTCAAATACATCTAATAAGTGCCCCCTTTTAAGTATGTTTTAATTGGGAAGAGGAAACTGGTGACTAAAGAGAAAGCAGAGGCTCCTGGTAATGGTACCTGATAGCAGCTGTTGCCAGGTGGCCTTAGTCCGGTTGTTTGTTCTTCTTGAATCACTATGTTGAGGGGGAACACCATTTAACCTTTGTGCCTGAGATTACCCATTAGAAAATTGGGTATAATAATGTTCACCTACCTCCCAGGGATATCAGAGATTTTTCTCTTTCAAAAATATTTTGATTTTTTTTCTAAAATGTCCTATATAATTAAACATAGTTTTATCACCGTCCTGCAGAGGCTAAAAATATTTCCCTATGATGGGCATGAAAAGCATCGTATGATTTTTAAAATTTAAAAACAAATGACTGGAATTATAATTTAGATGCACATTTGTTTTTTACACGTTATATTTGGTGGGATAAAATGGTTAGTTTGGAGTCAGTAAGTGGGGGAGGGGATAACACTAAGTTTCTTAACTCTAAGTAGATTTTTAAACTTTTTATGGTGTTATTACGTGTGTGATTTTTGCCAAGGTTGTGGAGCTAAAACTAGATGAGGTTTGGTGCTTGGTTATTGGAGTTGCTAAATGATCCTGAAATTTTTATCTGCCTCACTCTTCCGTCTTCTCAATCTAATTTCCTTACCACACACGTGTGTCTGGTGATGGATAGCTAAACTTTTAACTTTCTAAAAATGAATGGGAGCCGCCTCAGTCTTGCGATGCGGAGCTGGTGTGTGTACTCTTCTGCAGCGCCGAAGGGGCGAGCACTACACTCAGCAGCTGAGAACCCTTCGCCAGTCTCCCTTGTCATTTCTGCTTCTGTAGCCTATGAAAACGCTGGAGCCTCCAGCAGCTCCCGTTGTAGGAAAATTGGAATCGGAACGGGAGGCAGGCTTCCCTTCCTGTCTGGGGTGGGGCCGGGGGCGCTGATAGAAGGAAGCCTGTTTTGTCCAGCTCCCAGGAGGAAATGAAGATCATTTTACCCCACCCTCCATGGCCGCACATGAAGTAGTAATATATATAATCTTCATTCAAACAACAGGAAAAATGAGTGTTGCATCTTCAGTTAGGGCTAAGTCCGAAGCAACAACTGTTAGAGGGGCTGTGTAGATCCTAATTGTAGCACATATTCAGGGTTAGAAAAGACAACGTAGGGGGATGAGGAAATGATCCAGAGTCAGAGAAAGTGCTAAGCCCAAGCAAACAGAGTGTCCGGGTTACTCCCACAGTGGCCAAGGCCCATTGACTCTCCAGTGATAGGACATTTTTTCCTTAAAAAAAAAATCACTGTTTGATTTTTTTGTTGCTTTTTCCAGATAAGGCCTTAGTTTGTAACCTCTAAACATCAACTATGCAGATAAACATACTATCTCTTTCTTTTCCACAACTTTTCTCTTTTTTTTTCCATTCTTCAAATAATGAAATGTTAAGACTTCTACCCAAAGAAATAAGGCTAAAAGGTTTTGTTGAATGTTTGTTCCTCTAGGGAAAATTAACAGAAGCATAAAAATAGAGATGTGTTGTGTGTTCATCTATGTTAAAATGTGAACTTTATATTAAAAAACTTAAGTGCAGATCCTTTCATTGGTGCAAACCTGTAGTTAGACTCATGGAATGTCTTTCAGTTATGATAAAATCATCCCAGTGTTCAAGTCTGAGAAAGTTTTAGATTCTGTGGCACAGTGTTCAGGTTTATAGAGCTGAACAGATGGTCAGATTCTAATTAAAAATAGCTTTGAATATTAATGTTGAGTTCTTTCTTCATTTCCTTTAGTCTTCATTTTCTTCCTCTCTAGTCTAAGCTCTTACTAACCATTTCATCAACCAGTTGCTACACTAGAATATCAGCTGCATATTGTTCAGAGTCTGGGAGGAAAGGCTGAACTGTCTTTCACCTCCTTTTCTCACTCACTCTCATCTATCCTGTATCCCCACTGAATCCAAAAGTGAAGAGACAGGCGTGTTCCAGGAGACGGACATCCTAGCACAGACTCAGACAGGGACTCAGGATTTAAATCAGACTGCCTTTGACTAACTTGATGTTAAATTACGTTTTGCTTAGATACTCCCAAAGTACCATTTGCTTGAAAGTAGCTATTTGTGTTCTTTACTTTCCTCATACTATAATACTTGTACTTCTCAGTCTTTCTTATATACTTCCATTTTATAGGGGTTGGTACTTAAATTTTAGACACTTTACCGAACTGTTACCCAAACAGGTCAAAAATACGTTCAGAAATCTCAGTAGTGTAATTAAGGGGTCTCTGTGTTCAGGACTTAGAACCGTCACTGGTGACCAGAGTTTTTATCTCTTTTTCATACTAAAAAGTAGATTATATATTGTGTAGTAGGTGTATTTCATGGCTTCCTCTTAATACTTTCCTAGGTTATTCAAAAGAGATACAGACCTTTATTAGGGACTCTTATCTCTGATAAAAGTCTGCCTTGCTTATTTTCATACTTCCCTTGGGATAAACCTACTTTGCAAAGGTCATATGAATCCTTAGTACCGATTTTATGTTCTTCAGAAAACTCTACATTTCTTGCTCCCTTTTTACTAATAATATAATTCTATTTTATCTTAAATCTAGTTTTAAAATATTCTATAATAGATAACTAATGGAAACCTAATTGAAATACAAGCAAGAGGGCTTAGAAATACAAACCCAGGATAACTGGGAAATCCTTCTGGTTTTGAAGTTCACAACTTCACCTACCTTCTAAGCACATTCAAGAGTTGGCAGTAACCAAGACCAGCCAGTGGCATGTTTTTCCTATGGGAGAGCCTACCCTTAATTTGTGAGATCCTAGCTTGTATTTCCTGCCCTTGCGTTTGTAAACTTTCCTCCTTTTTAACTTATCTCTTCAGTTTGCAGGGGTACCTTGTCCTTTGCCAACAGATTGAGTTTTCTTTCCTGATCCTACAAAATTACCAATGATTATCCCAATTTTGGCTAGAGGCATTAAAAGAGAAAGAAGTTATTCTCGGTTGACAAAGGTATTACTATTTTATATAGTTAGCTGGAAGGTTGGCCAGCTTGGCCAACTTTTTAAATCCTGGCTATGCTTACATAATTAATTATATATTCCTTCTGATAAGCAAACGGCTCTTCTCCCAGTAGAGGTAGTAGGTTCTCAATCTGCCTGTGAACCAGGGAAAGGATTGAAGCTTTGCACTGTGCTTTTGTTGACTAACATTGAAAAATACTACAAAAAAAAATCAAATTGTTCTTGAGAAGGGTGTGTGAATCTGGGAATTCCCTTTGTGTTTTGCTTGCTAAAACATGCACGCTTAAAAGAAGAGAATTAATCTCTGACTGGTAAAAATATGCACCCCAAATAATGTTAATCAAAGTTTGCCAAGGTAACTAAATCATGGGTGTTTTCTCTCTTTTATCACAAGCAAGAAAGTTTATTTGTAGATGTAAAAATGATGGGACTCTTTGCAGATCTCTTTGCTGTAACTGATTGGAAATAGGATTCTGATTTTTAAGCACATATGTCCAACCCTTATGATATGAATTTTGGTAAGGGAAAGACTTTTGTTTGGTAACAGAAGGTAAAACAGAACTTATTTATACAGTGAAGGTTCGCTCTGTAGAGGAACTTCCCTCCAGCTACACATCTCCTATTACCTTCGCCGCCTCCTCACTTGATGGTAGATGCCAGCGAGTTTCACAACCAGTCTTAAAGGGAAGGAGCCTAAGTAATTGCTGCTCCTCTGGGTGAAAGGCACTGATTACTGTATTGCATTTGTTTATAGGGAGGTGTGTTTTTGCTAACTTGAAGGGATAATACTGTATCTTAAATAAGTGTGTGACTTAATATTTTGGGAATTTTTTCTCCTTTAAAAACTGGACCTGAACACAGCTTTGAGTTGATATTTGTAATAATCTCAGGACCTGAAAGATTGTAGCATTTAGTGTGTCTTAAAAATTATGTACTGTACCAGCCATGGATTTTTGTAAATATTCCTGTCTCCCTTTTTTGTATTATTTTAGTAAAAAAATAATAATAAATTTAAATAAAAGGGGGTGGTGATGACATGTGAATGGGTGTGGGTACGTATGTGTGTGTGTGTTTGTATAAGGCTCTTTGAGACGAACTGGTGCTTGTTTAATTTCCGGCTCTAATCAGAGCAGGAATATGGACAAACTGCTGCTACTCAACCCTGCACTGAGCCTCGGTATCTCCATTGTGTCTTTCCCAGTGGTTGGTTAAGTACTGGCTCCCAGGAAGCGACTCAGAAGTTGGATTCTTCTTCCTACTGCCATCTTGCCTTGGCGCTCTCAGCTCCAAACACCCTCTGAACCTTAATGGTAAAACTTTCCAAACTTTGGGTGGTTTGCTGGTCTCTAGTTTTCAGAGAACTCTTGTCGCTATTTTCTAAGAAGAGAAAAGGGCAGGTAAATTTTTTTAATCAAGAAACAAAAACAAAAATACACATTTCATAAAATCCTGCTGAATTTTGAATATGTGAGAAGGCTTATCAAACATTCCTAAGTATGGATCTGTGAATTGAGTGAATTCACCCCATGGATGTACTGCGTCAGTGCAGGGATTTCTTTTTCCTCGCAACAGCCTTGCTCATATTCCAGGTGTAGCTAGCAAACCCCTGTTTTAAAGCAGGAGCCTTATTTGACTCAAAATAGATGTTTCCTGTCTCTCCTTTGTGACAGGGCCTTTTACATGAGTGCTTTTTTTTTTTTTTTTTTGTATGTGTTACGTGTTTGTTGTATTAAATAAAGAGGAATGTACATATTATTCTCGTGTCTGTTGTATTATTGGACTAACTTAGATTTTAAGAGGAGTGTCTGTTGTCTGTATCGCTCTGTGCTCGGCCCTATGTGATACAGAAGAGCACGGTGCAGTCCCCATCCTTAATGTATTCACAGTTTGCCATCACATGGCAGGGTAAGAAAAGAGCAGTCCAAAATTCGCCACCATGGTGTGATCTCTGTGGGGAGAAATTGGACTGCAGCAACCTGGGAAGATTTTATCAAATGGGTGGCACTTGAGCTGGGCCTTTATGGATGGGGGTAGGGATTTGAGCAGGAGGGAGGAAAAGGGAATTTCCTGAGCAGATCAAGAGGAGCAGGAAGTAGACCCGACTGCTGTGGAGTATAGTCAGGATTAGTAGAAGCTAGATCGTGGGAGGCCCGAATGCACGCTCACCAGGTCCTTCCTTGGGCTTGGAGGATGTGTTTGTGTCTGCGGGTGAGCCTGGAGTCAAGACGTGTCGATGTGGGGAGAAGCTGCCAGAGTGATCATCTTTTATTATTTTTTTTTTTTTAGAGAGGCATTTTTTTTATTTATTTGTTTGTTCGTTTTGTTTATACAAGCACTGGGTACAGTCAGAAGCGCGGGAAGGTGAGAGAATTCACCAGAGCCAGAGCAGGGAGCAGAGCAGGCAGAAGGACCGAAGTACACTGCTGAGGGGAGCAGCGGGCGGCAGGAGAGGTCTGCGCGCCATGTGGGACCCTCCTCTGGTGGCCGGGGAGCAGCCGGGGATCGAACCGGCGTTGCAGAGGCTGCGGGCAGCTTCGCAACCCAGCACACAACCACTGCGCCACCAGGGAGGCCCGAGTGATCATCTTTTAAAGCCTCACTCGTACAGGACTTCTAGGAAAGGAATTAAGAGAAAAGGGCAGCATGATAGTTCAACCTTGGAAATGCAGGTGGGCAGTGGGGAAAGGATGAAAAGATAGAGAACAATTTGTCATTTACAAGCATAGATAGACATACAAAGTGTAGAAAATGACTTAACCCCAAATTATAAAGAGGGGTGCTGTGAGCTTTTTCTTGTTTTCCCTTTTACCTGAGTGTATTTTCAATGCACTGTCATTAAGATGGAGAATTTTTTTTTTTTAATTTGGGGAGGGGGATAGTTTGCAAGTGCTTTTACTAAAAACATTTAAGAATGGTTTTGCAAAATTGTGATCTTGGGAGCAGTAGCCCCTCAAGAAATCTCTGGCTAAGTAACTCCACTGAACTGCGTCTGCACTGTCTTGAGAAGTATGCTCACATCGCGGAGGGGTCATTGTTAAGCTTTGCGTAAAGCCTGTGATTTCCCCACTTACTTGGCTGTGGACCACTTGTCTTGTAACCACAATTAACATTGTTACAAGGGGCACACACATAAAAACAACACAAGGCATAGTTAAGAAGCACTATGTACCAATCACTAACTTTTATTGCTTATTGAGTATTTTAAAATCGTTTTTCAAGAGAAAAAAACATGGTCCAAGGAGTGAAGGGTTTCAGAATAACCAAGTAAGGACAGTTTTTCTGTCTTGCTTTCAAGAACCAAGAAGTAAGCAAGTAGAGAACTGCAACCTGTTCTCTAAGAGTTGAATGAGAGCCAGGTGTGCAGAAGGTGAGGTGATTTCAAGGACTATAGAAAAATCTGTGGCGCAGGGAGCTGTGTTTTACACTTTCCCACAGAGGCAAGAAATCATCTCAGCCCTGAGCTTTGGCACAGGGGAATGTGGCTGCCTGGAAACTGGATGCATGCAGCAACAGCTGGAGCTCAAGGGCAAAGTTAACAAGCGACATTGCTTTTACAAATTTATTTCCAGGGAAAAGTGGACTTGTGCAAAGGTTTCTGTGTAAGGAGGTTTTACTCGTTGCTCATAATAGTAAAAGTTGACGACAATCTACTGCTGTGTTAAAGGGGATGGGTTAAGCAAACTTTACAAATAATATTGAACAAGAATTTTCAACAGTAAAAGATTAAGTAAAAGAAATAAAAGAGCAGCTGGAAGTTTAAGTGCATAGAAATACGGTAAAATGTGTAAAGACCCAAGACTCCAAAGTATCAAGGTACTTAAGTGTGTTTTCAGTGAACATGGATAGCAATAAGTTTTTGCTTAGGGTTTTGGTTTGTCTTTTTGAGATATAAATAGGTGGACTTGGTTGAAGAAAGAGAAAGGAATGAGGAGACTCTTCCTGTCTCATCACTGGGAGAAGAGAAGGGAACGGAATTTATTTCTTTCACTCAGATTTCTCCAGGATCCCCAAATTGGATCTGGCTCAAAGTGAAGATAAGAATGAACTGCCTGATTGAAAGATATTTTGAAAAGATTATTTTTGTACTTGTGCATGTGATCAAAAAATAATACCCAGGTGTAAAGTAAGTGCAAAGTCTCTTTACTACCTTGGTTTGCATTTTTCCCTTCCCCAGAGCAGCCACTGCTACCTGTTGTCCCAGTGAGAAACATAAGTATGTATGTGACTTTTGGACCTAAATTTAGCTCTTATCTGCTGTACTGGGCGTGGCATTTTTCTCAGTTCTCTTGGAGGTGATTCCACATCAGTAGGTAGAGCTGTGTGGTGCTCTGTGATGGCGTGGGCACACAGCTGGACCACACTGGTTCATGGCGTCCATTCTTTTTTTTTTAAGATTTATTTTTATACAAGAACCGGGGTACAGGTCAGAGGCACAGGAAGGTGAGAGGATTCACCAGAGACAGAGCGGGGAGCAGAACAGGTAGATGGACAGAAAGCACTGCTGAGGGGAGCAGCGGGGAGACAGAGGTCTGCCGTGCCATGTGGGTATCTTCCTGGCCGGCCGGGAATCAAACCCACGCTGCAGAGGCTGCAAACAGTTCCACAGCGCTGCGCTCAACCTGTTGCGCCACTAGGGGAGGCCCCTCATGGTGCCCATTCTTGATCAGTGGACACTTAGGCTGCTGCCCCAGTTCAACTGGAATCTCCTTCACATGGGTGCCGTCTGCAGGCGTGCCAGTCAGTCGGAAGTTGGCTGTGGCATGTAGAGTAACAAGGTTTGCGAGTTTCTGGAACTGGTGACCCTGCTTGGAGAAAATCTTTAAAAAGTTTTGAAAAGTGGAAGTAAGGCAGAAGCCGATTCTGGGGGCACCAAGTGTCGGGTTCTCAGCAGTGAGGTGAGCTTTCCAAAGCACAGCGACAGCCCCTCCTGAGGCAGGTGCTCTTGAATGACCTTCCCTCAAAAAACGAGCGCTCTTCCCTGTCGGTGTGTGCCGTGACGTGGCTTGTTTTCTGTCTCTGTGCCCCCGTGTCTGCCCCTCTCTCCCCCTGTCCTTTATCGAGCGGGGTGGGCTAGCCTCGAAGGAGAAGAGGCTAACACTAGGCAGACACAGGCCCTCGCTGTGAGGTGGCGGCACTTTAGACCAGAGGCTGTTGGCTCCTGGCAGGCCGCCTTCTCTCCGGGGTTTGGTGTTGAATTCTAGACCAGGCCTGAAAGCACCTAGCACAGTGCCTCGCACATAGAAGAGCTCTTAAATGGTGGCTACTGTTACCCTGTCTCTCCTGCCTGTTCTCTTCCTGCGCTCACGCTTCCTCTTGCTCGCCTCATTTCCCAAAATAGAGAATGAAACCATGGTACTTCAAAAAATGTTGTTAACATTTAAAGTATGGGAGTAGATACTTAACAGTTAAAGCTCTTTCGTGGCAGACAGCAAACCCCTGGCTTACAAAATTCAAGTGAAACTGCTTTAAAGTCTATTAAAGCAGAGAAGGGAATCTTTCAGCTCATCAAATGGAGTGGTCCAGAGGTGAACCTACTTTAGGTGCAGTATCCCCAAGACTTGCTCTCCCCCATGCATCCGAGGAGCCCCCTGGCAGGCTCCAGCACCCCCTTCACGCCCAGTGGCTGCTGGCTGTGTGTTGTATAGACTCACTTTTGTTTTTACACTTCTTTGCAGAGTGAGCTTGTGGCTCACACACAGCACCGCATGGTACAAGTACTCATTTTCAAAAATAACTTAGGGTTCTCTTTCCTCCCGTATTCCCATCCCCTCTGTCTCACAGGCACCCATTCGATTTTCTGAATGGCACCCCTAATGCTGCGTGCATCTTGCGAAAATAAGTACTTTGCTTTGTGTGCATGTAGCTTTATACAGATGGTCTCATGCGATAAAGTGTGTTGTTCCTACCTTTCTTCCTTCAATTTTATCCACATCCTTATATGTACCTCCTGTGTGTCGCTTCCCATCATGTTCCGTCGTATGTGTCCACTGTGTCTTCTGTAGCTGTGCCCTACGCAGGCACTTGGGTGGCCTCCCTTACGACCACAAGAAAGGTTTATAGTTAATCTGTGAATTGCCTGTTCACCTATATCCATTTTTCAATTGCACCTTCAGCTTTTTATCTCTTAGCAGTTTTCAGGCGTGTCTTATATGCCAGCCTGCTACCTGTCTTTCAGCTTTGCCTCTGGATCCTTTATTGAACAGGAATCCTTCCTTTTTGAACAGTCAAATCAACCCACTTTTTGCCTTACGAAATTCCCTCACTATTGGTCACGGACGTTCCTCCTCCATTTTCTTATAGTGTACCTTTTATAATCTTACCATTGTCCACTTTTGTGCACTGTGTCATGTAGAGGTTGAGCTTTACTTTCCTTCCTTTAGAAAGGTAATTTTTCCAATACCATCTAGTAAATCAGTACTTCTCCCACTGACTTTTGGTAACATTTTATCATATGTCAAGAACTCACAGATGCAAGGGTCTATTTCTGAGCTCTCTTCCACTGTTCTTTTTATGTCTGTACCAGTATCATTGTTTTTCGTTACTATGAAACTTATGTACGATATCCAGTAGGGAGAATCTCCCTCTTTGCTCTTCTGTTGGACTCTGCTAATTGTGGATTTTTGTTCTCAAATATTTTAGATAAAATCTTGACATTCCACTAAAAAATCCAGCTAAAATTTTTATTAGAATTAAATTTCATTTGTAGAATGGTTTAGGAAGAATTGAAACTTTAAGTTACATCATTCATGGTATATCACTTTGTTTATTCAAATCCTTTTATGTTTTTTTTTTTTTTTAAGATTTATTTTTATTTATTTATTTTATACAAGCACTGGGTACAGTCAGAAGCGCGGGAGGGTGAGAGAATTCACCAGAGCCAGAGCGGGGAGCAGAGCAGGCAGAAGGACCGAAGTACACTGCTGAGGGGAGCAGCGGGCGGCAGGAGAGGTCTGCGCGCACCATGTGGGACCCTCGCCCAGCGGCTGGGGATCGAACCAGCGCTGCAGAGGCTGCGGGCAGCTTCACAACCCAGCGCTCAACCGCTGCGCCACCGGGGAGGCCCCTTTTTATGATTTCTAATAAAACTTTTAAAGTATCTCTGTAGATGTGTTGTCTGTGTATCGATATCTAGGTATTTTATTATTGTTTTTATAAATAGTATATTGTTTTCTGTGACATTTTCTATTCCTCTTAACATTTTATAGTAGTTTTGCTGGTGTCATGGAATACTACTGCTTTTGTATCAATCAGCTTTGCTAAACTCTTATTCTAATAACTTCTCTGATTATTTTACTAGCTTTTCAATGGAGGTGATGCTATAAGCTGCAAATAATGATTGTTTTAGCTGCACTCCCAGTTCTTTCACTTTTTATGTCTTGTCTTAGAGCTTTAGACTTGGTCTTTAATGCTATATTATGCAATAGTAATGAAAGTGATGTTTTTGTTTCTTATTTTTATGGAAAAACATTAATTTTTCTCTATTAAGTATGTTTATTCTGGGCCTCCCTGGTGGCATAGGGGTTAAGTCTCTGCACTATCACCACTATGGCCTGAGTTTGATCCTGGCCAGGGAGCTAACCCACATATGACATAGCAGACCTCTCCTGTCTTGCCGTCTGCTCCCCTCTACAGTGTATTTCAGTAGATCTGCCTGTGAATCCTCTCATCCCCTGCACACTTGGCCTACACCCATTCTACACAAAAATAAATAAATAGGGCCTCCCTAAGTTCAATCCCCGGCCTTTCACGAGTGCAACCCACATGGCACAGCAGAACTCTCCTGAATCACCCGCTGCTCCACCGAGACAGTGTATTTCAGTCAATCTGCCTGTTCTGTTCCCCACTCTGTCTCTGGTGAATCCTCTCACCACCACCCCCATCCCCACACCTCTGGCCTGCACCTCAGCTCTGTATACATAAAAATAAAATAAATCTTGGAAAGAAACAAATAAATAAATAAGGGCCTCCCTGGTGGCGCAGGAGTTAAAGATACAGTGCTCTCAAGCTATCAGCAACCACTGCAGCACAAGTTCAATCCCCAGCCAGGGAGCTAAACCACATGGAACAGCAGACCTCGCCTGTCTCGCCAGCTGCTTCCCTCAGCAGTGTATTTCAGTAGATCTGCCTATTCTGTTTCCCACCCTGTCTGGTGAATCCTCTCACCTCCTGTACCTCTAGCCTACACCCCAGTTCTTATATGCATAAATAAATAAATCTTTAAAAAATTTAATAAATAAAAATAAAATTACTGATCCTAGGAAATGGTTCAGCCTTAAAAAAAAAAAAGAAATATATTCATAATGTTTTTTGTTCTTAAAATTTCTGTTTTACCTGTATTTGTTGCCCGGCTTTCATTTTCTGGTTTTGTTAATATGCATCTTCTCCTTTTTCTCACTCAGTGTTATCAGAAGTTTGTCCTTACTAATTTTTTTTAAAAATCATGAATTTTACCAGGTACATTTATGTTTGTATGTTTCTCTTTGATCTGTTGTTGTTTTTTGCTGATATATAGTGTCCTTTTTTTCTTTATGATTTTTTATCCTAATATTAAATTTGATATTTTTATCCTGAATAATAATGAATATATCACATTTTTATTTACCTACTCATCAGTTATTAAATGGACTGTTTCTACCTTTTGACCATTTTGAATGCTGCTGCTGTGGGCGTTTGTGTACGAGTTTTTGTGTGAATATATTTTAATCTCTTTCAGGTACATATACTGACAAGTGGATTCACTAGGTCCTATTTCGCCCTGGTTAGTTTTTTGAGAAACCACCAAACTAACTTAACCATTTTATATTCCCACCAGCCATGTATAAGGGTTTCAATTTCTCTACATCCTCATAAGCCCTTCTTTTCCCTTTTTTTTTTGTTTGTTTCTTACAGCTGTCCCGATAGGAATAAAGCAATATCTCGTACTTTTAGAATTAGCATTTCTCCAATAATTAATGATGTTGAGCTTTTTGTGTGTTTACTAAGGACTTAGTATATTAAGTAGGACATTTATATTAAATAGAAGAGAACTTCTAGGAGAGTTTTATCTAGGAGAGTTTTAAGAGGCCCTTTTTGCTGTAAACTTACCAGGGCCTTATATGCCTGCAAGTTCTTTGCACCCTCATATTTAATAACTATTAGTTATTGAATTTTCCTCTATCATTTTGAGAATAAAACATTCCTTTTTTGTCTACATTGTCTCTGTTGAGAATAATAATTTATAGTTAGTTTTTGGGCTATCTGCTCCTTCTCGCTAGAAGCTTTTAGAAATTTATTTTTGTCTTTAACATTCTTAACTTTCACTGTAATGTGTCAAAGTTTTGGTTTTCCTGTATCTTGTTTAGTGCACCATGAGAACTTTGAAGGACCAAGAGTCTTCACAAAAATTATCTTTAATTTTTTTAAGTCTTGTTGATGATTTCTTTAGATATGCTCTTCTGTATATCCATTTTCTCTCTGGGGCTCACTTTAAAGCTATTGACATCTTTATCATCATCATAATTATTTCCTCAATGTTTTTCATAAGTTCCATCTTTTTCCAGTACCTTCTGAAAAAATTCCCTGAATTGAGAATCGGTTATTTTCAGCTATGTAGTCATCCCTGCTTTTATCCAATAGTTTAGGTTTGTTCAAATATTACAAATTTCATACCAGTATTTTTATTACTCTATATAATTGCTTGTTCCTTATTATCTTATCTCTGTGAGATCTTTATTATGCTTATTTTAAGATCGTGTTCTGTCTTGTTTCATTCTTGTCTAGTACAGTTTGTTTCACTGTCTCTTTTGTTGTAATGGTTCTACTCAAATACTTGATGTTTTTTTCACCTGGGAGCTTGACTGTTCTGGGCTTACCAGCCTTCTTAGCTGGTGTGTGCAAAGCAGGGAAACCAGGATTGGGACCCCAGCGCATGCTTTAAGAAGTGGGAGTGGGGCCTCCCTCGTGGCACAGGGGTTAAAGACATGGCGCTATCAAGTATCACCAGCCACTGCATCATGAGTTTGATCCACACCAGGGAGCTGACCCACATGGGTCAGCAGACCTTTCCTGTCTTGCCTGCTGCTCCCCTCAGCAGTGTATTTCAGTGGATCTGCCTGTTCTGCTCCCCACTCTGTCTCTGGTGAATCTTCTCACCCCTCACACCTCTGGCCTATACCCCAGTTTTTGTATGTATAAATAAATAAAATAAAGTGGGAGCATCAGGGGCATTTCCCAGAGCGAGGCACCTGAGTGAGACCTTGAACCCACTATGGATCCCATCATGCAGTCTAATTTTTGTCTATGCTCTTGCTCATGGTGGCTTATTTCTCTGTTTGGTGACTCCTGGTTATGTATTCCACACTTTGGAACTTTGGGTATGACACGCTCTGAGACCTGGATTTAAAGTCTGTTCCCCTGAGAAATACTTGAGTTTGCTTCTTCCGGGCTCGTAGGAAACTCACCAACTCAGGACACTTCAAATTGAATGTTCAGCTGAAGGGTTTGGGGCAAGGATGAATTTCACGTTGTGAATGGTTGGTTATTGCTGGTGATCAGGAACTCTGGTAGGAGGCTCCCCCCACGGCCACCCACCCTGAGCTGAGAGCGGGAAGGGCTCTTCTTACAGAGGTCAGCCATATTGCTTGTCATTCCCAGCAAAGGTCAATTGTTGGGGCTTCCCTCTGTCATCCAACTTCCCAGCAGGCTGTTCTGAAGCTTTCTTTCCTTTGACTGCCTCACGCAGATGAAAATTCAGCCTCGCGACAGAGGTCAACATAGACCCTCAGCAAATGTCGCTTTTAGTTACCACCCACTTCTCTTCCTTCCAGGCCTCTGGTTTATCTGGCCGCCTTACTTCCCTGTCAGCTCAGTCATGCCGTGAAAGAAATGTTAGTAGTTCTATATTAATTTCACATTCACACAGTCCAGCTCTTAAGTCAGACTGTCACATGTCACCTGCAGTGCATCTGGTGAAAGGGCAGGCGTTCCCTGAGGACAGGGCTTGGCAGTGGGGACTCCCTGTACTAAAATGGGACTCTTTCTGTGTCAGTTTCACCAGAGACCCCAAAGGCTGAGAACAAAACAGTAGGTGCCAAGTCCGTCCACATCCTAAAGGGAGGAGGAGCTAATCACCCTTGTGCCACATGCTAAGAGATTGTGCAGCTGGGAAGCACCAGCTCCGTCCTGGGAAGGATGAGCTCGGCGTCCACCTTCGGGCCTGGGAAAGACTGTGAGAGAGGATTTCTCTGGAAGCAGTTGTTCTGTCAGTATGCTGGACGTGTGCCCTCTTCTTCCCAAGCAGGAGAGGGTGGGGGGTGTTTCCTCCCCACCTCATGCTAAATGAGGGGGCGCTTCAAGAGAAACATTTGATGATGTGTCCTGTCCAGTTGGCGGGACATGGTTTGTATCTGACTCGCTCCTGAAGTGGAATGGCAAAGTGTAGGTGGCTAGCTTCTTGGGAAGACGAATTGGCAAGAAGGCTGCATGCCCCAAGTTCCTGACTTCCTGTGAGCCTGATGCAGTTTTCAAGCAAAAAAGCCTGTTTTGGCCTTTTGGATTTCAAGAAACCAGCCAAAGGGAACACCTGAGAGCATCTCAGTGGAAGGGCGGCCGGAGACCAAGGGGCCGGGGCAGGAATCCTGAGTAACTAGAGAAGGTATGGCTGACAAGGCCCTCTAGGTGAGACGTCCTGGGTGACGGAGAGACGCAACCCGGAGAAAGCACCGCGAGGAAAGAAGCAACGCCAGAACCTGCCACTTCTGGAGGACATGCACACCAGCTGCCCGTCTGCTGGTCAAGCAAACCTTTTGCTTCCCTCGCTCTGGTAGGAGAGCAGGCCCAGGACAGCGCTAGCAAGTGAGTGGGAGGTGGTGTGTGAGGAGACCCAGCCCATGACCCCGCCCACGCTCAGCTCTCCAGGCCGGGAGAGGGAGAAGAACTCAACTCACTGACAGTAGAGGTTTTGATAAGACACTGGATGAGACTTACTAATGTAATAATACCTAGAAAAAGGACTTAATCTCCCCATAATGATGATGATGATTTAGCCTGTCTGTCACTATCCATTTCATCAGGCCCAAAAAGCTCAAATCGTGACACAGGTTTGTAGAGCTGGGAGAACATGGGAGAACCGCTGCTTTCTGATACTGCCTGGCAAGTCCTGTGAACAGGTCATCTCTGCCAGTAGAGCTCAGAGGGAGGCGGAAGTGGCTGGCGTGGCCTCCAGCCCCTACTGCTCCTCTCCTGCCTCTGGCGGCCTCTGCTGGCCGTGGGGAGAGTGTTACTGGAGTGGTTTGGAGTTTTAATGTTCATATAGACTGGACTTTTTTTTTAAACCAAAGAAAAAGCAAGTCATCCTGTTATTTCCTGGAAAAGCTACGTGAACCGCCCTTGATGTGAGGCTGGAGGACTCGGCCAGGAAGTTCACAAACAGCCTGGGGAGAGGAATAAGTTTATCTCTGCTCACTGCAGCAAGTGCATCTTGCTTGTCCACAGTTGCATTTACTTCTGAAGATTATAATGCACTGCAGTTTACTTGCTATGGGATGTTTTCAATGAGCTTAATTTGATTCGAAATAAAACCTTGAGAGAAGAGAAACTACTGTGTACTGGGAAGCAGCTGTGAACGTCCTGTAACCCACACAGAGATCGAGTGATTATTTTGCTAAAAAGTAGTTGCAAGAGTTGTTAAATTTAAAAATTAATTACCTATTTTTCTTTTTAAAAAGAGGCGTTTCTCACTTTCTGTCCTTTCCTGTACTGAGCAGAGGCTGTTGGGAGGATGCTGCTGCCTGTTTTTTTTCTGTGGGGGTGGGTGGGGTCAGCATCCACTCCCACATCTTTCTATGCTATTCTCTGTCTTCCAGGGACTAGAATCATGGAAAAGACATTTCCCAAACTCCTTGCCTGCAAGCTTCTGGCTGTGATTTCTTTCCGCCTGTGTATTCATGTGAGATTTCATACATGGGAGGAAAAGCGGTGTTTGTATTTCCCTGGCAGCAACTAGCAAACCTTAGTACACACTAGACCTAAGGTTCTGCAGTTGCCTCCGGGCATTCTCGGGACTTGATCTGGGGCAGCTCTCATCAGCAGCGGGGTTCCCTGGTTTTTCTGACCTGGTGACAGCAGCCTCCTCTGTGTTCTCTGCACTGCTGTGTGGTGGTGCACCCCAGCCTCCGTGGCAGCTCCCCTCACCCCCAACTCCTGCATTCGGTCCTTCCCAGGGTGCTGTGAGCATTTGCTGGGGAGGCCTGCAGTGGTTTCTCTTTCTCTAAGTGAGCCCTGATGGATACAGCTGCCTCGCTGGTATTTTGAAAGAAATGCATATACTTCATGGACCCCTTTCAGTTCAAAGTAGTTTTTTTAAAGCTGTAAGTTGAGGCATGACTGTCGCCTTTTCTAAAAAGAAACTCATGGAGAAATTTGAAAATGGATGTGTAGAAATGTTTATCACTATGTGATTTGGTTGCCCAAAACAAATGTATTAAGCCAAGGTTTTCAAAATAACATATTGACTTACATTGTTTTCAGTAAAATAAACAATAATCATCTTTCTTGACTGAAAGAAATTTTTTACTGTCAATAAAAAATATTTTCAAAATATTGTTAATTTCATTTTTAAAACATCCTTTTTTCATTTTATGCATGTTTTATAATGTATATATACTATACTGGTATAGTAATATATAGGACTTAAAAATGAATGCAAGGAGGCATAAGATTTTTACCCATGTTGACATTTTTATTGCTAAGTCGTATTCCACTGTATGGATATACATATATTCATTCTTCTGTTGACAGGCATTTTAACCATCTATTATTTTAAACTAGTATCACACATTAAGGGTGAATATAACTATGAAATCATTTCTTTTACAGTTAAACTCACTGTCGGGCCTCCCTGGTGGGATAGGGGTTAAAGTCTCAGCACTATCAAGCTATTAGCAGCCACTGCAGCACGTGTTCGATCCCCGGCCAGGGAGCTGACCCACATGGCACAGCAGACCTCTCCCGTCTTCCAGCTGCTCCCCTCAGCAGTGTATTTCAATAGATCTGCCTGTTATGCTCCCCACTGTCTCTGGTGAATGCTTTCACCGCTTGCACCTCTGGCCTACACCCCAGTTCTTGTATGCACTGATAAATAAATCTTAAAAAAAAAAAAAAAACTAATTGTCAAGCAGTCAACACATCCCTAAGCAACAGCTTGGTGCCTCGCCCGGCTGCATGACAAGGCTGGCTTGCCACAGCCCACAGAGCCAGCTGATACGGAGACAATGCGCCCAGTGGGTCAGGCCATTTATTATTTACAGACAAAAAAGCAAGATCAGGACGGTGTTCACTCCCCAGGTCCCTAGTCCCACCGGAAGACACTGGGCGGGAGATGACGCATGACAGACACAGGAGTAATGCTGCAGCTGCAACCAAGGTAGAGTGAGATGGAAAGTTCCCCACTCAACTGAGATGGGAAAATGAGAACTAGCCCGCGGCAGTCTCCCCAAGTGATGAGAAGCTGCTTCATCGTAACTCGAACAGGCTGCTCTCTGCATCAAGAGCAATCACAGAAAATTCCACCTGATAGAGGGGAAATGGATGTTGGGGGTAATGATAGCCTATATGGAGACATGGAAGCTTGCCAGGATGCCGTGGCAGGGCTGGTGCCCTCTATGCATTTATAGTCTATAATATCTTAGTTCACTGCTGTGTCAGCAACACCGCACTGATAAAAGAAACAGGAGTTCTGTTAGGGCCTCCCTGGTGGCACAAAGGGTTAAGTCTCAGCACTATGAAGCTCTCTGCAGCCAGTGCAGTGCACAAGTTCGATACCCAGGCAGGGAGCTGACCCACATGGTGCAGCCGACCTCTTCTGTCTCGCCCGCTGCTCCCCCCAGCAGTGTATTTCAGTAGATCCACCTGCTCTGTCCCCACTCTGTCTCTAGTGAATCCTCTCACCCTGCCCCCCCACCTCTGGTCTGTATCCCAGTTCATATATGCATAAATAAATCTTAAACAGGATGCTGATCAAGAGCAAGATCCTGGCCCTTCTATTAATAGAGAAAAAGGTGGGTCAAGCTGAACAGTGGATTTAGAAGTTTAAGGAGGGTGAGTCCGCTGATACACTCCCAGCCCTCCCATCCATGGCTCCAATCTTATTAACAAGGTATTCCACTGATCAGTCCGTGGGATGCAAAGTACATCAGTCCACACCTGCCCCCATGCACCCCCGGCTTTCTGGGTCATATGTCGTGATGTATACCTATTGCCCCAGGGCCATCAAGTGTCGTGCTCTTGTCTAACTTGAAAGGAGCCTTGTACACCCACATCTTAATTCACAAGTTGGACCAAAAAGAAAAATACCAAACCGGCTTGGTAGTCAAGTGACTAGCAGAATAAGTTTGTGTAAGCTGCTGAGCTTAAGACTGCTCACACATTTAAGAGCAGCCAAATGGTTCCCAAGGTCACTATTACGTCACTGGAATCAATTCAGAATTGCTTTGCCAAATGATTTTCACTACACTCACGTTAGGTAGATCTAGCCTGGTATTCAGGTTTCACCTCTGTAAATGATACAATTTTCCATAAATTGTGTTACTGAGAGCTATTAGGAGCAAAAGAAGCAAACTGTTTAGGTTCCTGAATGTCTTAATGATGGAAATAAGGTAGCAACTGAAGGAGCTGCCTTAGTGTATCAACAGTCAAGGAGTTGGGCCTCCCTGGTGGTGCAAAGCATTAGATAGCAACACAACGGAGCTATCTGCAACCATTGCAGCACCCCGGCCAGGGAGGTGACCCACATGGCGCAGACCACTCCTGTCTCAACCGCTGCTCCCCTCAGCAGTGTATTTTAATCAATCCGCCTGTTCTGTTCCCCACTCTGTCTCTGGTGAATCCTCCCACCCTGCACACCTCTGGCCTGTACCCCAGCTCTTGTATGCATAAATAAATAATTCTTTAGAAAAAAAAAGTTAGAGCCATATCCCCTCTGAACAGGGCTGATAGCACCTGCGGGTACTGTTCTAGAGGTATCAGTTCCAGGGTTGGCCCCAAAGACCAAAGTGGATCAACATAGGGTCTACATGTCCCAACAAGCTATTCTTCATGACCACCCAGCTAGGTACCAAATGCCCCAAGGGACTGGGTTCTATCACTCTAAACTCACTTGGAAGACTTCTGCTGGTTTGTTGGGCCAAGGAGAAGTGCTATACAAGAACTCTCCGTATTTGAAAATATATAGTGTACTGAACAGCAAAAAACAAAAACTAAAACACACAAACTTCAGAAAACTTTAAGATACTGGGTGCTGAAACGAGACCTATAATGAGGCTGGGCTTTTGAGCAATCGCTCATGCTACATGAATAAAAACAAAGCAAAGCGGCTTTTTTCTCTAGAAAGTCTGTACATCTATTTTTACTCATGCTTCTTTTCATCTCATCCCTTTTCCTTCTCAACCTGGGACCTGACGGTGGTCTGCAGCACTGTTTGTTTGGTCTACTCTACTTTTAACGTTTTAATTAGTGGCCAATCCTAAAAAAGGAAGACGTAGAAAGATTTTTTCAAATATGGATTTCCAGGTTTTCATGGGGAAAAACGACAATTGACAGAGGCAAATACTGGTGGTTTCCTATCTCACCCCTTTACTCATGAATGTTCTTGCCATTCCTCTTCCACTGGAGTTGCCATTCCTGCCCAACAGCTTCTATCTCCTGGACACTGGGCCCAAGAGGTCGCCATTTCTTGTAGGTCGCCTCGAACTAAGCTGGCACGTGTGCCCAACAGGGAGCCGGCTTGGTGAAGAGCAAACTTTCCTCTTAACCGGATGGTTTTTAGAGTCAGCTAATGCCCTAGCCTGATAAGGAGATGCAAGGATAACAGGAGTAAATACAGGTGCACCCGAAGCTGAGGGCCTCGAAGACTCTGCCCGAGGCCCCCCAAGAGTAAACAGGATTATTGGTACAAGTGCCAGGGAAGGGGAGGAACTCGGAGGATGTGGAGAAAGAGAAGATCAGACAGGAGGAGCCGAGGGCGGGCGGGAAGAGGGAGACACGGGTCCAGTGACGGCCCCGGTCACGGAGGCAGGGGCCGGCGTCCATTACTGTGGAACTCGACCTCAGCGGCCCTGGGGAGGCACTAGGAGCCGTTAGACGTGGGGTAAGATCGCCGACGCCCACAAAGAGAAGGGAAGGGACTGGACCACGTTCCAGCGTCAGGAACGGAAGCCGAACGCGCACCCCTCCCGCCCCGCCCCCCAATCCCAACGGGTCCACGCCCGACCCGTCTACACCGCCAGCCGCCCTACGGCCGGGACAGACGTTCCCACCCGCCGGCGGCCCCACGGAAATGGCCTCAGCGTTTCCACCGGAAACAGAAAATGACCCCGGCGGACGCCACCTAACGGCGGGCTGGCCCCGAGCGAGGCCCCGACGCCCGCAGCACCGGAAGGGGTCGGCCGCTTCCGGTAGAGCCCGCGGCGCGGAGGCTCAGAGGGCGAGTCTGCGAGATCCGGCCCCCGTGGCCCGCGCGCTCGGCTCCGCGACGTCGCAGGCCCGCGTCTGCGCAAGCGCAATGCCCACCCCGCGGGCCCACGCGCACGTCTCGCCGTGCGCGCGCCCGCGCTCCGCCGGCGCCTGGGTGCTGCTTCGAGGGTGAAGCTTTCCGAGCTGTACGCGGGCTTTTGTCTCTGAACTACAACTCCCAGCATGCCTCGGCGGTGACACTGGTACTCGCTGTGGTATCCCAGGATAGGTTAGAAAGAAACTTAAATGACAGTGACGTACGAAAGAGGAAAAAAACTGAATACGTTGTTAAAACGCGTCGTTCACAGAAGCCCCAGTGGCCTAATGGATAAGGCATTGGCCTCCTAAGCCAGGGATTGTGGGTTCGAGTCCCATCTGGGGTGATCAGTCTTTTGTCTTTAAATATTCTTTCCTTTCTTACACAATTACATATAAAACACCCTGAGTTCGTTTCAGGTCTTTCACAATGGGAAGCGTGTATGTACCTTTATTAGCTGTTGGGCTACAGCCTGCGACAATAAGCACACGCCGCGTCTCTGAGCCCGTGGGATCTGGGGGACGGCAACACGTGTTATTTGGATATCGCTTCCAGAAATCATTCAGATACAGCTCAGAGTGTTCGGCTTTAACGCGACACCCATCCTTCCAGGCTCGTTTTTACTCGACTCGGTAGTCGGCCAGCCTGGGGCGTCTTAAAGGGCCCAGCCGGGGACGGGCGCCCTGTTCCCTCGCTGGGCTGGTCAGACCCCGGCCCTCGCGGACGCTCGTCTTTCGTTTGCTCTCCTCTGAGCGCCTGGGGGGCGCGTCTCCGCGCTCGATTAATAAGGCTCCGCGAGAAGGGAAGCGCGACGACGGCGGCTGCGCGCTCGATGGGCGGGGCCGGGCCGCCGGCCGGGGCGTACCACGAGGCGCGCGCGGGCGGGCGGGGCGCGGCGGGAAAATGGCGGCTCTCGGGTCCCCCGCGCGCACTTTCCGGGGCCTCCTGCGGGAGTTGCGCTACATGAACGCGGCCACGGGCCGCCCGTACCGCGACACCGCGGCCTATCGGTACCTCGTGAAGGCTTTCCGTGCACACCGGGTACGGAGCCGTGTCCCGGGGCGCCGCGCGTCCTCCCCGGGAAGGGAGGGGGCGCCGGGCCTGCGGGTCAGCCCGACACACACCCCGGCCCGGCCCGGCCCGGCCCGGCCCCGCCGCCCAGCCCTCGGCCGGCGCCCGCGGGGGGGGGGCACAGGCACCCTGAAGGGGAGCCGCCCCCCAGGATTTCATTGGCTGGGCTTGGGCTGGTTCGCGGGGAGAGGGGAAGGGGCCGGGGGGAGCGCGGGGAGCCCCAGCGCCGCGCCCCCCGCGGAAGCGGTCCTGGGGAGGGGTTCGTGACGCCGCAAGCTAATAAGGGGAAGAATATTGAGAAACGTGATCTACTTACGTTGTGTTCTCTCCCCCACCGAGAGGATAGGGCCTTGCAGAGCTGAACTGCAGGCCGAACGGCTTTTTCCTTCTGTAGCAGATAAATACGGACCCCTGGAAGGCCATTCTTGGGGCATTCCCTCGGGAGGAAACCCACACACCTCCCCCGCCCCCGCCCCCGCCCCCTAGGCCGGCATGTGGAAAATAGTTTCAATTTTTCCCATGGGACGCCTGAGGCTCAAGGACTTGTAGAACAACTAGAACTTGGATGCCTGGTTCCCAAAATGTGCTCCCATTTGACGGCTGCTTTGGAGTCGTGGGTCTGGCTTGGGTTAAAGTTGCAGCCTTTCTCCAAGACAGTAAGTTGGAGTCAGCTTGGGCTTCAGGGAGCAGTGTCGGGAAAGGGAGAACCGTTATGCTGACTTTTGAATATCTGAGCCAGGGAAGTTTGCGTGCAAAATGTTAGAACTAAAATTCAGGTAGTTTTTAAAAAGGCCGTGGTTAGGACTAAATACTGAGTAAGATGCGCGTGGGCCCTCTTAAGTTCACTGAGGAACCATACAGGGGATGCACTTAGAGTGAGGAAGTGGTAAGGGAGCAGACAACTGGACTCCTGGTATAAAAAAAGGGTGTCATCAGGAGGAACATCGTAAAGCTGGGACTTGAAGGATATATTGGAGTTGGCAAACAGTTGGTGTTGGGAAGATGATGATCCAGGTGAAGAAGGGGGAGAAGTGATATTGGCTAAACTTGGGGTGTGAAGGGTGCAGTGAGGTAGTGTTGGGCAGAAATTTAACATTTTTAAGAAGGTGACAAGATTGTAGTTGTACCTTATGGTGGCAACGTTATTTTTCTTGAGAGGCTTAGTGATGGCTCTGAAATAGCTTGAGAATGCATCTGAAATTCATGCTAAAATTTTTAATGCTTTTTTTTTTTTTTTTTTTTTATAGAGGCATGCTTTATTTATTTGTTTGCTGGTTTGTTTGTTTGTTTTGTTTATACATGCACTGGGTACAGTCAGAAGCGCGGGAGGGTGAGAGAATTCACCAGAGCCAGAGCGGGGAGCAGAGCAGGCAGAAGGACCGAAGTACACTGCTGAGGGGAGCAGCGGGCGGCAGGGGAGGTCTGCGCGCCATGTGGGACCCTCCTCCGGTGGCCGGGGAGCAGCCGGGGATGGAACCGGCGCCGCAGAGGCCGCGCGCAGTTTCGCAACCCAGCGCTCAACCGCTGCGCCACCGGGGAGGCCCCATGCTAAAATTTTTGTGGAACGTATATGAGGATGCGGGTGCTTTGTTTCTTTCTAGCTCAGCGCTAACTCAATAACCATCTATGCCTATTTTTTGTCTCCTTTCCCTAGCAGAGGGGTTCTCTTAGGGAGGAACCTTCCCCCTTTCTACTCAAGAAAAAGAGCTTTTTACTTCATTTGGTCTCTTGTAACTCACTTACTGTACATACATGTCGCACACTCCTCTCTCCCGACTCAGGCTTAGCTGAATGAAGATCAGTGTTCTCTCTTACCCAACATAGAATTCTTACCAACCTGGGCTGATATAGTAGAAATGAATGTTATCTTTGTTGATCTTTGACACTGGTGCTATCATAAATTTTTAATGAAAAATTTGATTGAAACAATTTGTTTTATAAGTACCATTTTCACGTGATCTGATAAACCACACATTCTAGTTTTCAGATTCCAGTCCTAGATATTAAAGTAAAGGTCAGGAAAAAGGTGATGTAAGCAATGGTAGCAAAGGCGTGACCCACATTTGGACAGGGCTCCAGTCGTCATCTTTTTCACCTTCTCTGCCACTTTTCTCAAAAGTCTTAGAACACAAAACCAGGTAAGGATAGTGCAGAACAATCTGGAAACTATGGTAAGGAAAAAATAAGGCGTGGCGTCATTGGGGACTTTGAATGAATATATTAAGATCAACATAATCCAGTTTTATGAGATGGGTAAATTTTGAGAGCAACTATAATATATGCTTATTTTATATATAAAATCATTTTGTTAATGTTTATTACAAAGCTTTTATTTTTCATACAAAATAAGTTTTTGATTTTCATTGAAATGGAAAGGCATGTGCAACCTAACAGTCATAGCAATGTAAAATAAAGCAGCCCTTCATTTGTGGGAAGCAGTGTGAAAGGGTATTCCTTAGGCAATATTAATGATCACTTACTTGGTTATAGTTCCCCCATTCACTCACCACTGAGTCTCTCTGGGCTTTAGTTTCCTCATTTGTAAAAGAGAAGTGTTGAAATGAGAGGACATGTTCCGGTATTAAAATTTGAGGCCAAACTCCTTGTAATAACTCTTCAGCTGGAGACCAGTTTCTGCATCAGTCATGCATGCGTCTGTGGTAGGTAGGGAGTACACACGTCCACATCACCTCAGTGCAGTTTACTTTTACTCTAGGTCATGTCTGCTGATTGCACAAGCCCTGTATCTGATCTTGCTGCTTTTCCAGGTCACCGGGGAGAAGTTGTGCAGAGCCCAGCATCAGCTTCATTTCCAGGCTGCCACCTATCTCTGCCTTCTGCGCAGCATCCGTGAACATGTGGCCCTGCATCAGGAATTTCATGGCAAGGGTGAGCGCTCAGTGGAAGAGTCTGCTGGCTTAGTGGGTCTCAAGTTGCCCCATCAGCCTGGAGGAAAGGGCTGGGAGCCATGAAATTGGAGCTTCCTGGATGCTGCCTTCATTCACGGACTTAATGATTTCTACCAATATGTATTTATCATTAAATTTTTTTGAAATTTAGGGGTTTTCTCTGTAATTTTGTTGACCGTTTCTTAGGTTTCATCTTTACTCTCAGTGAATTTATTGAACTCCATATTCTAGGCTGATTGCCTACTTGATCAACTAATATGTTTAACATATTCTCGCTCCCTCACATTATTGCATGGACATGGATAGGTTATTAATATCATTATGTTCTAGTATTAATGTAATGTTTTATTTGGGCAAATTGAAGAAAGCCAAAGGATTAGGATGGGTTAATGTTATGATTTCCTTTGTTGTTACAAAATTGCATATATAATAAAAAATTTTTTAAGAGTGATTTGAAGCTGAATTACCTTATGAGATAAACACTGGATTTTAAGTCAGGTAGACCTAGGGTTTAATCCCAACTTTATAATTTACCAGTTGTGGGATTTTGGGCAGGTTACTTGATCTGAGTTTGTTCCCTCTTCTGCAAAGTGAATGCCAACAAGGTGTAATTGCCGCGCAGGGTGGTCAGGGATTCGGTTAAAGAAATGACAAACAGACACACTTCAAAAAAGTGTAAATCTGAGTGCTCTTTATTTTAGTCAGTGGTCAGTATATGTTTTTTCTAAAGGCATAGGATCAGTGAACATCAAAGAAATCAGCTTGCTCATAGGTTTAGCTTATCATTGACAGGGCAGTGATTTATGTCCAAAATACATCTGGACCTAGCTGCATTCCTAAGTAGACAGGCTATTAACTCTTTATATTTTTGTTGTACTAACTACTACTACTACTACCTACTTATGTTTACTCATAATTAATTGTCATGGGTGAATTTATATTATAATGCAGTTAATATCAAAGGTACTAAAGTTAAGCACATAATAGATTATTAAACTAACAATTCTATTATAACACAGTGTTTAGTAATGTTTCATTTGCATTAGCCTAATTATTAAATTACGTATGTTTTTTAATTAGCAATCAATGACCAGAAAAAGGAAAGATTTTAGAGAGACAGTTGTAGCAGAATAAAGTTTGTGGGCCTTGAGAAAGCGAGATAAGGTTCCAGGTGGTCAGCATTTCTTTTAATCATCTTTGTGGCAGCTTCTGGTGGTCGTTATCTCTTGGCAGGCATTCGGCTTCTCTGCATCTTAGGGAGTTTGCTGTTCTCCCCCTGCGTGCATGGTTCCTTGCCCACACCGGACCTCAGGGACCATGGCAACAGCCATTAGCCCTGAGGGTCACTGCAGGGGGAGGTGCAGCAGTAATAAATGAGAATAATATTTGCATAGGACTTGAAACGGTATATGAATACCTCATAAAATCCTACTGTTTCCATCTTTTTACTACACTGCCACTGTTTTACTGTGAACCCTTCTCTAAGCCCTACCCACCAGTCTTCTGCAGTATAGACAAGTCCTTATGGTTTAAATAATTACAGGCCATTTCTGTCTATATCTAGTCAACCTGCCTCTGATTTATGGCCTTATTAAAAATTAGCTGAATTTTAGAAACATTGATTCTGGAACACAGCCTGCATTAGTGATAAACTTTCTCTACTGGGAACAACCCACAACTCAGGGTCCTGAGACCTTGGCAGTGTGTTCAGTTATTGTTCTGGTTGCAGGTGTGATGTGCTTTATCACATCCCTTCACTTCACTCTCTTATCCTCTCCTTTAAGTCCTCTGCCTGAATTCTGTTAGCACTTCCATATGCTCAAGCCTCCTCCAACTAAAAGGCCCTCTTGAATCTATTGCTACTGCATTACTTCAGATCTCTTTCTTACCTCTCGCATCTCTTCTCTGAACCACTGCCTTCCCACACTGGGCTATTTAACTCCAATTGCTCTCTATAATCAATCCATTTTCTACTATGCACAGAGCTTATCTTGTCACTCTCCTACCTAACCCTTCAAAGTTAAACTTTTTGAATTTATTTAATGCATATAAGAGCTGGGGTGTAGGCCCGAGTTGCAGCGGGGGTGAGAGGATTCACCAGAGACAGTGGGAGCAGAACAGGTGGATTGACTGAAATACACTGCTGAGGGAAGCAGTGGGTGAGACAGGAGAGGTCTGCTCGGTCATGTGGGTCAGCTCCCTGCCTGGGGATCGAACTCGTGCTGCCTTGGCTGCCAATAGCTTCATAGTGCTGAGACTTAACCGCTTGTACCACCAGGTGGCCACAAAGGTAAGCTTTAACAAGGACATCCAAGATCTGGCCCTACCATTTTTCCAGGAGTCATGTCTTGCAACATTTTGCTGTCCCTTATGTGTGGAAAGCTCTTTCCCCTAATCATAGTATGTTAAATTTCATTTTCTGTTTCTCTTAGCAAGTATTTCTTGATCATGGTATCTCCCCTGCCAGGTAAGTATACCTAAGCATTTCTGAATGCCTGTTTGTCTCTGACTCATATCAGTATCCTTATCTTGTTATTTTTTTTTTAAATTATTCATTTATACAAGCACTGGGTACAGTCAGAAGCGCGGGAGGGTGAGAGAATTCACCAGAGCCAGAGAGGGGAGCAGAGCAGGCAGAGTGACGAAGTACACTGCTGAGGGGAGCAGCGGGCGGCAGGAGAGGTCTGTGCGCCATGTGGGACCCTCGCCCGCTGGCGGGGGATCAAACCGACGCTGCCAGAGGCTGCGGGCAGCTTCACAACCTAGCGCTCAACCGCTGCACCACCAGGGAGGCCCCTTATTTTTTTATTCTTAAAAAAAAGTGAAAGTGGGGCCTCCCCGGTGGCGCAGTGGTTGAGCGCTGGGTTGCGAAGCTGCCCGCAACCTCTGCAGCGCTGGTTTGATCCCTGGCTGCTCCCCGGCCACCGGAGGAGGGTCCCACATGGCGCGCAGACCTCTCCTGCCGCCCGCTGCTCCCCTCAGCAGTGTGCTTCGGTCCTTCTGCCTGCTCTGCTCCCCGCTCTGGCTCTGGTGAATTCTCTCACCCTCCCGCGCTTCTGACTGTACCCAGTGTTTGTATAAATAAACAAAACAAAACAAAGTTAAAAAAAAAAGTGAAAGTGTCCTTTTTCAAATAACATGATTTGTATACGCTTTTTGCCTTTAATTACTCCATTTTTTAAATTTGTATATACTTATTTGCTTTTATTGAGGTAAAATTAGTTTACAACAGTATGATTCAGGGGATAAGTTCATACCTCTTCCACCATCAAATCATAGTCCTTTACCTAACTCCTCCATCAACCATCTTGCTCAGTTCAGGGGTGGCTCTTGCTGTTTCTCCTCCCCGTAAACTTTGGGTGTTTTTGTATTTTATTTTATTTATTTTTTTAAATGCATTTGCAATTTTCTGGTGAAGGCTTGCAGTTTTTTTTTTTTTTTAAAGATTTATTTATACAAGCACTGGGTACAGTCAAGCATGGGAGGGTGAGAGAATTCACTAGAGCCAGAGCAGGAAACAGAGCAGGCAAACTGACGAAATACACTACTGAGGGGAGCAGCGGGCATGTTAGGAGAGGTCTGCATGCCATGTGGGACCCTCGCCCCGCAGCCGGGGGAGGCCGTTTTTGTATTTTAACTAGAACTTTTTCTGTCTATACCGTAGTGTTACTAGTACCCCTGCTTGTCTTTGGTGTTAGGGATACAAAATGCATGAATGTTTACATTGCAAGACTATGTGAAGGGAAAATAAATTTGTGTTGTTTTGAACTAATGGGAGTTTGAATCCAAGGAATTTTGTAATTCACCTGACTAAAATGTAATTTATACAGATCTTGAATTTTTAAATCTACATTTAAATTAATAGGAGTCATGTTTGTAAAATTTGATAGTAGGTATATGCTGATACCCTAAGAATAACTAGTATTAAATTTTACTATTATAACTTAAATATTTACTATATATGTTTATAAATTACAATAAAGCACAATGATGGTGCTCTGGACAGGTAGTAATGTGTGTTACTTCTCCCCCTTCCTAAAAAAAAAAGTATGTTACTTGTACTTACTCTGATTTTTAATTACCTAATTTCTAGTATGTATAGACTAACCCTGCTTTTATGTAAGTTCCTGTATCGTTATGAATGTTCCTTGCTCCAGAAGAATATCATTGTTAGGATGTACATATAGATAAACTTTTAGTTCTAATTCTTTTACTAATTGTACTTTGGATTAACCCTTCAGTTGAAGACAACTGAAAAAAGTGAATAAAACATTTTTTTATGCTAAAATCATTAAAGAGATAATACTGAGTCAAACCTCAAGAGAAGATAAGAACATGTAGCATATAAACGCACATTTTTTGCTTCAGGTCATTTGCCAATTTAGTAGCAATGTTTCAGTACTGAAATTGAGCTGTACTTTTTGGTGGGTTTGGTGGGCTTGGAGGCAGAAGGCAAAATGCCTACCAAGGTAGGCACTCCAATATTATACCCACTTGAAAGTGGGAACCTGAAATTTACCCTCAACCTGGAAGTAAAAAAAGTCCTTGATGCTTTCATCCCACATTTTGTCACTTTGATGGTCAAGAAAAACAGGACTTCAACCCGTATTATGATGGTCCTTAGCTAATGTCTTCAGTTACCTATCAAGAGGAAAATAGTGGCCTCACTGGCAGCGCAAGTGGTTGAGTGCAGTGCTGGGAAGCTATCTGCTGCCTCTTCAGCATGGGTTTGATCCCCACCTGCAGGGGAGAGAACACATGCTGTGCAGACCTCTCCTGTCTTGCCCACTGCTCCCCTCAGCACTGTATTTCTGTCAGTCTGCCTGTTCTGCTCCCCACTCTGTCTCTGGTGAATCCTCTCACCCCCACACCTATGGCCTGTACCCCAGCTCTTGTATGCATAAATAAGTCTTTAAAAAGAAATAAAACTTCTGAAATTAGAAGGGGGGAGGGTAATAGAGTGATTAAAAGGCAGGGAGAAAAAGGTGAGAAAAATAATGGGTGAGAAAAACAGACAAAATAAGAGCCTTAAATCTAAACATGAACAATTACATGAATATTAACAAAATGCTTCAATTAAAGACAGTAAATATAAGATTAACATAAAAATAAAACCCCAGCTATATGCTGTTCATAAGTGGTACAAATAAAGCAACCATAAAGTTGATACAAAAACTAAAATCTTGTAAGGATAGTATTTTTCAGGAGATTATACTGTATGTAAAATAAGGCACTGTCCTCCAGGACCTGTTAGTACATTTTTCTTTCATTGCAAATCACTTTCAAAAGAGTTATTCCTGCAGTGTATGTGGAGGTGTTTGAACTTTGAGTTCTCTGGGTAACTGGAGAAACACTTGCCTCTAAAGGAGTTTACTGAAGACGTGATTCTAAAATTTTTACTAGCCCAGTATGCATTTAAAGGGACCTTGGGACTATGATTGCTATTTCATGTTAAATAAATATTTAGTAATCTTGCTAATAAGTTTCAAGGTGATGCAGACGCAATTTCAATGTAAAAACTTACCATTATTTTTTCAGAGTGTCTAGGAAACACCTATGGCTCAATTGAAGGAGAATTTAATCAAAAAAGTTCTGACACCAGGATTAGGCACTGTTAGCTCCCTCAGGTCCCATAACGATGCTATGAGGTGTGTTTGTTTCTTTCTTTTAGATACGCGTTTAAGAAATAAATTGCCAACAGTCCCAGTTAGTAAGCTGGTGGCCCAACGTTCTGAACGCAGGGTGCGGGCCAGCTCCGCCACCACAGGCTGCTTTCAGGTAAATGCTGCTGCTGCGGTGACAGGGCCTTACTCAAATGTCTCTCTGAAGCAGGAAAGAAAGTCTCTGCGAGCACCTCCCCTTTCAGACACTGCTGGATGCCCAGGGCTCCCAGTGTAGACCCGCCGCTTCCTGCGACTCTGATGATCAACCCTCGCGGACGAGAGGGCCTGTCTCCTAGCGAGTCCGCGCGGGTGTTGTTTCCTGAACTTGACTTATCCCAGGTCGGGGGGGGGGGGACCCCACGCCCCCACGCATAAGGGAGGACACGGGCCCAGACGCCAGCGCCCGGGTCCCCGAGGCTGGCGCCGGGCGGGGAGCGGGCCGAGTCCACCCGGTTCCGGGTGGGCCTGAGGCGAGTTCATCGGTGAGGCCTCGCCAGGAAACCGCCCACGTTGGCTACTAACTCAGCCGAGGCCCCGGGCACGGGCCCCACGTACTCCCCCCCGGGCCGGCCCCGCGGCCCTTTGGCTAACTCGGGGCCGGCGGGGCGGCCCCGCGCGCCGCACGGGCCGCATCACCGCCGCCGCCAGCGTGCGGTTTGGCGCCTCGGGCGGATCCGGCCTGGGGGGCGGCGGAGGCGCCCGTCTCGCGAGATCTGGGAAGGGGCGGGAGAACCCGCGTGCACGCGCCCGAGAGCCGTTAGGGCGGGCCGCGGCCGGGCGGCGCGGGCGGGGCCAGTGCAGTTGGACGCCAGTTGGTGGAGGCCCTGCGGGAAACGACTCAGCGCGAGGAGCGTGCGCGCGCACGGCGGCGGCGACGAGCGGCGTCAGCGCCTGGCGGGGGGGGCTGACGGCTTCTGGCGGGTGGCAGTGTCGGCGGAGAGCGCTTGCTTAGCCCGTGTCGCCTCAGGCTCAGGAGCCGGGCGGAGAGCGAGGGAACGGGGGTCGCTCTCGGGGGCTGCTGCTTTCCACGTCCGCGTCGTCGGGAGAAGCGCAGCCCGGACGCTCCGGCCGCCCCTCCGGCTCCCTTCCCGCACGCCTCGAGGCGGCGGCAGCGGCGGCGGCCACCGAGGCGGCGTCTCACCTTCCCCCACCCCTCCCCCGGGGCCCCCTCCCGCCCGAAAGGGCCCGGTGTGCGCCCCACCCCCGCCCGCCCGCCCGCCCGCCCGCTACGCCGCCGCCATGTCGGCGCAGGCCCAGATGCGCGCGATGCTGGACCAGCTGATGGGCACCTCCCGGGACGGTAAGCCGCGGCCGGCGCCGGGGGGGGGAGGGGCGCGGGCCGGCGGGGCCGGGGCGCGGGGGCGCACCTGGGCCGGCGTGTGGGGCTGAGGAAGGGGCTCCCGGAGTGGCAACACGCGGGCCCGGCTCCCGTCCCAGCCAATCGGGGCCGGGCGGGCGGGCGGGGGGCGGCGACCGTGCGGATTGGCGGGAACGGCTGCCAATGGGGTCAGGCGGGGCCTGCGGCCGCGGGGAGCGCCGGCGCCGGCCGTGTTGACTTGGCCGGGACGGGGGCGCCCACGTCGCTCGCGCGGAGTTGGGCGGCCCGCGCGGTCGCCGCCGAGGTGCCTGCGGATCGCTCGGGCCTCCGGCCCCAGGGCTGCTTCCTTCACCCCGAGCTTTGGGATCCCCCCCCCTCGCCGCCGCCCTCCTCACCATCCAGGGAGAACTTTGTGCCCACCCCCCGCCCGGGCCCGGGCCCGGGCCCGGGCCCCGGCCCCCTCCGCTCCGCCCCGGGCCCCCCGGAGCCCCCAGAACCTCCCTCCCCCTGGGGCCACCATCTGACCCAAACCATGGTTTCTTGAGGCGGGTGTCTTTGACCCCATTTTATGAAAAGATTTCTGGCCTGCTCTTTTTTTTTTTTCTCCCCCCTCCCCCCCTCCGAGAGACCTCCATTTTGTCAGACAATTTAATAATAGAGGCTTTGTTCCGTAAATATTGACAAATCTTGCATGTGCCCCCAATAGAACCATTTGGAAAATTCGGTGCCCAGTGAAGTGGAATTGAGGGCTTTAACGATCCTTCTAGGCATCTAGGTTAGCATTTGTATAGAAGACCACAACTTGCTGCACATCTTTTTGTCATAAAGAGGATTTCTAAGGAAAAGATGAAATGCTGTTGCTTTTTTGGTGGCGGTGGTTAGTCATGGACTCTTTCAGACTCAGCTCCAGCCCATATCTCTGTGGAGGGAAGGACTCAGAAACAAAGCAAGGAACTTGCTCTTTTTTGTATGATGCTTATTCAGGCAGTTTTTAAATTATTAAATGTTTTTTTTCCTTGACAAGTTAAATTGCTTGAGGTAAGAGAAAGGACATATTTTTGACAGTCTCACCATTTACTTGAGTGCTTTGCAGAAAAATGTGTCAGATTAAAACATGTATTGGATTCAGGTATTTTTAGCAACGCATGTTTAGAACGGCTTTTTCAGTATTCACAGTTCAGTGTTAATAAGAACCACATTGGGAAATTTTCTCTGTGGGTAGATGGCAGACCTGCTTGTGCAGAGAGTGGAAGGTTGGGAAGGAAATGAACATTGTGTAATAATTCCTTGAAAATTTGATTGAAAATGCCAGGAGAGACAGTTTTTACCCTGTATCATTTTTCACTTTCAGATAAGAACGCTCATTTTATAACTGCAGCCTGTCTTCACATTGCTCCTTTCCCAGTATGAGACGGTTTTGGGAAGGGGCTTAATCCAGGATCTAAGCGGAAAGAATAATCCATCTTTGTAAAAGTTACAGAACTCATTTAATACTTTACACGATCCTTCTAATCCCAAATAGATACCACTTTTGGTACCTTCTGCTTGAACGGAATTTCCTCATTTTACTGGGAAGGGTAGTTGGATCAAAGAAACCACTATTACCTGATAAATTTCCAAACAAGGCAGCCAATGTAGTGTTGCAAAGCTAAATTTAAAAACATACATATAGATATTCCTGCATGTGTAGTCAGCAGAACATGGATGTCCTAAAATCCCTTCTGCTTTGTATACAACTTTATATTTTTTATGTGTCTTGTTACTGGATTTTTTTTTTTTTTTTTGCCTCCAGACTAAGGATTTACCAATGAACTTATGTTTACGAGTCCACGATAATATTTAGCTGAAATAGCTGGATTTTCACTGCTGTGTTGTGCCAAAAGTAAGAAACTTGTACTACTTTCAAGGAAAAGGAATGCTTTTTTCAGATACCCAACTTAGTTCTTTTATGTATGCAAGATAAGAATCAGAACATTCTTTTCCTTCTTACAAATAGTTACTGAGTTTACATATTTCATCTTATGATTTAGGGCCTTTAAATAATTAGGTGGTTCTTTTTTTTTAATCACACAGTCAACTTGAAGTTACCCAGGGATAGTGGAACGTTGATACGTTCCTGAATAACAAACACCATGTAATTTGAAACCATATAATGGGAATCTTTGTATTGGACACAGGAACAGCTTACAGGGAATGCTGTTGGGTGTCTTTGGCACTAAGAGGTGGAATTGGGGATCCAGGAGGTGGGAGAGAGATGGAAAAGGTAGGTAGGAGGGTATTAAAGGCAGCTCTGTCTGATTTCATTTCTTTTCTTTTCTTTTTTTTTTAAATTCTAGAGACTATAAAACCACTGACTTCTTGGCTAGTGGGACTCCAGGTGGCAGTAATCCCCTCAGCCCTTAGTAACCTGTCTGTGAGGGACTCCGAAATGGCACAGGAGGTTCAGGGCATTGGGAAAACCTCCCTGTCCTTTCTCCTCCCCTCCCCCCACAAAAGATTTTACCCACTCCCCCTCCCAGAAATGAAAATTTTTAAATTCCTTTTTAAATTCCTTTGAGAGTTAAGGTCTGTTAGTTAAATGCTCTTATTTTGAATTACTTAAGCTAAATCACTTAGATTTCTTAAACAGCATGAAATCCTCAGGAATAGGAATTGAGTGGCAGGGAGAAGCAGATGGGCACTTGCAGCAAGGACAGTCCTGGGCGAGTGGTGGAAGTGGGTTGGGAGGGGTCTTTGGCCATCCAGAGGGCAGCATGATGGTGCTGGGGGTGCTGGGCAAGGGAATGACCAGGAGGTGGGAGAGGAATGCATAAGGGCGGTGGGAGGGCCAAAGACAAACTTTGCCTTCTTTGCAATTTTGCCTAGGGCCCTGGTGGTGGCAACCGCCTGTGTGCCACTGAAAATCGTGCCGATGCCTGGCATACTGCATAAATGGAAGCAGGGTACCGCGTGAGTTGAAACATTGGTCACACTATATAAAGTTTGTATATGTGAATCAGTGTAACTCATACCCATGTAACTGGGGGTCTGACTGTATTTGGATTTTTCTGATAAGGCGTCATGGGCTAAGGAAAAGAGCACTGGGCTGAGACTCAGGAGACCTGGTGTCTAGCCCCAGCTGTACCTCTAATTGTAACCTTGGGTAAGTCACAACCTTTTTTGCCTCAAATTTGTAATTTGTTAAATGGGAAACCAAATAATTTCCTGTGTTATATTTAAAAAATGTTGAAATAAGTATATTTTAAGGTTTTTTTTGGACAGGAGAAACCCTGAGTAGATATAAACTAGTGTATCTTATTTTACCTGAGATTTAAGACACATTAAATTTTATAAATTTCTTTCTGTTTTCCTTGTTATCTTTAATACATGGAGAGGGATAATTTTTTTCCCCCTGAACATATTCTATTTGAAAGGTGGAGGTACAGCACAGGGAAATTCAAGTAGCAGTTTGAGAGTTGTCAGTGTGACAGTTGGAGCAACCCAGTGTCCTCACACAAACTGTAGTGACTTTGGCTGAGTTGGGTTAATTGGAATTATATATACCTTATTTAAAGTGTTTTGCCAATAAATACAGTTTGGCTATGATAAATCTGTGGTCCTGATCACAGAAAGGCCTGTCAAGGCGCAAGGGATAGAACTAAACAAAATTGAGGGTGTGAGTACAGATTACATCCTAAATTTAGCAGCTAAGGAACTTACATTACAGAAGGTAGTCTTGAGGGTTCCATGTATCAATTGCTTGGGAGCAGAGACCATATGTGAAAGGTTAAACAGGCCAGGAATGGTGATCTCCCTTCAAAAACAACCAGTAGATGAATAGAATATAGAAGAGAATTTTATAGCAAGTTGGTTTCCATTATGGTTAGGGAATGTTTTGGGCTAGTTAAAACTTGGAGAAAATTTTAACTGATTTTGATGGTAATCTTTCTAAATAAGCCAGTGATATAATTCCTCACTTAATAGAGTACATTAGTTATAATGTAATATTTTTGCTGCATAGTTATATTGTATGGTGGTGGTTGTTGGTTCAGAAAATTATTTACTTGTTCCTATAGTAAGTTTAGTGATAGGTTTGTTGAACCTCTAGGATATGACATTGCTGCTTTTCTGCAAAGTAAGCTATTGAGTCAGGGATTGGAGTAGTGTTTTCTTCAGTAGATTTTCTTCATTAAATCACCTTTACTGTAACCTGTGTTCTTGACTTGTCATCAGCATTGGGAGCATTTTCTTTTAATTTTCCTTCATTATCATAATGAACCATATTTAGTTCTTGGTCAGTTGTTAGCCATTATTCTGTTCTACTTGTTCATTTTAAGTGAAGGAGGCATAGCCTTTAATGTACAAGTACTTACTTTTTTTTTTTTTTTTTAATAGAGGCATGCTTTATTTATTTGTTTGCTGGTTTGTTTTGTTTTTTTGTTTTTGTTTATACATGCACTGGGTACAGTCAGAAGTGCGGGAGGGTGAGAGAATTCACCAGAGCCAGAGCGGGGAGCAGAGCAGGCAGAAGGACCGAAGTACACTGCTGAGGGGATCAGCGGGCGGCAGGAGAGGTCTGCGCGCCATGTGGGACCCTCCTCCGGTGGCCGGGGAGCAGCCGGGGATCGAACCGGCGCCGCAGAGGCCGCGCGCAGTTTCGCAACCCAGCGCTCAACCGCTGCGCCACCGGGGAGGCCCGTACTTACTTTTTGAAAGAATGTGTATGTCCTACTCTAGAATTCTTTAACAGGAGACATTTTGGCAAGCATAAGTTAGACTTTATCAGCGGTCCAGGTAGATCCAGGTCCAAACCACTGAAAGCTCTGTTAGCATCCACGTCGTGAATCTGTTTAAACTCTGCGTAATAATTCTGCCACAGAATAGCCCAGGAAGTTTTAGATGACCCTGCACTGTCCTTGGATTCTCTACAGTTGTTTTAGGTCTCCTCAAGGAAGTTGTGCTTCTGTGACCTTTTACTTTGAGTTAAAAGAAGTAAATTGAAACCAAAGAAAGGTCATTTTGTCTGTCTGCATAAGTTCTATAAGTAGCAAGTAATGCTTTGATTTGATTTGAGTAAGATGTCCTCACGATAAATGGTAGTTACTTCAAGATGGGTAGTAGGAACTCAAGGGCAAGTAGATGTCATGGATTAGTCAGTTTTATTGAGTCAGTTCAATACTGAGTGGTTCTTACAAATATTAAAAGCTCTGCAAGGAGCAGGGTTACAAAGATAGGCAGATGGCTTAAAACTGGAGGTCAGTAAATGTGAGCAAGACTAGATAAATGAGCAGATGTGCCTCAAGAATGGAATTCCAGAAAGATACTTGAAATGGATGGAATCCTACAAGCCGGGTCTGTTAATTAAGTCCCTGAGGAAACAGGAGTGATTCTGCTCATAAACTATCAGTATACTAAGTAATCGTAGGCTAAGAAAATGAAGAAAATTAGAGAACATTTTACTGGCTCCAGGTCAGCAGTAGTCCGTGTGATCCCTACACTAGCAACCTTGCATCTCCTGGAATGAGGGACTGGAGAGAAGGTTAAGTTTCTGACAGGAACCTTGTGACTTTAGCACCTGCAAAAGTCATTCTGTTCCTTTTTTGGTTTAAACACTCAAGTATTAGTAGCCTCTGGGTAGAAATTGGAATGCAGCACCAAAATAAATCAGTTAATTTCTAATATTATTGAAAATACAAGGAAAAATAGTTTCTAAAAATTCTGGGATTTGGCTTCATGTGTTTGAGTCAAATAATTACTTTGAAAAGTTAAAACCATTAGAAAGTAATATGTATTCAGTCAACTGAAAAAAGTGATAGTGTGATATTTAATGTGGGCCAGAGAAAGGAATCTTTAAAACTTTTTCCCTCAAAAAAACGCTCACTAGATAACGATCCATATGTTCTAATTTAGTTGAGAACAATGTGCAATGATGTTTGACCTGTGTGATTCGACATGAAAACAATTTAGCCAGCTGCCCTTGCTGAGTCTTGTCATGTCTCTTGAATGCATGGTAAATTGTTTTTTAATCTTTTTTGAGACCTCAGTTATTTGTAGGCCTCAGTTTTCTTTTTCAGAATTAAATTTTCCAAAGCTATGCCTTCAGTAAAATAGATGTTTATTGGGTAGTGTCTGCAATATTCTTGTTTCTGTATTCTGTCTTACTAGTAGGTTACACAGTAGATTCTTTTCTGTTCTTAAGGATATATTTTAGATCCTAGTTGGCAGTATAGTCCACCTGCTTTTTAAGTTTTCTTGGAATATAGCCAGGCTCGTTTATGTACATATTGTCTGTGGCTTCTTTGCCTTACATGAGCAAAGTTAAGTCGTTGCAGCTGGGACCTGTGGCATATAGGCTTAAAATGTTTACTCTCCAGCTGATTGAAAATAAACTTGCTGACCACTGTTCCAGGTCAGTGATGGTCAGTGTGATCCCTACACTGGCAGCCTGCATCTTGTGGGAACTCATCAAAAATGAAAATTCTGGGGCCTCCCCTGGTGGCGCAGGGGTTGAGTGCTGGGTTGCGAGGCTGCCCGCAGCCTCTGCATCGCCAGTTCGATCCCTGGCCATCGGCAAGGGTCCCACCAAAAAAAAAAAAAAAAGTAAAAATGAAAATTCTGGGCCTACCTTAGACCTGCTGAATCAAATTCTGGGGATAGGGGTACAGGACTGATGCACATTAAAAGTTTGCGAAACCTTCTAGATAAATGTTTTCCAAATGTTATTCACCTATCACCTTTATTGGCTTTTTTTTTAACCTGTTTTCTGTTTAATATTTTTTCTTTATCAACTCACTTTCTAGTAAAATTTAAATTGAAAGTGTATGTTCCCAGAAAAATAGAATGACAGTTTAGTGTTATAAAGAGAGATGCTTTATTGTCTCTTGCCCTGTGCTAAGAATTAGAACTTAAGATATACTAAACACATACTAAGGGCCAAATGGAAACCTGTTTCTTGACTTAATAACAATAATCACTACTAAGTAATTGAGTGGTGTGTAAAAAGTCATGTTGGTGAAATCATATAACACTTAAAATCTTTCGTGCAAATCCCATCTTTGGAAAAATACTTTTCTGTCTATTCATGTGTTTAAAAAACCTGTATATACTTAAACTGTATATACCCAACCCCCTGTGCAGGAATGACTGGCCAGAAGTATAAACCTGTGAGATAGGGAGATGTGCATCCCTAGAAAGATCTCTCTGGAATTTCAGTGTAAAATTACCTAATTTAAGCTTCACTTCTCATCTCTTAGTGTTGTGGTCCATGGTTATGTCAGCAATTCTGAGGAGATTTCAGCAAGCGCCATTCCATAGAGAGAATATGAAAAAGGTGCCTGATTGTGGGAAAAGCCACTTAGCAAAGCGAACCCCTGGTCTAGAAACTGGGGAAGTGGCTGTCATTCTACGTTATGGCGAGGGGGCTGGAGCAGGACATCACAGATCCTAGAAACCATGTATTTGTATTTTGAGGAATTTCTGTGTTATGGCTTAATTTGCCTCATAATTTTGGAGGGAATACTTTTCCAGACATGGTGTTCTGTGTAATTATTACTTGGTGTGCTTTAAGGATAGTTACTGCGGAAAGGACTAGAACGAACCTTTTTTGAATTCCCCTGGTTGTCGAGTGGCTTTGGTCCTTTTTTTTTTTTTTTTTTTTTTTCCTTTCCTATGCTTAGAGTATGGCTATATTGGCTTCTGTTGTCTTTTGATTCTGCAATAAAGTAGTGACAGAGGACTCAATTCTGGAGGGACTGAAAGTCTAGTGGGGTGAGACTGTGTGTGTGTGTGTGTGCGCGCGCGCGTGTGTGTGTGAATTTATACACGAACAATTTTATTTTTATATGATGAATTTTGTAATACTGATGATAGTTGTCTAATTTTGAAAAAACATGTTTAAAAATTACAAAGGACAAGCACCTAAATGAACAAATGTTATTTTTTTTTTTTTTGTATTTTCCTCAAATTACAAAAGAAGCATTACAAAATGAAGTCCCTATGTTCCTCTTCACAGTCTCAGTCTTTTCCCCAGAGGCAATCCTTGTGAATTTGGTATGTATTCAACATGATGTAGTATTTCTGCTGTGTTGTTTCAGTGGTTGTGAGGCTCAGTCTCCTTCATGGTAATGTCTGTTTTTCATTTTAACTTCCTTTATCATTGAGTTGTCTTGTCACCTCTGTCCTTTGGTATTCTCATTTCTTTCCCCTTTTTCTTTCTTTCATTGGTTTTGGATTTGGGAAGGCACTACTTGGCTTTACTAGCTGTCACCAACCAATGATAACCTTTTTTTTTTTTTAAGTAGATAAATCAGCCAACCACTTTTTCTTTGGTTCTTTTCATCTATTTCTTCACAGCCAGAGATAGCTTTCTTTACTTCTAATTTTGTGTATAGAACATAGAATCTAGCAGGCTGCAACTTTTTATTGGCTGACTTTTCTTTATGGCACATATCAAATTATAATGCATTTTTAGAACTTAATTTTTAGGCAGCTGTTCAAGCTTTTCTAATGTATTTCTAAAATCCAAGAGGAGAAATAAGTCAATAGGTTTTCTAAAACATGTGCACACTTATCCATGTGCCCCATTCTACCCATCCCCCCCAAAAATGTGATGGCATTGACCCCTTGCCAGTAGCCAAGATTCTCTACTTGTATCATGAGAAAAGAAAGGATTGGGGTAGATTATTGGAATGGAGCCCTGGGAATGTAGCTCCATTAGTATTTCTGTTTTCACATTTTTATTACCATTTTTAGCGCTTTAAAAACCCTAGGAACCTTTTCTCCTACTATCAAGGCTATTTCCAGTCTCATTCCCGTAACATTTTTTTTCTATGGAATTTCATAGATAGGCTAGCAGAGTTTTAAAATTATTGTAACTTTATTAATCTTTGCTTATATCCAGCTAAAATGATCTTGTTCTGGGCATTTCTACATATGAATTGAATTTTTAAAATTTTGTGCTTGTTATGGGAATTATGGTGGGGTCAGTCAATAGTGGTCCCTATTTGTACTTATAGTTTTCTCACCTGTGTAGCACCCTTATTTTGGGGGGAAAAGAAAGCTGCCACTATTGGCGCAGTATAATTTTATAAATACTGTTAGAAGAGAATTTGATACTACATTTGGAACGGAGAATACCCTAAATGGTTTTTTCCACTGCCATCTTTGGCAAGTACTCTTTCCTTTCCTCATGTAGTAAATAGATCTCTGAAAATTTTGACATGTGTCAAGGCATGTCAAAAAATATTGTTTCCAACGATCTATAGTCATGTTAAGATAGCAGGAAATAACTACTTTGTGTTATATAAATATACATTGGATTGAACTGAATGTATTTATTACAAGGGAACGTGGAGTAATAAGAGTTTTCTAAAAAGATTAATTACAAAAGAGGTTTTATAGGTGTGTTTCAAGCTGAATTCTAAAAGAACACCAAAGGTAGGTGGGAGAAGATACTAAGTAAAGTCGGTGAGAAATTTGAGATGGTGAAAGTGGTTCTTCTGTATAATAGTCACCGCAGCAGCAGTCACCTGCTTTTCCCTTGTTTCCACATAAAAATACAGGATTTTCTTGTGCACTTCTTAAGGTCTTTTCCTCCCCTGTACTAATAGAAATTATCCATGGGTCTTTATATGTTATTATTGTGTAGACTCAGAAGCTTATTGTGCAAGAAATGGTAAAAAGAGGATGGAACTTTTTTTTGCATTTGAAGAGCTCTGGGGGACAGGGAAATGAGAAGCTCAAAGCTTTCACTTAGGCATCTTTTCCTTTTAGGTCTGGCTTTCCTTTCACTGAAGGGGTGTGAATTTCATTTCAGAGGGCATGTGGCTACCCTGTCCAAAGCCAACAATGGCTCCTGGCCCCTAACAAGTATATCTGTGGGGAGAACTTTGGTTATCGCACTGGAGAATATGGGAGGGCTTTCCCTTTTACCGCATTTATAAACTCGGGGAGGCTTGCATTTGCTTTGTGTGCTGTTGAGTTTTCTCTTCTGTTATCCCTAAGCTAAGCTCTCAGCTAATTCTTACAAAAGAAATACAAATTAGTTGTTTTTATAAATTGCTTGCCTTTAATGCTTGATTCTATGCAGTAAGTAAGGATTCTGCATACCATTATATATGTCAAATATTGCAAACTTTAAGGTTCTTTTGAAATTACAATACTAAACTCAGTTCACTTTTGCTTAGCCTTCACAGTTGTTGATCACATAGCATGGTCATCCACTCACAGCTTAAAAAAATACAGGGAGCATCGGAGAGAATGGGTAAAGTAAAATTTTGATGTTTTTAAAATAGCACCTAAATCTATGAAAGTTCATTTGATTTATTGTTTGTATGGGAGGGAGAAAGGTGGGTGGTACTGGAGTGGGTGGGTGGATGTTGGGAAATTAGCATGCACCGTGTAAAGTGATGTCAGGTAACATCTAGGCTAAGATTCTAAGTGTTACTACTACAGCTTACATGTTAAGTCAGTTTCAGAAAAGGCAAGACCATGAAATGGCATGTTGGCGATTACAGTGAGGTTGCTCTCCCCCCCCCACCCAGCTGATGGAACAGGATTTTGAGAATAGCAGCATTCGAGTGCAGTTTGGACAGGAGTCGTCTTTTTTAGAATGGCCTGTCCGTATTCCCCAAGTGAAAGGGACTCCCAAAGTGCCGCCCAAGGCTCCATGACATGCTGAAAGACCTGAAAAGAAATAATATGCCTCCCCATTTTTATTGTGTACCTGTGACTCAGATGTTCCCAAATACGGGTTATAATTCACAAAACTAGTGAAGTGGTTGAACAAAAGAGAGTTTGAGACTTGTTATTCTGAGATTGGTTGCTTCTTAGGAAATTATATTATTAGAAAATTTTATGTTTTCATTCAAACGAAGAACACTTTGCATGCCAGAGTTCCCAATCAAGTTTCTAATTCTAAAAACTTGGCATTGTGTTTACATCCAACGCCCAATTACTGCAGATGTTATGGGGCAGAGAGACCTCCGTGTTTTTATGGGCAGGACATTTTGTTGTTAATGCATATACTTTTAATCTTTGCCCTGTTATTTGAACAAAAAAAATTTCTTTTTTACTTTGCACACTAAACATCTGGATTGAAGAAAAATATGAAAAAAGTTATTTAAGAAATTAGATGTCTAAAAAAAATCACTGTTCTGAACCCAACTTTGCTCTTCTCCTACGTGAAACCATTTGCTAAAGCTAAGTAAGATTTACACACCGTTCCCCAAACTTTCTGTTGCTGTAAGCTTTGTTGAAGAGATCACTGAAGTTTGGAATGATGTTCTATCTTTCCTTTGGTCTGAGTCCTGTCAGTCCTTCAAATTTTGGCTTCTATTCACTGCTTGAAGCCTTTTCTGACCTCTCCACTCCTTGATGGTCATTTTAGTCTTAGAACTCCTGAGATACTACTGTTTGAAACATCTGTTTGGCACGTGGATCATGCAACCTTGTACTGTTACTTGTTTTTCATTCCAGTATCCTGTTTCTCTAGCAAAGTTACAGACTCCTTAAAGGTAGAGAGGACTTGTCTTCTATGCCTCTTTTTGACCCCTTTGCCTAGCACAGGGGGATTTTTTCACTAATAGGTTTGTTTCTGTGATTTGTGTCTAATGTTAGTGTAACGGGGCAGTCCTTTTTTCATAGTCGTCAGTTATTTGGGTATGACTGTATGCCCAGAAAGCCCAAAGTATATTGAATTTGTAAAATAATTCCATGTCTCATAAGGAGATTTGACTCATGTTTTTCCTCTTTTTTGTTGTAGTCTACCTGTCCCATTTTCCCCCCTTAGTGAGTGCTGTTTTGCCTAGTTTATTTTGAAAAACATGGTTTGGGCCAGATATCTTCACAGAAACTAAAATCACCAGTATTTTATTTGAAAACCCTTTGTTGGTTTAGCCACAATGTACTTCATGGCATAAGCCCAAATAAAGTTATTAAAACTTCTTGGTAATGTATCCAAATTGTCTTCAAATGTTAATCTTAGTTAAGTGAAGCTTGAAAAATATCAATAAACAGATGCTAAGTTGCTAGTCCCTCTCACTGTATCGCAAATTATTGGGGGGTTTTATTATTTCATTGTTTTAAATGTTTCTATAATGTGTAGACTGATACTTGATAACTCTATTTGCTGCAGTTATCAATCGTTTTGTAGTGTACCCATTCACATTTAGCAAGGAGTTATTTTAAAACTTTGAAATTAAAAAAAATCTTTGGAAATTACAGGAACTGATTCTTAAAAGGCACATACATCATACATGTTTGCCAAATTCACATTTGGTTTGTTCATGTTTTATCGGAAAGCTGTGTCTTCAGGACACATACTTTAATGTTAGATTTGATCTGATTTCTGAAGCAGAAACAGTTGCTCTACTTGACAAAAAGTTTAATTAGTAAAACTTCCCCTATGACTCTCGACTATTTTAGGGACCTGGCTTATAATATTCTGGAGCCATTAATTTGACAAAACACTGAAAAGATTCTGCTATTGCATTATGGAAAAGCTTTGATGCTTGTTAGCAAGGAGATTCCTAAATATGTGAAGAGCTTTTTAAATTTTTCTTCTTTAAAAATACATATTTTTAAATTTCTTAGCACAATTTGGGTACAGATTTCCAATAAAACTTTTTTCTCATGTTAGGAAGCAAAAAACCTCAAAATATATTGCATTGTCCTTCTTGTATGAGTTTACCATAGTATTGTTTGGACATGAACTACAGGCCCTCACCAAAGTCCTGATGAAATATACTTAAAAAAAATTTTTTTTAGCTGCACTTGTCCCAAAGACCACTTTCTAGCACTCGAGCTTTTGGCTTTTACTTGTGGGCAGTCATATTCTTCTCTAGAGTTACACTTGTTAAATCAGTATTTAAAAAAAAAAAACACCCTGATTTTGTTCACTTTTGTTTCCATATACAAGAATCTTTACAATCAACATGTTCTAGATGCTGTATTGAAATTGCTGGCAGTCTATTCTATACAAACTGAACAATCTGGCCCCTTGTTTTATTTGTAAAGGTTCAATGTATCTATGCCTGCCTACTTCAATCTGCAAGGGAGTGTCAGAAAGGCCCCGCATTCGCCGAGCCGTGAGTTATCACTAACTTTTCAGATGTGTTAATGAATGTGGAACAAAAGTAGTTGTGTTTTGAAAGGAAAAAAGAACCATCAAAATAACCTTTATTATAGTAGCAGGCGTGAACACTAAATGAATTATTCCAAATTGTGATGTCAAAAATAACCTACGTTAACTAGAGACGTAGCTTCTAGAAAACCTATTGTTGAACTGCTCTGAAGTTATCATGTTAGCTGTGAATTACCTCTCTTAAAACTTTGTCTACCCTGATCACAAATACTAGAATGTTCTTTAAGTCTTTTTAACCTTGTTAAAACAATTTGAACAAAATCTTACCCCACCGAAAAATGACAATATTTAATTGATTTTTGAGTTAAACTCTTCAAAATGAGGCAATTTATAAAAGGGGTAAAGTTTAACCTTGCTATTCACATGTGCAACACAAATTAAATAATTGAATCATTTTCTATATTAAAAGTTTTTGGCAAGTTGCAGGCATCATGTGATCTACAGAGAAGTATTTACAATCTATTTTGGAATCAACAGATCTCGCTTCAGTAATTCACCAGTAGGTTTTCATTCATCAATGAAAATATCAGTTTAAAGCTAAAATAAAACATCTACATTTCTTAGGGCATATCTTTCTATATAGAGGAAACATCCTTAAGAGTTCTTTCTCTTTTTTTTTTCCCCCAGAGAAATTCCAAGGAAAAAATTTAACTAACGTCTGTATTTTACTAGAGCTAGTTACCTTTTTCTTAGACTCTTTAAAGTTCAAGTAGATAGGCATATTTGATTAGCAAGTTGGATGCTTCTGTTGCTCAGGAGGTGTATTGTGTTACATGAAGACAGAATAATTATATATGTACCGAGTTTGGCGATATATAGCACAGTCTACAGAAAACTTGAAGGTATGGGGCCTTTGGAGGCATTAAAGTTAACCTTTCGTTTAGGCAATGTGCCTTTGTTTGACTGGTGTGTAAGTCCTTCTTCCAGGTTTGTACGCTCTTAAACACGTTATTCTACCCTCTCTAACTCCTCCCAGCAGCAAAAGGGAGACACTTCAACTGGAACAAAATAGTGGAAGAAATGGCGTCTGGGGTTCAGTGGGGATTCGCAGTGTGTATGCAATGTTTGCAAGATTACTTTTTATGTTTTTCAATTAATGTAAACTATTACAAATGAATCAATGCTTAGTGTCAAGTAGGGAACCTTGTATACCAGTAGAAACTCTCCTAGTGGGTTTGCTGCAAGTTGCTTAACCTCTTGGGGCCTCAGTTTCCTCATCTGCCATACAAAGGAATTGGACTCAATAATCCCTAAGGTCCATTCCTGCTCTGAAATCCTATGCTTTTCTCAATTACTCTGTTTAACAGAATGCATTGCTTTCCCACTTTGACTATTTGAATTATATTTGCAGTACACATACTGCAACTGCATGTTGTCTAAAATAGTTTTTCTTTAGGACATTATATAAAAAACTAATCCCTCTTGAACTGATTTATAAATGTGTGTGTATATAACCACACATAAAAAGCTAGTAATAGTAGGGCTCTCAGAAAATAAATGTTTTCCAGTTGTCTAACCTTGAATGTTATTAACTTTTCTATATTACAGGAGATACTACTCGTCAACGAATCAAATTCAGTGATGACAGAGTATGCAAGAGTCACCTTCTCAACTGTTGCCCCCATGATGTCCTCTCTGGAACTGTATGTACTTGTTAAACCTATTTGATTATTTATATACCACAAAAATGAACTACTTGATAAAGTCATAATTTCTTGTTGGATTATTGTACAGAGTTTTTTTTGTTTTTTTTTTTTTTATGCAGCTTTTGCCTTTTTTTTTTTAATAGAGGCATGTTTTTATTATTTGTTTTTTTTGTTTGTTTTTTGTTTATACATGCACTGGGTACAGTCAGAAACGCGGGAGGGTGAGAGAATTCGCCAGAGCAGGGAGCCTGCGCCACCGGGGAGGCCCTGTACAAAGAGTTTTTTAAGCATTATTCTTAGAGGAGGGATTTGGATACCTTCTTTGTTTTTTTCAGGTGATTTAATTTTGCAGTAATGGTATGATTTAAATTTGCAGTAATGGTATTCCTTACAAGAGTAATTGCTGTGCTTTGCTTTATAGTTTTCTCTATTCTTCAGAGCAATTTAAACTTTTTAAAAATTTGGATAATAGAGGCAATTACGATATATACAACAGTTACACTTTTAATTCAGAAATAATAAAATGATTTTTAAAATCCTTTACTGTTGAGCAGAGTGAAATCTTATCCAAAACAGTATACTTTTTTGTTAGGATTTATGCACATTTACACTGTGGAAGTTATAGCCAGGGGAAATATAATAGTAGATACTTATGGTCTCATAGCTTAATTTGTGAGTATTGTTGTATCTTGATATTTATATTGCTGACTCAGAAAATATAAAATTCACTTAATTTAGATAATGTATCTAATGATATTGGTTGATCCTAGTATAGCATTATAATTTGCCAGTAGGACAGACCATTGGAACTATATTATGTTAAGTATTTAGATTATTTAATACTTCCAGTAGTATAAGGTTTAAAAACCCAGTTTCTTGAGTATTTGAGCTAGGATTAGGTAATTAACCCTTCTTGCCCTAAAGTTTCCGTAAGTATTTTCTGCTGCATTATATTAGTTGAAATCTCTATACAGTGTATAATTATCTGTAGTGTAGTTTAATTCTCTTTATTTACTATTGTATTAAATTTAAGTTATTCTTTTTGTCTAAATTATCACTTCAAATAGATTTTGAGAAAAAGATTAACAAAGTGTTAGAATACACTTTTTTTTTTTAGTATCTTAGTACTTTATAATCTGCCAAAATAATAAGGCTTTGACATTATTTTTCAGATATGGCTTTAATAATAAATAACCTGATATTGCAGTTGTGCTTTACATTTTATAATGCACATAATGTGGTGTTATGCTCATTTCTTTTTAAAAATTATTTATCATGCACTTTGAAGGAAAGCACAGACAGCAGGGTTCTTTCCTACAATAAATTATTTATACCCATTTATTTAGCTAGAAGACATTAGCTTGAAGAGGTACTGGTGTGTATGCTTTTTTCTTTTAAAAAAAATTTTATTTTATCAAGCCTCCCTGGTGGTGCGAGGGGTTGTGTCTGAGCGCAATGAAGCTATCTGCAGCACTGCTGCACAAGTTCAGTCCCTGGCCGGGAGCTGACCCACATGGCGCAGCAGACCTCTCCTGTCTCGCTTGCTGCTCCCCTCAGCAGTGTATTTCAGTAGATATGCCTTTCCACTCTGCATTATACTAGTTGAAATCTCTATACAATCTATAATTTCTGTAGTGGACCCGCTTGTTCCACTCTGACTCTGGTGAATCCTCTCACCCTTATTACCTCTCTCTGGCCTATACCCCTATGCCCCTGTTCTATGCATACAATAAAATTTTTTTTTAAGATTGTATTCACCAGAGACAGAGTGGGGAGCGGAACATGTGGATCGACTGATATATACTGGTGAGGGAATCAGCAGGGCAAGACAGGAGAGGTCTGCTGCCCCATGTGGGTCAGCTCCCTGACCAGGGATCGAACTCAGGCCATAGCCATGGTTGCACTGAGACTTAACCCCAAGGCTACCAGGGAGGCCCAATTTTCTGGTTTCCTGTTTTTTGTTGTTTTTTTTTTTTTAAAGATTTATTTATTTATACAAGCACTGGGTACAGTCAGAAGCGCAGAAGGGTGAGAGAATTCACCAGAGCCAGAGCGGGGAACAGAACAGGCAGACCGACGAAATACACTGCTGAGGGGAGCAGCGGGCATGGCAGGAGAGATCTGCGTGCCGTTTGGGACCCTCACCGGCGGCCAGGGATCGAACTGGCGCTGCAGAGGCTGCGGGCAGCTTCGCAGCCCAGTCAGTGCTCAACCGCTGTGCCACATGGGGAGGCCCTTTTCTGTTTTTCTATTTTTTAAGGTTTGTTTGTTTATGCATACAAGAACAGGGATGTAGGCCATAGGGGCTGGGGGTGAGAGGATTCATCAGAGACAGTGGGGAGCAGAACAGGCAGAGGACTGAAGTACGCTACTGAGGGGAGCAGCAGACGAGGCCGGAGAGGCAGGTTAGCTCCCTGGCCAGGCATTGAACTCCTGCAGCAGTGTGCCACCAGGAAGGCCCCTTCTGAGTTTTTTCTTATAGCTTGCTGTCATATCCCTAAAATAGTCAAGGGCTAGCTGCTCCAAAGTATTTTGTTGTGTTGCCACATTCCCATTCTCTCCTTCAGTCTTTTTTTTTTTTTTTTTTTTAAATAGACATTTTTTTTTTTAAAGATTTATTTATTGGGCCTCCCCGGTGGCGCAGCGGTTGAGCGCTGGGTTGGAAAACTGCCCGCGGCCTCTGCGGCGCCGGTTCGATCCCCGGCTGCTCCCCGGCCACCGGAGGAGGGTCCCACATGGCGCGCAGACCTCTCCCGCCACCCGCTGCTCCCCTCAGCAGTGTACTTCGGTCCTTCTGCCTGCTCTGCTCCCCACTCTGGCTCTGGTGAATTCTCTCACCCTCCCGCGCTTCTGACTGTACCCAGTGCATGTATAAATAAAAACAAATAAATAAATAAATATGCATGCCTCTTTTAAAAAAAAAAGATTTATTTATTTACACACGCACTGGGTACAGTCAGAAGCGTGGGAGGGTGAGAGAATTCACTAGAGCCAGAGCAGGGAGCAGAGCAGGCAGGACCGAAGTACACTGCTGAGGGGAGCAGCGGGCGGCAGGAGAGGTCTGCGCGCCTTGTGGGACCCTCCTCCGGTGGCTGGGAGCAGCCGGAGATCAAACCGGCACTGGAGAAGCTGTGCAGAACCCAGCGCTCAATTGCTGCGCCACCGGGGAGGCCCCTCTCCTTCAGTCTTTTTGCTTGTAGGTGCATCTTTATCTCTGGAAATCTGTTTTTCAACATCTGTCTTTATTTTTCTCCTTACATTTATTTTATTTATATATTTTACATCATTCTTCCTTTTTGTACAGTGTATGCTTTCCTCTTCTCGGGTGTAGTCCCTGTAAAATTCCCACCACCAGTTTACCCGTGCACCATCACCATAATCCGTTGTATTCTTCCCTCCCCTGTTTTGAGCCCTCCTCCTCCCCTGCAGTGTGTGACTGATTAATAGGTGCCTGTTAATTTTGTTTTTTAGTTTATTATAATTATTTTTTTTCCTGATTTGGTTCCCTAACATTCCTCTTATGGTGAAACCATCCGATATTTTTCTTTTTCTTTCTGACTTAGTTTGCTGAGCATAATCCCCTCTACGTTGCTGCGAATGGCACGAGTTTATCTTTTTTGATTGATTGCTGAATAAAATTCCATCGTGTGTATATATACCATATCTTCTTGTTCCAGTCATCTATTTTTGGGCATTTGGCTTATTTCCATATCTTACCTGTTGTAAATAGTGCTGCAATAAACTTAGGGGTGCAGGTATCCTTTTTTTTTTTTTTCTTTTTTAAGAAAAGTTTTATTTATGCATACAAGAACTGGGGTACAGGCCAGAGGTGAGAGGATTTACTAGAGACAGTGGGGAACAGAACAGGCGGATCCACTGAAATACACTGCTGAGAGGAGCAGCAGGGAGACTGGAGAAATCTGCCGTGCCATGTGGGTAGCCCCTTGGCCGGGGATCAAACTTGTGCTGCAGTGGCTGTGCATTGCTTCACAGTGCTGCACCTTAACCCCTTTCATCACCAGTGAGGCCCTGCAGGTATCCTTTTGAATTAATGTTTTTGTGTTCTTTGGGTAGATTCCTAGGAGTGAAATTGCTGGGTCATATGGTAGCTCCATTTTTAGTAGTTTAAGGAATCTCCACACAGCTTCCCATAGTGGTTGGACCAGTTTGCATTCCCACCAGCAATGCAGGAGAGTTCCTTTTTCTCCACATTCTTGCCAACATTTGTTGTTTGCTGTTTTTTTTTTAATATGTGCAATTCTCGCTGGTTTAAGATGGTAGCTCTTTGTGGTTTTGATTTGCATTTTCCTGATTACAAGTGATGTTGAACATTGTTTCATATACCTTTAACATCTGTCTTTTAGAGCTAGTGAATAATCAACTGTAGTTGGCGAAATTATTTGGTCTCCACTTAATTTCTGTCATCTGCCAGTTTTACATATTAATCTCTTTAGGAATGAGAGTACAGTTGCTAGACAGGCACATGTTTTTTTTTTTTTTATTATTTTTTTTTTACTATTTTTTTTAATTTTTTTTTTTTTTTTATAGAGGCATGTTTTTTTATTTTTTATTTATTTGTTTGTTTGTTTTGTCTATACATGCACTGGACACAGTCAGAAGCGCGGGAGGGCGAGAGAATTCACCAGAGCCAGAGCAGGGAGCAGAGCAGGCAGAAGGACTGAAGTACACTGCTGAGGGGAGCAGCGGGCGGCAGGAGAGGTCTGCGCGCCATGTGGGACCCTCCTCTGGTGGCTGGGGAGCAGCCGGGGATCGAACCAGCACCGCAGAGGCCGCAGGCAGCTTCGCAACCCAATGCTCAACCGCTGCGCCACCGGGGAGGCCCCAGGCACATGTTTTTAATTGAACTGTGTCAGCCACGTGGGAATCAAAACTCTGGCCGCCCCCCCACCTGGTGGAGTCTCCTGGTTGTTTCTTTAACCTTACTTGTATATTTATTAAATTCTCTGAGGTATGTGATCCAAGAGTTAGCTCTAATCATTTTATCTAACTTATTCAGAATCATTCACCTCTCCTGATTTAAAGTCAAACTGCTGCCAGATCCAATTTCTTGAGCACTGTGTGTATATGTGTGTGCACGCGCGTATGTGTGTATATGAATAGCCTTATTCACCGTGTTTTCTACTCTGTAAGAAGTAATTGTTCATCATTGTTAAGCAGAAAGGTTGAGTGGTTGGTCTTGGACTTGCCATTTGTTAAATTCTTGCTGGTATACTGTTGCACTTTTTTTCTTTCTTCCAAGTATTAAAATTTAGAAACTTCTCTGATAAACATCTTAAAAAACAGTGACAGTGAGATTTATGGCAGGGGACATAATAATGAGACTTAAAATAGATGGTATCATATATTACAGAAATAACAGCTAAAGAAATCCCTTCTAAAGGCACTTGACAAGGACACTTAATAAGAAATATGTCCTGGGGTCTCTCTGGTGGCACAGGGGTTAAAGACAGCGCTATCAAGCAGTTGGCAGCTACTGCAGCAGGAGTTTAATCCCCAGCCGGCTGGGGAGCAACCTAGATGGCGCAGCAGACCTCTCCTGTGTCGCCCGCTGTTCCCATCAGCAGTGTACTTCAGCAGTGTACTTCGGTCAATCTACCTGTTCTGTTCCCCACTGGTGAATCTTCTCACCCCCCACAACTCTGGCTTGTACTCCAGTTCTTGTATGCATAAATAAAATAAATGTTCTAAAAAAAAAAAATAAAAAAAAAATCCCCATGTTGTTAATGGGATAGGTTGTTATATGTAAGGATGGGATTAAGTAGTTCTGACCCTCTTTCAGAATGTAAACAGTTCTAAAGGAAGGGTTAGAGGACTTTTTGAGATTCCAGGATTGTCACAGAGTAACGACCTTGAGAACTTAAAACCATACATTGTTTGACTTCATTACCTTATTATTACTGTATAGGGTTCTTTGTAAAGTTACAAATGATACGTAATTACAGAGCTATGAGCTGCCATAGCAACCAGTATCTGTAGAACAAATGCTTTTCTCATGCACTGTAACAGTTCACACTGCTCTGTAAGTTGATGCCAGTTTTTCTTTTTTATATGTCAGAGGACTGAAAGGAACTGAATTATAATTGTTCACATTCTAATGCCTTTTCTTTATTATATATCTACAGAGTATCCTTTAGTTTTCCTGACTTCGTTCTTGAGATGTCACTGCTGGCAGAATATGATGCTTTAATGTTTCTAGATTATTTGGCATATGAATACACAGAACACTAATCTGACTTTTTTCATTATAAGGAGGTGAATTTTATGTCAGGTAATTGGAGAGTGATTTCTAAAAATGTACTCTTAACTGACAGTATAGAATATTTTTGACTTCAGTTTGATGAAAACACCCCTGTAAAATTTTACTTCTCATTAGTTTGGTATGGTGTTAAAACTTACTCTCAAACTAATAAATTAATCTGAGAGGGTAAATTGTATAACAATCAAAATAATTATGCACATACATTTTTGGATTACATTTTTATAAGAGGGGCCTCCCTGGTGGTGCAAGGGGTTAAACACCTCACTGTGAAGCAATCTGCAGCCTCTGCAGCAAAGTTCAATCCCTGGCTGGCCGGGGAGCTTCCCACATGCCCAGCAGACCTCTTCTGACTCACCCACTGCTCCCCTCAGCAGTGAACTTAGTCAATCTGCCTGTTCTATTCCCACTCTGTCTCTGGTGGGTCCTCCCACCCCCCATACCTCTGGCCTGTGTACCCCCTTTCTTGTACACGTAAATAAACCTTTAAAAAAAATAAATTTTTATAAGAAACAATATTTTTAAATAAGCAGTTACTGTATTTACCACTTACTCGCTTTATCTAGACTCTTGATTTATTAGTTATATCCAAAAGAGCAGGTTTATTATAAAAAGGGAAGGAAGAGTAAAGGACACTAGCATAGACACAAGTGGGCTGAAAGAGCTGTCCCTGAAAGGGACAAGTTGGTTAAAGGAGAGGCCTCTGTATAGATACAGGTGGGCAGAAGGGCTGCTGCTAGAATGTTTTGTTTTAATCCACTCTTTTCCTCATTTTTTTGAGGTTATTTATTTATGAATACAAGAACTGGTGTATAGGCCAGAGGTATGGGGGTTGAGAGGATTCCCCAGAGACAGACTGGGGAGCGTAACAGGTGGACTGACTGAAAATACACTGCTGAGGGGATCAGTGGGTGAGACAGGAGAGATCTGCTGCGCCATCTGGGTTAGCTCCCTGGCCAGGGATTGAAGTCATGCTGCAGTGGCCGGCAATAGCGTGATAGCCCTGAGACTTGAAATACCCCCTGCCCCGCCCCCCGCCTCTGTGCCACTATGGAGGCTCAATACTTTAGATTATTGTTGTTAAGCTTTTTGATAACATGGGTACTGAGGGCAGTGACTTTCAGATATTTCTGAAGTATTCTTGGAGACAGCTCATATACTAAGGACATGGGCTTAGGCCAGTCTTTCCTAGTTCTATTAGAATTTCACACATTTATTTTTTAAAAATGATTTCTTTATGCATACAATAACCGGGGTACAGGTGAGAGGTGCGGGAGGTGAGAGGATTCACTGGGGCAGAGTGAGGAGCAGAATAGGAAGATTGACTGAAATACACTGCTGAGGGGACCAGTGGGTGAGACAGGAGAGGTCTGCTGCACCATTTGGGACCCTGGGATCAAACCTGTGCTGCAGAGGCTGTGGACAGCTTCACAGTGCTGCGACTTAACCCCTTGGGCCACCAAGCAGGCCCTAGAATTTCACACATTTTAAATACAGGGATTTTCCATGAAATTTTGCTCAGAGATGGGGAAAAAAAAACTTTATCTTGGGAATAAACTTAAGAAAAAACTGATACTGAGAAATACTTAGGGACAAGGTAAAGTAAAATTTTATTTGTTGCCTTTTTGAAGTTATTATTTAGGAGTGTTGGTTTTCAAAATGCTGACTGAACTGACTTTATGGTCTCCCAGTAGGTTCTGGGTTTTATCCAAAATATAATTTTTACTAATGGAACTTCCTTTATTGCTCTCTAACTTCTTTTAAGACCTTGTCTAAAATCAATTACTTGGGCATGTACAAACCTGGACCTCAAAACTGCTGAAGGCTCTTTGATAGTATGTATGTAAAAGAGACATGAAAGTATGATGGAAAAAGTCAAAACCAGTTTTGAGTTTCAAAAAGTAGTGATTGTTGGGCCTCCCCAGTGGCGCAGCAGTTGAGTGCTGGATTGCAAAGCTGCCCGCCGCCTCAGCAGCGCCGGTTCGATCCCCAGATGCTCCCCGGCCACCTGAGGAGGGTCCCACATGGCGCGCAGACCTCTCCTGCCGTGCCTGCTGCTCCCCTCAGCAGTGTACTTCGGTCCTTCTGCCTGCTCTGCTCCCTGCTCTGGCTCTGGTGAATTCTCTCACCCTCCCGCGCTTCTGACTGTACCCAGTGCTTGTATAAATCAATCAATCAATAAATAAATAAATCTTAAGAAAAAAAAAAGGAAAAGAAAAAGAAAATGTGTAAATTATATATATTAAAAAAAGTAGTGATTGTTAGTGTGAAATGTGTTACCTTTTAACAAATAAGGAGTTAGAGAATATCTTGATTTTGTTGAGTAGCTTATCAAAATACGGTAATAGTGATTCCACATACAAATGTTAAGAAATCTATAGATAACTTGAAATTCAGCCTATTCCCCAGTGGTGGTTTTTTTTTTTTTTTTTTTTTCTTTTCAAACATATGGTTTTAGCATTAACTTAGGTTACTGGATTTTGGATTTATTTTTAAAAATATCAGCCAATTTCTAGAGCTTCTTTAAATGTGCCAGGTAACCTTGGGTTTTATCAGTTAGCTTTTCAAGTGTATTATGTCCTATATTAAGCAAATATGGGTTTGTATTTTATTCTTAATCCCTTTACAAAAGTATGCAGTCTTTTTACTAGTATTTCTAGAGACTGTCTAAACCAAAAACATTTGGTACTAAGGAAAAGCTTCCCAGTGAATAATTAAAACTTGACATTTAGGCTTTATTTTATTTTTTTTTTTAAATCTATTTATTTATGCATATAAGAGCTGGGATACAGGCCAGAGCGTGTGGGAGGTGAGAGGATTCACCAGAGACAAGAGTGGGGAACAGGCAGACTGACTGAAATACGCTGCTGAGGGGAGCAGCGGGCGAGTCAGGAGAGATCTGCTGCACCATGTGGGTAGCTCCCTGACTGGTCAGGGGATCGAACTCATGCTGCAGAGGCTGAGGACAGCTTCATAATTGGCATCTTAACCCCTTGCATCACCAGGGAGGCCCCATCAGTTAAACTTGATAAACCAAGTTCTGAATATAGTTTAGAGCATTATAGGCAGATTGGCACATGAATACCTGAACTGTTCAACTTGGGGCACATATGCCTTTGGGAAATAACCTTTTTCTGTCATTGAGATGATGCAATCATTCATTTTTTATACTTAAAATATGTTTCAGTCTTGTGACCCAGAGATCATTTATTCTAGACTCTTAATTCTAGTTTAGTCTGTCTCTAGTTGAGGTTGTTTAGCATATTTGTCCATTACTTGGATTAATGGTTAAATAAAAATATCTGTCCATGTACACTGATGAACTGTAGTCCAGTCTTACAAGTCAGATGCAAATTATATCTTTTGTTTTTATTCTGTAATACTGAATCAGTCTGAGGGGAGAATCTTTTTTTTAACTTCTTTAATAAAATATTTCAGCTATAAAGATAAAATTATATAATGAACTTCATGTAACCCTAAGCCAACTTTAATAAATATTTATACATAGCTACTTATTTCTAATCACTTATGTTTTCTCCATCCTTATGTTTTTTGAGGCAAAACCTCTCGAACCTGTCTTTTAGGATGACTCTTTGAACAGTATAAAATAGGGAAAGTTAGTTACTTTCTAGCAAAAACAAAATGAAGTCCGGAAGTCATTGTTGAAGCAGATTATTGTTGCTCATAGTCTGGTGCTTGGTTTACATACTTCAGTGTCACATTTGTTTTTCCTTTTTTTTTTTTTTAAGATTTTTTAAAAATTTTTGCATAGAAGAGCTGGGTACAGGCAGAGGTGCAGGGGATTGAGAGGATTCACCAGAGAGACTGGGGAGCAAAACAGGTGGATCCACTGAAATACACTGCTGAGGGGAGGAATGGGAAAGACCGGAGAGGTCTGCTGTGCCATGTGGGTAGCTCCCTGGCCGGGGATCACACTCAGGCCCTTGCAGTGGCAGCACTGAGACTAAACCCCTAGGCCACCAGGGAGGCCCCTGTTTGTTTTCCTGTATGATGATTCTCAATAAATGTTTATTGCCTAAGAACTAGGGATCATCCTCTTAATATTTCCTGAACTTTTAAAGTCTAAGTAAAATAGTGTGTTCTCTGAGATTGTTTATTGGAAAAAAAGGGGATGCTAGTGTTTTATAAATGCATCATTTTGAAGATGCAGACAATGAACACAGGATAGAGCCAACACATTGTAGTGAAAACTTGAAGCAAACATTTTTATTGTACAGTTGATTAAGCAATTCATAGATTCTCTTTCACTAGAAATATTTGGTTTTCCCCTTTTTCATTTATTTATTTTTTTAAGATTTATTTTATTTATGCATACAAGAGCTGGGGTACAGGCCAGAGGCGTGGGGGGTGAGAGGACTCACCAGAGACAGAGTTCCCCCTTTTTATTTATTATAATAGTATTTTGAGTAATGAAGTCTTGAATAGTAGCGGAATTAAGCAGAAAAAGAAATAGAGAAGGATGAGTGAGAGATAGCACATTCATGAGGGTCATTTGGAGAAAGTAAAGACAATTCACAGTAAAAGTTAACCAGAAATTCCCCTTCTAAAACTGACTGACTTGGGCCTCCTCTGGTGGCACAGGCGGTTGAGCCGCAGCACTGCGAAGCTGTCCCGCAGCCTCTGCAGCACAGAGGTTCAATCCCTGCTGGCCAGCGAGGGTTCCACATGGCGCAGCAGACCTCTCCTGTCTCACCCACTGTCCCCCTCAGCAGTGTATTTCAGTCAGTCTGCCTGTTCTGCTCCCCACTCTGTCTCTGGTGAATCCTCTCACCCTCCCGTGCATCTGGTCTGGTCTGTACCTCGGTTCTTGCATAAATAAATAAATAAATAAATAAATAAATAAAATAAATAAATCACTCAATCTTTTAAAAAAAGTGACTAACTTATCCATCTCTCTGGGAGAGATGCTGATTGCTAAGATTAACATTCATTCAATTATTCTTTTTTTTATAATTTTATTTTTATATTCCCCTCATTCAATTATTCTTGAGGTGTTACTGTGTGCTGTGTGTTATACTGGGAATACAGAAGTGGACACAGGTTTTAGTGGTGGGAGCTTACTTACATTCTAATGTGGGAGACACACACCAAGTATGAAAAGAAATCATGTGATGTAAGTACTATGACAAAAAAGCAAGATTAGATAATTTAGATTATCTAGGACAGTCTGCAAGGAGCTACTCTGGCATAGTGGTTGAATACTTTCTTTTATGAAGTGAGTTCTGAATGGGCATGACCTTACCATATTTTGTCTCTACACAAAATCTTTTAGTGATTTCTTATTATATACATGGTCAAAAATCTTAAATCCTTAGTCTGGTCTACCCCTCCCATAAATTAATTTTGGTCCTCTCTTTTGACCAGACTGATTCAGTTACTGTTTTCTCACTGCTTTCTTCCCCTAGCATGCGTCACAATTTTGGCTACCCTTTTTCCTTTACCTGGAATGCCCTTTGTCCTTTACATATTTATATCCTGTCTGGACTGCTAAACATGATTGCCTGAGCCTATAGCAGTTTAGTTTCTGAACCCCAGTATAACACCTACTGTCCATATTACTGAATTGACTCTTGTTATTTTATCTTTATGAGTATGTTCTCTTCTTAGTTGGTATGTTCTCTGCTCACATCTTTCTGTTTTCATTTTACCTGGATATCTTTGCTCACTTTGGGTTAGAAATGGTCAGGAAAGCATTTCCTGTTGCATTTTTCAAAAAGATCCTAGACAGTAGAAAGAGAGCTTTAGTTTTCTTTATCCACTCAGTGAAAAATACACTTGATGGTAGAACATTAAAATAGAAAGAAGCTTAAAAAAATTTGGAAAGTGGTGAAAAAGCAGGAGCTATTGATAATTTCTGCACTTACAGGGCACCCATTCCTTTTCACCCAGAAACCAAGGCTTGGCTTGTTAGTTTTTAGCACCAGATTGGCATCAAAAAAGAAAGACTTTAATTTTAAGACAGTAGTTGCTTAACTAAGCTCAAGTCTGGCTTTGTTTTTTCCATATTAGTAGATTTTTCTCTTGTTCTTAAGCTGTGTCTTGAAGCAAGCATTGAATGTAGATGGAAGAGAGAGTTTATAAATGGGAGAAAGGAAGAAAGTGAAGGTGTAAAATGTGAGGATCAAAGTGTGGAGGATTTGTGTTTTAGAAAATAGCATTGGTATTGGAACTGTATGGAAGGATTCAAGTACTGGGTCAGCTCTGCCTGTTGACATGGTTTTGTTTCACTTTTCCCCACCTGCTATGTGTTCCTTTTAGTACTTTACCAATACTGCTATCTATTTTTCAAATGCTTGCTGCCTTTCTGCTATGTCTGAATTATATCTTGTCACATTGTATGTCTTTCATCTTGTCTTTTGCTTGAAATTCTTCAAATACTGTAAGAAAACAAAAAGACAAATGGGAAGACTGAGGATTTGATTTAATTTGATTTGATTTTTTATATATATATATGTATTTTTTTTTTTTAAGATGTATTTTATTTATACAAGAGCCGGGGCACAGGCCAGATGCGCGGGAGGGTGAGCAGATTCACCAGAGACAGAACGGGAACAGAACAGGCAGACTGACGAAACACAATGCTGAGGGGAGCAGTGGGCGAGAGGTCTCACCATGTGGGTTGCTCCAAGGCCAGCGGGGATCGAACCGGCACCACAGAAGCCATGGACAGCTTCACAGTGCTGCGTTCAACTACCTGCACCACCAGGGAGGCACTGATTTTATTATTCTTTGTAAGTATTTATGCATACAGTAACTGGGGTACAGGCCAGAGGTGGGGGGTGTGTGTGAGAGGATTCACCAGAGACAGAGTGGGGAACAGAGCAGGCAGACCGACTGAAATACACTGCCGAGGGGAGCAGCGGGTGAGACAGAGAGGTCTGCTATGCCATGTGGGTAGCTCTCTGGCTAGCCAGGGATTGAACTTGTGCTGCAGTGGGTACAGATAGCTTCATAGTGCTGTGCTTAACCCCTTGCGCCACCAGGGAGGCCCAAATCAATTTTATTTATTTTTTTAAAGATTTATTTATTTTTATACAAGAACGGGTACAGACCAGATGCGCCGGAGGGTGAGAGGATTTACCAGAGATAGAGCAGGAAACAGAACAGGCAAACTGACGAAATACACTGCTGAGGGGAGCAGCAGGTGAGACAGGAGCGGTCTGCTTCGCCATGTGGGATTCTCTCCGGCTGGCCGGGATCGAACCCGCGCTGCAGAGGCTACAGACAGCTTCATAGTGCAGCACTCCACTGCCTGTGCCACCGTTGAGACCCCCAAATCAATTTTATTTGATAATTATGGGTTGTAATAAAACCTGGTTTTCTATGCAGGAAGGGAAAACAAGAGAAATCATTTTCTTCATGAAGTTAAGAGTATTTCAGGAATTTCAAAAGAAAAATTTTAAAACTTAACCACATAAACTTTAAACAGTAAAATACAGTATAGAATGTCCCTGACATTATAAGAGAAGTTATCGGGATCACGTATAATTATTTGATCAAGAATTCATGGAGAAAATGGATTCAGGATGAAGACTACAAAATGCAGAAATGAATTCATCCCAAGAGCGTTTATTTATATTTGTTATCTAGGAATTTATATGTTTGTTACTTAAAATACAAAGAAAAAATTTGTAGAGAGTTTAATTATATACTAAATTGTTAATATTACATCACAAATAATTATTTTAAGTTAAATTACCCAAAAGTTTGTTTTGTTTAGTTCAGAAGAAAAGCAGCAGTAACCAGTATCTGTGCCCCTAGAGTTCAAAGCACTGTTGGTAGTACCATCACTGACCAGTTCAGGCTTCATTGCGCTTTTGCAATTCGGGCCATAGTTGGTCATGATGTAGTTCTATTGTGGTTTCCTCTGTGGAGACTTTTGATTAGATGGCTCCGTCGTGGAGAGCATTAACAAAGACACACTTTCCCTTCACTCATTTTGATAGTGGTTAGTGATGGTTGACTTTAGTTTTGTTTTTTAAAAAAATACTTCTTGTGCATATGGAACAACACCAGAGGTTGTGCTTAGTTGTGATAGTGTTGTGAACCGTGGAAAACAGATAACTAGTATCTAAAATTGTGAAAATCTGTCTTCTATACCTACTAGAAGGCTCGGCCCCTGAAAAAAAAGCACTGAGGCTATTTCAGGCGAAAGAATTCTGTGTTTAAATTTTTTTAATGGAGAACCATCGTTTTACATCCTTATTCAATTTTTTAAGTGTAGGATTTCTCCCCTCAGGTGTGTCATTGTAGCTCTCCCACCACCAAAACACTTCTTTTGACTTAGACCCCAAAAATCTACTGTAGTGAACCGGATTAGACTCTAAAACTGCAGGGGCTGTTGACCCCAAATAGTGAAAAACCAAACTAGTCTACCTCCTGCAGGGGAGGAATAAGTGGGAAAAAAAATAGCTCAAAACACTGAAAAGTATTCTAAATCCAAGAAGATAACGCAAGGATGGTTAAGGCCTTCCCCTCAAGAAACTCAGACCTGGCCTCCCTGGTGGCTCAGGGGGTAAGGATGCAACCTGTGAAGCTGTCCGCAGCCAGGGAGCTTCCCACATGGCGCAGCAAACCTCTTCTGACTCGCCAGCTGCTCCCCTTGGCAATGTATTTCAGTCAATCTGCCGGTTCTGTTCCCCACTCTGTCTCTGGTGAATCCTCTCACCCTTCATACCTCTGGCCTGTACCCCAGATCTTGTATGCATAAATAAATCTTTAAAAAAAAAAAAAAACAACTCAGACCAGTTTTGTTCTAGTGTGCATCTTGATTGTCCTTGCTTGTTAAACCCAGGAGCCTCTGTGCTAAGTGTTAATATACTGTATTATAATTTAAAAAAAAGTGAATATGGTCTTTGTCTTAAAAAATATTATTGTACACGACCATGGCTTACAAACTGCAAAAAGTAAAGCCACAGATAAGAGAGAACTGCTGTATTAAGCCTCTTTATACCAGGCACAGTTACATAATTCATTAAACAGAAAATCCTTTTCCTTTTGGAGTCCACATTCTCCTGAGTTAATAACTCTTTTTCCTCCTTAATGGCCCCCAAGACATGTAATTTCTGCCCAATTCTGCTACTCAGACTCTGCTCCCACTACTGTGGTATAATTGTGTTCTTTCTGGTGTCCTCCTTTTTGGTTTTGTTCTTGACTCACATAGGTGCTTTTCTTTCTTTGGTCATTGTGCGATGTAAACTTAAAGGTTGGACTGGGCGGTGCAATAGTATTTAGCCATAAGGAAAGATGAACTGTTGTCCTATCAGCAAAGTGGAAGGAGTTAGAGGAAATTATGTGTAGTAAAAGCAAGTCAGAATGACAGGCAAATAATGTTTTAGGTGGCAGACAGTTTCACAAAGCAAAAAACTTAGAAGAACTAGCGAACACTAATAAAGTGGAGTTCCTGAGATTAAGAGGGATTTGAGGGCTTCCCCTGGTGGCACTATGGTTAAGTGCTGGGCTGTGAGGCTGCCCGCCAGCCTCTGCAGCGCTGGTTTCGTTTCCCCGGCCGCCAGCGAGGATCCCACAGGGAAAAAAAAAGGATTTGAGGCGGCCTCCCTGGTGGCGCAAGGGGTTAAGATGCAACCTATTGAAGCAATTCACAGCCACTGCAAGCGTGAGTTTAATCCCTGGCCAGGAAGCTGACCCACATGGTGCAGTAGACCTCTTGCCTGCTTCTCTCCTCAGCAGTGTATTTCATTAGATCTGCCTGTTCTGCTCCCCACTCGGTCTCTGGTGAATCCTCTCTCACACAAACCCCACCTCCTTCCCCCCCACATCTCTGGCCTATTCCCCAGCTCTTGCATGCATAAATAAATAAATAATTTTTTTTTTTTAAAGGAGTGAGGAGGGGGAAAGGGCCAAACAGGGTATAAGGCTCTGTGATGGGATTAAAAAGATTGTGAGGGGGCCTGATGGTTTGAATTCTTTTTTTTTTTTTTTAAGATTTATTTATTTATTTATACAAGCACTGGGTACAGTCAGAAGCGCAGGAGGGTGAGAGAATTCGCCAGAGCAGAGAGCAGAACAGGCAGACTGATAAAGTACACTGCTGAGGGGAGCAGCGGGCGGCAGGAGAGGTCTGCTAGCCATGTGGGACCCTCACCCGGTGGCGGGGGATTGAACCCACTCTGCAGAGGCTGCGGGCAGCTTTGCAACCCAGCACTCAACCGCTGCGCCACCAGGGAGGCCCTGAATTAAGATTTATTTATTTATGCATATAATAACTGGGGTACAGGCCAGAGATGCGGGGGGTGAGAGGATCCACCAGAGACAGAGTGGGGAGCAGAACAGGCAGATTGACTGAAATACATTGTTGAGGGGAGCAGCAGTCGAGGCAGGAGAGGTCTGCTGCGCCATGTGGGTCACCTCCCTGGCCAGCTGGGGAATCGAACTCATGCTGCAGTGGCTGCGCAGAGCTTCATGGGTTGCATCTTAACCCCTTGCGCCACCAGGGAGGGCTCTGGTTTGAATTCTTTCTTCCATATCCTAGAAAAGCCATTGTCTAAACTGTAACGGGTTTTTCTGATATCTGGAATCTCAGTAACTACTGGGGAAGCTTATTCCATCTTTGCAAAGCTCAGTGCATTAGAAAATATTTTCTTGGGCCTCCCTGGTGGCGCAAGGGGTTAGGATGCAACCTGTGAAGCTGTCCACAGCCACTGCAGCACGAGTTTGATCCCCGGCCAGAGAGCTACCCACATGGCGCAGCAGACCTCTCCTGACTCGCCCACTGCTGCCCTCAGCAGTGTATTTCAGTCAGTCTGCCTGTTCTATTGCCCCACTCTGTCTCTGCTGAATCCTCTCACCCCCACACCTCTGGCCTGTACCCCAGGTCTTGTATGCATAAATAATAAATAAATCCTAAAAAAAAAATAAATATTTTCTTATAATTGAGAGGGTTAAAATCTGACTCTGTGGCGTTCTTCTGAGATAATGAAAAGTTACCCATTTGATAGGTAACCAGATTCATACCTTGATTCTCCTTTTCTATAGCAAATTGCATCTGTTCTTTGGCTTTCTTGTATAACTTTGAGGTACTTTATTTTTACTCCTTTCAAAATGTGTTAGTTGGCATACAGAATACATTCTTTTGGAGGTGAGAAATTGCTTTTAAAACCAGTCTGGTAAGAAATTTCTCACTTTGCTCATACTGTATATTCTACAAGTTAGTTTCATATCATACACATTTATCTCAGACATACCATACTGTAACCCTTAACTCTTGACTGGTAGGTTTTCTGAGTTGTCTAATTTTTTTGCTCACACCTGATAGTTGTAAATTTGTCATCTTAAATATAACAATAGGACTTCATGTGTATTTCTTTTAAATTTTACATGGTTTGTCTGTTTTTTGAATGTTTATCTGGTGAATCCACTTTCCTTTGTATCTTGTCCTGTTGTGCAAAATTGGTCATCATCATCTTTGAGAAATACATGTGCAAATTGTTGACAAAAATGTTAAAGGTAAAACCTCAAGACCTATGGTGTAGAGACTGTAGTCCTGTCTCCTGCTATTAGAAATGTCCCTGTGAAAAGATTGTCCGGAGAGAAAATTAAGGAGGAAATGGTAGACTTGAACCATACTTTACACCAGTGGACCTAACAAACATCTATAAAGCATTCCATTCAACATCAGAATACACATTCTTCGAAGGTGCACATGGAACATTCTCAAGATACATCAAATGTAAAGAAAAAAAAAAGAAATGTCCCTGTGATTAATAATGGCATCTATGTTTTAAAAGATTTACTTTCTAAATCTTGTGTAAAACCTGGAACACTTTTTTTTTTTTTTTTAATTTCACCTTTTCCTAAAACTAGTTTGCTTGCTCTCACGCCTTGACTTCATTTGAAATGTGTCCTCTTGAGAAAGGTTTTCTGTAACCCTTTCATCCCAAGTTCTCCCACAGTTATGAGAGCATTACTGTTTTAGCAGGTCACTAGCTTTGTTCATAGACCATAGGTTTATTATTTGTTTCTTTTCTACTAGAATGTCAGCTCCATGAAGTCAAAGACTGTATCTGTATCCCTAGCACCTTGTGCTTGACACAAGTGGGTACTGGATTATTAATTGAAGGGTTGACTTTACCGCATTAATTGCACTTTCATTGCTATAATTTTACTTTATGTGTAGTTTGTGCAGCAAAAACAAAAGTAATATATACATTACATTCTCAAATTATTGTACTTCCTTTCACCAACCCTCCTGAGACAGACTTTCTAGTGATAGGATATCATAACTCCAGTTGAAAGGAAAATCTCTGCTTAACTGTGATCACCCATAAGTCACTTTTGTAATTGTCCTTGTATCTAACCCATTCTTTGCCTTCAGTTTAGTTTTTTTTTTTTTCTTTGCCTTCAGTTTTAACCAAAAGGATTTCTTGAGCTTGTCAGTTGCCTTAGATTTATATATCTTAATAAAGTTTTTGGGATTGTTTACATAAGAGAAAAGCCTATGGTTTTGGTGTAAATGATGTCTAAATGGAATTGTAAATATAAGGACATCCTGGGATCAGTAGGGATATTTTATTTCCTCTATATGTTTATCTAATAGGTGGGATTAGATACTTATTTTTGTGACATACTACGTCTTAATAATAATTAAACTCTGAGATTATTTGAAGACTCCAATCTTTATTTGAAAATCAGAATGTTCTTCAAAGAATACTATGAATCAGCAATTTGTTTTACACCTTCTTTTAGTTAGATTTTATATTAACTGATATTTTCTGTGTTAGAGGGCCAAGTGAAATGATTTGCTATAGAATCTTGAAACTTACCGCAGATTTGACACTTTTCTTTTAACTATAGAAGTGTGTACTGTTTAAGTAAACACAATTGATGTTTTTTGTTTTTTTCTGGCACCAAGTTTTATACTTGCCTATCAAAATTTACATTTGAAAGTTCATAAATAAAGAAGCATCTCTGTGACTTTATTCTGAAGAGAATTATGGTTGTTAAAAACACATTTTTGAAAAATGTGATTTCTGATTCCGTAATAATATGATTTCTGTTTTTTTTTTTTTGCTCCCTAGAGAATGGATCTTGGAGAATGTCTGAAAGTCCATGACCTGGCTTTAAGAGCAGATTATGAAATTGCATCCAAAGAACAAGATTTTTTCTTCGAACTTGATGTATGTGATTTTTGCTTCAGTGGGTTAGATTATCTTTTGCAATGAAACATTTTGCATATGGATTAATATCTCAGTAGGAAAATGCTTTTAGCCTTTATGATTATATGAAGAGTAGTACTAAATTGAGATGTAAATTTTTTTAAATTAAAATGAGAAACTGGGTATTTAAAAAATGTCTAAAAAGTCATGCAATTCCTATATTCTTTCGAAAATTAAACATTCTTTGAGATGAAGTACCAATAATTAAGGAAATACCAATTTAAGCAAAGGTAAACTAACTTCAGATGTATATAATGTTCTGTAATAATTTGTAATTTTATATTCATACTTGTTTTTGTGTCTAAATACATATGTAGTGAAAGGGAGCATATTTTATATTTTATATGGACAGTATTTTATATTTTATATGTAAGAACAGTAAGACGATATGGAAGATGTCATGTATAGGGCTCAGAATCTGTATTTATATTGTATTTTCATACAAATGAGAATTATTTGCATGAAAACAGGGAAAATTTTTTTTTTCGTAGTTACAGAAATGATTCTAATTGGCATTACGTAAACCATACTGATGAGCATAAGTCTTATACTTTTTATCAGTGAGGTACTAGGTATTTTGTTTTGGGAGACAGAGCAGTAAATAAAACCACACTGTCTACTTCTGAACGTCCAAGAATTTTCTACTAAATGAAATCTATGTAATGTATCTTAATATGGGGCTGAACAATTTTTTTTTTTTCATTTATGTGTTTTATACATCATTCTTCAATTTTTGCAATCTGCTTTCTCCTCTCAGGTGTAGTCCCTGTAAAATTCCCATCACCAGCTCACCTGTGCACCATCACCCTAGTCCCTTGTGCTCTCCCTGTTTTGATCCCTCTCCCTCCCTGCAGAATTTCTCTGATTTATAGTTTCCTGTTAATTTTTTTTTTAATTTATAATTATCATTTTCCCCCGATCCCTTATTTGGTTCCTCTATATTCCTCCTATAAGTGAAACCATCCAATATTTTTCTTTTTCCTTTGGCTTCTTTCACCATGGGGCTGAAACAGTTTAATTAGGGGCTTTAAGGAAACACCTCAAAATAATTGGACTGTGATTCAATTTATACTGAACATAAAGTACAGAAGGACCACTCTGTATCTAGATGTAGGAATATGGATGTCTACTTTTTTTTTTAACCTATGGTATGATGCTTATATATCAAGTAGCCATGGAATAAATTTCTAGAAGTAGGAAACTGAGTCAAAGAAAAATTTTGCCAACATCTTCCCCTTGAGAATTATCAGTTTACACTCCCACTACTAATAAGAGATTATCTATTTCTCTTCTGGCTATATAGTGTGTGGCAACTTTGAATGGTGAAATATGTGAGTTTGAACATAACTAATTTAAGTCTGTTTATATTTCCTTTGCAGCAAGCTGTTAATGTACAACTATTTTGTGGACGATTCGCTAGAAATGTTGTCAGCATTTTTCTGACTGATTTGTACTTACTTATGAAAATTAGTCTCTTCTCTCAGATGATTTTTTTTTCTTTTTTTAATATTTTCAGATAGATTTTTATCTTGTTTTTCTTCTGGTGGTTGTGGACCTTGCAGACTACATTTTTAGTTGTATAATTTATTAGCCTTTTGAAATTTATTAGGATAATTCAAAAGACTTCCTTTATTCTGACATGAGTTAACTCCTGTGGGTTTATTCTGGTATTTTTATAACTTAATTTTCTGCACTTAAAATTTTGATCCAACTTAAAATTAGCCTTGTGTAAGGAATTTAGGTATACAGATATGCACCCCTCACCCCCATAGCTACTTAGTTGACTCAACATTACATATTGAGTAATCCATTATTTCTGTCTGCTTTAATCTTCCCATAGACTTTTTTTTTTTTTTTTAAAGATTTATTTATTTATTTATACAAGCACTTGGTACAGTCAGAAGCGCGGGAGGGTGAGAGAATTCACCAGAGCCAGAGCAGGGAGCAGAGCAGGCAGAAGGACCGAAGTACACTGCTGAGGGGAGCAGCGGGCGGCAGGAGAGGTCTGCGCGCCATGTGGGACCCTCCTCCGGTGGCCGGGGAGCAGCCGGGGATCGAACCGGCACTGCAGAGCCTGCGGGCAGCTTCGCAACCCAGCGCTCAACCGCTGCGCCACCGGGGAGGCCCCCCATAGACTTTTTAATAGAGTTCTGTTGTGACCTAAAAGATATGTCTTAAAGTAGTGAAATACATATTTCCCTGTCATTAGAGTAAGAGCTTTTATATGAACCTTACTGCTTTTCACTTTCAAGAAATTTTTGGGGTAGACAACCATTTTTAGAATTTGATGTATGCTGAGCAGTTATATTTGTTATATAAATTAGATGTGTTTCTGTATGATAAGATAGGAAAGTCTGAATTGTTTAACTTGGAAGTAAATCCTAGTTTACTTTCAAATAATTAATTATAGACATTACTATATATGTCTGACAAATGTCTTTATATAAATACTGTACTGGCTATTTTAGTATAATTATAAAATTTATATTTCCATATAAATTTTAGAAGTCAATTTATATAAATATAAATAATTTATATGATGAGGGCAGTTTTTTATTGTGGAAAACATGAAAGACAAAAACAAATTTGAAGTTTAATCAGTCAGAAATTATAGTTAACATTTTGTGTGCTCTTCTTTTTCTATGCTTATTTTTAAAATTTTTATAAAATAACATTTTATAATGTGCCTTTTATTTATAAATGAGTCTGAGTATTTTCTTATATCCTTCTATGAAAACCTATTCTCAGTGCCTGAAGATCAACATTTTAGGAGTTAGCTCGATATTTAGGGTATTTACAACTTTTCTTGGTTATTAATAGCAGGGTGAGGTGCATCTTTGAATATTAGTCCTTCCATATATCTATGATTACTTTCTTAAAACAATTTCTGGAAGTAAAATTAAGTCAAAATATTGTATGAATTTTGGTATCATTTACCATTTGCCTTTTTTTATTAATACTGCACTGGTTTGTACTTCTTCAGCATAATATATATTTGCAAGGCACAGTTTCTTGATGCAAATGCCTTTCCTGGTAATTATTTATGTTTATTCTAAGTAATTTTGTTGAATAATGAACAGAATTTTCAATTCATAGTTGAACCTCCTCATTCTCATTACCTTTTAACTTCCATGGTAGCATTTTAAAAAGCAAACTTTTATATAAATAAAATTGTTTTTCTGGCTAGTAACTCTTTAAATTAAACTTTGTAGGCTATGGATCACCTGCAGTCATTCATTGCTGATTGTGATCGAAGAACAGAAGTGGCTAAGAAAAGATTAGCAGAAACTCAAGAAGAGATTAGTGCTGAAGTGGCCGCGAAGGTAAAAATTCATTAGTGCAAAGTAATGTCTCAATTTTCTACTTTTTAAAAAGTTCATTAAAAATATTTTTCTCCATTGTTCTGACCTCTCTTTTTTTGGAAGGGGGGGATGTAATTATATTTATTGGAGATTGTAAAGATGTATACAGGGAATTCTACATTTTCTTCCTCTAGCTATTACGTTTTTTTAAAAAAAGATTTATTTATTTGTGCATACGAGAACTGAGGTACAGGACAGAGGTGTGGGGGAGGGATGGGTGAGAGGATTCATCAGAGACAGAGTGGGGAGCAGAACAGGCAGACTGACGAAATACACTGCTGAGGGGAGCAGTGGGCAAACCAGGAGAGGTCTGCTGATGCCATCTGGGTCAGCTTCCTGGCCGGGGATCAAACTCATGCTTGCAGTGGCTGTGGATAGGTTTATAGTGCTATCTGTAGCACTATGTCTTAACCCCTTGGGCCACCAGGAAGGCCCGAGCTGCCTCTTATAGTAGTATTTACGACTTAGATTATCCCTGTTTATGCATATACTCCTTTGTGTGTATTTGTGTTACTGTAATTTATCACGTGTAACTTGGATAAATACCATCACAATTTAGTTACTTAATTGTAGCATCACCACAAGGTCCCGATATTCCTTTATATACCCACACCCATCCCCTCTCATTCCTAGCCTCTGGGCAGCCACTAATTTCCGTCTCTATTGTTAGGTTATTTTATGAAATATTGCATAAATGTAATAAATGCAGTGTTTATCCTTTTGAGATTGGCTCCCCCACTTCCCCCCACCAGCACCCTTTTGAAGATTCATTCAAGTGGCATGTTCCAGAAGGTCATTCTTGTTTTTTTGTTTTTGTTTCTGTTTTTCTCTGAGGAGTAGTCCACGGTATGGAAAATCATTCACATGTTTTTATTTTGTTTTTGGTTTTGGGGTTTTTTTTTGTTTTTTTTTTTTTAAGATTTATTTATCCATACGAGCACTGAGTACAGTCAGAAGCGCGAGAGGGTGAGAGAATTCACCAGAGCCAGAGCAGGGAACAAAACAGGCAGATGACGAAACACACTGCTGAGGGGAGCAGCGGGTGGGGCAGGAGAGGTCTGCATGCCATGTGGGACCCTTGCCAGCGGCCAGGGATCTAACCGGCACTGCAGAGGCTGGGGACAGCTTCGCAGCCCAGCGTTCAACCACTGCGTCACCAGGGGAGGCCCACATATGGTTTTTTTTTTTAAATATTTATTTATGCATACAAGAATTGATGTATAGGCCAGAGGTTCAGGGGGGTGAGAGGGTTCAACAGAGAGAGACTGGGGAACAGAGTAGGCGATCTGCTGAAATACATTGCTGAGGGGAACAGCGGGCGAAACAGGAGAGATCTGCTGTACCACGTGTGGGTTAGCTCCCTGTGAGAGACTGAACTCAGGCTGTGCGGAAACTTTGGTGATAGCACCAAAGCAACCAGGGAGGCCCATGTTTCATTATTTTATTTTAATTTTTTTAAGATTTATTTACTTATTTATGTATTTTTTTTTTAAAGATTGATTTATACAAGCACTGGGTACAGTCAGAAGTGTGGGAGGGTGAGAGAATTCACCAGAGCCAGAGTGGGGAGCAGAGCAGGCAGAAGGACCGAAGTACACTGCTGAGGGGAGCAGCGGGCGGCTGGAGAGGTCTGCGCGCCATGTGAGACCCTCCCCGGCGGCCTGGGATTGAACTGGTGCTGCAGAGGCTGCGGGCAACTTCACAGCCCAGCGCTCAACCGTTGCGCCACCAGGGGAGGCCCGATTTCTTTGTTTCTTTATTTATGCTAGCACTGTGGTACAGTCAGAAGCTCGGGAGGGTGAAAGAATTCACCAGAGCCAGAGCGGAGAACAGAACAAGCAGACTGACGATGTACACTGCTAAGGGGAGCAGCGGGTGGCAGGAGAGGTCTGTGTGCCATGTGGGGCCCTCGCCAGCGGCCAGGGATTGAACCGGTGCTACAGAGGCTGCAGGCAGCTTCGCAACCCAACGCTCAAGTGCTGTGCCACCGGGGAGGCCCTGTTTCATTATTTTAAAGGCAAATTCCAGATATCTTTTTTCATTTTGAAAGCATAAGCATATGGGCCTCCTTGGTGGCACAAGGGGTTAAGTCTCAGCACTATGAAGCTATCTGCAGCCACTGCAGCACAAGTTTGAACCCTGTCCTGGGAGCTAACCCACATGGCACAGCAGACCTCTCTTCTCTCGTCCATTGCTCCCCTCAGCAGTGTATTTCAGGTCAGTCTGCCTATTCTGCTCTCCACTCTGTCTCTGATGAATCCTCTCCCTCCACCGCCCCCAACCCTAGCCTACATCCTAGTTCTTTTTTTTTTTAAGATTTTATTTATTTATACAGCACTGGGTACAGTCAGAAGCGCGGGAGGGTGAGAGAATCCACCAGAGCCAGAGCAGGGAGCAGAACAGGCAGACTGACGAAGTACACTGCTGAAGGGAGCAGTGGGCGGCAGGAGAGGTCTGCGTGCCATGTGGGACTCCCGCCCGGCGGCTGGGGATCGAACCGGCACTGCAGAGGCTGCGGGCTGCTTCGCAGCCCAATGCTCAACCGCTATGCCACTGGGGAGGCCCCATCCTAGTTCTTGCATACATAAAAAAATAAATATTGGGAAAAGACATAACCATGAAACCTCACCTATAAAAAGTAAATATCTGAAATCCAGAATGTGTTCAGTCTTCCCTATATAGCTGATTTATTTGAGTTGGAATCCAAATAAGGTCCAGGGCCTCCCTGGTGGCGCAAGTTGTTAAGATGCAGCCCTATGAAGCTATCCGCAGCCACTGCAGCACAAGTTTGATCCCCGGCAAGGGAGGTGACCTACATGGCACAGCAGACCTGCTGTCTCGCTGTCTGTCTTGCCCACTGCTCCCCTCAGTTCCCCACTCTGTCTCTGGTGAATCCTCTCACCCCTGCATCTCTGGCCTGCACCCCAGCTCTTATATGAATAAATAAATCTTTAAAAATAAATAAATAATAAAAAAGAATTCAAAGCAAAACAAAACGAATAAGGTCCAGAAATTGCGTTTTGTTGACTTAATGACTTACTTTAGAACATTTTGTACCATTCGATGTAGTCTGGTATATTTTGTGATAATACAAAATAGTAAGTGTTACCCAGGTAAGGGTTTGGATGACAGCATTAAATGTAGTGTTCAACACATCTGTACAAAGGAAAATGGACTTCCTTGTTTGAGGACAGAGTGTCAGCCAGCTTTTTCTGAAACATTCTCTGCTGATAGGGATTATAAAGAACATCCTAAAACATGAAGGACCTAATAGCTCATGAAATCCATGAGTGCTGTGGAAGATCCCTAACACTGTTGGTTTATACCTATTCATCTCTTCAAAAATGCTGTTTCACAAACTGCCTCAAAACTCATTGACTTATAAAGAGTATTTAGAATCATGAGTCTACTAGAGCTTATGATTTAGGCTAAACTTGACTAGGCAGTTATTCCTGTTTCAGCGGGGCTCACTCACCAGGAACTCCTGAGCTATGCCTAGTAGGTGAGCCTCCTCATGTTCTCATTTGTGATGGCAGAGGTGCAGAGCACCGAGCCCAATCAGAAAGTGTTTTCAGGCTTTTCCTTATGTCACATTTGCTGCCACCCTATAAGTGTAAGTCAGTTAAATGCTAGTTCAGGGCATGGGTATGATAGTATGCAGTTACAGGTATCAGGGAGTGGATGTAGGGAAGGGTGAAGAGTTTGAGGGATTTTTATTTTAAGATTTATTTATTTATGGATACAAGAACTGGGGTAGCCCTCCCTGGTGGTGCAAGGGGTTAAGACACAACCTATGAAGCTATCAGCAGCCACTGCAGCACAAGTTCGATCCCCAGCCAGGGAGTAGACCCACATGGCGCATCAGACCTCTCCTGGCTTGCCCCCTGCTCCTCTCAGCAGTGTACTTCAATCTGCCTTTTCTGTTCCCCACTCCATCTCTGGTAAATCCTCTCACCCTCACACCTCTGGCCTGTACCTCAGTTCTTGTATGCATGAATAAATAAATCTTTTTAAAAAAAAAAGAACTGGGGTACAGGCCAGAGATGCGGGGGGTGTGGGGGTGAGAGGATCCACCAGAGACAGAGTGGGGAACAGAACAGGCAGATTAACTGAAATACACTGCTGAGGGAAGCAGTGGGGGTAGACAGGAGAGGTCTGCTGTGCCAAGTGGGTTGCTCCCTGGCCAGCTGGGGATCGACCTCATGCTGGAAAGGCTGCAGTCAGCTTCAGAGTGCTGTGTTTAACTCTGTCCGCCACCAGGGAGGCCTCAAGTTTGAGGTTTTAGTCCTTCCATGACACACATTTAAAGAAAAATAATCAGTATTGAAGAGGTAGAGTAATGAAATAGAGTTGAATTTCTTTGAGGGATGAATATCTTGGATTGAAGGAAATTTGAGAAGTAACGATGATTTGGCACACTAGTTTGGACTGGATGTTCATATCAAATTATGAACATCTTCTCCGCTAATGTAAATTGCCACACATAATGAGTACCTTGTGGCCAGAATAAAGAATATGTATATGAATCTTATGCCTGTTTTAAGTAGGAATCAACTAGGTTCCCAGGATAATTTTAGTGATGAGGCCTGTCTTCCAAGGCAAGAATTAATTCCAATGGAAAGATGCACACTGGGGGTGCCATGCTAGTAGATTGAGAATCAACAGCATGCTGTGCCTTGTATGTACAAGGTACATTTTTTCTTTTCTCAGTTTTCTGAGATAGATTTTGTCTCTACTTCTTTGATGAGGAAGAGGATTTGGGTTAAGTAATTTGGCCGAAATTGCACATTGGCTTGACAGTGAGCCAGGCCTCTTAGACTCTGAAGTTGTATCTTTATTTTAAAATGTATATACCAATTCATGTATTCCTTTTACTCATATTTGAGCCAATGCTGTTTGTAGCACAGTGAAAATAGATGGAAAATACAGATGGCTGTATTTAAAGTGGTTTGATACAGATCAAAATAATTGTCAGATAAGATGCAGAGGTTGGGCCTCCCTGGTGGCGCAAAGGGTTAAGCACGGCACTATGAAGCAATCCATAGCCTCTGCAGCGTGAGTTTGATCCCCAGCCGGCCAGGGAGAAACCCACGTGGCGAGGCAGACCTCTCTGGTCTTGCCCGCTGCTCCCCTCGGCAGTGTATTTCAGTCAGTCTGCCTGTTCTGTTGCCCACTCTGTCTCTGGTGGATCCTCTCACCCCCTGCATCTCTGGCCTGTGCCCCAGCTCTTGTATGCATAAATAAATAAATCTTTAAAACAAAAAAAAGATGCAGTGGTAGACAGAGAAGTATGCTCATCTCTACTTGCATGGAGAGATACAGCAGAGGTGTGGAGGTGAGATGTGAAGCATTGTCACAGAATAGATTCCGGAGCTGTATCTTGTTCAGTGGATAGACATTCACTAGGCAGGCAAGGGAGGTAAGAAATGAATCCCAGGGGTCTCCCTGGTGGCGCAGCAGTTGAGCACTGGGTTGCGAAGCTGCCCGCAGCCTCTGCAGCACCGGTTCAATCGCCAGCTGCTCCCTGGCCACAGGAGGAGGGTCCCACATGGCACGCGGACCTCTCCTGCCGCCTGCTGCTCCCCTCAGCAGTGTACTTCGGTCCTTCTGCCTACTCTGCTCCCCGCTCTGGCTCTGGTGAATTCTCTCACCCTCCCACGCTTCTGATTGTACCCAGTGCTTGTATAAATAAATAAAAATAAATCTTAAAAAAAAAAAAAAAAGAAAGAAATGAATCCCAGGAAGCTTATGTGTAAAGTCACAGTATGTGTAAAGTCACAGATAGAAAACAACAGGGTAAGTTTGGGAAACTAAATGAAACTAGATTTTGTCATCAAGTGGGGTAATATCAAGAGAAGATATAAAAAGGTACAATGGATCACATCATGGAAGAAAGGACATTTTATGCAACACTGCTTGAGCAGTGTGGAAATTAATAGGTATATGAAGATCAGTGGTATCTCTGACCGCCTGTGGTGAAGACAAGAAGGTTCTAAAGACCTGGATATCCCACCAGTTCATTTCGATAGGCCCAGAAATTATTTTTTATACTCTTATTTGCCTTAGCTTTTCTGAAATATTTTGAACTTTGATACTCATTCAGCTTATTGTTCATGATCTTTTGTTTCTAGGCAGAACGTGTTCATGAATTAAATGAAGAAATTGGCAAATTGTTGGCCAAAGTGGAACAACTAGGAGCTGAAGGGAATGTGGAAGAATCGCAGAAAGTAATGGATGAAGTAGAGAAAGCACGGGCAAAGAAAAGAGAAGCAGAGGTAATTAATTCCATAATGGTAGTAAAATAGAGCCTATTATATTCATTGAGAGTGTTTCCTCCTTTTAAGGAAAGAAGGATCTAAATACATGTTAAAGATATTTCACATACAGGGGAGAGTTGAAGGAAAAGTTTCTCAGTGTGTCTTATTCCCAGCAATCTTTACAACCTGTTCATGGAGTAAATTTGATTTAGGTTTAGATAGAAATAATTCTAATTCCCAATCTGTTCTCTTAAAGTGTGTTTTTGGTAAGATCAGTATAACTTCTTCCTCTTAAATGTTTGATGAAATTCACCAGTGAAGCCATCTAGTACTGAAGTTTTCTTGTGGGCAAGTTTTTTAGTTAAAAACTTAATTTTTCAGTATTCATATTACTTTCCAGTTTTTTGGTTTCCTTTTTAATTCCTTTTAGAAGTTTGTATTTCATAAAATCTTTAAGTTACATATATTGAGTTAATGTTGTGCCTTTTAACATCTGTCAAACCTGTTTGCGGTTGGTGCTTTGCTTTTTTTTTTTCCATCCATCTGGCTAAATGTTTATTAACCTTGTTTATATTTTCAAAGAACCATTTTTTTTTTTTTTTTAAATTTTACTCTTTCACTTGTTACTTCTCTGTTTTCTATGTCATTGATTTCTGTATTATTTCTGTCTACTTTGGGCTTAATTTGTTCTTATTTTAACCTCTGAAGACACTTAGATCATTGATAATAGATACGATAAGCGTGATGAAAGTTGCATTCCTCACATTTCATGCGCCACCAGGGGAGGCCCACCTTTCATTTTTTGCCGAATAGAACATGCCCCTTTTATTGGGAAGTCTTGTAATTGTAGGCCCGGTCCATGTTTCAAAGTGGTAATAAAGGACTGGGAAAGAAAGCAGGCAGACATTGGAAGGAAGCTTTACATTATGGAAGACATGCATTCTCTGCAATCATGGGCAGTTCTTGCTTCCTTGATCCTGTTCTGGTTGCTTCATTCATTTGTAACAAGAATTATAGAAAACAGAACATTATAGAACATGGAAAAAACTTTTTCAGAAACTTCTGTTTGATATCCTAGGAGAATTGTTACAATAGTTGTTGGCAAAGTTGTTTGAGGGTCTGATCTTTCATTCCTGGTGGAGAAGTCCCAAGGAAGAGGATAGGGGTAATGGGAATTCTATCTTTTGTAAAATAAAATTACCATGCTATTGTATATTTATTAGGAAACATTTTTGGCATAAATATGGTGTCTTTTATTTAATTGTATGGCTTTTCATGTTTACTTCTGATAATTTAATATAGCTTTAATAAATCTATGAGTTTTTTTTTTTTTTTTGGAGGTCCCACCGAGATTTGAACAATTCTATGACTTTTAATGAAGTTTAAATAGACTTTATTTTTCTCATTTTTGTCTAGGAAGTTTATCGGAATTCAATGCCAGCTTCCAGTTTTCAACAGCAGAAGCTTCGAGTTTGTGAAGTCTGCTCTGCCTATTTAGGTCTTCATGATAATGATAGACGATTGGCTGATCATTTTGGGGGTAAACTGCACCTTGGATTTATTGAAATAAGAGAGAAGCTTGAAGAATTAAAGGTACATTGGTAAACTAATGTCCTTTATTTTTTTTAGCCACTTATTCTTTTGCTTTATATTGTCTTTCTGTACAGTGTTCTTTACTGAGATTAAAAAATATTCAAGAATGTATTTTTGACTATGATTCTATTAACAGCTCATAGAGAATACTATGGGATAATAAATGGAGATACCAGCTTCTTTAATGGGTGATGTGTGGGAAACAGACAACTTTCAAATACTGTTCCTTTATTCTGGGAGGTAACATTTTGAGTTGATTATGAGTCATAATTAGAAATATTGAAAATCGGGTTTTAAACAAAGTCCCCCAAAATTTGCTTTCCAAAGGCAGTAATATGATATTTAAAGGGAAATTGCCAAAATGAGTATATTGATGTGAAATAATTCCCAGTTCTTCTAATAGTAAGTTCATGGGACTTTCTCTCTTTTGCTTTTTCTCTCCCCCCCCCTTTTTTTTTTAAAGATTTGTTTATTTACACATACAAGAACTGGGGTATAGGCCAGAGATGTGGAGGGGTGAGAGGATTCGCCAGAGACAGACTGGGGAACAGAACAGGCAAATTGACAGAAGTACACTGTTGAGGGGAGCAGTGGGTGAGTCAGGAGAGGTCTGCTGCGCATTGTGGATAGCTCCCTGGCCCTGGATCAAACTCCAGCTGCAGTGGCTATGGATTGCTTCATAGTGCCGTGTCTTTTTTTAATTAAAGATTTACTTATTCATTTATACAAGAACCGGGGTGTACAGGCCAGATGCACGGGTGGGTGAGAGGATTCACCAGAGACAGAGCAGGGAGCAGAACAGGCAGACTGACGAAATACACTGCTGAGGGGAGCAGCGGGCGTGACAGGAGAGGTCTGCCGCGCCATTGGGACCCTCGCCCACTGGCTGGGATTGAAGCAGAGCTCAACTGCCTGCGCCATGGGGGTGGAGGGGGGGCCCATAGTGCTGTGTCTTAACCCTTTGTACCACCAGGGAGGCCCCTGGTAGGTTTTCTTTAAGTTAAAATTAATGCTACAAAACATTTAGAGGGGAAAATTCTTACAGTTTAATTTTGAAATGTAGCTGCCAATCCTCTTAACACCATTACAATTCTTTGTCATAATGATGAGAGAGAAAAATCCTGGCTAACTCCAAACAAAACAGTGATATTCGAGTACCTGGTTTCCTAGTAATGTTAGTTCAGACAACATTAGGGACTCAGTGTAACAGTATGAAAGTGTGGAGAAACACAAATTTACAGATGTTTCTATTTAAGGAGGAAAGATTTTGGAGACTAGAATGTAAGCCTATTGATTACACCTGGCAAAACAAAATACAATTATTATTAAACAGATTTTTTGTTAGTTACACTATGCTGGAAATAAGATACAATAAAATTTAAGGTAATTATGCATTAAGAATGGACCCAATAAATAATTCTTATTTATTATTTTATCTGTCATTGTTTTTTAAGAGAGTTGTGGCTGAAAAGCAGGAGAAAAGAAACCAGGAACGCCTGAAGCGAAGAGAAGAAAGGGAAAGAGAAGAAAGAGAGAAACTGAGGAGGTATGCAGTAACTCACTGAAAAGTCATATTAGTTAAAATTCAATGTCCCTGGTTCCAAAAAGAGATGTGATTGATAGAGCATTTTAGATATTGCTAAATCTGGACCTGGGAGATTTCAGTTTACTTAAAAATATACTAAGTTTGAGACAGTGTTTATTACAAGTATGTTAACTTATAGCCATGTAAGTTAAGGTGATTTCTGAGTTTAGAAGGGTGAGTAAAGAGTGTATAATATCTTTGTGTTTTGTAAGATTTTTCACAAAATCCTTCCTAGTCTCTGATTTTCAGAATGGGCTAGATTTATGCCAGGTTGGCATAGAGCAATTTTTTATTTTTGTACTTACTGATAAAAGGTCTGGGAATTTTGTTTCATTAATATTTTTACATTGTACTTTTATATTCCCTGAATTCTAAGAACTTGAAACTATTAAAAGTTTTATTGACTTAACATGTAACTCTTTATATAGAATGTCTAAATCTTCTGATTCAGTTTTACCCATTGGCAACAAATTTTCTAACATTTTGAGTAGCGAGTCTTTTTTTTTTTTTTTTAAACATCTGTTCATTTTTGTTCAAGTTTGATTTCTCCTCTCAGATAATAATCCTTATAAAATTACCCCTACCAAGACACCTGTGAACCGGCACCATAGTCTTTTGTGCTCCTCCCCCCTATTTTGATCCCTTTGCCTTTCCTTCCCCTGCTGAATGTTTCCAATTTATAGTTTGGCTGCTAGTATTGTCCCTCCCCCCATGGCCCAACCCTTTATTTGGTTCTCCTACATTCCTCCTATGAGTGAGACCATCTGATATTTTTCTTTTTCCTGCTAACTTATTTCACTGATCATAATCCCTTCTAGCTCCATCCGTGTGGTAGCAACAGTCTTTGTAACTCATGTTCATACTTTTCTTTTTGTTTTTTAAAGATGTATTTATTTATTTTGCATACAAGATCTAGGGTGTAGGCCAGAGTTGCGGGGGGCGGTGAGAGGATACACCAGAGACAGTGGGAACAGAACAGGCTAATCTATTGAAATACACTGCTGAGGGGAGCAGCAGGCGAGACAGGAGATGTCTGCTGCGCCATGTGGGTAGCTCCCTGCCTGGGGATTGAACTCACGCTGCAGTGGCTGGTGATAGCTTGATAGCACTGAGACTAACCCCTTGCGCCACCAGGGAGGCCCCATAATTTTCGTTTGACAATTTTAGGAGGGACAGGTATGCCACAAAAGATTTACCTATGGTCCTATCTTATCAAGTTCCTTTTATTATATTTTATATCTCTGAAATTTAAATGCCTTTTTTACAGCAGATGTACCTAAGTTAATTGTAGTTGTACAATATGTGACTAGGCCTTCCAACTTCCTCCAGACTTTGAGCACATTGTACTTGGTCTACTTCACGCAGTTTAAACTGACATCATTTGTGTTACTGGGCTTGTAACAGGTAATCGTTTTGCACTGTAGTGACAAAATGAAAGCTACATTTGACTATTTTTATTTTTTTGAAGATTTATTTATGCATACAAGAGCTGGGGTACAGGACAAAGATGTGGGGGGTGGTGAAAGGACCTACCAGATACAGAGTGGGGAACAGAACAGGCAGACTGACTGAAATACACTGCCGAGGGGAGCAGCGGGTGAGATGGGAGAGGTCTGCTGCACCATGTGGGTTGCTCCCTGGCTGGCTGGGAATCGAACTGGTGCTGCAGAGGCTGCAGATTGCTTCATAGTGTGGTGCTTTAACCCCTTGTGCCACCATTTGACTACATTTGACTATTTTTTGAAGTGCTGTTATTCCTCCATTGATAGCATTCTTTGTTTACCATAAATTTTACTTTGAGCTTTATCTGTGCTCTTGTGTATCTAAGTTGGTATGAAAATACTGCCCTGTGAAAGTATTATATTTGAGACAATGTAAATGGCATTGAAAGTATCGGTCTTTTAAAATTCAACTGATTCTAGTATTACCAGTATCAGTGATTAAGGTGGCTCTTAAAAGATTTTCACATGTGGGCCTCCCCAGTGGCACAGCGGTTGAGCGCTGGGTTGTGAGGCTGCCCGCAGCCTCTGCAGCACCGGTTCTATCCCTGGCTGCCGGACGAGGGTCCCACATGGCGCGCAGACCTCTTCTGCCTGCTCTGCTCCCCGCTCTGGCTCTGCTGAATTCTCTCACCCTCCCCCGCTTCTGACTGTACCCAGTACTTGTATAAATAAATAAATAAATGAAAAATATAAATAAAATAAAACTTTAAAAAAAAAAAGATTTTCATGTCTTTGTTGCCAGCCAGCAAATTTCTTTGATCTTGATTATATACTGTGTAACACTTTCAGAAATGTTTTTAAATACTTTTTAATTTATCTGTGAACTTGGGTAACTAAGTATGGTCGATAAGGAAAGTACATGACATTAAAGAATTACATAAAATTGGATTCCAAGTAAAGTATTAAATAAAAAGGATAATGATAAAAATTATCAGCTATTGAGTGATTATTATGTGCTAGGCACTGTGCTAAGAATCTACCTTAATTAGTTTGTCTAGTGACTAGAACCATCCCATCCCCCTGTGGAATTTTTATTACTATTCTGCTTTTGCAAATGACGCAGTAAGCTGAGGGAAAGGATGGTAAATGACCTGTAGAGGTGGTATAGATGGTGGATGGTAGAACCAGTGTTAAAACCGTTATCAGGCTGCAATACTGTATAAAAATAAACGATATAAAAGTTTAATAAAAACAAACTTGTATCAAGCTGAATTCAAAACCATTCTTCTGGGATGCTATATGTTTTCCACAGGAAAATCCATGTGACTTCCTAGTAATGACATTATTATTTACTGAGCATTAATTGTGTGCTTGGAGATGTGAGAATTACATTAAATTGTTGTATTTCATGTTCAAAAAAATAGATGTAAGATAGATTGAGATGGGTTTCCTAGGGATTATCTGGTGAGGTTATAGTTCCAAAATGTATATCTCCAATCAGAGAGACTTTACTCTGTTGCCAGAGAGAAAGAAAAAATGATATATATGAAAAAAAGAACTTTTTCCAGTCTGGGAAGTAATTTATGGAAAATCGGAGCGTTTTGTACATGGAGTAACTTAGTCTACTAAGTGGTGTTTTTTTGTGTTGTGTTTTAAGAAGGAAGCTTATAGGCTAAGGGGAGAAAGCCCATAGAGTAGTGAGGCATTTTGGAAAAATTTGTGTGCATAAATATATGCCTTATTTATAAAGTTAATATAAATTCAGAAATCAAGAAAAATGTAATTTTACCACATTGCACTTTTTCTCACTTTTCTAAAAGTAGATATTCTTTTTTTAGGTCTCGATCACATAGCAAGAATCCTAAAAGGTAAGTATTATATAAAATAGGTATAAGTAAGTGAAGCTGTGGTCTTCAAAGGTAGTTTATAGATTAAATAGCGTTTCAAAATGAGTGAGAATTAATAGATTGTTAGTCTTCTTTTGCAGTTGAAGTTAGAACTGGTGTCTGGTTTTGGTCAGGTGTTACTAATGAACTACAGTTTAGTTTTGCCGGAGTTAGATTAACAGTGCCCTGGAATTATAAGGAAAACTAAAAATATTTTAGAATATTTTTACAAAATCTTTAGAAATCTAATTGATACGTTTATTAAGAAGTTCACTCTTAGGGTAAATAGTTGGATATAGTTTTGAGAGATCTATAGTGGGTTACTGTGGGAAGCTAAAATGGTTATTTTGCACATTAATCTTGACTCTATTAGTTAACCCTTTGTACAGTGGTCCCAAAAATCTTTAAACGGGGGCATTTACAGCCTTAAAGAGGAAGAGAGAAAACTCCTGACTTTGGCATTAGCATATGCAGGCTTTTTAAAGACATTACAGCTTTTCCTTAGTTACTTGTAATTTTTTTCTGAAAAAAGTAGGAAAGCATGTCCTTTATTATTATAAATTCACTTGCCATCCTCATTCCTATCCTAAGTCTGTCTTTGAATCCATTTCCAGCTAGACTGCCTTTCCTTACTCTTTTTCAAATCAGCCTAATTGTTGAGAGCACATCCTATTTTGAAACCTTCTGAGTAATGTTTTCCAAGAACTGATCCCTATAAACTAGAGCACTTGTTTTAAAAGAAAACCCTTTTAAGTTTCTGTTTGATACTCCTATCACTTTTTAGAATCTTTGCAGTGGTGTTTTTGCAAAGGTTTTGTGTAAACCTCTAAAAGATTAAGACATTAATAGTAATTGTATCAGCTAATTTGTTTTGAGTTTCTCAAAAGTAGGATGAGAAGTAGAAATGTTACATGAGGGCCTCCCCGGTGGCGCAGCGGTTGAGCGCTGGGTTGCGAAGCTGCCCGCGGCCTCTGGGGCGCCGGTTCGATCCCCGGCTGCTCCCCGGCCACCTGAGGAGGGTCCCACATGGCGCGCAGACCTCTCCTGCCGCCCGCTGCTCCCCTCAGCAGTGTGCTTCGGTCCTTCTGCCTGCTCTGCTCCCCGTTCTGGCTCTGGTGAATTCTCTCACCCTCCCGCGCTTCTGACTGTACCCAGTGCATGTGTAAACAGAACAAACAAACAAAACAAATAAATAAAGAAATAAACATGCCTCTATTAAAAAAAAAAAAAGAAATGTTACATGATGATACTGTTCTTGTTCACTGCTCTTGATAGATGCAGGTATTGTTGAAAAGATAAACTACTGGTACATTGAACATCTTTAGATATTATGCCAGAAATGTAATTTCTTTTTTAATTTTTAAATTTTTTTTTTAAGATTTATTTATGCATACAAGAACTGGGGTACTGGCCAGAGGTATGTGTGTGTGAGAGAGAGAGAGAGAGAGAGAGAGGACTCATCAGAGACAGAGTGGGGGGCAAAACAGGCGGATTGATTGAAATACACTGCTGACGGGTACAGTGGGCGAGTCAGGAGAGTTTTATTTATGCATTTAAGGTTAGGTGCAGGGGTGAGAGGATTCACCAGAGAGAGTGGGGAGCGGATCAGGCAGATCTGCTGAAATACACTGCTGAGGGGAGCAGCAGGCAGGATCGGAGAGGTCTGCTGTGCCATGTGAGTCAGCTCCCTGGCCAGCCTGGGATTGAAGTCGTATTGCAGTGGCTGCTGATAGCTTGATAGTGCTGTGAAAACCTGTGCCACCAGGGAGGTCGGATAGTTTCTCTTTAAAGAAAAGGCAAGTAAAAGAGAAATGTGCTTCCAAAGCTAAATGCAAAATCAAATGTGTTTTTTGTAGATCCAGGTCCAGAGAGCATCGCCGACATCGGTCTCGCTCCATGTCACGGGAACGTAAGAGGAGAACTCGATCCAAATCTCGGGAGAAACGCCATCGCCACAGATCCCGTTCTAGCAGCCGCAGCCGCAGCCGTAGCCACCAGAGAAGTGGGCACAGTTCTAGAGACAGGAGCAGAGAACGATCCAGGAGGAGGTACTGAGGTGTCCATAAGAGGACACAGAACTACCCTTACGGTTTAGAGTTGGAATACTATTGGTTTGAAACTTGCATCTGGTAATTTGTACACATTTTTGTGTGTGGGTATATACCGTTTTTCTCTATGTGGGTAGTTTAGAAAGAATATACTTATGAGCCAGAGTAAGAAATTGGAACCAATTGTGTAGGGGTTTTTGCTTTTCTCACTAGTGTGTCTTGGAAAAAAGTATTTTATGGGCAAATAATTTTAGGTACCGTTATTCAGGGTTGTCCATCCCATCCCCCCCTCGCCCCCAGTGTGTATTGGCAAATAAGGGGCTCTGAGAAGTACTCTCATTAAAAGAATTGTTTAACTTTGACTTGCTGTTTTCCAAACTTCTTTGAGCTGGTATACTTTTTTGAAGCAGACACATTCTAGTATATTTTTTATTAATCTAAATTGTATAGGAATGCATTGTTATATACAGATAGCTTTGCAGGGCAGATTCAGAATCTTAAAGGAAATTATACTTCCCTGGCATGAAAACTCAAAAGGTGCAAGGAGGGCAGACCCAGAATTGGTATGTTTAAGGATTTAATCTATTGAGGACAAAGAATTAGAATGTGGTGGAGCTTAGCAGTCACTATACATGTATATAGAGATATATATAGGCCTACCAACTTCCAAAATTTCTCAGGTCACATGATGACTCTTTAGCCAGGTAATTTTTATGGAACATAAACCGTACTTAAAATTTCTTTTTTCTTCATAAATATCCTTAAGCATACAGATGATCAGCATTTTTTTGAGTGCCTGACCTACTAGTCTTAAATTTTCTATGGGTTACTCCACATAAGCCCATGATAGAATCCATAGAGAGCTGTTTAAAATCTTTATATATTTTTAGATCCTCAACCTAGCCATTCCCTGAAACTACTCACAAGCTGAGTTGGTCAGTAGACTCTTGATGAATATTTTATTTATTTCTTCTGTCCTTGCCTTGTTCAAAATTGTTTTTTGTTTTTTTAAGGGTTTCCCCTCCCTTGTTTTGTTGTGGTATAGTTGACAAAACTCTTAAGATAAGTAAGTGTGAATGCTGGTGATTAGATTTACATGTATATTGTAAAAGGATACCCGCCATCTAATTAAAACATCTATCACCTCATTTATTTTTGATGCAAGCATTTAAATTCTACTCTTAGCAAACCAAGTATTATTACTAAGATGATTTTAATTAGAATTGTATACTGTCTACAGTACTAGGCTTAGTAAAAAAATAACAAAATATTGAACAACTTTATGTGAATCAGAACACAGGGCTAACATCTTTGATAATAAACAGATCCATGTAACACCACATTTTAAAAAGTGCAGAAAGTTGCATATAGTAAATAATTTAGGCATTTAGATGAGGGAAATAGAATAAAAGATGGTTCCAGGTAGCAGATAAAATTTGAATAAAGTCGGTATATATTTAAGTAGGTGAAACTCGGTAGGAAAAAGATGTTCCAGGTAGTGAATATCAGGAAAATACAGAGACTGGAGCAGGAAATTCATAGGGGTCAGAGTTCTTCACAATGTGGTTTGTAGGCTGCTTATCTCAATACAGTCTTTACTCTGTGGGCACATAGTGCAGTGCCCAGAAAAATGCATTTTAGTAAATTCTCCATGAAGCATAACCTGCACTCTGAATTTTGAGAATCATCATGCTGGCTGATCAAAGATGTAGATAGTATCTCTTGTTGACCTGCTCACCTGTTGTGCTTTCTGGTGTCTGTGAACTCAGATAAGTCTGTATTGGTGATAAGGATTGAAGGGTTGGACATAAAGTCTCATCTGAGATTGTGGTAACCTAGTCCCTGACATGTCCTGCATTTATTAAGCTGTATAGGAATTTTTTTTCCAGAAAATTGCATTTTATACTTTCTTCCAAAGCAGCATTCTTTGTTTTTACTAAAAATTAGCAGACAGTTGCAATTAATCCTACATGTCATTATACACAACTTAAAGTTTAATTTTTAAGGTGAAAACCCTATTTTAAAAAGTCTTTTATGATTTGCTGTTCTTCTGCCTCAACTGAAATACTGGTTTCTGGTATAAGTATATTCTTTTTGTAATCCTTCCCTTTGGTCAATGAGGACCTTTTGCAGTTTTCTATTTCCTACCTGTTCCAAAACATTTTTTCAGATTTAAACTATTTGGGTTCAGTGGCCTTCTCCAAATATTTTAATTATTTCACTTACTTTGCCCATCTACTAAGTAGAGATAGTGAGAGCACCTACTTCATCAGGATTACTGATAATTTGAGTAAAGTAGTAAATGGAGCATTGTGTACAGGGCATTATAATCTCTCACAAAACATTAGTTAATACTCATCTCATAGTTGTTTTCCAGTTAGTATTGCTGACCATTGGGCCTTACCAGCAATTTGTGTTTTTATTCTTCGGCATTATTTCTCTTTTCTCTTACTCCATTCTTATGACTATGGATAAGAACTAGTGTAATCAGGTATGCACTGTGTAATTTTTTTTTTTACACCTTTTAAAAATGAAGCTTGTTAAAACCTTTATTAAGTAAAATGTTTTGATTTTTCAACTTTTTGTTTAACCCTCTTTTAAATATATTCCTAAAACTGAATACAGTAGTATTTATTTCTGTTTAGAGGTTGAAAGCATTACTTATTCAGGTTCTTGGAAGTTGCCTCAGAGTCTACTTCTGAACACAGGTTAAGTGAGTTAATTGTGTAAAAGTGCTGTGTTACCTGTAAAGAATCAAATAAATGTAATATACTACTGCTTCATTCTAGATGTTTTAAGTGCAGAAGATTCCATATTCTGATCCCATAATGTTCTTTGGTTTTCAGTTGAATTTCTGGTTTGAGCTTATTTGTTGTTACCTTTCTTACTGGGTATGGGAATGGGGAGGTAGTATTAAGGAACAGTTACCGTTAATCAAGATTTATTATAGTATGATCATCTGTTTCTTTCATTCTGATTTTTTTTTTTTTTTTGGTTGTTTAAATGAGCTCAGGAGTAGAGCAGATTTCTGAAATAGTAAGTAGTTATTTAAAGCCATATCATTTAGCATAGTTTGCTTAGCTCCACTAAATTTGACAAACTATTGTCTGCAGGCCAGATCTACAGGCCTTTTTAGTATAGCCAGGGAGCTGTGGATGGTTTTTGCATTGTTGATGGGTTGATAAAAAGAACAGACCCAAGAGATTGTATCTTGACCTGCTGCACCCAAGATATTTACTGTCTGGCTATTGATTTCCATCCAATTTGGAATTTGCATTTTATATATTTTTTTTAATTTGATAATACCTTTGACTTTTTTAAGGCATTGTCTGTTATTTTTTTACAATTAAATACATTCACTTTGAATTGGGAAAGCGTTCTGATCACCTCTGAGATGACAGTATCCTATAAATTATTTAAGCTCATGATTTTTTGACCTTAGCTATTTGTTTTTACACACCTCCTTGGTTTAATGCCCTTATTAAAAATGGTCGTACTTTTTTTTTTGTCAGAAAACTGACTTTCTTGGATGTATTCTGTATATCTGCAGCTATCAATATCTTAATATTTATCCAATTCTTTCATTTGGGTTTTTGGGTTTCCCAACACATTTTGCTCCTCAAATTAATATTTTTCAGATCCTCAAAAGAAAGATTCAGAGACCAAGACTTAGCATCACGTGACAGAGACAGGAGTTCAAGAGACAGATCACCTCGTGACAGAGATCGAAAAGATAAGAAGCGGTCCTATGAGAGCGCTAATGGCAGATCAGAAGACAGGCGGAGCTCTGAAGAGCGCGAAGCAGGGGAGATATAATTAGTTGTGTACATATCCTCAATCCTTAAGCTTCCTATGGAGTTACATACTATTGTTTAGTTTACAGCTGTTTGGGGTGACACAGTGAGCAGTTCCAGACACCAGTCCAGCTAGGCTAGATGTACAGTATCTAATTTGATCTGAACTGAACTCTTTCCTTGATGAAACCTAAAACTACATCCATAGTTTCTGGTGAACTTGTAATTCAACTTTAAAAGTACAGTTTTATATAATAAGACAGCAGTGTCTTTATTATTTTTAGTTGGAGTGGTAGTGAACAAATTGTGTTACTTGCCTTGGGATTTTTTGGAACATTTGTAAAATGCTGTCTTCCTTTCTTAGTCCAAACAGCAGCCACCTGGAGAATTTTTCTTTTTAACTCTTCTTCCTCTGACTTTTGTATCCCCTATTCCTCCTTGCTCTAATTGTAAGAGATGGGGTGGGGCAGGGACGCAATATAACTTTCGTTCCAAGGTTCTATTCCCATTGTTAATTACTAGCTGATTACAGTTCAGAGCATTTATACTGGAATGTGTGCTGGAGAAATTTAAAATACTGGGAATTTTTTGTTTGTTTAACGGTGCCTATTTAGAGTTGGAAGTTGAACAGCTGTTGCATTACATACTTTGCTTTTTTATTGAAATTTTGAAATCAAACATGTCTTGATTTTTCTGTTCTATTGAATTGCTATGTTCAGATGTTTTGAAAAGGGGGGTGGGGGAAGGGACTTTTTCATAAGCACTTGTTTTATTTTGTGTGTGTGGAGTATAAAGGCTACACCTTATTGTAAAAAATAATAATAAAATGAAAGACACAATCACCACCCCCATCATTAAGCTGTAAACTTGTCCAGTAAATTGTCACTAGAACTATTTGCTGTGGGCATTTCTTCTGTTGTATCATTAATAGTGCCTTACTGTGCAAGGCACCAAAGGAAATAAATGCAGATTCAAGATGAACTGTTGCTCACCCAGGCCCCTTGCTGACTATATTCCATTGACTTCAGGGCTGCCTGTAACTATCCGTACCAGAGAAAGACCGGACCTGCAAAAGGAAGTGGATTGTTCATTTATTGGTGGTTTTTGGGTTTTTTTTTTTTTTTTGCTTGTTTTTTCTTCCTATTCAGTAAACTGAAATAAAAACACAGTGTAACCAATATGAGACTATTTCTGCATTGAAGAGCTAGCTGTATACTTAGCAGTATTGAAACAGTAGTTAGCAGGTATCACTTGTGATTCTAGAAAATCTGAAAAATACATGAAGTAATGAAGTTGTCTGAGTATATAATTAAGACCACCTTTCAAGAACTATGTGTTGGGTCCTCTGACACATTCAGCATGACAGGAATATGGGTCTCATAAGGGGAATCCAGCATCATTCTACGTGGCATCAGATTTACATCTAAAAGGGACACTCCTCAGGTCCCCAGGTCACCCAGCTGGGCCTCACTGACTGGATGTTTTTTGCCATCCTTGACTCCATACATTCAATGCATACAGTTGAATATGAGAGAGCCACTTACGTCAGTGGCCCATTCTTTTGTTTCTGGTTCCTGAGAAATCGTTTTATATCCCTTTTGCTCCTAGTTTTCCCTGCTGTTCTCAACTCTTGATAAGCACTTTGGATAAGTGCTTATCCCAAAGTACCTTGGCGTGTGGGTAATAAAAAGAAACTGGTGGATTCAGGGACAGCTGCCTGGGACCTGGCCTGTTAGGGTTATTGATGTATCTAGAGATGCCAAATTCCAAAACATTGAGAAATGTTAAGCATTGCTTGTATAATTTGAATTAATATGTGTCCTGTCAAAATGTATAAATGTTTGTATAAGCTCTTAACTGCAGTTACAGTTCGTCGGCTGTGCTAACCTGTGAAGGACAGTACCGTGCAGGGCTGGGCACCATGGTGAACACTAGAACTAGATGGTTCTTTTAATGAATTGTCTTTATTTTAAAAATACTTTGACAGTTCTGTTGCTTAGATACTGCTAGTATTTAGACTTTGGGGGTAAATGGTCTACATTATTTTTTAATAGTCATCCTTGAACCAGGATAGTCACTCTGATGAATTGAAGTAACCCTAGAGAGTCTATTTTTATAAGCTATTTAATAATAGCTTTCAGCATTAGCCCTTTGAGCTAAAATCAAGCATGCGTTATGATTTAAACAAACACTTTTGTTATTCTCGGTGGTAATTTGTTATTCAGTATATTTCAAAATAATAGTTTTAGGGAACAGCCTGTCTTCGTTATATAAGTTTTTATAAATAAATGTTGGTGACAGTTAAAATCAGATATGTTTACATAAATTTTTCACCATTAAAAATCCAAGTAAATACCACATAGTTCTAAAATGTGTACATATCTGAAGTGGAGGTTCACCGGGTATGTTTTGGTATGGTGCTCTAGGAATCATCAAACCATTAAAACCTGACCTTCCTGCGATCATTAGCTGTATCCCTGAGCTGCTGGGGCCTCCCCCACCTCAGGCCTTCCTCTCTAGCTCGAGGTCTGGCACAGTGGAGTGCCTTGCAGAATCTTCGTCCACAATATGCTTTCCTGACTTAAATATTTTGAAAGGCATCCTCTGTTTTTTTTCTATCTTCGGAAACTAAGCTGTTAATTTGAAAATACAATCCCTACTTTAGGAGACTTAGGAAAGGCTGCAGAGGGCTGTGTGGGTTTTAATGAAGAGGCCAACTGGGCCCCAATCAGGAATCTTAACAGCAGAACAGAGCTGGAGCCACAGGTGAGTGGGGCTTTGCGGGCTCCTGGGCCAGCAACTGCTCCCAAACTGTAACGTGCCTGCATCATCTCTAGGTTCCAGCCGAACCCAGGATACTAGAGCTGCGGGGGCTGCTTGCACACCGGGGCATCAACTAACGGTCAGCATAGTAGGGTGTAGGTTGAAAGCAAGGCATTCACTTACAGATCTGGGCTCCAGCGAAAAGAGGCTGTGCAGATGGAGCCAAAGACTGGTGCTGCCGCCAGCCTGCCACCAGAAGTCACTGATCCTGCGTTGGAGAGTGGCTCTCGACGTCCCAGATGCACAACGCTGCTCCCTGGGCATGCTGCTCGCCTGGAACAGGAGATGCAGTCACATGAACTTAGGTAATGGGGGGAGTCTGTTGGCTCAGGTGACTCCTCCATCCTTAGGTTAGTACCTTATATCTACGTAATGACTCCATCTTTGTCTCTGAAGAGCAACTCACCTTTCCCCAGAAGCCTTGGGCAGCCTTTTCCTGACCCAATATGGGTCGTGTTTCCATTTGGGAGCCAACAGAAGTTGGTAAAGTAACCTCCCTGACTAAACAAAAGCTAGGGCGGTCAGCTGACATCTTTTTGACCTTAGACTGAGGCTCTTCTTGGTGTAATACTGTGACGGGTATGCCCTGGTTCTGAGAGGCAGTAAGAGAGCAACGGAAATGGCCCCCGAGGGAACGAAAGGCCCAGAGGATTCCATGGTGGCGTGGTGGCTGGCGTAAGCACTGTTTCTAAGACCTCTTCATAGACTGCACTGGCTCGAAAGCTGAGCCAGAAGATTAGCCCTATTTACCAAATTTGTATGTCTCCTAAGTTGTTTGAGTTGGGTACACAATACTTGCCGTCAATAATGAAACCAGGCAATGATTAAATAGGAAGTACCCAGCATCCGGTATTCCTGTTTAAAATGTATATATTGAATCCAAGCCCAATTGACAGGATATGACTTCCAGAATGTCCCTGGGGAAGATCAGCAGCCCTGCCTCAAGAGTCAATGAGAAAAAAGTTCCAGGTCATAGGGCACTACAAGTCACAAAAAAACCAGCGACAGTGCCTACACTTTGATTGGATCTCTGGTAAAAGACCTTAGTGAAACTGGGGAAATTGGGACATGAGTTAAATACTGATTTTACTAAGTATAACGATAGAATTGTAACGTGGAACCTCCTTATTTTTAGGAATTGCATGCTGAGTAGGGGTGAAGTGTCTTCATGTCTGAATTTATTTTCAAATGCTTCAATTCTATATCCCCACCTATGTGTAGAAATAAAGAGTAAAGTGAAAAGGGCAACCGTTGTAGACCTAAGTATTCTCTGTACGGGTGTGCACACATCTCAATGTCTCGGTAATTTGAAATATTTCACAAACATTGGGTTTCCCAAAGCTAGGTTTTCATTTAAATCATCACTGGGAGCACACGTGCCTTCTAGGCAGGGTTTCTCCAAATTCCACTGTACCATGGACACGTTACAGGATCGCTAAAGAACGCGCAAGTGGCCAGTGAGCATGGGACAAGGAGGCACCGGGTATCAGGAGAATGCAAACGAGCAGCTCACCCGCGAGAAGGGCTGGGCATAGATGGGGGAGGTGACCAGCTGAGCATGTGCACATGTGGAGGGGTAAGAGGATGCCCCAGGGATACGTAGATGTGCAAATGGCCAAAATTCACCAGAGCCAGAGCGGGGAGCAGAGCAGGCAACACCAAGAGCTGATAGAGATGGGGGCCACTAGGACTCTTGCTGGTGTAAAATGTCCAGCTACTGTGGAGACCAGTGTGGTGGTCACTCATGAATTGAACATCTTGGCATTAAACCCAGTAGTAATTCTCCCAGGTACTGAAGAGAAATGGAAACCAATGTCCACACGAAGACCTGTTCTCAAATGTTCGTGGCAAGAGAATAGGAAAAATGTTCATGGCGGCTGTTTTCATAGTAGCCCCAAACTGGAGACAACATAGTGTCACCAGTTAGAGAAAAGAAATGTCGCGGTATGTCCCTCAGAGGAAACCACTGACAGGGGCAGCAATGTGGAGAAGCCTTTAAAATGTAATGCTGAGGGCCTCCCTGGTGGCACCAAGGGTTAAGCACCGCACTATGAAGCAGTCCGCAGCCTCTGCAGCATGAGTTCGATCCCCGGCCAGCCAGGGAGCAACCCCCCATGGCGCAGCAGACCTCTCCTGACTCACCCGCTGCTCCCCTCAGCAGTGTATTTCAGTCAGTCTGCTGTATCCCCTCACCCCCCACATCTCTGGCCTGTACCCCAGCTCTTGTATGCATGCATAAATCTTTTTTTTATTTCATTTTATTTATTTATTTATTTATACAAGCACTGGGTACAGTCAGAAGCACGGGAGGGTGAGAGAATTCACCAGAGCCAGAGCGGGGAGCAGAGCAGGCAGAAGGACCGAAGTCCACTGCTGAGGGGAGCAGCGGGCGGCAGGAGAGGTCTGCGCGCCATGCGGGACCCTCCTCCGGTGGCTGGGGAGCAGCCGGGGATTGAACCGGCACTGCAGAGGCTGCGGGCAGCTTCACAGCCCAGCACTCAACCGCTGCGCCACCAGGGGAGGCCCTCATAAATAAATCTTTTAAAAAATAAAATGTAATGCTGAGCTGAAAAAAAAAAAAAAAAAAAGCCAACATGAGTCCCCACTACACGCTGCTTATTTGAAATCCTAAAAAGCTCAACTTAGCCGATAGAGATGACACAGATCTGCCGGGGACCGGAGGTAGAGGAGGAGGGGGGGACTGCAAAAGGACGAGGGAACTTTCTGGAGTGTTGGAACTATTCCTTATCTTGCTCGCAATGGTTACAGTGAAAGGTATTCTTGAGACGAGTACAAACTAGGCCTCAGTTGATTTAAAAGATCACTTTTTTTTTCCCCTGAGGGCAACATGGACTTTTTAATCAGGGCTTCTCAAAATTTGGTGTTTGCACCATCTGCATCAGAATCACAAGGAAAGTAACCTGACTGGGGGGCCATGTTGGCAGGGGGCGGGTGGGTTCTTCACTCAGGTGGCAGTGTCTGGAGGTGCCCGGGGTCCTGCTGTGTCAATGACTGGTCTCCAAGCTCCACGAGACAAGCCAGGGCCAGTGGCAACTTTCTTAGACCTGAATCGCCAACAGCAGCAGCTGGCAGTGCCTGCCGGGAGAGGAGGCTCCTGAAAAATTACTCAGAGGAATTCCATGCAGGCCAACCTGTTGTGTGACTTTTCCAGCTTCTGCTTTGTAGGAAGGGAGAGACTGGCTCTGGAGGCAAGGCTGAAACTGGTGGGAATACACCTCAGTGAAGGAAATAATTACAGGCTGAGAGAAAAGGAGCAATTTCTGAAGTGTTCTCAAGTCGGGCAGTTCATCAGAACCTTGTGGACCTTTCAAAAAGCCTAATTTCTTTTTGTCAAAGTAGTACCTTGATACTTTTTAAAAATAGGAATATGGTTTTAAGGTAGTAGGGCCTCCCTGGCGGTGCAGGAGGTTAAACCCTGCGCTATGAGGCAATTCGCAGCCTCTGCAGCACCAATTTGATTCCCAGCCTGCCATGGAGCAGCCCACATGGCGGGGTAGACCTCTCCTGCCTCGCCCACTGCTCCCCTCAGCAGTGTTTCGGTGATCCACCTGTTCTGGTCCCCACTCTGTCTCCAGTCAATCCCCCCCACCCCCCGCCCCCCGCTTCTCTGGTCTGTACTCCAGCTCTTGTATACATAAATCTTAAAATATATATATATATATATATATGTCTCTTTAAAAAAAGTGCAGCTCAATGAATTGTATATCTACATCCAACCCCACCCATAGCAAGATCTAGACCATTTCCAGCACTCTGGAATGTTCCCTACTGTGAGACAACCACCAGTCTCTGACCCACTAGTTTTAGGCAACTACTTTAAATTATTTTTGCTGTTTCTTCTAGTTTGTGTCTTATGATTTCTAAATAATACTCTTAGACTGCTACTTCTTGGGTCACCAACTTTGGACATTAACAGGTAGTTTGCTAGTGAGGCAGATCAGAAATTCATTCTCTCATTCCCCATCCTCACCACGTACACTTCCCAGGCCCTGACTCACCTGAGACTCTGATCCTGGGCATCTGGGCAGGTGCTGGCCACTGGCATTGTTCAGCCTCCACAGGTGATTCTAAGCGGCACCCCTGCAGGAGCACCCCCAGCCTGGGATATGTGGCCTTGAAACTGAAAGGAACCAAAAGGGTGCTGGTGTTAAACTGGCCTGGCCGCCAGACACAGGGCGTTTACAGAGAAGGGCTTTGAAGTGGATTAAAAGTGGGCATGGGTATCAAGTGCCGGGGTTCGTTTGAAAGTGGAGTAAGAAAGCCACACACACCACCAAAGTATTTCTGAGATATTTCTGGCTTGAACAGTGCCCTACTCTTTAGGACTCGGATCTGAAAGTTTTGGGTTCGCCCTCGTCAGAGCTCAGATGTGGCCACGGTTTGATCAGAAACAGAACCAACTGGGAGCAGTTCCTCCTCCCTCAATCCCTCCGCACGCACAGCCGGGGCTGAGTGCTAGTTCGGGGCTGGGAGCGGGAGCGGAATTGCCAGGCGCCCCGCGCTTCGGCACGGGGCCGGTCCTGTGTGGGCTTTTGAGCCTCTTCCCTGCCCAGCTTTTGCCGTTCAAAACAGACTTGCACCTCTTCTTTTTCAAATGATAAGACCAGTTTGCCAGTCTCCTTGCAGCTGTAAGTGGAAGCTAACGCTTCCGTTTGTCCCAGAGGAGCGCTTGGGAACAGGGTCAGCGCCAGCCGGGAATTCAGCTCAGGATTTGCCCCTTAGGAGTGTGACCTTGACCTCTGGGAATAGCTGGCATTTACCAAGGGGTCTAAACAGGCCGGGCGGGCGTATCTTCACCGACCCCCACCCACGAGGTGCCCTCCCCTTTACAGATGCGGCCCATGACCTTTAAAGACCAAAGGGGCCCAGCACTCACCACAGGACCCAGAGGACTCGGATCCAGCTGGATTCTAGCGCCTGCCACTCCTTACTGAGTTTATTGGAAGCAGTAGAGGTGCCTAAAACATTAGCGCGACTACCTGTTATTGTTAAAACATCGGCTTTATTGAAGTATAGTTGGTATAATTCAGCGACTTTGAATCCACGCATTTTGACAGATGTTTCTCGTGGGACCCCCACCATCGTGACACAGAACAGACCCACCTGCCAACCATTTCATCACTCACTCCCCAGCCCCCGGCCCAGCAATACGGGTCCTGTCCGTCATTTGTCTTTTCCAGAAGCTGATGTAAACCGAACGGTCAGTTCGGGAGAGCCATCCACGTTGTGTGGCAGGAATTCTCTCCTTTCGATGTCTGAGTAGACGCCTGTGTGAGCTGCTGTTTTGTTGTGTGCGCCTTTCCTTCGTGTGTCTCTCAGCTGAAACGTCCATTCAAACCTCCTGCAGGGCCCGGGCGCAACTCTGTGGTGCAAATGGCTGATTTCCTTTGAGCCTCACTTGTGACGTGGGGATAAGAATGCGTGTCTCCCAGACCCCTGCTGTCGCCCCTTCACCCCGTCCTCGTCAGGGAGCTCGCCCTCTGCACGCTGAGGCCGGATTTTAGTGCAGAGTGGAAGTCCCCGTGTTGGTAACAGTGGGAAGCCACCCAGCCAGCGGCGAGGTCCAGAGCGGGCACCGCGCCTCCTGAGGCCGTCGAGGCCTTCCTGTAAGAGGCGTTTCCGGCCCGGCCCGCGGCTCTCTTGAATGAGGACACGGACGCCGAGTGCTGGTCGCATCTGTTCTTGAGGAGCCGACCCAGGCCGCATCCGAGGAGGCGGCAGCGTGTTTGCGAAGCAGGGCCCTCCTCTGCCGGCCTTGCTGAGGTCCTTCAGGAGCCTTCTAACCAGCCAGTCCCCTTTCTGCTTGGTTTACTGCCATCTGGTGACTTGTAACCCAGAGTCCACACCAGCCCACAACTCGCTGGTGCACGTCCACTGCTCAGGCACGAAACCTGAAGCACGCGTGGCTGCCCCGAGTGGTAGCTGCTGTGGCATCCCACAACCACCTTCTCCGCGGGACACCAAGCAGCGAGCCTTGCTGCACGCACCGGAGCCCCCAGCTCATCTGCAGCGAGCAGGGAGGGCCTGTGGGCTCCAACCCGGCTGCTCTCCAAAGTGGATCTGTCACTGCTGGTCACGGCTTTATCTGGTCTGGGCTCTAGGGGCCCCTTGAAGGCCCCGTGGTTCACTCAGCAAGGCCTCCGGAGGCTCCCAGGGGTCAGGCTGTCCCAGCTCTCCACCTGGCCTCCAGGGTGGCGGTCGGGCCTGCGCCCCCCAACAGGCTCAGGATGGATGGAACCCAAATCACTCGGTGCCCTTAACACAGACCCAGGGTCTCGGAGAGGCACAGTCAAAAGCCACAAGTTTGCCCCCCTGCAGGCCCACGCAGTGGAGATCCGGCTGGTCCTTGTCTTCCTCCGAGAACCTGGGGAAGGGGAAGGGGAAGCTCAGAGTGATGGCGCCTCCCTACCTGTGTGCGGGCGGCCTCCAGCCCAGGGCCCCCCAAGTCACCTCCCTGGAAGGGGCCCCAGGGCGGGAGTGAGGAGGCTGCCCCTGCCAGCGCACCGGCTGGGTGGTGCTGGGCCAGCCTCTCCGAGCCGCGCACCTTCGTCCGGACAGAGGGCGCAGTCGTGCTTGGGTGAACGCTGGAGCACCCCGACAGGGAGGGGGCTGGGACTAAATGAAAACCAGGCCCCTGCGCCTTCCAGGAAGGGCCCTGGGTCACAGATGGGCCCGGGGGCTGAATCTGGGGATGGAGGGTCCAGACAGCCATGGGGAGGTGGTGACAGAGGAGGGGTGCGCCTCCACCCCCCTTTGGGGTCTCTTGTGATGCCACCGGTGACGCGGGAGCTCGTGCCCTGGGGACTGAGGGGGCTGCCCGCCCAAACCCAGGGTCACTCACAGCGGGGGCGGCAGGGGAGCCCCATCAATCCAGTGCCAGCCCTGGGAGCCTCGCCGGGCCCCTACCCAGGAATACTTGGTGACTGGGTATCTGCTCAGGAAGTCCTGAGGGAGAGAAACAGCACGCGACCCTCGTGTGGACACTGGTGAGCTCTCGCGGGGCTTCTGTCCTCCCAAGGCTTCTGCAGGTTCCAGGCCAGCCAAGCCAGAGCTGCGGATCTGCTCAGCCTGCTCTCCCCACACACGGCAGCTGGAAAGCCACCGTGTGCCTGTTGCCCGCCAGGCACTGGGCCGAACGCCAGTCCCCCAAGCGAGTTGCAACAAGTTAAGTTTAGGGGAGAAATTCAGAGAAGGAGAGGGAAGCGTGTGCAAAGCTGGGGCCACAAAACACATCCAGGTGACAGCACGTGGGCAGGCCGGTGGGAGAGAGTGTTGGGCGTTATTAGGCTGCCGGGGCACCCTGGGAGCAGGTGGCAATGGAATTGCAACCAGACCATGACTTACGTTGCATCCACTCAGTGCAATATTATTAAGGCCATTTAAGAATACCAGGGAGCAGGTGGCATGGGGGTTAGAGTCTCAGTGCCATCAAGCTATCGCCAGCCACTGCAGCACAAGTTCAGTCCCCGGCCAGGGAGCTACCCACATGGCGCAGCAGACCATTCCTGTCTCGCCCGCTGCTCCCCTCAGCAGTGTATTTCAGTCAATCCCCCTGTTCTGCGCCCCACTCTGTCTCTGGTGAATCTTCTAATGCCCTGCACCTCTGGCCTACACTCCAGTTCTTGTATGCATAAAGAAATAAATCTTAAAAAAAAAAAAAGGAATACGGGGGAGCAACCTGGGGGAAAGTTCCAGTACATGAAGGGTTAAGTAAATGAAAGGCTGAATGAAAACTGGCAAGACCCTAATAAACCTAGTGTATAAATATTACACATGGACGCATACACCAGAACAACAAAAAGCAAAACAATTATGCTAGAGAGCTGTCATGGTTGACTTTTTTCCTTTTAAATATTTGTCCTCAATATCTTATTGTTTTCAGCAATGATTCAAAGTGAAAAGATGTATTCAAACAAATGCCAACTTGGAAAAAGATGTTTCCAGATTTCAAGTCCCAGTGTGCGGGTGGTTGGGGGGTGGTGGCCGGTCCAGTCTTTCCAGAACATAATTTGGTGCCAACTGGAGCGGCAACTCCATTTCTGTCACTTGAATGGGTGACTGCACTTTGGGGAATAATCCAAGAAATAAAGAGAAGAAAGTGAATTTACCCAAAGATAACACTGTCTTATTTATAATAAAAAAACAGAAACCATCCAAATGCTTAGCAATTGGGAAATAAGCAAATTATGGGCTATCAACATGATGGAATATTACAGTGCTGTTAAAGATGATAAGAACATAGAAAATGTCATTCCGCAGGAAAATATGAATACAGACTCGTGCCAAGTGACAAGAGCAGACCTCACCAGCACCCCGTGGGGCGCTCAACGCCAAGAAGCCCACATCCGCACGCATGCAGACGAGAGGTGAGTGAACCCACTGAATTTAACATGGGTTCAGTTCTTCCTGGATGAAGACCAAACCTCTCTGACCCTGGAAACTGGACAGGAAGGGGTGACAGTCCCTGATTCTACCCGCTGTCCTCGGGTCTCAGTGCCCGTGGGCCTCTCCCTGGCTGCCATAACCTCTACAGTAAGAGCTTGTGCCGCAGTTGGCTTGCTTGTCATTGTCCTGAGAGCCCAGCGCCCAGACCAGCTCCATAAAACCACCCCTCTGTGCTCCTTAGCGCCCGCCCCGCTCCCCTCCCCTCCCCTCTGCTTGCCCCTTCTGTTAGGGGAAAGGATGTCCTGAACGAACTCCATACAGGTTTTGTGGATGCCACCCCCATTCCATCGAGACACTGGGAACTACAAATCCCATGATCCCCAAGTTGCGAGGACCTAAGGGTGGAGTTAAGCAGCCATTTTCTCTGTTAGTAAAATAAAACCAGCCATGTTAGTGGGGTCTCAGGCAGGTTTGGTCTTGGCGGGTCATTTGGGATTCTAGATCGGCGGAACAGGTAGGACGCATTTAAGACTTTATCTCCCTCTCTTCTCCCTGAGTTGTACATATCCTCATTCCCCTTCCCTTGTAAATAAACCTTTTGTTAAGCTTTTGTGTGTGCCTGCAGTGTAAGTCCCTTTTAAGCACGTGGGTCAGGACCCACAGTCAGGCAACCCGTCTTAGAGAGGGATTGCCCTGTAACACTGCTACTTCCTTTCCACCTGTATACATTTCTGTTTTAACAGTTAAGTGTTTCAAATGACTCGATTTTCTTAATTCTGTGATAAATCCTACATGTATTTATGTTTTAGTCTTTCCGCAAGCGAGTTAGGCCTGACAGTCGGTGTGCACGTTTAAGGAACTTCTTCCTCCCTCCACCCTGCCGGACAAAGCTGCTCTTAAACCAAAGGGGGTGAACTGCAGGCCTGAGGGCACAGCAGCCCCTAACCTCTTCTGACCGTGAGCAGAACCAGCTCTTGGGGGAGATAAGCCACTTTGTCCTGGGACTATCCACTCCCTGGCACCTTGACACAGTCCTGGGGACTGTGGGGCCTGGTTTTTGCCAGTCTGGTCTTGGCTGCTCACAGACCCTGGTCCTGCGCACCTTCTGGAGCTTCTGGCCCTTGTCCAGAAATCAGCAGATTCCAGGGCTCCTTAGTCATCATATTTGGATTTTAACTGCCTGAGACTCAAATCTTAGCTCTGGTCTTTTCATAGGGAACTTTCTGGCAGCAACTCCTCTGGAAGGAGAGTATCCAGACTTTATTATATGTATTCTGCATGGTTTGTTGTGTTTCAAATGACTGATGCTGTGTGCCTGCTTTTTAAAAAGAATTCTTGATCTCAAGCTCTACTTGCTATCTGCATAGCTTGATCCATCTCCCCCTTTGAAGACCCACCAGCCAGGAGTCTCTCTGCTCAGCCAGGTCCAGATCACTCTGGGCAGAACCTGGCTGACAGCAAGTGGGGGGAGACACCCTCCCCTCCCCCAGCTTTCTCAGTGTTTGCTGTGCTTTGTGGGTGTGTCTCAGGATGTGAGGATATGGTGTTGGGCTGCTAAGTCCCCTCCTGCTAGGGACACCTTCCTCTTTGCAGGCACTAGTTAGGGACCACCGGTTCCCATGGGCCTTCATTTTGCTACACAACCAGATGTCATCTGGTGAAGAGCCTGGGAAGGTTTCCTGCGCATAGTTATAATAGCCCAGACTGGCCAGGCCCCAGGAAGAAATAGTCGTATACTGATCTCCTGCTTTCGTGGGCTAACATTCCTCTAGCATTTCCCTGCCAAGCTTAGACCATCATTAATATAGAACATTTAAAAATTTAAAAAGCTTTAGGGAAGAAAAAAAATCTCATAAACTTGCCTCTCAGTGATAACCACTATTAAAATATTAGTGATAACTAATTTTTTGGCATATTGTCAAAAATAGAAAAAACAAACCTAAAATGGAGTCCTTCCTGCCAGGCTCCCATCCAGACTTAATATTTATTGCAGTTTTAACCTCTCCCAAAAGAGCAATCCTGGTCCTCCCTGGTGGTGCAGGGGTTAAGTCTCAGTGCTATTAAGCTATCTCCCGCCACTGCAACATGAGTTTGATCCCAGCCAGGGAGCTGACCCACATGGCACAGCAGACCTCTCCTGTCTCGCCCGCTCCCCTCAGCAGAGTATTTCAGTAGATCCACCTGTTCTGCTCCCCACTCTATCTCAGGTGAATCCTCTCACTGCTCCCCATTCCCCACCCCAATCTCTGGCTTAGATGCCAGTTCTTATATGCATAAATAAATAAATCTTAAAAAAAAATAAAAAGAGAAATCCTAAATCAATCAATCTGGAGTTTCCTAATCAACACTAATGACATACGATAAGTACCCCTGGCCATCCTCTGAGGGGAAGTGATTTCACCTGAAATCTTTTCTTTTGCTAATAACCTGTTCCACCCTCTATTAGAAGATTCTACTTTGTGTGAGCCCTTGCAGTATCTAAATGGGATGCTGTCTGACTCATGAATCACCTAATAAAGCCAATTAGAGCTCTAAATTTGTGAATTTTGTTTTTAAATAACATTTACCATACAGGGGGGGCAGATTTGATTTTTTTAAATTTCCCATGTTTTTGAAAATAAACTTTATTCTTAATAATAATCCATATTCACTGTAAAACATTCTCTCCAGCAGATTCTTATATCCACTTCCATGGAACTCTCCCAGAAAAAAAGAATAACAAAGAAATTGCCCTTCACATTGCATAGGACAGACTACCTTTGATTTCAAGACTGGACAGGAACAGTCATGCATGTGAAATCTTAAGTTAACAAGTCAAATCTAGAAGTATTTTGGGAAGGAATAAAATCATGCTTAAGTAAACTTTACCATAGGAGGCCAAGGATTTAAAAAAAATCAATATAATTCACAAGAAGAGATTAGAGGAGGAAACAAGACATTTCATCATCACAATGTGCATTAAAAAAGCATTCAAAGAAAGTAAGCACATTCATGTTTTGAGCTCTTAAATAGAAATAGAAGGGAACTTCCTTCAATGAGAATGGGAGGCAATGACAGCAGATGAGAAATGTCAACAAAATTTTGGAAGCTGGACAACTCTAATTGGCCACAAAAACTCAATAGTTTTACACAGGTGGAGTAGAAGGAAGCTGAAAAATGAAACACACCAATTTGTATGAAGTCCTAATACTGAAAGGCTTAAATAGTAGAGCAAGAGGTCTCTCTGAAGGCCAAAGTACAGGAGCAAGGGCCTAAAAAAAGAAGACTGGTTGGAAATCTATAAACAACCCCCTCTCTCAAAGTCCACCTACCTCTCCCAAGCAGCCAGATTACCAGAACTCCACAGAAATAAGCCATAGGGGATTTTGGGATCCAGAACAGGTTTGACTTAGGGATGACGCTATTAAAAAGAGAGAGCTATGTTCTTACAGGTGAAACATTTCCTCTCTTCCCCCACTGCTCCTGGAACGCTGACAGCTTAGCATTTACTAAAAGGGATGAGTCTCTACCTGATTCCCCCATTGCAAATCCTGCCTCTACAAAAGGCCCAATCACCTACTCACCCTCCTCAAACCTCTGACACAGAGCTTCCCATCTGCTAGTTAATGTCTTTCTCTTAATTACAACAGTTAAGGGTCAACAGAAACTTTCTGGGGTGGGAAGGAATGAGCCACCTACATCTGATTAAAAATCAGAATGTAGGCTTATTAATATCAAGATTCAATAATGGAGCAAAGCCTACAAATTCTGGTCTGGGGGAGACTGTTTCCAAACTACAATTCTATACCCAGCCATGCTATCAGTCAATAAGCGGTTAGAACAAAAGAATCTTCAGCCACAAAAGGTCTGAAAAAATTTACCTCTTACACACTTTTTTCTCCAGGAAGTTTACAGAGGAAGTGCTCCACCAAGAAAACATGGATCTAGGAAACAGAGAGGAAAGAGGCAAAGAGGAAAGAGGCAAAGGTGGCAAAGGGTATACAGAGGGTGGAGGTAAACAGAAACCCCAATTTAGCAGTGTGCAACATGCCCACTGAGCAACCAGGCTAGAACGAAGCAGAGACGAGAGGATTCCGGGAGCTATTGTGCCCAGTCTCCCAGACCTTTATTTAGTTACTTTTAAAGGTCACATGTGACCTTCAGGTCACTTGCTTGTAGCATATATTCTCAGAGCACAGGTGCCTTCTCTTCACTGTGCCAAGATGGAGTCTGTGCTCATCCTCCACTGCCCAGTGACAAACACAGAGTAGGTGCTCCATACATATTTGCTAATAATGCACTGACTGAAGGAATGCTGCCATCGCATGCACATCAGAACAGCTGATGTCAATTCTTGGCACCTGCCCTAACTTAGATAAAATGAAGCCAACGGCTGATCCAGTTTCAGGTCTTTTTATAGCCACTCCCAAACTCATTGGCGGAATTACTATTGAGCAAATATTCACGCTTCTCCCTCTCCCCTGGGGATATACTACCCCGTCCCTTTGACATTGGCTATGACTATGCTGTTTACTTTGGCCAGAGCAGTGCTAGCAGGTATGACATGAACAGAGATCTTAGATGGTGCTGTGTCCTTGCCTTCTGCCATTTTTCTTATGAAGAATTTGTCCCACAAGAGACTCAGAGAGACCTGGAAGTCTCGAGCCAAGACAAGATCAACAGTCCTCCCCAACACCAAGGATCGAGAAACAAATGCTTTTTGACTTTGGGGTGATTAGTACCCAGCATTATTAGACCAGGATCTTTGTTATACCCGCTAAATATCCCCCGAGAGCACATCTCTCTCCCACTAGGCTTGCCAGCATGGCTGGATCCCCAGCTCACTGTTGACCCCTGGGCTGGGTGGGAGCAACCCTCCTCCAGCCTTCCCAGCTCCCCCTTCACAACTGAGAGTGAAGAGAAAATGGAAGACCTCAGGCACCACTGTCTGCTATCCCTGCATGTCACTTTATTAACCAGGCCTTGGTGACTTTTTCTGCAATGCAGAGTTGGATGAGATCCTGCAACTTCCCTCCAGCACTAGGGTCTGCAACCGGTAGTGCTCTCCCCACCCCTGGGCTGCCCCATCCAGAACCCCCGTCTCACCTGGGTGTGACTCAGCAGGGGGAGGGTGGCTTGGTGGGCTGAGCAGAAGGCTTGGCTGGCCTCCCAGGCCTGCGCTTCAGTGGACAGGTAGTAGCAGTGCTCGTCGGACCACATCCAGCCCGTGGGGCATGGCTGGCAGCTGGCCCCTGCAAGCATGAGACCTGGTGAGCTGCAGAGCAGGCTGCAGGAGCGTGGATATACATTGAGACACCCAGAGTGGACTGCTACCTTGACCTCAGGTAGCCAACCTGGAGGTGTGCAAGTGGCAAGCATGGAGGGCACCAGAAAGGCAGCACTTTGGACAGGGTATAAAGCCCCCATGGGGGCTGGCACCCAGTGTGGCCAGCAGGTGGGCCGTGTCTTACCTTTGTTCTAGCAGCCCCAGTCTTGGCGCTGCCTCTACTCAAGTGCGAGTATTTTCCTAACTCTCACAGGGTCGGGGGATACCATAAAGATGGACGGCCTGGTGATGCAGCAGAGGAGGGGGTAGGGAGGAGCCACCATACCTACTCTGGAGGCCAGGGCCACGATAGCCACCGCGGACACAGCCAGGAAAACAGCCATGATCGCCAGGGCCCACTGCAGGGACCTCAGGTACACGGGTAGCCCTGGTGCGGGGAGCAAGCAGAGACAGGGGTGAGGAGACCACCAATGGTGCCCAGCCCAGAGGCACCCCAACTCGACCCCTGCCCTCTCGGCCAGGACACCAGGGTGAACCGCTTTGCTCAGCTTAGAGCTTCCTTTTGGAAGAAAAGTGTGAGATGAGGTGCCACTTCTTTCATAACTGTAAGATGGAAGATTCTATTCAAGAACAAGTAACTGGCAGAAAATCATCTGTGGAGCACTGGCCTTAGACTCGGTGCGAACCCGACTGGGAGCAGCCAGGCCCCTCACGAAGGACATGAGGGGAGAGGAAGGGCCCCGGGAGGTAGACTGCCCCGAGAAGAGGGCCAGACTGGAGTCTGAGAGATGCGGGTTCAAATCCCCACTCCCGGGCCTCTCATCACAGGACTCACGCCTGCCTCGCCCATCTCCCAGGTCGCTGGAGACCGCGGAGGGGGCGCCTCCCGGGCTGCAGGGCAGGACACAGCTGTGGGCCCAGGAGCCCAGATGGGGGAACGAGCTGCAGGGGAAGGGCCGAGAGGCAGGGCACGCGGGCGGGGGAGCCAGCGCAGGCAAAGGCTCGGAGGCAGAACACACTCAGAGGCCACATCTTCCCGTTGACAGAGTAACCAGAGTGGCCCGAGGGGGAAGCTTGGGGAATAAAACTCAGTAAAAGCTTAATCACAGCCACTGAGGGCTAGAAGCAGCTTTCAACCTGCAAGCACCACCGGCGGCGGCAGCACTCCTGACCCGGGTCCCAGGGAAACGTGGAATCAATCAGAGTAAGGCGAGCGTCCCCCCAGCAGGCCCCCCAACGCTGAGGGGAGCCAGGCCCCAACCAAACCCTGGGAATTGAGGTTTGAGGCTCAGGAACACCACATAATCAGTGTGAGGGCCCAAGGACTCCATTACCCTGTTCTCCGAAGTTTGAGGAAGCAGAGGTAATCCTGGAGCAGACACGCTGTTGTTTTGAAAAGACTAATTTCATTAAAAAGAAAACCACATGTGCTCTGGCATCGACCCACCCATCAATACACACGTGTGTGTTACACACACAGTGAGAGAGAGCGAGCGAGAGAGAGAGGGGCATTTCCAAGGCTTTTAATAAAACACCTTTTCAATCATAATTCAACGTCAAAAGCACAAGCACTTTGGAAGCTCCCCTCTCCCCATGTGCACTGGAGAAAACACGGCTTCTTACAAGGACTGGGAAGGAAAACGTTACTCTGATGTATGAGAAGCTGACACTCCCTCTGTGACCTTTCATGGACAGTTGTTTGTTTTTTTTTTTTAATTACATAATCTACTTTTCTTTCTCTCTCTCTCTCTCTTTGGTTAGTTTAGTGTACTTTTTTTTTTTTAAGATTTATTTATTTATTTATACAAGAACCGGGGTACAGGCCAGATGTGCGGGAGGGTGAGGGGATTCACCAGAGACAGAGTGGGGAACAGAACAGGCAGACTGACTGAAATACACTGCTGAGGGGAGCAGCCGGCACGGCAGGAGAGGTCTGCTGCACCTGTGGGACCCTTGTAGGCCAGCAGGGATCGAACCCGCGCCGCAGGCAGAAGCTGCGGACAGCTTCTGCAGCGCCACCAGGGGAGGCCCTACCTCTTTTTTTTTTTTTTTAAAGATTTATGCATACAAGAGCTGGGGTATAGGCCAGAGATGCGGGGGGCGGGGATGAGAGGATTCACCAGAGACAGAGTGGGGAACAGAACAGGCAGACTGACTGAAATACACTGCTGAGGGGAGCAGCGGGTGAGACAGGAGAGGTCTGCTGTGCTATGTGGGTTGCTCCCTGGCCGGCCGGGAATCGAACTCGCGCTGCAGAGGCTGTGGATTGCTTCATAGTGTGGTGCTTAACCCCTTGCGCCACCAGGGAGGCCCGAGTCTACTTCTTTCTTAAAGGGGTTTGACCCCAACTTCCATGGACTGATAAGTGGATAGACAGTGTAGTACTCCACACAGGGGAATGTTACTCAACCACAGAAAGGAATGTTGGGGTGCTGGTGCAGGCCCCAACATGAATGAACCTTGAAAATATTATGCTAAGTGAAAGAAGTTGCTCATAAACAGGACACACGTCCTATGAGTCCATTTTTGTGAAATGCCCAGAAAAGACAAACTTAGAAAATAGATGTGTGGTGCCTGGGGTTGGTGGAGGGTTTCTTTTTCCAGTGATGAAAATATTCTAAAACGGATAGGAATGACAATTATATAACTTTGTGAATATACCAAAGACCGTGCAACTATACACTTTAAAAGGGGTGATTTGTGTGTATCTGAATTGTATCTTAATAGTTACTGCCAAAAGAAATAAAAAGGGGGGGAGATTTAAATTTCTTGTAATAAAAGATACATAGAAATTGAGAATCTTAAAATAATAAAAGCAGAACTAAAAAGTCTGGCAAAGAGAAGAAAAATAGCTCCACCAACCACCTAGGTAAATGTAATTATTGAGGCTGAACGCTGAACTCAGCTCTGGCCTTTTAGAAAACAAAGCAGTAAAGAAATCCAGGGGGGGCCTCCCTGGTGGCCCACGGGGTTAAGTCAGCACTGTCAAGCTATCTGTAGCTACTGCAGCATGAGTTCGATCCCCGGCCACAGAGCTGACCCACATGGCGCAGCAGACCTCTCCTGTCTCCCTGCTGCTCCCCTCAGCGGTGTATTTCAGTAGATCCGCCTGTTCTGCTCCCCACTCTGTCTCTGGTGAATCCTCTCACCTCCCCACACTTATGGCCTGTACCCTAGTTCTTGTTTGCATAAATAAATCTTGAAAAAAAAAAGAAATGGGGGTGGGAGGTGTCAGAAAGCCTCACACCTTCCCCACTCAGGATGCCACCTGGCCTTTGCAAATGGCCCCTTGCAGAGCCACCTGCTCTCCCCAACTTCCAGGCAAAGAGGAAGCCTCGCTTTCTTTAAAAAAACAACCCTTAATTGTACAAGCAACAGGAATACATTGTCCTTGAGGAAAAAAACAAAAAACAGCTGAAGCGGTCCAGTCTCCTTTAGAGGGTGTCCTCCCTACCCCCATCCCTGGGCCTTCCTTCAGTCTCAGCCTCAGCGCCTGCAAGCCCGCCCAGCCCCACTGCACAGGGCTGCCCCCCAGAGCCGCCGCCTGGCAGTACTGCGGCCCCTTCGGCTCCCGTCTCTGGCTTGCTCAGTTTCCTTTCCAATCTTGGGTTCACATCTCTGGCATAACACCCTCCCACTGCTCTGCCATCTTAGTCTCCTACACTTTGACCCCCCAACTGAACCGCCTTCCCCTTTCCTGCTACTCAACTCCAAGGCCAGGGATGGAGCCAGGGTTGTGGGCCTTGGCGAGCAGGCACGGGGCGGCCCTCTTAGAAGACCAATGTGCCTTTCCAAACACGAAGTTTGGCCCAGAACGCCCGCCAGTGAGAGGCTGCTTTGTTCTCCTCGCCGTCAGGTAAATAATCTACTCTGCCGCCCTCTGCTCCTCCCGCAGCGGCTGACCATGCCCGACAGGGCCCTCGTCCAGGCCATGCCCACAGACCTCCCCGCCACGTCCCTCCTGGCTCCATCCCAGGCTGCTTGGGCTTCGTGAAGTTCTCCTGTGCCCAGATTGAAGGCAGCTGCAGGGCGGCACCAGGTGACCCCCGGAAGATGGACAAGGCACGGATGCGGGCCCTGGAGCCCCTGGAAACACACACAGCCCGGCTGCCCAGGACACCTTAGACCACTGCAGAGAGATGAGAAAAGGCGTCCTAAGCCCTTAGGTCTGGGGCAACGCGCTCCTGCAGAAACAGAAAACTAACAGCACCCGCAGGAGATGAGCTCACCCCAAGTTCTGGGACAGGGCCTGAGAAGGAGCCCCTGACCGCGGCCTGTGTCTAGGAGTCCCTGGCCCCGGGGCCTGGGGGCCGGGACCGTCGGGCTGGCCTGGCCTTCCTCGCAACACGCCCTTCGCCTGCTGGCCGCGCCTCTGGCCCCTCCGGCTTCTGTCCCTGCTCCTGCCTCCTCTCCAGGGAGCAGGGGCGTCTGCCACCCCCAGTCTCCACAATCCTTTCAAGGCTTCACTTCAGGGAGCTTTCCCATGCCCCCCCAAGCTCACCAACCACCCCCTCCCGGCTCCAGCCCCAGCTCTGTGTGTAGTTGTTCCAGGCGTTTTCTGCTCCCCCGCCAGCAACTGCGCTGCCCCCCAAACACCATGGACAAGACCCACCCGCGCCCCGCAGTCGGGACGGTCCGCAGCAGCCGCCGCTGTGCAGTTTGGGGCCCAGGCCCCTCAGTGCAGGAGGAAGGAAAAGAGCGTGGGGGCGGGCAGGGCAGGGCAGGGTGGGGGGTCAGACCAGCCTGGAGACACGAGTGGGGAGGCCTGTGCTCCTGCTTCCGCTGCCCGCTCAGTCTATGACCCTAAGGCCCTCCCCTCACCTCTGTCCCCCGCCTCTGCTGCTCAGGGACGCTGAGCACCATTGCAGAGAATGAGACAAAGTTCTTGGGGTACAGGGGGAGAATCTTGCTTTCCCTCCTTTCACCCCAGCATTCGCCGCGACTTGGACGAGAACGCGAGGAATTCTAGGCCCGAGACGCGCTGGGGGGACCCGGGTGGTCGTCTGGTCTCTGCTGCCCAGGGCGGGGGGGGGGGGTGCGGGGCGCGCTCAGGCCCCGCCGCAGCAGGGCGGGGGTGCACCTACCTACGCGCCGGATCGCCCGGGGCAGCTTCGCGGCGGCGGCGTCGGTCTCCGCGCGCTGCAGCAGCACCGCGAGCTCCTCCAGCCCCAGCTCCCCGCAGCGGCAGCGGCCCGCGGGGGCGCCCGGGGGCGCCGCGAGCCCCTCGCCGCGGCCCCACGTGCTGCCCGGGGACGGGGTGCGCGCGGGGGGCGGGAGCGCGGGGGGCGCGCGGCGCGGGCGGGCCGGGGACTCGGGCACCGGCACCGCGAGGAAGCGCGTGGACGGCGCGGGCGAGGGTGCGCGGCTGCCCCCCGCCGCGCCCACGGGCGTCACGCGCACGTCCACCTGCAGCTCCACGGGGGCCCAGCCCCCCGCGGCCGCCTCCCCCGGCGCCGGCTCGGGCCCCGCCGCCTCGGCGTCCCGGGGCGGCTGGGCGGCGAGGGGCCCCGGCGACGGCGGCTCGGCGCCCGCGGACACCTGCCGGCGGAACGCGCCGTAGCCCAGGCTGGGGGGCGGCACCCGCAGGAGCGCGGGGCGCGGGGGCGGCGGCCTCTGTCCGCCCGCGGGGTCCCGGCCCGCGCCCCCCGCCTCCTCCACCGCCGGAGCCGGGCTCGGGCTGCTCTCGGGGGGCTCGGGCCGTCGCTGCCCCGCCGGGATGTGCGGCCGCCCCGGCTCCGGGGCCCGGCTCCCCGAGGGCTCCATGGGGGGCTGCGCCCGGGCCGGCTCCCTCCCGCGCGCCCGGCCGCGGAGCCAGGCGGGGCGCGCACCTGGGCCAGGTAGGCGCGCGCGTGCGGGGCGGGGCTCGGGCCCCCCGGCGCTCCCCGGCCACGCCCGCGCCCCGGGTCCCGCGGTGATTGGCCGCGCCCGTCACGTGGCCACGCCCCCCGCCCCCCCCAGCCAGGCCCGCCCTCCCCGGGGCCCAAGGGCCGGTCCCGACAGCGCGGGGTTCCGGGGGGCCGAGCTCCAGGGAGCGGGGAGCTCACCCCAAGGGCGAGCCCGGAGCCGCGCCTGCCTCGCCCCCTGCGCCATCCCTGCCCCACCCGGCGCGCAGGTTCTCAGGGCCACAGCTCCGGCCGCACCGGAGACCCCGGGATGTCGGGGAGATCTCGGGGCGCAGAGGAAGCGGGGCGGCCTGCAGAGGGTCACGGAGCTGGTTGTCCGGCCAGTGTGGTGGGACAAGGGGCGCCACGTTCCCCGCGCAGAGAACCGGGGGCTGCTGCTCCGAGGCCGCCGTCCCTCCAGCGCGCCTCGCTAAAACCCGCGGCCTGAAGCCACGCGAAAGCGGGTGGTTCTCACGCCGTGGGAGGCGCGGGCCGGCAGTCCGCGCAGGTGGCACCCGAGGGGCGCCCTGCAGGCCTGGCGCGGACTTCAGGGCGGCGCTTTCGCCGGCCAAGGAAGGCCAGAGAGCAGGTCACGGCCCGCGCGCTGCGTCGCCGGCCTCTCCTGCTCTTGCTTGTCCTTTCGGGGAGACAAACCAGAAAACCAGGCACCGGCGGAAACCAAGAGGCAGGCAGAAGTAAGACGGGGGGTCAGGCAGGGCCTCGCAGCCACAGGCACAGGCCTCCGTGCCGGGGAGGCCTGGCCCGGGCCAGCCCCGGGCGTGAATGCGGTTCCTGGAGACCCTGCCTGTTTCTCTGACGTCCTGCTGATGGCTCAACACTCAGGTCTCCCTGCTCCGCGTACTCCCCCATGCCAGGCTGCTTCCCCCAATTCAGGAGCACGGCCTTTGAGAGAGCAGCCCCCCATTTCCCCTGGCCAGCCAGCATCTGAACCCCTTGCAACTTTCGGGTCCTTCACCGGCCTGCAGCCTCCCAGGGTGGAAGTTGCAAACGGAGGGCGCGGTGGACACTGCCCCGAAGTCCGGCTTCACCCCAGCGCGTCCAAGCCCAGGGCGCGCCCCCAGGTGCTAGTCGTTGGACTGGGATCTTCTACCACCTGCCATCCTCAGGAGGCTGCTCCCAATTAAACCTAATTTCCTTCCCCAACTCTTGTCTTACAGCTTTTGTTATAGAGCAACCCCGATATTAAACGGGTTCCTGGCTGTGGGTCCTCACCCGCGCGCTTTAAAGGGACTTATGAATACTCCACTACAGACACACACAAAAAGGCTAATAAAAGGTTTATTTACAAGAGGAAAGGAAATAAGGAAAAGGTACAACTCAGGGAGAAAATAGGGAAATAAAGTCTTTAATGCGTCCTACCCAATCCGACGACCTGGAAACCCAAAGTCACTCTCAGAGCTGGCCGGACGGACGCTGCGAGCTGGTGGAGAGCCCAAAAATGAGGTCCCCCAAAGCCCACGTGTCTGCCTTTTGTATCCACCTGGCTGCTTACCCCACCCTCAGGTGCCAGCCACCTTCCCTTGGGTGGTGATGGGATGTGGAGTTCCCAATGTCTTTGGCTTTGACCTGGGGTGGGGGTGGAGTCCACAAAGCCTGTATGGAATTTGCTTTGGGACAGCCTTTTCCCCCTAACACTTTCACCTCAAGCGCAGTGAGTCACCAGACCCCAAGCTCCTGGAGCAGCTAGAGCAGAGGGGTCTGGCACGCTTCTTCCTCAGCAGCCCTGGTGACACGGACATCCTGGGCTTCCGACATCCAGAACAGGGAGCAAGTGAGTGTCTGCTGGTGAAGCCATTCCGTCCGTGATCCTTCGTGACGGCAGCTCCGGCAAACCGATGTAAGCCACCCGACCGGAGGGCTGCCGTGGGGACAGCTCCGGAGACGCCCGTGGGGGGTCTCTGCACTCCCGCCCCGCACTGTCATGGACTCGGCTGTTCCAGTCAGATTCGCCTCTGAGCTTGATCTGAGAGACCCAGAGCCAGGAGTTGCCACAGCAACCACCAGAGACAGCTCTCTCCAGAGAGATGACCCCTAAGTTACTTCTCGGGGCCCTGCAGTATCTCTGCTTCCGGCACCTCCTGAGGCTTGCTTGCTCCGTTCTGTGGGTTTCATGGGACCCTGGAGTATCCCTCATTCCCTTTTTGGCCACATGTTGGTACATAGCTTCCTGCCTGCAGGTGGTAGAAAGCCCGCGTCCGAGCTGGGTGCGCTCCCTGGGCTTGGGCGCCCTGGGGTGAAGCCGGCCTTCCACGCAGTCCCGGCAGCGCCTTCTGTTTAGCACTTCCACACTGGGAGGCTTCAGGCAGGCGAATGACCCGAAAGCTTCAAGGCTCTCAGATGCTGGCCGGCCAGGAAGAGCGCCACGCAAATATTCACTCTAGTCCTTGCCAGCTTCCCGCATTTTGAAATCCTTTTCTTTTGCTCACAACAGCAATCCATGCCGGTGGGACAAAATTCAGATATCACAGAAACACCCAGTGTAGACAGCGGCAGGCCCCGGGTTTCATGACCCAGAGGTCTCCATTATCAGCATTCAGTCTGCTCGAGTCTGGGTTTTAGTCACGCGCAGGTGGCACGGTGACAATTTAAGGACCATCTTTGCACACTGCTTTTTAAGAAACTCACATGGGGCCTCCCCTGGTGGCGCAGCGGTTGAGCGCTGGGCTGCGAAGCTGCCCGCAGCCTCTGCAGCGCCGGTTTGATCCCCGGCCACCTGTGAGGGTCCCACATGGCGTGCAGACCTCTCCTGCCACGCCCACTGCTCCCCTCAGCAGTGTACTTCATCAGTCTGTCTGTTCTGCTCCCCGCTCTGGCTCTGGTGGATTCTCTCACCCTCCCGCGCTTCTGACTGTACCCAGTGCTTGTATAAATAAATAAATAAATAAATAAACAACTCACACGTCTGATACCTTCAGAAGAGGCTCATGAGACAAGAATGGCCGCAAGGGTGGGCCCGTTTCAAACTGGGCGCGCAGTCCCAGAGGTGAGGGGTCCCAGAGGGCGAGGGTGCGCGTCTCCTCCGGCCTCTGCAGTCTTCTTAGTGTTCACAAACCTGCTGGGTGAGAACAGGACATCTCCACTTGCGGTTCTTTAGCTGTGAATGAGGCCGAACCCCTTTTCATTTGTCATTTGTGTGGCTGAGGAATGTCCTGAGTCCCCAGGGCCGCAGAAATCCCTTCCAAGGTCAGTTCCAAGTCACCGGCCGGCTGCGGGAAGCGGCTCCGGCAGGCGCCCTTGGCCCACGCTGGCTGCCGCGGGAGATGGAGGGGGCCCCCGTGAGCCTGCAAGGGCCCCAGAACTGTCAGGTGTAAACGACGTCCCGCAGACTCTCAGGGAGGAAGCAAACCAGCCCACCCGGGGCCTGGCGGCTGTCACCCGCTGGCATTCTGGTTCTTCCAGGGCTCCCGGGCGCGCAGGTGAGGGGCGGGAGGGGTTTCTGCACGGCCAGCTCCTGGGCACCGTCTGCAGCTCACATGTCGCCAACCGAAGCGTGGCACCCCTGCCTCCCGGGGCCCCCGCCGTCCTCCCCGACCCAGCCCCGACTTCAGCCAGCACCTCACCGGCGGACTGCGGCTCCGCGTTCGTCTCTGGCCTCACAAAATCATCCTTGTGACCCCAAATACCACCTGCCACGCCGGTCCCGGGCTCTCTGAGGTTGTCACCTCAGGGACTGTGAATATTTATGAACTAAATGACGCCCGCAGTGCACTGTCCGGGCTGCTTGACGTGATTTCTCCCCCTCGAGGAGAGTCCTGGGGGGACAGCCAGGATGTCGTCCCACAAACACGTCTTTTCTCCCCTCCCTGCAGCCGGCTCCCTTCCTCCTCTTGCTTCCCCAGAGTTTCCTTCGTGGCCTTCGGCTGACCTGGTCCCTGCAGTCAGGGGCTGGAGCCGGGGCTGGGGAGGCGGTGCGGACCCTGCCACGGAGCCTCCTGGTTCCTCAGCCAGCGCCCCCCTCACGCCTGCCCCCCTCACGCCTGCCCCCCTCACCCCGGCCCCCTCATCTCTGTTGCTCTGACACACGAGCTGCTCAAGGCAGTGCCAGGTGGTCGCCCGCCCCCTGGAGGGGGGTGCCCAGCGGCGCGGAGGTCGGGCTGCAGGGGCTGCGTGCGGCTCACCCCAGGCGGCGTGGAAACACCCTCGCCGGGCAGATCGGCTCCTGAGTCACCGGCTCTGCATGTCCAAACAGAATCCGCCTGTGCCGGCAGCGCCACCGTCGAATCCCACCGAACGCAGCCCACGGGGACCTCATTCCACGCCGTGTGCGCACAGACGTCTGGGGCGACCTCGCTCCCCTGTGGATTCATGTCCCTTCCCCTCGGCTCATCCCTCCTGCCTGGAACAACCTGGATGGGGGCCGGCAGGGCAGCGGGGCGCTGGGTAGGGGAGGGGAGAACGCAGTGGAGCTGGCACGGGGACACGCACCCAGCACCGCCACTCCCCTCGGGGTGTCCCTCCCATCAGGTGAACAGGAGCCCCATGGCGGGGGGGGGGGCATCAAGGAGCAGCGAAGGGCGAATATGTGCCCTTGAGCCCCCCCCTCCATGTAGGCATGAAGCCACCTTCTCCCCTTCTGGGCCCAATCAGCCCACTGCAAAGAAGCTCCGCTCTTGAGCCCTTGGGCATAGGGGGGCCCCCAAATTAAGTCAGCCTGGCGAGGGAGGCGGGAGAGGCCCGGGCCTGTCCCCGGAAGCCGGCGCTACGCGGGAACCTGCAGTCTCATCAGGGGTGGTTGTTAACAGCTGGAGAACACGGGTGGCGAGACCAAGGCGGTGACTCTTCACACAATCGGGGCGAACCGCACGGCCACCACTTTCAGACCCAGAGGGCCATGGAGAGAAGAGCAGGATCTCAGAAAACGTCCCGCGCCTCGGCTAATGTCACTCCCCAGTTGGATGGGATCAGGTTTTAGCTGCACTAATAAGGGAATTAAGGGAAACGCTTGAGAGCGGAAACCACACGACTAGGTACATGTGGTTTATGTGACCCCAAATACCACCTGCCACGCCGGTGGCAGCTCCCCCCAGTGGCTCTAAAACTGACACAGGCTAACAGCAGACGGATTCTCAGGACTCACCAGACGCCCAGAGACGACTCCCTGCAAATTACTTTCATTTTCAAACCTGACAGATCTTGTTGACAGAGGGAGGGTCACAGTGCACTTAAAAAAACATAAAGAAAATGTGTCTCAAATGCAAGACTCTGGCAGATTTTTCCAGTACTCCCTGATGGAGGCACCAGCTGCTTGGGGGCCCTGAGATGTGAACCCCAACCTGCCCCATCTACTTGCTACCAGTCATAAGAACCCATGGTTGCCAGCACTGCCCCCCCAGAACCAGTGGGTTGAGAGGGCCGGCCTGGGAAGTCTCAGGACCCCTCGCCGTGGGGAGCAGGAGGCTGGAGCCCGGGAGTCACCGCCCTCTGCCGTCTGACCCCGTGGCCGCTCAGCCCCTGGCCTTCTGCCGACACCCTGGACCCTTCTCCCACCCGAAGCTGCTGAGGTCATCAGCCTCACCCTGAAGCTTGGCCCAGTTCTGTCCCCCACGGTCCCGGTCATCACGGGCGGCGGACCCCTGGTCTGTGGTGACGACGCCCCGGGGAAAGCCGTCCACCCCCGTAGACCGCACCCCGTGCGGGCCTGGGGTTACCGCTCCCCTGAGGTCTTGGTGAGCAGCCTGGGCCGACTCTCTGGCTCCAGCTCCTGCTCTGCCTGATCTCACCTCCTCCCTTCCAGGATCCCCTGTGGCTGAGGGGGAGGTGGTGTCTCAGTGGCTCCAACATCCCCACATGGGCTGCAGGGGGAGGAATCTGGGCGGGTGCTCTGGTGATCACCTCCCTGGACTTCCAGACAAGAGCCCGCGTGTGTGTCCAAGTTCAGCCTCTGGGACGGGGAGCCGCAGCCCTCACCACTGCCTGGCCCTAGTGACTCTGCAGAAAGAACTATTCATAGCTCGATCTTGTCCTCTTCCCTTCTTATTCTGCACCCCTCTTGTCCTGCCGCTGCCTCCCAAAGGCCCCTCATGGGCAGCAACGGGCTTCTCAACATTCAGGTACCAGAAAGGGCACCTTTAGGTTCCCAAGACCTGGAAGGTCCAGCCCTGCCGTCACTTAGGAAGGCATGTGAGGGCCTCCCTGGTGACATAAGGGGTTAAGACACAACCTATGAAGCTGTCCGCAGCCTCTGAAGCACAAGTTCGATCCCCGGCCAGGCAGCTACCCACATGGCACAGCAGACCTCGCCTGTCTCACCCGCTGCTCCCCTCAGCAGTGTATTTCAGTCAGTCTGCCTGTTCTGCTCCCCACTCTGTCTCTGGTGAATCCTCTCACCCCCCGCATCTCTGGCCTGTACCTCAGCTCTTGTATGCATAAATAAATAAATCTTTAAAAAAAAAAAAAAAGGCACATGAGACCGTCACTGAGAGTTGCTTCCAGCTGGTGCATTTCCCAGGCGCCTCTCCCGAACCAATAAACAAGGAGCCCAGGGCTTACTCGTGTGCTGAATGAGGACACCCCTGCTTGAGTCGTGGCTCCCTGTTTTGCTGCTGCTTCTGCCTGACACGGTGCAGCCTCTGGGTCTGGGCTCTCCTTCAGGGCTTGCTCCCCACTCCCCTCACGTGTGGGGCTGGCAGCTGGGACATTGGTCTCAACTCTCCTGTCTCCAGGTGGCCCACTGCAGATCCGGGACTTCTCCATGCGAGGCAGCTCCTTATCACCTACTCATCTCGATGGTTGTGTTTCTCTAGACCCCCGACTAACACAGGCTTTGTCTGGACTCCCCGGTGGACCCCAGAGTCAGGTCTCTCAGGGACAGTGTGCTGAGACATATCTGCTCGTCGCTTCCCCAGTCTGAGGCCCTGCCACCTCCCCGCCCTGTGGAGGCAGGTCCCGGCACTCAGGAACACCTGTCCCCAGTCACCTCCATTCTAGCCTTTTCTTTGGACTCAGTCCATGGAGCCTTCCTCTCTCCCAAACCTCCTGCTATTATAATTTTATGAGCCTAGGCTTTTAAAAACAAAACACTCAACTCTCCCCTGGGGCTGGCAACATTTCCATTTTTAGGACAAAAAGTTCCATTTTTAGGACAAAAAGTCCCTCTGTCCTCAGAAGAGGAAGAAGCAGGAAAGACTTGGGGTAATGAGTTTACAGGAAAGTCGTGGCTAGTTTTCAGCCAGGCTGTCCCCACACCTCAGTATTGTTCCCTTAACTGTTAGGAGTAGGGATGCTGGGTGCTCACCCCAGGATGCTCCCTCACTCACATCAGCTGAGGTGAGGACGCCCTTGGGCTCAGCCTGTCACAGCTGTCCACGGAGCACACAACAGCCCCCCTGAGGCCCTGTCCCCGGCCCTGAGAGGTGACTGGACTGCAGACAAAGACGTGGGGTTTCCTTGAAAGCCTGGGACTCCCTGCCCTGACCGGGGTGCGGAGTGCCCTGCCTGAGGCCTGGGACCACCTGTGTGAGGTGTAGGGTTTCCTGTCCTCCCAGGCTCTCGTCCATCTCAAACCTGTTCTGCTTCTGTGACGGCTCCCGCTCACCTGCCTCCAGTTGTTCCTTCTGCCCACCTCAGGAGAGGGAGCCTGCCCCTGAGACCTGTCTCAGAGGCTGGACAGGACGGGGTCTGGCATGAGCACGGCGATCCCCAGGGAGACCCTGTCATGGCTGCCCTCCCTTCCTGCCAGTCCCGATGCCAGCACACCTCACCCCTGGATCTTCCCTCAGGCCTTCCTTGGTCCAAACCGTGGTTCTGATCATTTAGGGACTCTGGGGCCTGAGTCCATCTCTCGCCCACAGATGGCGCCAGTGAGCAAACTGGCAATGGCAGGTGACCCACAGCCCTGCTGCTTGCCTGGGGCATCTTGTACAAGCCTGATTGGGTGGTGGGGATGGGGCTCACGTCCTTACCAAGTGTGGCTCAGAGAGCATCTGCAATGCCCTCACTGCCCGGAAAGCAGGAGTTGTGAGGACCTCCTCAGCCCAGATGATGACACTGGTAACCACCATGGCCTTTGAGTAGCCCAGGGACACAGGGGGCCCGACGTCCTGACATCGGGCCTGGCTGGGGGGTTACCTTGGGCCTTACTCTCGGTGCTGCCATGGGGTTGCTTTGCAAACAGAACGCCTGTGCAGATGCTGCAGCCACACGTGGTGATGAGCACAGCGTCAGATACAGAGAGGGTGGGCGGAGGGGGCGCAGGGCGCATGGCCGGTGGAGCGGGACACCTGCGGCACAATGGCTCAGCCTTCTAGAAGATGCTAAAGTGCAAATGCAAGAAAGCAAAGAGAAAGGGGCTTGGGCCTCCCTGGTGCAAGGGGTAAGCACAGCACTATGAAGCTATCCACAGCCTCTGCAGCATGAGTTTGATCCCTGGCCAGCCAGGGAGGTGACCCACATGACGGAGCAGACCTCTCCTATCTCCCTACTTGCTCCCCTCAGCAGTGTGTTTCAGTCAGCCTGCCTGTTCTGTTCCCCACTCTGTCTCTGGGGAATCCTCTCACCCCCCCACACCTCTGGCCTGTACCCCAGTTCTTGTATGCATAAATAAATAAATCTTTAAAAAAAGGGGGGCTTCTACCCTGCAGGTAGTGGGAGGCCACAAAATATTTTTTTTTCTTTTTTTTCTTTTTTTATAGAGGCATGTTTTTTATTTATTTGCTTGTTTTGTTCATTTGTTTCGTTTATACATGCACTGGGTACAGTCAGAAGCGCGGGAGGGTGAGAGAATTCACCAGAGCCAGAGAGGGGAGCAGAGCAGGCAGAAGGACCGAAGTACACTGCTGAGGGGAGCAGCGGGCGGCAGGAGAGGTCTGCGCGCCATGTGGGACCCTCCTATGGTGGCCAGGGAGCAGCCGGGAATCGAACCGGCGCTGCAGAGGCTGCGGGCAGCTTCGCAACCCAGCGCTCAACCGCTGCGCCACCGGGGAGGCCCCCAAAATATTTCTGCTGTGAAGGAAATCTATTAAAAATAGTTTAAATAGTTTGTTAAAATTTCCCATTTTATTTCTATAAAAGTATAAAAAAAGTATAAAAGTATCTGACTGTTCGTTCTATAATGTAGACTGAAAAGTCCCTACTGTGTGCCATGTCATTTAGATATATGTGCATATTATTATATACACATATAGTCTATAAAGTGGTATATTGACAATTATAAAGTTTATACGTTTATATATAAAGCCACATAATACAAGATAGAAATCAATCATACATGTATATTAAATCATACAATTAAAGAATTAGTATAGATCATAATATGTATTATATAAAACAGATGGTGCAAATATATAATTATTGTATGTAATAACTTGTATTATATATAATATGCAAATAGATAATAAGGTAGCGTGATGGAGGTGGGCCAGACAAATGGCAGAATGAGAGACAGAAGACATCAGGCATAAAACATTGTGAATCTTTGGACCACATGGAGATTTGCTGCTCAGCTCTGGCTGAGGTGAATGAAAATGCTGTAAAAAGGCAAACTTCCAGGCCTCCCTGGTGGCACAAGGGGTTAAGACGCAAACTATGAAGCTGTCCGCAGCCTCAGCAGCACAAGTTCTATCCCCGGCAGGCCAGGGAGCTACCCACATGGCGCAGCAGACCTCTCCTGACTTGCCCGCTGCTCCCCTCATCAGTGTACTTTGGTCAATCTGCCTGTTCTGCTCCCCGCTCTGTATCTGTTTGAATCCTCTCACCCCCTCCACACCTCTGGCCTGTACCCCAGATCTTGTATGCATAAATAAATAAATCTTAAAAAAAAAGGATTAGTCTCACATCTCTTACAATCATGGGGCCAAGTCCTGCCTTCCCCATAAAGCAATAGACACTGTTGTTCCAGGGGCCAGAGACCCCAGGCCGCTCTGTGACCACAACAACCCAGCCCATATATTCCAGACGGTAAGTCCACACGCAGAGCCTTACAGGAATTTCAAGGCCCAGATTGGGAGATTAACCACTGTCAAGCCCCGCACTGTCCCACTTCAAACTCAAAAAGCTGCTCAACTCCCCAGATTCCACAACCAGCTGGAGGAAGCAGAAGCCCACCTCGGCGCAGTGACCTTTCAGTCTAGAGCTGTGTCCGCATCTGAGGCATTCTGGGAACGAGAGGATTGAGGGGGGCCTGCCCAGCTTGGCTTGAGGAACCAGGACACAGCAGCAGAATATTGAAGTACATGTTTTCTGCCAGAGAACCCTTAGGGCAAATTACTAGGCTCCTGAGAAGACCACCATCATTGCCCCGCAGTGCCCTTGATGGAGATCGAAAGCACTGGAAAAGGTTTGCCCTCTCACCTCTGAGGAAATTGCTGCTGGTGGGAAAAGTGAGGTGACCCAGGGGCCCCAGAAGCTCCAGGGGTCCTGGTGGGCCTCCATGCAGAAGCCTTTTCTCTAAGGGGAGTCCCTGGTGCCAAAGAGCTCTGCCACCGTGAGAATTAAGAAAAGGGTGCCTCTGGGCCTCCCTGGTGGCGCAGCCGTTGAGCGCGGGATTGCGAAGCTGCCCGCAGCCTCTGCAGCACCAGTTCGATCCCCGGCTGCTCCCCGGCCACCGGAGGAGGGTCCCACATGGCGCGCAGACCTCTCCTGCCACCCGCTGCTCCCCTCAGCAGTGTACTTCGGTCCTTCTGCCTGTTCTGCTCCCCGCTCTGGCTCTGGTGAATTCTCTCACCCTCCCATGCTTCTGACTGTACCCAGTGCTTGTATAAATAAATAAATAAACAAAAATAAATAAATAAAATCAATCTTAAAAAAGAAAAGAAAAGAAAAGAAAAGAAAAGAAAAGAAAAGAAAAGAAAAGAGAAGAAAAGAAAAGAAAAGAAAAGAAAAGAAAAGAAAAGAAAAGAAAAGAAAAGGGTGCCTCTGCAGGCAGGCTCAGGGAGAGCAGGTGGACTTCCAAATAGTGTCCTTTCCTCCGGGCAGACACAGACTTGCCAGGTGGCATGGTTTTGTGGCCAGGTAAGACCTGACTTGCAGGTCCCAGGGGCCCCAGCCCAGGCGCCCTTGTGCAGTAAGCAACTTGCACAGATGCGCACGGCGCCCTGATTGCTCTCGCCATTCTCTCGCACCTGCTGCCAATTAATGTGCTGCTCCCGCATGGGAGAGGGATTCGTTCTGTTGCCCAAGAACGCCAGCAAAGACCCAAAGCTGTGGATAAGGGGTGCTACGTGCTCCAGAGTCTAGGTCCAGGGAGCCCCAGCAGTCAGGAAAAGCGCTCACTGAGTGCTGCTCATGGAGAGTTTCTTGCCTGAGACCAAGGGAGGAAGGAGGTCATGGCCGGGCTCCGGGAGGCCAGAGATTGCAGAAAGAAGCCATTTCCTTAAATGGGGGGGGGGGGGTGCTTTCCCACCAAGAGAGCAACTGGGAGCTGCATGAAAACCCCTAGAAGACCAGGGTGGCCCAAAAAGCGCTGGACTCTCCCCTCTGAGCGCCTGCCCAGCTGCAGCATCCCTGGCTGGGGGGGGGGGCTGGGGCAAGTGAACTGGTGAGGGCAGAGGGAAGGGAGGGCGGGTTGGGGTGAGGGTAGAGGTGAGGCGGGCGGCCTGGGATAAACCTCGGAGTTCTGTGTCCCGGACCAACCCCTCCTCCTTCAGCGCCTGCAGCTGGGGTGCCCTCTCCGTGGAGCAAAGGCTCGTGCGTAGAGGCCCAACCCGGACCCCTGGAGCTTCTGGCCCCCGGGGTCACCTCGCTTCCCCCACCCTGTTCTGGGCTCCGAGTCCACGGGCGGACTCCCTCGCTACCCTCGTCTGCCTGAAAGCTTTCCCCAGCTCTTACCAAGCGGGGTTCCCTGCGCCAGATCAGCTTCCACACCCGCAGGCCCCACGCGGAGTGTGGGTTCGCAGCCCCGACCCGAGGGGCCCCGATGGTCCCTTTTGAAAAACAAGCCGCTGTTAGCGCGGAGCGGGACTGGGATGTTGGCCGCCGTGCCCCGCCCTCTGCGGAGCGCCCCGGGGCCGAGGCCACCCACCCCCCGGGGTCCGGCCTAGACGCCCCCAGAGCACTCGCCGCGCCCTGACCAGCGCGCCCCGCAGCCGCAGGCTGGGGTCGGCGCGGACACGCCGCAGTCCTGCTCGCGGCACCGGGCGGCGGCGCTGGCACAGGCACAGGTGGCGCCGGACCCGCTGGACGGCGCGCGCGCCCGGGCTGCCCCAGCGCCTCCGGGAACGCGGCGCTTCCAGGCGGGGGAGCCAGAGGGGGGCGCTGGCCAGACCGCAGCCCCGTCCCCGTCCGCCCCGGGCTCGGGACGTGGCTCCCGAGGGCTGTCCCTGCCCCTGGCCGGCTCTTCCCGGGGCGCTCCCGGGCGCAGGGCCCGGACCCGCCGCCTGCCCAGGACCCCGAGCTGAGCGCAGCCGGAGCGCCGCCTCGCCACCCGGTGGAGAGCCAGCTTGGCTGCGCCAGGGCTGTTTAGAGACGATGCGCCCCTCAGGGTGTGAGCCTGGGGGTGGGGGGCGCGGGGAGACCGAGCAGCGGCCCAGCAGGGGCCTCCGAGGCGCGGCCCGGGGCCCAAGGGCACTGCCAGGCAACCAGAGTAGCTGAGGATGCGCACAGCGGTACAATTCAGTACCTCTAATAACACCGAATAATAATAAATAATAGCAGGGCCTCCCTGGTGGCTCAGAGGCTGAGCGCAGCGCTGTGAAGCTGTCCGCAGCCTCTGCAGTGCGGGTTCGAGCCCGGCCCGGCCAGGGGATACCCACATGGCGCGGCAGACCTCTCCTGTGCGCCCGCTGCTCCCCTCAGCAGTGTCTTGGGCCCGTCTGCCTGTTCTGTTCCCCACTCTCTCTGCTGAATCTTCTCACCCAACCCGCACCTCTGGCCTACATCCCAGTTCTTGTATAAATAAATAAGTCTTTAAAAAAAAAACAAAAAATAACAGCTTTGCACGTGTTGGTAAGCTAGTGGAACTGCTTCAGTCACGCATGTCCTGGCACCAGAATCAAATGGCTGAGTACCCCTAAGTCTGTCACCGCACAAGAAATTGGCTGCTGCGAGCCAGCTCTCTTTCTTTCTTTTTCTCCTTTTTTAAAGATTGATTTATTTATGCATACAAGAACTGGGGTGCAGGCCAGAGGTGCAGGGCGTGAGAGGATTCACCAGACAGAGCAAGGAACAGAGCAGGCAGAATGACTGAAATACACTGCTGGGGGAGCAGTGGGCAAGCCAGGAGAGGTCTGCTGCGCCATGTGGGTCAGCTCCCTGGCCTGCCGGGGATCAAACTTGTGCTGCAGAGGCTGCATGTATTCACTGTTAAATGCTCATAGACCTCGCTTCAGTTCAGCCCGGAAACAGCTCCTCCAGATGGGAATTGAGACTTCACTAGGGAGGTGATTTGCTCAGGGCCCTGTGGTAAATTAACAGCTCAACTAGGGCTGAAATTAGCCAGCTGCCTTGTTGCCAGAAGCATTTGCTTCTGTGCTGGGCACTGTGTGAGATTCATGGAGCTAGAAAAGACACTTGGTCCTTTTCTGTTTTCAGGCTGAAACTTTTCCACTCAGTGATGGGCCCTGGCCACCCTCTCAGTACACAACCACTCCCCTCTCTCCTCATCCTGCCTCCTCACAGTCAACATCCTCACCTAAAGGGTCTATTGTCTGTCTCCCCTCCCCCTCCGCACACTATGTCACGAGTTCCAGGTTCAGATGTTCACCAAGCAGACACCCAAATTCTCCAACCTGCCCCTACCCTGGAGTTTCTTTCTTCTTCTTTTTTTTTTTAAGATTTTATTTATTTATGCAAGAGCTGGGGTACAGGTCAGAGGCACGGGAGGGTGAGAGGATTCACCAGAGACAGAGCAGGGAGCAGAACAGGCAGATGGACCAAAGAAACTGCTGAGGGGAGCAGTGGGCAAGACAGGCGAGGTCTGCTGTGCCATGTGGGTATCTCCCTGGCTGGCAGGGAGTCGAACCTGCACTGCAGAGGCTGCGGACAGCTTCATGATGCTGCACTCAACCCGCTGCACCACCAGGAGGCCCTACCCTGGAGTTTCTCCCTCCAGCTCTCTCTGGGCAGGGTAGCCCCAGAGCTTCCAATTTTATGGAAAGTTTCCCTGCCACCCCAGAACCCAAGTAATGATCCCTTGTTTGAGCAGCTTCCAGTCCCTGGAGGCCTCTTCTATCCCTGCTTGCCTTGGTTGGCTTCTCATCCTGCTCCCACAGTAGCCAAATCCGGGCTGCTGGTCTGGATGAGGGAGGACTCCTAATAATAACCATTGTCCCCTGGGGCCCATGGCAGCTGCTTGGTTTTGGGACAGAGGCCTCCCAAGACCTTGAATTACCAATGTTCGAATGTGGCAGTGGCTCTGGAGAAAATAAGGATTGTCATATCTGGGGGCTTTGTTATTGTCCTCCAGCGCGGGGACACCCGGAACATGCCTGAACATGCTGGGAGTCACAGGACAGCCCCCCGCAACGAAGTGTCATTCAGACCCAAGTGTCAGTGCTGTGGAAGCAGAGAAAACCTGAAATCTGAGACTGTTTATCTGACTTCTGCGTGTTCTTTAAATCTCAGCCCAGAGCTGTTCCTGTGTCTGTACTATGTATTCACCACCTCCCTCGTCTACTAAGGTTTTATTTCTTACTACCTGACTCCCCTTCAAACAAAGTGCCTGTTCCAATTACTTGGGACGCATGGCTGAACGATTGGTAATTATGGGACCACCCGAGGTAGGCACTGAGAACCGGGCGCTGGCTGGCTGGAGGGCCCATTGGTTGGATGAGATGCGCATAGCTCCCTGCCCTTGTCTGGAAAACTGCGCAGCTACACATCATGGGCTTTCTGCCACTCCCCACACGGGACCACTAAGACTCTTAGACTCACTAAGACTTACCAGACTCTTATTGTGTTGTCCTCTATATTAATTTTAGTTAAGAAGAGGTTTTGGGGCCTCCCTGGTGGTGCAAGGGGTTAAGCACAGCACTGTGGAGCTAGCTGCAGCCTCTGCAGCACGAGTTTGATCCCAGCCAGGGAGCTGCCCACATGGCGCAGCAGACCTCTCCTGTCTCGCCCACTGCTCCCCTCAGCAGTGTCTTTCAGTCAGTCTGCCTGCTCTGCTCCCTGCTCTGTCTCTGGTGAGTCCTCTCACCCCCCGCACCTCAGGTCTGTACCCCAGTTCTTGTATGCATAAATAAATAAATCTAAAAAAAAAAAAAGAAGAGGTTTCCAGAGTAAATCATTACCAAGTGTCCAAGCAGATAAAAAGATCCACCCTGGTTGTCCGAAGACAAGTGCTGCATCCAAGCGCCGCTTGGGGGCGCTGTTCTCGCTCTCTGGAACATTACCGACTGTGGGTTTCTCAGGCTAAGAGAAAGGATCATTCTACGGTTTATTAACTGGTGCATCCAGTTCCCGAAGCTCCTGTTGAAACCCTTTTGCCCGGCACATCAGGAGGATCAGGGTGACCCCGACCTGGGCTCCTGCTCTGTGCATTTCCTGTCTTAATGAGGAAGCAGATCAGTCCGTTCTGACCAGGTTTGAGCCCCACAGCAAAAAGCATATCCCTGGGCACACTTTACAGCTCACGATGAATAATTAATCTCGTGTATTATTTTACGCTCCTCTGGTCTGCAGACTGTGCACTCATAAAGTGTTCTTCACCTAAAAATCATAAAGTGTTCTTCACTTAAAAATCAAGTTGAACCAGTTCATGGAACTTTTGATCCAGTAATTCTACTTCTAGAAAATTCTTTCACAGAAACGATTCCACAGAACACACCAGCAGGTGTGTTAGAATGTTTGTTGCAGTGTTGTTTGTACCAGCAAAAAACAGAAATAGTTTAAATGATCATCAATGAGAAGGTAAAAGGTAACAATGATGGTATTTCCATGGTATGGAATTCTACAGAAGAGAATGTGATGGAGCTGTAGGGAGTGACATAAGAAGCAAGCAGCAGAATGTATTAACTCCACTTTTGCAAAAATAAAAAAAAAACATTTTCATATACTAAAAAGTGTTTCAAAGCAAGACATCCTGCCAAATGCTAAAAAAAAGTTATTTTGTAAAAGTTGTTTGCAGATAGACAGTCAATGTACTAACTCTGAAATAAGAAAATCGGTGTTTATTTTGTTTAATATTAGGAGAAAAAAGTCTAAAATCAGATCTGGTGTTTTTCCTTAGCTGATGTGAGTGGAGTTTTCTGTCACTTACAGGCTCCAGTTTCCCTCCAGGGAGAGCACTAATGCATGAGGCAGCGCTTTCAGCAGGATTATTATTGAAGACATTCTCGTCTCAAGTCCACCCTTCGGCCAGGACCAGCTTTTCCTGATGCAGACTTTGGTTCCACTGGAAAATGCTAAAGAATCGCTGCCCTCTCACGCTGGCTGGAACAGGCACCACCTTTGTGCTGCGTGAGCTGCTGGGCTGCGCGGTCTCTCACTCAGGAACTTTGCAAGAGAAAGAGGCCATCAGGAGGCTGAGCTTCTACCCTTTGGTTGTCCTCCTGCAGACCTCTGAGTCCTGGGACCGGATGTGCCCTTGGGCCCTGTATCCCAGGCCTGACACAGACCCAGCTGATGCCTAATCATTGTTGATTGAAGAAAAGAATTTTTGAATCCTGTTGGCTTGATTTTCATGTATCTTGGGAACATGGGGTATCTCTGAAGATGGCTCCCAGTTCCTGGTGACGAGTCCTGGGTAGTCCCCTGGGCTCCTGGTTTTGTATGGTGGGGAGGGCCAGTGAGCAGCACCTGGAGAAAAGCTGGGAGTAGACACTGCCCCTGGACACAGACAGGGTGCTGCAGTCGAGCTGGCTCGCCTTGGCCACTGGCGGAATGTTCCTGCGCGGCAACTAGTCATCTTGGATAAATACTGGTGGGTGGTGAGAATGGCTAAGCAAGCATTTCCAGGGCACCTTTGGGGCCAGGGCACCTGAGGGACAGCTGCCTCAAGACCTCTCCAGAAACCCTTTTGGACCCTGAATCCAGGCCCACCAAGAGGCTAGCCCTGCCCGTTGCAGGTAAAGAAGGAAAATCCTCAGTCTTGACCTCTCAAAGCTGACTCCCCAAATCCAGTTTTCCCCAGAAAGTTTCCCCAGTCTCTGTCGCTGACCGAGAAACTATGGCAGGAGGCTTTGCCTTGCCCAGCTCCTGGCCAGGGAGAGTCTGGCTATTCCAGGTCAATTGCTCCTGAGACAGGTGACGGGCCCCACGCCTGCAGCGGTCTCCCCAGTCTCTGCGGTAAACATCTTACACACATACTCTGGATGGCATTCCAAGGTGGGGCCTGGTGCTTCATGTTTAACAAAAATTAAACTCAATTAAACATTCAGAAGGATAGAAAACAAAATAACAAGTCTTCCTTCTGCCCCACATCTCCTCTGTACAGTGGTAAACACCCAGGCAATGTTTGTGATTCTCCCAAAAATCTTCATGTCATATAACCACGCATGCTCATACACACTCACACTCATATACACACATGCACACACACAGGTGTGCACAGACATATCCTTTAGTAGGCTCAAATGGGCACACATGCTCTTTTACTCCTTACTTTCTTTTGAACTAAATTTATCTTGGGGGCCTCCCTGGTGGCGCAAGGGGTAAAGTCTCAGCACTATGAAGCTATCCCAGCCACTGCAGCACGAGTTCGATCACCAGCCAGGGAGCTACCCACATGGAGCAGCAGACCTTTCCTGTCTCCCCACTGCTCCCCTCAGCAGTGTATTTCAGTCAATCTGCCTGTTCTGTTCCCTGCTCTGTCTCTGGTGAATCTTCTCACCCACCTCCTGCACCTCTGGCCTGTATCCCAGTTCTTTATGCATAAATAAATAAATCTTAAAAAACAAAAAAGAAACAGATCTAGAGGAAATCCTGACACAGGCTCCAATGTGGCTGAACCTTGAGGACATGATCCTAAGTGAAATTGGCCAGTCACAAAAGGACAAGCCCTGGATGGTTGAGGTCTGTAAGGTCCCCAGAGTAATCAGACTCCCAGGGAGAGGAGGTAGAATGGCGGTGGCAAGGGGCCAGGGAAGTGGAATGGGGAGTTGCTCATGAGTGCGTAGAGAGTCTCAGTTTTGCAAGATGCAAGGAGCTTGGGAGATGGAGGATAGCAACAGCTGTACAACAAGGTGAGTGAACGGAATCCTGCTGAACTTTCTGTTGAAAAATGGTCAAGAAGATGGGGCCTCCCTGGTGGCGCAAGGGGTTAAGCACAGCACTGTGAAGCTATCCTCAGCCTCTGCAGCATGAGTTCGATCCCCGTCCAGCCAGGGAGCTACCCACATGGCGCAGCAGACCTCTCCTGTCTCGCCCGCTGCTCCCCTCAGCAGTGTATTTCAGTCAGTCTGCCTGTTCTGTTCCCCACTCTGTCTCTGGTGAATCCTCTCACCCCCCACACCTCTGGCCTGTACCCCAGTTCTTGTATGCGTAAATAAGTAAATCTTGAAAAAAAGTTCTTAAAAAAATGGTCAAGATGGTAAATATTATGTTGTGTGTTTGTTCCCACAATGTAACAGGCACACACAGAGGAGCAAGAAAACCACCTAGCCTTGTTATTGCATGTCCTTTCTGCCCATGGCCTGCAATCTGCCAAGACCGAGAGTCTGGTCAAATGCCACTGGAAATGCTGAATTATCTGCAACAAGCTGAAGTTATTTGAGCAAAAGCCAAGAGGCCGGAAACAGCAAGAGCAGGTTGGAACTTAGAATGATGCTCATTGACAGGTATCACTTGTGTTCTATAAATACAAACGCATTTACTCCTGACCACCCTCTGGAAGAGGTGCTGATGTCTCCATGAGGACAATAAAGGCACAGGGAAGTTGAATAAATACACCCTGGGGAAGTAAGTGACAGAGCCAGGGCTGTGACAGACCTGACCTTGCTTCTGACCTTGGCACCACTTGGCTCCCGTCCTGCTTCTAAGCATCTCTTCACCATGTGCAGGTGATGCTGCTCACCTGTTGTCCTCTGGCCCAAGGCTACCTGGATGCTTTGGGGGAGGAGAGGAAATTTCCCCCTAGCCTGCTGGGCTCTGCTCAGGCTGGTCGAATAACCAAATTAACATCAGTCAGACTAGTAGGAGGGGAAAAAAATTTTGTGCATGCAGGGAATCCACATAAATGTGAATTCTAAGGTTAGTGAGGAAAAATGGGGGTATATATCCTGAGCTAAAGAATGGGGTGAGGGTCTGGACTTCAGGGAGAGGAGCGGGGACTCACATGCTCATGCTCTGTCATTAGATATTTGCCCCACCATATGGCTAGACTTTGATGGAAAGTTTATTTCTGATTAAAACCCTAGTTCTGGGGGATAGCCCCAATTTTGTTCTTCTAGGTAGTTAAGGGAGTGCTAAAAGTTTCTCATGAACCTGCAGAAACTTGATCGACCTTAGCTTGAAATAATCCACGTGCCAAAGTGACACGCTTTGGGAAGGCCTGTCCTTCAATCCCTTGCTACCTTAGACAGGAGCCTAGATGGGGCCCTTTAGGGCTGATCTCAGCACTTAACCCAGTTCCAGGAGACAGAAATGTTCAGGACAAATTCTAGAATCAAAGACTTCCCCTTGGCAAGATCTCTCTGAGGAGTGGCACAGCCTCCCTTTCACCTGGAAGTCAAACATCAAGAGTGGGGGGTGGGGGCAGGGGTCATGGCTTGCAACTTTCCATTGCAATGGAAGCAAATAGCTGGAGGCCCCGAAATCCTAAAGGAATTGTGCCCGGGGGAAACTGGCTTCTGCTCACAGGGGCTGGTGCTGGCTGAATCCACAGGCCCAGGTGAGGTGCTGGGAAGTCCACATGGGGTTTCCAACCTGCCACCGCACCCACCTTCATTTGCATCCTCACCTCCTTTAACTCCATGGACTCTCTTCCCTCCCGAGAACAATCTTTGAGGGCAACTTAGGGAAACTGCTGGTTACGCAAAATTATTTGCTTTTTCGAACATTTACTCACCATGATCCTCATCGGATGCCTGAGTCCTGGAACGGATTGAGCCCATGTTGGCCTCTGGGCCACAGTGTCGTTGGCGAAGCGTCCCAGGTTGGATCTGGCATCAGAACTTCCCTGACCATCGCCACCATTGCTGCTCTGAGCAATCTATTTGTGGGTGCGACTTGGGGTCATGAATACGGACTGCGTTGGGGTTAGGCTGAGGATGCAAAAGTTCTAGGTCATCACCTGGCCTGAAGGGGTCTGGTAGGAACCAGCGGAGGGCAAGTCACATCAACAGGAACCTGAGGAGAAAAAGGCAGACAGAGGGATGGCTCTTTTATGCTTTTAATTGTATTATTATTTTTTAAAGATGTATTTATTTATTTATACAAGCACTGGGCACAGTCAGAAGCGCGGGAGGGTGAGAGAATTCACCAGAGCCAGAGCGGGGAGCGGAGCAGGCAGAAGGACCGAAGTACACTGCTGAGGGGAGCAGCGGGCGGCAGGAGAGGTCTGCGCGCCATGTGGGACCCTCCTCCGGTGCCCATGTGGGACCCTCCTCCTGTGGCCGGGGAGCATCCGGGGATCGAACCCGGGCTGCAGAAGCTGCGGGCAGCTTTGCAACCCAGCGCTCAACCGCTGCGCCACCGGGGAGGCCCTAATTGTATTATTTTTTATTGTGGCTACATAGGTTCCTGTAGGACACTGCATGTGATTCAGAGGCACAAGTTCGTAGCCCTTCAGATATATGTACCAACCACACCCACCACCAAGGCACCCACAGTCCTCTACCTTAGTGCACTGAACCCCTCTGCCCCCCCAAACCCCATCTTCCCTCTCTGGTAGCCTCAACTCTTTACTCAGACTTCCAGGGTTTAGTTGTGCTTTTTTTCCCTCTATGTTCCACATATGAGTGAAGTCACGTCACCCAGTATTTGCCTTTGCCCGTCGGACTGACTTTCTTAGCATCACCCCCTCCGCTCCATCCATGTTGTTGCAAATGGCAGGACGAGGAGTCGCCTTATCTGCAGCACTTATCCCGGGAAGGTGCACTGTGGTCCAGAGAGAAACATGGCTTTCACCCAGAAGAGGCAAGGATTCTTCTTCCCTGCAAGGATATTCCCCACCCACCTGCCACCAAGGCGCAGTCACTTCCTGAAGCCGGGGAAGAAGGCCTGGAAGGCAAGTGGCCCCCGTGGGGTAGTGAGTGTCTGGGGGTCTCGCGGGACTTGGCAACGAGAGTGTGAGTGTTGGCAGCTGAGGAAGGCTATGTCAGAGGCCAACCTGTAATAATATATATTTTATTACCAGCACCTAGTTTTCCTTCTCCTTGTCTTGGGGTGACATCTCCCCCTACGTTATTAACTTAGAGACAGTAAAGTGAATTACTTATTTCTCTGGGTCATTATAAATGATCTGTTCTCACCCTCTTTCTGCCAAGAACGAAGCCCTCCCTGGCACCGCGCATTCATCTTAGGAGATTTCATTGACTTCTGGGTGTGTGTGAGTAGGGGGGGCAGAGGGGTGGCGGGAATGTGATGTCACAAGGCCAGAATAAGCCTATTAAGGGGCCAGCAGAGAAGGGGGAGAAGGAGCTGAAGCCTGAAATGAGAGCAGAGTTTAGGCCATGAAGGGCCTCGTAGACTGTAAAAAATGGGACTTGATCCATAGGTAGAGGGCCTGAGGCTGTGGGAAGGCACCTTTGGTGCTGGGTAGAAGGCTGCCTCGGAGGGCCAGAGGGTGAGTCCTCAGGCAGCTGCTGCTGGGGTCAGCAAGAGATGGACTGACTTGTGCTTGGCCAGCAGCCGTGGGCCTGGAGAGGAACGCGCAGGGAGGCTTCACAAGGGAGACTTCACAGCCCTTGGCTGCATTTGGAGGGGCAGGGGTTGAGGATGAAGACAGACAGACTAGGAAGACGCCAAAAAGCCTCGGCTTTGAGGTTGGCGAGCAAAGACTTCGGGGCTGCGGTGCGCACCTGAGGGGCAGGTGGTCGCTCTGGAGCGCGCAGGCCAGCGAGCGCTGCGCCCGGGGGCCCTGGCCCGGGCTGGGAAAAGCAGCCGCCGCACACTCGCCCGGCGCTGCCTTCAGACTCGCCCTGACCCCTCTCGTGCCCACGCTCACCTAGACGGGGTGCGGGCTCCCCAAGGCAGAGGTGCCGGCGCTGCGCGCGGCGCTACCCGAGTGTGAAAGGCCGCGCGCCCGCCTGCTCCGGCCTCTGCTCGGGCCGCGCTCCGCGTTCCTGGGCACCGAGCCCGGCGGCGCCGGGGAAGCCCCTCGCCCTCCTCCGGCCTCTCCCGGCCGTGCCGGAAAGTTCATTCCCGCGTTACCAGAGGCCCGGCCCGCGGGGGCGCCGGGGAGAAGCCGCGTCTCCCGGCCGCGGCCGCGCAGCCTCTGGCCTCCCGCCGAGGGCGCGGGCGCGGGCGGGGGCGCGGGGCGCGGGCTGTCCCTGCCCCGCGGCGCCTCCCCCTCTCCGCCCGCCCCGCTCGGGCTCCGGCTCCGGCTCCGGCGCCGCCTCCCGCCAGTGCCCGCGCGCGGCTCTGCGCGGAGGCTGCGGCGGGTCGGGGCGGGCGCGGCGCGCACGGCCGGCGGCGGCCATCGGGCGCGGCGGGTCGGGCGCGGGGACCGGGCTCAGCCCCGCCGGCGCCAGCCGGGGCCCTCGCCGCCCAGGCCGGCCTGGGGGGCCCGCGGGGCGCGCGCGGCGCCGAGTGCGCGTCGGGCTGGGCCCCGCACCCGGGCGCAGGTGCGCGGGCGCGGCGCGGCGGAGCCCCGGGGATGGAGCCGGCCCGGGAGCCCCCCGCGCGGGGCCGGCCGCCGCCCCCCGCCCCGCGCCCCGCGCCCGCCCCCGCCGCGCCCAGGCCGCGCTCGCCCGCGGAGGCCGAGGGCCGCGGGCCGGAGGGGCAGCTGCGGCGATCGGGGTCGGGCTACGAGGGCAGCACCAGCTGGAAGGCGGCCTTGGAGGGTAAGCGCCGAGGGCCCCCCGCGCCCCGGCCCCGCGGTCACCTTGGCCGGCGTCCCGGAGGGGAAGGCGCGGAGCGCGACTCTCGACACCCGCGCGTCTCAGCGCCAGGGGACCCCGCCCTGGGCTGGGGAGGGGGGATCTGGGACCACCTCTAGGAGCCGCCTGCACCCTGCTCCGCGGCTCGCTCACTCTCTGACCTTGGGAGCAGGCGTCGTGCGCGGAGCCTCAGTTTCCCCCTCGTGAGGGGGACGGCCCGGCCCCTGCAGCCGGCCCCAGGGCGTGGGGAGCCGGGCCCTGGAATCTGGCCTAGAGAAAACGCGCTGGGCAAAGAGACATGGCTGTAGACTCCAGAGGTGGTGCAGGTGCCCGAGGAGAGATTGGGGGGGTGAGGGGGTGCCGGTGATGGGGACAGGCAGGGAGGGGAGATGCGGAGGCTCTTCCTTGAAAGGAAGGCCATGGCGCCCACCTTCCCTTCCCAGTCAGGCAGGCGCCGGAGGTGACCCTGGCGACCACCCCGAGTTCTTTTAGGAAGCTCGTTGAACTTGGCAGTGTGAGGGGTGCAGTCGGGGCTGGTGAGAGAGAGGCTGGTCTTCGCACTTCCACAGCCCTGACATCCCCAGCTGGAGGACCCTTGGGTGGAGGGACACTCAGAGCCGAGATCACCAACCTAGGCAAGCAGTGTGGGAGCAGAGGGCTTCCCGGAGCTGGTGACCTCTTAGGGGGTGCGGACAGGGAAGGAAGGGTGCAGCAGGCAGGAGAGTGACCTGCGCAGGGCCCAAGCGACCAGAGCTTGCCTGCCCCCGCCGAGGGGGGCTCCTGAGCTCCGGAGTCCCTGAATGGGGCAGGGGTGCCGAGTCTGGAGACCCAGATCTGCGTGGGCACCCAGGCTTTTCCAGAGGGCATGGGCTTTGTTCTGAAGGAGCTGTTGAGGGGCCCTCGGCCTTGGTCGAGAGAGTGGGCTTGTCTTTGGAACCCCCTGACGTGTGGCCCCAGTTGCATTGCTGCACTGGCCTGTGACTCATGCTTCCCCCCTGCCCAAGTCACATTAACGTTGCTCACTCCTGTGTTCACTCATTCACTCACGCACTCCTTTACTCCTTCACTCGTTTGCAAGCAGTTCTGCAGGGTCTGCCCTAACCTAACCCCAGGTAGTTGGGGCCACTTACTTCTGGGGTGCTGGGCCTTTCAGTGCCTCCGACTTGCTGGTTTCCACCCTTAGCCCCTCTGCTGCCTGCTCGCAGCTACAGCCGGGAGGCTGAAGAAGCTGCGCGCCGGGCAGGACGAGCCATACCCCAGAGGTGCTCAGGACTCGAGGCCCCAGCCCCGGTGGAGTCCAGCCTGCACGGTGCCTCGCGCCTGCCCACGGCCCAGCTCGTCTCCGGGGCTGCCTGGCTCCCTACCCGCAGGCTGCGTCTCCGGCCCCTCGGGCCCGTCCTTCTCCCCTTGCCCCGCCAGGAGCAGCCCTGCCTTGGTGCCCAGGGCCCGTGGGGCGCAGCCTCTGGGCCTCTAGACTTTCTCCACGGGCATTATAGCATCTGGAGTCTGAGTCTCGGGCCCTTGTCAGGGGCCTCTTCTCTGCAGGTCCCCTGAGGGGACCTCGGGGTACTGTGGTGCTGGCCGGTGGTTGGGTCCCCTGCTTTCATTCTCTCTTCCTTTCCTTCCACAAACACTCTTGAAATGTCCACACGGTCCAGGTGCAGCTCTCGGGACTAGAAACATCCCTGCTGCCTCAGAATCACAGCACAGGCCTGAGGCCGCCCAGCGGGGGCAAAGAGCACAGAGTCTGGGGCTCGGCAAACCCAAGCTAGAACCTTCCACCTGCCTGGGCTGGCAGGTTTCCAAACTCGTCAGCCTCAGTTTCCTCACCTGCTAAGCTCGGTCATGATTTCTGCCTCTTAGGGCTACTGAGCCAAGGATGCAGGGGGCGGTCTGTGTGTAGGGACCTCCTTCCCCTGCCCTAGAGCCTTGCAGCCCGGGCAGGGAACCCAGTGGAAACGCTTGAGCTGCTGGTCTGGCCGCCTTGAACTGTGTCCCTGTGAGTCGTGGTCACAGACACTGAGAAACACCCGTGATGGCGTGAGGGGCTGCCAGGTTGGACCCACAGGGTGTTATCCCTGTTTAGCCAAGCATCTATCTTGAAAGAAATGGGAGACTCTGGTCTGACCGAGATGAACACCCAGGGGCCCATGGGCCTTTGTTTGGGGCCGGGACCTGTGCTGGGTGCTTTGGCCTCAGTGGTCTCTTCCACCCCCAGGGAGTGGGTGATGCTGTATCTGTTTTGTGGATGAGGAAACCGAGACTCAGACAGGTGAAGGGTCCTGTGGGACGCACGGGCTGCTCAGGCGTGACCCCTCACTGGCTTTGCCACGAGGACCCTCTGAGATGAAAGCCCTCCTGTCCCAAGCTGACCTGGCACGTCGGACTTGGTGAGGCGAATGGAGAGATCCAGGCTGTTCTTTCGGCACAGGTGGTTCTCTTCACACTCCCACATGACCTGCCCAGGTAACTCCAGCAGACATTCGCCCTCTTCACAGGCTGAGTAAAACAGAGGCCTGAAGTCATAAAGCCAAGAGTAGAACCCAAGGCTTCAAGCCATTCCTCGGAGGAACAATTTGCTTTATAAATAGAAAGCCATAGAATGTTCTCTTTGGTTGAGTCTTCTCTCCCTGTGGATATTAACCTTTCCTTCCACCCCAGCCTCCAGGGAGAGGCTAGAAAAGGTGACCCAGAGCTTCGGCCCAGGTTCTAGAAAACTGGAGGTGACTGGAGATGGGGATATTTGTGGCTTTGGGGGTGGCAGTGGGAAGGCCTGGGGGCATGGGAGGGGGCCGAGCGAGTCTGCATATCTCAGACAACAGATATTTTGGTGCTCACCGATTCTGAATTTTTAATGTTGAAAGTGCCTTGGTTAAGCACAAACCCACAGCTTCCTGATCAAAGCCACACACATGCATTTGGCAAAGCTGCTTAAAAATTGAAAAAGTACCAAACAGCGTAGGCTAGTCTCGAGCAGTTAAGAGTTTGCTCTTCAGGATGTGGTCCTGACAACTGGGAGACTCCCCTGGGCGTCGCCTTTAGGCTGTGGGGGTGGGCCAGGATCTGAGCATGAGAGCTAGATTATTTTGAGTTGTTTCTTCTAACATTAGGCTGAATCATATGCATTTATGAACATAAATAAGCTACACCCTCAATCTCCATCTAATTTGGGATGTTGTAAAGAAAGAAGCATGGTCGAGTTAGACATCTGTTCTGACTTGAACTGTATCCCCGCTACGAGATATGTCCTCTCCCCGAGAACCTACCACGGGAACGCCCCCTTCTTTGGAAATATGTCATCGCAGATGTAATTAGGAAAGGTGGGGGGGCACCCTGGTGAAGGGTGAGCTCCCGACCCTGCAGGACTGTTGTCCTCGTAAGGCGATGGTTACATGAGGACGGAGACTCAGGGAGGCCGGAGGACAGCGAAGGCAGAGGTTGGAACGAGGCCACTGCAAGCCGAGGAATGCCCAAGATTGCCAGCACACCCCAGAAGCCAGGACAAAGCCGGGAAGGATCGCCCTCCAAGGAGGTTTTAGAGGGATCCGGCCTTGCTGGTGTCTTGATTGTAGACTTCCAGGATCCAGAGCCGAGACAAGAAATTTCCGGTGTTCTAAGCCACCCTACTTGGGGTGCTGTTATGGCCACCCCGGGAAATGAACACAATAGAGCTTTGCGTTGTCCAGCCCCATGCTTGTCCCCCACGAGGGGGTGAATGAGCCGGACTCCCTAGCATGTCCTTTGTCCCCAGTGCCACGTGCAGGGCAGTTATTCCCTTGAAAAATGAAGACACCCCTCGGCCCTGGTGACCTTAAACTGTGTGCGCCGTCTCCCCTCCCTGGGAGCAGTGTGTCCACGTGGTCTTTCCCGAAGACTCGGTTGAGTTGAGGCTGATGGGGGGCGTTGGCATTCATGCAACGTAGCTCACCATGCAGCGTAACCGTGTAGATGAGCACGTGTCTACAGGCGCACCACATCCATCAAGGGTCATTCATCATTTTGGTTTTAAAAAAGGACTTAAAAAGGGAATTCTCACCTACTAGGGCAGCTATAGTAAAAAAAAAAAAAATTAAAGGAGACTAACACGTGTTGGCAAGGAGGTGGAGACATTAACACACTCTTGCAGTGGGTCTGGACAACATCATCGAAGTAACTAGTGCTACTTGTACACCGAGAACTGGTTAATTAGCAGCTTTCATGTTATATATATATTATTCTCACAATAAAAAACCTTTCAAAGGCCCTAAAGTCTAAAAGACTTCCTTCACTAAATATAAATTTCAGATGGAAGGGATAGCAACAAATAGATTGAAATAAAATGAGGAGACCCCAGAGGGTCAGGACAGGTTTCCTGAAGAGGATGAAAACTGTGGGATGGGTTGGATTTAAGGAGGTAGTAGTAGGGGAGGAAAATTTGGGGGGCAAACACCCAGTGGACCGGCTGTGAAATGGACTAGGTTATTTCAGGGAGTCCATCTGACTGAAACTAGGACGACAAGCGACAGAAGCTTAAAGATCGGAAAGTTCTGACAGAGGAGTTGAACTGTGTGGCCCTGGAGGCAGGGTGAGGAAGCTGGGGAATCGCACATCACGGGTGCGTTCTGGAAGCGAGGTTCTCGGAGGTCAGCATGCCTTACAGTCGCCTGGATGGCTTGGTCAAACAGATTGCTGAACCTAGCACCAGAGTGTCTTACTATGAGACTTGGGGCTGGCAGGGGGGACTGTGGGGGCTGGCATTGACCCCTTTCTCTTCTCCTCAGATACCACCACGCGTCTCCTGCTGGGCGCCATTGCCGTCCTCCTGTTTGCCATCCTAGTGGTGATGAGCATCTTGGGTGAGCATGGGTTCGTGCGTTTGCACAATTTGGTTTATGCACAGCTTATTGGAAGCACGTTCCGCAGGTAGAGAGAGAGCTTCCAGATGCGGTGGGTTAGGAGGCAGTGCTTCTTGGGAGAGATGATTTTGGGGCAAGGGGCTTACAGATCACTCTTATTCATTCAACAAACATTTATTGAGCCCTGTGCTAAGTGCTACTGGCTTAAAAAAAAAAAAAAAGCTGGGCATGGATCATTTCTCCTGTCCAGTGATGGACGTATTATTGCCATGGGGTTACCCAGAGGGGGGCGCATGCATGCTAAGTTTTGAAGAATGGACAGAAGTTTCCTAGAGACCAGGAGAAAGAGGGACTTGCACTCCAAGGGGACAAGACCTGAGAAACATGTATTGGCCTGTGCGACTGAAAGAGTGGAAGGAATAAAAAGGGAGCAAACTAAAGTTTCAGGCAAGGCTGGATGGCCAGGGATTTCTGCTGCTACAATGGGTTCAAGTCATAGTGTGCTCCTGGGTTCAGCAGTGTTTGCAAAATGATTTCAGTGCCTCTGTCTTTGATCGTGGAGAAGTGCCAGGAGACCAGGGTGAGCTGGTCAGTGTCCCAAGTGGACCTTCAGCTCATTGAGCTGATATGCCAGAGTGTCGATTAATTAATTGGTATCAGCGTGGTGTACATCAGTCTGGGCTGCAGTGCCATAGACCTGCTCTTGGCTTGTCATGGTCTACAGTTGCCTGAAATCAACCAGTTGCCTGAAAATCAACAAAAGTGTGCTAGGGGATTTGTACAAATGCTTAAAAGGACAACGAGGGGCCTCCCTGGCAGCCTAAGGGTTAAGTCTCGGTGCTGTCACCACTGCAGCCTAAATTCGATCCCTGGTCAGGGAGCTACCCACATGGCGCAGCAGACCTCTCCTGTCTTGCCAGCTGCTCCCCTCAGCAGTGTGTTTCAGTGGATCTGCCTGTTCTGCTCCCCACTCTGTCTCTGGTGAATCCTCTTACCCCCTGCACCTCTGGCCTGTACCCCAGTTATTGTATGCATAAATAAATAAAAATAAATCTTAACAAAAGGACAAAAATCAAGATTAAAATAAAAAATAAAAAATCAAGATTAAAATATCAAATGAGCCAATCAAACAAAAGCAAAAATATGAACAAGTTGCCAAAAAAACAAAGACGCATAAACTTGTACTCCGACCATAAGAACAGGTTATAGTCTCCAGTGTAAGACCCATGTGTCTATTTCTCCTCCCTGCAGATAAGCGGTTAAAATAGGTGCAAGTAGTAACCCTTTTGTAAGCACCTTTCACTGCGCACGTTTCTACATGTTTTTTAAAGAGTCCGTAAAAAAACACAAATCCATTCAATGTACAATGGAGCAATATTAAAGATAGATTGCATCAGAACACCCACATCTATGATTATATTCCTGGTTTCTTGTAAGAATCTTCCTTTGCTGAGGCATAAGCCAGAGGTTCGATAGACCTGAGCAAGAAAGGAAGTCATCCTGGCCAGCCTGTCAGTGACTACAGCAAAAAATTATGAAATGGAACTTAGTAGGCAATAAATTTTTTTTTAATTTTTTTATTTTTTAAGAATATAGTTTTTTTTTTTTTAATAGAGGCATGTTATTTATTTATTTATTTATTTGTTTGTTTGTTTGTTTTGTTTATACATGCACTGGGTACAGTCAGAAGCGCGGGAGGGTGAGAGAATTCACCAGAGCCAGAGCGGGGAGCAGAGCAGGCAGAGGGACCGAAGTACACTGCTGAGGGGAGCAGCGGGCGGCAGGAGAGGTCTGCGTACCATGTGGGACCCTCCTCCAGTGGCCGGGGAGCAGCCGGGGAGCAGCCGGGGATCGAACCGGCGCTGCAGAGGCTGCGGGCAGCTTCGCAACCCAGCGCTCAATCGCTGCGCCACCGGGGAGACCCAGTAGGCAATAAATTAACTGATCTTTACACAACACACACATACACACACACACACACAATCCCAAATGCACCCAGGTGAATGAGCTACACCTGGAAGAACTAAATATCAGCTCCAGCATTTGGATTTAAAAAGTGACCGACTCATGTTCTGGGCTGGGGACACCTGGCTTGGACACGGGTCATGTGAACACAGTGGCGAGCAGAGCTGAGTTCCTTCTGGCCAGGAGGCCTTTGAGAATCTGGCAGCAGCCGTGACCTCTGGCCCGGAGAGTGCCGGAAGGTCCCCCCCGGAGGTCCACACCGACAGAGCCTCTGTCTAAACAGCCCGCTCCCTGCCAAGCCCATGGCCGCCCTGGACTGCGTGCTGGTGCTGGTGGCGGGGCGCTGGCATGTTCTGGCTCAGGGTTCGGTGGGGGGTGAGCCGGGGGCTGGGCAGGGCAGGATGGATAGGGGGCCAAAGAATGGCTCCCGCAAGGGGTCCCAAGGCCTGGTGTCTGTGTCAGCCTGGATAAGGCACCTTCGAGGAGGTGGCAGAGGGCAGGTCTCTCTGGAGGCCCATCTGGGGCCAGTAGGTCTGAGTCACTGGAAGGCAGCTTGGGACTGGGCGGTGATCAAGAACTTTCTAACAGTTCAAATGTGGAACAGGCTGCCCTGCTGGCTAATGAGGGGAGACCAAGGACAGTTGGGGGAGGAGGGAGAGACGGAGAGAGGGTGACCCAGAGGGTGACATACAGAGACATAGAGATGGACACAGAGAGAAACAGAATGAAAGCAAGGAGAGGGGAAGAGAGAAGCGAGGTGGGGTGGAGGCTGGGGGCTGACCCACTGTGCCTTTCCCTGCTGGTGGAGCCCCTGATTCCTCCGGTCACTGGTCACACCTCAGCCCAGCCTGCCGGCCCTGTGGGAGGTGCTCACCTGGAGGACAGCTACCCGAGCTGTCGCTGAGGGCGCCAGAGTCCAGGCAGATGGCGGGAGCTTTGGGGAGCAGAGTAGAGGCCCTTGGGGGCAGCCCGGGTGGTGGTGGCCAGACGCGCTGGTGGTCCGAGCCCCCTCTTCCTGCAGCTTCCAAGGGCTGCATCAAGTGCGAGGCGCCCTGCCCTGAGGACTGGCTGCTGTTCGGCAGGAAGTGCTACTTCTTCTCGGAGGAGCCCCGGGACTGGAACACGGGCCGGCAGTACTGCCACACCCACGAGGCCGCGCTGGCTGTCATTCAGAGCAAGAAGGAGCTGGTGAGTGCAGGGGGGGTGGGGTGGGGGGGTGGGGGGGTGGGAGAAGACTTAGGGGAGACCCACGTCCCAGGAGGCAGTGTCCCCAAGGGCGTGTTTCCGGCCTCTGCTGCCTGGGCGGGCCCATGGGGGCGCTGGCGCCGCTGCTGTCAGCGCAGGTGATCTCCATCGAGGGCTGACGGGCTGAGCTCAGGTCCTACTGCAAAGGGCAGGCGCTGCCAAGTGGAAGCGCGCTTGTGCCACGTGAAGACAAGGGCTTCTGCTCGTCCACAGCAGACAGGTGCTCTCACGGACGCCCCAGACAGGGACCGCAATCCGTTTGGGATGTTGAGCGCAGTGGCAGGGGCGGGGCAGTCCAAAATAGCAGATAATCTAGAAATCACCCCTGTCTGGACGGACGGAACAGCCCAGATCAAGCAGGCTGTTGCAGGCAGGCTCCTGGCCGGCGGCGTGCCCGGCGCGTGACCCTGCACAGCTGGCGCAGCTTCCTAGCCCAGAGCACCTGCTCCACAGCCAGCCCCTGAGAGGTCACTGCAGGCAGTTGCTGAGAGGTCAGAGTGCGTGCAGGGCGCGCTGAACCCCAGCTTCTCACTTTCAGGGTGCAGTGAGGCATCCCCCTTCTCCACAGCTATCCCTCTTGGGAGCCAGGATCTTCCAGACCGAGCTCAGCTTTGGGGTGGGTGAACAATCAGCGACCACGTCCGACTCTGAGGCTTCCCCTCTTTCCTTGGTGCAGGAATTTATGTTTAAGTTCACCCGGCGGGAGCCCTGGATTGGCCTGCGCAGAGTCGGGGATGAATTCCACTGGGTCAACGGGGACCCATTTGACCCCGACACGTGAGCTGAGGCTTCGTCTTCTGGCCGCCGAACTTAGACTGGGGAAGGCCTAACACCCCCCTCCCTGCCCCGACAGTCTCCAGGACAGACCCGCTGGGGTCCACGCTGGAGCTAGTCTGTTCTGCGGCCACAGATAATGGCTCGCGATAACGGCTCGGCTCCTCCCTCTCCCTCAAAACCCCTCTGCTTTGGTGGCTCAGCACTTTCTGCTCCTGGGCGCAGGCTCTTCCCAGCTCCTGGCTCCCGGGATGCAGCAGCTGTCTGCATGGCTGAGGTGTGGCCTCAGGGCCAAGAGGAAGGAAGGACGTTCCAGGGATGGTCCTGTGCATGGGCCAGATCGTGGCCGCATGTTCCCCCCCTGCACTGTGTCATGGGGGTGTGCCCCTAGACATAGTGACCATGGGGGAGCCCAGCCTTGGCACGAGGAGGACTCTTAGAGCAGAAGCCTGGAGGCCAACTGGTGTGTGTCGTGGACACAAGCATGTGGCAGTGGCTGGTGTGTGAGGTGACGTGACAGTGGTCATGGTGCGGGGGTGTTTGTGGTGGGTGGTGCCGGTGTGTGTGGGCAGTCGAGGTTCAGAGAAATGCAGGGGAGTGCATCAGAGGGAATGAGAACCTTCTAGGCCACACCCTACTGCTGGAAGAACCGGCCCTGAGGAGCCGGGGGGCGTGGCTGCTACTTGATGACGATGACACACGAGTGTCCCCAAGCAGGGGCCAGAGCAGAACAGCACCCACGCCCCCCAACCTCCACCGTGGCCAGAAGCTGGCGATCAGCCTCCTTGCCATCGGGCGCAGGTGTCCCTGGGGCCTCCTCCCCTGCTGCTTTGCCCCGGCCTCCCCTGCGCTCCATCTTGCACTCCTCCTGCCCTCGTGGCCACTTGTTTCTTCCCTTCCCTTCCCCACCCCATGCCATCCCAGGTCAGTCTTAGAGCTCCTGCGGAAGCCCCACACTTCCTGCCCCTTGCCGCCCTTCTGGAAGCTTCCTGCTTCAGTGCTGGAGAGAGCCCTGGAGCCCAGGGTCCCCAGAATGCTGATCACCTGGCAGCCAAGGGGCTGGTTTCTCAGCCGCCTCTTGGGCCTGTTCTGATGTCCCCGCCTGTGAGGTCCCAGCTTCGACAGAGGTCTCGGAGCAGGGCCGGGAGCACCCTGGAGACTCAAGAGAGATGAGTTTAGGCCGGGAGAGAACCCCCACCCCCACCACAGGTTCAGGAATGATTTCAGTGAGTTCCTGGGCCACACAGCCTCGGGGGTCCCCAGGCTCACCCCGGCCTGTGAGGGGATTTAATTTGGCTCCTCTCTGCTGAGCTGTGCTGTGCTGTGCTGGACGGCGTGTCTCAGGGGTGCCCACTGAGCAGGAACTGACCGCCTCAGGGACGGGTGGGGACAGGCGCACAGTCTGTGCGACTCCCACATGGTCTGTGCAGGGGAGGTGCAGGGGAGGGGGTGGGCGGAGAGTGTCTGGAACCGGCCTGGGCTCCTGGGGTCAGTGAGCTGACCAGGGACGCTTGTGGAAGCGGGCCGGGAGCTCCAGGGTGCCCCCAGGTGGCTGGGGCCCTGCGCTCACACCAGGGAGCCAGTGGGAGGCCTGGAACCCACCAGGGCGGGACGACCTGGGAGGCGCCTCCGAGGCAGGAGCCGCCCGGAGATGGGCTGCCTGCGTGAGCCTGGTCTCTTCTCTCCCGGCCACAGATTCCCCGTCGCGGGCCCGGGGGAGTGCGTCTTCGTGGAGCCCACCAGGCTGGTGTCAACGGAGTGTCTGATGACCCGGCCCTGGGTGTGCAGCAAGACGGCCTACACGTGAGGTGGGTCAGGCCAGAGGCGCTCTGGACCTGCCTGCCCCGGGCTCCTCTCAGGCGGAGCGGTGAGGAGGGTGGTCTCGCCCTGGGCCCCTCTCCCCGCCCAGGCTCTGGCGGGTCTCCTTGGCCCCAGGCAGGTCCTGTGGCTCAGCGGTGAAATCCCACATGCTCAGTAGTATAGGCGCGTGTCCCTTACACACACACGCACGCACACACGCACACATCTCATGCCCACAGTCTCCTCGAACTCAGAGTCCTCCCTCAGCCACCCAACAAATCTCCTGCGGCCCCGCCTGGAGCCTTCCTTCCTCATGCGACCCTGGTGCTTTGAGGAAGGAGAGGGCTGACACAGATTGCATTGCTGTCGGCGCAGACGGCCCCCCTCCCCTTGCTGGGGACACAGGGAGGGAAGTCTTCCCCCGCCAGGGCCCGCCACATCCACCCACTTTGCCTTGCCCGGGGTGCTCAGGCAGCCCCTGTGTGTCCGTGGTGCTCTTGTATTGGTCACTGATGGAATAAAGCGATGACTGGCCTCCAGAGAAGTCTGCTGCCATTTGTTCCAGGATCGTGTCGGGGTGGACAGAGGGGCCTGTCCAGGGTGTCCGGCTGTGCGGGGTGCACCGCCACAGTGCGCCTGACCTAGTGAGGCAGGCGGCAGGGTGTTGGAGCCGAAGGAAAAACGGGCAGCAGGCTGAGTGTGGCCTCAGGGCACCCTTTAATTTTACTGAGCCACTGGTTATTCTCAGCCATCCGAGGAGGGCACTCCATCTGCCACCTTCATTAGTGTTCACCTCAATATGACAAACACTTATTCCAAACACTTATTCACACCCAGCACAGGCCAGACATGGTGCCAGGCGAGGGGATCAATAGCCTTACCCCCCAAGGAGCACACAGGGAGTGGAGAAAACAACTTGGGAAGCACCAGAATGTTCTGGAACTTACTTGAGGGGTGGTTTATTTTGCCTTGGTGGAAGAGGGGATGAGAAGAGGAGAGGATTGGCTATAGAGAAGAGGTGATGTTCATACCAGGACAGGTAAGAGTTTCCCTGGGTCCTGCTGTCAGGTGGGGAGGCAGCAAGGGCAGGGGCGACGTGGCAGCTCTCCGGGCCTGCAGAGGCACCAGTTGCCAACCCTTCCAACACCTGCACTTGGAGCCCTGGAACAAGCTGCTGTGGGGCCTCCCCGGTACCCATTGGGTGTCCCTGGCTGGGTGAGGTGCAGGGAACCAGCCTGGGAGCTGTGTGTATGAATGTGGGTCTTGACCCACTTTCAGAAAACAGTTCAGAGAGAAACCAGGTCCTGCTCTGCTCGCTCAGTTCTTTTACTATTAGTTTCCAGATAACTTCTGTCAACTTTTCTGCATGCAGTCCACTGCTCCCTGAGCCCACAGGCCGACCAGCCAGTCCTGACCTGAGTGCAGGCTGGAGTGGGCTCTCCCCAACCCCCCCCCCCCTTTTATATCTGGCTCTAGGATTCTAAATGGACCAAACAGGTTCAAGCTCAGCTTGAACCTGTTATTGGCGTTGAAAATGGAAAACAAGTTGATTGGCGCTAAACAGTCCAAACAGATACTTGGGGTTGAAAACAGTCCAGTCAGTCTTGTAGTGTGGGGGACCCTGAAAGGGATTTAAGGCGGAGCCAGAGCCAGCTTGAGTCAGTCTGCAGCTGGCGTCTGGAATGAGAAGGATTGACTGGGCCACCCTTGCTGCAAGGCTGCCTCATTCTTTGTTTTACAGATTCTTGTCTTCCTGTCTCACTAACGGGAACTGACTTGTTTCAGGCCTCTCAAGCAATCTGGAGGAAAACCACTTTCCTAACTTGATTTTTGCTGCAGGCTGAGTTGTGTTGGTCAGCAGAGTTCTACAGGGCTTTGTTGCTCGAACCATCTTGCCAGTCTTATTTCTTACAGTTGGAACTTTTTTGCTTTAGTCTTGTGCATTTTAAGATTTTTTTTTTTTTTTTTTTTTTTGCACAGAAAAACTGAGGTGTAGGCCAGAGTTGTGAGGGGTGAGAGGATTCACCAGACACAGAGTGGGGAGCAGAACAGGCAGATCTACTGAAATACACTGCTGAGATCTACTGAAATACACTGCAGCGGGAAAGACAGGAGAGGTCTGCTGTGCCATGTGGGTCAGCTCCCTGGCCAGGGATTGAAACCATGCTGTGCCTCAGAGGCTGGTCATAACTTGATAGCGCTGAGACTTTAACCCCTGCACCACCAAGGAAGCCCAGCCTTGTGAATTTTGAACTCTCTTTTATTTGTTTGCAAACGCACCCCTCCTTTCTTAAGCTCAATTCTTTCTTCTAAAATCTTGCTGAAGGAAGCTAACATTAGTCAAGACAAGCGAGCATTCTAATTTTTTTCCCACCGCATCTCTCAGATCTGTGGAATTAATAGGGCTGTGGTCTGCTTTCCGGCTATCGTGCACTCACTGATGTTTCGCCGAGGTGTGACTTGGCATTATGTTTTCAGCTCCTGACATCAGTTTCTTTATTTCTCTGTCCAGATGTTAAGTCAATGTCGCACATTTTTTTTTTAAGATTTATTTTTTATTTATACAAGTGCTGGGGTACAGGCCAGATGCGCGGGAGGGTGAGAGGACTCACCAGAGACAGAGCGGGGAACAGAACAGGCAGACTGACGAAGTACACTGCTGAGGGGAGCAGCGGGCATGGCAGGAGAGGTCTGCGCGCCATGTGGGACCCTTGCCCGGCGGCAGGGGATCGAACCATCGCTGCAGAGGCTGCTTCACAACCCAGCGCTCAACCGCTGCACCACCTGGGAGGCCCAAAATCTTGCATTAAAAAAAAAAAACAACAACATAAAAAGACTTAAAACGCAATGTCAAGAGGTGTCTTTCCAAGGGCACCTGAATGCCCTCACTTTCCCAATTCAGCGTTGGGGGCTGTGAGGGGACACCTCACTTTCCCTAGATGAGTGTGTGGAAAGGAGCCTCTACACTGGCCCGGGGACAGCTCGCTGTGCAGAGTTCCCCGGCTGCCCTTCCCCTGCAGTCAGGATGGGGGGTTGTTACTGAGAGGTGGGGGGGTTCTTTCCCACCCACCAGCACTGCCAGATTGTAAGGGAACCTGCGGAGAGAAAAAATGGCTACCAGGAAGTTTGCAGGGCCCGTGTGTGCAGGGTGGGAAGGGCCCCAGGTCCTGCTGAGGGATGAAGTGTGCGCCAGAGGTCACAGGCCACTCTGCCTGCGAAGTGTGCGCTCTCTGCGTCACGCTGACTTAATAACCGCCTCAGCCCAGCTGCTCCAGGGGAGGGCGCCACGTCAGGCAAGTCACACTCACAGGAAAATGCACACTGGCTGTTTGCAACAGGTGCTTGGGTGTGACTCCCGCGGGCAACACAGCCGGGAACACCCCCAGGGGCCGGCGCCCCAGCAGGCAGAGGCTCCAGCGAGGGAGTGACGGTGCCATCTCGCGATCTGGCCCTCCGCAGGGGCCTGGAAGTCCATCCCGGGACAGTCTAGAGTTCCACTTCCTGTTCATCGGTATTTCAAGCGAGCAACTTAAGGTGTTCATCACCCGGCAGCCAACACGCCTGCGGGAAGGTGTGGACGCTGCGAGTGGGCTTCTCACTGCGGGCCTGCGTCACTTCCAGAGCGTCGTGGTGTGGGGGTTTGGAAGCTGCAACCCCCACCAGCACGCTGCTGCTTCTCCTTCCAGGGGGTCACCCTGGCAGTGCATTTCTGATTGAAAAAAAGACTGAAATTCTTCCTAAATCCTTTGCGTGGATTCTCCTGTCATTGGAATTTGGGCTGAGCTGACCTGAACCCCAGCCCAGGTGTGGGCTGCATCCAGGGTTTGCTTGGTGTCACCTGGATTCTGGGAGCCACAGCCTCCACGGGGGGCACTGGGTAGACTGGGCAATTAAAGTAGCTGAATAGTGTCCACGTAGCCAAATATCTCCTGGCCACCCGCCCCGGGCCTGACCTTGCGCAAGGTGCCCTGGAGACAGGTGAAAGGCACAGCCTCCCCTGCACGAGGCCCTGGCTTTGCTGGAAGGCGCACGCGCCGTGGGCAGCAGCGGCATGAGACCTGTGCAGCGGCTGGGAATCTGGACAAGGACACCCACCCGCCAGGGGCATCGGGCAGGCTTGTCCAGAGGACTCGGCTGGTCCTTGAAGGGTACAGGCAAGAGAGAGAGGCATGAAATTCCAAAAGAAGAAGGGGCAGGGCCTCCCTGGTGGCGCAAGGGGTTAAGCGTCAGCACGATGAAGCTCTCCGCAGCCACCAGGGAGATGCCCCACAGCAGACCTCTCCTGTCTCCCCGCTGCTCGCCTCAGCAGTGCGTTTCAGTCAGTCTGCCTGTTCTCTCCCCGCTCTGTCTCTGGTGAACCCCCTCACCCCCACACCTCAGGCCTACACCCTGCTCTTGTACCCATAAATAAATAAATCTTTAGAAGGTGCGATTTGGAGGGAAAGCTCTCTGGAGAGTGAACAAGGTGAGGTGGATGCAGGGACCTGGCTGCTCAGAGGCTGAAGGAGAAAGACACTGAGGCAGACAGGTTTGTGGGAGGAGGGGGTTGAGGGAGCTGGAAGTGCCTGGATTTCTCTGGGGAGCAGAGGGTCCCAGGAGACAGTGGTGAGGTTTCTGACCACTACAGAGGCAGCGGATGGGCAAGGCGGCCCTGCACACGGGGCAGGGTGTGGGGCCTTCCTTCTCAGGCGGTGTGGGTGCTGCGCAGGGGGAGCAAATGGCTGCATCCCCCCAGAGCAGGTGGTGCGGCTGGAGCAGAGGGGCCGGAGCTGAGGGAACAGCTGAGGAGCCAGGCTGGAGGGCAGGAGCCTGGCAGTCCTGAGGCTGAGAACTCTGGCCATGGAATCGCAGAGAGTGCTGTTGGGGAGGGGGGGGGACCCCAAGACTTGCTGGCCGGATGTAAAAAGGAGCTATCATTGCACAGAGTAGTTTGGCAGCTTCTCAACACGGAGCGACCCTATAACCCAGCAACTCCAGTCCCAGCAGCTGCCTGCGGCGCCGCCAGCCGGGACACCCGCAGCACCGTCGCTCACCGGGTCAGCAGGGGGGGCCGCGGGTGTCCATCAGCAGAGGAGTGGACGAACCAACGTGGTGTCGCCGCAAAATGGAACATGATCCAGAAGCAAATTCTGATACATGCTACCACCGAGGCGAGGCGTCCCCTGACGCCGGTGAGGGGAGGCAGCACCTGTGTGCAGAGGCGGCCTCCTCACCCAGGGCCGGATCTGGGAGGAGCAGAAGCCCCCAGGCTGGTGGGTGCGGGTGGGCGCACCCGGAGGCCTCGGGACGGCGCAGGGACGTGGACGGGCTGAGGCGCCAGGAGGAGGCAGCGGGGGCCTGAAGTCTCCCCAGCATGTCGGGCTGGTTGTGACTGCGGCGAGGCCCACCTTCCACAGCCCTGGCACCCCGGCCAGTTTTCAAAGGCAGCGATGCATCTTCCACGTGCTCAGGGTTATCACGTCATTTCCAAAGTGCTAAATTGACTCTGCACAGGTGTTTCTGGTAACCATCCCCTCTTTGGTCTGCTACCTGGTCTGGTTCTAGAACAAACAAGCGCGCCAGGCGGAGTCTACAGTGATTCCAAACAGTTTAATGTGATTCCAAGACAAAGTGTGATTACATTTCTACACATATACAATATGCATATGTGAGTTTACAAATTTTAATTAATAACTCGTTTCACCTCAGAGACCGAAAAAATGATCAAAAAGAAACTGTGAGTAACAAGCTATAACATAGTTCACCACAACGGGACCCCTTCCTCACCCTACAGTTAGTAATATTACAATTAAAATAACTATATTCTTCTATAATTTTTTTCTGTTAAAATCATCTCATAAATTTACAATGCTATTATTAGTTTCCAAGACTAATATAAATTCACTCCATTTTTCTACAACGAAAATGATTATTAATTTAGAAGCACACGACGTCATGATGAAAAACACAAGCATTTTAGTAGCAAGGACTTGATCAGTTAAGAATTATTTTTCTTGTAAAACATTCTAAAGCCAAGTAAAATATCCATTCTTATAACATACCTATGAGACTAAGGAATAGGTTACATATAGGTCTACAACACATTGGTTTGCCTTTTTTTTTTAAAAAAAAAAAAAGTAGACATTTATAAATAAAAAAGTGGGACAATTCACATAGGAAAGGGAGGTTCACGAGAAAATACTGTTGCACGCAATAATTTTCACAAAGATTAACGTGGATTAACACTTTTTATTACAGAAACCGTACAGTGAAGGAACACAACAGACCAGGGCTTTGAGGGTTATTGAACTGAGATGACCTGGCAGAGAAAGATCTAGACAAGATGACCTTGGGGAGGGGGCCACGCTGCTTGACTGGTGACGAGCGTCACCAGGTCTTCCCTGCTCTCGTTCTGGGGAGTGAGTCTTTCTGTCCAGAGTGTCCTGAACTCGGGGGTGGTTGGCAGGTAAACGCTTCTACAGCTCTGCTCTCGTCCCATCTCACTGGGTCCCATTTTTGGAAACGCAATACAACATCAGAGGCTGCAGCTCGGTACACGCGGTCAAAGCAAAGCAGGATGGAAAGTTCCAGTCATTCTGATTTGTTGCCTCCCTCACCCAGCTACACCCCCGACGCTGGGGACCCAGAGGGAGCAGCAGGGCCCTGCAGGGCCACCTGCTCCCCTGGGGTGAGGTGGGTGACAGGAGCTCCGGGCCCTGCCTCAGAACCTTGTGGGAAGGAGGTGTGGCCCGGGGCCCTCCCGGCCTCTTGAACACGCCAACGCTGACTCGGACCCTAAAAGCTCCTCTTCCTCCTCATCCGTAAAGCTATACTTTACCTATCAAATTTGGTTTGATATATATATACACAAACATATATATCAACATCTACAGCTACACAGCGATTCTACCAAACTAGAGATTCTGCAGCCCCGAAGTATGACTTCCTGGTCTACTTCATTTGGTTAAAAAGATGCACAGAAAGAGGATGAGGAGATGCTTTGGGGGCCAGAAATGATTGTGCCCTGGGACAGCCAAGGAAGGAAGCTTCACTGAGAAGTGACAGGGAAGCGAGGAGCACAGGGAGGGACAAAGGTGAGGTGGAGACAGAGCCTAAGGGAAGATCTCTTTGGGGGTGGGGTGGGGGGGGCTTATGTTCCATTCAGAATCATAGAAAGCTACAAAGGAAGGGTGTGGTCAAGTCACTTCCACTTCCCAAGTTCTTTCTTATAACCTGAGCCAAACTATTAAAATAATAATAATAATAATAATAATAATGATAATAATAATAATAGTAAATCCACTGCGCCTTCAACCAAGCTGGCGAATATTTAACAGGAGGCAAGAGTGCCCCTCGCCAGGCCAAGTGGGGCCTTCTTCCTGGGAGTCCTGGGGGCCTGGGCAGGGGACTGTGGCGTTGGAGGGGTGGAGATGGAGGTGGCCCCAGCAGGAGGGGAGGCAGTGCCAGGAGAGACTGACATGCAGATGGGTTGAAAGGAAATGGCAGAGCAATGGCAGAGCCCTTTTTCAAATACAGCATATTTACTTTTAAAAAAGCCAATTTCTATACCTCTAGTTTAAAAAAATACAGCTAAGCCCCAATCACAATGACATAAAATTCATTTGGTTAATTAATACAAGGGGGGAAAAAAGCACAAACTGAGGAAGGGGCAGTAGCAATGAGGGGTGAGAGGAAATCTAGTTTATAACAACATTTCTAACAAAAAACGGTAATAAGAGTTTGCGGGGAAGCAAGCAAAATGGGTTCGACACAAAACACAGCGAGAATAGTTCCCTGGTCCCAGCTATTCTGCAGTGTTCGAGGTCATGTCTGCCAAAGGAAGACCTGCCTGGCACCAGGGCCTCAGCAACACACCTTGGTGGCACAAGAGAAAACAAGAAACCCAAGGAGAACCCTTAGGGGAACCAACATTCCCCAGCCTGTTCCTACATGGCAACAGGGTCTTGCGGCGTCTCTGCCTGGACTGTCTCCAGCCCCCCTCGGCCCCCAGCCCCAGCTCCTGCACTGATGATCTCTAGAAGGAATTGCGATTCCCCCTTCAACACCCATCGAGGCTTCAAAGCCGACAAAGAGTAAGAAGCAAGTGCCCCTGTCGCATGTCTTTTGTTTTAAGGGAGAACAGGAACAGACGACAGCAGAAGCTGGGAAACCCAGCGGATGAGCCTGGGTGCAGCGGGGCTGACTCTTCCTGCAGAACCTGGATGGGGAAATCCCCGGGGACCCAGGAATACCTTCGGGGCCACCAGAATCCTAGGGTCTTCTACTGCCTGGAGATAGTGGACTGATCAATAAATTAAACACTGAAATCAAGACCAAAAAAAAAATCAGTGAAGCAGGTGACTGTTCCCTTGGCCTCTTGTAAACTGTCAGGGAGGAGCTGTCAGTCTGACTCTGCCTTTCCCAACCCCCTGGACTTGCTCTCCTGTTCTCTCGCCTTCACATGGAAACCAGCCGCAGACCAGCTCAGGTCTGGCTGCAGGACACGAGGGCAGAGCACCACCCACCAGGGGACACGGCCTCCAGCCAAAAGGCAATTGCCGGGGTCTGAAGATGCCAGTTAGAAACAGAAATGTTCTTTAAGAAGTACCACTTTAAATGTAAACTAGGAAACGCTTGAACTACAAAACATAGCCGGAAATATGCTTGAGTACCCACAGTCAATTATTTAGGTGACGCGGTTAAAATGTGACTCTTGACATCTTCGAAGGCTAACAGTGTTTTACAGTAGCTGAGAACATAAATACTTAACATGTGCATTTGGATATCTTATTTGATTACAACACACAAATAATCATCTCTTCCTTGGTTTAATTTGTGGTGAAGATGAGCTATTTTCAGAATTCATTCAAGCAACAATGACTGGGGTGGGGTGGGGGAGAGGCTGCAGTGGGTGGGGGTTAATCATTATTTTCAGCCCACAGAAAGTTCATAGTCTTTTGAATCTCAAGATCAAGCTGGCTACATGATTTCAAAAAAAGGCTAAAACCAGGATGAATGCCCACATTTGAGGTAATTATTGCCACTAGATCACAGTTTGTGTAAGAAAATGCATCTAAAATGTTCCTTAAAAAACTCTTTAGGTGTTCTGTCAGAATACCTATTGAAACCAACCAGGATCTCAAATCTGATTAGTTGGGTTTGCTTCCAATGGAGGAAAAGCTCCAGAAGATTCTAGAACTTGTGTAAACTACCTAAGAATTTAGGCAAACAAGCCTGGAGCCAGTCAATGAAAGAAGTTTCTACAATTAAAGAACAAACAACCAAACAAACAAAACCCAGAAAGCCCACCCCCCAAACGACAGAGATGTTCAAAACAAAGGATAATAGTTGTCAGGAAAATGAAAAATCGAGTCCTATAGCATTTCTAAATTCTTGTCACCTAAAAATGTTTCTATGTTAATCTCATTCCTGGCAAGAGACTCTCCTTCCTTAGGGCCTGGCAGTTGGCTAGTTTTTCTGGGTTTATGTGACTGTAGCTTTCCATTTCTTTGAGAAGATGATCTCAACAGAAAACGCTATTGTGTTCCTCTTTCTGAAAGTCATCTTGTCTTTCTCCTTCTTCTTTCTCTTCTTTTAACAGAAAGAAAAGAATTCCTGGACAACAGACCCACACACGGTATTTACAAATTTGGTGTGAATCTGCATCTGGCTCTACCCCAGAGCTGAGAGGTGGATCAAATACAGAGACCAGAGTTGTCATGATATTTATCAGTGCAGTAAAAAATAGCATTTTGAAAAAAATATATACCTTTAGTATTGCCTTTCTAGAATTAACTCTAAGCAAGAAAAAATTATTTTTTTAAAAGAAGAAAAGAACACTTTGTTTTTCTTCACTCTTATGAAGAGTTTCTTGTAGCAGCACTACTAAAGCTAGTTGTTACGCTGGAAAGGAATCTAAAATGAATTCTACTATGAATCAAAAGCAACCCCCCATAAGAGTTTCTCTAAGAGTCAAACTAATCCCGCCCCCTCTGCCTGCATCAGGTTTAAGACACCCCCTTTTCTCGCAGACTCTCTGGGATCCCGTGCATGGCACAGGGATGGCGCTGGTGACATTCCTTCGAGGTCTTTGAACAGACATGGGAGACCACCAAGGCTGGAGCTGCCAGATCCAGGTTCAAGGCCGGGCTCCACCCTTCCGCGTGGTACACCCTGGGCAGGGCCTCCAAGTTGGCTAGCTTCCGCCTCCGCACAGGGACTGACTGCCCCCCTCAGGGCTCATTACGAGACTAAATGCGACAAGCAATGAGCAGTTACTCACACAGTGTTTGGCACAGAGGAAACAGGTGCATCATTTAATGGTTCCTCAGAAAGAGGCGGCCACTCGTTGCTGACAATTTAAAAGGTAAAACAAAACCGTATCTCAATAAAGGCCTGATTACTGGAAGTTTCACGAGAAACTTGGAGATTCTGGGCCACCAATGCATTTTCGTGCCTTGGACACATACTGCTTTCTTAGAGCATCAGCTTCCTCACTCACTTCCCCATCTGGAAGTGCAGGAGCTGTCCCTGGGTGGCTCCAGAGCTCATACAGGGCTTGGCCTGGGGCCTGGCAGCATTCAGAACGTGCTGGCTATTATCACTGAGCCCACACAGTGCGTGAATGCAGGGGTCTGCAATTAGGGGGTCTGCCTCTCAAAGGCAAGTGGATGTCGGGCTGGGGGGTGGGGGAGGCTGTCAGGAAGACCCCTCGGCACAGGTCTTCTGAAAAGCGGGCCCTACGGGAGGGCCTCTCCTCTGGAAACACTCACTGAGCCTGACAGGAGGAACTGGCCGGAAGCCAGCTCTCTTGAACTTTTGGCAGTTGCAAGGAAGATGCGAGTGACCTCTGTTAGTTTGGGTCACTCTGGGGCACCCCGATGCCAAAAGCTTTTCAAAGGTTTCTATTGCCTTGAAGGCCACGTTGCCTCGTTAGTCCTTTACTAACCTGACTGCGATTTTACTGAGTCAGTCTGCGGAGGCTAGAAGCGAGAGTCCTAAGGTATAAAAGCAGAGCACGAACGACTGCTACCCCACCCAGGCCCGGCGCTCCGTGCCCCAACCCCCGACAGAGCGGAAGCTCCTGGCAGAAGCTGGGCTTCCATCAGAGCCATGCACAGCAAGTCAGTTACGCCCATGTGCGAGGGGCCCCTGGGCTCCCACCGGTAGATGAGGGTTGCTCATCTCTGCTCCTCTAAGATGAGGACAGTTTTGAAATAAATGCAGTAAAACTAGCCAAAAAAGTCAGGATAGAGAGGAAAGAGAAAGACAAATGGAATGGCATCACTAACGACGTCGTTATTGCCCAGAAAGGGAAGAGAGGCATGCCACGTTGTCCGTCTCCGGAGGTGTCTCTGAGAAGGGTTCTTTGGCTAAAGAAAGGAACAGTTTCACCTTCCTTTCCGATTTGGTAAGGACATCTCTGGCCCGCTCACTTTGGAGGCTTCCCCATCTGAAGTCCGAGACACATCAGAAAGACAAGACACGCACAGGAAGAGAAGCGTGCAAAGGTCCTGGGGCAGCAAAATGGTTCCCGCTGGTGTCGGGATGGCCCAGGCGAGGCCCACGGGAGGAAGGAGCCCTCCCCGACTCTGTCCAGTCCTCCTGCTACTCGAGGGCACCTGTTTGTTTTCTTCTCGCGGTTTTCTGTCCTGGCGGCTACAGGCCAGGCCAGCAAGGGGCCCACAACCTACCCTGCTCTCAGCACCAGAGAACCCGGGGTGGAAGTAGTGGGGAGTCTGTGGATGCACCCCGGTTCACCAGCCATGGCCAGTCAGTACCGGTTCCTTAAGCCTCCTCATCTCCTGCCTCCAGTTTCCAAGAAAGTCTGCTCCGCTCACTCACACACACTCACACGACCCAAATCCTGCACCACAAGCTTGTTCAGGAACGAGTGTTTGCAATTCCACAGATCTGGCCAAGGGAAATCAGCCTGCTGGCGGCGGCGCACGTCCCACCTGCCCGTCCTCACACCCAGCCGTCTGGGGTTTGGCTGGTGAGTCTCTCGGGGTGAAGAGGGCACAGCCTGCGGGCCCCTCGGCCGCCAGGGAGGCCAGAGCACAGCCAGGAAGTGATGCCGGCTCACTCCGACCCTTCTTTTCCCTCTGAGTTCCATCAACCACATGCTCCACTTCACAGTAGTAATTGGCGTCCAGCCTCAGACTCTCCCACCCATTGGCCTGCTCACCCCTTCCCTTGGAAACAGCCAACACATCACAAAGAGGCAGTAAGCGCAGAGACAAGGGTGCAAACACCCAGATGGGCCAGCAGGAGCCCACCGAACAGAAGCAAACGGACCTGGGCATCCTGAGGCGCCAATTCCCCAGCTCGCCTTGCCTGCCCCTCAGCGCTGCCCCTCAGCTCTTCCCCTCAGCGCTCGAGGGTGCTTCTTCAGCGACGGATGGAGCCAGAACAGAGACGCGCTGGGGTAGCTGCCGTCTAAACCGGGGCTAGGTTGGCATCGGTCTACTTGAGGGCTTGGCCCTAGAGACGGGCAGCCTTTCCACATCGTCCTGGCCGGGTGCCTCGGAGCTGGAGGGGACGGCGTTTTCGGGCAAGAGCGGGTCAGCGCACGCGGGGCCTGGCCTCTCCCACCGGGGACTTTCTTGCAGGGCTTCTGCTCCCAGCTCTGGGACTGGAAGAGGAAGGCAGTGGGGGTGAAGGGAGGGTGGGCGTTGGCTGGGCGTCTGAGGGGCTGGATGCCGCCCGGCATCTCCCCGCTCCTCCCTGAAGCCCGCCATCTCCACCTTCCCTTCATGGGGCGGGGGGTGGGGTGGGTTCTGGTTTGGGGGGCAGCCTGTGGGCGCCTCAAGCTGATCTAAAAATCCTATTGCATGGGGCGCAGGGCACGGAGGGGGTGGTCAGAGCCTGGGGGGTAGCTTGGGGCCCTGCTCTGCCCTGAGGTGGCCAATGTGTTCAGGGGGACCTTGGCCTCGGCCCACAATGCCCGAGGAGCCGCGAGACTCCGTCAGGCTTTCTCTGGCCTCCTTCCTACCTTCTCTCCCCCTCGTGCGGCTCACTCGTTTGTGCCTGGAAGTTCTCGCCGGGACCTGGCTCGCTGTGATCTACCGGCGCCAAAGCGGGGGACGTTGAAGACGTGAACAATGTGGGTTGTAAGTGGGAGGAGGGTGGTGAGACTGACATTTCCTGGGGGAAGGAACCTCCCCCGGCACCCCGACATCTGCTCAGTCCCACCGGCATCAAGGAGACGACCGTCTCTGCACTGAAGGGTACAGCTGCGCTCCTGGGGCGCAGATGGGAGAGGGGAGGTCATGTGGGGGGCAGCGGCGGGGGCAGCGCTGGGTAGAGGACGCCAGGTAGGGATGAGGTGCCGGGCGGGCCGACCTTCAGCCCACGTGACGCCCCTTCCCACCTCTCCCCAGGCCACTGAGAATCTAGAAAAATACCACACGGAGGGTGACCATGGGGCTGAGAGCCCCGTCTGGCCCGAGGAGAGAGAAGAGCCTGGAGTCTTCTTCAAACTTCTGTTCTCTGGCGGCGCTTTCCTGACAGCTCTTGGCGGAACAGGGGTGACAGAAACAACTTGCCTAATTCCTCAGTCTTTCCTTTTGCCTTGTTGTTTGACAACACTGGACATCTGTGTGCCCCTCCCGTCCACTCAGATACTCACAGCTATAATAAAATAAGTTTAAATATTAAAGAGAAAAACACAAAGATACTTGGAATAAATGTGCACTTAAAACCCCAACTAAAATATCAACACGCTGATAGGATAATAATTACAATGGTAATAATCAAAATAATTAGTACAGTAATATTAACTTTATGAGCAGCATGGAACTTTCATTCCTGATGTGGAAGAAAAGGAAAGACAATATCAGGTCACAGAGTAAGAGACCTCTGACTTAGCAGACGAAAGAATTTTCTTTAAAAGTGGAAGGCTCGGTTGTCTTTTCCCCTACAATGTCAGTTCTAGAAAGGGCTGGAAGCGGACTCCGCAAGGGTGCTGCCCAGTAAGGCAAACGGAGGCTCACCTGCAGCCACGACGTCCGCTGCCCTCTGGCTTCCACAGTCCCTGCTGGGGGGCTGGCGGGCTTTGGGGGCTCCGGCGCGGACATCTTCCAAAAGCTTCCGTCTCCCCACCCCTCTGGGTTGGCTGTTTCCTGCCATCTCGGAATGGGAAGGACGACTCCAGTGGCCTGCTGCCAACTCCTCACCTGCTGCCAATGCCTCACCTGCCAGCTGCGGGGGCCCTGGGGGTTGCTGAGGGTGCCCGGCCTTGAGCAGGCCACGGTGTCCTTCCTTCCTGTCCAAGGCCTGGACTAAGCTGGTCTAGTTTGGGGACCTAGTTCTTTGCAAGATTAGCATCATTGATACTTGGGGAGGGGAAGTTTCCAGAGTGATTTCACATTTCACAGCTAAGAGCTAAGGTAACGGCTCCATTACTCAATTAGGTCGGATGTCAGTTAAAACACCTTTCACAGTAGATGGCTGAGGGAGACCGCAGAATAGGGGGGTGGGGTGGGGGACGGGCTGCCAGGACAGGGAGCCATCGCTGCACTTGGACGCCTGGCTCTGGAGTCAGTGGACTCGGTGTTGAGAATCAAACAGTCAGGACCACCCTTCAGAACCCTAACTTGACCCACAGGGTCTCCCCACATTCACGCATTTAGGAGTAATTTGCATGAATGAAGAGACCCCCCCCCCCCACCATCCACAGCAGTGATCAAAGCCTGAGGAAGCGTCCAGAACCACATCAAAGGTGCAAAGAGGGCAAAGGGCACATTTCTTTGGAAACATAACTGTCTGTGGGAGTGTTTTCCAAAGTGCTGTGTGAGACCTGCTGGCCACCCTCAGCGGCCCTCCCTCCACCTTCTGCCCAGCAGACCTCTCGAAAACCGAAACCAAAGTCCCGTCTGGGGAGGTCAGGTAATGTGAGGGAAGGACCAGCAGCAAACAAAGGTTGGTGGTTGTCTACAGAGGAGGGACTGGGCAAAATCTCGAGAACCTAACACAGCTGGACACCAGAGGAGAGAGGCCGCTTGGGAGTGCCAGGCTGGGGAAGGCCCAGCACGGCTGGGGTGCCTCTGTGATAGGCGCCCGGCCCCTCCACTTTGTCCCTTCCGTCGTGGAAAGGGGGCGGCCATCTCTCCCACGGATGGCACAGCCGGGGGCAGTGGGGTGAGGGTGAAGGGGGAGTCTGTCTTGCGCTCTGTCCCCCCAAGCAAAACCATCACCTGCCCGCTGTCCAGCGCCCACATCTCTCCAGACCCACGGCTCCCCAGGCCCTGCCAGCTCCCTGGCACCTCTGCTAGCCAAGGGCCCAAGAAAGACAACAGGTATTAAAATGTAATAAAATAAAACAAAATAAAACTAGAAAGAGCAGAGTAAAATGTTACAACAGCACAGAAGAAGAGCCGAGGCGTGGGCCTGGCCTCGGTCGGCTTCTCGGAGTACCGTGGAAGTGAACCCTCACCCCGCGTCTGTCGCTCGTAAGGCACTAGGAGGGAATGATGTAAAACCAAGACCGCGAGAGCCGGGCGGGGCGGGGCGGGAGGGAGGGTGCACCGGCACGCACGCCCTCGCTCCGCGCACGCCTGGACCACCACATTGGTTACATGCCTGTGTTCTATCGCTTATTTTTTTTTGTGCAATTACATTGAGGAATATTCTATTGGTATCATTGGGGTCCAACAAAAGTAGAAAAGGAGGGTGCAGAGTGCTACATTCTACGGGGGATCGGCGACGACCACTAGCCCTACCTACGTGACGAGGGGTTGATTCAAAGAGAAAAGAAATCTTCAGGAGAGGAAAAAAACCCAAGTTTGCCACACACACCATTAATGACATTTGAGGAATAACATTGCTTAGGGATTTATCCAGAGCGCTCCCAAAGAGACCAAGTGCCCCCTCCTGGGGCGGGGTGAGGGGTTTCCTCTCCTGGGGGGTGGGGGGGTCTTCCTTCAGCCTGGCCATCCCCCGTCAGTCCTGACACATGAGCCAGAACTGGGCTTTGCCAACCCCAGACCAAGCCGCCAACGTCAGCCTCCCAGAGGGCTGCTGACCTCTTAGAGTTCTGGAGAAATCCCTAATTCTTATGTTCGATAATTAAAAATCTATTGGATTTCCATTTCAGCTATCCCTGACAGCAAATTCTTAAGTGTTACTTGCTGCCATATGAAAATAATCTTTGTAAAGTTCATAGATAAAGTTCTTCGAAAACTGGGGCCCCCACTTCTGGAATCTTCCTGCTGCTCTCCGCGTCTCCTTTCCAGTTTGGTGCAGAATGGGTTCGTGAGCTGTGGTGGTTTTTTTTGTTTTTTTTTTTTTGTTTTTTTTTTTTTGTTACTGACATTTTCTTTTTTTTTCTTTTTCAAAATAAAAAGCATAGATTCCCCTCCTTCTTAATCCCTTCCTTTGGGAAATGTCCTCTTCTCTGCTCTAAGTCCTCTCACTTCCTAGTTCAAGTTTCACTGGTGTCCCGACCCCCCCGGCCCCCTCCCCTGCCCCTGCCCCGTTTGCATTGTTTGTGTGCGGTGTCTTCAGTATAAAAAGCCCAGCTCCCACCTCGTCCCTCCTCCCTCCTGCCCGCGGCCTCCCCCCTCCCCCTCCAGTGTTTATATGTAAGGGTACTGGTTGACCTTGGCGGGGCTCAGTGGGTATCCAGTGTAGACGGTGGAGGCTGGAGAGGCGCTGATGTAGGTCTGGTGGGCAAACTGGGCCGGATACTGACTCGGGTGGATGGTGGGCGAGGGCAGGACGCGGGGCCCCATGCTCACGGGCACCTGGTGGACGATGCTGGCCGGGTAGGCAGTGTGCTGCATGGTGTGGCGCGCTGAGCCTTGGGAGGCCACCAGGTGGGCCACGGTGCCAGTGGAGCCCAGGGCCGCGGGCGCCGTGTAGGTATACAGGTGGGGCTGGGTGGGGAGGTGGGCGGCGGCGGCTGCGGCGGCCAGATGGGGGTGCACGGTGCCGTGGCTGGGGCTGTTGTGCGGGAAGGAGTACGGAGCCTGAGCCATTGTGGGGGTGATGTAGGCCTGCTGCCGGCGGTGGCTCCCGGCGCGGTCGGTGGTGATGTGCTGCTGGGCCTGGAGGAGGCAGAGGACAGGAGGGAGGAGTGAGGAGTGGGGAGGAGGGAGGAGTGGGGAGTGAGGAGGAATAGGGAGGGAGGAGGAGGGAGGGGGAGAAGGGAAGAGTGGGAGAAGGAAGGAGGGAGGAATAGGGAGGAGGGAGCAGTGGGGAAGGAGGAGGAGGGAAGGAGGGAGAAGTGGGGAGGACAGAGGAATGAGGAGGGGAGGAGTGGGGAGGAGTGGGCAAGGAGGAGGGAGGAGTGGGGAGTAGGGAGGAGTGGGGAGGAGTGGGGAATAGGGAGGAGGGAGGAGTGGGGAGGAGTGGGGAATAGGGAGGAGGGAGGAGTGGGGAGGAGTGGGGAATAGGGAGGAGGGAGGAGTGGGGAGGAGTGGGGAGGAGTGGGGAGGAGGGAGGAGTAGGAGGAGGGAGGAGTAGGAGGAGGGAGGAGCGGGGGGGAGGGAGGAGCGGGGGGGAGGGAGGGGTGGGGAGAAGGAAGGAGCGGGGAGGAGGGAGGGGTGGGGAGGAGGGAGGAGTGGGGAGGAGGGAGGAGTGGGGAGGAGGGAGGAGTGGGGGGAGGAGCGGGGAGGAGGGAGGGGTGGGGAGGAGGGAAGGGCGGGGAGGAGGGAGGAGTGGGGAGGAGGGAGGGGTGGGGAAGAGGGAGGAGTGGGGAGGAGGGAGGGGTGGGGAGGAGGGAGGGGTGGGGAGGAGGGAAGAGTGGGGGGAGGGAAGAGTGGGGAGAGGGAAGAGTGGGGAGGAGGGAGGGGTGGGGAGGAGGGAGGGGTGGGGAGGAGGGAGGAGGGTGGAGGAGTGAGGAGCGGGGGGAGGAGGGAAGAGCGGGGGGGAGGGAGGAGCGGGGGGAGGAGTGGGGAAGAGGGAGGGGTGGGGAGGAGGGAGGGGTGGGGAGGAGGGAGGAGTGGGGAGGAGAGAGGAGTGGGGGGAGGGAGGAGTGGGGGGGAGGGAGGAGTGGGGGGGAGGGAGGAGGAGGGAGGAGTGGGGAGGAGGGAGGAGTGGGGGGGAGGGAGGAGTGGGGGGGAGGGAGGAGTGGGGGGGGAGGGAGGAGTGGGAGGTAGAGAGGAGGGGGGAGGAGGGGGAGGGGGGAGTGGGGGGGACGGAGGAGGGGGGAGGAGGGGGAGGAGGGAGGAGCGGGGGGAGGGAGGAGCGGGGGGGAGGGAGGAGCGGGGGGAGGGAGGAGCGGGGGGGACGGAGGAGCGGGGGGGGAGGGAGGAGCGGGGAGGAGGGAGGAGGGGAGAGGAGGGGGAGGAGGGAAGAGCGGGGGGGGGGGAGGGAGGAGCGGGGGGGGGAGGGAGGGGCGGGGAGGAGGGAGGGGCGGGGGGAGGGAAGAGTGGGGGGAGGGAAGAGTGGGGGGAGGGAAGAGTGGGGGGAGGGAAGAGTGGGGAGGAGGGGGGGTGGGGAGGAGGGAGGGGTGGGGAGGAAGGAGGAGTGGGAGGAGGGAAGAGAGAAGCGAGGATGAGGGATGAGGGAGAGGACATGAGGAGACATGGGCAGGGAGGAGAGAGAAGGGCGGAGGAGGGAGGAGGAAGGAGAAGCGGCCCAGGAGCGGGAGTGACAGGAGACGCCCTCCCGGCAGGCTGAGAAGGTGGCCTGGCCTTGGCCTTGGCCTGGCCGGGAAAGGAGACCCCCCCCCCCCCCCCCCCCCAGTGACAGGAGAGACTTGTCCGTCCTTCAGGGCCCAGCAGCTTTCTCCCTCACAGCAACGCAGCTTTCTCTCTCGCTGCGAAGTCGGTTCTGTAACATCACGGGCGCCGGGCGGGCGCTGCAGCGATGGGTCCCATGACCTCCCCCCCTGGAGAGCCCAGCCGACCCGCGCCTCGGGGCTCCCGGACGGGCCTCCCTTCCTCGCCTCAGGAAGGCAGGCCGCACCCCTCCGGCGCGGGCCTGCCTGGGGGACTGTGCTTCGTACGTGTTCTACCCCACGGCCCCCCGCCTCCAGGGCTGCGCCCGCTTCCCTGGCTTGGGGCCTGGGGCGAGGCCGCCTCGCTGTCCGGGCCAGAACTCTGGGTTAAAATACAAGACGTGGCGCCCATTAGCGCTTCCGAGGTCACCTGCCAGGGGCCGGCCCTCCGCCAGCCCGATACCAACCTGCCCAAGCAGGACCCTGGACGAACACCGCGCAGGTCGCTCGGGGCACTTCCCGCCCCCCCAGGGGGCCCGGGCGCGCGGCGGGGGCTCACCTGGCTGAGATTGAGAGGCTGCTGCTGCTGGAAGTGGGGGCCTGGCCGCTGCTGCCGGTAGGCGATGGCTCCCGACGAGCTCCCTGAAGAGTGACCGCTGGTGGAGGTCACGTTGCTGGAGGACTTGGACTTGTAGGAGGACGAGTGGTGGCCGGTGTTGACTGTGCGGGAGGAGGAACAGGCCCCAGGTCAGTCGCTGGCCCCTGCTGCCCAGAAGATGCTCCCCTCCAGGGGACACCGGTGGGCGCGCTGCAGAGACCGGCCTCGCCCGGCCCTGCTAAGTCCCGTCTGGACTCCGCACAGGCCTCGGGCCGGGCCTGTTCCACGGGTTGGGAGCAAACCCGCTGCACGGTGGAGCTGCTGTCTGGTGACCCGAGCAGCACAGCAGAGTCTGCCGCTCCGCAGCTCGCTCTTCTGGGTCCCCTCCAAGGAGACGGGGCCACCCCCCAGACCCAGCACACAGGGGAAACGCAGCAGGATACGTTTAACTGGGGGCAAAAGGCCCCGTGTGTCCCGGGGGGAGCAAAATGCACACCTGGAATGCCGTGGCTCCCACATGGGTTACGCTGAACAAACCGTGCGGGGTGGGGGGCGGGGGGAGTGACGGGTGACGACCAGCTCCCGGCAGGGCGGGACTCGGGTGGCTGTGGGCCGCGGCGGGGCACCACCGAAGCCTCAGCCATCCAGGCGGTTTTCTCTTTTACTTCAGATAGAAAGGAGCACGGCGGGCTAGGTAGGCCCCGGAAGCCACCACAGCCACAAACGGCACGACAGGCTGATGATGCTGCTGGAGGACGTGACAGGAAAGGGGGGTTCCCCCCCCCCTCGAGGGCCCTGACGCTGTCCTCTCCCTGCTCACCTTCATGGTTTCTGCCAGGCATGGCCGGCCCTGAGCTCCTTCATCCGTCTCAGCTAGGAGGGGGGGCTAGGTGGTCCCAGAGTTTCACTACAACTTTGTCACTTTCCACAGAGAGGCCAACAACGCCACCAGCAGCAAGATTCCCAAGCTGTGGCAATCCAGCCCCCCATGCCTCCTCTACTTGGTTTCAAAAAGTCAAGAGAAATAACATCAGTCACTTTTTTTTTTCTTTGTCAACTCCTGGATGACCCACAGGCCGCCCAATACACAAGAACCTTCATCGGGTATTTTTCAGGAGTCACCAGCATTACAGAGTCCCCCCCAGAGGTCCAGAAGCACGGGGATCCTTGATTTACAAAACTCACTGTCGCTTCTACAAAGCGACCTAGGGGGCCTGCAATCCTGGAGCTGAAATCTCTGGGGTCAGACACTTTTGAAATTCAGAAATTTAGATTTTAGAAAGGTAATTTGCATATTTGATACAGTAGGTCACCCTTGGGCCCCACTGTGTCTAATCAAAGACATGAATATTTTTGCTCCAAAAGGGAGGGATGTTCCATTCAGTTCTGGGGGTGGGGTGAGGGAGGGGGTAGAAGTCTTTCTAACCAAGCAGCATGTGAGGGAGAAACACGCTCAACACAACCTCCCCTCTCAACGGGAGCCCACTTCACCTCACATATACAGCTGGCGCCAAGCAGGATCCCACTCTGGCTATTTGCACGAAATCCTTGGTAAGGATCTGCAATGACCTGGAGCTATTAGCTCTCACAGGACACCATTTTTAGCAGCAGAAAACAGAGAAAGCTGTCTCCAGAGAGCACGCCCCACCCGCCCGGCCTGATTACCTGGCACCAGGCTGTCACATTCCACCAACACTTCGCTGGCCTGGGTTTTCAGGGGCGGCACGATAATAGTCCGGGGGTTCCCGGTGCAGGGATTCTCCAGGCTGGCCTTGGTGTCGAAGGTGCTGGCGCTGTGCCCGGCGCGGTGCTGCACGGAGTAGGGGCTGGTGTTGCTGGAGGAGTCGGAGTAGGGAGAGTCGTGGACCGTGACACAGCTGATGACGTTTTTTCTCTGCTTGGAGACAGTGCTGGAAACCAAAGGGGGCGGTCAGAACCTTGACAGCAGAGTAGGGGTCCAGAACCAGTGGAGGGAAAAGCCCCTCTGTGCCCTGGGGCGGGGAAGGGAGGGGGAGAGGGAGACCCCAGTGTAGGAATGTCACCTGTCCACTTGGAGGCAGGGGACGTGGAAACAAGGGAGAAAGGGGCGGCAGCTGGGCCCACAGGCCGCTTCTGGAAATCGGGGCGTGAGAAGCTTCCCGCAGGACCCGCAGAGCTCAGCACCCCGGGGCAGATACATGAGGTCTGGCCACGCCCTCTGGGCCACAGAAGGGGGCCAGCTGCGCAGACAGAGGACCCTGCAAGGCCCAGCAAGCTCAGGCAGGAGGGGGTGGGCATTCAAGAGAAATCAGGGTACAGGGAGGACAGAAGAAAAGTGAGGTTCGGAGGAGGTGACGCCCCACGACATGGTTCAGACAAGCTAAGAGAAATCGGAGCTGGTTTGACACTTGCTGTCTCTGCTCCGAGGGGGTCAGGGGCTGACTGTTGGTGCAGCCCACTGACCCGAGGGCCCCCTTCTCAGGGGACACAGCCCTCCTGCAGCTTTCACTGTCCGGCCAAGGATCAGGGACCGGACCGCAATGCTCCTCGTTCAGAGGGTCTCCCTCCGGGATGATGCCCAGGAGGGAGTTGCTCTACCAGGTCTTCATCCTGTGGCTGAAATGTACCAGGATGTCAGGGCGGGCTCCCACCAGCACATTTTTGCCTGAGTTATTTATGGCTGTGTGGTTACTTTGGGAACTAACTCTGTCCGTCACCAAGCTCAGGGAGGTGGGTGATGGATATGGAATTTGTTGCTTATTGTGATGGTTTTAAAAATGGATTTTCATCTATTTTTGTATATTGATCATCTATTTTTAAGAAATATCGACTGCCTAAGTAAGATGGTCAGATTCCAACTAATTTGCTAAGAGCTGGTATTTAGAGTAGGCCTGATGGAGCCACAACAGTCCCAAGGTCACATGCCAGTCACAGGACCTGGCCCTTTCCAAGATCGATCTCTCTGTCACCCTGAGGGCAAAAAAGAAGTGGCAAACTCCTGAGAGCCCCCAGCTATTGGGCAGAGGGGAAGTGTAAGGACAGCTAGTTGTAAAATCCCCCACAGGCTGGAGGGTCTATAAGCAGGTCACACCTACCCCCCCACCTCCAGGCCTCTGTGGCCATCCCTCTGTTCTCTGCTTCAGAGAAGGTGCCACCATGTCCGTGGGTACAAACAGAGGACCTGCAGTCAGAGGGCCTGCTTCAGTTCCTGCAGGTGGTATGGCTTTGGGCTGCCGCTATTAACCCCTCGGAGATTCAGTTTCCTGATCAGTGCAATGTGGGTGACGTAGTGCCCAAGTCATAGGGTTGTTTGGAGAAAGAAAATACACTGCACATGCTTCGAGTAGCTCCTGACTCACAGCAGGTATTCTCCAGAAGCCAGCTGCGGTCGTGATCATCGTATGTTACTTCAATAACAGGTTTGTAACAAATTTATCTAGGCAAAGTGAATTCTGTGAGGTAAGGACTTGCTGGAAAAGCGACTCGTCTTGTGAAGAAACCAGAAGGATGATAAGAAAGAAAATTAAAACTCATCAGTTAAATATCTGGAGATCCCTGCTAGGTGCTGCAGGGAATTCCTGTCTGAAGAACTAAAACGCACGTCCCTGCCCTGGGGGAGATTAAAACCTCAGTGGCGGACTGTATAACAACATGACAAGTTAGACAGTAAAAGCTTTAAAAATAAGCAGTTAAAGAGAATAATGGATGTCACAGAGCCTTCTGCGAACTGTCAAATGAGCTGCACAGATGATAATTGTTAAGAGCTCAGAAGGGGAGGAGTGAATCGATTACCTGTATTTATAGCTCTGCATGTTAACGTTGGTAAAATAGATAAATTTTCATTAATAAAGACTGACACTTCCGACTTACAACAGCTTAACCGCCACGTCCACACGCTGGAGTACCACCTGACCCGGTCTCCACTCCCAGGCGGGCAAAGCAACTCAGAGCAGGAACTCAAATACTCCTCGGCCAAAGGTCATGGCGGCGCTACTCACAACAGGCAAAAGGTGGCAGCAACCCAGGTGCCCGTCCCGGAGGAACGGACGCACTACGTACACCCACGCAATGGAATATGACTGGTGGGAAAACCAATGACGTTCTGGTACATGCCATGTGCATGAACCTTGGGAGTCTGCTCAGTGAAATAAGCCGGACACGGAAGGGCAGATGGTGTATGATTCCACTTCCATGAGGCACCTGGAATAGGCACATTCTCAGAGAAAGTGGATCAGAGGCTATCAGGATGGGGGAGAGTGGGGAGCAGGGACTTACTGCTTCCTGGGGATGGTTTCAGGGAAGAGATGGAAGTTTTGGAACTAACATAGTGGCGATGGTCTTCAACCATCCATGGGATGTTACTGAACTATACACTCCAAGATGGTTAAGATGGCAAATGTTTTACATGTATGCATAGAACTGTCCTGTCTGCATGACCCAAGCACGGAGCTGTACACTTTGAATGGGTAACTTGTACGGTAAGCAAAGCCTGTCAGCTCTAAAAAATCTTGTTCAGAAACAAAGCAAGTAGGGTGAGCGGGGGTGGGAAGACACTGAGATCTGGCACTAGAACTAGAGAGTGGACCCCAGGAAAAGGTGTCCAGCCTAGAAAGTCCAAGGAGGGATCTAAGAGCAAGCGGGCCGAGGGAGCAGGAGGCAGAGCTGCCTACGGACCCGGAAACCTGCAGCTGCTTTCTGTGTGGGTGGGGTTGGGTAACGTGGAGTCAGTTGCGTAGCAAGAGGTTACTAAAGGGAACCCCGCCCCGCTGCACACCACTGCAAAGTACTTCCAGCGGCAGGGGAGGAGCTGGGAGGCGGTGACCTTGAGCTCCCAGTTCTGGGGGCAGGCGGCACGCCTCAGCTTGTAGGTCACCCCAGGTGGGGACTAACACGAACATGCAGCAGCATACCTGGCCATTGCACAGGACGCAGACGTGGTCCGTGGCAAGTGCAGGTGTGAGTGCTGGGCCCGCACCAAGGGGGGTTGAGCTCGTGTTCTAGCAGTGAGTCTGCTGTCTACTTACTGGTGTGATCCTGGGGGGGCCCTCCAGGTCCCACCTACTATAGAACCCACCAGGGGTGAAGAAGAATTTCCCTATGGCGTTAAAGCATCCACTGCAAGGCTCTCAGAGACTGTTAAGGGCATTGAAAATAGGATTTGGCAACTCCTAATTTGAAGGAGGTAAATCCCTTTAGTAAGTGGACCTGACGTGTGGACTCAGACTTGGCTACTTTCTGAACCCACATCTTCTTTAGTTTTGTGTAGTTTAGAAAATGAGTAAATTACAAATACACAGCACAGGTTTTGGTCATGCTGCAATAGAACGCTAATTGGGTCTACTAGGAATTCTTCATCTCAGTAGGAGTCAGAATTTTCTGATGACTGGTACTACTGAACATCCAGCAGACCACTTCATGAATCAGCAAGCCTCTGCCACTGAGGATGGATTTCTGGAAAGTTCTAACAGCTGCAACTTGACCTGGAGTACCCATGAGAATTTAGGGCCATCTCCTGCATGGAAACTCACCAGGCAGAGAGCTGACCCGCCAGAAGCTGCAGAATCCCAAGAGAGACCTAGAACCTCCACACGTCCTCACGGGTGCTAGGCTTTTTAGAGCTCCGAGGTCCCTGCGCCTACTGAGCACACCACAGTCTAGTGCTGACTTCCTGCCTTTCTGGGTTTACATGTGACAAGTGTGGAAAAGGTGAACTAATTTGATAGCTGTCTTTAATCTATTGTTAGGAATCTCTGTGCTCCATCTGAATATACTCTGCAGGTTAGAGAAGAAATGTGAAGATGTTGAGAGTCATTTTTAAAAATGATGCATTTGTGATTACTACGATAGATGCTTCTGGCTCTTACGTAACAACACCACTGGGACATGTTCCACTCTAGTGTCTAATTATTATTGATAGCTTATCAATCCCATCATGAGGCAGTTGATGGAAGTGAGATGGTGCTACAAGCAGGAGGAGGAATGTTTGCTTAAATGGCCTCGACTATCACTCTGAATAAAGGATAAAGCCACCAGAGTTCACGACTGCCTTGTGTTGTCATGGCAATAGATGATTTTCATCTTTTTAAAATGATGAAAAGAAATAAGGAGCTAAGAAGTAAACACATCAGCCTCGGGGGAGAAAACATGGCTGGATAATCAGATACAACCTTGTGACCCCTTCCTGTGGGGACGCAGCAGAAGACAGAAAATGTGTTTCTGATTTCTATTTGCCAATCTCAGCCCATTCCAGCCTTCAGGACCAAGGTCAAAACTCATCTCCGCCAAGAAGCGTTCCGTGACTTATCTTGCTCCTGATTCCATCGTGAATGCTGTATGTGAAAAACACTGCTCCTCTGTACCGTGACGTGGGTTACTAAATCCAGGCTCCCCGATCGAATGCACGGCCACCCTTGTTCCAAGCAGACATGGAGAGCGCAGGCCACGCGCCTGCTCAAGCTCACTAGTCAGTTGGGGCACAGGCAGGTCTGAACCCGGAGCCAGATTTTTTTTTTTTGGGGGGGATGACTAAGCATGGCTTTAAGTTTACTAATTTAAAAAATTTTTATTTTATTGCAATAATACTGAACATGAGTGTTTTTTAAAGCACATACATTGCAGTGTAGTGACCAGGTGTACGATGCGGTACAGTGGCTCTCTAGACTGTTCCTCTCTTGCTTCACTGAGAAGAATGCCCATGGATTCAGTGACTCCCCAACTGCCCAACCCACACTTCATGGGGCTCTTGATACAGTTCTTGGATTCTATGAATTTGACTGTTTTGGGTACCTCATATAAGAGGTTTCTGCAGATCAGACTTCCCTTCTCTTAGGTATCTGTCCTGTGCACAGGCCACGCTTTCAGCCCATCACCTGATGGACATGTAGGTTACTCTGGACCATGCCGAACATGGGTGCACAGAGCTCTTCAAGGAACTGAGGTCAGTTCTTTTGGACAAGTAGCTGGAAGTGGAATCACTGCATCCCATGGTAGTTCTAATTTTGTTTTGGGGAACCTCAATATCGCTTTCCAGAGACTGTGGTGTTCTGCATTTCCACCACCGATGCGACAGTGCTCCAATTTCCCCACATACTCGTCTGCTTTTGAGAACAGCCACGCTGCCACCTCGAGGGGATGGCTCCTCGAGTTTTCACTTGCATTTCCCTGATGAGTGATGTGAGCCTTCTTCCGCACAGCTGCTGAATGTTCACCTGCCTTCTTTATGAAAAGTCAGCTCGAGTCCTTAGCCTATTTTTAAATAAGAGTTTTTTTTGGTGGGGTGGGGGGTACTGAGATGTTCAGAGTCCGAAGTCACTCTTCACCACTAGGCTGTACTAGTTCTCTCATCAGACCCCCCTGCCCTCCAGTACTGAAGATGTAAACTAGCTGACGCCGCTGGCTCCCCCAAGAACATGCTGGGTGGGGGACAGGCCTTCTCTGAGCACGGGGCAGGGTGCACACCATGAGTGCTGTCCAGTGGATGGGACAAGACCTGCCGGTACTTCAAGGAGGCACTGCTTCCTGCTCCATCCTGCCATCCAGCCAGAATGCACGTCTGGTTGCCTTTTTTTTTTTTTTTTTTGTGGGACCCTCGCCAGTGGCCGGGGAACGAACCGGCGCTGCAGAGGCTGCGGGCAGCCTAGTGCTCAACCGCTGTACCACCAGGGGAGGCCCACGCGTCTGGTTGCTTTTAACCGCCCTCCCCAGGGCGAGATGGAGAAGCCAATGGCTCCAGGCCAAAGCGCTTGTTCCCACATGTTAAGTAGCTCCCTGTTTAAGTCATTAGGGAGAACACACTAAATCCACTTCAAATTCGGTGTACCTGTTCCCTGCAGATGGTAGCTTGCACATTGGCATCTAGGTGAGTGTCTCTGCGTGGCTGTGCACACACATCCATGCATACACACCACCTAAGTCATTTTGTAAGTGACCACCTTCTAGAGAAGTCTGAATCAAGGGGCCGGTGAATGACCCCACCCTGTGACTTAATCCATCTTTTGCAAACGGGGCCCTGCCCCGCCCCGCCCCGCGGTAGCCAATCTTCTGCCATCCCCTTCTCCCTATCGAGGAAGGCACAGCACATTGGCAGTGGGTTTGTGACATGCAGGGGACAGACGGTGGGGCACAGTGTCTCTTCCAAATGCGGCCCTTCAAAATGCAGCCCCTCAACCAGGCGGCTCAACCCGCTGGCTTGTCGTGAACGGAGCTCTCCGAGGATGGGCTCCGCTGGACAAGCCGTCCTGTCACCCGAGATGTGTCAGAGCTCTGCACTCTCACTCACCTGGGGGCCGCCACAAGTCCCTTCCACCGACCCCGTGCTCCCACCCCGCCTTCCCTCCAGCTGGACCCCCACATCCCACGGCAGGGGCCACGCTGGCCACCAGTCACCCAGGAAGCGACACTGTAGGTGATGTGGAGCCCACAGTGCGTGGGGTAGCTCCTGGCCCACCACATACGTGTGCGCGCATGTGTTTCCCCCCAGTGTTAAGGGATGTTAGTTTTTCAGGGCACCATCTTTTGAGCAGTAATTTGGTGAGCAGTAATTTTATAGTTTCCTTACTATGATTTTTCTAGAATAATTTCTTTAGGTTTTCAATGAGGTCAAAAGCAGAACATGTCGAGGCAATTTTCTTTATATGAACTTTCTTGAGGGCGAGTCATATCTGAAATACTGAGTGATATTTAGGAGCCAATTTTCTTAAAGCCTACATCTTGGCAACATTCCCTGTAATGCTGAGCAATTGCTTACACGTGTGAAGTGATGCTGCAGCTGTACCTGGTGATCTAAGTAACACACGAGGCACCTGCCAGAAACATCCAGATAATCCGAAGAAGGAATCAATGAACAAATAGTGGATAATGGACAAAATGATCTCTGGTTGGTCAGTTGAGATGAGCCACTTGGTCACATGCTTCAAAAATGACCCTGGTAACCCAAGCCTGTGTGAGCGGGCCGCGGGCTCTCCAAAGCACAGTTCCAGCGTGAGGTGGAGTTGGCAGAGGGTCTGAATAAGACTCGCACCTGTAAACTCTGCCCCGGGAGATTCCAGGGAGGAGAGAAGGCTGACTCAGCATGTGGAGGCAGTCAATGCTTCTCCAACCCAGTAACACATATTCAAGAGCTCTGGCGCTGTGACAAACAAAAGCGGGGCTCAGGGAGCGACACCCAGGCTCCCATAGCCTGGGCCTGGTACCCTGCGCACAGTGGGTGCAACCAGGACATGGTGGGGCTCAGAGGAGGGGGCAGGACAATTTATATTTGTTGAATTAATGACTTAAGAGAAATTGTTTTTTTTTTTTTTGGGCCAGTAATTAAGATTGCTATTTTTCCAATGGTCTGGGACCCAAGTCCCAATTCTGCTACTGAGAACTTTATCAATGTGGGTCGAGGCACTTACCTGTCCTGGGCCTCAGTTTCCTCATCTAGTGAATGGGACTAGAACTACTGGCCTGGTAAACCCCATCAGTGATGCACCGGATCGAGCAGGTGAAAACATTTGCTGAGTGTTGTTCTGACCCCTCCCCCACAACCCACTGGCTCCTAGGCTGCTCCCGCCCCCACACCCCCTCCCCACCACACCCTGGAGTCCTTACAAGTGGGAGCTGCAGACCATCCATCTGCTCTGGCAACTAACAAAGCCACACACTGGGGGTCAGGATAACCGCGGTGCCTTGGCCTTCCTCTAAATGGTCATCTGATTCCGGGGACGCAGTGACAGTTGTTTAGACAATCGGGCCTACACAGGTGGGGTAGCCATTTTTAGTATCAGGTTGGCGCAATAAGACACTGGCACGGGAGGTGCCGTCACCTGCCCAGTGGCCTATGACGCTCCAGCTGCTGGGCTGAGGCTGACGCACCCGGGGGAAGGAGTCGGCATTTCAAGCAGGTTCAGGGCCAGACTAGGGGGTGAAGAGCGAAGAGGAGGTGAAGGGGGGACATGGGGATCAGAGTTCAGATGCTCTGGGCCCAGTTGAAAGTGGGTTTGGGAGCAACAAGGCCCAGGGTTGGGGAGGCAGGGCCTCCACTGCTGACACTGGAGCCCTGACGGGCTGGAGAAGCTTCCAGCAGGAGAGCAGCTGAGAGGTTCCCTGACTGCTGCACTTGGGGGTTGCCAGACACCCTTGTTTTCTCAGGAGTGATGCTTTCCCTTGAGCCCCCCTGCATCACCCTCGACACCCCTTTTCCATTCTAAACCCCTTTCTTCCTCACTGCCTGCTTCTCTGGGCCTGCTGCTCACTGCTGTCCTGATCCTCCCTGCCTACCTTTGAGGCCCTGCCCCCCACTTATCCCATGTGAATTTGCGACCTCACCTACTCAGGTCACGCCTGCGAGGCCTCTGACCTCCCTCCCTGCTTTTTCCTCGAACTCTTTCCCTGCGGCATCCCCACAGGACCCGGCTGGTTTTTATGGGACTGATACTGTTTTGTGTCGTGATGATTTCTAGTTCTTACCTTGCTCATTACCCTGCACCCCTCCCGAGGACGAGGACAGAATGTCTACCTTATTTATGTAACCCCTGCATTTCCAAGCGTGCTGTCTCACACCGGTGGGGCCCATAAATATGCACTCTGTGGAACTTTGTGATCACTCTGTCCTAAGAAGCTGTAATTCACCCTCACCCGTTTTTCCCTCACTCCACAATGAAGTCACAATTATGTGATCACATGACCCAGTAGTTTCTCCCTCTATAAAACAGTTTGCTGGTTTCTGCTTGCTCCTACTTGGATTCAAATCCACTTTCCAGTCTCTCGGGCCCTAAACAGTTTTTTTCTGGGCAACAGTCACTTACTCGCACCAGAAAACAATACGACCTCATTCTGTGGGCGCCTGTCCCCACGGCGGGGGGCAGCCTGAGGCCCTTACCAACTCCTCTCTGCTCTCTGGCCTTGACCTGAGCTTCCCCACTTGGGGTAATGGCCCCAGTGCATTTCATTGTCCTCATGGGGGGCAGGCGAGCCCCTACATCTCTCTCTGATGAACTCTGGTGCTCGTGGCTCTTACTGCCTGTGGGTGTCCCTCATATGCACCTGCCTACAGGCCCCAAGCCCCAGGTCGTTGCCACCAAGGTCCTGGCAGGCTGCCAGGCATCTCAGCTCTGCCTCTCAGTCCCCGCCACTGTCTGGGGGGAAGAGGACACAGCTCTGTCACCTTTTCCTCAGACACACTATTCCCTTCCCTCCTGGGCCTAAGGGTTGAGATCCAGTGTCAATTCAAAGCTCGTCCTTCCAGAATGAGACTCCACTCAAGCGCGTGGTCAGTGTTTTAAACTGCTTCTACTTCTGTTCAGTGGTGGCCAAGGGCTGTGTGAGGCTGTTGGGTCCTTCTCTGAACGCTACAAACCACCCACACCCTGCCCCAGGCTGGGCGGCACCTTTCTCCCGGTGAAGGACCTGCAGAACCCACAAAATTCCGGGGCTGGGGGGCAGAAGGCACTGGGGAGGATGTGCTATTGACCCAGTTGGGGCTGGTATGAAAGCGCGGCCCTGCCTAGACAGGGAGCCTGGTCTCCCTGGCCCCAGGCCCCCTGGCCTCCGGCATGATGCTAAGACCACAGGCACCGTGACAGTCTTCTCTGCAACGCACTCAAGATCAGGCTGAGCCATTAACTGGGGAAGGAGCACATCGAATGAGACAGACGCTCGCTGCATCATGGAAACCTAAAACAGAACACCGAGCTTCACCGTAAAGACGGGAGGGGTGCCAGGCGGAAGAGCTACAGCGAGGATATTTTAATCAGTCTATCTGTACAGTCTGTAATGATTTCAAAGTATGGGAATTTATTATCTAATCAAAAGGATTTGTGATGGCTAATTAGTGACATTGTATCCAATCAGGAATTAAAAATTTGGGTCTAATTGTGATTGCTGAACTTCGCATCCAGTTATGGGCTGGGAGACTGGGTCTATGAGCCATGGAGATCAAAGGGGTGCAGGAGGCCATGGGACTGCTCCCGAGGGGCAAGATCCAGGGGTTCACCAGGCAGCCCCAGCACAAACCGAGCTCTGAAGTCTGGCGGGAAAGCGCAGGAGAGGGGGCGCTGGCGCCAGGGTTAACAGTCTTGCAAATATAATAAATAATTCCCCTTCTCCCGGGAAGCACACAGAGTAAAATGAGTTCTGTATACTTTGGAATAAACAGTAAAGCTCTCTGGGTAAAGAGCCAACTGGCAGTTTGAAAGATTGGGTTAATCAGACACGGGAAACTTCTGATTAATTGGACAATTACTTCAAAATCTGAGAGAGCCAAGGCGATGTTAGAGAAATATCCTGACCAACTGGGAATAAATTCAATAGCCTGAGGCGGAGAGTTTTAAGCTTACACGGATTGAAACGGCACTGCTGCGTAATTTTTATGATCCCAAGCCCCCCAGTGTACAGGGTCTATAATGATTTTTTTCAAGACCAAAATGATTCAAAATTATTTTGGCTAGAACAATGATGGCCAATGAGTCTGACATTCCCTTGACATCGCTTTAGGCCTCTCAGACATGGCGGAACCTGAACTGCAGGGGCCAGGAAGGGGGACTGTCAGGTCGGAAGGGAAGTGGCCCAGATCCACAGGAACTGTCTCTGTGGGAGGCAGCAGCACCCCCGCCTGCTCCTCCTGGAAGTCTGCAGTGCACAGCCTCACCTGGTGGGGGCGTGCTTTTGCTCCTCCTCCTCATCTGTGTCGCTGCTGATGGTGATGACGCTGACTGTGGGGCTGGGGGTGTCGGGAATGACAATGGTCTGCCGCTGCCGCTCCCTGGTGGTGCTGGAGGCACCGTCACCCCAGCCGCATGTGACCGAGGAGCTGCAGGCCGGGCTGCTGTGCACCAGGGCGCAGCGGGGAGGCGTGTTCTCCTTGACACGCTTGGACCGCTGAGGGGAGCTGATGGCCTGAGAGGAAGACACCTCACAGGTGGAGACGTTTCTGTAACGACAGAGCCACACACACACTCAGTGGAAGGTCGGGCCCAGTAGCTTCTTCCAAGGGCCTGTCTGGAAACACCAGCTTGGTTGAGTCTCCATTAGAAAGGGGGGTCAGGGCACTCAGACTCTATCCGTAGCTACAAAATGTGGTTGCCGCTAGAGCTCTTTCTTTCTACACAGATGGGGCAGCAGCCTGCCTTCTCTGGGCTTGGGCTCCTGTACCTGCTCCTGGCAGGATAGAGGGGGCAGTTGTGCCTCTCGGGAGAAGGTAGAGGGACTGGGCTGGACATGGGGGTGCAGTAGTACAACCCAGAATTCAGGGGTGTCTGTCCCAACACAGCACCATCTTCAGGATCAAGGTCCTACTTCCTGAGTCCATCTGTCATCTCCCAGACACCCTTATGTTGTCTTGGAGGGAGCTAGAAGAAATGGTTATTTGTCATCTGAAGCTTTGATTTTCTTGCTAACGGCTGGTTTTACCATCTATTAAACTAGCACACTCACTTCCTACAAGTACCTGGAGCTAAAGTATCTAACACTGCTGACCTTCAAGTTTACCTTTCGCTCCTTCCTCTGGCAGAGGGACATGACTATGAAAGTTTTGAGTGGATAATTAAAAAAATACCCCCCTTTCTCCATCAACCCTTGTTGACCTTGGCTGTATCTATACAGTGAGACAAATGCGAACGGATGACACTGAAGACCTTGTATGTCCTTAGGGATTCTAGCACCTTCTGTTAAAGAGATGCAGGAAGATGAAAATCATTCCATAAAGATGGATTTCACTCAATTTCTATCTAGCTGGTGTTAGATATACTGCTTGTTCCTTTTTGAGGGCTGGCAGTAAGTTTTAATAAGATTATTCCACTGTTTGCACTTAACATAAACCTATGTACTTGCTCTTGTTAATATGCTATAATTTCGAGATTACATTTTTCACTACTCCAGCAGTTAAAAGAGCTCCACTTGGCACTGCTAAGCCCTAGCGCCAGCGAGGGCCACTCCCTGCCCCTGGCCAGGGACGGGGCACATGCAGACACTCCCTAATGCTGAGAAGATTTTGAAAGCCTCATCTCCTGGGGTTCTCCCTGCAAGGAGACACCCCGTCTTCCCGACCTACCTGGCAGAGGACTGGTGCTGCTTACTCTTCCGGGAGGAGGTGGTGCTGGTCGGCTGCTGCCGCATCACGTGGGCCACACCCACGTTTAAGGGTTGGGCTGCTGGAAGGGTCACATGACCAGTCAGGAGCGCTGGCTGCTGCATGATGGGATTGTAATGGCTGCCGTGGGCATGCGTGTTCCTGAAAAGGGAGAGGGGAGAGCCAGAACTTTTATTGGTTTTAGGAACACAGGACTCCTTGATAGCATAAAGGTTCCCCCCACCACTTAAAAGACAAATTAAAACCAGCCATTGGTTTGCATTGCCCTGTGGGTGCTGAAGAGAGGGGCCCACCTCTGACAAGTCATCAATAAATTTCCAGATGTTCTGAAGGAGTGGCAGGAACACAATTTATTGGTGGGGGAGAAAGAGGACATTTCACATAGGAAGAATGGCAAATACGGGGAGAGGTCGCTTACTCTGGGGACAGGAGATAAATATGCCAAACAGATAGATATCCCAAAGTGTTTAAAGTTCCTAAACAGGTGACTATTGGGTATTTTATTTCAGAACTTACAAAGTGTCTTCAAAGGTTTATTCCACTCTATGAGGCAGCTGGATATCTTAGCCATACCATTTCATAAGTGAAGAAATTGTAGTTTATGTGCAGAACAAGCCTTGAAGACTGGGAGCCATATGTTTCTGGCTTTAGGAAGTGTTAACATTTTTTTGAATTCTCTCGGTGGCTAGCGCCACGCTCAGGCATGTAGCAGCTGATCAATTAATTACACGCTTGCTGAATGAATAATTAGATTAACTGAAGGTTGACTAGACATGCGTAGAATTTGGTATTAAATCAAAATTAATAGCAGTCAGACACATGTTTATAGAAATACTGGCAGTTATCCTGAAGCTGGGTGATGTTTCAAAAGCTCTTAGGTGGGGATTGTATGGAGCTCAAAAGCTTGTTTTCCAAAAAAATAGTAAACGTGGTGATTAATTCAGAGACTGTCCTACAAAGCCCACTTAAAAACAATGAAGAGCAAAAAGAGAATCATTTGAATTTTGAAAGCATAAAATTTATCTTCCAACTTGGGGAAAAGGTTGACTAGGACAAAAATAAGAAGTAGACACTTCTGTAGAGAATTTGATAGACTTTAAAAAAAAACTTTTTTAAAAAAGATTTATTTATGCATACAAGAGCTGGGGTACAGGCCAGATATGTGGGGGTGGGGGGGTGAGAGGATTCACCAAAGACAGAGTGGGGAACAGAACAGACAGACTGACTGACACACTGCTGAGGGGAGCAGCGGGCAAGACAGGAGAGGTCTGCTGCGCCATGTGGGTTGCTCCCTGGCAAGCCAGGGATTGAACTTGTGCAGCAGAGGCTGCGGATTGCTTCATAGTGCTGTGCTTAACCCCTTGCGCCACCAGGGAGGCCCCTTGATAGACTCTTTTGGACATTTATGTGGACTTCAGAAACTGACATTACGGCTTTTTAATTTTGTTGTTGCTATTTCTACAGACATGGCATTCTTTTTCCATGTCAAGCATCGTACTTCTCTTATTTATTAGCCATGATGAGGGAGGGATAGTCTTTGGAGAAGAGACTGGAAAGAAAATGTGTTGAAAATTCATTGGATGCTGTGGTAACAGGGTAGAAGGTGAGGAGGGAGGGAGGAGCAAGTAAATATGCATGAATGACTGTGTGTTATTGCTGGAAGTGAGTGAGGTAAAAATGCTGAAAGAAGGAAAAAAGGAATTCAACATAGGTGTGATGAAAATGAGGTGAGGAAAAAAAAATGGATCTAATAGCTTTTCCTTTGTGGCTGTAACTCAGGAGTGAGAGGGAAGGCCGTCTGGCTGAGCAGGAGCCCATGGCAATGAGGAAAGGAAGATAACGGATTTATTTATTGCCTGTCCATGTACCAGGTGCTTGTTCGGGCCATGTAAATACAGGCCAAGTGCTTTGTGTTTTATCTTAATTTAAACCTTCCCACAATCCAGAACTGTTATTATTCCCACTTTACTGAAGAAAAAACTAAGGCTCATAAAAGGTAAGTAATTTGCCTCAGATAATGCACACCCAGTTTTACTTGGTTTGAGAGCACCTCCCCTGAATAGGGGTTCACATGCGGTGTTGTCAGGGGGAGGTCAGTAGGGCTGAAGGAGAGATCCTATGCATTCAGCAGCAGGAAGAAGGAAGAAACAGGAAGAGAGGAAGCTGAGGCTTGACTGGGGACATATGTCTCCACCCCTCTCCCTTTTATGAGAGCTCTTAATTCTCAATAGTCTTTTCAAGTCAGAAAAGGAACTTTGGGGGAGGATCCATGGTCAGTATGGAGATGGTCAGAGGGCGAGGGGTGTGACCTGCCCCGATGTTTAGACTGAAGGAGAGACATCCCGGAAGGCCTTGGGAAGTAGGGGACTCCCTGCAGTTGCTATTTGGCTCTGCACTGATAGAGGGAGACATGGTAGTGGTGTAGGGGACTTTGATCTAGGAGATACGACTAAGCTGAAGAGACACACTCCCCGGGCACGCCAGGTCAGCTCCCCAGATCAGCCCTGCTCTGTCAAGCCGTCCTCTGGGAGGTCAGATACGGCTTCCGTGTCTGGGCATCCGTGCCCATGTCTCCAAAGCCTTTGGAGCACTTTCTGGAGTTAGGGGCCTTGGAGGCACTCTTCTCATTCTTTCACTGGTTTTCTAGGAGTGGAATTTAATTCTAAGAACCAACCAAAAATCATGGTATCCACGTCCAGTGAATTACACTGGTGATCAAATCACGAAATTGAATTTTGGGTTGAAAGTGACAACTGACCGTCAATTAACGAGGCTGATTTTCTTGTGTCCTTGTCGATTTATTTAAGCACAACCTCTCATTATATCATAGTCATAGTCCACCTTATATTCTTTTTTTTTTTTTTTAAAGATTTATTTATTCATTCATACAAGCACAGGGTACAGTCAGAAATGTGGGAGGATGAGAGAATTCACCAGAGCCAGAGCAGGAGGGAGCAGAACAGGCAGACTGACGAAATACACTGCTGAGGGGAGCAATGGTCGCGACAGGAGAGGTCTGAGCGTGATGTGGGACCCTCGCCGGTGGGCTGGGGATCGAACCGGCGCTGCAGAGGCTACAGGCAGCTTCGCAGCCCAGCACTCAGCCGCTGTGCCACCGGGGAGGCCCTCCACCTTATATTCTTAATTGAAAGTGTCCTCTGCCAACCAGGGGAATCGGTAGAGTTCAGCCCAGCAGCCATCTGGGTCAGCAGTGGACATGGCTCTCATTCAAACACACCCGCTTGCCCACTCACCTCCAGTCGGCCAGCTGCTGGGTGCCCGCCATGGTCTCAGGAATCACAGTTGCGTGCTGCACCGATGTGTGGGTGGCCACTCCCGTCAGCTGCTGCCACGCTGGGGGGAGCAGGATCTGTTGGGTCCCACTTGGCCAGGCCTGCTGTAGCACAGAGGACATTTGCAGTCACCAAGCTTGCTAATCACATTACCAGTTTGTATGAAACGTGCTTATTCTGTGTCTGGAACTTCTCCTGTGCTAGGTCCTATGTGGGTGTGAAGTGGAAACCTGGCCTTTGGCCTCAAAAACTAAATTGAGGGGAGAGAAAATGAACATGTCAGAACTCAACAGAACTGTATTGAAGAAATTAATTGGTGTTGAAGAGATTTATTTATAAATTTTCTTTAATGAGCAAAGCTTAAAGTTTCTGAAAGTTCATTAATGATTCATTGTGTCACACAACTACATGCAAGAGAGTGAGCTGGGTCAAACAAGTGCAACTCTTTGCCTTCAAGAAGTTTTCCATCTAGTATCTTTTATTTAATATTTTATTTATCAATTAGAATCTGGATGTCCAACTTACATTATCTTCTTAATTTAAGTTAACATAATTGCGATCATCAAATATCTGGCACTTGCCTACATTTGAGAGCAAACAAATGTAAAGTTAAATTTTTCTTTTATTTTTTTCATTTTTAAAAGGACAAATTTATGAGGAGAAAGAGAATGGAAAGGAGCAGCACCTGCACAAACACAGGTGGGCAAAGCTGGCGCCGTAAAGTTAAATTTTAATTGGGATTTGGAACTTAATTGAGGATTACTTTGGCCCTTCAAAACAAAAATGAGAGAGTACAGCCCACAGCTTAATTCTTCATAAATATTAAGATTTTTCTTATGAATCTATAATGAGTTTTTATGATTCCTCCTTGAATAGACATTTTGTGTGTGTGTGTGTGTGTGTGTATGTTGTTGTATTGTAAGCTCTCTGTATCCTCAATCTTTTTGATATCACTTGGCAGGGGGGTCTGGGAATGCCATTAACATTAATTCACACAGAAAAAATTTTGTGAGCATTGCCAAACTCAAAAAATAACCTATCAAATCATATCAAATAGAAACTGTATTTTTGGATAGTGGGGGGGGAATCTATATTCTGCTTGCCTTTGATTATTAAATGATCCAGGTTGAACACTGCTGTCTAAAGTTAGACACTTAGTGGGCCTCCCCTGGTGGCGTAGCGATTGAGCACTGGGTTGCGAGGCTGCCCGCAGCCTCTGCAGCGCCAGTTTGATCCCCAGCCACCGGCGAGGGGCCCACAAAAAAAAAAAAAAAAAAAAAAAAGAGGTTCTTAAAGTTAGACACTTAGGTAAAATACCTCTTGGGCAGGTTAAGGATTTAAAGCTTTGGGATCTTAGTTATTGCTCATATTCCATCAAGCTGGACATGACTCACACTGGGTAATCTGTATAATATAGTGCTCCACCAACTGCATGTGTGTTTAGGTTCAAATGTCTAAACAAGCACTTCTGGAAACAGATTACACATTTGAGTCAAGACTTAATAGTGATGTGTATAAAAAGGACATAACCACATTTTAGATCTGAGTGGACAGTTCACTTGGTCCACCTTTCTCATGTAGTAGATGAGGCCCAATGAGCTCTCATACTTTTCTGATAGTGCCTGTTTGCTTATTGATCTGTTTGATATAGGCAGAAAGTTTGGGGACCACAGATTATGCAACAAGTGCTTAATATACATTTGTTGGAAAATGAAGGAAGCAATTCTACCAAAGCTATTAACTGCAGTTAACTATATTTCAGGTTTGCTGAATTCTAACACAGTAAGTAGAACTGACTGGTAAGTTCAACTCCTTTGAGATGACATTTCATCAGACATTTCTATAATTTAGATGGATCACTACCTTATAATAAATAAGAGTATGGCTAATATTTTGATTCATATTGTATGCCCAGCACAGAGTTAAGACCATATGTAGGTTTTCTGACTTCATCTTAAACACCAATCCTGTGAGGTACAGACTATTATTTCCTCCCATTTTTCAGGTGAATAAATGAAAACAGACAGGCTAAATAGCTTGCCCAGAAATACAGTAAGTTAAACATATGCACTTATTGCTCTCTATCTAAACCCAACTTAAATGATAATGAAGGAATAAAAGAATATCTAGACCCAAAAAGACAAAGACAGTAGGGAGAGACAAGAACAGTGAACAAAATTTTAGAAGCTGGAAAACACAAGAGCGATTCTAAAGTGAGTTAGCAGGCTGGGGAATCTCTGGTCAAGTCTGCATGTTAACACACGAGTTTCCTTCACTTGTCAGTTCCCAGACTCCTGGCAGGTAGGTGCATGCTCTGCCCTTACTCTCAAGTCCCTCACCCTCCAAAAACAGGAGGCTGGAAGATTCTTTCTGGGGAAACCAACTAGTCCAAGAGAAGAAACTGAAGATACATTTGAAGATCAGGGTTTCTGCCAATGAGAATGTTCAGCTCACTGACAGAGAAGCTTATATTTAACAGTCCCGCCTTCCTGCCCCCAAAGTCTCCCAATTCATGTTTTAGTGCTTCAGTCTCAAACATAAATGAACAGTCAAGGATTAACAGGGTATTAAAGGCCATTTCTAACAAGAAAGAGAATAAAAAAATTAAAAGAAACAAAAATGGTTTAGGAATTAGAAGAAAATTTCCAAAAATCTGTAATTAATATCATCATAGAGTTAAAATATATATGTATATAAGTGTGTGTATATAGTATATATGTATAGCTAGATAGATATGGACATAGATATCCATATTCAGAAGATAAGAACTCTTAGAAATGAGGATTATGACAATGGACATGAATACTTCCAGAGAAGACTTAAAAAAGAAATAAGGAGGGCCTCCCTGGTGGCACAAGGGGTTAAGATGCAACCTATGAGGCTATCCGCAGCCTCTACAGCACAAGTTCGATCCCCACATGGCGCAGCAGACCTCTCCTGTCTCCCCGCTGGTCCCTTCAGCAGTGTATTTCAGTCAGTCTGTCTGTTCTGTTCCCCACTCTGTCTCTGGTGAATACTCTTACCCCCCTCCCCCACATGTCTGGCCTGTACCCTAGTGCTTGTTGCATAAATAAATCTTTAAAAAAAAAGAAATGAGGAAAATCTCTCAAAAAAGTAGCATACATAGAATATGTGTGTATATAGAGAAGAGGGGGAGAAATGATAGGAAATCAGAGTATCATTTCAGATCAATCCTATTAATAAGAATTTCACAAAGAAGGAACAGAGAAAATGGAGGGAACAAAATTAACAAGGAAAAATAAAAGAAAAAGTAACAGATTAAAAGGAGGTAAATAAGGTGTCCAAGACAATGTGTGAAAAAGACCCACAAGAAAGCATGTGGACATTTCAGACCATGTGGACATTTCAGACCATGTGGGCCAAAAGGATCCTAAAAGTTTTCAGAAAGACGAAAAAGCAAGCAACCAACCAGATGCCAAATTTTTCAGAATGCTCAAACCTGTCAACACATCACACACAAACCTTTTATAGCTCTAGAGGAGTTCAGGGTGGCATAATAATAGATGCAGAAGGAAACCAACCCAACGAAAATCTGAGGCAACCACTAACTCCAGGAAAAAAGTTGCATAGGATAGGAAATAGAATCAATGGATACAATGAGTCTAAGCTGAGAATAATTGATGATAATTGATAATAATTATATGAATACTGCAAAGAGATCGAATGAAAGAATTGTATGAGAGTAAGAGGAGAAAGCAGAGTGAAAATGTATAATCCCACACATGCTCAAGTATGCTTGTATGTACAGGGATGGGGTGGGCTAGAGAACTAAAGCTTCACCTTCCATCAGTCCCTACTCTGATCAGATTTGGTGGTAACTGCATAAAGGTGGCATGAAAAAAGTCTTCCTTATTAAGGAAGTATAGAAACATATTCATTAATAGTATAGAAACTGGTGGCAAGACAATGGACGGAAAGACTGGTTGTTGGAAATGTTACTAGGGAGGTTTTGAGGGAGAAGCATTGAGATTTAGTATTTTGGACAAATTAAAGAGTTCAGGTCAACAATTTGTCCTTAGGGAGACATTTCAAGGGGCTCGTGTGCTATGATATAGAAAACAAAACCTTCTTTCTGGAAGGGTGGACTCTACAAGAAATCTCCAGATCTTGAGGGACTCAATTTCTATTCCTGCCTTGTTATCAGAGAGGATTTGGATCCTGTCATTTGAAAAGTGAGCTAAAGTCAATGTTTCAGTCAAGAATGGTAATGCCCATCTCTTGATCTTTACCTACTCATACCTCTTCATTCACAATTTGATGATGGTCAAGAGGCCAACCCTGGCTTGGAGTTGGGAGAATGGATGTGACAGTTTCCTTCAGGCTGTACCAAATGATGGGGTGTAATCACACCCTGCCTTTCATGCACATGTCTTTGGGGTGCCCCAGAGACTGTTTCCCTTTGAGGGGACCTGTGGTGCAGATGGGAGGATTGGGAAAAGGACAACACAAATAAAACTAGCATGGGAAGTGGATTCAAAGACATCATTTCTAAATTCTCACATTTAAAACCCCTGAAAAGATTTAAACATTTACATGTGAAAATAAGAACCACGTCAACTTTTGAGATATATTTAAAGAAAATAATAGTATTTGGAGTGTTGCTGCCTGAAACCCACAGAAAAATGAAGGCATCAGTTTAGCTGTTTGAATATAGCTTTTTTACAGCTACCGTACTCATTTTATAAGTTCGTTTATTTTTGTCCTTTGCAAGGGCCACTTACAAATATCCATGAGAATGAAACTAGATGGTGATCAGAATGTAATATTTACAGATGTGGGAAGATAAAGGCTGCACACCTGACAGTTATGCAATGTGATAAACCCAAAAAAAGCTACCTAAAAAAAAAAAAATCGAGGCGAGAGCTCTACCTTAACAGTCTAACATACTGACAAGGATTAAGTGACAAGCAGAGAGAGAGAGAGAATAAAAAAAGCAACTACCAATAAAAAAAGAAAGACAATGTGATATTACATGGGGCAGGGTAGGAAGTTTTTTACTTAATGTGTCTTAGAAATCTTCTCACTTCAAGATCCTCTGGCTACCCAGTCCTTCTTAATGGCTACATGGTATTCTATTTTACGCATGCAGTTTAGTTCACATTTAGTACCTCCCACGGTGAACGTTTGATTTAGTTCTAGTAGTTCCCTGTTGTAAACACCACAACGATTAAATACCTTCAACATATATTTTTTGTTCAATTACAGCTTTAGGTTAAATCCATTTGCAGATTTACAGCACTCTAGGGACTCTTTTTCAAGTAAGCAAAAAGTAAAACTCTTCCCTGCTATGTTTAAAGGACTGAAACAAATTCAGAAATGCTAAGCCTACTGGTTTCCACCAAACTGAGCAATGAAAAATGTCTATTTTAGCTAATAAGAGATGCTAATTATTGTTTCTTTCAAGAGATGGTTCCCAGCTACTAGGGTTAAGTGTGCAAACACAAAGAGGGCTCTGTAATTACCCTTTAAAGCACACATAGTTCTGTAGGTTTTGGCTCACAGAGGAGCACCTGGGGGATCGGCCTAGAATTCTGCTCCTCAGATAAAGGAGGAACAAGTGTTTTTGCCCATGGAGTGAGCTGTAGTTTGTTCTCTTGATCTATCTTGGCCTTTTGTGAACTCCCCACTACCAAACTGTGCAAATAAAAGAAAGCAGGAGACCGGTGAGAGGAGGGAGCAGAAAACCTGCTTTAAATACAGAAGGACTTCTGTTTACACACTGTGCGTGCTGCCCGGAGCCGGTGTGGGCGGTCGCCCGCAGCGTTGATTTGGATATAAGAACAAAGAGACCAAGAATGGTTAATATCAATCTTAAGCTGCTCTAGAAAAGAGAAGAGGTAATAATGTCCGACCTATTCAAGGTGTAACCTTGATATTCAAATCAAGTATTGATTTGATAAGAAAGTACATGCCATTTTTCACTTATGAACGGTGATGCACAAATCCCAACTACATTATGTATGAATGATCCAGCATCAAAACTCATAGTCACAGCAGACATGCACAATCAACTGAAACTTATCTCGGAAAGAAGCAGTAAAGCCTGGTGGCTAAAACATGCTCATGTCCGACTGGGGTCTGTGTCCTGGATCTGTCACGTGATTGCTGTGTGACTTTGTGCCAGGGATGGCAGTTCATTCTCCCTGCTTGTCAAGTGGAGACAAATCTCTCACTGTGTTGTCGTGGGGATTAAATCAGTCGACAGCAGTAAAGTGCTTGGCATAATGATGATGTATTTTAACTAAGGTTCAAGCATCCGTAAGGACAGAATCTATTATCATTGCATCACTGTGGCCTTAACACTTTACACACTGCCAAGTGCTTTCACCTCTGTGATCTCTTCCTACTGTCAGAGAGTGAACAGATAAGGAAGGTTCCAGCTCAAGTCTTCTGTGATTCTGGTTTTAAAACTATAAAATAAGGAGGTAACCTCCAAGTTTTCTTTTTAGCTCTTAAAATAAAATCTATTTACAAGGGAAGTTTCAGGCCAAGGGAAGTTTCAGGCCAAGGGAAGTTTCAGGCCAAGATGTGTTAACCGACTTGCCTTAGGTCACAGCCGCTATTAGTAGATTTAGGATTAAAACCTGGGTCTCCCATATTCATTTGCATGACAAAGATATAATAATACTAATAATTTCCCTAGACTCCCCCATCTACACTTCTCGGGAGTGTAAGGAAGACACACAGGATGGTGAATCACCTACTGTCTTTTTGATTGTTAACCGAGATATTCTAATGACTTGAAGCACCTAAGTTGTCACCAGGTGGGAACAAGCAGAGACAGATCTCTTGTGAGCGTTATTACCGAGACAATGGCAATACTGGTAACAACAGAGAAAGAATTACCTGGGCAAGCAGTCCTGGTTGGATCTGAAGAGGCTGAGCTCCGGGGGCTTGAGTGACGATGGGAACTGCATTTTCCATGCGCACGGAGTAGCCCGCGTGCTTAGAGGGAGAGGCCTGCAGTCCTGTTCCAGAGAGTGGGCAAGGGAAGGAGGGGTGAATGACAGGAACAGTGGGAACAGGAGACTCTTCCTAGCCAGCTGTGTCCAGCTCTCCACTCCGCATCCTGTCCTCACAGGCCCTGTCTGGACTCGGCAAGTCTCCCCAGTCGTTTCTAACTCGAGATTTAAAGTAAAACAAAAAAACCATGTGTTCAAAGGCTTGGAGGTCAGCAAAAGCCACAGGTGGAACGGCTATACGGCTATGCTGATAAATTAGCACAGAGAAGCTACTGCTTGAAGATCTATGGGGGGCGTCAAGGCCAGCACCTCAGGGAGACTGTGCCACGCCCATGCTTGTACCTCGCAGCTTGCAAAAACACATTCTCCAGCTTTCTGTGGAAACTGTAGCCAAGGACACAGTCAACTCCAGCTTCTTAGGGCTTTTGGGAGATGAGGGTTGGGGTGCATGGCCAAAGGCTGCTGGGGTGGGGGATGTCCTGGGAGGTACTTCTCACACAGAACTAGGCCTTGTTGGCTGTCAGAGATGGGCAGTTTCTGGATATTTCATAGGAGGCAGTGCAAGAGCTGACATCGGCATGAAAATATGCTTACTGACAGACAGCCTGCCAGGGACAAAATGACTGGCAGGTGGTGAGAGCAGCAAGGTGTCTTGGGCTGAGCATAAGTCCTATTGTTCTAGGCTGGCCGTGAATGAACTAAGGCCCCTCAGTTCATTTGTGCCAATGCTCTCACCCAAAGAAACAAAGAGGACTTGACTTCAGGGGAGTCAGTGGGACAGAAAACTGCAGGGGTCAGCGCCCAGGGGTTGTCCAGTCAGAAGCAGGCGAGAGGCTGTGCCTGCTTGCCCTTACCTTGGAAGCCGGGTGGACACACGATGAGAGCTTGCTGGAAGGGGTCCGGCCGGGCGCAGATCTGGGCTGTCCCCGTCTGCAGGGGCATGCTCCGCTGGGCCACCGCAGCCATGGACGCCGCTGAGGGCTGGTAGAGTGCAGATTGGTAGTTTAGTATGGAGACTTCGGGGTTGGATAAGGAAATAGTGGCACTGGTGGAGGAGGGAGCCTAAAGGAATGACGGGGATTGAACAAAAATAAACAAAAATAAAAAATGAGGGTAGTGGCATGGGGGAGACACGAATCCAAATCAAGTAAATGAACTTAGAGAAGAACCAACAAACAAAAATCAAGAGCAAAAATGCCAGAACAGAGGCGGTGGAAATACAGCTGAAAAGTCTCAGGGAAAAGCACGAGCTATGGCCACGTGACCGTCGCTGCTCAACTCAGGCCCGTTCCTGGCATTTGCAAGGCTCAACCCAGTGGAAGTTGCGTGCCCGGTGCCTAAATATGGCAGAGCTGAAAATGAGGTTGGAAATGGCCTAAGACCTGCTCTTCCACTTCGGCAAGCACACCTTCCTGACAACCTGGAAGGCCAGGCTTCAGGTAAGATTCTTGGATTCTTTGGACTCTGCACTGGATGCACTAACGGGGGAGCACTGCCTGCCCCCACCTTATCCCACAACTTGAGGGCCTTTGATCCACATATGGACCTGCCAGCCATGTGCCCAAGCTCTGCACGCTCCCCTCCGTGTGGAGCTGGTGGTGGCCCATACTCAGGAGGACGACCTGGGAAGAGGCCCTTGCAGGCCTGGGCCCAGCTTCCTGGAGCTTGGCAGGAGGACAGAGGAGGCCTGGGAAGGGCCCCTGCTCAGGTCTGGGTCAGTGCTGCTTATAGATTCTCTGGGATGGCTGCAGGCTTGTCACTGCAAATCAACATATGCTGGAAGAAGGGAGAGGGACAGGCCGAGGCTGGGGTTTCTGGCTTGAGTTTGGTGTATTCTTAGCTGGAGTTCAGCTATCAAGGCTGGAAGGCAGAGAAAAGCGGGCCAAGACGACTTTCCTGGAGATGGGTGAAGCAAATGAAGTTATGTGCTCTCTCTTTCAGAAAGAGACATCAGCTGAGACTGAACTTCCATGGGAAGCAAGGCCATGGGCGGAAAAGAAATTCTAAACCAGGAATTCTCACAGTTGCACCCCATCTCTGCCTTAGCTTCGAGTTCACGGTGTTTATATGAGGTTTTGCCAATCAAGTTTGCAAGGACTACAGAATAAGGAGGACGAAGCGAGCACACACACGCGAAAGAGACTTTCAAGGAGGGTATGGAGGCCTGTCAAAATTGATGAAGATGTTTGAGTTTCAACGCAAAGCAAAGCCATTTGCAAGTAATCACTAAATCATAGGGCATGAGAGAGAACATTTGGATTGTAAGATTCAGTCACAGTGTCTGTTCCTACAGCATCCCATGGTCACCTCTGGTAGCCTGGCTGGGAACGAGGTGGGCAGCATCTGTTACGGGTGACGTGACTCACGTTCCCCTGTTCTGTCGGCACAGACAACAGTTCCCGTGCTCAGACTCTGCAGCCAAGGTGCACACTCTCCCCAGGTCTTAGCACCTCAGGGCTTTCCTCGGTGTGGCACCCACATCCTCTGGCCCCCCCCCCCCCCAGGTGGCTCGGCTATGTCACCTTCCAGTCAGTCCCTGATCCTGCCGCTTCTTCCTCTGAAAGGGCCCGGAAACCAGGGCTCTTTTTAGTGGTGACTTCCTCCATGGAGGTGCTCCATGCCCGGACAGCGGACAGCCCTGACTGGGACCTCTGGCCTGCACTTCTCCCGTACTCCTCGGGCACAGAGGATGGAACATCCTTCCCAAAGGTGGTGCGCGTTGCCAGCCCTGCTCCAAAATCTCACGTTACTGCCTGACAAACACTGTGCACCCGGGTCTGGCTCACCTCCTGCCCCATAGTGAGGCCGGCCCTCCCTTTCTAAGTCAGTCTCCCCCAGCCCGCCATGTCTTGGCACCAGCCACGCCAGGCTGCTCGCTGTCTTCTGGGCGCAGCCCAGCCATCTCGTCCACGGGGTTCTCTGCAGGCGCCCGCGCTCCCAGGCTTAGCCTGGGCCTCCTGTCCACAGCAAAATCCTCCTGACCCCTGTTTAAAAGCACAGCCCCTTGCTTTGCTCTCACACAGTTTAGGCTTCCGGTCCAGCTCTGACTCTGGCCCACAGTGGTCTCCCCCCTCCTCTTGATTCTGTCACACGCCCTGCTCCTCCTGCCTGTCTTCCCATGCTAGTCTGCACTCTGCACGATCTCACAGCACGGGAACTCTGAGCTCCTTCAGAGCCCGAGTCTTCAGTTCTCTGTAGACTTGAGGACAAATGGAATTGTGTCCTGACATGGGTCCCAGGCCCCAGGGTGGCAATTATGCAGATGGTTTCTCCCCAGTTTTTAATCCTGCCTAAGGAGCAGTTGAAAAAGCACCTGTGTGTGTGGGGGGAATTCTCTGCTCCTCTTAGACCTCCTGTGGTGCACAGGTAGCTAGCCCATCACCCGTCAGAGGAGCAGAGAGAATTGGCGAGAGCCACCACAGCTAACAAGTTTATAAGAAAAAGCATCATGTTTATTGGTAACACGGGCTGGCTAAAAAGTATATAAATAAATAAAAGGAAGCAGCGATCCCTGGAAGCAGTTATAGACATTCAGATGACTTGGCATTCAGAAGGAAGGGGTTCAAGCTTGGCGATAAACCCAAATGAAAATTCTTGGCAGAAGCCTAGGCCTGAATAATAGAATACCACGGGAATGCTAAGAGAAGCAGCCAATCGTAGCGTTAAATATGGAGCACCCAAGAGAGGACTCCCCATGCGATGAGTTACCAGTGGGGTAACCCAGAAGTGTTAGGAAGCGGAGGAAGTGACTGCCCATTAGGGAAAAGGGCGCTTGGCCGGTCAAGCAGGCACACACTGAACGCAGCAAGGAAGCGTTCACGTAGCTTAATAGCTTACTTCCACCCACGTGACTGTGGATGTATTTTATTGCTTCCAAATATCTCAACAGGCAAACAGCTCCAAGCAGCTCAGACGAGGCAAGCATTCTCCCAGGAGCACTTGTGAACAAAGGCGGTCTGGCTGAATTAAAGAGCAGACGCCACTAGGAGAGGCACTGAAGAGCTTCTGTGATTTCTGGTGCTGTGTGAGCACGCGCGGAGATTTTTAGGGTGTCGGGTTCAGAGCCCTGGTGAACTTAGAAAATAGCTTTGGCCAAGAGACTCTCCCTCCATGCCTCGGTTTCCTCCTCTAAGATAGAGGGGATGAAGAAGATGATGATGTGCAGGCTAGGAAGAGGATGATACCTGTGGCTCGGAAGCCAGAAGAGGTCTGCGCATGACACATCGGCCCCTAGTAATAACGCTGCTTAGTACCGACACCACCGGAGGGGGGAAGCAAGCCTCGTTGCTTAAGCCTGGGTGTGTCCTGAGTAGCCCCCTCCTAACCCCACCCCGACTGATGAAAAAGAATCCAGTACAAGAGAATGGAGGTCCTGTTCTGGGGGCCCTTGTTTTTTTTTTTTTTTTTTGGTAGGTCACTTCCCCGTCTCCATTCCCCACGGACTGTATTGTTTCCAGTCATGTCAGTAATACTCCCTGGGCATCACCCATATTTCAAGCAGTGTGGTAGGTGCTGGATTCTGCTAATTTTCTGCAAATGGCTGGACATCTGCGGTAAGAAAGCCTTAGCTCCCCGTCCTTTTTAGTTCTACCTGCTCAGACTCTGGTGCCAGACCAGTGAACTGGCTCCCTGCATGACTTGGAAAGAGGGCAGGTTTCATGTCATGTGGACCCACAAGGTGGGGGGGGGGGGGCTGAACTGTCCGATGTTTGGCGTCCCTTCCAGTTTTAGGGTTCTCTACCAGGCAGATGTCAGACAGAAAAGGACTGTGCTCCTTTGTGTCCTCAGGAGGATGGAGAAAACCACCACGGGAGCCATCTGAGAAACGACTCCTTCTAGTCATTTCTGGGCCCCTCAGAGGGGCAGAGTGCCCGGGTGTCCCCGCCACCTTGGGAGGAGTCGCTTCCCCGCACAGCTGACCGCACAACACAGGATGCTGGAGAGTCTGCTCTCCCGACGGGGCTGGGAGGAAAAGCAAATCCCCGCCGCGCGCCCTCGCCCCGCCTGCCCACCCCGGCCCTCGCTCACCTGGTTGTGGACAGTGTTCAGCTGGTTGTTGAAGGTCATGGTCAGGTTGGTGGACGTGCTGGGGGCCACATGTGTGATGAAGGGGGTTTTGCTCTGGTTCACCGTGTCGTACATGTTCACCCGGCGCTTGCAGATCTCCATGTTCTGGAAACATGATTTGACGCTGTTCAGGAAAAGGCAGAGACCGGTGAGAATGAGACCAGGAAGAGGTAGCGCAGGGCCACAGGGGAGGAGGTGGAGGACGGTGAATGCAGCGAACAAGACACAGGAGAAACTGCCCTTGGGGTCCAGACTTCCCCGGGTTCCCACGCCAAGTTTGCATGTGCCAGGGGTGGCGTTGTTTAATGCATGTCCCCCCTGGCCCTGCTCCTCCCATGCTGGGCGGGGAGCCATTCTTCCTGGCACCTGTCTCTGTCACAGTCCATTGCCAACCTGTCTCCATCGTCACCGCTCATCCTCAGCGTGCCGCGTAGTTCTGGTCCACGAGCAAACACCTGAGTTCTCTGACAGGAAACATTAAGCAGCAGCTGCCTACCTGCCTTCACCTTCTCAAAAGACATCTCGTGGGCACCCTTGCCAGCCACTCCGGAGCACCGGCGCCACCTAGGGGACAGCCAGGGAGCTAGCCAGCCTGGCAAGGTGTGGGATTGCGGCTTTCCCCACTGGACTTGAGCACTAATGAACAGTAATCACACTAATAATTAATAGCAGCGGCCAACTGTGATGGAGAGCTGTGGTGGTTGTTTGCCAGCCTCCTTTCACTCGGTCCCACAGCCACTATGAGGGGGAGACACAATGACTGCCCCAATTTTCTGAATAAAGGTGAAGCTTACAGCTACGGGATAGGGAATCTGCCAAGGCCAGGAGCTAATTACTCACAACCTTCACAGATCCTTTTTCTTTCCTAGTTCTTGTCCAGTTACACGAAATTAAAAATTCTCTCCCTCTTTTTCTCCTTCTGTTGCATTTGTCAATCAAAACAAAACCCCAAATATGAAGGGAAGGTGTAACTGATGCTGACTGATGCAACTGATGCAAGGAAAGGTGGAGCCACGGAGGCCCTGAGCGGAGAGCTCTGGAAGAGGGTGGCAGCGCATCCTCAGAACGTGCGGGCGGTGGCTCGTGCACCTCGCTGTCTAATCCCCAAGCTGACCTTTCCTCACCTGCCAGCATTCACGATAATCAGACCTCCTCCTTTAAACTTCAGTTTTAAATATTTTAATTTTAATGAATGTAACAAGTGAATATAAAAAACAATGGTTTTCCGCTACGGTAAGATATAAAAGCATATGATTTTGCATACTCTAGATGAGCTATATTTGGGGCCAAGCTTGTGGGGTGTCCTCAAACATCCTTCCATAAAAGATGTTCTAAATGGACTTAGACATGCACGGAGAATCCTCTTTCTGAGTTAATGGCTAATCACGCTGCTGCAGGACGCCATGCAGTGAACAAGGAAAGGCCAGAGACCGACAGGTACCCAGAGCGGAAAACTGACAATGCTGGTAACGCCCACCTGCTCCGAGCATCGATGAAGCACCAAGCACGCTGCTAAGTGCTCTCACGTGGAGGCTGAGGGACTACAACAATGAAGACTGAAAATGTTTAGACTTAGAATTTTCTAAGTGAGGTGGTCTGGGGTTTCAGGGGTTTCCTGGGGTTTCAGGAAGAGGCAGTGTAGGGGAAATAAAAGGCATCAGGCTTTTCTGCCCTCCCGCCTTTAGGACTGATGATGGATCCCTGCGGTCCTGAATGCATGCCTGATGGCGGCCACCTGGAGTAGGGTGTGGGCATAGGTAGATGGGATTCACCTGGGTTAAGACTGGGCTTATAGGGGCGGCGTCATGGGGACGCCAGCAGAAGCAAATAGAATGAAAGAACGGAACAGCAGAGAAGCAGAGGCCACAAGAGGCTGGAGAGCCCAGATAGAGTGAGGACTTGCTGGGGGCTGGGAGGCCTGCCAGCCTCCCGGCCCCCTGGCACCCCTGCCTGCTGTGTACCTGGTAAATCCAAGTAAAAGCCTTCAAAACCCACCAAGAACTCCAGGACTCCTCTTTCACCCTGTCTGCTCGAATCATGGAGATCCTGCTCTGTGTTCTCCTGCCATTACAGGCAGGCACCTTCCCTACAGGAGTTCTTATGGAATTTGTGTGCGAGGATCCTGGTGAGGAGCAAGGAGTGGGTCTCTTTCACCTATTCATCTAGCTGCTGGGGCAGCGGGGGGTGGTGGTGGTGGATGGGGTGGGGTGCTGGCAGTTTCCACTTGCCACAGACTCCCCAGTTCTAGGGGCCAGCAGGGATTCGGCCTCCTCTCAGGTGTGTGAAGAGACCTGTCTTTCCTTCTGAGACCCATTTTCTGAGTCTCGGTTGTCAGTGCTTCTCTTGGGCCCCACACCGAATTCTGAATTTGAAGCCGATGCTCCAAGCTCGGCCTTCACCAAGCAGAGTGAAGCATGTCACTGCTACTTCCTTCCAGAAGCTGGAGACGGGCAGCACCCAGAAGTCTTCAGCCAGGCCCAGGCTTGTGTGGCGGCTGTCCCCCAACCCTGCGTAGGTGGCTGACCTTCCTCCACCTCTTACCCAGGGCTGTCTCTCAGTCACTCCACTTCATCCCTGAATATAAAAAGACTGCTCTGACGGGAGCCCTATTCAGCAAATCACCAAGCTTGCTTTCCTTTCAGGGTATAGAGACTGACACCCCTTGGCTCACCCCCACCACGCCCAGAAATGAGACAAATCCTGTAAGAGTTTGCAAGGGATTGACCCAACTTCCTCCTTTGTGCCGGAGCCCGGCTGTCTCAAACATGTACTAAATTAAACTGCAATGCGACTTGACCTGCTTAATAGCAACTGGTAAGGAACAGACCTGCGATAGAGGAAGCAAGGCCCGCAGCGGGTGCCACTCACCCACGTCTTGCATGTGCGTTCAGGCCAAGTCCAGCCTCGAGACTCAGCCCAATCTGAGTCTGGCCACAGCAGGGCCAGCGTGCTCCACAAACGCCCCTTCCAGCCTCTGCTCACACATTCCCTCCCTTCCTGGCCTAGCGAGCATCTTTCCCTGCTCCACCCAGGACGTGGCTGTTTATTCTTTCACATCCCAAGTACCTCAGGGTTGAGAAGCTGAAGAGACACCCCCCCGACCTCCTGTTAGGGGATGATTTATGCCCCCCCACTCATATGTTGAAGTGCTAACCCCCAATCCGAAAATCACTGAGTTTGGAGATGGAATCTTTACAGAGGTACAATGAGGCCACTAGGGTGGGCCCTCATCCAACTCCTTAGGGGGAGGAGGAAACAGGACACAGACTTGTACGGGAGGAAGACATGGGGAGAAGGCACCACCCAGAGCCCAGGAACCAACTCTGCCAAACATCTAGATCTTGGGCTTCTGGAATCCTAAGAAAATGAGTTTCTGCTGTTTAAGCCTGCCCACCTAGGGAGACCGCAGAGGTCCCACTGCTTCCCTGCCAGACACCTGGCTTCTCAGCTCCCCCTCACCCCTAGCGGGCTGCTGTCCACCCCGGCCACTCGGGGCTGTCAAACTGGAAACCATTCTACTTCCCCAAACTGCCCACCGAGCACCCCGTCCCTGGCCGTGTTCTCAGCCATCTGGCTCGTACAACTGTCACTGTAATAGCCAGTCCTGGAGTCGATCAGACGGCTCCGTCTCCTCGCACCCTCCCTACCCGCTCAGCCTCCCGGGAACAGCCAGCCTCTTGGATGACGACGGCTCTAATATCAACATCATACATCTGTCCATCGGTTTGCTCCTCTTAGCAGCCTGGCTAGAGGCCAACCTGGATGCACCCCACGATCTGCTTTCTCCAGTCCTTCCCTCGGGGGCAGCCACAATCCACCCTGTTCACACACCACCTCAGTGCTCAGTCCGCCGTCTTCCTCAGCTCACCCCGCGGCCGCCTCCGCCCTGACTATCTGATCCTTTCTGCCCTTCCAAAGCCACCAACCGCCCTGGTCTCAACAAGAGAAGGATGAAGCTCCCCCAACTTTGCTCTGCTCCCTCCTCCAGCCACCTCCCGGTGACACTGGCCTCTTCCTCCCCTGAACACCTCTTATCCATCTCTCACTTGCTACCACACACTCCCCTCGGCTCTTAGACGTGCTCAGGTCTCCACACTGAGAGATGCCCATCTCCCCAGCTGTGCCTCTATTTCTTCCTCCTGTTTTACAGCCTCCCTCTTGAAAGGGAACCATCCATTTCTGCCCTTCTCCCCCAGTCTTTCCAGTAGCTAAAAGGGTTTCTGCTTCTGCCATCCTCTGGAATAGTGCCCGAAGTTACCTACCACCTCCAAGGCGCTGGGGCCGATGGACATTTCTTTCCAGCTTCACTGGATTTGTTAAAAGGCAACTCTGACTGGCTGTACCCTGCTTAGGGATCCTTTCATAACATCCCCTTGCTCTTGGGATAAGGCCAAGATCTTTACCACGAAGTGCTTTCCCGGCTGATCTGGGGCCTCATCTCCCCCATGCACCCCAGCTCAGTCTGCCCATGTGGGCCGCTCTGCGCAGGCGCTGCCCTGGCTGCCCTCGTGGCCTCCTCACCAGCTGCCCCCATGCACCCTTGGAAGGTCTGGTCCTCAGGGCTGCCCCCACGCCCCAGCATAGCTCCCCACGACATGCCCCCTTGCAACCTGCACCTCCCCTGGCAGCAGCCTGGTTATTGGGTGTTATTTGTTACCGTTCTCTCTCCTATAGACACTAAGCTCCTGTAGGCCAGGGCTCCCCCTGCACCCCAGCACCTGGCCTAGCACACAGCATGCCGAGTCCCAACTAGCCCGAGTCCATGCAGACGGCTCCAGAGCCATCTGGCCCTGAACATGCCGTTGCTCCAAGGCCACTGCCATCTGGGCACCTTGTGGCCTCAGGGCCCGTCACTGTCTGGTGCTCGCCTCGTGCCATGGTTCCCCCCTCTTTGGTGGAAAGCAAACTGAGGCCCAGGTCCCCATTTGTTCTGCTAAATCACGTTTTGGGAAGACAGCCTCATTTGGCTAGAGCTGCTCTTGCCTCTAAGGGCAGACCTGAGCAGCTGTGAGAGACACTGGCCACGAGCCTGAAGGACTGATTCTCTGGGGCTTAAAGGGATGTTTGCCGGCGCCTGGCCTGAGTGCGGAGCAGGACACCTACTGCGTGCTGTGGGGGAAGTCGAGCAGGTGCGCCATGGTGACGAAGGGGTGGTTCAGGGTCTCGATCGGGGTGATTCTCTTATCGGCATCTATTGTCAGCATCTTCTTCAACAGGTCAATGAACTCCCGCCGGTCTGCCTTTTCCACCAACATGTCACTCCCTTCCAGATCTGTCGTCATGTTCACCTAGAAGCAAGCGGGGACAGGTTACAAGACCCCATTGCTCCTCCCTCTCCCTGACTTCCCATATCCTCCGCCCTGCCAGTCCAGCCTCATCTCTCTGTCACCCCATCAACCCCTGGAAGGCTGCGTCTGCCCTGTTGAAGGTGCTGCCACAGCCTGTTGCTGTCCGGAGGCTGCGGTCTCTGCAGGCCGGGCTGGGCCATGCACCGGGAGGGGGCGCTGCTGGTGCCTGCTGAGACACAGATGGCTGCGGAGTCTGCTCCTGCTTTGAGGGGCTCATCGACCCCACTGAAAACAAGAACGACGAAAGACAGTTCTGGAGACTGACCGCCTAAGAGCGTGTGCAGGTGCTTCACACTACTGAGTGGCACGCTTCAAAGCGGTTAGGATGTTCAATTATATGCGGTGCCCCCCCAACCCCCACCACAACCAAGCAGGAGGAAATCAGGAGCACTGGTCTGTTTATTGAACCTTCAGGGGAAATGTGGGGGCCTGAGTTTCTTCTTCTTGCACCCACGGCCTGCACCCTCTCATGGCTGCGAGTTGAGAAGGGCTTTTGCCCTGTGCTCACTGGTCGCCTCTGGCCAAGACCAGGCGTGGGTTTTCTTCTGAAGGCACGTCTGTATCGGGCTTGCCTTTAAAAGGCTTGCCTGGTGATGCTTTCTGTATTTTCCAAGACATGCTCTTGGAAAGCAATTTCAGTTTTCTCAGACAATCTAAGCTTCTAATCAACTGACAAGTATACTTTACTCAGAATCATGATTTTTGGTTACACTCATCTGCAGTAAGAGGTGCGCTAAGTGTTTATTGGACTATAGTGTTACTTCTCATTGCTTTTAAGAAAAACTCACTTTGGGTTGCCCTGATTTTAGACTAGTTTTCACGCTAAAAATAGCCAAAGTTCCAGAATTTTCTCTGGAACGCACAAAGGTGAAAGCAAGCTGAGAGAGACAGAGCATGGGCTGAATTCTGTCCCCCCGAAAGAGCTGCTGAAGTCCTAATGCAGGTACCTATCATGTGACCTTATTTACAAATAGGGCCCTTGCAGATGTTAAGATGAGGCAGCACTGGAGTCAGGGTGCACCCTAAATCCAATGACTGGTGTCTTTATAAGAGAAAGAAGAGGTGACCTGGACAAAGGCTGGAGCAAGCGCAGGGGTGAGACTGAGTGAGCCGCAGGCAGAGGCTGGAGGGAGGGAGCCCCCAGCAGGCAGGAGAGAGGCAGGGCCTCAGGGGAGCCTGGAGCTGCTGAACCCCTGATTTCAGGCTTTTGGCCTCCAGGACTGTTTGAAAACAACGTGTCTGCGGTCTGAAGCCCTAGCTCGTGGTGCCGGGTGAGGGCAGCTCTGGGACTTAAAACACCGACTCACGGGCACTAAACTCAAACGCACGGCCCAGCTTCACGTCTCAGGAAAACCCACGGGACTGGCCCGGACTATTTAGAAATGGAAGCCGGTAACTGGCAGCTGTGTTCAAGGAGCCGGGGTGAGGCTGAAAACGTGTCCCCAAGTCAGCTGGTGCTCGAAGGCTGGCATGTCGAGGCGACAGAACCGGTCAGGCCCGTGGGGGGGGAGGGCAGGGGTGTGACTGCCTACCCCCAGCCGGGCACCTTGGCAGAGCCCGGTCGTGCTGGGTTTCAAAGGGCAGCACCTCCTACTCCCCGGCTTACCTGCGCCATGTCATCTAAACAGTTGAAAATGTACTTCCTCGCTTCTTTCGACTTAATCCCCGTTTCTGCTTCATGGTCATCCGGGGTCTGCTCGAGAGAGACAAGGGCGGGTTGGCATGTGGCTCATCTCCTAGTTGCTCTGACTCAAACCCTGGAGCTTCTCCCGGGGCCAGCGGAGAGTTTGGTTCTTCTTACAGTGACCTGCACATTAATTCCTCTTGCTCTTCACCCTCACACGAACTCCCTTCTCATACCTGCTCTGAGTCTGGCCTGGAAGACTCTAAGATGAGTAAGATATGCTGCCTCCTGACACCCCTACATTCTTCCCTAAGTTTAAGGGATAAGGTAAGAGTCCACAATGTTACCTCTGTTGGAAAAATGAAAAGGTAAGACTCCTCTGTAAGGAAACGGAAGCCCTTTTCCATGCGTTTTTTCATTTTAATTTAATTTGGTTGAATCAACTCTTGTTGATTCACATAGCTTTTACTACGTGCTGGGCATTATTCTAAAGAGAGGAGCTCAGTTAACCCCCTCTGCAGCCGTCTGGGGTAGGACGACAGGCACCCAGTTTCCAGGGGGCGAGATGGGCACAGGTCACAAGGCCCAGAGGTGGCTGCAGGCTCGAGTCTGTGCTCCCGGCCACCCTGTCCGCCGAGGGCTGGGCCACAGGCATGTGGTCCCCACAAAGGCCTCAGCCAGGGAGCCGCTGCTCCCCATCACTGCTGTGGGTTTTGGACACATCTGAGGATAGAAAGTTATTCATCCTTGAACATTTCACTTAAGGGCACACACCTGGTGCTGCTGAGAGCAGCTGGGCTTTGATCCCAGGAACAGCTGGACAGACAGGACTGAGGCTCTTAACTAAGACGTGGGAGTGAAGGTGTTCCTACCTGGCCTCACCCTCCTCCAGCCAGGACTCTCCACTGGACTTGACCTCGGGCCAGTCACCCTCACAGGTGCCATGCGCTGGCCCTCCCCTCACAGCCTGGGTGTCCGCTTATCCCCTGAATCTCCTTCCCAAATCCTTTGTGACTATAGACTACACATGATCTTTAAATCGTATCAGAACTTGGCTGTGGTTTCTGTCAGAGACACACACACACAAAACAAAAAACAAAAAAACAAAAACCCAAAACACCCACCTAGCTCTCTTGCCAAAAAAACCCCCCAAAAAAAACACCTACAATGAACATAAAACATACCCAAGATTCTACTACTTTACCTTCCCAGGAAATGCGTCCATTCTAATCACTTAAGCACAGATCAAAGCAAAAGCAAAGTATGTTTCCACTGAAGTAAAACCACCCAAGAGTTTAAGGTGTGAACAGGACTCTGCCCTGCTGTGGGCTGGCGGGACCGGCTAAGCCTGGGGATGCAGGGCCCTTAGGCCACTTTCCTTGCTGGAAACCCTCATGCTGTAGGCCAGCCCTCGCCCCTCCCTGACCTTGCTGTGGGCTCCTCGTGGCTCCCATCCTGTTCCTCCCAGGGCACTTGTCACGGGGCTAGAGCCTGGTTCGATCTCATGCACGGTAAACTCCTCGAGGGCTGGGGCTGTTTCATTTCTCTATTTAGCACAAACCTAGGACACCCAGGTTTACTAAATAAAATCCAGGAGTTGTAGCAATCACAGCTGAGGGCACTTGAACCTGGTGGGCGGCGGCAGCGGAGGCAAGAGGTGCTTATGCACACTCTGCTCCATGCACACCAGGCCGCGCGAGAGGCCTCCCAGACGCTGGCCCGAGTGAGATCCAGCGACATGCCATTTCCAAAGCACCCCCCCATCCCCTGCACCCTCCTTCCGGGGTGTCGGGCGTCAGCAAGGAGTGGGAGGCTCTGCCTACCTTCAGCCTCCACAAAGGATATGGTGAGTCTGTGTCACGGTTGAAAAACCGAGTTGTCTTTGTCCCCGCGCTTAATAAATATTCAGCCGGCAAGCCTTGTGTTTGTGAAATATACCGAATCTGCAAGAAATGAAGAGAATGAGGTCGGGACTTTACTGTCACCGTACATATGGGATATTAATGGCTCTAGTGCCTCTGAGAAAAAGTGAAAACGACAGTTGTAAAGGGGAAGAAAGGAGTGAAAAAGAACAAGGATAGAGAAAAGCCAGGTTCAGGGGTGTGTGGTCTGGGGACCCTTGGCCAGCACCCCGCTCTCTGCACCCACCTGATCGTATTCTGACGCCCCCGGGTAGAGAGGCCAGCCGAGGAACAGCTCTGCGATGACGCAGCCCAGCGACCACATGTCGATCGCCTCGCAGAAAGGTAAACCGAGGATGATCTCAGGGGCCCTGAAACACAAGGAGGAGAGGTAATGAGTCGCAGGCAACGCGGGGGGCTCTTTTGATATGAATGCCTCGTAGAATCCTATCCTGCAACCCCCTGCAAACCATTACTCACCCCCTCATGCTGTGGGGCACTGATCCCCCCAGTGTTTTGGGGTGATCTTCCCCATTAGTGGGGAACTGGCTCAGGTGGGGCTTGGCTGAAATGCAGGGTAGGTTGTGGCAGTAGAACAGACTTACTGGGAATCACAGTTATGGCCCCCCCATCCCACCATACCCCAACCGGACCGAATCATGACTGTGTTAGAGACGTGTGAGCAGAACCTCGCTCAGTCTCTCAGAGCTGAAAGCCGGGGAGACAACCTTTCGGTAGGAGAGCCTGGTTCTTCCAGAGGAAGGCTGGAGTGCAAGTGTTCTGCCGTCAGTGGGGGACGGGACAAGTTGCCTCCACCCAGGATAATGGATTCCGGCCAGCACCCCTTATGCCCACTATCCCTTTCTGAAAAATGTGCATCAAACGTTGGAAACATTGTCTTTACGATTTCCATTTCTCTCCTGTAATGTCACAATTACAGAAACTTTTCCATGAGAGGCAGGCTGGGGCTACCTGGAACTCCATTACGGTCTGTCCCTTCACCGGCCAGCCAAGTGACAGGCTGGGGCGTCTAAGGAAATCGCCTCAACTCACCGAAAAGACAGGTATTTGGTGGTCAAGACCAAGCAGACCACAGAAAGCAGCTTCTTCCCTAACAATTTGTCGCGATGAAGCAAGGGGTGCATTTGAGAGACCCAGGCTTCAAGTATGAGATATAAATACAGTTAATTTTGTTTTTAAATGTAGCTGTGCTGACAATAAAAGCCTTCGCCTGCAGCTCGATGTTTCCCTAGGTTTCTGGTGACTTGATTAAGCTGGGGAGATGCTCCCTCCTGCTGGACCCCTCAGCAGCCAGGAGGGGGCAGCGCAGGGCCCTGGGGGTGTGGGGGCGTGGGAGGAAGCCTGTGCTCAGGACGCCTCTGCTAGTTTCCGAGCTTCCAGCTGAACCATTCCATCCACTTAAAAACCACTGCCCCACCTTCCTCCTTTACGTTTGCTCTAATTGGGAACTTTTTTTTCCTTTGTAATAATCTGAACAACAAACCCCAAGATGTCTTGTTACAAAGTCTTGGTTTTTCAGATATAAGAATCTGCTGGTGCTTTAGGGCAGCCAGATCCCTGTTTCCTTGGTCAAGACTGGTCTTTCCTGGCTCGGGAGGAGGGGGAGCCGCTGTCTGTCTCCCCGCGTGCTGGGCACCTTCCCTGCTCCTGGCCCTTCACCCCACGGGGTCCTGTCTGCTCCCACCTGGTCGCCGGCCCTCGTGTGAGCACAGGAGGCTGCTCCCGCCCCGGCCCGGATGCACTGGGGGCGCCGTGGCTGTCTGGTGACACCTTGATGCTGCACTGTCTGGGGTCACAGGGCCCCATCCCCACAAGCGGCCTCGTCGCCCAGTCCAGTGCACCCACACACGCCAGGGCGACCAGGGCCAGCTGCCCAGTCAGCGTGCACACGTGATGAGAGCACTGCGCTCAGTCTCATTAAAGATGGTTTGGGTTTACTGAGAAAGACGCATCCCTTAGAAATGTGGGGGGCATCTGAAAAGAACACGGCAGAGAAAACAGCCTGGCTCTAACATATAGGGGGGTCAGAACAGGCTTTTCTCTCTGTTCCCCTGTTCTAGAGCCCCTCACACATGGACTTTCTCGGGAGAGGAGTTCTTGACCTGGTTCAAGAGACACCTCTCTCCCTGGCTGGGTTGTCAAGCGCGTCCATGCGGCCGCCCCCTGTTCCCGTCACCTGGGCCCTGCCTCCTGCAGCCTGGACGCTGCTCTTGACATCAGGTCTTAGGAAAGGCTGGTTTGGTGGCATTTTTGGATGTGACCATGTGCCTGCCCTCCCGCCAGTCAGCTCAGTCACTGCCTCTGCTGCCTCAAGAAGACCAAGGGGAGCCTGCGGACACTTTCCCAGTTTCTGTCTCTTGGTGAAGGGCTAACTCAGCTGACAGGCTCCAGCATCTCCCATCAAAAAAAAAAAACAAAGCAGGGCCTCCCTGGTGCGTAAGGGGTTGAGTGCAGCACTCTGAAGCTGTCCGCAGCCTCTACAGTGCAGGTTCGATCCTGGCTGGCCAGGGAGCTACCCACATGGCGCAGCAGACCTCTTCTGTCTCGCCCGCTGCAGTGTATTTCAGTCAATCTGCCTGTTCTGTTCCCCACTCTGTCTCTGGTGAATCCTCTCACCCCCGCACCTCTGGCCTGTACCCCAGTTTTTATATGTATAAATGGATAAATCTTAAAAAAAAAAAAGTAGAACCCAAGCACCAGACAAGCTAAACCATTCCTCAATCCTTTCATCTCCCTGTAGCCGCTGCCCTATTTTTCTGCTCTCCCTTCAATGTCAACTCTCTCTAAAGAAAACACTAATTCGAAGAGGTCTATGCACCCCATGTTCACTGTAGCACTATTTTACAGCAGCCAAGAGCTGGAAGTAACCTAAGTGCCCACTGACTGACGAATGGATAAAAAAGATGCAGTACAGATACACAAAGGAATACTACGCAGCTGTTAAAAAGATGAGCTCCTGCCATTTGCAACAACATGAACCGACCCGGAGGGAATTATGCTTAGTGAAATAAGCCAGAGAGAGACAAACACTGATTTCACTCATCTGTGGTATATTGAGAAAACAAACAGATGAAAGAGATAAAAGAGAAACAAACTTTTGGACTATATGACCAGCGGTTACCAGGAGGGAAGGGGCAGGAGGTAAACCAGGACGATGGTCTGGTGCAGGGTTGGACTTTGCGCAGTGAACGTCAAGTAGCAGATGGGCCATGAGGCTCACGTCCTGTGGTAACGCAATGCTACTTCAGTTTAAATAAAAGGAGGTGATCTCCCCACCCCCTCTGGCTGGGCTTCCGCCCTCCGCTCCAGCTAACGCTGCCAGAGCCGGTCAGGGTCAGCCGTGACCATGGTGCACACCCACTGGTCAACTCGCAGTTCCAGGGCCGGGGAGCCCCGGTCTCCCCACACCGTCGACCATTCCTCCTTCCCGTCTTGAAACACCTGCTGCCCAGTCCCGCCCGCCCGCGCTTGCCCTGCCTCCCGGGCTGTGGCTGTCTGCTTCCTTGGCTGGCTGCCTTCCTCTTTCCAAGGGCGATGGCCAAGTCTGGCGCCTCTTTCCTTCTCTTTTTTATCCTTGTTATAGGTCATTAAGGGTTGATGTCCCCGCCCCACCCCCACCACCCAGAAAGAGACATGCCGAAGTCCTGCTCTCCACCACCGCATAATGGGAGCTGATTTGGGGGTGTTAGATGGACCCAGTCCCGGTGCGGTCAGGCGGGAGCAGGCGGCCCTTCGTCCAGTGCTGGTGTTCTTAAGGGGGGGAGGTCTGCATGCAGACAGAGGGAAGCTGGCCATGTGGCGATGCAGGAGGGGTGAGGGTGATGGGGGTGGGGGTGATGGGGCAGGGTAGGGGGGCGGGGAGTGATGCTGCCACAGGCAAGGGCCTCAGAAGCTGGAGGCGGCCGGCAGGGTCCTCCGTCGTCGGAGGCTGCAGGAGGAGGGCCCTGCCCCTGCTCACACCTCGGGCCTGCGCTTCTGGCCTCAGGGACATCCTGTGGCACTTGCTTCAGCACCAGCAGTGGCATCCACACCCACAGGTTTAAATTCCATGCGTTTCCGTCTTGGACTTCTCCGGCTCCAGATGGCTGTCCCGGTGGCCTGACACAGACACCTCCGCTGCAGTGTCGCGATGGGGCTCTTCTCTTCTGCCGCCCTGCCCCCAGAGTTCCTCTTTGGTCTTCCTTGTTTCACTGAACGGAATCACCCTCCAGCCCCAGCTCCTCATGCTACGCGCTGAGCACGACCTCTGGTCCTTCTCTCTCCCTCATCCTCACCGTCCCACGCACCACACGCCGCCAAAACATCTCTCAGATCAGCTGGATTCTCCGCCTCCCCTGCCACCACTCAGCACCCAGACGGGGCAGCCGGAGGAGCCAGCCACACCACCCTCCTAATCCCCTGCCCTCCAGGATCCCAATTCCACACACGAGTCCCCTGGGCCGCCGCTCTCCTCCATCTCTGCCGGCTCCATCGGCTCCAGCCCATCAGTTTTCCTTCACCTCTAGGAGTCCTCTGGCCCCTCGGGGCCTGGCGCCTTTGCAGTGTCACCACTGATGCCGCGAATGCCCCTGTCCCTGATGCCTCGGCTTCCCGTCGCCCTCAGCGGCAGACAGGCTCCCTGGGCACTGCTCTCCGCTGCCACCGACGTCCCCTGGCAGCACACCCCCAAGAACCTGCCCACTGCGGTCTCCCCGGCGCCGTCCACGAGGGCAGCACTGCGCTGGCAGCCCGGAGCCACTCAGCCAGCAAGGACTGTGGAGCGGGGAGCCTTTATTAAACAGAGGAGGTGCCCAGCTGAGGTGACTCAGATGGAAAGTTTTAAGGAGGCAAACAAAGCACAGTGGAAGGGGCAAATCTCCATGGAGGAGGGAGGCTTCGGCCGGGAGGGCAGGCCTAGGGCAGGGGCACCCCGGGGGAGGAGCGTCGGGCCGGTCACCTGAGGGTTGGGGGACACCCACCTGCAGGTGTTTCACAAAGGAGTTACAACAAAAAAGCCAGAGAGAGTGGGAGGAGGGGTGCCTGGGGGTGGCACCAGGACAATGCAGGGCCAGGACTTCCAGGCCTTAGAGGCCTCAGACTTCACGTTCTCGAGTGTGTCTCTTCTGCCTTCTCTTGGAGTCATTACCCTGCGCAGCGTCCACGGCCACCAGCTTCATGAAGCCTGCAAGCCAGGCCTCTCCTGGAGCCCCGCCGTCTCTTGTCTGCGGTTTCAACCTTTTCCAGTCCATCCCGAAACTCTCCCTCACCCCAAAGGATGTGCCTGTTTCCGATCCAGCCTGTCCTCAACCCCGTCTCCTCACTCACGTGTGATGCCCATGCTCTCTGCCACTGAATACGGGTGATGAAGAGGAAACACGAATGAATAATAAGAGGCTGGCCTGAGAGACATTAACTGGGCAAAAGCTGCTCTCAGGGGGTCCGCTCTCTGCCCTACTAACCCTCCTAAGGGCAGCGTCTGTGGACCCTGACCTCCAGCCCCTCTTCTGGCACAGGACATGTCCAGGAGCTTCTCTGCCTGGCCCCTGGGAAGCCCTGGGGGCCATACATCATTCTGCTGTGACATTGTGTGTGCCTCGCCCCTGCTGTGCCAGTCTGTGTGAATGCAAAAAATCAAGTCCAAGATGGGTTCTTTGGGTTTGGCTCATGTTCAAACCTCAAAGCATCTTCAGTGGTTTACACTTGGTGGAGAAGAAGCTATTCTGACTGATGGTGATTCTCCTCCAGAGTTTGTTCAAGCTCCACTCACCACTCACTGACTTGAATTAAATCCACCGTGTACTGTCTACTGTGTCCTGGGCACTGAAGATTGAACAATAAACCAGGTCTAAGGCTCCTCCGGGCATTTACCATGGGTTAGGGCAGCCACACGCCCACAGCTAACAGCAGGCGGTGGGAGGGTGGGCTCAGCACATGAAGGGAGGAGGGGAGAGACAGACGAAGCAGGGAGGCTTCCAAGGGGACAGGGAAGTGCACGTCACTGCTACACCCTCAGCCCAGGCTCAGTGCACAGGCAGGCTGTGCCCTGTACATGTCTGTGGAATGTGCCATGGGCCACGACCCCACCCCAGTGGGCGCCCACTGTCCCTGTACCATCTCCTTCGCTGCCCCTCCTGTGGCAGAGGCAGACCACTGGCCTTTCTGCTTCAAAGTTTGCAGGTTTCTGAAAAATCCCACCCTGGTTTCTTCCTCGGGGGTCGTTTCTGTTTTCAGTCCAGTTCCAGAGCGGGTGGGACAGCTAGCCTGGAAAATGGTCTTCCCCATCGGGCCCAGGACTGCTCAGGTTCTGTTGACGACATCCTCAGCCGCCCCATAGAATCATCTTACAGAGTCTGAGAGTCTCCTCGTTGCTATTTTAGGACATCAAAAATGCTTTCAACGTACCCAAAGTGGCAGACAAAATTTGCACCTAAGAAAGTGGGGGATCGTTTCTTTCCATTCCCATAGCAAGACACCGAGAATTCTATCTCCCCTCCAAAGAGCATGAACCATGGTCATTTCTGACACATGGTCATTTCTGACACATGGTCATTTCTCCGTTATGGAGGCCCTGCTATTTTGCGCCACCAGCTCTGGGCAGGTGTTGGGGCTGACAGGACACTCCAGACATAGGGCCCCGGGGACATGGCCTCCCCGGTGGTGTCGGGACCACACAAGATGAGTGGAAAGGACACACAGCTGAGGCCCCAACTCTCAGGGAAGCTCCTGCTTCCTGGCGCTGGCCTGAGGGCGACACTAACAGAGCCTGGCACGGAGCACAGAGGCTGCACGGAACAGGCAATGACCTGGAATCACTCTTTGATGATAGGTACGAGTCCACGGGACAGCAATAAAATACACAGAGCACCCCTGTCCTGCACTCTCAAAGCTCATTTCCCTCCTTTCAAGTTGAAACTTCAGGAAAACCGCGTAACTCTATTACAGCACACATTGCACATTTTGACTCCACATATTTGTATAGAAAAGGTAGAGCGGTCAACACAACCAACAGCCAAGAACCTGCCAACCAGTCTTAGGAGAAAGCTGTCCTACCTACTGGGTACGCCTCACTTCTCCCGGGGCCAGGGAAGCACCGCCCTAGCTGGGGGCTCCCCTTCATGGCCACAGTCAAGGTCTCGGTCGGTCACCCACACAGTGCGATCACCCACACAGCGCGCTAATAAAGTCAGATCAAGGTTCACCGCCACTCCCAGCTTGGGCAATCCATGTGCAGCTCTAATCAGAGGCTGCGCGGAGAACTGTACACTTCTGGAAAAGCGTTACTCAATTTCTCCCAATTTTTATTTCACCATCTATAAACTGTGATTATTAATCTCGTTTCCCCCCCCCTTGTCTCTGCAGCAGCTTATGAAGATAAATTATAGCTGGGGTAGAATTATAAAGCAGTTTGAACTCCTTGGGAGCCAGACACTCTATTAGTCCCTGGTATTTTATAATCACTGATATTATAAGGTGTACTTGAATTGAGCTGCAGTGCAAAAGCCCGTTCCCACAAATATATGTAGATTGAAAGTAACCTCGGTATGGCTGGGGCAGAAGCAATCAAAATGTAAAATTGTATTTCAGATGGGTTGTTAAATCTTATGTTTCTACTGCAGAAATACGGAGGCTTGGAAATGCTGACATAAGTGCAGATCGCTGTTTGAGCTGAGGACCCCGGGTGCGGGGTGAGGGATAACATCAACATGGCACCGGCCTGAGGAATAGCAGGAAGCTGAGGCCAGGGGGAGGCTATGCTGAGAAACTGGCCCCCAAGACTGAGGGGTCTGCGCAGAAGACAGCCTGAAGGGTGTGGCCGGGGAGCTCCTCGGTGGGCAGAACAGAGAAGTTCCTTCCGAGGAAGACAGGGAGTGGTGTCCCTAGAAGGGGGTTAGGCCACCTCTGGGGGACCCACAAAGGTCCTAGAGGAGACCTGAGACAATAGAGGCCTGGTTACTCCAAGGCCACGCTGGGATTTGATTTTTTTTTTTTTTAAGATTTATCCATTTATAAAAGAACTGGGGTACAGGCCAGATGCGTGGGAGGATGAGAGGATTCACCAGAGACAGAGCGGGGAACAGAGCAGGCAGACTGACAAAATACACTGCTGAGGGGAGCAGCGGGCGAGACAGGAGAGGTCTGCTGTGCCATGTGGGACCCTCGCCGGCTGGCCGGCTGGGATCGAACCGGTGCTGCGGAGGTTGTGGACAGCTTCACAGTGCGGCGCTCAACCACTTGCGCCACCAGAGCGGCCCCCTGGGATTCAATTTTGAAAAAGACACAGCTCCCTCAGAGAACAGGAGACACGAGAGAAATTACTTTGTCTTGGGGTCCTGACGGTGGGAGGGACAAAGGAGGCCCAGGATGATTCTCAGAGCAAACTCAGGGTGGGCTGCCCAGGAGCCCACTCACCTCTTAGCTTGTGCTGAGCTGACGGGATAAGGAGTCTGTCCTTGCAATGGCCTAACCAAACTCAGGCCCCTAACTTCTCAGGGCCCCCTCCGCGGCAGAGGATGTCTGCTCTGCACTGAGAAGAAGAAGGCCATGTGGTGGAGGAGCTGCCGCGAAGGAGCAAGGCTTGGCCTCCAGAAGGGGTGCTTGGAGGGACCCCACTCATGCTTTAGGGTGGTTTCAGCTTGATGTTATGCCTGCCACAAAACCGCTGCAGAGATGTTCCAGAAATTCTACCCAAGGGGCCAGTGCTCAGGCCCATATAATGAGTGGGTGCCAATGAGAAGCATTTCCAGATCTTCACCAGTGACTGTCGGAATTTAGTTTCTCCACCATCATCAACAGAGAGGCTCCAGACGCTACAAGGAAGGAACTGTTGTCACCCTGTGGAAGGGTGACTTACTCATGCCCACGTAGAAGTCATTCTCCTGCCACACTCCAGCAGTCTCCCCAGGCCAGCTGGCGTCCTCGAGTCAGCCGGCCATTTCCAGTATGTTTGTTAGACTCAGTGGCAGTTTTTTTGATTTGTGTTGGCAAGGACTGTCCTGGCTCTGAACATGAGTCTCTTGGTGTCCACTAAACACACACACACACCTGCTCCCACACCCAGCACCGCCTCAAATCTGCCAAGAGTGCTCCCAAATTCCAGCCTTCCTGCCCCTATACCAGGAACTTAAGTGAATATAATCTCCCAAGGCTCCTGAGGGTGTTGGTGAAACCAGAAAGGAGCATATTCTGATTCTGGCCTCTAATGGCACGGCTGTGTTCTCGTGTATGTACAACAAAGTGGAAAAAAAAAAAAGCAGAGCAGGAGAAGGGAGCCTCAGAGAGGTGATGCTGATCTGACTTGCTGACAGAAGAACAGGGAAGTGAAGGAAAGGGGAAGAGCCCACTGAGTCTCACATGCCAGCGAGAAGTGTTTTCAGTGAGAACCAACTACGACCCACGGTGGGCCATACTCATACTGTCCTGTCATTCTTCTACTCCCATCCCTCTACTTTGCCTGCCCCCGGCCGAGGGCCCTGGAGCTCCCAGTTCCGTGTCTGGAGTCTTCACGTGAAGCCCAGGACCGCTGGAGCCATCCTGGCCCTGCCCACCAGCATCCCGCGGGCGGGATCCTTACAGGCCATCCTAGGAGGTTTTCTGCTTGTACTTGGACCCAAGTAGGTGCTCGAGAAATGTCTGCAGAAGCACCTGCCAGCCCGGGAAACAGTCACAGGTGTCTATGTGCAGCTACATAGAGTGGTTGCTTTAAAACTCTTTTCTTTAGGGCCTCCCTGGTGGCGCAAAGGGTTAAGCATCGCACTATGAAGCAATCCACAGCCTCTGCAGCACGAGTTCACTCCCTGGCCGGCCAGGGAGCTACCTACATGGCAAGGCAGACCTCTCCTGTCTCTCCCGCTGCTCCCCTCAGCAGTATGTTTCAGTCAGTTTGCCTGTTCTGTTCCCCACTCTGTCTCTGGTGAATCCTCTCACCCCCCCCCCACATCTCTGGCCTGTACCCCAGCTCTTGTATGCATAAATAAATCTTAAAAAAAAACCCAAAAACTCTTTTCTTTAAACTGTGCAGGATGACATAGCTACAGAGAAGTGCACGGAACAGGCTCGGACCCAGGACTTCTCAGAAGGCAGTGACCAGGGGTCACTGGGCCAGGGGCGGGCACAGGGCATGGTGGCATCCAAGCCCCTCTAGTGGGCCCCCCAGACACTGTCCCCTCTGCTGCGTGGCAACCCGCAGCTCTGTGCTCTGCTGGGTGCAGGCCCAGAGCGGGAGTCCTAGCTCACACTGGGAGGCGGGGGTCTTAGCACAAAGGCCTGGGCTGGAGAAGCCACACAGCCAGGCTGGGAGAGAAAGGAGACAAAACCTTGAGCATTCCTTTTAGTTCCTTTTGTTGATTGTTTTCCTCTTGCTTTGTTGCTAGTCTGTGACTGACAAAAAGGGAGCATTGACAGTTTCCCCAGGAAGTAGCCCATACTGGGAAGGCCTCATCCAACCCTCTATCTCACCCTCCAGCCTTCTGGGGCCATCCTTGCTTCTCTGCTCTGGGAGAGAACTGGGAATTTCAATTCCTGCGGATCAACTGTCCACACAGCCCCTCGGCTTTATTCAGACTAGTGATGTTCCCCACCAACAGAGTGAAAACGAGATGTGAGGCTAGTCGGGAAAGAAAGGCTGGCTTCTTTCACATAAATCTACACATTCAAGCCTCAAAGCCCAGATAAAAGCACCCCAAGAAGGCAGTATCACGACCTGGGGCCAGTTTGCTGACTTCCATGCAAAACTTCTCATTGGCTTACCATTTAGCTTCGACTGGTTCATGGTGAGGCTCATATTGTTTGCTGGAGGAATGAATGAATGAATGAATGAATGAGCCAGCGGAGGCTGAAGGGCCCAATGCTTTCCTTCCATTGGTATCTGCACCTGCCCGGAGAGGCTGGAGCTGCCAGTTCCCAGCCAGGGCAACAGAGACTCAGCCCTGGGCTCTTGGGGTAGTCCCCCCCCATCTCTTCCAGCCCCATTTGATCATGCAGCTCCTGGGACTAAACCCTGAGGCTTTCCTTACTGCCTGTGATGAGAGGGGCAGGGGCTGCAGATGGAAATCTGCTCCTTCTTTGAAAGGGAGATGCACTCGGTGTCACCGACTGGAGACACATCAACTAACAGAGCAGAAGCTGGAAACCCAAGGTATGAAGGAGCGTTTGCACCTGCCGGGGAGGCCCCGGGGACAGGTGGCCTCAGAGGCCTCCCTGCCGGGCTCTGTGCTTTAGGGAGAGCCTAACTAGGGTAGAAGCGCTGAACACACTCCCTAAGCAAAGACTCCGAGACCCATTCTGGCCATCGGGGCAGGCTCGGACCCAGGACCAGGGCGGCAGGTATGAGTGGGGCGAGAGGAGCGGCCTTGTGCCCTGGCTTCGAGCAGCCCCTCTGGCGACGACCAGAGCTGCAGGGGCGGCGGGAGGGCACAGCCTCCACCCCGCCCCACAGCAGGGCACTTGGCTGAGTGCGGGACTGACCAGCCAGGGCCTGCGGTCCAGCCAGGAGGCAGCTCCCACAGCGGCTGCTCTTTGTCGTAGAAGGATTTAGGAGCAGGAGAGTTTTGAAAAACACAACAGGCATAAATTCCAGGGCAGCTTATGAAGGGAAGACCGTGCAACATTGAACTCTGTCTGAAGGAGCTCGAAAATCAACCCCCCCATACCCAACCCCCCCAACCCCCTTGGCTGTCCCGCGCGCTCGCGCCCGGCGAGGGGCGCCCCGGCTCCGCGGGCCTCGCCAGGGGGCGCTGGCGGGCAGCAGACGCGTCTCGCCAAAGAACCCCGCGGCCCCCGGGCGACAGAGGAGGGACAGAGCAGGTTCCGTCAGTGGCAAGGGTGGGGGCTGCGCCCCCGGCCCCCTCCCAGGCGAAGATCCCGCCGCCCCGTCTGCCCATAAATGTGCTGTTCTCAAGCCAGCAACGGGGCCTTGGTCACCCGGCGCAGGGGCGCCCCGCGCGCCCGTGGAATGGCGCAGCCCTCGGCTGGAGAGACTAGAAACGTCCCTTCGTCCTCCTGGCTCTGCTCACCGCCCAGGCCCGGGAAGCCACCAGGGAGGGGAGGCAGGGAGCTGCCACCCCGCAGGGGAACTCAAGAGAGAGCACAGGAGGGAGGTGGGCGAGAGGGAACCTCAGGGGAAACAAGGGTGAATGAAGGGCTGAGGCTGAACCCCAAGACTGCTCAGCCCGCAGGCCCCCACCCTTCCCTTCAGAAACCACCTCCCTCTTGCAGGTCCAAAGCCCTCCAGGCTTTCACCTGGCATCCTGCCTCCTCCACGCTGCCCTTGTAACAGGGGGGTCCCCAGGAAAGGGGGAGGTTCAGGTTTCCTGCCCCACCCAAGGGAGGGTGGAGCTGAGCAGGGAGAGAAGAGGCTGCAGAGGAGACTGAGGAAGGAAGGAAGCAGGGGATGGAGCCAGAAGGAGACCTGGAGGAGGCGCATGGAGCAGAGAGACACGTGAAGAAACTGCACTTGTCTTTTGGTCGTGGATGGGGTGACACAGATGTGGGTGAGACCCGTGGGGAGGTGACAATGGCAGCTTTTATCTTGATGTTGATTTTGCTCTTTTCCTTCCGGGCTTGTCCGGTTGTTTGTGACCCTTTTCTGTGGGTCCCCACTGGAAGGTGCTTTCGACTTGTGGCAGGCCTTGGGGCCTTGCTCTGGGCCAATCCCATTTGGATGGACTTTTACCCACAAGGGGACAAGGAACTTTGGGTGCTTCATTTAGAAACTAGATTCTTTGCCTTTCCTGTATTGTTTCCTAATTGTATTAAAGTTCCTTCCTATTAAAGTCTCATATGTTTTGTGTTGATGCGGCGGATGGCAGAACCCATTTAAAATAGGCAGGTCAACAGGCATATAAAAAAATGTTCAACATCACTTGTCATCAGGGAAATGCAAATCAAAACTACCATGAGAGGGCCTCCCCGGTGGCGCAGCGGTTGAACGCTGGGTTGCGATGCTGCCCGCTGCCTCTGCAGCGCCGGTTCGATCCCTGGCTGCTCCCCGGCCACCGGAGGAGGGTCCCACATGGCGCGCAGACCTCTCCTGCCGCCCGCTGCTCCCCTCAGCAGTGTCCTTCAGTCCTACTGCCTGCTCTGCTCCCCGCTCTGGCTCTGGTGAATTCTCTCACCCTCCCACGCTTCTGACTGTACCCAGTGCTTGTATAAATAAATAAAATAAATCTTTTTAAAAAACAAAAAACGTTTAAAAAAAAAAAACTACCATGAGATACCATCTTACACCAGTGAGAATGGCACATAGTAAAAAAACTAGCAACAACAAATGTTGGCGAGGGTGTGGAGAAAAAGGAACTCTTCTGCACTGCTGGTGAGAGTGCAAACTGGTCCAACCACTACGGAGAGCTGTGTGGAGATTTCTGGACCTACTAAACATAGAGCTTCCATAGGATCCAGCAATTCCACTCCTAGGTATTTACCCAAAGGACACAGAAACATCCATTCCAAAGAGCACCTGCACCCCTATGTTTATAGCAGCACTATTTACAATAGCTAAGCTTTGGAAACAACCCAAATGCCCAAAAATAGATGACTGGATCAAGAAGATGTGGTCCATATACACCATGGAATATTACTCAGCATTCAAAAAAGATAAACACATGCAATTTGCAGCAACATGGATGGCGCTGGAAGGGATCATGCTCAGCGGAATAAGCCAGAAAGAAAAAGAAAAATACCGGATGGTCTCACTCATAGCAGGAATCTAGAAAACTTAAATAAGGGACCAGGAAAATGAATAACTATAAGAAAGTGAAAATCAAAATAACAAAAAACTATGAACCAGAGACACTTTTAGGGGGGCGGGGACGGGAGGGGAGGGATTGGGGTCAGAATGGGGGGGCTGCAATTGTATGGGGAATATAAAAATAAAATTTATTATTTAAAAAAAAAAAGAAAAAAAAAGAAAATAGGCAGGTTTGCGGGGTTTGGGCTGCCCCTCTCCCTGCCCTGTAACACCCTGACCGAGTCAGTGTCCCACAGCACCAACTGCGTCCACCGTCCATCTGGCTCTCACACTCATCCTCGCTCCAGAGCTCAGTTTTGTTCTCTCTGAAAAGAGTCATCAGCTTCTCCACGGGCCTGGAAGCGCCTCGAGGTGGCGGGCTGTGCACGCTGTATCTGTTCACCTGGAGGCTCCCAGCCAGCTCAGGTGTGTGCCGCAGGTGCGTGTGTGGCTGGGGTGCTGCCGCCTCTCCCCACCAACGTGCAAAGAACCCAGCGGACGCCCGGATGTTGGCTAAGCTGGATCATCGAAGCGAGCAGAAAACACGTTCTCACTTCTGTTCATGCATTTGTGTTTGCACACGCACTTATCTGTAAGGCGAGGGAAGGGGCGGAGCGAGCAAGCACTTTCTAGTTCTTCTCTGATAACAGGAAAGTCCAGGGAGTGACTGGAACAGAAAGCTGATGATGCACTATTTATTTTTAATGGGAGACAACTGGCAACAGGTAGTTTGTATCTTTAAAAAAATGCATCAGCCAAGGAGTGGTAGGTGAAAAAGGAGAAACTATTTATATATCTGGAGATGAAGAAAGAAATAAGAAGAGGAGGTGAGAAGAGAGGGCAGCTGGAGGTTGCTTTTTTTTTTTTAATTCATCTAAATAACCCACAAGCAGTAGAATGGCTGTACGAAAAAAATGGCAGTGACCCTGTGTGTGAGCTCAGTTTCTTTATTGCCAAATATAAAGAGTTTTGAGGTGTCACTTTAAGTAACTGAGGTGCTGCTTGCCAGGCTAGCTGGGGGGGATTTTGTTGTGTGCATTAAGACTCACCCCATCCTCCAGGAGGCGGAGGGGGGAGTTCAGGCAGAGGGGAGAGGAGGGACCTGTCTGCATCCTCAAGGAGGGCTCTGCTCCAGGGTACCCTGCGCCCAGCAGGTGTGCTGTCAGCCTCAGCCCACTGACCGCAGCTCACAGCACCCCCTCGCTTTTTGGAAAGGTTCTGTCAGAGCTGCCTAGTTCCTTTTTATTCGGCCTCAAAGAGCATTTGTTTTTCTCAAGAAACATAAGAACCCCAAGTACCCCAAAGAGTCAACTCTGGATTCCACTTCGAGGCAAAGTGAAACAATTCCTCCCGACTCCTCGGTGATGCCTACTTGGGTGAAATCAAGCCAAAGTCTTCCTGCTTCCTTCTTCTGGGGATCCCTGGTTTTTCAGAGGCCAACAGATTCCAGATGATCATAGAGCCCAAACTCCTGGGCCCTGCTCCCAGGGATTCCCATTCAGACCCGGAAACCAGCACGGGTGGGGGTGTGGCGCGGCGCACACCGCATGGGTATTTGTGGGGGGAGAGAGGAAAGGCTGATGAAAGAAACAAGGCACCCAGCCCCGGCCTCGTTACTCCCTCTGGGATTGCATCAGCGGCTTCACCGTGAGGAAGCGTCATCCCTGGGTGCAGCTTCACATTTGGTTAAAATGATGTTATTCCTGTTCTGAAAGCTGGGATGGGTGTCTCCCAGGGTCTGGTCTCCCTTCTTCCCCAGCAGCCCCATCCCACACACTTCTCACTGGCCCTGGCCCACCTGCACCATCAACTGGCCTGCCTGGACCGCCACCTGGCCTGCCTGCACCATCTCGGAGGACCATTCCCGGGACTGTCCTCCTTGGCTGCGGGTGGGACGGGATGCTGCAGCGGTCTTTTCGTCTGCTGTGTGCACTATGTTCAATAGGGACAGATAGCTGTGTAGCCTCTATTTACCGTGAATGCTGAGATCAGTTATTAGCGACCAGATTTTTCTATGGGAAGTGGCAACGCAGGGTGGGGAGCGAAGCCCCAGCCGGAAGACCAGAAATGCTAAAAGCTGGCATCTGAAGGTATTATTCAAAAACAATATGGGAAGAGGCAGAACTGCATTTCCTCTGTTCTTCGAAGGGGAAGTTCAGAGAAAGGTCAAGAGAAAAAACGGCCATCGCTCAGAGCGGCCTCTAACCTAGAGAGGTCACATACACTGCAGGCTGGTTCCTCTGTGAGCCCCACCCCCTGCCACCGTTCGCACACCACTGCGGCCTTATGGATTCCATGTCTCATTTCCATTCACTGACACCCCGACTGGGCAGCCACTGCCAAGGTGGGGGGAGGCGTCCCTCGCCCAGGTGCACACGCCAGTGTCCCAGGGCAGTGTGCACGTGTGGATGCTGCTTACACTGACCTTCAATTCCCAGCCCGAGGTTTCGCTTATTGAACAAATAAGCACTCACTACCTGGGGAATTTTTGCTGGGGGAAATCATGTTGGGGCACCTTTCCACCCCCTTAACATTTTTATTCAGGCAAAATCCAGCTCAAATGAGTATTAAGGGTGGTCTTGCAGGAAGCAAAGACAACTTGCAGCCCAAGGACATGTGTGGTGTGTGTGTGGTGTACAAGTGTGGTGTGTGCGTGTGTGTGTGTAAGCACCAGCAATACCCACTCAAGACCTGCTGTTTGAGCTGGGGAGGGGAGGCTGGAAAGAGGGTACCAGAAGTGGATATCCTGGCAGGAACTGGGGTACCATCTCTTCCCTGTCTGACCCTCTGATAAAGTGACACCCCTCTTCCACCAGCCAGAAGTGCCCAGGGAGCCTCTGGGGGTTATCTGTCCTCAAAAGGTAATTAATATATGTAAGGGGTGCCGCTTTTTGTTCAGGACGCTACTTCTTGGGAATTTTCCTTTTAAATATTAAAAAACATTAGGTTTCGTAGGAAGTGTCATCTCAGACACTGAGGGAACATGACAACAGGGAATGCCCCCGAAGCAGACAGGGGTGAGCAAGAGCTGAAAGCATTTCCTTGAAAAGTAGATGGTAGACCTGACTCTATCACTCTAAGAGGTGGTATAGGCAGGTTTAAAGAATTTTTTTAAAAAATGATTTTGGATACATTCAAAGAAGACAGTTAGTTCTAAGATGGGCTACAAAAATAGCATATTTAATTTCTGAGGTGAATTTCAAGGACACAGTCGTAAATGGGATGAGTAGTAGATACAAATCACTAAGACACAAATGCTATTGATTTATTTTTTTCGGAAAAACTATGTTCAGGCGTGGATCATTTGTTGAGATGGCGGGGACAGCCAGCCTCTGAGATGTCCCAACTCACACTGCATAGGACAAACCCGTGCAGCCAACAGGACACTGTAGAATGACGACGTGAGCCTTCTGGGACTCGGTCAGCAGGGCCACTGCAGCCCCCGCCTGGCTCTCTGGGATCCCTCACTCTGGGACAAGCCGGTGGCCATGTTGAGAGGATACTCAAGCAGCCCCGTGGACAGGCCCACTGGGCAACAACTGCAGCCTCCTGCCAACCCCCAGCTCAAGCCACTGTGCGAGACCCTCCAGCAGGGCCTAGTCCTCAGATGACAGCCCCACCTGGGACACAGATGCAAGCTCTCCAGGAAGGAAGCAGAACTGTCCAGTCACGGCAGCCTTGAATCCCTGGCCCATAGAAACTGACAGCGCAAATTCATTGTGTGAAGTCGCTGAATTCTGAGGTCGGCTGCTACTCGGCGACAGGTGACTAACACTCGCGTGTGGGCGTATCTCTAAGAGAGGTGGGATTGTGCAGGAGGCCCCTTCTTCCCACAAGCTTTAGTTGAGCATCTGGTGCCTTCCTGCAGGGACAGACGCCACCTTCAAAAGGCAGGCCGCACAACGAAGATGAGGGTGCACTTTCCAACCCGCGGGCAGGTGGTCCTGAGGTGAGGAGCAGCGGCCACCCGCAGGAAGCCTCCAACTGTTTGCGAAGGATTTAAGTTTTCTTTTGAATTAACATTTAGAAAACAAGTGATATTTCCTAACAGTGTGGACTTCGGGATTCTCTTGAAAACCCAACTCTGGGCGACACATTTGCTCTTGGCAACAAAGAACTCGGGGGGAGCCCCGAGTGACCCCACTCTGTTCTCACCTGCCAGGCCTCACCTCACTCCGCCGGAGGAGAGAACTAGAGGCAGGAAGACCAGGGGAGCAGCCAAGCAAAGTGACTGCTTCTAGCTGTATCCTGGGGGCCTTTTGAGGGGTGTAAAACGAGCTTTGTTTTATTAAATTAAAAAAAAATTAGCCAATAGCTACCCCAGAGGCAAGGGGCCACCCTAGAACTTATAAGGAACAGAAAATGATGATTTGACTTTATGGGAAACAGCCTGAGCTGTGCTGGGGTGGGGGAGAGCCCATGTTAGTTCCTGCGATCTTTGTTTAGGGGGGCTTTCCTCTGAGACTCGGCGGCAAGGCGGTGCAGAGCTGGGGCCCACTGGGGCCTCGACTACCACAATGACGGTCACACAGTCAGGGAGAAGGGCTGCTCCATGCCCCCTCCTCCAGGAGGAGGGCCTTTGCTGGCCTCCCAACTCTCCATTTGAAAGTGGATTATCATCCGTTTTCCAGGGTGACTAAGTCAGGAATCGGCTGGCCGGCCACCGGATAACCAACTCTTGAACAGGCCTCTGCTGACACTTTGCAGATTTGTGGATGAGGGATGGAGGATTAACAGCCTTGTGGTCCCAGGATCACCCTGCCCGGATGGCCAAGGGGGCCCTTTGCTGCTCAGAACGCTCTGGAGGTGGCTTCTGAGGCTGCCAGCGGCCACCCCCGCCCCAGCTCGGGAGGCTTGGTCGTAACTAGGCGGTAAACTCAGTCACCAGCACTAACGAGCTCCTGGTGTGTCCGAGCCTCTGCTGAAGGTGGCACAAGTTTCTGTTCTCAGGAAGCGCGGCGTCGGGCAGACGAGCACGGGAGATGGCAGACCCACGCCAAGTATGTCGGGTGCCAGGGGGGTTGACAGCCAGCGGCCGCAGCAGGCGTCTGTGGAGCACCTTCTGGCCATGAACCAAAGGTGGTCTCTGGCCTCCCAGAGAGTCAACTCCAGTGGCCTCCAGATGGGGCAGGATGGGGGGGTTTTTGAAATCAGACTGTGAGGGCAGGACAGACTTGAGTCCAGGGAAGGGAGGCCGCGCTGTGAGGCAGGAGACAGGATAAGCGCCGGCTAGAGGAAAGAGCCCACAGGGACTGTTCCAGAGAACAGGGAGGGCCCTGCCAGCGAGGGCAGCATGAGGAAGGCGCAAACAGTTCCAGGCGCAGCCTGCCTGCTCCTCCCCACTGGGCGGGGGGGAGGACAATGGCTATTGTTTGACGCTTCCCGTGAGTGCGGACACAGGGGCCTTGTCTCGGGACAGGGGGCTGGAGGATGCGGAGCTGAGGACTGGCTCAGGGTAAGGGGAACAGCAGGCTCAGAGATCTTAAGGGATAAACTGTACCCGCCATCCGGCCACCACATGCTGTCAAGGTCCCACAGGTCCCTCTGCCACGCGTGGTGGCAGGTGACAGGTGAGCGAAGGAAGTAAGGCCCACTCTCCCAGCAGCACAGCCGGGCACCCCGACCTGGTGTGATGAGGTGCAGGTTTCACGCCACAGTGCCAGCGCCTGCCCATGAGGATGAGGTTTTTTCCTTTCCAAAGGCAGAGGGAAAGCAAATTATGATGTCTCCACAAGGCAGACAGCTTTGTGACCACCAGCCCGGCGTGCTGAAGGACACGGAGCTAAGCGGGGCCCAGCGGCCCCGAGCCTGGTGGGCCGCGGTCACATCGGCTTCCCAGCACAGCATATATTAACACATAAAGGCTCAAGTTCAGTCTCAAACACATCTTTGGAAACGCTTCCTGGTTCTAGGGAGGCGTGGGGTCCTGGCAGAGGCTCTGTGACGGGCTCAGGCCTCCCTACGAAGCACCCAGTGTCATCTCCAGCAGGAGGGGGCAGTGCTTGGCAGGGGACAGGAGGGTGCCAGGGGCAGGGTCTCACGGGTTCAGTTGAAATCTGATTTTTCCCAGCAGCCTGCTTGTCGTGACACTCCCGGTTACACAGATCTCAGCCACCCCTAGGCTGGGCTGTCCAACATTTATTTTGGGGAACAGTTTAAATCAAGAGAAAAGCTATTAATAAATGAGACAAAAGCTGCTGACGGGATTCCCTGTGAGTGGGAGGTTGACTAGGGTGGTTTCTAAAGTCCTTGCCAACACCAGGATTCTGTTCCTGCTTTCCTCCCAGCCACCTGCAATTCCACACTGGCCTGTCGCTCCACACGGGCCTGCAATTCCACATTCATGGGCAACAGGAGACTGTTCATTTGCACAAAGAGGGGCTGTCAGGCCCTGGGAGGAATTCTCTTGAGTAAGAAAGCGTCTCTAGCATTGAGGTCCCAGGCCTGGAGCTGAGAAACTACTAATCAGTGAGGTTACTGAATGCCAAGTGGCCCCGAGGTGCAGAGGTAAAGGCCACAGCCACGCAGTTAAGGGAGCACGGTCACCTCACATGCAAACCTGGGAGCAGTGGTGGGAAGTGCCGAGAAGGCAAACAAATCAAGAGCAAATGAAGCAATTTATGATAAATAAGCAAATATCAGCCTTCCCAGTGGAACAATGGAAAGATTTATCATAAATGCTTCTTAAACATAAATGAAGCTGTCAGCTGCACAACGCGCAAAGGCGGGGAGTAGGGAGTTGAGGGGAGATCCTGGGAGAGGCCTTGGGCTGGAGCAGGAGGGACAGCCTGGGTCCTCTGCCCCTAGGGCCCTACAGACAAGGGGATGAACCTGCAGAGTCTGCTTTCCCTGAAGAAGCTTCTCGGCCTCCATGGCAAGCTACTTCACTCCCTTTTTCTTCCCTCTTCCCTTTCCCTCTCTCCTGCCTTTTATTTTATTTTATTTTTTTGTGGGACCCTTGCCGGCGACCAGGGAATGAACCGGTGCTGCAGAGGCTGTGGGCAGCCTCGCGGCCCAGCGCTCAACCGCTGCGCCACCAGGGGAGGCCCCTCTCCTGCCTTTTTAAACAGCACTGCTAGGTCCTGCCCTTCTCTCCCATTTTCCACTGACAGATGGCGTATATGGGCATCTACACCGCCTTCCTCCATTGCCCAAGCAACCTACAAATCCAGTTCAAAATATACGATCAGACTGGTATTGCAGAAATGTAGCTATTAATTGAGTATGATTTCGAAGAAAGAGCACTCTCCTTGACAGGCTGGAGAAACCATTCCAGCCGGGGACACTTGGGGGCAGGGAGCCACCCAGGAGGCCGGTGTGGTAATTTAGCACCCTAAGGAAGCTGGAGAAATGGCTCTCCCGTACCAGGGCTGGAGACCCACTGGCCTTCCCTCAGTGCCCAGCCCCAGCTTCCTCTTCTTTCCTCTTGCTCCTTTGCTCTGGACACCCCCCAACTCCACCTGGTCCTCCTGTGGGGTCTGCTGTTCACTGTCCAGCATCAATGGCCAAGCAGATTTGCTCCCCTCCCCCACCTCTTCTTGGGCGCTAGGTCCCTCATCTCAAGGACTAAAGTGTCTCTATCTAGATGCCTCCAATTGAACTCCTGCCCTCCCATGTCCCAACCAGCCCTGCCACTCCCACAGAACCACCTCTCGCTTCTGCTGTCTTCGTGGCCGCACCTCTGGACACTCACGCCACCTCTCGCTCGGCCTCACCCACTGCTGGACAGTCCCTGGCGGTTCCTCTGCCTCTGCCTGCTCCCCCTGCCAAACCCAGCTCCAGGCTGTGGCCAGACATGTTTTCCTAAAAGAACTGACCACATGAAATCCAAATCCTAATCACTTCCCAGCCCCCCGGGGGCTATCCCCACCCCCTCTCAGCGCTGCTCTCCATGCCCAGCTCATAGCTCCTTCCTTGCTCCTTCTTCCAGACCCCTGTGCCGCGTGGCTTTCGCCACTGAAATGCTTCTCCTCCCTGAATTCAAACTGCAGCATCCCCTGAGTGCCCATCTGCTCCCACCTCTATTAGCACTGCCCCGGGCTGTGCCCAGGCTCTTGTTCTAACACAGCCCTTGCTGCCAGCCTCCCTGCCGCTGCCCCTCCCGGGAGCCCCTGCCAGCGCAGATTCCGTGTAGACAGCGTTGGCTGCAGCGTGGCAGGTCGTGATCGTGCTGTTTGGGCAGCTTGGGTTGGCCCTGCCAACTGTGTCCATTCAATTTTTCACCTCAGGGCCACATCCTCAGGCCTCACCTTCAGCTTCCTCATCTCCGGATGCAGAAACTCATCCTGCGCATTCGGCACCAACCAGTGCTCCCTGGCCACAGTCCCTGGCTTGCTGGACCCTCACTCTCGGTGGCCTCCACTTATCCGCTCCTCTCTCCACCTAAGATTCATGTCATTTCCCTCCCAGATGCTTTCTGGTGCATTCCAGAACTCTCTTCTTGCCCTTTACTCATCTTCCATTAAAATTAGTTGCTTCTAGGAGCAGCTGTGAGCCTCCGGGTGAGATACTACGGCACACTCTTTTCTCGGGACCCCCGCCTCCCTGAACGCTTACTCCCGGGTGCCCACCAAACAGAATGGGTCACATAGCTGGTCTCACTCCAAGCGAATGGCCGGCATCCTTCCAGATGCCTCTAAGAGTTCTGGGCCAGGGGTCAGACCTGGGCTCTGCACCTGCCTTTGCTACTCACCAGGTCTGTGTCCTGGCTGAGTCAGTAAGGGCTGAGCACCTGAGCTTGCTAAGATGGTGAGAATGGCGCCTCCCTTGTCGCCTTATATGTCAGGCTAAAGATCATCGGAGTGGCTGCTGACCACATGCAGAGCTACCCACCCTCCAGCTATCCAGTGCATATGCAGCAGATGAGCAGATATACAGAGATGATGAATCGAGAGTTTTCAATTCCACTGAGTTACCTTCATGCAATCATTTCCCTGAGAAATGGAAAAGCAAAACCAAATTTTTTTCATGGAAACCAGCTTAATGCCAACACTACTAGAACAGATCTATGTTCTACACAACTACTACAGGATCTGCCAGAGGAGTCTGCAAGTGGGGGTTTGGCTTATCAAAAAAGGGTTAAATAAATCCTGGAGTCAGAGATCTGAGAGGGTGAGTGGAGTCAGGAGGTGCCTCCGAGGTGGGGATGAGGTCTTTTTCTGTATATTCCTAATTTTGAGGGCTGCTTTCTAGGACCTTCCTCAGGAAGAACCCCAGCAGGCTGCTCAAATGCTTGCTGCTTTTACACTGGAGGCTCATGGCATGGCCCGTCTTTCTCAGGGAGGTTCTCCGTCTGAACACGGAACAAACACATTACCCGACAGGGCCTCCCTGTAGCCCCTGCGTGCCCAGGAGCCAGGCTGATTCTCCACACACAGTGGCCAGCTCGGGGCAGGAGGGCTTCATCCTCCCCGGCACCCTGGCTGGGGGAGGTCGGTGCTGGCCACGGAACAGATTTCTCACCAAGGTCAACAGCTTGTGGCCACCCCAAGTTAGCGGGCCCCTGTTTCTTGCTGCCACCAAGGGCAGGGCAGGCTTCCTTCACTGCAGAGCACTACCTTAACCACGCAGCCGCTTTCCAGTGGCCCTCAGTCCACAGTCCCCTTGCTGGGCTACTTCTTTCCGGGGAGAATCCCTTCCCTTGCCTTTTCCCAATCACGCATCGCAGTCGAGCCATCTGAAGCAAACCCTACTCTGAGCTCGCGCAGGGGCACTTCAAACAGCTGAGAAGGTAGTGGGCACCGTGTGCGCTGGCCTCGGCCCTTCCAGTCACAAGGGAGCTTCCTGAAGCCCATGGGTTTCCGGGGTTCTCTCCATCCGGAAGCCCGAGCTCCTGCCAAAGCCACCACCTCCCAGCTGGGGCCGCAGCTGCGCTTTGGTAAGCTTGTCGTGAGATGGCCCCCTGGGTGCCCGGGCCCCAGGGCAGCCTCTGGTTTAAGCGACCATCCTGACACGGATGCCACCTGTAGCTCCTGCAGCAGGAAGTCCGTTTGTCTTTATTCCCTGTCCTTGGCCTGTAGCACAGACCTTTCTTCACAGGGTGTGTCTCCAGCCCGGGAACTGGGCAGGGTGGAGGTGCGTCTGGCCTCCCTTGCCACCCCTTTCTTGCTGCCTGGCCTTGATTCTGCTGCCCAGTCCTCCCTGGCCCCTCAGGGCTGCTGCTCATCCTACTTGGTGGAGTCTTTTCCGAGCTGGACCTATTTACAGCTCGATAATGCATTATCCATGTTAAAGGTGCTCCTATGCCCCGACCCTTATTTATAACTTCAATATTGAGGTTCAGGGTGGCTTGTCCACAGTTCAAAAGTCGCCTTTGGGTGGGTCATGTTGCCAAGGAGATGCTTTATCAAATTCAAGTGGCTCACTGGCTGGCGACAGGCACCTTGCGGAGGGGCCTCCCAGTTACAGAAGTTCCTCTCTGGCCGCAGCCTGGCCACCCATGGGTGCTGCTGTGTCTCCTGAGAAACAAATAAAGGGAGGAGAGGGGGAAAGGCGTTGCTGGGGAAAACAGAAAAGCCCTGGAGGGTGGGGGGTGGAGGAGACATCGATGGACGTAGTAGACATATAAGAAAAGTAAAAATCAATTTTTTGATTTAGAGTCTCAGCAGAAAACGCAAATAGAATTTGCATGGCCACACCTGAATTTATCTAGCACGTCTACCACAGGACACTTACTTTTCCCTGATACATAATGATTCAGATTTTATTCAAATTCTCTCGTTGAAAGGAAATGAGAGATACAAACAGCAGAATTAAAATCATTGTTTGCTCTCTGCCCAAGAGGCCAGGGAACAGAGGCTCAACTCCACGGCCCGTGTCTGGGCTGTTATGCCATATGGCCTGCGGGCTTTGTTACTTTCTGAGCTGGACCTCACACCTGTCATCAGCAGCTCTCAGCTGCCCAGGTGTTCCCAAATCCTATTTCAATGGCTGCGTTCATTTGCTGTTCACGGCCCTTTAGGCTGGTGCTGAGAATGGGGTGGGAGCCCCCTCTTGAAGACAACCAGCTTGCCTAGATACACAGCAAAGGAAGAATTACTCCCCAAAACAGAGATATCTGAGTTTCCCTGGCAGACCCGGTGGCCGAGACACTCATAAAGGCCCTAGACCTTGGCAGGAGACAGGAAGTGGTGTGGACACCAGTGGGGCAGCTGCGTACCAAGAAAGGATACAGAATTTGGAAAGTGCAGGGAACACAGACACAGACGTTCCTTTCCCCACCTGCTCTTTCCTGTCCCCATGGATTGCGGCCTCTGACAGCCTTTATTCTGGGTCCTGGTGGTATGGCATGGGGTGGGGTGGGGTGCAGGCTGGGCTTTTGTGGTATAAAAACTGTCCCTAGGGCCCATTTCAATCCAGCAACAGTTTAACTACAGCCCGAAAGTTCTCCACCACCTAACGATCACCCGCTGCAAGCGGGTACAAGAGGGGGTCAGCACATCATTGGATAACACACCCCAGAAAGCATGGAGTACACTCCGAGATCGACACGAGGGTCTCTACTCTGGAATCCTTGACCACTGTTCAGCAAATCTCCAAATAAGCCTCCTCAAGGAGTCAAAATCTGGGGTTCCCTAGTGCGCCCCCTGCAGGAGGAGGGAAAAGTCTCCCTGTGTGTCTCCCAGCTCAACCTCTACATCTCTGAAGAGTTGTCCCGGAGCCTCCAGGTGTCGCTTCTCCATGCTAAACAGACGTCCTCAGATTGCCCTCACCTGCCCCCCTTCACACCGAAAGGAAAGGTGCTCCCTCGTGATAAAATATCCCCTGGGATAAAATATCCGATGCGATCATGACCTCCCTTGCTCTAAATATTTTCCTCTGTCCTTTTGAAAGTCACCTGACACCAGCTAGTCACCCTCACACATACCTGCTCCCCCCAAAACTTTCTCCCCTACCTGGCTCCACAGTCTGATTCAGGTTGCCCCATGAAATGACTTTTAAAAACCTGCTAAGACTCTCACTGAAGGATCAGCTTGGCCCGTTCTGTTCTCTGGAAGCCCTTTTCACTTCTGATCCTGCGATCCAGGAACATTTTTTCCAAAGTCTGGGTGACCCACTAACTTGTGCGCCTTTGCTCATCCTCTGGAGGGAACAATCCTTTCATCCGTGTCTCCCATCAGCTGAAACCCACCCAGCCCCACCCCTGTCCACTCTGTATTTCTCCACTTGCTTACAGAACTTTCAAACACTTGTCAAAAGCCCAGCTGACATTCAGGATGTACTTTCAGCAGAAAAGCGCTACATAAAGGTAAGAATAGGCCTGCAGCTGAAAGTCAAAAGGCTCTCAGGAATATGCCCAAGCTCGGTCGGTCAGCTCCTGAGGGACGGAGCTGTCGTGGAGACCCAGCTCTGGGACCCCCCTCACCCCCGCTGCCCTGGGCTGCCGCCTCTGTGGGTGCAGGCTTCTTCCCGGCTGAAATGCAAGCTGGACGTGGTGCTCTTCGTAGGTCCTCCAGGCTGTGAAGGGCCATCGCCTAGAACTGTGCAAAGTAGGCAGAGGCCAGCAGGGACCAGAATCGAGGGAAAACTTCCAAAGTCTGTGTGGCCCACAAACTTGCAGGGGCATGTTGGAATGGTGGAGAGAGCAGCAGCAGCAGATGCAGAGAAAAAGAGGAAGGCAGGAGTAGGGGGAGAGTCAGGTGAGGGTGGCTCTCTGCAGGAGCATGCTGGGTGTTCAGGCATGAGGCCCCCTCTCCCCACCCTCCCCCTCTCCCTGCAGATCTATCCCTCCAAGAAAGCCATGAAGAAAAGCAAAGGGACCCGCTTGGCACTCCTGTCGCTCACTGGAGTCACGCGGGCACCCTGTGATCTTTCCGTGGTTGCTTAGAAACCGCTTGCTAAATAAATCTCCATTGGAACCTTCCTGGGAATCAGTGACAAGTTCACCACTCAGGTCCTACCTGGGTTCCTGAAAGAATTTCTCTAGCTCTCTCTCCTGCAGAGCAGCCGAGTCTCCTGCCTACCTGGACCCCGAGTGCCCATGTAGCTCCCTGGTCACCACGCCCTTCCCCTCTGTCTCTGGCCACCACTAGCTACACTAATTCCTGTTTACTCTTCCTGCAGCCTATAAACTGGCTCCTTAAAGCTCTCTGTCTTCTGATTCCTTCCTAATTTTCAAGGTGCATCTCGCGCCCACTCCTCCATGAAGTCTGCCCTCCATTCTGGTCCCTGCTGGCCTCTGCCTGCTCTGCACGGCTCTAGGCGATGGCCCGTCACAGCCTGGAGGACCTACGCAGAGCACCTACGTCCAGCTGGGGACAAGTCTGCACCCACAGAGGCGGCAGCCCAGGGCAGCAGGGGCGAGGGGAGTCACAGAGCTGGGTCTCCATGACAGCTCCGTCACTCAGGGGCTGGCTGACCTCATGGGCCCTCAAAGACCCAAGGTCAGATATGACTCAACACTGAAAGTTCTTCAGAAACTGCAGAGAGCCACGCAGCTGCCCGCTGGGGTTGTGCTGGGAGCAGCCCCTGGTGTTATTACTAAGCAGTATCTCCTGGTGAAAGGGTGTAAACCAGAAGTAACTGGCGGGTGGGAGGAGCTTTAGGCAGGGCTGCTCTTAACACTATGTCCATGCATCAGGGACAAAGAAACTTGGAATAATAGCTTCAGATAGTCCCAGGTTCTTGAGACATTAGAAACCAACAAAACCCCAAAAATTAAATTCAAAAACTTAAACTTGGGGGCCCTTTCTACTTTCCACATTCCCGAGCTTTGAGACAAAGTTAACTGATGAGCAACCAGCCCAGACACCGACATTCTACCTCCAGGCTTCTTTCAAGCCGCGTGAGCTTATTCGTTTTATCAGAGCTTTTTCTGGTCCTTGGTCCAGCAAATGTCAATCTCACGGGCAAAAGCGGCTACTCCCCACGGCCGTGGTGGCCTCCGAGTGGCCTGCTTCCGGGATCTGCCTGCTCACGCTCGGGGGCTGCCCCCTTCATGCCTGAACACCCAGCCTGATCCTGCATGAAGCTGCCTGCCCCTTCCCCCTGCTCCGCCTTCTTCTTTTTCTCTGCATCTGCTGCCTCCTCTCTCCACCATTCCAGTGAGCATGGCCCTCGCCACCCCTTATCCCCACAACTCGGCTTCCATCCTTATTGCTGTCAGGACGCTCCTGTGGGGGGTCACGGGGTGTCACTTGTGCTGACCCAGCTCTGGCACCGAGGGGGGGCTGAGGCCACCCTCTGGCCTGCACCTCTCTGCCCCGCTTTCTTCCTCTTCACCAAGAAGTAAGTCCCCCCCTTGACGTTCAACCATTCACGCATTAAGTCACCCAAGCACAGCCCACAAGCCTAATCTCTGGCCCTAACCGCTCCCGAATTCCAAACCTTAACCTCAGGAGCATCTGCTGATACTGGACATTTACAGCACAGCACTGCCAGCCAGCAGCTCGGAAACCTCCAGCTCCCCCCAGCTCCCCGATCTTCTCATAGGAGCCCATCGCCTGCAAAGGCTTAACATTCCTGCCACCTTTCCCGTAGTGACCCTCTTCCTTCTTATCTCACAGTCAAAGCTTCACGAAACCCAAGTGATTCCTTTGCCATAAAAGACCCGACTTGGCCATGTGTCCCCGTTTTCTCAGCAGGTGCCCAACCTCCGCCGGGTCTCCTGGCTGTGCTAATCATCGATCCATCGTTTGCTCACGATTTCTATCCCATTACCCGTTTACCAAAAATCTCATCACCACCCCAAACGCACCCCCTTGAAACCAGCACGTGCACCGACTTTCTGTCACACACACGGTCCCCGAGGCGGGCAGCCGGTGCCGCCGACCCCAACGCCTGTTTGCTCAAGATCAACCAGCTCTCAGCTCAGCGCAAATGCTTGTGGCGTGGCTGCTCATCTTGAGCGTTGAGAACAAGCTCCGTTTTCTGTTTCCCAATGTAAGCCCTTTAAAATCAGAAAGCAGATCTCATTTTTTTAAAAAACACTGAGATGCCCAGATGGTGCTTTCAATACAGCAATTACTCAGCCGGCCCTGCTGATGGGCAGTGACTGGTAGTAGCCAGAAGCCATTTCTAGAAGGGCCAGCGATACCACACAATCAAAAAATACACCAAGGGCGGGGGAGAGATGACGTGGCAAGCATATTTCTGGATTTGGCTGTTATAAGAATTATTGGCACACGCAAAGAGCAAACATTACGGCTGCTGGGGCTCTCTCTCCTTTAAAAAGAAGGTCAAGGAATGGACCAGTTAAATAAACCATTTGAGTTTTCGACGGGGTGGAGATGCCCAGCTGTTCTTTATTCTGCGGCAGTGACACTGATTTGGGCCCGATGAGACCAGAGAAGGGACAGGGCATGGGGTGCCCTCCTGCAGAGGGGCTGTCGCCACGGTAACACAGCAGCCCCCAAGGCTCACTGGAACCACTGAGGATCCTCAGGCACTTCTTAAAAGTCAAAGGTCAGTTGGCCAGGTGTCAGTTTCTGCACTGGCAAATATCTTCTTCCTGGAGCTTTTAGCTGGCTAGATAAGATATCACAGCATGAATGATCCCAAGTGATCCCGGGGAGGAAATGACCTTCTAGGAGTTAAGGGGCTCTCAGAAAATGCAGTCTGTTAAAAAATATATTAAACCACTTTGTAACAAGATGAAAAAAACTAAAGCTCACAAAAGTCTGCAGCCCTCCTCGAACACAATGGTTTCTCATTTAAACTTTAATTTATAGTTGCAATCACAATAATGCACGTGTGATTTTGTCACTTGATGGCTCCTGCACAGTTTGGTCCTCATACTTGCAATCTAGAACCCACCAATTAATATTCCACTCTGCAAACTTCTATCCTTTGCTCATGGGCTGATGTTGGTCATCCCTAATAATCGATTTCCAGAAACAAGAATTGGGTGATCCTATATATGTATGAGTACAGTAGTTCACATCTTCATCCATGTAGGGGAGAAGCTGTCGTTGCTAGCACGGTCCAGGTTGAATGTGGACCGCTTGTTGGGCTGGCTCAGGCGAAGGCTGCTGACACCACCAAGTGCCCGTCCCTAAAGAAGCCAAAGGTGCCCAGATGGACCTTATGCTCACATTGTCCTTGAGCCCCAGGTGGTATATACTCATCTCCAACTTAAAAAAATTAATTCCTTTTAAATGTTAATTAATTTTAAGGAATGAGATTATCAGGTAAAAGAATATAAAAATACTTATGGCTGCTGGTATAATTTGCCCTTAAATTGGTTTTTAGAAGGACTGCATGAATTTAGAGTTTTCAATTCCATTTTATAGTTTTTGATCTACCGCTTCTGCTGAGTCACTGTTGCGAGATCAATCCTAAAATAGTGACTGTCATTTCAGAAGTGGCGTTGGCTTATTGGCTTTTATAATAAGAAAACACCAACGGAAAATAAACTTTAAAAGAAATTGCCATACTAGCAGGAAAAAAATGTGTACCTTTTTATAAAAGACAAACTAAAGTGGTTAATTTTCTTTACCAATCAGGACAATCTAGTTTCATATGTAATAAGTAGTGGATACATTCTATTTATCCTTGGGTAAGAGTAAAGAGAGCATTTATTTGCATTTGATACACATCAATTAAATTCAACAATATGTTATGCAACAATAGTCAGAAAACCTTAACATTAACAAATAAGTCTCGCTGATGTTAAGTGTTGTGGGAAACAGGATTTACTTTTTGTTGAACTGGTGTCTGGACGAACAGCTCTCATTTGAAGCTCTGGTAAATGTGCTTTCTCACATTTATTCTGGATTGACGAGAGGGCATGAACAAATGAAATCAATTCTGTTGCAGTCTAATGCCATTAATTTTGTGTTTCAGAGTCATGAATGTAATTCAGATTTTCTGGGATCATCTGGCTAATGCTAGCTTTGAACCCAAGTGGTTAAATTTGATGAAGTAAAATAGGGCGGATAGCTGTCTTATCCCTCTAGAAGTTAACTTTTTATATGGATTGGCTTTCATCCATATGCCTCCTTTCTAAACTCAAGATATTTTGAAAATAATCAAATAATGGTGGAAGAATTCCAGGGGCGGGATCACTTTAACCCGTGCCTTCTTATGTAATATGGTGAATTTACAGAGGGGCCAATTCAATTTTCTTATCAAAAACAACAAAACTACGGACCTGGCCTTAAATCCCTTCCTTTGGGTTAATCCCTTTAGCTGACAACTACACTCAAAAGTGGAAATCTTATCATCTGAGTAGGGAGTGACCTTTCCACAAGAGGCACAGAGCCCGCCTCCCACCAGGGAGGCCAGTGCTGTCCCCAAAGCCAGGTCACCGTGTGCTCAGCCGGCTTTTGAGTCATTTAAGGGGATGAGCTGTAAAGAGAAGCCAGGATCTCTCATGCTGAGGAGCTGGTGATCTGGCTGGGGAGATAAACCCAAGAAGGCTGGTAACTATGCTGTGATTTCACATTATTAAAGACAGAGGTAAATTAATAAGCCCATTTTTCTTTTGTGGACCAAGAGAGAAAGGATCTCAAAAACTGTTTTCTTTTAAGGTCAGTCTTTTCAGATTCATTTGTGGATGAGAAAACAAGATAACAAGAGATGATAGGTTCTCCAAAAAGGATCTGTTGCGTACGGTTTCCTCTCGTGGATGAAGAGATGATCCTGGAGCCTCCCTGGTGGTGCAAGAGGTTAAGCTATCCACGGCGCAAGGGGTTAAGCTATCCGCAGCCTCTGTTGCACAAGTTCGATCCCCAGCAGCCAGGGAGCAGCCCACGTGGCGCAGCAGACCTCTCCTGTCTCCCCGCTGCTCCCCTCAGCAGTATGTTACAGTAAGTCTGCCTGTTCTGTTCCCCACTCTGCCTCTGGTGGATCCTCTTAACCCCCACACCCCTGGCCTGTACCCCAGATCTTGTATACATAAATAAATAAACCTTTTTTAATTAAAAAAGAGAGATGATCCAGAGGCCCCCATAAATGCAACGGGAAACCCCTAGGTATCCCCGAATAGTTCACCAGCAATAATTCAACCACAGTCACAGAAAGCTAAGTGATGAAGTAAAGAGTGCTAAAGCCTAGGCGGACCAAACAGATCATCTCACACAAAACTTCAAAAATGCAAAACTGCAACAATTGTGAGGGGGAAAAAAAAGGGCTACAAGTAAAAATGTGTTAGTATGACTTTCAGAGCAAAGAGATGAAATAGAGAGGGCTATTGAGGGCAGGCAGATGGCAATGAGGTCAATCCTGAAGCCAGGCACAGGCGTACCCACCACTGAATTTAAACAGGGATAATTCAGCTTGATTGATTGCTTGTAATCCCATCATTTTAAGCTTTTTATTTATGGAGGTGCCAGGACAAAAGTCCCATAGTTCATGGGTTAAGTTTGTTTTATCACCAGATCTTCTAAATGATTTGGTTGAAATCACTCTCAAATTGCTTCAGATATTTGGCAAGTGAGAACTGATACAATGAGAGCTACAAATTTTCAACTCCTGTTTTTGATTTGCACGGCTGACCAGAGAAGATTTGGGAGTCCTACAAGAATAAAGGCTGTTCTTCCGCAATTGGATATTCTTCCACAAGGGGATGCCTTTCCGGGTACAGCCAGGGTTGGGGCACAGGAGTCAAAGGGTGCCCTGGGTCTCTACCCCAAATTAGTACTGATGCTCCTCCCTGGCTCTTTTAAGTGATTGGAGCAACATGGTGTAGTTCTGGATCATTTCTGATGAGATTGCAGGGAAGAGGGTCTGTCTGACCACACCTCTGATTCCCAATACTAAGGATGGGCTTGTCCAGAAAATTTAAAAATCTCCGAATTTTTTTTTTTCACCGTTTTCCTTCTGGTTTATTTTGCTTAGCATATTTTGCTCCAGTTTCATCCATGTTGATACAAATGGCAAGAGTTTATTATCTTTTTTATAGTTGAGTAGTATCCCATGGAGTACATATGCCAAATCTTCCAAATCATTCATCTGTCTTTGGACACTTAGATTGTTTCCATAACTTCGCCATTGTAAATAGAGCTGCAGTTTACACAGGAGAGCATATTTCCCTTCAAATTAGTGTTTTTGTATTCTTTGATGCCTAGGATTGGAATTGATGGATCACATGGTGGGTCCATATTTAATATTTTGAGAACTCTCCACTCTGTCTTCCACAGAGATTGGACCGTCTACTTCTGACCATCAGTGGATAAGGGGTCCTTTCTCTCTACATTCTCTCTAACACTTGTTGTTTCTGGGGTTTTGACATGGGCCTTTCTCAAAGGTGTGAGGTCATTAGATCTACGAATTTTGACGACAATTTCTAAAACCCATAATGTGAAACAATGAACCCAAAGAGCAATCTGCGACAGTGAGAACACTGAGATACTCTTTTAATACTTGAAAAAAAAAAAGTATTACAATTGGAATTCGGTGAAGTGAAGTTGGCACGTCAAACAATAATAGAAGATTATAAGAATAAAAAGTAGAACAACTAAAAGAAATAATAATTATACCAGAGACAGGTTTATAGAAAACAACATTGGTGAACTTGGTATTTCTAGCCTGATTTGAAAAGAACTGCTAACATGACATTTTTTCGAATATTGTGATAGCCCTGCACCTATCTTTATGCCAGTTTCTATAAACACTGCTGAAAGCAGATTCAAAAATTAGAGCCGATTAAGAACTATTTATATGATGTGTGTGCCAAAATGGATTAGACTCTTACAGCACTTTCAGTTGAGAGTAAAGTTTTAATGAAGTGACTTCAGGGCATTTATGAGGAATGGGCAGTAGGAAGGGCTCAGCCTTGAAGGTCATGGTCGAGGTGGGCAGCACCAAGAATGTGTAATTGCTATCATGTGTCCACTACATATAGTTCTAGCTTGAAATGACACATTGCAACACTCTATTGTTAAGGATTTTTATAAAAAGATTTTTAATCAATGCCTATAGTTTGTATCTTATTCATTCATTCACTTAGTATTTTTCTAGTGACCATAAGGTAGGGCCATTGTTTTAGATGCTAGAGATAATTCCTCACCCCCCTCCAACTATCCCTGCCCTCATGCAGTTTAAATTCTAACTCAGAACAAACACCAGGATACCAATAGCATTGATTAGTCAACTGATTTTTGAAAATGCAAAGTTACATTTATTTAAGTGGGCATAAAATAATCAAATTCCTTTGACATGTAAGATCAGTCAAGTTGGGAGAGTACTGAATGTCTTATCCACAAACCACTGACAACTATAAAATGATCAATTCAAGTCCTGATTTCAGACAATGAGGGCTTAAAAAAAATAGTCACAAGTGATCTTTTTAATAATTCTGGTGATTTAGATCATTAAACCAGAACCACATTTTATTTAATCACTGTGGGCTGTCTTCTGTGCTCCTACCTCACCTTTCACTCTTATTTATATATGTTCATAAAGAATTCACGTGTTTACTATGCTCAGGTATGGTACAATTTAGTATTTTATAATATATTCAGGATCCTCCTGGAAAAAAAAATGCATATTGCGAGGAAGCCCATAAGGTAAAATTTACCACCTGTTACAATTAAGACAAATATTTTATAGCAATAAATCTGCTGAGAACAGAAAGTCCCAGTGGTTAAAACAGTGGTGATTTCAAAGCAGCGGTTAGAATATATTTTACGGGGAAAAATGGGGGGGGGAGTGGCAGAGTAAGGCCACTCAATTTTATTAGAAACCTGCAGTTCCCCCAACCTGCTCTGGGGCCCATGAGCAGTGAGGAGCAGCATAAGATGCAGCCGGAAGAAGAAGCCAGAAAACTGTCTGTGGGAAGCTGAAGGAGCCGCGGGCCTGCCTGCAGTGAGGACAGCAGTGGCGGGTTCCAGACCCGGCAGCCAGTGGTCTTCTCACTCCCAGTCTCCGAAGAATCCTTCAGCCACCCCCTGAGGACCTGGCCACACGCCCCCTGCCCTCCTGACACCTTGGGCTCCTTTTGTAAGAGCCCAGGCTGGGGAAGTCCCGATTGAGGTCAGTTTGCCCTCGGGCCTGAGGAGGGTGGGAGACACAGGCGGGGCTGGCACCGGGTGCTTCCTGAGCTCCCCAACTCTTTCCAGAGGGTCTCTCTTGTTTTACCTACAACAGCGTTAGTTAACTTGAAAAAATCTGCTCATAAAAAAACAAACAAACAAAATCCCATAATAACTGCCATTTGTAAAGGGTGTTTGAAACTTGCTGACTTTAGGCTTGGAGAGCTCAAGCATACACGTAGAGGAGAGGCTAAGACGCAGCCGACCATGAGGGAGACGCCTGCCACTGAAATGGGCGAGGCACTTCCAGGGGCCTGTCTACCTCATTCAACTTGCAGAACCTCTTACCAGTCCAGGGAGGTCAGATTCCACACTAAGCAAAGCTGGGCGAGATGTTTACATCTTTTCATCCTCTTCCATTATCTCACACATAAGGCAATAAAGAAAAAATTAAATGCTAAAATGTATGGTATTGTTGAGGTAAAACAATGGCGACTTAAAGCGAGACCCAGACCCATCTAGAAGGTGAGAGGTGAGCTGAGGCTGAATAAGCAGGGTTTTTGAGAGAAAGCACCTGCGCAAGGGGCAGAGCCTGGACAAGAGCAGAGAGGTGGGCATCAGACGCGCGCCCGTGGGGAAGAGTAAAAAGTGCTTCCAAGCTGAACCATCTAGTCTAGGCTCAAAGATCGAATCTGGCATGGACCAAATACTGGCTCCTTTCCACCATGGAAGGAAGAAAACGAACACCGCAGTCATACGAATCAATTAGTCTTCTGTTTTCATCGTCAATTCCCAGAGCTAATTAATTACTTCGTTAAGTAGAAGATTCTCCCTTGATTTAGGTCATTCATGAATATTACTAAGTAAAACCTGATTTGCATTTCCTGCCCTTGTAAGGGCCAAGGGTCAAAATGAGGAAGAGGTGCTCCACATGAACTTGGGGCGCCTGCTCAGTCCTCCACTCCCTCCACCCACCCAGCTCCTCTCTGGAAGAGCCACCTAACACCACTGCCCTCCAAGTCCAGCTGCTTCAGCATCTGCCTCTCCCAGTCTTAAAAGAACACTGCCATAAACATTCCCGTCTTGACTGTGTTTATGCTGTGTCTAATTTTAGTTTTATTGTCCCAAAATGACTGATGTGACTTAACTGCTTTATCTGATGGATGTTGGTGCATCAGACAGACAGATGCTTGCTTTTACAGTTATTAGCCTGATGTATTCTGACTAATTTATGGGACGAGATGGGGTATGTTTCCTCCTACAATGCATCCTGCGCAGTGACTGTATCATCACACACATTTAGACAGGACCAAGGGTGTTCAAAATATTCCACTGGCCGCTGAGGTGTGGTCGACAACAGGAAATAAACAGGAACACAAACAGCATGAGACAAGGGTGTACCCCACTGGGTGTGGTTGGTTTAACTTTCTGGAAGTAGCTTTGAGGTGACTCGACTCCTGCGAGGCTTCCAATCCAGAGGACAGAGAGCCAGGGAGCTCTCAGACTGCAAGGGATGCCCTTTCTTCATGCAGTCCAAGCAGATGGGCATAACGCGGGTTTCCGTGTACCTAGGACAATTGCACTTTATCTCTCTAGAACACAGGTCAGAATCCTCTTTCTGTAAAGGGGCAGATAATATTTTTTGCTTATCAGACCATATGTTACAGCTACAAGAAGTCCTCATTTCAAGTTGTCCGTGGGTTCCTGGAAATTTTCACTTTAAACAAACCACATGTAATAAAACTGGGTCCTTGAATACATGTTTTGTTCAGTGTGGATCAGAGTTGTTTTTTTTTTCCTTCTTTGTTACAATGAAGTGACATAGAGGGAAACGACATTACCCAAGGACCTACTGTTCTCATCTCTGGTGGCACAACATCAAAGTGGCCCCGAGCAGCTGGTAAGGGGTGGAGGTGGCTGGGGCCAGGGGCCACAGTCTGCTAACCCCGCACGGGGATCCCGAGGCTCAACCATGCGACCCTTGGCTGCCCCCTCCAGGCTTTCTGGTCTCCCAGGATGTCCTCAGAATTCATTACTGTCAGTCCTACCTTTCTTCTGCCACCTCACAGTGCCTCCACCATTACACCTTTCCTGCTTTCCCCACGCACATCTGTCCAGACACTTGGCTGCCCTCGCTGAGCCCCGCCCCTGACCTCCCTAAGCCACGCCCAGGCTGCACCCAAACTCGCCGAGCCACGCCCCGGCTGTGCCACGCCCCAGCTGTGCCACGCGCCCTTAAAGTGCGGGAGCACAGTTCTTTAGTGGGGACTCTAGTGGGGACGAGGGGCAGTGGGAGGGAATTTCAATGGACAGATGGAGCCAGGTGGAACTCCCTTCCTCTCACCCACCACCTTGGTCCCACCATCCCTCATGCTCTGCGTGCACACCACCCTTCCCACAATTCAGAGTTGAGCACAGAAGTGTCAAGTGTGGCTAGGGGGTCAGCCAGGAACACCAGCTACTGGGGGTTGGGGGGCAGTGGTCTTTAAGCCACCATCAAACCAACCTCACGGGGCATGCTGGTTGTAAATGGGTCATACCTGGCTGGGAGAAAGTTCCAGGCGAGCTCACAAACCCTGCTAGGAGCATTAAACATTCCCAGCCATTTCATTATTTGTCATTCAGCAAATGTTAATATTTCTTTTTTGTATTCCCACTCAAGCTTGAAATTAACATGGCTTTTTGTTTATTTCTTCATTTCTGCACCCTTGTCAGCTCATCTAGGGAATGCAGTTGCTTAGCGGGCTGCTGCAGAGTCAAATGAAGAACCCGAAAGACGCTCATATACGGACTAGCAAGAGGCTCGGCGTGAAAATGCATTTGTTTTTTTAACCTCTCTGAAGTAGAACATTTAGCTGAAAATAAATACTGAACACCTAGGACGCCTTTATCAGGAATCAAGAATCATTTTGACATGGACATTAGTCTTTCTCCATCCCCAAAGCCAGACACCCTGGGGAGCAAAGCTTTCTGCAGATTATGCCGAGCAAGAGCTAGAGCTTGTATGTGCTACGAGGAGGCAGGGAAGCCAGGAAGAACTCAGAATTTTCTATGAGGGTAAAACAATCTCTGAAGATTGACCCCTCCCCCTCCCCAAAGACTCCTGAAACAGAATTCAGCCTAAATTCAGCATTTTCAAGTCACTCTGGGAGGATGGTCTGTTTGTGTCGGATTCCCTTCCCCTCCAACCGCCAGTTGGGCCCCCCCCAGGGCCTTCTTTCCACTGGGAAATCCTATTTACACCCCAGTTCAGCTGGTGCCCAAACAGCCCCAGCAGACGTGGAGCCCTCTGAAGGGAAGACCTGCCCTGGGCCAAGGCACCAAGGGAGAACTCTTAGCAAACTTAGATTCCTTCCCTGAAATGTGCCTCTGGTGTGGAGGGGACACTGTTCTATGAGAGCTTTGGTGGGGGGTAGGGGGGGAAGTTCTGGAAAGTACAGACTGTGACAGACATGGCGCTGAAAGTCCCCAGGAACAGACTCCTCGGGGACTGGATCCAGACTTGGCTTGAAGAAATGCCTCGAATGTGGCAGATCATCCCCACTTCATATGGAGACTGGCCAAGAGTCTTCAGGAGCAGGAGCTTCCCCCATTATGGGCAAGTGCATGCTTAAATGTGCTTCCCTAACCTCCCAGCCAGGAGGAGGGGGGCGCTGTCCTCCTGTCTCACAGCTTGGCCACTGATGCAGCCCTGGAGGACAGTGGTCCGCATGTCTGAGAGTGGAGCGGAGCCTGATGGCTGGGTCTGTGGACCCTCACAGCATCACACAGCACCCCTGTGCTGTGAGCCTGCCTGTGAACTTGCAGGGGGTGGGAGGTGAGGATCTGGTGCTGTTCCTCCTTCCTCTGACTGACGGTGGCTGCTATATGATAAAGCCGCACTGAGTCACTGTATGATCAAGCCACCCCTCCATCTCTATTTCGGGCAGACTTTACACTTTGGGGGAGTTGGTAACACACCTTTCCTAATATAAATGTACAGGAGACGCCATTAAATGTGGCTCTCCGATGGAGCCTACACGTTTTAATTGGGTCAGTGTCTTCCTCATCACTTCACATAACCAGCTTGAAAACTAAACTTGCAAAGTTTTCTGTCTTTAGCTTCTTCTCTTTTTTGCTCCCCCCTGGGCTTGTTTTGATCATGGAAGGCTGCTGCCACCCCACATGAAGGCTGGGGATGGGATGGGGGTGGAAGCGGGCAGCAAGGAAGCCATACTGGTTTGAGACCCTTCTTGGGTGTCCTTATTAAAAGCTGATTTCAAAATTTGGTGGTGAATTTTCAGGAGGCCAGGCGCCTCTACATATAAACAGCAGCACAACTCTACTTCCACAGCCAAAAGACTTCTGGATTACCTGCTGTTTTACATACCGGCCCCAGGGCTCCAACCCTCTCATTGTCTTCCCATCATGGTGGGCAAAGGAGGAAAATGATCTCCCAGGGATGCTAAATACCATGTGAGAAAAGAGCCTCATTTTCTGTGATCCAAATTCAGCTTATTTGCTTTATGTGAAAATTCAGGATGTGGTGGCTGCCACATTACAGGCCCTTGAGTGACAAGTCCTGGAGCCAGAGGGAGAAGAATCTAAGTTTGCTTCCCCTTTAGGAAGTCAAGGAATCCAGGGGTCTGTCCCATCTCCAAGCAACCAGTGCTCCCGAGAGAGGGTGGGCTGAGGTTCTCCAGGCCAGGGCCTCCCCAGAGTTCTCTGAGTAGTGACCCGGGGCCCTGTGTCCAGGAGACTCTCTCCTCCCTGGACTCGGAGTTGCCCCAGTGGGGCCTGCTCCTCGCCCAGGAGTCACAGCGCAGGCCCACTGGTCTAGTTCCTTCAATTTGCCATCTCTGTTACTGGCAATGTTTGTGCCACTGTGGGTGCAGATCCTTGGCAATGCTGGGGCCCGCGGGAAGGCACCCCTGGGGCTAATGGACCTGCTTCTACCCTGGGAAGAAAATGCCCTTTATGCCAACTAGCTCCACGTGTACAGTATTCAGGTCCTTGTACTTCAGCCCCAGGCCTCCTGTCTCATCCGTCTCCGCAGACATCCCCTCCCACCTTGGTGATTCCACTGAGCAGCTACACCGAGTCAAATTTGTGCCTGGTACCAGAGACTCAGCTAACGCCCATGTCTAGCCTCGATAAAGTCGAACGCAGGCACAGGGTGCGAGCACTAGGAACACAACGCAGCGAGGCCAGAAAAGAGGCTTCTCAGAGCGCCCAGGAGAGAGCAGTTGATGCCACCTCCTGAGGGCCCGCCGGGGACACGGCCCTAATCACCTGAGCTGTACCTGCATCCACCTCTGGGCCCCTGGGCTGGCAGGACAGGAGAGAATGTGCTGGACCAAGAGCTAATATTCCTTGTGAGCAGAAACAAATGTTTGCCCCGTCTCTGCTCTCCTTCGCAGTGGACTCCAGGCTCAGTCAAGCAAGCGCTCTGTGCTTTTGGAGGGTTTGAACGCCCCTCGTGGTAAATCTTAGCGTCCAAGTCAGCAGCAGCCTTCCAAGGTGCTGCGGGATGGAGGGGACTATTCTGGAAGACTCCAGTCAGGGTATCTGTCAGAGCCAGTCCGACCCCTGGTGCACTGTGTGTTTTGCAGACTCTCCTCACCCTCTGCTCCTGGTTCCCTCGCCGTTGGAGAGCAGAGGGCCCCCTTGGCAGAGGGGCGACAGCATTGGAGGGCCACAGACAGGGAAGGGGTTGGGAAGAGGAGGTCCACTCAGGTAAGAGATACAGCAGGAGAGACCAGACTTGCTGTGGTAGAGCAAGGAGGACATTCATTCAATCTCAGCGACACGGCATTTTGCCACAAACACACCTTCCTTTACTAAGGTTGTGCACTAATGAGTGGAAAACCTTACTGTTTGTGCGATACTGGCATCACCCAGGAGGGCCTGGGTTTCAAACCCAGGGTCTGGACTTCGGCCATACCACGTACATCTGCTTCTTGGATGCACATAAGCTAAACATATCACGATAAAAATACTACAAGACATTGCCTTAGTTAGCTGTCTGCTGTAGTGGGAGAAACAACCACAAAATACAGTGGCCTAAAATAACAAACAGCTATTATCTCAGTTGCTGGAGGCCGGGGACTTAGTGTTGGCTCAGCCGGGTGGGCTGGGCCAGGGTCTGTTATGAGGTTGTAATCATGGCGATCGCTTCTGAGCTTGCTGAACACAGCAATTGGCAGGGAGCTTCAGTAGCTCTCCATGTGCACCTCCGTACGGCTGCTGGTGGCAGCCAGAGTAAGAGAGAGATGGACAGGTGGAAGACACGACAGATAAAGGACAGCCACACCGAGACAGAAACTACAGCATCCTTTACAATCTAGTCTTGGAAATGACAGACCATCATTTCTGCAGACTCTGCTGGCCACAGAGACCAACCCTGGTGAAGCCAGCAGGAGAGGGTCGTCGTGTGACGGAAGTGGCTCTCACCACTGTGACTGGCGATGGCGCTCATGCCATCTGCCTGACGCCCAGTCGTTTCCTTTCCAGAATAAAGTAGATAGAGAGCCTTATCCTATCCCACAGAGACACCAACTGATAAGTTTTTTCCCTCCTGTGTTTTTGAAGGCTGCAGATATTTTAGAAAATATAAATGTGGGAATATTTAATAGGGAGGGGACAATCCATCCACTTGTAGAGGATTATTTTTGCTGTGCAAAATATTACATAACATGAAATTTAGCATTTTAACCATTTTTAGCGTACAGGTCATGGCATTAAGGACACTCACATTATTGTGCAGCCACCATCACCGTCCATTTAAGGACATTTTGATCTTGCAGAGATGAAACTCTGTACCCACTGAAAAGTAACTCCCCAGTCTCCCTGCCACACCCACCAACTATCATTCTTTCTATGAATTTGACTAAGTAGCCCATGAAAAGGAAGCACACGATAACTGTCCTTTTGGGACTGGGTTATTACACTGACTGCCCGAGGTCCTTCATATTGAAGCATGGGTCAACATTCTTCCCTTTTTAAGGCTGAATAATATTCCACTGCATCCATATCCCACATTTACTTTTTGTTCAGTCATTTGTCAATGGACACTGGGTTGCTTCCACTTTGTGGTGGTTGTGACTGATGCTACCACAAATGTGGGCGTGCAAGTATGATTTTTAAACACATTATATATATATACATTTTAAACATGTTTGAAACATTTTCAAAAATTCATGTCAGTGATAGAGCATCATTTCAAGACCCAAGTGGGCAATATTCTTGCTTTTGAATTAATGCCAAGATTGGGAGAGTTTAAGGAACGAGGGTCTACCTTCTCTAGGCCCCACCCCCTCTGGGGCTGGACTGTCCTCCACCTGGTTCAGGTTGGTGGTTTGGTGAGTATCAAGAATGACCATGAAGACACTCAGGTTTAACGCAACTCAAATCATTTTTGCTTACTTTTTAAAAAGTAATGTCCTAGCAAAAGATCTACCTGTTCTTTCAAAATCCAAATGAACAGCTCTATTAAGACATGTTTATACCAGCTCTGAGTTAGAACTGCTGCAGAGGAAGTAATTATAGCCAGAAACTGGCTCTTATAGAACCTAGCTAATAATTCTAAACAGCTGGTGGTGGGAACTTTAAAAAAACAAACAAACCAGTAAGTATATGAAGATACGGGTTCATCCCTTCTCCAGTTGGGCCGAGTCGGGCCATCTTGCCTATGAAGCAATCCTGCCGTGGCGGCTGTTACACGGCACTGGGGTGCGTGAGGCTGAGTGTAAGTGAGCAGTGAGGCCCCTGCCGTCTGCTTGAGCATTTGAAGCCCAACCACTCCAAGCCTCAGAGTCCTTCCACAGAATACGGAGGACGAGTATAAAGAAGTATTCTACTCATCTAGGGTTTAACCAAGCTGTCAATAATAATGATTAAGGTTAAGCAATTAGTGATGAAAAATTTCCTATGTTTTTCAAAATTCTAGATGCCTACCACTTTCAGAAAATTAATTTGCAACATTCGACCACATTTCTATTGAATATTTATGAGAGGCCAGGTATTAATAGGTGCCGGGGATATGGGTCACACTGGTGAAGACAACAGACGCATACACTAAACACAGAACGTTTAATGTTACTTAAGAGTTTCGGTTTTAATTTTGACAAAAGGTATGGGTGGCGAGTCACCTCCAATCTCTGTGGCAATCGGCCCATCCAGGTGTCAAGTGTCCCATCAGCCTCCCTCTCACAAGGAAACATCTCCTAGACCCCTAAGCCCACAAAGCTCAAGCAGTGCAAGGAGGGTCTCTTAGTTAGCTGAGGAGAAGCTGACCCAGCCAGGCTCTGAAAAGTTGTGAGCTTGAGCACATTCTGGGGCTAAGTCTGCTCTTGTTCTTAAGCAGAAATGTAGATTCCCATCACCCACTGTAAGGTGCTGTACCCCCACCCCTCACCCCCACGTGTCCTGTTCCTCTTACTGCTCCAAAAACCTGGCCAGATCCAGCCTGGATGAGTTTTGTCCTTCCTCACCAGGTGGATCTGGAGTTAATGATGTTCTCATTCTCAAGATGTGCCCCTCGAATTCTCCAGCTCTCTATATTACTCTGTACTCGGAGCACCTCTGCTTCCAGCTACCACACACCAAGCAGGAACTGGGAGGCGTGGTCCTTAGTGACACTGACACTGGCCTCTCAATGTCAGAAGCGGCGGGGTGGGGGGTGGGGGGCGGGGACAGTCAGAGACTTGAAGACATGGAAGGTCTGGAAGAACCGGTTTCTCACTCTCCCGCCCCTGGACTCCCGGGTCACTGTCAGGGCCAGAAGGCTACCTCCGGTTCTCTCCCAGGGCAGCGCTGAGTGGTGTGATCTCAGCTATAGGCAACCATCTCAGAGGGCTGGTCTCCTATTTATTTTCAACTGCAGCCTATAATTTTAGCATCAAATGCTTCTGGATAATGTGGCATGGGATGGGATAATAGTTGTGTATCAGTCGTGTCTCCATTTATTACTATTTTTAACACCAGAGATGAATTTCCATGTAAAGTCACTTTTCCTCTTCCCACCTCCCACCCAACTGGTGTCCAGAGAGAAAGCTTAATAAACACTAGTGTTCATTACAGGGAAAACTCTGCTGATGTGAGCATTTAACATCACCAGTGCAGAACCTGAAGGAAAAAAAGTCACTCAAAGAGACCATGGACTCCTAAGACTCTTGGGTTACCACCTTCAGGAGTGAAAGTATCTCAAAATATCCACAATTTTATTCCCAGGACACCTATGGTATCCATGCAAGCCAAACCCCATTATTTATAAGGCAAACGAACTTCTCAAAATGAAAACATCCCTAATTGCCAGGGGGTGACCTAGAACAAGAGCTAAAGATTAATCTTTTTACAGCCAGGAGATGCCCTTTGAGTGCTAAATTTGGCTGGAGTGAAATGCCACCTTCTCCTCCACCCCAAGAGCTGGGGAGGTAACGGGCTGCTGTCAGGGGCACTACGGGCAAAACTGGCCAAGCTGGGCACACACAGTCAGAGCAAAGTGGGTCTTCTGTTGGTGTCGATGGGGCTGCCTGACTCAATGACCACAACTAAGTTCACGCACAAGACAGACCCTTGAGGGCCTCAGGAGGAAGATTTAGAGGGTACAAGTGTGTCATCTTGAAAGATGAGAAAGGTGTGTCATCTTGTCTCTCACGAAAGAATAAGCTCTCTATCCGATTTGGAATGAAATAAAACATTTCCCGTGAAATAGCCCAGAATTCTCACACGGTACCATTTATACATATTAGCTCAATTGCAAGTTCCTTGGAGGTAGCAATTTCTGTCTTAATTATCTTGTGGAAGGGGCCTAGTTCTCTGCCTGACAAAAGCAAGCCGTTCAGAAATGTCCTCCTGTAAGGCTGGGACTGGACTTTGCCCCCCCACAACCCTGCCTGCCCCCAGCTTCCCCCTGGCTCGAGGGTGAGGTCAGACCTCCAGTGTAATCACGTGGCTCAGAACCTAAAAGCTACGGCTTGAACACTGTTAGAGATGTGTCAGGGCTAACTGGGCTCTAGAGACTGCCAAGTCTGAAATTAGAAAAACAGGAGGAGAGGAGAGAGTCAGGAGAAATGAGTAAATAACCCCAGAGACACAGGGCTGCCATGCTGGGGGCAGGGACAGAGGCCTGAAGGTAGCACAGGGCCTGGGGCACAAGTGGGATCAGCAGCCAGGTGCCCAAGTAACAGGGAGCAGCAGAGGCGATGGATTTTAAAGGAGCAGCATGTCAAGAGCTTTGGGAAGAGTCGTGCCCAGGGGACCCCCAGACCACTCCAACCCAAGGCCCACCTGCTAGATAAAGATGCACTCAGGGGTGCCGAGCCAAGGTCCTCATCCAGGACGGCTCTGGGCAGGGGCGGGTGAAGGGGCCAAAGCAGGGTGGCAGAAAATCCCAAGAGAGCACCAGGCCGCCAGCCGACCAGGTGTCTGAACCAAGCCACCTCCCCCTGCTCCCCTTTGGCACAGCGTGGCTGATCTGGGGACATAAATGCGGAGCAGGAGGCTTGCACCCACGCCGGGTTCCTGGGAAAGGTCTCTAGATAGGAGAATCCCCTCCTGTGACCACAGGCCGGTCCTGGGTGCACGTGTGGGAGCTGCAGAGTCGGTTTGTGCTCCCCGAGGCCACGCAGTTTTCACTGTGCCAAGGCCTGGCACTGTCGCCGACAGAACGAAGTGTCCAGCGCATGGCCGCCACGGCAGGAGGGCACCAGACGCGCCCTTTACGGTCCCTGAACAAAGTGCAGCCTCGGCTCTGCGGGGGCAGGGGGTGCCCACGAACCCACTGTCTCTTTTGAGACGACCAGACGATGATCCTATGTATCCCATGTAATCAAGGCTGGCGCTTTTCAGGGTTGAAGGCTTTTTCCCTCTCCCTTAGTAGTGGCATGTTGCCAGAAATCCCTCAAACTCTGACCTGGCAGGCCCCCCAGGGGAACAGCATTTGTGGTGTTCTGGCCTAAAACGCAAGCTCCACGCTTATCCTCATGAATCTTCACAAACCACGCGGGGAATCGTGGCACCTGGGGGTCCCCACAGCAGCCGGGCCGAGCCACGTGAGGACACGCTCGGGCGTGGGGAGAGCTGGCCGGCCGGACGCTGGCCCGACGCCCCCCTGGCGCCCTCTCTGCCCAGGCAGGACAGCTTCTCAGTTTCCACATGTGTAATGGGGGTGAAGCGTAGCCGCTCTGACGACTGAAAGAAATAGTAGATGGGGTCACGCTCCGTAAAGTACAAAATAATGTTTATATATTAGAAACAAATAATGAGCTCACGAGTGTGCCAGAGGAAACAAACGTGGATAACCCCTGGCATCGAAACACACTCCGTCGTCCATTTGGTGCTCCTTTCGGGGCCGGCACTCAATGCCCCATAACCAGGTTGGATCACAGGCAAGGTAAAAAAAAGCCTTAACCAAAAAATCCTGCTTAAAAAAAGAGGAAAGATTTTTCAATGTGCTGACATACCTACGTCGAGACAGCTCATTTTATTTTATTAATTTTTAATTTCATTTGATTTTTTTCCACTGGAGCAACATCACATGATAACATTTTACGTGTTTCAGGTGTGAGGTTTCTTATTTTCATTTTAAATAAGAAGCCAGTGTTGGGAGACGTGACCAAGCTGGTGTAGCCTCTAATTACTAAGCATCTGACACAGTATTTTCTCCTTAGAAGAGATACATAAAGTCAGGAACATTTGGGGCTCATTTGTTTGGCACCGACAAGCAGTAGAACGTGATCCAGGTCCTAAGTCAGCCCCCCAATGGCTTCGTGTACCCTATATCCTCACGCCAGCACACAAGACCCAGGTGTGCTGGCCACGGAGGTGGCGGCACCCTCTAGGGGCACCCGCTTTCTCTGAATGAGCCCAGCGAGGGCAGAGCCGGGGGCTGGCACTGGGCCCCGCACCCATGGGGATGCCCCAGCCGACAGCACGGCAAGCCCACTGCCCCGCGGGGGTTGTGGCCTGGTGTGACGGGCAGCCCTGTCCATGAAACGGGGGGATGTTGGGCCACAGTCACATGAAAGTAACTGCTTTCATTGTTATCTTCTGGCCGAGAACATAACAAAATGTCAACAAGTCTACGGCTGAGTAATACTTTTCTGCATCTTCATCACAAAAGCGTTTATATGGGGCCTCCCCAGTGGCGCAGCGGTTGCGTGCTGGGTTGTGAAGCTACCTGCAGCCTCTGCAGCACCAGTTCGATCCCCGGCTGCTCCCCGGCCACCGGAGGAGGGTCCCGCATGGTACGCAGACCTCTCCTGCCGCCCGCTGCTCCCCTCAGCAGTGTACTTCGGTCCTTCTGCCTGCTCTGCTCCCTGCTCTGGCTCTGGTGAATTCTCTCACCCTCTCACGCTGCTGACTGTACCCAGTTCTTGTATAAATAAATAAATAAATCTTACAAAAAAAAAAAAAAAGCGTTTATATGGATGTATGGATATAAAAAACCAGCCGCGTGCATCCGTACCTGACACAATTCAGTCTGCACGCTGAGGATGCAGCATGCGGGGCTTTGGGGTACCTGCCCAGCCCTGGCGGGCAGCAGGAGGGGCTGGGGATGGACAGTTCTAACATTCCAGGAGTTAGTGCCTCGCTCAAGGTCGCAAGCCGAGCCCGAGGCCGGAGTCCAGCTCTGTGGCTCTGGCGCCAGTATTTTGTCATTACCTCTAACAAGTTGGGTGACTTGACTGCAGTCATGAACAGACGAGGGCAGCATCTCAGAAGGGAGGAGGGACTGGCACGCTGACCCGGGTGAGCAGCGAGCAGAGCCGCCCCGGGCAGAGACCACGTGAGCAGGCACCAACACTCCGGAGGCAGAAGGGCCTGGCTCTGCCACTTAGAGGTTATTCGATCGGGCCGTTTGCTCCCTCGCCCGCACGAGGGGCATGGCGCCCGCTGCAGCGGCTGCAGGAGCAGGCATAACGTGTGTGAAGTTCCTGGCACGTCATGGGCGCTTAATGAATGGCAGCTCTAGTTATTATTTTCAGAACGGAATGAGCGCAGATAACAGGAGCCTTTTAACTTTGGAGCAAAGACAATTAAACATCTAAGTGGAAGCACGAGGGCACCTCTGTGCTCACCATCCTCTCCTCCCGACCACCAGGCTGAGGGACGGAGAACGGGCTCGGGAGGTGGGAGAGCACCCCAGGGGGCATGGGTGTGTGTGTGGGAGCCACATCTGCTCAATCCCAGCAGCGCCATTAACTAGCTTTGTGCCTCTCAGCAGATGGTTCTTGGAGACTCGATTTTCTCACCCACGAAATGGGGGTAACCCTGGTTGTGATGAGGATGAGGCGTGGCTCTGGCCCTGAGCAGCGGCCCTGTCAAGCCCCTAGGGACCGTGATGGGGACCATGGCTGGTGCAGGGGTGGGTTGAGGGGGGAGCTGCCACAGCTACCTGAGAAATGCCCTGCAGAGCTGCTGAGCAGCGGCATTTACCTGCCTCAGAGGACAGCTGCGACATAAAAATTCACAGGTTTGCCCCATTTTACACGGCCTGCAACATACCCAAGCAGCTTCCGCTGCTCTCTGCCCCTCAGCCTGCCCTGCTCTGCCTGCCGCACTCGCCATTTTGTCAAGAAAACAAAACGCCTGTCGATAGCCTGGTGCACGGACTTCACTCACCACCACCATCTCCATGAAAACCAAATGAAAAAGTAATAAAAGTGAAGTATAGTTTATTAATATTCATGCTGTGTCCCACTGCCAGCAGCCTGTGTTATACAGTTGGGGGGTTGTGCGGGCAGCGAGGCTCTGAGGGAGCAGTGGGCCGGTCACAGGACACCCCGGCAGCCCCAGCACAAGGGTGAGGCCCAAAGATAACGGTGCAGTCCTGTTGAGGTCGGGGCGCCCTTCAGCACGGTGAGCCTTGGGGGGCTTGCCGGTTCACCATGTCACCGCCTGGGCTGATAATGCCAACCCGATTCGCTGATGTCAGTGCACGGGAGTAGGGTGTGGGGGCGGCATCCGTGTTCATGGTGCACCCACAGCACATCTGAGCTTGAGGACAGCGAAATTTTTCGCAAGGCCAGAGGGAGGCAAAGAACCAGAGCAAACAGGAGTTGTCTGTAGAAGGTTGCACAGGACCAGTGGGGCAGCACTCCCTTTAGGGGGAGAGAGAACAATCCCTCGAGAGGAAAACTTAGGGAGGGCAGACTGACAACGAGCCACACACGTACCCTGCAGAAGACTGTATGGACACACAGGACTTACTATATGTAGGCGATATCAATACCACACATCGGGGCAGCGTGACTGAGGAATAAAATGGCTACAGAAACAGTTTAATGAGGTCTTAATCCACTTAACACAGCTTCACTGTGATCACAGTGATGTGTAATTTTCCTGACTGGATTCTCCTACCTTGGCACCCTGCTCACCTGTAGCAGGTGCACTGAATGGAGGGAAAGAGGAGTAATGACTAATCCAGGTCTGGCGAGGTGCAGCTACGGATGTTAGAGATGTGGGAGGACTGGCCAGAAGGGGAAAGTGTATCACAGGCCGACAGACACCATGGTGAGGAGTGGGCACCTGGGATGCCACGGGGAAAGGTAACGTTTGCTGAACTCTGGTTGGTTTTGTTGGGTGGGGGGCAGTAAAGGAAGCAAATATGTAAATACATGTGCTAATATGCAAATATCCTTCTCATCTATAGACCTGCAGGAACAAAATTGAATAGTCTATGTGGCAATCCAGACGTGGGAAAAGCGGAAGGGCAGAGTCTTTATTGATTAGGGAAGACAGTTTATGAAAACACAAAATCACACGAAAACCGAATCCCCTGCACTTCCGTACACGGTGGAGGAAAGACAGGGCGTGACGTACACGGTGGAGGAAAGACAGGGCGTGACACGGGAGGGTGCAGGCAAAGCAGGGTGGGGGCCGGAAGGAGCCAAACTCCTGCCTGTTTCCATGCACTTCCCAGCTGGCAGGGCCTGTGTGGATTCACTGGCCCTCACGTTTGATCAGGGGGTGTGATCATCCCCAGGACGGGGATCACGGGGATCACAGGGCCCCGGTGCAGGACGAGTTCGTGACCTGCCCAAGGACACAGTCAGTAAATGCAGAACTTGGGCTTGATTTTAGGTTGGCCAAGGCTCAAGTACACCATATATTTAGGAAGAATAAAATACTGTACACAAAGTGCCTTCCTTCCCCAGAAGGATTATCCCTCCTTATGAGACAGAGAGGGAGGGAGGGAGGCAGGAAGGGGGAGAGGAGAGTGTGTGTGTTGGGGAGGGGGTAGAGAGGGAGGGAGAGAGAACACACCATGCCACGGAGCCAGCTGGTGGGGCTCAGGGAGTCCTGCCTGCCTGTCCACACGCATCTGTTCTTCAGGTACATCATGTTCATCTGAGCAATACCAACGTCCACTTTACACACCCAGTGGCGGGGGTGGGGGGTGGTAAGGGCCTCAAAGAGAACTAGGATAAACTGTTCTTTTTTTTTTCCCCATGGGAAAAAAACCCCAAAATTTACTTTAGAGTTTCAATCTGGCACCAGGAAAGAAGAAATCATCCTAAAAGATCTGCTTGTGTAAGGGTTTCTTAGCCAGGCCCTATGGCTGCAGCAGATCCACTCGCAAAGCTACTCATTGACTAACTGGCATTTTAAACCGCTCTTGGTCCCGCGTCCCATGAACAAATAAACCAAAAGGGCCTAAATCTCAGTTCCAAGGAAAATCTCATCCCATTCTAACTTTTCAGGCTGCAAGGCTGTTTCTCTTTTTAAGAATTAATTAATTAATTAATTATCATTACTATTATTTTTTTTTTTAAGATTTACTTATTTATGCATACAAGAGCTGGGATCCAGGCCAGAGATATGGGGGATGAGAGGATTCATCAGAGACAGAGTGGAGAGCAGAACAGGTGATTCACTGAAATGCACTGCTGAGGGGAGCAGCGGGCAAGTCAGGAGAGGTCTGCTGCACCATGTGGTTGCCCCCTGGCTGGCCGGGGATGGAACTCGTGCTGCAGAGGCTGCGGACAGTTTCGCAGTGCGGTGCCTAACCCCTTGTGCCACCATAAAATGAGCTATTTTAAAGCAAACAATTCTGTATTTAGTACATTCACAATGTTACGCAACCATCCCCTCTGTCTAGTTCCAAATGTTTCCACCATTTATAGTAAAACCCCCTCCCCATTTAGCAGTTTCTCCACCTTCCTCCCTCCTCCCAGGCCCTATCAATTGACAGTCTGCATCTTTATAGATTTAGTTATTCTGGATATTTCATACAAAGGGAATCACACAACATGTGAGCTTTTGTGTCTGGTGTCTGCTCAGCATGTTCTGGATATGCATGCATGTTGGGGCATTGTGTAAGTACTTCATTCATGTATAAGTAATTTTCAAGGCTGACTAATATTCCATTGTACGGACAGACAATCTGTTTATGCATCATCCACTGATGAGCAACAATTGGGCTGTTGACCCCTCTGGGTTACTGTCATAATGCTGCAATGAACATACATATGCAAGTAGGGGAGTCCCTGTTTTCAGTTCTTTTGGGTAAAGATCTAGGAGCTGAATTGCTGGATCATATATGGTAATTCCATGTTTAACTTTTTAAGGAAATGCAAGCTGTTTTCACAGTGACTGCACCATGTTACATTCTCATCAGCCATGCATGAAGGTTTCTAAAAAGCTCTTTAAACATATCTAATTTGAAAAAAATTCCTCAAATTCATTAACGCTGACCTTTGCAGCTCATAAAAGACTCAGGAGATTTATATAACAGCTCTCCTTTAACAGGCATTGTGAAATCCCTAATCCTTAAACCCCTATCAAGTATGGAGAATATGTTAATCACCAGCGTGGACACCTAGGACACTTACAATCTAATGGTGCAGGTCTTAACACCCAAGACACAATTATAGACAAAGTCCAAACATTCCATCAAATGCAAAGAGGCATAAACTAGATTGTAAAGGCAACCAGAATCTCCAGCACCACTGCCAGCCACCATCCTATCTCACCGTCATGGGCCCCAGCTCCCCAAATGCTGGACGGCAAGAGCAGCAAGCACCCTGACATGGAGGCTGAAGAGCTGAGGTCCTCCACCCGCCTCCCTGGTCAGCACAGGGCACTATGTCATTTCCCAAGGCCGCAGGAGACAATTCCCTGCAGAACTCCCCTCCTACTGGCTATGAGAGCCGATGTGGACAGGTTTCCTTAGAAATATTCAATATCTGTGGCAAAACAAGCCCAGAAATTCTCATGCTGTGCAGGCAAAATTGAAGGTATTTAAGTGTGCTGAGTCTCGCTTGCTAGATCGGAGGGGTAGCATGAATATGTACAAGCCCCCCGCCTCCTCCAACTACCTGGAGACCGCATCAGTGTGAGTTGTGCGCCTTCCTCTGGGGCAGCAAGAACCCGCAAGCCAGCAGAGGCAGTTGTACCAAACAGTGGGGACAGGGAGAGGGTTGTGGGGCCCCTGGGCACCGGGTGGCCCTTCCCACCGCAGAAGCCTGCAGCACTTGAACTTCAGCAAGTGTAGAATCGATTGCTCTCTACCTGGTATCGCAGTTACCTGTATCTGTCCCACTGACATTTGCAAGGGCGGTACAGGACCGTCGAGGGGCCAAGGCTGACCCTTCACTCCACCTTGACCCACCGTGGCTCCCTCCTGGCCATGGTGTACGCGTGTGCAGACACGGCGCCACCGCCTCTCCCACCCCTCACATGTTTCAGCGGTGGTACAGGTGTTGACATTTCACTACCACCGAGCCAGGGAGGAAGCAGGAAACAAAACCTAGCTGTACGGAAATCAGATGTCCACGCACAAGACGCCCCAGGTGACAAAGGAGTCATCGGTCAGTCTAGAGGACAGGACCTGTGAGCCAGGAGCCTGCTGTGCTCTGCCGTCCCTCTGTCCCTTGGATGTCTCAGATGCCTCCGGCTGGTCGAAGCCCCCAGCCAGGCAGGAATCACTAGTCAATGATCAGATAAAGCCATGTCCATGGAGCCCTCAGAAACCCAGTCACCTTCATAACCCAGACCTGGGCGGAGACAACCCTTGGCTTTAATTCAGAGCTTTGCACCAGCTCTGTAGGTGGCTGTTTCCCACGGGCTAGTGGGTACTCCCGTTGAAATCTGCACCTTCAACAGGTAAACCTTCCCCCCATGTTGGACTCTAAGTGATCTTTCTTCTCCTCAATTAGATTCTCATGGGGAGTGTGCTGGCCCGCTCTGCCCATAGTTGGTCAGAATTCCCTCGGGGCCCTCGGGGCCATGCACACAGTAGGAGTTCAAATGCACTTGCTGACTGAAGCATATAAAGCAGTGAGACGCAGATACTGGGTTTTCTATACAGACCATGATGGAGAAGCACAGAAAGTGGGGAAAAGATTTTAAATGGCACATTTCTTAGGGAAAAACTGTCTTCAATCATACTGATTCTGACAGTGCCAGGAGAAAATGCATTTGGATGTGCATGGTCTCAAATGGACAGTTACATGCGGACACCTGCCTGCAGGGGCAGCTCTGACACATGATGCAGAGCAACTAAGTGGCAACACTGGAAAGCTGAGGCCTCCCTTAACTGTGTCCCCACCCCTGCTAATATGTCCACCTGGGTCAGCCTGGGGGAACCTGAAACAGGTAGAGGGAAGAGAAGGAAAAGCTGGGGATCCAGAGAAAGCGGGGAGGGCCAGCAAGTTACTAAAGGCAGGCTCCTGCCACGTGTAAGGACAGGCTGGATGAACCTCAGTTCAATCCTTCAACCTTACCTTGACCTCAGGGTTCCCAATGCCCCCAGGGAACAGCACCCGACCTGAGGGAAGGGCCTGAGGGAAGGGCCTGCCGGGGAGGTCAGGTGTCTACTCCCAGTCACAGTCTGGCAGGACGCGCCCCAGGTGTGTCTCCATGTCACGCCCATAACTGCAGCGCCCTGTGAACCTGGTGATGGCACCGGTCTTGGTTCTCCCGCCGGTCTGAGAGCCAAACCCTGGCCCCGGGAAGGGGGCCATTTCCTCGGAGATCAGGCGGGCCGAAGACCAATGTTTCAAGGAGCGAGAAATCACTTGTGGTTGTGGCACCCGGGGAGTGGGGCGAGGCTGGGTGGACGCCTAGGTGGGGCAGAGGGCAGGGGAGGCGTCCTAAGCCGTGTGGGGGCTCAAGGCAGGCTGGGGGGCGCCAGGGCCGTGTGAGGTGAGGGGAAGGACTTTGAATTCCAAGGAAGGAACCTGGACGTGGGAGCCAGCGCGGGAACAGAGAATGGAGGAAGGGGCTTTAGGGGAGCAATGAAGGGGATCCCCATGCTCCTTGGAACTATCACGGAGTAGCTGAGTAGCTCCGAGGCGGGCGGAGTACAAGGCAGCGGGGGTGGCGTGGCTGTGAACTCAGATCTGTGAGCAGATCCCTCACCTCCAAGAGAGTTTCTGTTTCTCTATGAGAAACAGTCAGACTGTCCTGGGCTGCAGAGGACACCACGGGACCTTCCCATGCTGGTGACCCCCTAGTTTCTTCCATGGAAGCAAGTGAGAAGCTCCTGTCAGTGGGGAGGGAGAGGAGGGGTTGTGGCTCTGAGACCATGGCTCTGAGGCCTTGGGCCAGGGTCCAGGAGTGGGGGCACGGCCGGGGTCATGCTGCTGGGGGCTGGCTTCATATGCCTGGATGGCTGCCCCGGACAGGGCCCTCCCGAGGCCCACAACTTGAATGCAGACAAGACGGCCCATTGCCTCCGAGATGGCACACAGGGGCCTGCTCTCCAGGGGTGACAGGAGGCTTTCTCTGCAGAACCAGCTGTTCCTCTGCAATGGGGGAATCCCTCTATGGGGCGTTTGTTGGGGGAGATGTTGGCTTCAGGGAAGCTGTGTGGTTTCACACCTGGCAGTTCCTGCCATGGCCACAGGAAGTTCAGAGCCAAGGGCAGGACTCTGTGAGCACAGCGTGGCTGGAGGACAGCAAACACCGGTGAGACTTGGCCTTCTCTCTGTATGCCAGAGGCTGGCGTTTTAGGGGGGGACAGTGTCTCTTCTAGCATCACTGCCCTTAGCTTTAGAGAAGGAGTCCATGGCTGGCACATGAGACAGCTCGAGAAATACAAACTGCATGACGGTAACACCTCTGTCACCCGCAACTGCTGATCCCCCAGCCTGGCTGTTTCCAGAAATGATGCTGCTCTGCAGGCCGCCCCGTTACAGGATGAGCAAAGTTATCTCTTTCACCCAAACACAATACAATAAGACGAGAACAGGAGGGACAGCCAGATGAGATAAGGCTTACGGGCTTAATATTTATCATCAGCTTCCTCGGAGGTCTTTATGGGTAAATAGATTCTGACATTCTATTAAAACTTTTTAAAGTTGATCTTGTGCTGTAAGTTCTAGGAGTTTCTGTCATGTAGGACCTGTGGCACCACCAGGGTCAGGACAGAGCTGCTCCATCTCCCAAAGGGCCCCTGGCTGCTGCTCCCTGTGAATGTTTGACTTTCACAAGTGAAAGCATCTGCCTCCGGGTGCCAAGTCTATTTATATTCTGGGGGTTCACACTTAGTGCATTTATGTTTGCCAATATCAGTTCTAATTTACAAAAAGAGGAGGACCAGAAATGCTTCACTGGATGTCAGTGGGTGACAAAGAAGTGGAACCCACAGTTTGTCCCTCCAATTCTGGCTCCCAAATTTCTGTTTGATGGTCAATGTTGACATAAATAGGTTGTGACGGGTGAACACATGTTCCAGGTACACCAATTGGAACCTGAGGCTTCTAATATGGGCCTTCGCATGGACCAGTCAACCGATGCCACTGAACATTTTCACCTAACACACACTTACACACCCAACACCCAACCACACGCCCGACACATGCACACCAACACATTACACACCCAACATATACGCTTCAACACACAACACACCAACATGCTCGCACACCCAACATGCCAATACACACGAATACACCCAACACACACTTGCCAAGACATACATAACACACACCCAACACACACATCACATATATACACACCCTCACACCAACACACCCATAGCGGGGATGTCTAACTAGTAACGCTACCAAGACAAATAAAATAAACACTGAAGCAGAGGCACACAGCCCCAGGGGGCCTGGGGAGAGCCAGCGGCAGCAGCATTTGGGGTCCAGCCAGGTGAGGTGCCGCATGCCCCAGCACAGCTCCCTCCTGTGCTCCCTCTGTCCACCTCGGAACCGCTGCTACTTCTCCCTCATGGGAAAGGAACAACGTGCCTCAGAGTTTGGGGAGCGGCCTGAAGCCTCACAACAGCCTGAAGCCTCACAAGCAGCACAAACAGCTGTAAGTGTGGCCCTGGAGCTGCAGATCTGGACTCAAAGGCACAGGTGGCAATAACAGTGAGAACGAGGCCGCGGCCTAACTGACGCCACAGTGACGGTAACGGCAGCAGCTGATGCCGCCGTGTGGTCACCGCGGCCCAGCACGGGCGGGCAGTGCGGCTGGTTACCCTTACTCGCAGCGGGAAATCTTCATTCGTCCAGTTTGCACGAGTGAGCGCGACGCTACAGGAGCAGGTCTAGGATGCGGGCAAAGCGTCAGAGACAGAAAGGCAGACAGGAGGCTGGGCACTGTCCTCACACCCCAGCGTCCCGCCGGGTGCGGCCTCTGCTGTGCCAGGGAAGTTGCTTCTGACTTCCTGCAAAGGGGGCCTCCTGGTGGCGCAGGCGGGTGAGGGCCGCACTGTGAAGCTGTCCGCAGCCTCTGCAGCGCAGGTTCGATCCTGGCCGGCCGGCAAGGGTCCCACATGGTGTGGCAGACCTCTCCTGTCTCGCCCGCTGCTCCCCTCAGCAGTGTATTTCAGTCCATCTGCCTGTTCTGTTCCCCGCTCTGTCTCTGGTGAATCCTCTAACCCTCCCACGCATCTGGCCTGTACCCCGGTTCTTGTATAAAAATAATAAATCTTTGGGAAAAAAAAAATTTCCTGCAAAGGTCTAATGGGACCTAATCTGCTAAACGCCGAGTCAGCTCAGTGTCCGTGCTTGGGTTTAAATTGAAACCTCACAAGTGGAGAGGCAAGATGGGAACGGGCATGTCTGGGGAGGTGTATGCCTCCCTCGCAAAGGGCACACAAGGCCCTGATGACCCAGGCTTTGGAGGTGCCCTCTGCCCTGGGCTGGGGTTCGGGAAAAACTGCGAGGACTTGGCAAGACCACGAGAAACTGGGAATGTGGGGTTCTGGGATGGACAGGTGAGCCGAGCTACACACACACACACACACGAGGCTGCCTGTACCACCCACTCACCCACCCACTCTTGAGCAAGGAGCCCTGGGGAATGGCTCTGCAACACCTGAGCATAGGTGGAGAAAACACGGAAGAAGAATCTTCCTCTCCACCTTCCTCCACGATTTCTCCGATAATCTCATATTTCAGGTGCTGGGCACCCCCTCCCTGGGTTCTCCTTCAGACCCTGCCTAGGTCTGGAGGGTTCTCAGGTCACACTTTCAAAATGACTGGTCTCCACCTTGAGCCTGAGGTGCCAGCCCTGCGGTCCGTGGCTGGGGGACATGCCGGCAGCTCTGCAGCGGTGCAGGTCACTGGCCAAGTTCCAGGCATGAATCCGGCCTCCACACCTGGGTTCTGGGCCACCCGGGAGCTCAGCTGGTGGTTGTGATCTGTGAAGGCGCCTGGCGTCTCAGTGTCTTTGGAGGGGGTGTGTGTGTATGTGTCCTTGCCTGCACAAGCATGTGTGCCCATCAGCATCTCTGCCAGGAGAGCTGTCACCTTCTGTCACCAAGCACCCCTAGGCCAATAGGTCACACACAGGCTCATGCTGTGTTTGTTATGAGTGTGTGTGTGTGTGTGTGTGTGTGTGTGAAGGGAATACAGAAGCACCTGAGCAGAGATCCACCCAAGTGCACACAGAGCTTCCACTTCAATTATGTCACACTAAAGAAAATTTTAATTTCAAATGATTTCACGGTACAGCTCAAGGTCCCAGACACGAGTAAGGGAAATGGAAGATAACCTAACAGCCAGATAACTTACTGATTAGTTCTCATCAGGAGAGAAGCTTCAGCCCTAAAAGCTCTCCCATATTTATAACCCTTACCCTGGGTGAAAGAGACCATCAGGGGGTTGAATATTTTGCTTAATAGCCTTAAAGTGTAAACTAGCACCTTTTCCTGGGGTACCCACTAGGAATAAAAGACTAATTTATAAAGCTAATGCCTGGCATGAGATTGTTTCTAGAGCTCTTCTTTTAGATCAAGCCTATACAGCTCTGAACCCACTTATAAGTTTATGGCTTTACAGAGCTATGTCCCTTGTTCAAAGTGACTCACAGTGTGGCCTTTTGGAATGTTCTGGGTCCCCGGTGATGGGAGGAGATCACAGAGGGCTCCCAGTTTGGGCTCATGAGACCAAGGTCAACCCAGAGGAAACTGCTCCCTGGCACAGACGAGCCACAAACTCTGACCAAAGGTCTTGCAAACAAAGGCCCTGCTCATAATGGGATCCAGATGCAGGCGTGGGGCTGGCTCTTGGTGGGTGCATGGCCAAGGAAAGCTCGGTGGAGCACAGTTGGCCGGGGCTGGACAGGCCAGGGCTGGGGCTAGCCTCTCCCTGCAGGGCCAATTGCTCAATAGATGCAGGGTGTGTGTGAAACCAGGTTGAGATAAGGTGGCGCTTCAGCACTGAGCCTCAGAGAAATCAGCCCGTGAACAAGAGAGCAATGCAAACAAGCAAAAAGATCTCCTTTTGGTCAGTCCTGCAGTGAACGTTCAGCAAAGCTACAAGCTCTAAAATGCTCCCATTTAAGGGGGGATCCCCATTACGATCTGCAGCCTCTTCCCTTTAGTTCTGAATAATTGCGAATGTCTCCTTCCCCTTGGGCACCCCCAACATTTTTTTCCTGCCGTTCCAGTGGATTAACTTCATTAACGTTCTTAACTTCATTAAATTACTTCATTGTTAAATCCAAGTCCCTTAAGCCTATGTCAAAATTTTCCGTTGTCAGATCTCATTCACCTGATCCTTATTTTCCGACCCAGGCCTTCCACCACCCTCTTCCCCAGTGCGGCTATCTATCGTGTCCCCCATCTTCCTGGATTTATTCCAATCTCCATGGTTTCTGGGTACCCCCAGTCCCCACTCCCCTCCCCCCGCCCCCACACCTCTCCTTTAAGAGCTACTTCAAGATCCCTTCAATGTATTCAATAGCTCTTGCTCTGGAAGCCTCCCTGAGCGGCCCATCTGGCGAAGTCTTGGGTTGACTCTGGATTTCCTGAGCTGGTTTTGCTCATCAGGGATTCCTCAGAGTCTCAACGAGGGTCTGCTGGGTGATCTAACATTTGCCATCACAAAGCATCAGAATCGCACGAGATGCAGTTGGTTAGCGCCTTTTAATCTGAGAGACAGGACCTGCCTCATGATTAGAGATGGTGCCTTCCCTGGGCCCCCTCAGCACATCCGCATGTAGGCGCACAGTAGGACCAGAGAATGTGTGACGAACTGCACTGAATTAAAATACACCCTCACCCCCCAAACCACTAGGGAGCAACTTGAAGTGGTCTCCACCAGTTGAAGAATCAGACGGAGGTGGTCAGGTTATTCCGAAAAAGTAGATTACTGGTCATTTTTTACACCCTAAATTTTTATGCCCCCGCCTCCCCAGATTTTTGGTCCCAGTAATAGTCTTAAGTGTTTCAAATTAAGTCTACACAGGAATAATCTGAACAGCCTGGAGCAGATACAAAAAATCTACACATTTTAACCACCAACTATCCTTTGCCCAAACGGCCCGTCTGTTTGTTTTCCCTGAGAGCAGAGCTTAATATTTGGTCTTGCTTTCGGTTTGCTGGTCATGTTGTTAGTGGAAATACCCCAGCAACAATTTGCTGCTTGCTCCAAAAACTAGCTGGCGCCAGTGCAGAATAGAAGAAGGAAATGCAGGGACTTCCAGGGCGAGGCAAAGAGGATTACCCTTCAGAGGGGACGCTGCCAAGGAAACCCTTCTCCCCCGGCAGTGTTTCTCAGAGTGGGCCCCTGGCACCTGCACGAGTCGCCTCCAGTCCCAAAGTGAACCTCAGGGTGTGCGTGTGTCTCTGTGTGTGCATGTGTGTATATATGTGTGCATGCTTGTGTGTGTGCACGCTTGCGTGCATGTGTAGGGTGGCAAGCTTCTCTGGGGGTGCTCCTCTGGGGATTCTGGAGCAGTGGGTGTGGGGCAGGACTTTGGGGAGACCTGTGTTCTTAAGCTCTCCAGGTGGTTCTCAGGCACAGAAAGCTTGCACGCCAGTGCCGCTGATAGTTAACCACACAACCGACCTTCTGGTTGGACGGGGATACTCATGCAGAGCTGAGAATTAAACTAAAAGCACAGGCTTTGTTTTCTAAAAACACATACAATCAGGCCTGCCTCACAGAACACTGAAAAGCAAGCCGCCCCCACCCTGGGCCACACCACCAACCAGGAGACAGTCCCCTCCTGAGACACCAGCTACTTTTCCAGAACGCAGCTCTCCAGCACACTGTCCCCGCGCCCCTAGGCAGAGACAGGGCTGGAACGAGCCATCTGTCCTGTTTAAAACAGAGAGGGGTGTGTGAGTGTTCTCCCCTTTGAGAGCGAGCAGCCCCAGGGTAGACCAGGGTCCCAGGTGATATGGGGGAGGCCGGGGAGCAGCTCCTGATTCTCTACCTGGGGTCGCTCAGACACAGACATTCTCTCAAGTTGCAGCGGAAAACACCCTTCTCAGATGTGCGATGGATGATCTAAAAGCCTCCGCCCACTGCCTCTCCCCTGAGGTGAAAACAAGTGGGAAAACCTGCTTGATCGGTGTGGCCTGGAGGTGGTGCCCCCACCGCCCTGCTCATGACCACTGCGGACTGTCCTCATGCGGGTGCCCGCACCCTGTGCAGAGACACCTGGGTGCAGCCGAGGCCAAGGTGGGAACAGGCCTCGCAACCCGTTTAGCGATGAAGCGTCATGTCAGACAGAGACGTTGGCTTTCATGCAGACTGTGCCCTTGAAGCCCCAGGGGCCTGATCAGGTGAGGGGACACACACCACGAGGATCCGAAGGGCACTCACCAGCAGGAAGAAGGGGTTCCCCTGCTCAGGTGTGGGGCAACAGCCACTTCAGGGTAAAGAGAGGGGGTACTGTCCCACCCAGAGGGAGGGCCTCTGAAGGAAATGGGGGTGCGGAGGCCAAGGGGGACCCCCTCTCATGAGGTGGGAGACGCCAGTCCTGGGATTCTGGGCAAACAAGCCTCTGGAACACATGCGCAGAGGGCTTCTCCTGCCTGTCCCAAGCGGGGATCCCCGCACAGGTCCTGTCTGTTGGGAGATGGCGGGACAGGACAACATGGGATGCTTCAGAACCCAAATCTGCCTCCGTGGTTCTTCACGTTTTGCTCTGTGTATGCAGTGCCTCTTAGAGTCGTAAAGTCTCATACACGCCACCATGCTCAATTTTTAATAAACTTGCAACCCTGAATCTGGGAGGGAAAACGCCAACAACTGGGCCCAACCTGTCCTTCCTCCCACATACACAGACTCGGTTCTGACCAGGCGAGGGGCCTCCCTGCCTGCTCCGGGAGCCTTGCGAGCTCCAGCCAGGCCGATGCAGCAAAGCAAATTCCTCCTGCTCTCCACCTGCCCTCGATCCTCTGCCTGTCTGGACCCTGCGCCCCCACGAGCACCTAAGCCCCCTGCTACCTCTGCTCTTCACCCCGAGCCTGGGAACCCCTCCCAGCGCCTCTGGCCAAGAACCTTACTGGGTTCTAGTCTCACTTGGCTTCTAAGTGCCATTCAGGCCTCACGTGTCCTGATTTCCAACTCAGCCACGAAGGTGCGAGAACAGCCACCACGCCAACCCCCCCACATCCCCACAGTGACGAGGGCTGCACAGTCGGCGCGTCCCAGCCGCCCGCTGACGGTCCTACCTGTAATATCTGGACTGCAAGTAGGTGGAACACACGGCCTTGGACACGTGGCTGGCGGACCCGAAGTCGATGACCTTGACGCGGTAGGGCTGCCGAGAGGGGTCCACCAGCATGATGTTTTCCGGCTTGAGGTCAGCGTGGATGAGCCCCAGGCTCTTGAGTTTCATCAGGGCCGTGGCGACCTGCTGGAGGACGGGGCGAATGTACTTGAGGGGCAAGGGGCTGAACTTGTTCTGCTTCAGGAAGTCGTAGAGGTTCTGCTCCAGCATCTCGAACACCAAGCACGTGTGGTTCTTGTGCTGGAAGCACTCGTAGGCCCGCACGAAGTTGTAGTCGTCGGCGCTCTCCGTGCTCAGCCGGGCCAGGATGCTCACCTCGATCTGACCTTGGCGGGCGTAGGACGGGTGGTTCTTCAGGATCTTGATGGCCACGATTTCGTTGGTGCCCCGCTTCCAGCACTTGACCACCTGCCCAAACGTCCCTCGGCCCAGGAACTCGAGGACCTCGTACGTGTTGGTCATGGAGCACAGCACCTCGTGCTGCACCAGCTGGTAGTCGCCCTCGCTGTTGGAGCCGCTGTTTTTGGAGGTGGCAGTGGAGGTGGTGGCAGTGGCGACCGTGGCCCCGCTGGCATTGTTCTGGATCATGGGTGGGTGCTCTTCGATGATCTGCACGCTGCTCGTGTTCTCGATCTCCTCACTCTTGCGCTTGAGTCCGCATTTTTGGTAGGTGTCCAGGAGGCTCACAGTGCTGCGACGCATCAGGTTGTGTGGTCCGCCCAGGGCCTGCCCGGCGACGGAGGTGCTGCTGGCTGACGTGACGACGACGTGCCCGGTGCTGCCTGGGAAGATGATGGTCTGCTCGTAAGGTAGGCTCGGGTTCGGAAGCGGCAAGGAGGTGCTGACGGTTGTGGTGGCTGGCTGAGGTGGCGGGACGTTCTTGCTCTGGCTGTAGGCTTTGCCGTGGGAGCCGTACCCAGTCATGTCCCAGTTGGAACTCGGCTCTACTTTCAGTTTCTTCACACTACAGAAGGCACTTGATTGAAGGGTGTGAGGGGAGAAAACTTGCACATGCGAGGCCATACCTAGGAGCAAAGGGAAGGGAAAAGGAAATATTTTAGTTGCCGTGGCCTGCACAAACCCAACAGGACCCGCAGCACTGCTGGTCAGTGGTGTGGGTGGCTCAGAGTGTTTTCCTCCTGCTCCCGGGCAAGTCGGGAACATGAGTCCAGCCCACCCAGGGGTGCCCTCTGGTCACTAGGGGTGGGCGCGGTGACCCATCAGCCTCCAGGAAAGGGTGGGATGCTTGCTGAGGTAAGCTGGGGTACCGTTAAGATTTTTTTTTTTAAGATTTATTTATTTATTTATACAAGCACTGGGTACAGTCAGAAGCGCGGGAGGGTGAGAGAATTCACCAGAGCCAGAGCGGGGAGCAGAACAGGCAGACTGATGAAGTACACTGCTGAGGGGAGCAGTGTATTCATTTATTTTTGTCTGCTAAATTCACACATCAATCAATTTACGTTGGAAGAACTGTTACTTCATACCACCATTTAGATAACCCCAGAAATCTGTAAGACCCCAGCTCTGGATTAATTGTATCACCTATAGCCATGCGGATTCTGGAAACAAAGAAAAAATCATAGAAAATGTAGTAAGGAAACATGGAAGACCAGGATGAGTCCTTAAGGGTGACCCCCCACTCCCATCTTCTCAACAGCAGCTAGGAAACATTTCTTTCAGAACCTCAAGCCAAGTGGAGTTCTGGGGGCACCTCTGGTGCGCAGCCAGCCTAAGGATCATGCCTCTGGCTCCAGGATCAGATTCCTGAGAGGGCTTGTTTATCATTTTCCCTTTCATCCCATCAGACATCACGCTGGTCCACCCTCTCGCTCAGCAGATGATCCACCTTCCTGGCCACACGTCTGAGGTCAGCAGCCTAGCTCCCCACCCCAGTCTCTTTCTTGCAAAGCATTCCAGAGCTGACACCGACCTGAATCCTCTGGTCTCTGCAGTCTCAGAGGAAGAGGCAGCTCTCCTTTCGACTAAAGGCTCCTCCATTCTCTTGAGCCCTCCTCTTCCATCTCCTCCTCCTCCTCTCTTACAATTTCCAATTTCTCCCTGATAATTGGATCCAAGTCTTTAGTAGATACTTAATGTATTTTTACCAAGTGAATCAATGACAATCTTTCCCTTCCGCCTCTATGCATGTTCGCATACCAACTCCCAATTTCAAAGGCAAGGGAGCAACAGCCATATTCTTCCCTTTTAATCTCTCCTTTTTCTCACCTCCATGGCCCTCTCGAACCTATAATCAGTGGCTTAAACTCTTACTCCTTTTCTTCAAGGTCACTCCTTAATCCCCCCTCCTCCCCCCACACACTGTAGGACTGTGTTCTTTAAAGGCAATTGCCTAATCCAATGGCCTCTTTGCAGCTCCTATTCTCCTTCACGGCTCTGCAACATCTGATCCTGCTGACCACAGCTTCCTTCTTGGAGCTCTTATCTGTGCTACTGTCAATCTGCAACCTCCTCCGCTAGTGTTTGACTGCACATTCTGTGCTTGGGAGGTTCCTCTTCCTCTTCCTCCTTTAAAATGTTGGAATTTCCAGCATTCTGTCTCCATTCTTTCTGGAAGATATCATCCATTCCAACAGCGTAAGTTGTTGTGTCTATGCAGGTGACTCAATGCCCACGTGTTCACCACAGGTCAGGTTCTCCCTGTACCTTCCGGTAATACACTTCTGCCTCTGGCTACATCAGGGACTGGCTTCCAAAGCTGAACTGAAAATCGAGCCATCTCACCCTCCATCCTTAACATCCTCATTTCATAAAATATTCTCCTAGTCACTTGGCTGCAAAACTGTGGATTTATATGTTGATAATTCTTCTTTGCTTCCATGGACAAGAAGGTGCTAAGTTTTATTAATTTCTCTTTCCTTTAAAATGTCTCTTGCATCCATCGCTTTCTGTTCTTGCTGCCATTTCCAGAGCTAAAGCATCTATCATTATTTCCAGTAGGATGAAATCAAATGCAAGTAGACATCTGGACTACCTGAGCTCTCTTCCTCTAATGTGCCCATATTTGGCCACCAGATTAATCTTCCCAGAGCATTTCCAAGGATGTCACCCCTTTGTCCAAAAGCTTCCAATGACTGCTCAGTGTCTAGAAGAGAACGTTAAGACTCTAACTTAACACCTTCACATTTTAATTTCAATTACCTTGTTGGCTTTATCGCCATCACCCTGCTTGAAACTTTATCTCGAATTAAGCTGTTCTAGTCACTGTCTCTAGACTATCTTCCATACCTCCTAGCTCTGCACTCTTACACCATTCCACCTTTCTTTCAACTTATCCAAAGGAGAGGCCATCGAGGTCCCTCCTCTTTTCAGACCATTCCAACCCACAGAGATCATTCCCAACTCTGTTCCTATGGCATTTATCACATATACCACCCATGTGGCCACAAACTGCATTTCTGCCTTGCAAAATCTCATCTCGTTGAACTGAATTGTTATTTTCGAGCTGTTTAACTTCTTACACGTTTCTGTAATCAGGCTACATTCTGGGGGCAAGGGCTACAGTTTATACCACATACTAAATTTTAGGTTGAGTTTCCTATATGCCAGGTAGGCACTCAGTGGAATAAAGCACCCTGGCCATGCCTCCAGGAGAGTTCAGTCCTCTGGATTGAGAACAATGGAACTGGGCCTCACTTTGGAGAAGAAAGAAAAACCTGCCGACACTTTTCCACCCAAACCAAGACCTTTGAAAAACCAAGGTAGGAGCCAGGCAGCTCCTGTCCTAGGGGTCAGCAGCCTTATTCTGGCTGTCCTTCAGGCTGGATGTGCTGATTTCCCAGGGTAACCCCAACCGAAGATACCACACCTGCTCTGAACCCCACCCTCATCCTGGTCCCGATCCTGCATCTGACAGAAGTTTCCTTTTTGTTTGAATCCTGAACTCCAGTCTCTACCTGGGTATTATAACAACACATCTGTATATATTCTTCTACCTGCAAGAGTGTTTTGCTTATTCAGAACCCACACTTTACTTGTTTCTTCCGATGGCTCTTTTTGTTCAAGTCAACCTCCCCCTAATTTTCTAACAGCACAGAAAATAGTTACTCTATAATTTATTAGTATTAAATATTCACATTTTTCTAGATGTTGTAACACTACAGAATTGACCAACGCCTTGGCTTTCAGTAACTTATCCACTGCAAAGGCAAACCACGTAAGCATTGCCTTTATTCTTTGGTATCTAGCTTGTGCTTTGCCCCTTGACCCTCAAGCATTTGGAGTTGGGGTGGGTGGGTGGGTGAGGGGTGGGTGAGCAGAAATATGCTGTTACATAAAGGAGGTCAGGCTCTATTTTCTATTGTAACTATTTCAAAAAGGTCTTGGTGGAAAGACCAGAGTGCAGAAGTGGAATTTTACAGAAGGGAAGAGGATTGCTTGTGACTTATTTGTTATTGGGATGCCAGCCAAGGATCATAAAATGTGGAAATCATCACTGGCTACCTCTGGTGACAGATGTTCTGACTCAGAGAGGAGACCTGCATGGCTGGGGTGTCCTGCACCATGGCCGGCTCCTCAGACGCTGGCCTGGCCCCACTGTTCCCAGGTTACATGCGGCTCCTGATACAGCCTCTCTCCCCACCCCCAGGTTTATTGAGATATCATTGACATTTAACATGTATAAGTTTAAGGTGTAAAAGTCATGATTTGATACATTTATATGCTGCTAAATTATTACTATGATAAGGCTAGTTAAATCTCCACTCTCAAATAAATATGTAAATACATAAAACACACAAGTTACTAAGACAGCCCTAATTCTCTAAAAGCAGAAAATGGGGACTCCCTGGTGGTGCAGGGGTTAAAGACAGCGCTATCAAGCTCTCGCCAGCCACTGAGGTTTGATCCCCAGCCAGGGAGCAACCCACATGGTGCAGCAGACCTCTCCTGCCTCACCTGCTGCTCCCCTCAGCAGTGTATTTCAGTGGATCTGCCTGTTCTGCTCCCCACTCTGTCTCTGGTGAATCCTCTCACCCTGCCCCCGCACCTCTGGTTTATATCCCAGTTCTTGTATGCATAAATGAATAAATCTTAAAAAAGAGCAGAAAATGGTTTTATATGTGCATGTGTATATACAAATGTACGTTAAATATGTATACAAATATATATATAAAACAATGTTGTTATTTATCTTATAATTGGAAGGTTGAAGCTATAGCCCACTACCTTTATTCTACAGCAAAAGCCATTTTGCTTTGGGAAGTAAAACATTCGAAGATATAGCTAAAGGAAGTCTTTAATCATCATGATGACAACTTATACTTTTCAAAATCTCTAAAATACAAGGACTAAAACACTGCTGGTGGTTGTGTAGCATAATCTGAAAATAATTAAGGCAACAACAAAACTTATTTCCAAGTGCTACTTCAGAGGAGTTTTCTGGAATTAGTTTTGCTGTCTCTCGGTGGTTCTGTCCTATATATTCAGGTCCTCGAGGGGGGAGGCATGCAAGGGGAGGTGCTGGTGTTTTCTACTCTAACCTAAATGTTTCCTCTTGTTTTTTTTCTGTGTTCACCTTCCTGCTCTTCAAGATTTGCTTCTGTCCTTATTTGCAAAAGGCAGGGGTTCAGTGGACATTTTCAGTTTTATCCCATGGCCAAATCGCAACTGCTTATTAAGTCATCTCTGCCCTTTGTATTTGGCTCTTGGAAGTGAAAGTGGATTTTGCTCCTTTTTTTGTGGAGAGTCTTCGATCCTATTACAGTGTCACCGGGTGGGTTGTAAGTCTTTGGGGAGCAGTCTGAAGGGCTTGGGAAATGTCTGCAGGATAAATCTGCAATAATCACAGTTGGTCCTTATGGGGGCCACCCCAGATCATTCCACCCACACAAGCCTGAGGAGCCTCCCAAGAAGACACCTGACAAGATGGTCCTTTCATATGATGGACAGCAAAGCAAGTCACCCTAAGGAAGAACTCAAGTTTCTAGAAGGCAGCATCCTTAGCACCGACCACTCCTGTCTCCTACAGGTCAAATCATAAACACCAACTAGAGTATATATGTTGGTTTTAAATATTGCTGATATAAATTTATGTACATGTGATAGAAGTGATCAGTAAAAAGTCACTTAAAAACAAATTAAAAAATTAGGCATCATATCATACAACCATATGTAATAGATTCTTCCCTGCATGTAGCAAATTAAAAAAAAAATAGCCCCCATAAAATTGACATGCAAATATATCCTACAGTTAGCAGAATTAAAGTTCATCGTTTGTAAAAAAGTCATTTCTAATTACTACAAAGATGAAAGCTGGTCTCTTTCCTGACCCAAACATCCAGGCTCCCCATCATCTGGTACATTTTGACAACCTGTATGCTAAAGGCAATAAGACACTTAAACTCTTTTGCAAAATGAAAATTTTCATTTTGCATTAAAAAAAACCACACACATGCATTTCACAACACTGCTTTAAAAACACTTGCTTCTTAGCCTTATTATAGATGCCATTTATATTCGCAAATGCTATCACACTTGACTTCGAACCTCATTCCTCTGGAACAGCTGGAATCACCCTCATGACTGAGATTCCATTCATGAGAGGACCCTCACTGTTATTTTCATAGAGCTCTGGTTTTAAGACCAGGAAGTTGAGTGACAGGTTTAAGCTCCTATGATAAAAATTGAACCCGGGCCCCAGAAGTTCTAACCCATGTCATTCTGTGACTGTATTAATGGTTTAACGCGAAATCCATTTCTTCAGTGTTAGTAATTTTTTCCACCGAAAACAAAAAGAATAGCTGAAAAAAAATCCTCATGATCTTCCTAAGATTTTTTTAAAAGTCATTTGTTAGACTTTTAAAAGTCTAGTCATTTTGTTTATTTCTTTCCACTTATTAGCTTAAGTTTCTTCATAATTTTATATTTCACAATTAGATGAACTGAAAGTTACTTCATATCTGAATACATTTCCTTTCATTTCACCACTCAAACATTATCTACTGGAAGATCAGACTCTGGTGAAACTACAGCAATGAGCGAAGGTTCAACTATGATTAAAAAATTAAAATGAATTCAGTTTTACTGAATTCTACCAGTGCAAGAGAGAAAATTGTAAATAAAATAGTGGCACCATTTTTACTGGTACAAAAAGTTCCATTTTGGTTTGGCAGATGTGACATAGATTATATAATTAAGAGAACAAATCAGACACCTTAGTTAAAAAGGGATCACTAACCCTCTGGCTAAAATCCTTAGGACATAGGTGTCTACTATATAAATGAGTGTTGTACTGAAGCTACAGATCTTTATTTTTTTTATATAATCAAGAAATCAAAGGACTAATTCTTATACCTAGAGTATTAGAAATACACATCTGAGTGGACACTTTAAACACGTAGAAAAGGGTTAATCTGAATAATCGTTGCTTACCCTGTATGATATCTTAATCTGATGCCTTTGGGAGGGAGGGAGGCTGAAAAGTACTAAAAAAAGCCTTCATTGACAAATGAAACAACATTCCTAACATTTTAAAGATAATCATCCTGCTTATCAAGTTCATATTTCACAAGTAGTGTAAAGATAATTTCAGATAGCCCATCTCTAAAAGCCACACTTCCAAAAATAGTGTGAGTTAAGAGTCCACGGGGCTTTTACATCGTTTTTAATAGGTCTGTTTATCTGAGTTGTGTAATGTTAAATGCCTAGTATGTTCCACCTGAGCACATGTTGGGATCAACACCGGCCCTGCAGCATTCTTTTGTCAACTATGACAGTAAAGATAGTACTGTTTGCAGCCCTGGGCATTTGAAAGGAAGAGAGAAAAACTCAAAATACAGTCTATCATCCAATCTGCCTTAAGGGTCCTCTCTAGAAGAAAGACAGAATAGGGAGGCAAAGATGTCCCAGACAGTGGCAGGCCCTAAAGCAGCTTAACATCTCCAGGGGTCTCCAAGTTCAATGGAAACTGAAAAGGACCAGTGGCAACTGGTGCCAATAGAAGCCTGGTGCCAAGGTCAACCCCACAGAGTTCAGAGGCAGGAATCACATGGGTGGTGGTAGCAAGGGCTTGTAGGTGAGTTAAAGATTTGAGCTGGGATGAGAAAGATGAGGTGTGCTTTGAAAGACTGAGGGAGTGTTTTGGATCATGCTACCTGGGGGTGGGAGGGTGTGGAGAGTGGCTGGCACTGTGGCCTCTGTCCTCATAAAGCTCAGGCTTTGCTTGGAGACAACAGGTAGGCACATTTACATAGTAGTGGTACACTAACAAGGACAGGCCAGTAAATAACCACCTGCCTTGTCTTAAGTTCAGTCTTCTACAAGTAATTCTTATTTTTATTTTATTATTTTTTAAAGATTTATTTATTTATGCATATAAGATCTGGGGTGCAGGCCAGAGGTGCAGGGGGGAGGGGTTGAGAGGATTCACCAGAAACAGAGTGGGGAACAGAACAGGCAGACTGACTGAAATACACTGCTGAGGGGAGCAGCAGGGAGACAGGAGAGGTCTGCTGCACCGTGTGGGTAGCTCTCTGGTTGGGGATCGAACTCGTGCCGCAGAGGCTGCGGGGAGCTTCTCAGTGCTGAGACTTAACTCCTTGAGCCACCAGGGGGGGACCCCAAGTAATTTTTAAAGCCCCAAAGCTGCTTTGAAGCTCTGTTACTAGAGCCACTCACCTCCCTCCAGCCTTCGCCAGGTCTTAGTGATTGGCACCTAACTCACAAAGGCCATACACTGTGGAGGGGCTGAGTTCGCTCCCGGTGTCAAGCCAGGAGCTCCCACCCCACAACCGTCAGGGAGACGTAATCTTCTCTCCTTGGCTCGCAGGTGAGTAAATGGAGCACAGGGAGACCACGGGTTGTCTGAGGTCACTTTGCTCCCACCAATGGGCTAAGCTTGAACTAAGGCGCCCCAGTCTGGGCTGGTAACTGTTCTGTGTCACTCCTTGGGTTCCCGGACTTAGAGGCACCAAACGAGGAGGTGGGTACACAAACGAGGGAAAGATGAAAACTAACCTGGGGGAGGAGACGGACATAAAGCAGGGAGCATGCTCGAATCCCCACCACCTGGGGCACTAACGGACACCCCAAGCATGGGCCCAGTCACCCATCGTCCCTGTGTTCTGAGATGACATCCGAGAAGCACCACCCTCCAACGGTCTCACAGAGAACAAGCCGACCTGCTTAACCAGGTGAGCTCGCGCTGCAGAGGCCCCGAGGCCAGGGGACAGTCTTGGCTTCAGGTAAGATGCTCTGGGGGTCGCACAGCCCAGGGGCAGGAAAGGAGGCTCTGCACCAAGAAACTGCCGGAGAAAACTGAAAGGAAGGAGCAGAAACAAAGAACGTTCTTCTTTCCAGAGGAGAAAAGGCGAGGCACGCTGACAGATGGGACGTAAGGGCAGAGAGAGGGGGATCACGTTTGTCTGGGGGACCAAGAGGAACAGGGTTCCACAGAGGACGGCAGGAAAATGGGTATTTGATTATTGCTTATTTGGTGATGGTGGTGGGCCGGGGAGTGGGGTGTCCTGGGATCACGACTAGCTGAATGACGGGGGCTGATGGGATATCTAAGTTGAAATAGTCAATGTTGAACCATTAATACTGCAACTCTGAGGCCAGGAATTGCTTAATTTGTAAAGTTAAAGTGTCTGGAGCTGCTGGTCACAGGCCATCAGCATCTAGTTCCCAGTTTCTGAGTTGAGTCTTGGATGAAGAAAAACCATTTTGAAGAGAAAATGGAAATCAATAGGATGGCCGAGCTTGAGGGGGCAGAGGTGACCCTGAACAAGTTCACGCGTGAGGCCAAAGACAAAGGGATGAAGCCAAAAATACTGTTAAACAAAGAGCAGCAGGACAGTGAAAATATATCAGAAGGGAGAGAGTTTGAACTTAAAGACACATATCCCCAAGGGGCTGAGAGGGCGGGTGCTGGCGGCTGCGGGAACAGAGAGGATGCGGAGCGCTGAGGTTTGGACAGATTCCATTCTAGGCATCTGTGACCACGTGGAGGAGGGGGTGGTGGTGGTGGTGGTGATGTTGGTGGGGGATTGTTCTCTATGCCCCAAGAGGAAAAACAGGACAGGAGAACAGGCAAAAGGTCCCAGCCAGAGATGCTGACCCGAGGGCTGTTATCAACACCGAGATAAAGATGGAATCCGTGTGGATAAAGCTGTTTCCGGGGAGAAATGGTGTCAAAGTAGAGCAGATGGCAAATAAGGTAATCCTGGGGGCACAGGCACTGTCAAATAGCCCAAGGATGGCAGTGCAGAGTCACAGGGAAGAGTGAGGATCACTGATGATAAACACAATTAAGGGCTGATCCAGGAGAATCACAAGAGAAAGAGTTACTGGGCCTGGCCGGGAAGAGTCAGGAGGGAGAAAGGGGCGTTCCCCTGGGGCGAGCACCCAACGTGCCATGTTACGCCCTTTGCTTTTCCAAGAAACATGATTCTCTTAAGGACTTTCAGAACCTTCCACATCATCGTCCTTGAATCTGCAGATTCTACCATAAGCTGAATTTGGTCAGCTGGGAAAACATCCTTTTCCTACTATTTGCCAACTCCCCACATATCTTTCTACCTCCAGGCTCAGCTGTCAAAAACAGCCCCTCTCCGTGTTCAGACGTCCACACTGTGCTTTCTGAGACAGGCTGACCTCACCCATAACAGCTTTAAGCTAATTAGACTTTCTTGAATCTGCCCTCTTGCCTTGGACTGTACCGTCAGTCGCTGTGGATGCCCAGACTCTCGCTGCAGTGGACAAGCACACGTGGTTCATAAATTCGTGCTCCACAGGCCACATCACCATGTGTTCACAAGCACCTGACATTACCAGCTCAGTCGAGTTCTGGTGAAGTAAAGAATGAGGGACCTCCCTGCTGGCGCAGGGAGCACTGTGAAGCTGTCCGCAGCCACTGCAGCACGAGTTCAAGCCCAAGCCAGGGAGCTACCCACATGGCACAGCAGACCTCTCCTGTCTCGTCCACTGCTCCCCTCAGCAGTGTGTTTCAGTCAGTCTGCCTGTTCTGTTCCCCACTCTGTCTCTGGTGAATCCTCTCACCCCCCGCACATCTGGCCTACACCCCAGCTCTTGTATGCATAAATATATTTTAAAAAATCTTAAAAAAAAAAAAAAAGAATGACATAGATACGGACACATTTCAGTTTCTTTCTCAAGAAAATGGGTTGGGGGCCTCTCCGGTGGCGCAGTGGTTGAGCGCTGGGCTGCAAAGCTGCCCGGTGCCTCTGCAGCGTCTGTTCGATCCCCGGCTGCCAGTGAGGGTCCCACATGGTGCGCAGACCTCTCCTGCCGTGCCCGCTGCTCCCCTCAGCAATGTACTTCGTCAGTCTGCCTGTTCTGCTCCCTGCTCTGGCTCTGGTGATTTCTCTCACCCTCCCACGGTTCTGGCCATACCCAATGCTTATATAAATAAATAAATAAATAAATATATCTTTAAAAGAAAAGAAAAGAAAATGGGTGGAATCAGTGAAAAGATTTGTACAAGGAGTTGTACAGAAACAAGCTCAAGACTCCTATTAAAAATAACAGGTACATTAATTAAGTACCCCGATTAAAGAAAAACCTTTGATCACAGGCATATTCCTTTGCTAGGGCAGCAGGGGCATAGTACACAAAGTGGGGGGCTAAAATCAGAGAATTGTGTGGTCCCCAGTTTTGGGGAGGCTGAAGTCCAAGATCAAGCTATTGGAGGGCTCCTTCTAAGGACTGTGAGGTGTTCTGGGACCCCCTGGTTTATGGAGGGCTGTCTCATGTGTCTCCCGGCCATCCCCCCTCTCTGGGTGTCTGTGACCAAATTTCCTCTTTTGATACAGACACCAGTCATGTTGGTTAAGGACCCCCTCGAATGACCTCACTGCACCTGATGACCTCTAGGGAAAATGCCTCCAAATAAGACCACACCTGCAGGTATGGGGGCGAGGAAATCACGTAAAGTTTTAGAAGAAGTGTGAACCTACCCCCTGAATCACACACAGCGCTGTGAGCCAGTGTTTCCTCAATTAAAGGAAAAACAAAAGCCAAAGTATAAGTTTCGGGGGAGGGGCACAATTCACCCATAATAATAGGCTTTAAAGAAATCTAAAGCATTTTACTAAAGGATAATTTTCTCAGGATAATTTAGTCATGATATTCCAAAGGAACTCTATTCATTTTTCTTTCCATGGAGAGAAGATATTTCGCTTTGTGATTTCCCTATATCTTGCTTCAAAGGACTTATGAGGGCAGTTCGATGAGTAAATATTATATATAGAAACAGGCAAAAGCAACGTGATTCTTTTGAAATTAATTTCTGCCTAAGTTTATGTTACGGTGCATCCAGGTGAGCCTGTGCAGGTAAGCTGTGCAGGTGAGCCCAGGACGGCACCTGTGGCATCTGCAGAGGGTGCCGGTGGTCACTTGGTATAGAAGAGAATGGCGCCAACATATCAGTAAGACCAAAATGGGAAAGAGTCAGGGAAGTGTCTAGATCTGATTCTGAGTGTAACATGCTTGCTGCAGTAGAACCCGGGTGTTTAAACGCTGGGCGCGGGGTGGTGAGGGCTGGCAAAGCTCATTCTCTGTTCAGGTCCACACGGGTGTGGAAAGAGCCTCACGTCAGTCTTTTCCACGTAGGCTCAGACTATCTCCTGACCCCCAAACGGTCCTTTTAGTCCAACGTCCGCAGAGGCTGCTCCCTTTGTCAATGCTGCATTTTCTTCCCAGGTGAGGATCTCAAGAAAATAACCCTTTAAGCAAACTTGGTAGGATGGAAAAACTAAACAGCCACAAACCTTAAAAACAAAAACCAGCCACCCTTCTGGTTTCAACCCAGGTGAAGTTCATTTAAAGACCATTTTTCAAAGATAAAGAAGGGGACTCACTTTGTCCCTGAAATGTTCTTTCAGAAAGATGGCTGAAGTTTTACAGAATTAATTTTCAGGTGTTGGAGTGACAAATCTTTACAAAACCATTGTTCCAGAGACCTTCGCCACTCCCTGTCGCTAGGAGGCCAACCCCCTTCCAATCAGGGCCTCGGAATCATGATTGGCCACCTGAAGAGGCCAGCGAGCCAGAGCTGGGGGAGGCGGTGGGGGGCCTGGCAAGGGGGTAAGGGGGTAGGGAGCCTCAGGTGGAATTTTTCCAGCCTTTAGAAATGTCTCACAAGGTTTAATTCAAGACTAAAGATCTAGTAGGGTCCCCTGGCCCTTCTATACAAAGGAGAATGCCATCCTTCAATTTCAGGAACTATATTGGCAAAGTAAAATGATGTGTTTTACTTACTGAACCCTTTCCCATCCCCCAGTCAGCCCGACCTGGTATCTCCTTTTAAGTTTACTTGGGTTCTTGGGAAAGGTTTGGCACTCTCAGAATCAGAACTGGAAAACGTCACTCGTCCCCATTTGGGTAGATTTACGGTGCCACTGCCAACTCTCTTTAATACCACAAAATTGTGTTAACTCAACTACACATGTTACTCTGGTTCTCTGTGTAGCTTCTATTGCCATGTGTCCCCTCAAAAGGTATGTCAGATCCTCACCCCCTGCACCTGTGACACTGACCTTACTCGGAAAGAGGGTCTATGCAGTTGTTGTCAAGTTAAGGAGAGGCCATTAAGGGGAGTCCTGATCCAATGTGGTCCGTGTCTTTTTTTTTTTCTTTTTAAGATTTATTTATTTATGTATACAAGAGTTGGGGTACAGGCCATAGGTATGGGGGAAGAGAGGATTCACCAGAGACAGAGTGGGAAACAGAACAGGCAGACTGACTGAAATACACTACTGAAGGGAGCAGCGGGCGAGTCAGGAGAGGTCTGCTGCACCATGTGGGTAGCTCCCTGGCCTGGGATCGAATTCGTGCTGCAGTGGCTGCAGGATAGCTTCATAGTGCTGCGTCTTAACTCCCTTGTGCCACCAGGGAGGCCCCTGATTGGTGTCTTCTAAGAAGAGAAGAAAACAGGGAGAGAAGCTTCTGTGGCAGAGGTGGAAACTTGAGAGAGGTGGCTGCGAGCCAAGGAGTGGCAGGAGGCCAGGGAGAGGCCAGGAAGGAGTGGACCCAGAGGCTCCGTGGGGGCCTGGCCCTGCCGCCACTCCACGCTACACCTCTCACCTCCAGAGGGTAGAAGAATTGAAGCACCCACTTACAGTGCTTTGTTACAGTAGTCAGCACACTCAGCCCTCTGTCATGGCATTCAGGATGTATTTCATTGAAAGAACACATGTAAACTCAAGCTCTGATAAAGTATTTATGACCATCACCATCCCCCACACCCGTCCCCCATCCCCGAGGCGTGGCAGCTTGCCCTCACCGCCTGTCTCTGCAGCTCTTGGTTGACAAGCAATAGAAGCATCCTCAGCACCCCAGCCCCCACATAGTCATTCTAGTCCCCACAGGGGCACCAGCCACTTTCCTTTTAATGTAAATATATTTGTCGTGACCCACGTCTGACTTCCCACCACAGAGTTCTAAGGGAGGCGCGTGAAGACGCATTCTGCCTCGCTGGCGGCCTCAACAGTGAAGGAGTCGGGGTGGCGTCTTGAGCACCTGCCCTTTCTGCACCTCACTTTCTCGCTGTGTTAGACAAAGATCCCAGCGCCAGGGACCCCATCTGCTTCTGCTCTCAGGGCAACACCTGTTTGCTGCAGTTTGTGCCCAGGTTTATGAACTTCTTAGAACGTTCTGCTCAAAGCCTGCATCTACCTGCAAAGGTGTCCTATGAGGATCAGTGACACCTGGGGGGCAGGTGCATGGACCCTGTGCCCTGGTTCTCTTCAAGCACAGGACTTGCTCCAGCCTCCTCTGGAAGCACAGAACAGAGCCTTCTTACTTGACTGAAACAGCAACGGCTGTTTACAACAGTAACATACTAGATTACAGTGCCTTTGTTCCTTGGAGAATGCTTTCATTACTCCGGGTTGCCTTGAAGTGACATCTGAGGAAATGCAATTAGCCATCACTTTGGGAAAGGTAGAGGAAGCCCCACCCCCACAGTGCAGGGGGAGGGGAAGGCCAGGAAGAGACCCTGGAGGAGAAGCTGGAGGAACGGGGGAGGCAGGCAGGGATCCTGGGAGGGGTGAGGCAGGGCAGGAGGAAAAGGAAAAGAGAGAAGATGGCAAAGAAGTGAAAACATGCGAGCGAAGCTGTATTGGGAGCACGCTCAGAATAACCAAGTGACCCGGTGATGTGCTTTGCAGACCATGAAAATGCACCTCAGTCTTACAGTGTGTGAGGAGGTGTCTGTGTGTGGATGTGGACGTGAGCTGGGGGGGTGGAAATGCCTTCTCAGTGTGAGCAGAGGCCCCGTCCTGAGTTGTGCAAACTCAAGTGGCTGGTCGGTTTGTTGTGGGGACACTTTCACACCGTGAGTCACTGTCATCAAACCAGTCCTGGTGTTACTCCCCAACAGCTCCAGTGCCAATGATGCAGTGGGGCCCCCTCCCCTCAGCACAGCGAGGATGCCAGCTGGCCCTCCTGGGTCCTGCTTCTCAGCGCCCAGGACAGCATTTGCTGCCACAGGCAGCTCTCCCACCTAACGGAGCTCTGTGTCTCCAAGGCTCATTTCAAGTGGCTTCTGAGGTCCTGGAGAGAACTGAGCTGCAGGTCATGCAGCCCCGATGCCTCAGTTTCCTCATCCATAAGATAGAACTGATAATGGCCCTCAGAGCATCCTGGCGGGAGGGGGGTGTGTGTTAGAGGAGTCCCTACATAATAAAGCACCTGAACAGCTCCTGGCACTGAGTGTTCACTGGAAGCTGAGGAGGGAGGTGGGCGAGCTCACCAGGTCCCATCGCACATGACAGGGCAGCCAGCTGTCACAGGACAGAGTGTGATGCTAAGGGCGTCTGCACTTAGGAGGGATGGGTGTGCTTTTTGGATGACTGGACAAAGGGATACGAGCTCGTCTGTTACTCCCTCAAATACTCTCCCACGAGACAGGCAGGCTAGGTCAGGAAGAAAACAACCCCCAATGCTTCCAAAGGATGCCGGGGAGCCACCAGGATGTCAGACATCTATACCTGCTATACCTTGAAACAGCATGCACTTCTTCATGTAACCTGGCATGCACTTCTCCATGCAACCCGCATGCACTTCTCCATGTAACACACATGTACTTCTCCATGTAACCCGCAAGCACTTCTCCATGTAACACGCATGCACCTCTCCACGTAACACACGTGTACTTCTCTATGTAACACACATGCAATTCTCCATGTAACCCAGGAGTCAGAAACACTACCCTGTCATAACTGGACCCTGTTTCTAGGGCGACGCACTCACTGAGGATTTGGATCTGCTGTATAAACTCTGACCTCATCTTTTATGGTAGAGCAGGATGGTAAAAAAAAAAAATCAAACACTCCTAATACACACGATACTTATTATCTTCTTAAGTGATAGATGTTGTCCTTTACTAGTATGTGTATGTGTATGTGCACGAAAAACACAAAAATAGAAATTTTAAATAGATGAGATAAAATACAGTTACTATTTTCTTCTATCCTGAGTCTTTTACTTTGAAAACCTTGTTATAACCCAGGTACCCGCGCCTGGAGACTCAGAACGAGTCTGAGCGGCTCCGTGAACATCATAAACACAGTCGTTACATCATGTAAAGGAGGGTCACTTCTGGGGAGGGTCACTGCTGGGGAGAAGCTTCTCGGAGCCCCTGGCAAAGGTGAGCAGCGAGGACCATGAATGTGAAACCAACCTTGGTCCTTCTGTCTTCCTGGGATGTGGGGGTGGGGGCTGCTGTGGTGGGACTGAGCCCACCCTAACTCGAGCTGTCATTTCCCTTCATGCTGCTGTCCTAGGTGAGTCTCTGGGGAGACTCTGAATCTGAATGGGATTCTTCTTTTTTTTTTTTTTTTAAGATTTATTTATGTATACAAGAACTGGGGTACAGGCCATAGGTGCGGGAGATAAGAAGATTCACCAGAGACAGAGTGGGGAGCAGAACAGGCAGACTGACTGAAATACACTGCTGAGGGGAGCAGTGGGCGAGTCAGGAGAGGTCTGCTGCACCATGTGGGTAGCCCCTGGCTGGGGATTGAACTTGTGCTGCAGTGGCCACGGAAGCTTCATAGGTTGCATCTTAACCCCTTGCGCCACCAAGGAGGCCCTGAATGGGATTCTATTTTGATGCTCAGCATCAAATGCTCACGGGTTGAAACCAGAGCACACATTCTTGGGGGCAACTGTGAGTGATTCAACCCTCTCTTCCCTGTGCCACAGACATAGCACTTCTGTGCCCTGTGAAATGCTTCATGGGTCCGGTGGGTCCAACGAGCCTCACAGTGGTGAGGGATTTCAGGTGTGCACACACCAATCCCCACCCAATAACTTCCTGGACAACAGGATCATTTGCCGTAAATGCCTCCCATTAGGTCCAGGAACCTGGAGACAGTGACTTTCGGATGACTCAAAGCTACCCACAGAGCCTGGCCTGGCTGAGTTCAGGCTGCAGTGTCCTTACAGAAGAACCAGCTTATGTGTTTTTTTCCTCTGGGAAAAATTGACTTTTCACACCCTGCTCCTCCCCCTCTTTTTACATGATGCGATGGTTACGTTCATGATAAAGAATATTCAAGTTCTGACATCATAATTCATAACCAGGGGGATTACTCATGATAAGCTTGCAGTCTGGCGAGGCACATTCTGTACCCTCTCTATCACTGAAGTCAGCAGTGGGTTTAAAAATAGCATTGCTCACACCCAGGGTACCACTGATTCATTAAGGGCTGAACAAACACTATTCTGGACAGTCCCCTTCCTTACATATGGCTTCCAGATTGAGATGTCCAGAATTGGGGTGCAGCCCCAGTGGGGTGTTAGGTGGTGCTAAGTCACAAATAAGAGACCCGCAGATCCTAGATGGAACCCTCAAACATTACAAAACCCGGACTCAATATGTCATCTCACTTGTGACTCAAAATGATCATCTTAAAATGCAATGATCAAGAATATCGATTAACTTGGGGACCATAATATGCTGAACACACCAGGGTCAAGAGGAATGATGTTACAACAACGTGGCATGTTATATATGACACCAAGAATTTTTCATTGTCAAGGGGGCAAGAAGGTTGATTCTAGATGCTTAATTCAGGCTCTTTAGAGAGAAATGTCCCTAGAGTGGAGAGTGTTTTCATAATTTAGAGATGCCCTTAAGAGGACATGAGGCTGTTTGGGCAAATTCTGTGTTGGGCAGGCAACCCTCATCTCTACTGGGATCCAGGAGAGGCCCTATGACTAAGGTAAATGCACCCCACACCTCCCTGGGATGCAAGGATTATCTCTCTCTAAATGATTCAGACGGCACACTCAGCCTTCTGGAGATTACTTAGAATGAATCAGTCCTGCAGAAGCCTTGAAGACTCAACAAAGTCAAATATCCAAATCTGCATGAGGAGGATTCCAGAGCCCTGGTGAGTGTCCAGAAGCACCTGCAGAGTGCTCTGTGCTGGCCGAGCGGCAGGAAGCCACGGGCATTGTGAGAGACGAGCTGCTTTTCAAGAGGCCAACATGCCGAGGTGGTGACCACATGAGGCAGTCATAGCTGAAGAAACGGTGTAGGGTTCCCAGGGAATACGGACATGGAAGAAAGCACCCCAAGAGGAGGAGGGGGTAAGCTGTGGAACAGAGGCCAGCGCGTCAGCACGTCGGAAGCCACGCGTGGAGGTGAAGCTGTGCAGGCCATCTCTCTCCCCCGGGACACGGGGATAGTTTGCCGACACAACATGAAAATGAGATGACTTAGGATAAAACAAACAGAACCCATCTGAGGGGGCACAGGAAGAACAAAGACGCAAGACCGCAGCTGAGGGCTTGGGAGGGAGGAGAGGAGGGCGTGGGAGACGCTGGCTCCGACGGGGAATGCACCCGCCACCCTGGAGGTGTCTGTGACAGAAGATCCTGAGCAGAGGGGCTTGGTCAGTGGGGAGCAACCTAAAGACCCTCAGCAACTGGAAGTCACGGTGACAAGTGACAAGTGAAGGGAAGGCTGGTGCTCGGGGGCCCTTGCTGACGAGCAGAGGCCGGGGGTGGCCTGGCCTGGGTGTTCCCAGCGGGCAACAGGCCCACTCATCAAGGTTGCATCCAGGGCATGGCGGCTCTGCATGCACTTCTCAGTGACACCTGCAAGGTCTGCGCGACCTGCAACTCAGTCAGCTCTGGGACAGGTTCTTTGAGCACTGAGTCCGGTGAGGAGGTCCTCCGGGCAAAAGGGGGGTTACTCTCAGGTATCATAAAACCGCAGTTCCTAGGCCGGGGTTCCAGGAGGGGCAGGGACCTGCAAGCCTCCAGGAAAAGCAAGGAGCTCCCGGGTCAGCCAATCAAAACGACTGGGCCAATTCGGGCGCCTCTTTCGACATAGAAGATACTCATGAAGAACATCCGAATGTTTTCCTTCCAATGGCTGTGAGAACATTCTGGTTCTTCCACCAGCATCAAATACACTCAATTTACTCCTGCACTTGAGACGCGGGACCCAGTGTTGAAAGTCCACTCTAAGTCCATTCAAAAGGTGGCGAAGGGCAGGGACTTTGCTGGCCGTCCTGCTCCTGTGGCTCTCAGCTGCCGCCTGTGGTCTTGACCCTGCCCGCCAAGCCCTTTTCATTCTTTTTTAGTTAAGCAGAAAAGGAAGCTATCAGCTCCATTTCCACTCTCTCTGCATGAATCCATTTCCCTTTTCTTTCTTGGCTCAAGCGATAAGGCTCATACGGGATCCCCACTGAGTTTTTCAGCGATTCTTACCTTGCTAAATGTTTTTCTCTTCTAGGAAATGCTGAATCAAAATAGAAGGTGGGAGAAAGTAGAATACATTCCAAGGGGCAAATGGAAATAGAAGAAAGGTAAAAGAATAAGCCTGTCGATTTCGCTTCTGCCAGCTTTTACTGGATAAAATGCTGAGAGTGAATGGGGGTGCGGTAGGGTGCGGGGGGGGGGGGGGGGGTGTTGGGAGCCTCTATGGAAGTGAAGTCAGCAATCCAGGAATCTGGTCTCCTCTTACTCAGGCCATAAAATCCCACTAAGTTGCCAGGAGTGTCCTGCAGGACAAGCTCAAACACTAGTTAGCTCAAAAGTGGAAGGGACTCGGCAAACTATTCTTGCCGTGGCCCTGGCCTGGAGCACAGTGAGCTGATGAGGCTGGGTGGGCAGCACTTGCTTGAGATGGGGGAGGCAGCCCAGGGCCCCAGGACCAGCATCCATACACCCCAGTGTGGGAGCCTCCTCCCTGCCCCTTGGGTCCTGGGCCAGGTGAAGAAGAGCTTCGGGGCTACCAGATCACCGCAGCCACAAACCAGAGAGCAACCTAGGATCAAGGCAAGCCTTTTTTTTTTTTTTTTTTTTTAAAGCTATAGGTTACAATTTGGGAAAAGTTATTAGAACAAAGAAAAACAGCGGGATGGCTGGGGTGGCTGGTGTCCTTTTTCTCCCAGTAACTCTTCCCCACTGATGCGCAGCGGAACCCCATCCACTCAGAGCTGGGGTCAGTGCCAAGGGGCGGAAGCTGCCCTGTGAGTTGTTCAACCAGGGACCCCACACCAACACCGCTCTGGGCGACAGATAGGGCGACAAGGGGCCCTGGCACACAAGTCCCAGAAAGGGCCCTGGTCATGGAGGGCCCCAGTGAAGGAGCCCCCTCAAGTCATGGACTAACTGTTGAGGCCAGACTGGGCGCCAACCAGGCAGGCTTGGGCCACAGGACAGAAAACCTCTTTCCAATAGGGGTGAGAACTTGCTGGGTCAACAAAGCTGGAGTGGGAAATGTGGGTGAGATGAAAGTGCTGAGTCAGTGTTAGCAGGGTCACGTTCTCTCAAACTGGTCACTGTGCTGAGCGAGGCGGGCGAGCACCCCCTTCTAGAACACACAGCACGCGGGCAGGTGTGCGCCCACCTGCTCTGGGATGCAGTCAGCTCTCTGTAACCTTCGGGCCAACTTGGCTGCTAGTAGCACAGGTGGCTCCTGGGCCCGGGAAAAGGTGCTGGTGGGACCCAGAACTGACTTGTACAGATGATTTCATTTTAATTTTATAGCCTCTCGTAGCTTGTAGCTATGGTACCTAATGGTGTGGCAGTAAAGGGCCCTGCCATTTATACATACCCTCAAATCACTCCGGAAAAAAAAAAGCACTTGTACCTATATATACTTCCATCCAGAGAGACGTCCATAAATACATATGTGTATGTCCACACACGTGTGGCCACAAGAGCAGAGTGGAAGCAAGAGATCGCACAGGCAAGTCATGAAGCAAATGGGCTGACAAGACAACGGGTGACTCCGGTAAAAGACAAGGGGTTATTCTTTGTATTAGTTTTATTTTTGCAAATTTTCAGTAAGTGAAACATGTTTTCCAAATAGAACTTTTCAAAATGTATTTATTCCTTCCTCACTGATGTCTAACCCCACGGGTCCTGCTGGAACTGATTTGCAGATCGGGTTTGGGAGGGGGAAGTTCAAGGTTTTCCAAACTTTGGAGCAAATGCTACGATCCCACAGGGCACGCCACTTGCCCCAGGAGCGCGCGGAGCAGACCTGAGCTAGCGCCGCTGCCCCCGCGCCCATGGACTTTTTCATCTCTTCTCCCTTGACCTCTTGCCGGTATGTGTCCGTAATGGATTTGACAGCGCTGGCAAGTTCCGGGCAGTCTTGTAAATAACAGCTTTGCGGACACATAGCTCACACGCCACACAGTGGCCCGACTAAAGCGCAGGGGGTCCGTGGCTTTGATATACGCGGTATGGTCTCAGCCAAAGCATTTTCCTCCCTCTGAACAGAACCCCACGCCCATCTGCACGCACCCCCAGAATCCCCCTCGCCCCTCCCCCCCAACCCCTGGCCACCTCTCATCTACTTGCTGCTTCGGCGGCTCTGCCTGTCCTGAATGCTTCACACACACGGAACCACTGACTTGGGGGCCTTTTGTGTCTGGCTTCTCTCACTTAACCTAATTTTATTGAGGGTTCATCCGTGTTGTCTGCACTTTGTTCCTTTTTATTGCCAAGTACTATTCCACTGACGGCTGCAGAGCATGCCCATCGGCCAGTGGACGCTGGAGTCCCGAGCAGGCCGCTCTGATTTCCTGCTCAGGTGTCCATGTGGACAAACGTCTGGACACCGGGAGCGGGTCCAGTGCAGGTCATGTGGTGAAGCGAACCTTTTCAGGAACTGCCACCCGTTTTCTGGAGTGGCTGCCTGGAGTCCTCAGGAATCGCACCGTCGGGGACCCAGCTGCCGGTTGTGGTTCTGTGAAGTGCTCAGTCCACATGCACAGCAGGAGTCGGGGTTTGTTTGACTCGGAAAATAAACGAGTGGAGCTGTGAGTGGTGGGGCGGGCGGCATGCTCGGCCTGGCCTGGCCCCCGAGAGCAGCCGGCACCTGGCAGGGCGGACGGGGTCTGGCACCCCGCGTGCCGGTGCCACATGAACAGTGCCACATGAACGGGCTCTCTGTGCGCAGCGCAGCTGCAGGGGGAGGCAACCTGGCACGCTCTCCACTGCCCCCTCACCCGGCCAAGCTGTCCGTGCTGCTGGTCAAAGCCCCAGATAGGGTTATTCACTGTGGCCCACATATTGGGCTCCTCAAAATGCCGGCCCAGGAACTGGCAGAAGGAAACCTAGGGAGGGTGAGGGCCCAGGAAATGCAGAGAAAGCAAAGATGGCACCAGACGGGCCCTGTGCTGTTTTCTGGGGTGAGGCTGATAATACGCGCAGGGCCTGCACCCCAAGGCAAGTGGGGCTTTCTGCACAGGCCTGGGGCGAGCACAGCCCCAGATTCACATTAGGGGCTCAGACTAAGCTCCCATGTATGTCTGCGATTCCACAGCTACCCAAGCAAAGTTTTGAGGTGGTGGGGGTGGGGGTGGGCTGGTGAGGTAGGAAAGATTTCTGCAGAGAACAGAGGAGAGCCGGTCATCAGGGCTGTGTCTTATTCACCGGCTCCCTTCAAGGCACTGGGGAAGCCTTGCTTCATCACAGACCCAGGGCGGCCTCGGGCGCCGGTTGCCCTCACCCCATTCTCTAGTGATGCTGCCTTCGTCCTCCACTCTCCCACCTCAGCACCTTTGTGGCCAAACCTTTCAAATAAATTGTGTTGCTCAGGAAGACAGCTCAGCTGCCTGTTAGTAAAGAAAGCTCGACCACTTTTTTGTGTTGTGGGTGGAGAAGAGGAAGACAGGTGGTCTGCGGTCCCGCGTGTCCCCCACGGACAAGGCTGTCCCCCGGCGCCAGCTAATCTCCACTTTTGAGCCTGTCCCCACCTCGCTCTCCACTCAATCCCACGGGTGTTTAGCTCCGGGAATCACCCCTATTTCCAGGGCACCTGTCCCCTCAGTCACCATCCACTAAATACCAATTGTGATCATCATTTTTAAGAAATGTTACCTATTCTATTTGCCTGGGTACACTTACAATCTTTTTGTTGTTGTTGTTAGATTTTAAGAAGAATATTTTAGCAAAATATAATTGTACTTCATACTCGATGAAAAGTCATTAGTAATTCTGATACAAAAAGATAATAGGGGCCTCCCTAGGGGCGCAGGGGTTAAAGACAGTGCTATCAAGCTATCCGCAGCCACTGCAGCCCGAGTTCGATTCCCAGCCAGGGAGCTACCCACATGGCACAGCAGACCTCTCGTCTCGCCCGCTGCTCCCCTCAGCATTTCAGTAGAAATTCCCTCAGGATTTCAGTAGATCCGCCTGTTCTGCTCCCCACTCTCTCTGGTGAATCCTCTCAGCCCCAGTACCTCTGGCTTACACCCCAGTTCTTGTATTCATAAATAAATCTTTAAAAAAAACCCATAAAGATAATTAAGTTAATATTTGGCATATGAGTTTTGGGTGACTTCACGATATGTTTGCAGTTTTCTAATAGAATATAAAATACACACTATTTTAGAGTCCCTTTTTGGTAAGTATTTTATAAAATGACTTTTTTCCTGTTTTATTACTTTCTATGTTTTAACTTATATTCCTTCTTGAGGACTGCTATCATCCAAACACTTATTTTCCCACTGTATTATTTATGTATTTATTGAGGTAACATTGGCCTGCAATGCTGCGTATGATTCAGAGGTGCAGGTCCTCCCTTCTTCAGATGCCTGCACCCTCTCCGTGCCTATCCATAACCATCATCCTCATGAACTCTGGGCGTCTGAAATAGGCTTAGCCTATCAAAATCGCAGATGACTGGGCCTGGCACTTGATATGATGAGAAAAGTCTGAGGAAATGAAGATGTGAGCAGAGACTTGAGCTTCCACATAGTAGCATCTCATCTAATCTCACAACACCACCGTTGTGAGATTACTATTAATACTATTATTCTCACCCACCAAGAGAAGAAAGAGACTCTGAGAGATTAGCCATGCAGGGTCCCCAGGTAATAAAATGCTAGAACCAATGTTCAAGTGCATGTGGAATTACCCTAAAACTTGCATGTTTCATTGGAAGTGTAAGTGATAATGTTTAAACATCATATACCCTTATTCAAGCATGATATGTTCTTTTTTTTTTTTTTTTTTGTAAAAAGAACAAGAGCAGGAGCTAGAAAAGTTGGTTTCAGTCTGGTTTTGTGTTGACTTTGAGCAAGTCACTTAATATATCTGAATACTGGTCTCCTTGCCTATAAAGATAAGACTTTTTCCCAAGTGTGCTTCAGTTCATGTCCTGTGAGCTATTCACACTTATTATGGAAAAGGAATAAAGAATATTTGAGGTCCAAATAGTTTAAGAAGTGTTGGGTTGAGTCAAATAAGCTGCTGTTCCTTTTGCAGGACTTCTCAGAGCCTTTAATCCCCTAATACCTAGGGGGAATCTTCACAGGAGACTTCACCATAGACTCTGTGGTCGCATATTTATTTATCCAAGGAAAAGCTCCCTTCCCAACCCCTCATACAAAGCATTTAATGGTTTTTGGTCAGGACAGGAGGTGGGGAAATATTAGATTGGATTTCCTTAAGGAAGCTTCTAGTGCAAACAGTGAGAGATTTTGTGATTTATCTCATTCTTTCAACTAGACAACATATTTCTGAAGGTAGCCCGCAATTTATATGAAGCCAAGAAGATGGCAGCCTGGTAGAGGCAGGTTCAAATGCTCAGAGGAGCAGAAGGAGGTGGAGAGAGAGAGAGGAGGGTGGGAAGACACATGGACAGACGGCTCCACTATTTCTGCCCAGTCGTTCCAATGAAGGGATGACCCATCTAGAGGCACCTCCTACCCTGTCCATTGCAGTTGGCCTGCCTTTGTCCTCCAAAGCAGATCTCCTGGGCATTAAAGAGATTTTTTAAGCTTTCCTGATCGACTGATGAGGAGGAATCAATAACATCTGTCCACAATCCTTCAAACCCACACGCAAGGCAAGGCCAAGTCTCAGGGCAGACCTGTGCCTGGCAGTTGCCCCGCTGGTGGCGATGCGTCTCTGGGGACAGTTCAGGCTGGACAGCCCTGGGCACCTCTTCCCTGATGAACAGGAAGAGCCCTGACTGAAGAGCTCCTGAGAGGTTTCTGGGAGGGGCAGGAGACCCCACTGGGCCTGGAGGGATGGTTTGGTTTTGAATGGACAGAGGGGAAGACAGAGTGAGCACAGGAGGTTGGTGGATGGAGAAAGAGGGTGGCAGGTCTCGGGGACAGAGAGACAGGTCTCAGAACAGAGAATAATTTCTAGGTCCTCTCAGTAGCTTCAAGGGTTTCTCATAAAAAACTCCCTTCTCTTTAAAAGGGACCCATGATTTTCCTTTGGACATTTTTTTATATGACTTAAAGTTGCCAGATCATTCTTGGAAAATGTGTCACTCATCTGGGCAGTGGTGCCGGGGAGAGAAGTCACTGTTGTCAGATACACCTCCACGGGGCCCCCAGCCCCTGTGTCCAGAAGGCCACAGTGCTGGAGGGAGGACACCCTGGTACAGCAGTGAAGGGGGTGGGGGGAAGCTGCACAACCCCCCTTAGTCCTCCTTCTGGAAAAAACAGGAGATATAAGTAGCCACTGCCCCCCAGGAACCCAGCCAGAGCTCATATCCAAGCTCTCCCCTGCTGCTCCAGGTTCCAGATTCGGGCTCCAGGATCAGAAGGGCTTGGGATAGGACAGAGGGTAGATTGAGGACTCAGGATACTGGGGATTCACTCTGGGTAATTAGTTCTACAGGTCACCTACAATGTTTTAGACTGCAGTGAGCAGCCTGGGAAGAAGACCCAACATCGACTATATGCCTATTTAAACACCAGACGGGGTACAACTTCACCCGCTTTTTAAAATAAGCAAAGAATTTGCAGAGATCTTTCTCCAAAGGAGATAGACAAATGGCCGATAAACCCATGAAAAATGCTCACCGTCATCAGTCATTAGGGAAATGCAAATCAAAACCACCACGAGATCCCCAGAGAATTGAAAACATATGTCCACACAAAAACATGCACACAAATGTGCACAGCAGCGCCATTCCCAACAGCAAGTGGAAACTGCCCAAATGTGTAGCATGTGACGGACAGGTAAACAACAGTGACCTCGTCGTACAAGGGAGTATGACGTAGACATAAAAAGGAATGAAGTGCTGATACAGCCTACAATGTGGATCAACTGTAAGAACATGACGCTAAGCACAAGACGGCAGACACAGGAGAGCAAATATTGTAGGACTGTTTATGTGAAACGTCCAGGATGTGCAAATCCGTGGAGACAGGGAGCAGATGAGAGGTTGCCAGAGGCTGGGGGAGGGGAGTGACTGCTCCTGAGTGCAGTATTTCTTTCCAGGGTGATGAAAATGTTCTGGAACTAGACAGTAGCTATCAATGCACAGTTTTGTGAATGTACCAAAACCAACGACTCGTATGTTTCAAAAGGATAAACTACATGGGACGTGAATTATAGCTCAATGAAGCTCTCTTGAAAGCAGGTGCAGTGGCGTAGATGCTTGATAACGCTGCCCTCAATGAGCCTGTGATGTGTGCCATCGTCCCTTTGTGCAGGTGAGAACACTTGCGGATCAGCAAGGACCAGCTCATTGCCAAGAGTTGCATGGCCGCCACGTCGGGGCGAGGATTTCACCTCAAGCCGCTGACTGCAAAGACCCAGCTCTGCCCAAGCTGCTTCTGGCCAAGGTGATAAGCAAACCCGCAACTGCAGAACGATTCCTAGGGAAAAACAGCACCCCTTGGACAAAGAATTGCTGATTGACACAAAATACAAGGATTGGAGGTCAAGTTCAAGGGCACCTTGCCAAGTCCCTTCAATTTACAGATGAGTAAGTGGAGCTTCCAGCAGCCAACTGACCTGCCTGACCAAGGTGGCAAGGCCGGTGGGCTCGCCTGCACCTCGTTCTGCAGAAGACGAGCAGGTGTATTAGCCACTGCCGCTAGTTAGGAATTAAAAGGGAGACAGCGGTCGCCCAGCTGGGGCGTGCAGGGCCACAGGCATTCACCAGCCTTCAAACATGCCAGCAGCACATCCAGACCCAGCCGGGAGATCACTAGAGCCGACGACAGCTCACATTCCTCTGCAGCATCCCCGAAATGTCTCTCACGACCCCAGGAGTGCTCTGAAAAGTCCCACCAGGGTGCGACTGTTCCCAGGATCCCTCGGGAGCTTTTGAACTACTTGGCAGGAAGGGATGGGGAGTTCTGGATTTAGCATTCAAGTGTGAGGATAAAGGCTGGGGAATTAAGAAACTTCCCTCCTCTCTCCTCTAAAGGGACTCAATGGGAGACCACTTGAGAAGGGAAGGGCGGGAAAGCTGCCGCCCCAGGAACACCCACTGGGGCGTGTGGGGTCTTGAGGACTCTGTGCTGGGGATCTTTTTAGTGCCTGCTGGACGTGTGCATGGGGCTGTCCGGTCTCACACCTAACACATCCCAAATCAAGTTCATTCCCCTGTTCCGCTTTCCACCAACCTACTCCTCCTGAGCGAGTCCCTGTCTCCTCCGACTGTTCCATCATCACCATTCTCCAAGCTCAATACCCTGATCACCTTGGCCCTCCTTTGCCCTCCTGCCCTCCTTCTGCAGCGGCCTGCAGTGCCGGGGCTGCTGGCTCTCCCTCCTCAGGCCCTGGAGGGCCGGAGTCCACCTCCTCCCTTGCCTGCTCAGTGCAAGCACTGTCCTTGATGCAATAAATGTTTACTGGATCCAGAGGTCAATCCCACCCACTACTAGCTAAGTCCTTCACAGCAAGTAGCAGCCAAGATTATTTAAACACAGAAACAGAAAAAGAGAAGAGGGCTGACCTCACGCGAATGGGTCAAAGAGAGGATATTAAATAAAAGCTCGAGCCAGGAAGAGCGGAGCAGATGGGGCTGTGAGGCTCCCTTCGCGTGTGTTCTGCCGGAACGGAAAGGCACACCGCGAGGCCGGGGCTGCAGGCTGCATCTACAAATTATTAATTATTTCAGTGTCGTCCCTCTGCCCTCCCCATCTGCTGGCGGTTACCACAGTCAAATAATCACAGGCAGATCGAAAAACCTGACCTGTCACTTGCTCCAGTTCATACCAAGTTAGGCCCCCAACGGGTCCCTGCGAAGCCTGACACCAGCACCCAGAGCAACCTCAGACTCCCGGGCGCCAGGCCCACCCAGGCCGACCTGCAGAGACAGGCCAAGGAGGGGGCGCGCTCGCAGGGTACACGGGCCTTTCTCCTCCAGCCTCTCTCACAGCGCTCAGCACGGATCACCTGGCTTCACTCCACAGCTTTCACTTCATCTTGCAGAAGCTTGTGTCGGGTGCGCGCATGTGGCCACACCGCGGGAGCGAGCATTCGCTGCTGTGCGTGGTGGCCACTCACGTGCAGATGCCCCAGCCCTGCGGGGGGCTTGTGCTCAGGTCCAGATACCAGACGTGCGGAGGGCTGGCGAGCAGGTCTGCCTCGACCATCTCTCTCCCCTCGAACTATAATAAATCCTCGGCCTTCCAATGGCAGCTGACCCCCACCTGCTCTCCGCGTGCCCAGGAGAGCCCCCTTCCGTCCACCCATCCCTACCCGCTAGGGCACGGGGAGAGGCAGGCGCCCTTCTGACTGCAGCCTCTCCACCATTTGTGTCGGGATTTAGAAATCATAAGACGCGCTGAACCATTTACTTCTCTGTGAAATCACAATGATAACTACGTGGAGTTGGGAAAAGCAGTAATTTTTAAATTATACCGGGCACCGAGCCAAAGCCAGTGGGGACACAGTGACAACAGTCATTTGTCCAGGGCCGGGCAGGACACTCCCAGGGTCTGGTTCTTCTTCAGAGAGAACCCGCATCTTGTCATGCTAGGTTGGGGTGCCAGGTTAGACTCTGAAACATCCCACCTGCCCTTTGGCCAACACAGCGCCCTACACCCGGCTGCGCAGCGCTGCCATGGGTGCAGAAGGGTGCGGGACAGAGGGCCGGGTCAGGTCCTGACTTCACTGGCGGGCAGCCCCTCCTCCCCAGCCCAGGCAGGCGCCCCTCAGGGGACAATCTGAGAATTGACCTCTGTCCACCTGGCCCTCCACACTCCTTCCTCACCTTCACCAACATGCCCATCTCTCTACGGAGTATCCCTCAGCCCAAGACAAGGTGGTCTCAGAAGTAGCAACAGACGAAGCCCTCCATGAAGCATCTCTAGCAAAGCATCTAGAAAATTCTGCTTGTGCCACCTCACTTTGACTACCGCCGGAGCCCCTTCAGGTGCAGACAACATGAGGGCACCCAACAAGCCCTGGAGCCCAGTTAGCCCCCTTCCCGTGAGCCCCAGTAAAAATCCAGGCCCCTCAGGTCTCCCCTCTGGGCCCTACCCATCCCACGGTGCATCCGAGAGGCCCGTCAGGTCCAGAAAGTGGCCCCTGACGGTAAGTGGCAACTTAAGTCCAAATAAAATAGAAATGACCTAATTCCTCAGTCTCACCGGCCACATTTCTAGCACTTGATAGCGGCACGTGGCCAGGGGCCACTATTTGTCGATCTAGGACATTAGTATCTGTCCAGAAAGTTCTAGTCGACAAAGTACTACCCATAGTGGAATTTAAACGCGTCTTTTAAACGTGTCGTTTTCTTAACGGTCACTTTGTGGTCTTGAGGAAAATCTATTTCCAACCCTAATGAACAAGTTGCTAAAAAACAAACAGAAAAATACCCAATGAAGTAAAAGGTCATCTTAAAGCAACGTCCCTCGGGCAGCAAACACATTCTTCCAGTCAGTCCGCTTAACTGGGCAGCGACTCCTTCCACTTCCTGACCTCTTGGCTCACCGGCTCCCGCGTGCCCTGCAAACTTTAGCCACCGCACAGGGGGCCGCTGGGTCTCTCCTGGACGGCAAAGTTGCTCGTCTTCCCTGCCTTGGCTGGCTGGCACCACAGGGCAGCGGCTTAACCAGCGGCCACTCACCGTCTCACAGGGTGGGATGTCCCCATCCGGGTGGAAAAGGGTTGGCTCCCCAGAGGTCAGGAGGAGGGGGGTCCAGGACTCTCTCCTCGCTGCTGGGGGTCTCTGACAATCTTTGCTGCTCCTTGGGCTGCAGGCACATCACCCCGATCTCTGCCTTCATCTTTACCTGAAGTTCTCCCTGTGTGGGTGTCTGTTTCCAAATCTCCCCTTCTATATAAGGACACCAGTCATATAGGATTAGGGTCCCTCCTCCTCATTCTCTCAAATGTCACCTTAGCTAATTACATCTGCGGTGTCTCCACATATAAATTCATTTTGAGGTTCTCGGGGTTAGGCCTTCCAAACATGAATGGGGGAGGTGCTGGAGGGGCACATTTCGATTCATAACAGATTCTCAAAGTCTCCAATACCCCCCTACACATGCACACACCAGCTACCTCTCCTATTCTGCTGTTCTACTATGGAGGAGACACCGGCAGAAGCTGACACCACCTAAGGCTATTTCCACTGTATGTCAAGCCAGTGTGAACCCCCTCCCCGCTGTACCAGGCTTAGAAAGACCCCCAAACAAAAACCTGAATTTTGACGTAAGTGCCAAAGGAAAACGGTCACGTGGTCATTGTCACAGAACCTGGGGCTTGGGAGCCCCTCCAGATTCACAAGGTTTAGGCAGCGCCCCAGAAGGCGTGGTAAACACACATCGCAAACCTCTCCCGACCCAGATGCCTCCCCAGAGCGCGCGAGTGTCTGTCATCGCTTAATCACTGCCTGGCTTCTCAAATGTGACGTTGAAGAACAGAAAGTCACCCTCAGCCCCAGTCACCCCAACAGGTGCTTTGGTCCACAGCCCTCCCATCTTGTAAGTTGGAAGACACCAGAGTCTGACAGCACAGAACAGAGAAAACCAAGAGGTTTTCGTGCTAGAAAATTGGTTCCAATCTCAGCACTGACAGTGACTGGATGTAAGATTTTCAAGCCTCAGTTTACCCATCTGTAATATGGGGAGCACGGGCTCTGCTGCACGTTATCTTACTAAAGACCTACTGATGGCTTTGTTCTCATGACCAGAGCTGAGGCCGGCCTGTGGGGTGAGATGCTCCCGGTCTCTGGAGTTCTGAACGGGAAACTTGTGCTTAAGAGCCAAAGGCCATGTCTCTGCCTGCAAGGCCACGCTCCTGCCCACATCACCACTGCCAGAACACAGAAGGGGCGTGTGCATGCCCAGCCCGGCCGCTGCTTCCCAAGCTGCCCCCTCTACACTGCACACACTGCCACAAACCATCTGCTGCCTCCAGCAGTGCAGGGCTGGGGGAGAACCACAGCCACGCAGAATAAAGATCACGGCCCTCAGGACACAATTATGGCCTCACCACATTCTCCAAAACCTTCCTGTGACATACTACTCCTGGCATCCGGTGGTGGTCACTGACCTCGCCCCGCTCCCTGCTGTCCTGCCTCAGTCTACCTGCCCACTCCCGCCTCCATGCCAACACCTGAGATGGTAACGGAGGACAAACGGCTGCCTCCCGACTTCCCGGCTCCCTTGAACACCCTAGCCTGGATTGATGACACTGTAAATGGTGGTTTCTTAGTTATGGCCTCTTGGTTTTAACGGTTAGGCTTCGTCCCTGGGAGTGGTTAAATAAAGACAGGTATTAGCACAGTTTTCCACCCAATTATCCTATTTACAAAAATAGAACTCTCCTCTGTGAGTGCTTCAAAGAGAGTCCTTAATTTCAACAGACGGTATCAGCCTTATCAGGTCGGTTCCTAAGGCCTCCATCAGCGAGCCGGGGAGAGGCACGGTAGGTGGAGGGCTTAACTGTGGCTCGCCCGCCCTGTTATGGCATGAGACAAGAAGATGGACACACACGCCTCCAGACACGCGTGCGCACACCTGGCTACTTTTAACAGGTAGTGACTATAAAGACCAGCTGATGGGCACACGGCCCAGCAATTCTACTGGGTGTTGTGACGCCTTGAATTGCACCAAACCACACGAGTAGAGGGCTGAGTACTTGCATCTTTTATTTTGGCTTTCTGGAGAATTCCAGCTGCTGAGCTGACTTTGACACATGCCCCGCGTTTCCAGCGTACTGCCGAGAGGAAGAGCTGTGAGAACGTGGCTGTTCACTTGCTACTCATGATACCACTCAGTTCTTTCTAAGAGCCCATATGCAACATTTATTTGTTTTTTTTTAAAGATTTATTTATTTAAAGATTTATTTATTTATGCATACAAGAACTGGGGTACAGGCCAGAGGTGTGGGGCTGGGGGTGAGAGGATTCACCAGAGACAGAGTGGGAAGCAGAACAAGCAGATCTACTGAAACACACTGCTGAGGGTAGCTGCAGGGAGACAGGAGAGGTCTGCTGCACCATGGGGTAGCTCCCTGCCTGGGGATCAAACTCGTGCTGCAGTGGCTGTGGATAGCTTCATAGTGCTCCATCTTAACCCCTTGCACCACCAAGGAGGCCCCAACATTTAGTTTAAAAGAAGCAAAGAAGTCTCCATTTCTCTGCAAGACCTGGCATATCTCCCTTCTCCGGCAGCAAGAAAGACCAGAGTGATCCTTTTGCTTTTTTGCGCCTATGAAGTTGAGAAACTGAGGCTCAGCCATAGCAATGCATGGACCCTGTTGGCTTTGAACTTCTGTATTGATTTGTATTTTCCCTGCTCCTGTTGTTAAATTCTTTTCTGTGTTGCAATGGTCATTATAACACACAGTATGTGTGTGCATACTGTGAGAACAAACAATAATTTATAGATTAAGGTGAGGTACAAACTACTGAATCAAGCAGATAAAATAATTGTCATAGTAAATATAGCTAAATTTGGACAATGCTTTAGTTAAAAAGCATGACACGCTAAGAGTAAAATGTAATAAACAAACAAACAAACAAACAAACAAATAAATAACAGAGTCAAGCAGACTTAAAACTTAATTTGCCTTTCTAACAGCCATTCCTGCTTTCTTTCCTGGCAGGACTTACTTGGTTCCTCCCCACCCCCTGCTCCCACCTCTCGGGTAACCCAGGAGCTAATCCTGAGGTGTCTAACCTGATGGTCTCCCATGCCTGGAATAACTGATCTGGGGAGGTTCATGACCAGTTCTAAATGCAAGAAAGGAGGACAGCAGAGCTGGGGCCTTTGGATAAAGGTTCCTTGTTTGAGGATTGGTGTGTTCAGCGGGATGGATGGGCGGGTGCATGGACGAGCAGGTGCATGGATGGATGGCAGGAAAGAGGGACAGATGGATTGATAGCTGGAAGGAAGGCTGGGCTGATGAGAGGAGGGATGGATGGATGAGGGATGGATGGATGATGGATGGATGGATGGATGGATGGATGGATGGATGGATGGACAAAATGAACAAACATGGACTTCTTCTGAGCCAACTACACACGGTGATTCTGCCATCACTTAGTGACACTTTGGGAGGTACAAGGATCAATGAGAAAGCACAGCACTGGAGGCAGATGCCTTAGAACCACAACAGTCTCTGAAACACTCCTCAAAAATGCAGCTCCCAGGTTCTCCCCTGAACCACGGGAGGGTTAAAAGGTTAGACTCTGATAAATGCTTTGAGAAACTTGGTATCAGCACCAAAATGCCCCCCACCATCCAGAAGCAGCTCAAAGGGGCATGGGGTGGGAGGGAAGGAAAGCTCACCCCCTTAGTTCAAGCACACTTTGGGTATCCTCTGGACGAGGTAAAGGTGCTTCCGCATGTCACTGCAGCTGCTCCAGGTCCCAACAGTGTTGGCTTTTCTATCTGCTTTTTCTCTCGGAGACACCAGACATGCGGGGGCAAGAGAGCCAGGCGGCTATTTCAGATGTGCAGGACACTCCCACCCAACCCTCCCACACGCAGACGCACCCCACTTTGGTAGCACAGGGACTGGAGTCCACGCTGCTGTTTTCTCTCCTTCATCAGCCTCTCCCCACTTCCACTGCCCCCCCGGCCCAGGTCAGCCATTTCTCACCACTTTGCCCCTTACACCTCACAGATGTCCCAGAGACACCTGCAACGCCACGCCTCCAGAGCCTGGACACCCTCCAAAGGCCCTGCGCCCACACAATGCAAGATCGTCCTTTCCCATCTAGTAACCCCCAAGGGCCGACTTCCAGGCGTGACTCGCCCCACCCCCACCCCTGCTCGTGCTTCTCCTCACCACAGGGGTCCCCATGGGTTGTCTCACTTCCACACTCACCTCTCTCCCCTGCACCAAGTCGCACCCACTTCCCTTCTGAACTGCTGAGAAAACACAACCTTCCTGCAAGCACCCAAAGTGGCCTTTGCCATCAGGACCACAGCCCTGTCAGCCCTCAGGCCTCAAATCTTTGTCCTTCTGCTTTTGAGAATGTGCTTCTCCCAAGACGTCTTCTGTAAAGCAAACCTTATTTCTCACTGACCCATATTTCCTCACAGCAGAAATAAACAAAAGCAGCGACTCTGTGAGGTACCAGGGGCACTGGCCACACCTGCTCTGCTGAAATGGGGGGCTGGGGGGGGGGCTTGCCTTTACCAGACTGCCCAGGCTCCAAATCCCTTAACTACTAACTAGGCACCAACGCATGGTGATGGGCTGAGCTCCCGATGATCAGAGTTAATCACAAAGGGGATGGGGGTGGCAAACAGGGTATTTCTGAGCCCAGGTTTGTCCCCACAACCAGTGAATCAGTTCCAAACACGGGTCCCAAAAGGTCTCCATCTATGGGGGATGAGGGAGCGGGGAGCATGGGTGGGCATCGACCCCAGGTCTTGCGGCCCTCTTCATATACTTCAGAAGGCAGGTTGCGTGCCTGGACCACCTCGCACGGGGCTTCACACAAAGGTGCCCGAATGTGGCTGGAAGCTTACTCCTGCTGCCTGTGGGGAAGAGGGCAGCCCGGCACCTGCCTCTGTCTTACGTGAGAAGCAGGCCTAAAAAGCCAGGTCCCAGAGGGGCTCGACCCAAGGCGCCACACAGCAGCTAAACTGGAAATGAAGAGTGGACGAACAACCTCAAGGGGTCTGTCCCGCTGCCTGCTGGGACCAGCCTGACACTGCGGAAGAGGAGGCCACCAGCCCCCAGGACCAGCAGGGGGGCGAGGGGGGTGTGAGTTGGAGAGAGACGCAGAACGTCACGAGCATAAAGCAAGTTCTGACTCGGGACCACGCAGAGAGGACTCTCTCTCTCGCCCCAACATGTGTATTTTTCCCAGCGAGACGCTGAAGTCTCATGCATCCTAGCAGCCACGCTGCTTTCAAAAAATTTTTTAGGTTGAGCACAGTAGGGAAAACAAAAAAGCACAGCGGGCGATATCTGGCTCAAGGCTTCTGGGATGACCCGTTGGAGGGCTGGGGGTGTGCACGCGTGGACATGCTCACGGGGGCCACCCACCCCGATCAAGGCCAGCACAAGCAGTTAAAAAGACGGACCTGCTCCTTTAATTATGCCAACCGAGAGATGGGGAAGGTGCCAGTTGAGAAGGCATTTAAAGCAGATTGCCCCACTTAGGGAGATATGGTTCTTGGAAATGGAGACTGGCACTTTTCCTAGACTAAAGGTTGCATGAATAACCGAGGAGCAGGAGGGCAGCGGCCCTGCCCGTGGGTCTTCAGCCTGACCTCAAAAGCAGGCGCCAGACAGCAGAAACGCGGGAGTGGGGGGTGAGGGGGTAAGGGGAGCCCCTCACGGCCCCAGCTGCCTCTGCCCCAGCCTAGGGTGAGTCTTCTCCTCCCTGGACACCCCTAGGAGGGGCGGGCAAGGAAGGTGCTGGACAATCAGGCCTGAACTGAAGGCTGAAGAAGGGGGGCTCAGCGCAGCAGACCATGTCCTCTCGCGCCGTGATCACTCTGAGACCACAGCTATTCCACCTGAGGCTCCCGGCACAGAAGGGACACGGGGGGCAGTTGCTCAATAAATGCTGTCATCTAACTTTGGGCCAAAGAAACACCCAGCTGAGGCTTCATCGGGATTGGAGGAGAACAGAATTGGGTGCCGTGGACCTTCCAGGGAAAATCTTGAGGGAAAAAGCTAGAACCACATTCGCCACACGTTTAAAGCATGTCAGACTGAAGCATGGACAACAGGAGGCTGCTCTCCCCAGAGCCAGGTCAGAATAGATCCCCCCAGACGTGTGTGTTTGGGGGTGAGGGGAGAGGGAACATGATACCTAATCAATAGCCATTGACCTTTTATAATAGTCAATGTACAATTTTCTAGAAATTAAATTCTGTCTAACAATTGGCTTATGAAGCTAGGAGAACCAGCAAACAAACGAAAACTGCTAAGGGCCTGGAAACATCGCCTCTCCTGTATGTAAACTATACAGGAAAACCTGCCTGATAAGATACTTCCCCTGCACACTGCAGCCCCTGGGCTGCACCTTCCTTGCCCGCCCCTCCTAGGGGTGTCCAGGGAGGAGAAGACTCACCCTAGGTTGGGGCAGAGGCAGCTGGGGCCGTGAGGGGCTCCCCTTACCCCCTCACCCCCCACTCCCGCGTTTCTGCTGTCTGGCGCCTGCTTTCGAGGTCAGGCTGAAGACCCACGGGCAGGGCCGCTGCCCTCCTGCTCCTCGGTTATTTCAGCTTCAGCTTCCCCTGCAGAAGCTGAAAAGGGAGCATCAGGAGACCATAATGGAATTGCGAAACTCTCACAGAAGAGGAAGCAGAGAGGTTGTGTGACTTCTTGCAGGTCACACAGCTAGCCCAAGGTTCTTTGACTCTGGAAGGGATGACACACATGCGTGATGTAACCAAGTCACAAACATCGCCATCAACACCCACAAAAACAACCTATGTTTCTGATCTTTTTGTACAGATATCTGACTCTGGGGAACGCGGCCTTCTTGGAGCATAGGGGGACATTCTAGTTGACCACAGTCAAGTCACTTCTCTAGCCACTGACTGATTAGACACTGGTGTGTGATACTGTTTTGGCTAATGAGATGTGAAAGGAGATCTTCTGGAAGCTTCTACAAAAAGTTAGCTTTCCCTTAAATGGAGTTAACTAGGAGAAGATCTGTTTTTCCCACGAACACTGCTAGTTTGGAGGGGATGCCTGAAACAGGGGTTGTCGGCTTACATGCACACCAGGGACGGTGGCACAGAATGGAAAGAAGCACCTGAGCGCTGATAACCTCGGGCTGCTTGGTAATGAGACAGTGGCTGTCCTTTGTGTTTAAGCATTTGGAGTTTGTCGTCTGTCCTTTGAAGCTAAAAGTGTCCTAACCGACAGCCTACTAATAGCACAGAAAACAAAAAACAAGGAACTTTCCTCTCTGCAGAGACACTGAGCTCTCCTGACCCCACCAGGAGGGGAGGTCACTCCCAGCATTTCTACTCCACCTGTTTCTTTCCCCTTGATGAAGCTGTGAGCACCCTGAGAACCACTCTCAGAAGAAATCTTCAGGCCATCTAGCCCCCCCTACCCCGCCCCCAGCATGCTCCGCCCGCTGGCAGCTCCATCCAAAGGTGTGAATCCTGAACCCCTGCCTCAGGACAAAGGGTCCAGTCCCAGACCCGTGCGCTGTGGACAGACTCAGCACCACCGTCTTTCCTCAAGTCTGATTAAATCTGCTCCCTGTGGCTTTCAAATTGTTGGTTCAAGTCGAACCCACAACACCTATTTTTAAATCCATCTGCCCTTCAGTTATCCCTTTGAGCTCATGCGGTTCTGTTCTCAATTCTTTTCACACCAGTCTTTTCTTAAAGCAAATGTATATTCTTTGGAATCGTTTTTTCACCTTCCCCACCTCTCTGGCCCAGACAGTTTAGGGAAATCCATCTGTTTTGGGCAACCAATGGAAGAATGAATCAGTGAATCAGTTGCTCTTCCTCTCTCCCACCCTTAACCCAAACATGTCTAAGAATTTAACAATAGTAATCACGTCAAAAGCCACAGACTTTAAATGAAATTGTAGCAGTTAAAAATCCAGTATCATCAGCCTATAAAGTGTTGGGACTATGTCTAAAAGTCTGAACACACACACACACACACACACACACACGCACCATCTCACCTATATCTGTAGTTAAATTATCTTTCTTCATACACTGACATTAAAGAAAAAGAATACTTTCTCATTTAACACTTTTTCTGACATTTACTTCTCCTTTCCTCCTATAATATAAAGAGCTATGCTTTCTCTTTAAAATTTTTAATAGATTTCTTTTTTAGAGCAGTTTTAGGTTCAAAGCAAAAGTGAGTAGAAGGTGCAGAGAGTTCCTACACCCCCTGCGCCCGCATCAACTGTGCTCCCCCAAATGTTCTTTAAGGCTAGCTTGAGATCCCGGGCTTAACTTGATACCACTTTGTTCTACTGTTTAATGTGGCCTGTGTCCACCCAACCATCTTACAAAAGAAGTCTTGGAAAAGAGCCCTTAGTGTTACTTAGGACTTCTTAAATTTAAATATATGCGAGTTAGTCCAACTCATTCACAACTCTTTGTTCCCAGGCCCAGTACACCTGATTTCCCACCTGTCTCATGTACCAAGTAGCCTCAAGAACAATAGAATCTCAGACTTAAAATCATTTTGGGACCCAGCAACTCTCAGTCATTCATTCTAATGTAAGAGTAGTGTTGATCATCCCAAACCATAAATCATATAAAACTGTTTTAATGGGCTGTGGGATGTAACGTGACTTTCGATGTTTCAGGGTGGAGGGAATCCTCTTCTCTATATTTTGCCTAGGGTGAGATAAAAATTTATATGTGCTAAAACACATTTTAGCTTACAAAGAGATACAATAAATGCAATCATACATGCAACAAGCATTTACTGAATAGCAAATATTTGCCAGGCACAAGGGCAGGGCACTGGGGACACAGAACCGAAAGCTCATTCTCTGCCCTCATGAAATCTTACTAGAGCGGGAGGCAAAAAGAAACAAGATACGTTTGTCATTTAGCCAGTTAAAGCCGTCATGAGATTCCGCTTCACCCATGAGGATGGCTACGGTAGAAATGACAGACACAGGCTATGACATGAAGGAAACTTGAAAATCACTGAGCTCTGTGGAAGCAAGCTAGCTGCAAAACACCATGTGGTGTGTGATTCCGTGTACATGAAATTCCAGGAAACAGCAGATGAGTGGTTCCCAGGGAATGGGGGGAGTGGGGAAAGGGGAAATGACTCCTAATGGGTATTGGGTTTCTTTTCGGGGTGATGAAAATGTTATAGAATTAGGCACTGGTGATGACTGTACAATTCTAGGAATATCCTAAAAACCATTGAACTGTATACTTTAAATGGCTGAATTATGTAAATTATATCCTAATAAGGCTGTGAAGATAAATATGGAAATCAATAGTCTCCATGTATGCAAGTACAACCAATTAGAAGAATAGGAAAGATTTATTCATAAAAATAAACATAAATGTGTACACAGAATATATACAGAGAACTTTAAACATGACTAAAGTACACAAAAAAGAACACATGGAAAGAACATTGATCTCAGATAGGAAGACACAGTCTCATAAAGATATTAATTTACCCTAGTAATTTATAAATTCATGTGATTCCAATGGAAATACTAACACAGTTGTTTTTTTTTTTTTTCTTTCTGAACTCAAGACATGGTGATTCTAAAGTTCATATGGAAAAACAAACAAAGACAATAGCCAGAAAAACTCTGAAAAGGAAGAACAAGGAGAGAAAACTAGTCCTTTCACATATTAAAAGTTAATATAACCCTCAATAATTAACAACAGGTAATCTAATGGGAAACTAAAGAGTCCAGAAATAGCCCCAAATCTATAGGAATTTAATAAATTATAAAGACAGCATGACACATAATACGGGAAATATTTAAAAATTTCCATATATGGTGTTGGGACAATTGAGCATTGAAAAAATAAAAAGTTGGCTCTAAACATCAGAACATACCTTAGAATTCACAGCAAATGAACCAAGGTGTAAAGAAAAAAAAATTACAGAAATATAGAAAGAAACTTAAAAACCTGAAATAGGAGAGGTCTTTCCAACTTAGACTCAAATACAGAAACAAACAGAAAAATAAACCTGATTATATAAAATTAAATAGATTTTCAAAGAGCAAAAGACACTATCATAAGTGAACAAAAACATATATGACAAACTGGGAAAAAACATTTATAAGTCAAATCCCAGACAATATATAAAGAATTCTTATAAATAAAGAAAAGGCCAACAACACAGTAGGAAAATGTATACAGTTCAAAACAGACCCCATAAAAATAAAAAACGATATTTAAGCAAACAAAAAGATGCTCACCTTCACCTGTAATAATAGAAATACAAATTAAAGCTATATTAAAATACCATTTTCCCCCTACCAGTCAAAGTCAAAAGTTTCACAAGAGATTCCGTAGGCCACACTCTAGGGAAACAGCATGTCAATATATTGCCATGTGAGTAAGACATGGGACAGGTCCTAATGGAGGGCTTTGTCAATATCTTTTAAAAATTACAGATGTATAGACTTACCCTTTCACCACATAGTCCCCCTTATAGGTTTCTGTCCCACAGATGTGCCCGAACGAGTATGAAATGATTGTATACAACATTATCCATCACAGATGATTTCTAAATAGCAGAGGACTGGGTACAGTCCAGATTATGTTAATGTTCCACAAACCATGGCAGATCAACAAAACGGAGTGCTTTCTGGCCATAAAAAAGACTGATGCTAACTTCTATGTGTTCAGATGGGGAGAGGTCCAGGATATATTGTTAAGGTGTAGAACAATATACATAGTATGTTACCTTTTGTATAAATCAGAGTATAAAAATACACCGCCCCCCCCAACCCCCACAGTTCTAATCTGTGAAATGAAATAAAAGGTTAAGTACCTGATACTAATAAAAATGGTTATTTGTGAGGGAGCAAAGAGCGAGACTTCATTGTCTACATATTCCTATATGGTTTAGAAGTAATTATTTTGACTTCCAAACATAAAGAAATATGAAGAGAATAACTTAGCAAATTACCATATAAAGATACAAATCAAAAAAGCCCCCTAAATTTAAAAAGTTCTTAAACTGAAAGATATGCAGCTAACATATGTCATACTGGCCCCCGGGAGGGAGAACTTATCTCCAGGGGCTGTAGGACACATATTTTAACTAGACCTCTGTAGTGGGATCCAAAACAGAAATGACAAAGAGGTATGAAACGTTCCTCTGTCATTTCAGTATTTTACCAATATATACATTGATATTTTGAAACTTGATTCTTAGAGATTAAAGAAGAAATAAAGATTTTTTTTTCCATAGAACAGAAAAAAATTACAAGAAAATTAAGAAGATTCGATGAAAACAAAGGGATGTAAAAACTGAACTGATTGAGTCAACCTGAGCTCTTGGTTTTTCACAGTGTGTATTTTCTAGCTCTGGCCACTGAAATTCTCCAGAAGCAAGTCACCTCCACAGGGATACCCCTTCCCCCAAAGACTGGGCATGCGGTCTCTGAAGCCAGGGCCCACCAGTGCTGAAACGCTCAAGACCAGCCTGGGCTTCCCGTGCCCCTTAGGGGGAGAACGTTTCAAGATTGTGGAGGTCCCCTCCAAAGGCCACCAGCTCTAGGCAGAGGGATCTCACTGCCTAAAGTTGCAACAAGAAGATGAATGAGTAGCTCGGCAGATCAATGCAGATTCACAGCAGTGTAATGACAAAAGAGAAAAAGACAGAAAAAACTCATTTCTCGATGTTTGAAATGGCTATTACACAACTCCTTCCTTTGAAAACTAATGATCAAAAGGAGAGTATTAGAAAAGATCCTGCCTTTCCAGCTGGAACTACTATTTCAGGGTAACCAGACAGCCCAGATCAATGAGGGGAAGCTCGCTTTACACGAGCAGTAGAAAAACACCATTCAGGAAACCTGATGAAGGTGTGAGGTCCGGCAAGAATTGTCACTGAAACCACACAGTTCGGGGTGTGTGTCCATGTTCTACCCCAAGGATCACTTTCTGGTCCCAAGGGGGCAAATGGAACTGAACAACCAGGGTCAGGCTTAACCTCACAAGCAGTGGCCACTAGGAATGGGTTGCTGGGGAGTGAGATGCACAGTCATGTCTGGGGCGTTCCAGCCAAAACTGATGAACTTGAATCCATCAAGCCTGCACAGGTAGTAAACACAGGGCACGGAAAACCAGGCTCAGGACAGCACAATGGACCTGGGAAGCAATCCCTTCTCCCACCCCAACACACACACACACAGACACCCTGGAAGGTGAGCGCGTCCACAGGCAACTGGCCTGTGTCTTTAATGAGGGACGGTGCCAGACTCAGAGAGCAAGAGGAAGTCCCAGACAGAGAGTGGGTGCTCCCTGATTAAATGCTGATTTCCACAAACCACTTCAAAGCACTAGTGGGGGCTAGGTATGGGAATCTGAATATGAACGAGGCATTACATGAAATGAACTTTACTGAGATGCAAAGTAGGATGTACAACGACACATCATTTTGATAAAAGGGCAAAAAGTATTTGTACATATATATGCACAGAAAGACCTGCAAGGTGTAACAGGTACTCCTGGGAGAGAGGAAAGAGTGTGAGTGTGTGTGAGTGTTTTGCTGGCTTTTATTTTCTAAGTTTTTATAATGTACAAGTGCTATTTCTCTAATAATACTAAATTTTAAAAAGAAGTTAAATAAGGCTTAACGTTTCAACACTGTGACTCCATAAGAGGTCATCTAAAAAACATTATCTTTCTAAAATAGGCCAAGGGGACTGTCCACCTGTCTGTCTGTTCCTTAATGCAGGATTCCTGGGGTGACTGGGAATACTCTCCAAGTTGGGACTCCATTGCTTAGATGAGTCCCTGGCAAGTCAGACATTTCTTCCCCAGACTCTGGCAATGGGGTAGAAGAAAACCCAATACCAGGAAGGGTATAAGGGAGATGGAGAGTTTGAGGGAATAAATGAGAGGAAAGTCCACTTTTAAGAGGTGCCTCCTCAAGCAAACTTCATTCCCATTTCCCTGTATGAGTTAAAAAACTCTAGGTGGAGAAAACGAGCAGGCTCCATCCCAGCTCTCAGGCCCAGGGAGAAGAGCCTGGACTAGACACAGCTGTGGGCAGGACCACCCCGACAGTGAAGACACATCCACCACGGGCACAAACTCGCTAGAGGATGACTTCTCTCTTGAATCACCATCTCGTCTTAGAAGACTGACTGTAAGTTCCAAGAGGGTGACTTTTCCAGGTTTCCATTTGTAGCTTCATAAAAAAAAACCCCACAGGAACAAAGCTATGCTCAACAATCACCCCCAGGCTGAAAACGTTTTAGGGGAGGTCCACAATGTGTGGGGCTGCAGCAAGGCGCAGAGAGCACAGAAGCAGCCTAGACGCAGGCACCCTCCTATCTTCATGAGGCCGCAAGGGGGAAAACAAACATCCCAGCAAATGGCTCTGTACCTGAAAGGTACTTAATGTACCTCAGTATAATGAGGGAAAAGATCAGGGAGCTTAGAGGTCAGAGGAGGGGTGAGAGGGCCTCCTGGAGGAAGTGACACTTTGGCTCTGACTGCAGCATAGCAGTGAGCAGGCAGAGGGGCAGAAGCAGTCGCAGGGAGACTGGATGTGGGAGCGCTGAGATTCATTGCCCTGGAAGAGGCTAGGATGTGGCAGAGGGGAGTTTGGGGGCAAAGGGAGACTGGAGATATAAGCAGGGATGTAATGGCAAGCGGCTGCACAGCTGAAGAGGGCATGATCAGCTCTAAATTACACTTAATATCACCACTGCAATTGGCTCTTTGCAGCTCAAGAATGGAGAGGGGGCCTCCTGGCAGCACAGGGGTTAAAGTCAGTGCTAGCAAGCCTCAGGGAGCTAACCACATGGTGCAGGGGACCTCTCCTGTCTCCTGGCTGCTCCCCTCAGCAATGTATTTCAGTAGATCTGCCTGTTCTGCTCCTCACTGGTGAATCCTCTCACACCCCCCACCCCTGCAACTCTGGCCTGCACCCCAATTCTTGTATGCATAAATAAGAATAAATCTTTTTTTTTAAAAAAAAAAGAATGGTGAGGGGTAATGTCGAGGTAATTCAGGAAGGTGGTCTGTAGAAGAAATCATAGAGGAAAACGTCCAAATGAGACACCATGGAGGCTTAGACCAGGCTTCCAGCGTCCCAACTACTGGCTGAGGGCCAAGATAGCCAGTGTCTGTTTTTGTAAATAAAGTTTTACTGGAACACAGCCCTCCCACACACACTTGCGAACACATGCTCCGCGGCTGCCTTCACTACGACAGCGCAAGGCCCCCCAGAGCATCTCTGACCCTTTAACAGAAATAGTTTGCTGACCACTTGCCTGCAGACGGCCGTGGAGAGAAAAATGTGCAGGTGCATCACATAGAACTGTCCTTCATTCTGCCTGGATTCCCCATTTGCCAACTCGCGACTCGCTGCACTTTACTGGAAGCCAAAATCAATAGGAGAGGGCGCTTTCAGTCATCCTGGGGCATGCGCTTGCCAGAGTGAAAACTTGGGGCTGCAGCTCCCAGGGCCCTGCTCCCCCTGGCGTCCCCCCTGGTGCTAGCGCTGGAGCAAGTCCAGGTGGTGCTAGGCCTTCCTGTCCCAGGGCCAACTGCACACACATTTCCCCATTGTTTCTTTTTCTTTCTTTCTTTCTTTTTTTTTAAGATTTATTTATTTATTTATTTATACAAGCACTGGGTACAGTCAGAAGTGCGGGAGGGTGAGAGAATTCACCGGAGACAAAGCAGGGAACAGAACAGGCAGACTGACGAAGTACACTGCTGAGGGGAGCAATGGGAGAGGCAGGAGAGGTCTGCGCGCCATATGGGACCCTCACGGGCGGCCTGGGATCAAACTGGCGCTGCAGAGGCTGTGGGCAGCTTCGCAGCCCAATGCTCAACCACTGCGCCACCAGGGGAGGGCCTACTCATTGTTTCTTACTAGGGATTTCTTAAAGACCCCAAGCTTAGCGCTGAAAAGGCGCTTGGTGTTCCTAAGAGCAAGAAGGCTGTGATGTGCCTCGGGGAGGAAACAGGGGTGCTGGTAAGAGTTGTTCAGGTGTGAATCGGGGTGCTTTCATTGGCTGTTGAGCTCAGTGTCAGTGAACCAACTATGTAATGTTAAGTACAATGTCTTTAAACAGAAACACGCATAAAACAAGGTTATATATTGATCTGTTGATGGAAATATGACCAGGACCTGGCATGGGCAAAAGTTCCATATTCGCTACCTGGGTGTTTGTGGGCAGAACCTGGCAAGAGGCAAAAGTTCCACATTGGCTAACTGGGTGTGGGGGCGCCATAGAATGCAGCTAGAGCAAAAAACAGGAAACACTCTATCTGGGAGGCAAAAGCAAGAACATTTGATGATGGATCATGAAGTAAAAGCAAGTCGAGGATGATGCTCAGGTTTCTGTTGAACCACTGGATGGAAGGAGACGCCATGGGTGGAAATAAAGGATTCAGGAGGACACATGTTTCACAGGGCAGACCAAGGTCTTTTCTTTGGATATGTCAAGTCTGAGAAGCCTGGGAGTCATCCAAATAGGGATGTCAAGTAGAATGTTGCCTTTATAACTGTGGGGCTCAAAAAAGCAGCCCAGGTAAAAAGGGACCTGGCAGTCACCGATAGGGAGATGGTGTGACCCCCCAAGAGCCCCAGAGAGAACGCGTCTCCTTCCTGAATGAACAGATGGGGGTACTGAACCATTTGTCCGGGTGGTGCTTACTATAAAAATACTTTTTTTCATAATTAACTGGTGGATTATATCTAAAGCCTGATGGACTTTCATATACCTTTCGATCTAGTGACTCTGCTTTGGAAAACCTATCCTAAAACTCAGAAACACCTTAACAGCACACTGGAAAACACGGAGAAATAATTCATGATGGTAAACCCAGAAAGAACTGTAACTCTTGGGGAACGTTACACTAACACAACTATTGATATTTTCCTCTGAGATTTCATCTACAGACTAAACTTAGAAATTTCAACCTCTCCCTCCAGAGCGCTAGTAAATAACCCGCTTCTTTTTCTTTTAAGCTTTCTTTTTAAAATGGATTATTTACCTTTATCTATTAAAGAGTGCACACTTTCAGGTAGGGGCCTCTCATCTGTTTTGCTCAGTTTTGTAACCCGGCACCCAGAACTGTGCCTGGCCTAGTCAGTGTGCTCAACAGACATTTGTCGAGTTTAACATTTTAATCATGTAGCATTTATGTCAGTATAATGATGTGAGGTGATAATATCCGTCGAGATTTTTCAAATTGCTACCACATGCTCCCATTCCCGATTGCTCTGTCAGGTTTCCTGGCCTCCCTCCCGCATCGTCTATTAAATGCGCAGACACCAGGGCCTAACATCTGGCTCACCTGGTGCGCCCACTGCGCTCGTCAGTCTCCTCGCCCCACTCGAAGCTGTACAGTTTCATACATGGTGGGGGAGCCCTTCCCCATGCTCATCTTTCAGACCTGACTGGCCTGAGCCCACTGCTTCGTTTTCCAAGAAGAGTCACAGAAATCAGCTGCTTTTATTTTCAAACATTTATTCAGATGTTAAAGAACAAGTACAAAGAACATTTGTACTTGGGGAAGAACCAACATATTTTCAAATTTCACTCTTATCTACTTTCCAGCTGGTAGCTGCAGCCTGGTGGGCTGGGGTAACCCAGTGGCAGCAGGCCCTACTGTGTGAGGATCATTGCCTGAACCTACTGTGTGACTGTAAGGATCCAGTGAATGAACCCAGGACTGTGAGATCCAGTGAATGACTATGCGAGGAGGTTCAGAACAGAAGTGGGAGTACCTGGGGCTTGGTTGGTAGTAGCTGTTATCATCTTTTCATCACATTTTTTAAGACTGTTCTCAGCTATCTTATCTGTTTGCTGCTCCAAAGGGTTTGTGGCTTGGCCGCCTGTCAGTACACCTCTCTTCCATGCCAGCCCCGAACCAGGGGCTTCATATCACTTGCCTGCTGTACCCCAGCTGGTGAAGAGGAGGCTGGTGGGGCCAGCAGGGCCTGGGGAGTGTGTGTGCCATACCCCTTCCAGCACCACGGCACCCACTGAGGCTGAGCCTCATCATGGACTTCACCCGTGTCCCCTGTCGTGTGTCGCTGGGACTACCCTGCTCGCCGGGGAGGAGCAGGCGGCCTGCCGGTCAGGACTAAGGCCGGGGTCCATGCCCTGGCTCTCCCATCACCGCTCAGGAGACCCCAGACATGTTATCTATGTTTGCTAAGCCTCAATTTCTTCTTCTGTAAACGCAGAGAAATCACAGAGCTCTTTGTGTTCATCAGTAATAACATGTCATTAATTGTGAGAGTGGTATCTGCCATTCGGCTCTGGAACCCCAGGGCCAGACTGGCTGGCTCTAGAAGAACAAGAAAAAGAAGCTCCAGCTTTTACTGACAGGCCCCAGGGAAGATGGGGCCTCCTCTGTCTGTCCTGGAGCCAGAGGCAAGAAGGCCGGAACCTGCATCGGAGGTGGCTTCCAGAAGTCACACCACCGGGCAGTAGAGCTGCAAAAAAAGCTAGCGCTGCCTCCTACCCGGCTAAGGACAATGACAGCTACCATCTGACTTCTAACTGCTCACTGATTTTTCATTCAGAATGCACTCCCCTCAATGAGAAATGCAAATTCTCAAGCCCCACCCCAGGCCTACTGAAACAGAAACTGGGAGGGTGGGGCCCGGGGATGAGTTTTAACAAGCCCTCCAGGTGCCGCCTAAGTGGGAGGACCGCTTCTCCCCAACAGTTCCCTACACAAACACACCCAGAGTGTGCGCCTCCCTGCGACCCTCACACCTGGGGTACAACAGGCAAACACCCAGGCGTGGCCAAGACACACGGAGTGAAAGAACAAAGGGGTGGGTGAGGGAGCCTGTCTGCAGACAGGTGAGTGGGAATTAATGAGCAGGTGGTGGCTGCAAGGTGAGGTGACATGAAGGAGGGACGGTGAGAGGCCGTGTATGTCGATGGCTGAAGCCGAGCCGTCGGCCGAGAGCCTGTGTGAGGCTCCGGGCCCGTCCCACTGTGCGGGCACCTCCCGGTTACTGCGTTACCACAGGAGCAGCAGGAACGGGTCAGCTCCATCGCCTGTGCTTTATGAGAGAATAGGCTCCAGGTCGAAGGTGTGAAGTGGGGGGGTGGGTGGGAGGGCACAGAGCATTCAGTGGGGCCGTCACAAGCAATGAGGTGAACAGGAAACACTTCAAGCGGCCCTTGTTGCCCAGGTTTTTACAGCGAGAAGTCCCCCTTATCTGCCCTTAGAACAGGGCCCCACAAGCCCCGGTCCTGGACTCCATACTTTCAAAGCCCCCTCACACTCCTCCCTTGGAGGAGAGGAGCCCCCAAGATCACTAGGTAGGCCCACTCACAGACTGGGCCCCCCACCCCCAGGCCACCCTCTGGGTTCCTGACACCCTAGGAATCCCCATCCATGGGTCCTTAGTGCCCACTGCCAGGCCTTCCCCAGGACGTGTGGGTGCACACAGGCCTGAGCTGTGGCCCAGGGCTACCCCTGGTGGATGCGGGTGGAGCTTGGACACAGAAAATGGAAAAAGAGAATGCAGGGTCTCAGTAGGGTCTCTTTTTAAACTGCTGCATCCAGACTCACCAGGGTGAGGTCTATGTGTTGCAGGCTTTGAAGGGCTCCATGTCTGGACAGGCAAGCTCCCCGGGCAGGTGGGAAGGGGCCCAGACAGAGAGCCCCCCTGGGCTCCAGTTTGGGTCAGAAGGTCATGCTGAAGGGAAAGAACTCCCAAGTGGGCCTGGGCAACCAGCGTTTTTATAACCAGCTGCCTCATGACAGGAAAATGCTCTGAGATTCTGTGAAACTCTTTACAGTTGTACTGGTTTCTTTTCTGTGATTTTTTTTGTTGTTGTTTTTGTTAATAAGCTCGTGGTGACAAGCTGCGAACTTTCTCAGGGGAACATAAGGAGCGACTTCTCAACAGAAAACCAAACCCTGAGCGAGGACCTTGCTTTCCTCAGGAAAGGGGGAAATCCCAGGCCTCGGATGGGTCAGTGAGGCCCTGTGGGTGGCAAGGGAGCCAGGAGAACCAGTTTCAGGAGCTCTCTCATGGGCCTGACCCCTGGGCAGCTGCTAGTGGCACCCACTGCCACCCCTGGGGCATTGTGGGGTCTCTGTGCACACTGCAGGGGAGGGGAGGGAGCAGAAGCCCACTGCTCTGGGCCTGTTTCCTGCTGTGTCAAAGGCTGATGCGCAATACTGAGCTCCAATAAGGTTCTGAGGTACTGTGATCCCAGGCGAGAGAGCCTGTAAGGAGAAAAGTTTCCTGAGAACAACTGAATATACTGCAGGGTACTGCCAGCACCTGCAAGCTTTCCTAACGCTAGACCGCTGCCAGAGGTGTGGGGAGGAAAGTGAACAGGACCCCCGGGTGAGGCATGCCTATTCTCTGGTGTGACCCCAGCGGCAGCCGGCTCCATCGGCACGGTGCTCCCCCGTGTCCCGGGACCTCCCATCGTGGCTCACCCTTGGGTGGCCTCCTTCCTTTGGTTAGACCCAGGCCAGGAAAAATTACCTTGTTCGAGTATCATTTTGATTACATCGGTCCCCTTCTCCACACTATAAAACGTCTCTTGAGTTCGAACCCCTTTTAAACCTTTCAACAACTGATCCCAAACACTTACTGTTCTCGTCAGCTGGTCTATTTTGTGCTTACCACTCCAGCCAAGCAAAAATCACTGTGCAAATGAATTCCATTATGCGCTCCGCTTATTCACCTTGTTAAGCCGGCACAAGAGCCCGGCCTGTTTCTCTTGTCCCTTCATATAGGGAGACCTCATTTATCCACCATCCTTGGAAATAAGCTGATCCACAAAATTGATCTACCTGCATTCATTTCCCCTCTGCCCAGAAACTTAACCCTTTCGGTTAAATCCCTTTTGGAGTAAGTCATGGTATTATCAAATAAAAGACTTTCTGCATTTTGACTGCTTCTAATGGAAACATTTCTGTAATACATTAGAGAACCTTCCAGTCTTCAGTTAACAGAATATAACGAATATCGATTAATCTTTTCCTGACGGTGTGGGTCAGACTTAATGAATAACAGTAATGGTAGGGTGGGGAGGGCAATGGGAGTGGCTGGGGTGGAAGCCAAGTGCACATGCTTGTGTGTCCCTTCCCCCACCCCTACCCCGACACCCCCCCTGCCTGTTCCAGGTTCCCCTGAAATTGGTTTTCCTGCAGAAAGCACCTGCTCTCAGCCTGGAAGCTGGTGGGCAGGTGCAGTTACCAACAAGGCGAAAGGTGTGACTTACTGCCCTTCTGTGCAATTTCAAGAATTTACTTGCTGTTTTTTTTGTCAAAGTTCCATAAATTCTCCATGAGAGAAAAAGTAAATTTAAAAAGAGAACACGCCGCCACCACCGGCCAGCCGAATCTCGGTACCGACTTAACTTTCTCCAGGATTCCAGGAGCACCGACCATTACACTTGCTTCTTTAATGCTATAAAACTAGAAGTTCTGTAGAGAACTGGCACTTTTCTTATGATAAACCTTGGAAAAATCATTTCATGTTATAACAACGCTGTAGGTTGACTCAATGATTGGTATGGAGGAAAATACGAGGAATTCTGGAGCAAACCTTGTTTCACCAGGCAGCAAGCAGTCTGCCACTGTGTGAGCCAAAAGGGCTTTTCCACCTCTTGTGACGGCAGGGTCTCCAGGATCCCTCAGAGATGGACAGCAGGAGCTGAGGAAATGCCCTTGTCTATCCCATAGGAGGCCCCATAGTTTAGATGACAAGAAAGGCTTTATGAAGTTTACAGTTAGCACAGGCAAAAGTCAACCCATCTCAACTCTGCTGAACCACAGGGGCAATCAATTAATCAGAGGCTGCTAGAGCCAAGGAAGTTAGGCAAGAATTGCTGAAACAGACCACTTCCAAAAACACTACGTATCTGTCCAATGCCCTGGTGGCTGTAAGACGACACATTTGTGCTACCGTTTGAAATGTCTGCTTCTTTTCTGGACTTGGCAGCTATTTCACTAGCCACCTGCCTCAGGGTAGCCACCCATTGGAGAGTCACAGGTGGCAATGGCTTTGTCTTCACATCCTGTGCCTGTTCTGTCTGTTCTGTAGGCTCTGAACAAAGACAGAGGACTAGAGGCTGTGAGTCTCACTTGCAGCCACCACCTTGCTCACACCTGGCTCTCCTCGCATACAGAACCTGGGAAAACAGGTACGGCTTTGGCTGACTCAGAAGCAGGAAAGAATTGGACAAATTGTCTTTTCTAAAACTGGATGAACGGATATGACCCCGAATCCTCAGGATCCTTCTTGGTGTTCTCCCCTTCTTTCAAAAGGGGCACGACTTTTTTACACCATGTCCCCTGCGTCTGTCAGACGTGCTTAGTGAGGTTCTAAAGAGCTGGAGGTGGAGGGGTTTGTCCAGCGTCAATCCAAAGGCTCAGAGTCAAGCAGAAGACGGCGCTGCTGGGGTGAGGGGTGGCCAGGCCCAAGTCCAAGAAAAACAGATTCAGGACCAAGGGGGAAGCAGGCTAACCCTGAGTCACCAGCCCAGGGCCCGCGGAACCTAAGTTGTTCCTTAGCTAGGCGAAAAGGAAGAGTCGACTGGACAAACATGTATGAAGAGATCACTAGGTTTAAGGAACACGCCGCTACTGTGGGGGCCACAGAGGCAAATGGGATCTGGCTCTTGCCCTCCAGGGGCTCTCGGTGATGCAAGAACCCTGAAGTTGTTTTTCCTGTATACGCTGTCCTAATGGGACCATTATTAAAGAGCTCTATTCCAGTGTGATCACCACCATTTTTTTTTTTTTTTTTAATGTGGAGAAACCAGAGCAAGTTCAGAGGAGGGAGAGGACACCAAACAGGCTCTGTGAGGAAGACGCTTCGGAGACCCAGTTATTATCTCCAAGCCTGTGAGAGGCTTTGGAGAAAGAACTGAGTGAAAGCAAGTAGGCTTGCATGCTGCAGGTGGGATTTCAGGCCCGCCAGGCGAACAGCATATTGGAATTGGTCATTGAGCAAGTTCCTAGTGTGGCCTTTTCCTGGAAACAATTTTTTTTTTTTTTTTTTTGTTTGGATGAACTGACAATTCCAGGTCACAGCCCTTCACCTTCCTGAAGGCAAGAGGGTAAACTGTGTCTCTCCCAAAGTCCTCTCTCATTCTGGGCTCCGGAGCTGGGTGTTCTTCCACTATTCCAGAATGATCTGCTGAGACACCACCCACCCACCCAGCTATAGCCCTACCAGTAGGTACCTGGGAAAACAAGTATGGCTTGGGACAAGGTCTCGGCCAAGCAGCAAAGCCTGGGAATTCGCTCTGCACTCGCTTCGTGGGATGCAAGGATCCATCTGCCAGTGTGGAAGGCTAAATAGCAAAACCGACAAGTCTCTGAGCAACACGTGCAAATTAGATTTGCATTTCACCAAATTATTTGCATTTACCAGGACAGAAAATGTAAGTAAATGAAAGAGGAAGACCGGACCTCCTGCAAATTAGAGAGGAGCGTTTCTAAGGAAATTTGTAAGAGGGATCGTCTACATTTCAGAAGCACTGTTCTGATTCTGAAGCAAGAGAATACAGGGGAAAGAAGTCTCCCCTTCACACTTCCAGAACAGTGAGCATGTGCCAAGTAAGAACTGCACAGACATATATACCCCAAAGAACTTCCAGCCTGAGTCAGACCATGGTCTGGTGAGTCCAGGTTTAGCTTTGATATTTATCTCCCAAGCCCACTGGACCCTCCAAGATCGGGACCCTCTTAAGGGCATTTTGAATAAAGGCTAAGTTAAGGGTGTACATTGTCTATCGGAGGGACAACACCGACCCTGGGGGTCTCAAGTAGGGACCAGCACTCCCATACAGGTAGAGGGTCCCCAAGTCAAGTCCAAGTGGGGTCTCAGTCATGATTATCACTACGATATCTTTTAGAGGTCTTCCTCCGCGGGGCGTATGGTAATACAGGAGGGAACTGTTAAGATTTTGGGCCAAGTTTCCACTGCCTCGGTGGTGATGCAGTCAGCTGGGTGATTCCGAATCGCACCTCTGACAGCAACCCGCATGCCTGCATTGTCATCAGAAGACCACTGGCAAGCACTGGCAAATTACGCATTCAAAGAACAATAAAACATATTCATCCATCACACCCTCTTGATCATACTACTTTGTTCCAGATAAATCTCAGAGGTGGTTCCCCAAGACTGGTCTCTCTGGGAGGAAGAGAGAAATGAAGAAACATAAAAAGAAAATAGCAGCTGTAACTTGCATAAAGCACCAAATTTTCTTTTGTAGGAAAATTGTGTTTAATGTGTGATAAGCCAGACCCTGGCGCCTGGTTGGGTGGGCGCTTCCCCTCTGTGAAGGCCCCTGGGGAGCCACCACCTCTGGGTGCCCACTCCCGGCTAGCAGCCCTGGTTAGGGGTGGATCCGGGCCAGGAGCAAAGGTTATCTCTCATACTTTGGGATACTTCCCGGGGGCACAGTTGCAGCCCCTGGAACATTTGCTTCCTCATTTTTAAAGTGGCATCAAATGTGCCACCGCAGAAGAGAAATTCTCTACCTGGAACCAGCGGAAGCTCAGTGGGAATAAGGAATCCGGAAAGGTCACAGAGGGGGTCAAAGAAGGCTCTTTCTTCTGTGGCCCGCGGGGGTTTATTGTTGCTGGTGTGCAAACTGGAAAAGGAATAGCGGGAGATTAATAATTGAAATGCTGCTATTATTGGTTTTCTAAACTATTTGTGGGTTATTCTTTCCCTGGAGTCATCATGCCTCTGAGCAGCTCAAAAGACAGAGGGGTTTAACACGTACTGAGAAAATGCCTACTACAGCCAGGCTCTTTACACAGACGCCTTTCTAATGGAGTGCTCACACAATCCAATAAGGCGAGAGAAAATAATGATGGTAGAGCTCAGAGAAGTTAAGCAACATGCCCCAAGTTATAGCGCGAGACTCAAAGTGAGCTTTCTGTGATTGGAGAACCACACTGTCCAGAAGAATCCAGGATAAAATTAATGAGCCCTGATTCACCACTCGAATGGGGTGAGAAAACAATAATTATACTTGCTTTAAAAATATAAAACATAAAACCAGGAAAAGAGAGTTTAAGGCATGTGGCATCAGGCTCTTTTACCGGAAGATGACAGGAAGGCACTTAGTAGGCATCTGGGTAGGGGGCTTCAGGCCTGGAATGTTGGGTGTCAGGCCAGGGGACGCCTGGCTGTGGGAGCCGACACTGAGTGCATCTCAGGGTGAGGAGAAGAGAGTGAACTGGAAATTCAGGGTCCTCCATTCAGAACCCCTGGCAACATGGACCTTGTGCTTGGCCTTTGCACTACATAGTGAAGAAAGCCCTGCCAAGCAACTTGATGGAGTAAACACAATTGCAGGGCGATGTTTAACCTTCCAAAGAAAATAAACCTTTTTAAAGAAGTTGAACTTAATCAGCACCAAGCCACCGAAAACGGATGTGCTATTTATAAACCCATCCTTACCAGCAAGTCAGGGAAGACTGATTACACCTTGCCACCCATTAATTCATATTATCCAAGAAACCCTGTTTCAAAAAGACAGTATTTCCCTCAAAATATCTGGCAGTTCAGAACAGTCCACTAAAGCAGTTGGGCTTCCCCAGAGTATACCAACCTGGGTGATCGCACCCCATTTAAGCAACGGAGCAGATGCAATGCCTCACCTGTCATTCTGCTTCTCCTGACAAGAAGCCCCGATCGACTCTTAGTAGCTCAGAAACTATTAGAAATCTTCTTGGAGAATTCCCACGGCAAAGCCCTGCTTCTTCAGGATAAAGGGAGGCTGTGGGTTCTGATCAGGGTCACTGAAAAAAATCAGGGTCACTGAATCCAGAGGAGGGCACCGGAGGCCTGCAGCATGCATCACAGCCAGGGAATGTGGGTTCCAGCCACACAGTCCTCGATGCCAGAGGCCACCTGCCCGTTTTAGAGCATGACCAACACACTCCCAGGCCTCGGCCCGTGCGAAGTGCTGCTGGTTGAGCAGGGCTGAGCAGAAGGCCCGGGAGAGAATCATCAGGGCACCGGGCGACGCCAGCAGAAGCACAGGGCAGGAAGGATGAAGAGAGCACCCAGACGAGACTGAGCCAAACCCAGGGTAGAAAGAGGTGACCGGCTAGGTCACCTGGGACCGGGGAGGAAGGCTCCCCGATTAATACAGTGAGCTCCTGTGACCTTTGAGATCCGTGATTATTCTTAAACCCTAACACCGAACACACCCACAGTGCCTGATCTGTTGTAATGCACCGAAAGGACAGCCTAGTAACAACGGGAGTGCCAAGTCTTAGCCTCGGGGGTATGGCCTACATTCCAGATGGATTTAGAATAAAAGGAACAGGAGGAAAAGAGGCACAATTCCCAAGATGGCTTTCTCCAAAGTTGACAAAATACATCGCAGCAGCCCACATACCCCGGCCCCTGGCAAAAGGGAGAGCAGCCTTCTGACTTCAATGCCAAGTTCCCTCGCTAAAGCTCACCGGGAGTGTCCAGCAGAGGGAGTCTCAAGGAGGTACTTAATAAAGAGAAAATTGTTTCATTTGAACACTCCCGGAGACAGTGGGAGCATTGACTGGAGCCCCTTCCCAGAGACACAGACGAACAATGACGGCCGACATGGGTTCCCGGCTTGTTCCCAGTGCCACCCGCTCCTTCTGCGCTGCGGTGCTGGGGCCATCAGAAATCTCGCAGTTTTGTTTGGTGGAAGGGTTAAATGGACCTTGTGTTCTTCGGAATCAAAGAGGAAAGCCCCTGGAATAACATCTCTCTGTTGCTTTCTAAACAGCCCCTTTGTTTCTAAGAGAGTCTGAAAAAAAATATTTACAGTCCATAGGTTATTTACAGCCTGGTTATCCAGGGCCTGACTGGTAACTTTATTCCATCCAGAAACCTAATTCATTTTGGAGCCTTGGAACGAATAACAGATTTGCTTTTCAGATAAGTTTTTTTTTTTTCCCCAAATCTCTTAGAACAGAGATAAAACTATTAATGCATTCTCTGTGTTCCCTGCCACCACGGTTCTCGGGATTTACAGGAGGATTAAAATCGCCCCTCCGGGGCCCTGCTCGCTTCCCCCTCGCCTTGGCTATTTCATCCACAGAATATCTGAACAAAACCGAAAGAAACTCAGATGGACTGACGCGAAAAGTATGTACAGGCTGCTGCTTCGGTGATTTCACGAGAAAAACATGTTCACGATGAAATGACTGGAAGGGAAAAATAAAAAAAACACCCAGGCACACTTGGGTTTAAAATCCCTCCTAGAACAAGCACACAAAAACACACCGAAGTGTAAAAACTTAGTTGATTCTGGGTTGATTTCTGGGTAGAAGCTGACAGGACCGACTGCAGGGAAGACCTGGGGGGAGAGCGGGCGGCAGGGCGAGCTCCTGCCTTGGCTCTTTTCTTTCTTCCCAAAGACGGTCGATCAGAAAAATGACCGTCCGCCAGGTGAAGGTGCAGGACGCGGGTTTCCCCAGCCGGATCAGGGAAAATCGGCTCGGCCGCCTCCCCGACTTGAACCCCCAAACTCCCGTCCCCGCACGCACGCGAATGCGGGGCGCTCCCAGCCCATTTCATTGTTCTGCCTGGGTCTGAAATGGACTTTTCCTGCCGACCCCTCTTCCCACCGAGCCCCGGCCGTTCCGATTCCACGGCCACCGCCCCCCGCCCCCCGAGGCTCGCCAAGAATAAAGGAGCGCGGGGTGGGCGCGGGGACCCCCGGGGAGGGGCGCGGCGAGTGGAAAGCGGCTCGTCCTGAAGGGAATTTCCTTGGGGGGGCGGTGGGGGGGGCTGGGGATGAAGGCGGCACCGCATCCCCTTTATTTATTGCAAATAAATAAGCAGCACAGCGCCGGGGCTGCCGGCCGCGGGCGCCCCCCTCCCAATTTCTTCGCTCCGGGCAGCAGCCCCCCCGCGCCCCGCGCCCGCGCCCCCCCGCGCCTTCCTCCACCCTGGAAATAAGATCCTGTGAAATTCCGAATCCGGGTGGCTTTCTGGGCCCGGGAGGGGGCGGGGAGCGGGGCCGGCTCCCGCGGGGTGGGGGCCGGGGGCGCGGGCGCGGGGCCGCGGGCAGAACAAAGCTGCGGGGGCCCCGCGGCCGGGGCGGCGCGGGGCGCGCGGGGCCGGCCGGGCGCCCCTTACCTTCGTACACGGGGGCCATCCGGGCCGGGGTGTCCGCGGTTCATGGCAACGGAGCGGGGACAGCGGCGCGCGGTCTCGGCCCCCCCAGCCTCAGTCGGAATCTGCCATCTTGAGCCTGTGTCTCCGCTCTCGGCGCAGCCGGGGCCGCCGGCGCCCGCATCACCGCCTCCCGGGGCCGGCGCCGGGGGAGGGGGCCGGGCGCCGCCGCGGCCCGGGCCCGGGCGGGCTCCGGGGGCTCGGGGCGGCCGGGCGGGCGCAGCGGCCGAGGCCGGGGGGCCGGGCGGCCGCCCCCGAGCGGGTCCGCGGTGGGGCGGGAGCCGGGGCGGGCAGCGCGCGGCCAGGGCCCGCCGGAGCTCAGCGCAGCATGGCTGTGCGCGGGGGCTCCGGCAAAAGTTGCCCGGGCGGCGGGCGGGGCGCGGGCCGGGGGCGGGGCGCGGGGCGGGGGCCGGCGGCGCGGGGCGCGGGGCGCGGAGTCCGCGCGCAATCGAGCGCCGATGGCACGGATGCAGGCGGGGAAGGCCGAGCCGAGGGCCGGCGCGGGCCGCTGGGGGGCGGGCGCCGCGGAGAGCCGGCGGCGGGGCGCGGGCCGGGCCCGGCGGCGGCTGCGCTCGGACCCGCCGGGGACCGGGGACCGGGGAGCCGGGGCCGCGCCGCAACTTGGCGAGCGCGCGCGGGGCGGGCGGGGAGCGCGGGCGCGGGCCCCGGCGGGCGGCGTCTCGCCCGCTCGCACCTGGTTGGCGCCGGCGGGGTCGGGGCGCGCCGAATGAATGAACGGGCGGCGGGCGGGTGAATGAGCGGAGGGTGGGCGCGCGGGGGGCGCCCCGGGCACCAGGCGCGCCGCGCGCGCCGGGGAGACGCGGCGCCCGGGGGTCGCTGCAGCCCCGCGGGCCCCGCTCCACGCCGCGACCCGGGCGGCCCCGCCGCCCCCCGCTGCAGGGGAGGTGCCCGGTCGGCGCCCAGGCCGCTCCTCCACCCGCTCCCGAGGGCAGCTCGACCGACACCCGCAAACCTGCCCGCGCCCCGGCCCCTCTCCCGGCTCCGCTCCGCAGCTCCCCGGCGCTCTCCGGCAGGACGCCCGGCCTCCCCCTCCAACTTAAGAAGTCTTGAGTCTCCTTCGGGCAGTGTTTTTAAAGCTGTGGGTCGTGACACGTTAATTGGTCATAAAATAAATTCAGTGGGTGGCAGCCGGCTTTTTAAAAAAAAAAAAAAAGCTGAAATATAAGAGAAGAGCAAGTATTAGGATCCAGCGCCCCTGCGCAGGGTAACTTGTCCCATAAGCCTTTTGTCTCTGTTGTTCCTACGAGACATGATGTAAATTGCGTTTTCTTCTGTGGGTCGTGGTCCAAAAAAGTTTAAAGTCTATATTTTGGGGGTGTGAAATAATGATCCGGAGGTGTGCCATGTTTCTAAAAGCAAACCTTTTTTTATCTCGCTACCTCTTATCCTTCCCAACTCCCATACCCCATGATCACTCTTCTCCACACTCCACAACCCCCCAAAAAAGACAGGCACCTTCATTCACTTAGCTTTGTCGAGTAGCACATCATTCCCCCTTCTTCTCAGGATGACTCTGGATTCTGCCACCCCATTAACCCCATATTCAACACTGCCTTGCTACTGCTTCTCCTGGTCTCATACCACTCACCTTGGCAGCCTCCTGGATGGCCCTTGCTAAACGGGGCCTCCTCGACCTCCTGGGTCAGCTCTGGCCTTTAAGAAATGACGCCAAGAGAAGTGAAGTATGTTGTCTGGTGTTGCCCAGTATTAAATCTAGGCATTGCCTCTCTCTGCTCCCTCTCTGGTGTTCTTTGCTTCACACCATTCATTCACACCTTCCTACCTGCCCCCACCCCCACTCCTTACACCCTTACTTGATCTCAGCCTAGCTCCCCCTAACCGCTGACCACCTTCATAACACACAGTTTTGAACCAGCCATGCTCCTGCTAACAGCCTGCAAGGAATCTGCCGGTAGGGCTGAGTTTCCTTGCTCCTTAACTCTTCACTAAGGCAGGCAGGCCCTGACTCACCTTTCTAAGCACATGGACAGTCTCTCCAGCTAGACTGGAGACTGGCTTACTGAAGGTCCTTGGACAACCTTGTCCATCCCTGCCTTTGCCTGAGCTGTTATTTCCCTACCAAGGATGCCTTACCTGTCTTCTCCCTGCAACCAAATTCCACCTGTGCCTGACTCATTTCCTCCATAAAACAGCCCGAGGTCACACGGGAGTGAGACAGACCTGGGTTCAGATCCCAGTTTTTCCATTTCAGTAACTACATGAACTCGGTCAAATTGTTTAACCTCTCTGAGCTCTCCTTTTGCATCTCAATTAAAATCATCCTCATCACCTTCCCTTGCACCTAGGAATCTATCATGATCAGTAATAATAATGCCCCTCCCTTGCACCCACGAGTCTCTGTCAAGACCTTTACCATCCAGGTATGGAATTGCCAATTGTCTCTCTATGTCTCTCTGGTGCTGCCCAAAAGAACTTTCTGCATGGATGGAACACTAACGATTTTGGCACAAGAAATGTGGCTGGCGTGAGTGCGGGGCTGGATATAGCATTTTAATTAATTTTTTTAAAAGATTTATTTATTTATGCATATAAGAACCGGGGTACAGGCCAGATGTGCGGGGGGGGGTGTGTGTGAGAGGATTCACTAGAGACAGAGTGGGGAGCAGAACAGGCAGATCTACTGAAATACACTGCTGAGGGGAGCAGCAGGTGAGACAGGAGAGGTCTGCTGCGCCATGTCGGTCAGCTCTCTGGCCGGCAGGGGGATAGAACTCGTGCTGCAGTGGCTGCCTATACCCTTCACAGTGCTGTGCCTAACCCCTTGTGCCACCAGGGAGGCCCTTAATCCATTTAAACAGCACGCCTGGCTAGCGGCTGCCATATTGGGTGGTGTGTCTCCAAACAGTATGCCCAAGGTAGCCATGTTGATCTCACTTGACATTGTCACCCCAGCCACAGGCACATCGCCTGGGACAAATATTTGTTGAATGAGTGACAGCTGCCATTTATTGCTTGTGTCTGGCGCCAGGCACAACCTCAGAACTTGATGAGCTGGTATAGTCCTAACCACAGCCCCTGAGAAGGGATTAGATTAGAAACAGGATTCTAGAGAGTTCTGGCAGATAGTAAAAGTTCAATAAAAGGTGTGGGTATTATTACAAGCACTTCCCTGTGACCCATCCAACTGATTTTTATCTCTTTTCCTCTAGGCTGACGAGAGTTCCTGCTTGTCACACACACTTGTCCCATGGGGCCTGACGCTCTTCTGTGTAGGGACCCTGTCCCCACAATTGGGTGTGAGCTCCCAGGGCAAGGTCCATAGCTAGGCTGTCCCTCATCTTGGGGCTTGGTCTGCTTAGTGCTTAGTAATTCCTTTGAACTCCACTCCAGCTGCTGTGTAGCCTTGAATGCTTCTTTGCAGCCTCACTCACTAAAATACCCGCTTCCTCCGAAATTCCAGCGATGACAAGCTAACCCCCAGAACCTCAGGACATGGCTGTGTTTGGAGACAGGGTCTTTCAGGAGGTAATTAGGTTAAAACGAGGTCATTTGGGTGGGTCCTAATCCAGTCTAACTGGTGTCCTCATGGGAAGGAGAGATCAGAACGCAGATACTCACGGAGGGAAGACCATGGCGAGACACAGGGAGAAGCCAGGAGCAGAGAGAGAGGCCTGGGAAGCAACCAGCCCTGCCAGCACTGTCTCAAGCTTCCAGCCTCCAGAAGTGAGAGAAAACACACTCTGGTCGCTTTGTTAGGGCAGCCCTAGCAAACAAACATCCCCCACAGGCGGTAAGTTAAAGTGAAGAAAGATCATGTGTGTCAACTGACAACATCTTCCGAGGGGTCTCCTTAACACACAGGGGGTCCATCTTGGGCGAGGAAGCGGAGCCCCTGGAAGGAGAACAATGGAGGCACATGGATAAGACCCTGCCCCTTCCCCTTTCTTCAGCCCCCAGGACTAAAGCTGGGGGAGGGGAGGAGGAGAGAGGGGGCACATTCAGTAGAAATTCTGCTGATCTAGCTCGCTTGGATTGTACACAGATGGACCCCTGCCTTACTTAGGGTTCCCCCACTCTAGGAGGGTTCAAAAGCAATAAGCTTTCAGAAGACACAGAACTCTTAATTTTGAGTTGGGGCACCCTGTGCTCTCCATCCAATGCATTATTCCAAGCTGCATGGGCTGCTTGGCGCTTTATTATAGTCTGTTTTGTGGGAGATGATGTTGTCCACCTGCAGCCTCAGGTAAGTGTTCTGAGCTCGTGTCAGGTGGGTTAGGCTGCACTGTGCATTAAAGACACCCCGCCCCCCCCCCCCCGCAGGTGGGGTGTCTTTAGTGCCTTTCAACTTACGAAATTCTCAATTTACAAGCTCATCCTGAAGTAACCCCAATGTAAATCCAGGAAGATTTGTGGATAGAAAATGGATTTAGTTTTTTTATCAAGCGTTGGCAGGTGAGCACACCTGTTGTACTCCCCTTGCTTGACTGGGGGCGGGATCTAAGCGTCACCGTGAAATGTCCTTGCAGGAGAGCGTGGGAATAGCAAGAGGAGAGAATCAGAGGCATTCAGGAGGAGCCCTGTGTTTGAAGGCTGGGAGGAAGAAAAAGAACTCCCTGTGGAGGAGAGCGCAGGGAAGGGGAGTGGATCTGGACAGAAAGGTACCGCAGCATCCCAGATGCTCACAAGAGACCACCTCAGTCAGGGATGCAAGCCCCCCCACTGGGATTTAGCAACAGTCTTAGTGACTCTGGGGAGACTAGGTATGGCGAAAAAGAAGCGTTCTTAAATTCAGCCGGAAGGAAAATGCAGGGTTTTGATACATGGAAAGGGGAGAAGTAAAAAGGTTAGCAAGGCACCAAAAGAGGGCGCTAGAGAGTCTGCCCCGCAAGATCATCTGGAAGTGTTGGGGTAACACCACTGTTGGGGTAACACCACGAGATGGATGCAGGAACTGGCACATTTGGCTGGAGAGAGTCGGCACTGCATTTTATTTATTTAATAAGCACACTTAATATTTAAATGGTATCTTTTTAAGATTTATTTTTTATTTATTTATGCATACAAGAACTGCGGTGCAGGCCAGAGGTGCAGGGGGTGAGAGGATTCACCAGAGACAGAGTGGGGAACAGAACAGGTGGATCTACAGAAATACACTGCTGAGGGGAGCAGCAGGCCAAACAGGAGAGGTCTGCTGCGCCATGTGGGTCATCTCCCTGGCCAGGGATAGAACCCATGCTGTGCCTCAGAGGCTGGCCATAACTTGATAGCGCTGAGACTTGAACTCCTGCACCACCAGGGAGGTGAATAAATGATATTTAATAGGCACATTAGCACTCACACAGTATTCTAAGAAGTTTGCAAATATGAACTCATTTCACAAATCCAATCTCTTGCACTACACACAACTCTAAGTTGCCTTTGGTATGTTATCAGAGACAATAACAAAGGCAAGAGAACTGGATAGGATTTTGTAATCATGGATGCTAGCTACCTCTTCTTAACTTGCCTTTCTACAAAATGGTGTAAGTGATCGCTCTGAGGTTAGCAGAATAAGGGCTTGGGGTAACATAAGGGGGAACAGAGTATTGACCTGTTTTCTCTTTTTGGTGTATCTATATCTCCAGGTATACATATCTTGTTATTTCTCTAAGGCTGCTCCTAGGATGGTGTCACGGGGCCTGGTTGTGCCTTATTCCCACTGACTGCTCTTGTTTTCCCAGCTGGTCCTTATTTCTATGTTGGAGCTTGTAGTTTTGTCTTTTGAGACTTTGCCTGGTGCTTCACTCTTCAGGCTCAGTCTCCTGAAATCATTTTTCTGTTTTGGTCTCTGGCATTATGTGCCTATTTTTCCTTTCTCTCTCTTTGACAAGGCATTTTCTTTTTCTCTTTATCTTTCTACCTCTTCTGTTCATTATGACTTCTTATTTCTGCTTTAAACCTTCGGTTGGCTTATATGATACATTTTGCAACAGCTTGGCGTTTAATAACTAAAGGACTCCTTAGACAACAGCTTCAGGGACAGAGCATTACACTCACAGCATATGGGAATAAAAGATGCTATGATCAAATTCTGCACAGTAGGAGCTATGCCTTTAAGGGCAAAGGGTAGAGCGAGACTTGGCAGGGTGAAGGGGCTCTGATTGTGGAATGGGCAGACTTAGAGAAATGACTCTGGCACAATCAGGGGAATAGGGAGACAGCATTCATTTTCTGCTGCTACTCCTAGAAGAAAAATGATTCCACACCTGAACAGGGATACAGGAAAGGCAAAGAAAGACCAGCACAGCATTTGGTAGCAAGGAGTTATGGCAACAAAAAAAAAAAGTGCCATCAGCCTATGGACATAACAGAGCTGTGACATAGACACGCAGAGCTACAGTGATTTTGTTGGAGGTTGCAGGAATGGCAGATCAGGATGGATTTGCAGAGGAGATGCAGGGCAGAGAGGCAATCCAGCCCTACAGAGAAACTGATGTGATGAGGGCCGGGCAATAGCTTGGTTTGCCTGATCTGCCTTCCAGGCTGATCTTGGACAAAGGGGGCAGAAATGGCACAGAGAGAAGCCGGTGCCTTGAGAGTGGTGGAGACACAGGAGAGCTTGCTCAGAAGCCTGAGGGTGCTGTTAAGCCAAGTTAAACCTAGCTCAGTGATTAATCAGTGGGCCTGTGCATTTCTGTGGTGTGTAAAGTTCAGATCATAAAGTTTCCTCCCACTGGCATGAAAGAGCTTGCCCCTATGTGGCAACCCTGGGAGGGAGGTTGACCCTGATGGCAGAGTCCTGTTGCACGGACCGACTCTGCTCTGACATTGCCAAATCTCAGTGCCAAATCCAGTGCCCTTTTCTCAGCCCCTCCCCTGCTCAATCTCTAAACAAACATTAATTAAACACTGTTAATCCCTCATCCTTCTCCAATCAATCCCCTCCCTGACTTTTCATAACAATGCCCTTTGAAAATTTCCTTTCCACTTTCCTGGCCATTCCTGCTCACTCTTTCACTTTTTTTTTAATTGAAATATTTTATTTTATATAATTCTTACATCTTTTTTCATCTTTGCACAATGTATGCATCTTCATCCTGGTTATATTCCCCATACAATTGTACCCCCCTTACTTTAACTCTAGTCCTTCCTTTCCCTGCCCCCCCCCACCCCAGAGTGTGTCTCTGGTTTATAGTTGCTTGTTGATTTTGATTTTTACTTTGTATTCATTAGTCTTTTTCCTGGTCTCTTATTTAGGTTTTCTAAATTCCTGCTATGAGTGAGACCATCCGGTATTTCTCTTTTTCTTTCTGACTTATTTCACTGAGCATGATCCCTTCTAGCGCCATCCATGTTGCTGCAAACTGCATGTGTTTATCTTTTTTGATTGCTGAGTAATATTCCATGGTGTATATGTACAACTTCTTCTTTTTTCACCAAGAAATTCGATTCATCAAATGCCCCATGTCTGCTCACTACGTGTTAGGTTCTGTAGCGGGAGCTGGGAGGATCGAGTGGAGTAAGTTCCAGCTGAAGCTTTCAAGAAGCTCAAGCTCAAAGGCATCCACCAGGTAAAGAGCACAATGCAGCACCTTGAATGCTGCCATACACGGATCCATGTGGTCAAAACCCAGCAGAGGAACAAACAGCAAGGAGTGTGTTTTTAGGGGTGGGGGCAGGCAGAGATGGCACAGCTGTGCCCGGCAACGTGAATTCTGGCGTGGGCCAGCAACTAGAAAGGCATGCATGCCCAGGATCTGGGCATGTGTGCTTTCTGGGCAATCAGTTGGAGCCTAAGGACTCCTAAGAATCATGCTTTGGATGCATTTTAAAAAATACAGACAGTTACAAACGCAACTTGTGTTAAGACACAATTACTGAACGTATGTTTCTTTACTGGTACTTTAAATAACAAAGAACCTGAAGTTCAAGAGAAAACACAAGCAGCAAATCCAGAAACAGTGCAGCTGAGGGTGGGGTGGAGACAGAGTCCCGAGTGCGGCGCTGAATTGTACCTTATTTTTCAGGCACCAGGTGTGGGGAGAAAATGAGTTTCAATTTTGAACCTGTTGAGTTTGAGATTCCCAAGAGATATTCAGAAAGGGATGCTCGGGTGCCAGGTGGGCGAGGGTGTGGGAGCTCAACCAAAAGTTTTCAATTGGGAGATAGAAATTTTTGAATCATTAGCATATAATGGGGGGCTAACATAGGCATGGGGCAATTTCACAGGGAGAGGTGACGGTGGGGGGGTGGGGGGGTGGTGTGTGGTCCTTGGGTCACCTGCATCAAAACCAAACATGGACTTTCTAAAAGACACAGACACTGCACGTGGAACCCCAAACCAGTTCAGGGATCTCCGGGGACAGTGGCTGGGAATCAGCAATTTCCCTTCACTCCCTAAGAGATATGTTTACGAAAGGGAGTTCACCAGCCTCTGCTTTGTAACAGCCCCTGGTGTGAGAAGCTAACAAGCTAAAAGTTGGAACTGGAAAGGGGGAACCCAATCATTTTATTTTATTTTTTTAAATTTTTTAAATTTTTTAAATTTATTTTATTTTATTTTTTAAATTTTTTAAAATTATTTTATTTTATTTTATTTTTTTAAGATTCATTTTTATGCAAGAACTGGGGTACAGGCCAGAGGTGCGGGGGGTGAGAGGATTCGCCAGAGGCAGAGTGGGGAGCAGAACAGGCAGATTGACTGAAATACACTGCTGAGGGGAGCAACGGGCGAGTCAGAAGAGGTCTGTCCTACCATGTGGGTTTCTCCCAGGTTGGCCGGGAATTGAACTCGTGCTGCAGTGGCTGTGGATTGCTTCATAGGTTGCATCTTAACCCCTGCACCACCAGGGAGGCCCAACCCAATCATTTTAGAGGTGGTGGTTTCCTCTAGCAAGATGGGTGCCAACCCAGAAGTCTGACATCTGAGAGTGAACTAGACTCAGAATCACTGACTCCAGTTTTTCTTGAATTGAGAGGACTGAGGTCTTTCTGAAGTCAGCTGTAACTGGCTGTCCCACTACTGTCAAATAGCAGCGTCCTCATTAGTATAAGGCATCCTTTAATTTTGTGATTTCCTGGCTTTTTTTTTTTTTATCACAGTCCATGTGTAGATCTTTCTAAAACATTCCATCAGCCTCAACGTGTAATTAAAAACAATAACAACAAAGGATCTTTTGTCATAAAATTCCAAGGATTTTCACTGTGCATGTGAGAAGAATTTGAAATTTGAAAGAATTTCCTCTGAAATCTGGCAGTGTCTTCTGCTCACATTCCATTTGCCCCAGGTGAGACACTTAATCAACATTCAGAAACGGCTGATTTACTTACCTGTTCTTTAGGAGACACATACTGCCTGGTTGAATGGAGCTAGTTTGTCTGGTTGAGTAGGATATTTTTAAATGGAAGACAGAACAATAATACAAAACAAGAAGTTTTTTGGTCTTGAATTTCCTTGCAGCCTTTCGACATCGTTATATCAATTGCAAACTTCTGAATGATAAACTCTGTAAAATAGCCACCTTCCCCAAGAGGGAAAGGTGGCAAGAAGAGGGTTAGAGTTCTTTCACCAGTGAAATGGACTCATGAAGGACACGTTAGCATCACTAGTTGCCTGGATTTGAGCTTTGAGCAAAGCAGGGCAATGAATGGGCTGATGGAAGAGAGCATATGCTAGAATCTGGATTAAGTGGGAGATGGGGGTGTGCTATCAGGCATGAAATCGGCCCTCTCCTCCTATTTCACTGTCCTCCACCTCCACTGTCCCCCACTGCACTTTGCTTCTACGGGGTGTTCACAGCGAGCTCCTTGGGCAATCAGTGGAGCCTAAGGACTCCTCAGAATCATGCTTTGGATGCATTTTTAAAAATACAGGCAGTTACAAATGCAACTATGTTAAGATACAATTACTAAATGTATGTTTCTTTACTGGTACTTTAAATAACAATGAACCTGAAGTTCAATAGCAACAAAGTAGTGATGAGTGTGAACAATAACCCGGAACAGCGCCAAGAAGACACAAAAGTTTCTGTGACTTCAACTGGTAAAATCACAGGTACCGCAGTTAGTCCTGCGGCTGGTTGCACAGCGTCAGCTTTGAAGGATTTTGGTTAATGAAAGTAAAGAAGCCATTTTCCTCTCATTCAAGCTCACAGGTCTCCTGAATTCTGTCCATAAGCTCTTTGTGAATGTGGAACTCCAGGAAACAAAGCATTATCCTTAGCCTATCCCACTATTTTTTGCCGAGTATTTATTGTTTTCTAATATATGTATTATATGTATTATTTACTGATTTTTAAGTCCTCTTTTTTAAGATTTATTTATGCACACAAGAGTTGGGGTACAGGCCAGAGGTGTGGGGGTTGAGAGGATTCACGAGAGACAGAGTGGGGAACAGAACAGGCAGAATGACTGAAATACACTGCTGAGGGGAGCAGTGGGCGAGACAGGAGTCTGCTGCGCCATGTGGGTATCTCCCTGGCCAGAGATCGAACTCATGCTGCAGAGGCTGCGGGCGGAGACCCTGATTTTTAAGTTTATTTTAATTGTTGGGGTTCCCTATTAAAATAGAAGTCCCCAAAGTCAGGAGTCTGGATATTTTGTTCACGGATGTGTCCTGAGTGTCTGGAACAGTGGCTGACACGTCCCCGAGGCGCTGTAAGTACAGGAGCCGGGAAAAAGGCCGGAGAACAGCAGCAAAGGGCCTCTGGCCTTCTGTCCTGTTTCCCTTTCTCCTTTCTGCCTTCTCTGCTTTCTAACCACTTTCTCTTAGCTTTACAATCTCTCTCCTTTCCACTATCTTTTATTCTCTTCATTTCTCTCTCATTTGACAAGCATTTACTGAGCAAACAGTCATGACAAGACAGAGCTGGGGCTCCGAAGGCTCATCCTCCCACCCCGGGCAGTGGCTCAGGGCTTGAGCTTTGAAGTTAGGTCAGCCCAAGTTCAATGTCTGCCCTGACATCATACTCGCTGTCTGGCTATGGGCAAAATCTTCACCTCTGTGATTTAGTTTCTTTTGCATAATTTATTCATTTATTAGCCAGTCCTCAGCGGGCCTACTATGAGTCTGGCTTTTCTGTGCTAAGTCCTTGTGATCTTGCGAGGAGAGATTAGAAAACCCACACTAAAGATGTGAGGTGATAAACGCACTGGGAGGGCAACCCCAAATCCTGGGCCCCTTGAAATTCAGTCTCAGCACACGGCCATGGCCAAGAAGAGTCCATCAGCTCCAAGTAAATTCAAATGCATTCCACTGGCCTTTTGAGTTTCTGGAACAACACGAAGGGGAATTCACGTTCATAGTGCAAGATCAGCGTTATTAAATCTCCTCCGAGCCTACCCCCAGACTTCATTTTCTTCTTCCAGGCATGCTAGGAGTTCATGGCATGGGTGGACTTAAACTCTCACCTTCCTTTAGTGGATGAAGAAGGGAGCAGGGTAGTGTCAGAACCAGAGATTCGGGCCTTTCTCTGGTAGATTGTAGAGGAGAGGGGGTTCTGAATACCCAAGTGCTAGTTTTGCTAATGAAGGAGCACAGGATGGGGAGCAATCTGCTGGTGGTGATGTGCAGGCCAAACCCTGAAGGCTGAGGAGGGAGAGGGAGTGTCTCCCAGCATGGAGGGCTGGGTAAGGGGAGATCCTGGTTCTTACTGTGGGCCAACTCAGTCTGCCTGGAGCGAGAGGGATGAGTAGGATTCTGGCAAGAGAAAGTGTGTTGGGAGATGGGCTGGAGGGAGGTCAGAGGGACAGATGGAGCCAAGTCTTGCAAGGCCTCATCAGCCTCATGAGTCAGGGCCTGTCTAAGATAATGGGAAGTTAGAGAGTGAAGAGATCACGTAGAGTGTTAGAAGTCCCCAAGGGCTGCAGGGTGGGACTAAATGGGGGAGCGAGTGGAAAGGGGGAGAATAAGATTTGGAAGAGGGAGACATGGGTCAAGGTGAGGGCAAGATTTAGGGGAAATGACTGGTTACAAGAGACCTTCCAGAGCTGCACTCTCTAGGCCTTAATGACTAATCATATGGGGGACAGGGCAGTATTATGGGTTAATTCCCCCCCACCAAAAGACAAGGAAAAAAAGACCTCAGAAATTGGGCCATTGCAGAGGCAGTTAGTTAAATTCAGAGGTGGACATACCAGAGTAAGGTGGGCCCTAACCCCATAGAGCTGGTGTCCTTGTAGGACAGCTCCGTGAAGGTAGAGACACAGGGAGATGGGTACATGAAGATAGAGTGCTGGAGAGATGCAGCCACAAGCCAAGGAATGCCGGCATTACCAGCGGACACCAGGAGCTAGGCCTGCAAATACTTTTATTTTAGGCTTCAAGCCTTCAGAACAGCGAAACAATAAACATCTGGTGTTTAAGACCCCAGAGTGTTCTAGCAGCCCCAGGACATGGCCCTCCAGGGTGCGTAGCCACACTAGTAGGCTAAACATTAGTCTACTCCAAACTGGCATTATTAGTTATTACAGAACAAGAAATGCTGGAAATTATGAACAAAACATTAAAAAGAAAATCAGAAAATATCTTCAGTTGGTTCAGAGATACCTAAAACCCCACGACTGCTGCCAGAACTCAGCTTCCTCCCAACACAGGTCTGCCGAGGTGATGAACATGATAACTTTGCATACGTGCTCTAGGTGTGCAAGCTCTGTTGTTTTAAGTAAAAACCTAATACATTTCCCACCCACTGGCAACATACATTGCCCAGCCCAGTGTGACCTGAACACTAGGCCCCTTGTTCAGAAATTATTAAGGCTTTCAAGACAGTGGAGGAGTTTCAAGCCCAGCACACAGTCCCCACACCTGCACCTCTGGGGCTGCCCTGCCCTGGGGAGCCAGGAGGAGGAAGGCCAGCTGACTGGGGAGGAAGAAATGAACTTGGTACATTGGATGGCGTTGAGGCACTTGCCCTGCCCTCCCCAGGGGCAGAGGTTAGGTGATAGAGAATCCAGAGTGTTCCTCCTATTAGCTGGGGCAGGCCATCAGTGCTGAGCAGAAGTAGAAGTAGTCCACTCTATTTCTATAGCAGAGGAGAGGTGCTGAGTATTTTTAAACAGGAGTCCAAGGTGGTAGTGAGGGAAAGATGAAATGGAAGAATTGGGAAGTTTTGAGTCTGGCTGTTTTCCCACCTTTTATTTATTTATTTTAAAGATTTATTTATTTTTATACAAGAACTGGGGTATAGGCCAGATGCACAGGAGTGTGAGAGGATTCACTGGAGACAGAGCAGGGAACAGAACAGGCAGACTGACGAAATGCCCTGCTGAGGGGAGCAGCAGGCAAGACAGGAGAGGTCTGCTTTGCTATGTGGGATTCTCGCCGGCCGGATGGGATTGAACCCGCGCTGCAGAGGCTGCAGACAGCCTCACAGTGCGGCGCTCAACCACCTGTGCCACCAGGGAGGCCCTGTTTTCCCACCTTTTAAACGGTTAACAAAAACAAGACACAGGGCCTCCCTGGTGGCGCAGGTGTTAAGGTCTCAGCACTATCAAGCTATCTCCAGTCACTGCAGCACGAGTTCTATCCCCAGCCAGGGAGTTACCCACACAGCGCAGCAGACCTCTCCTGTCTCCCCACTGCTCCCCTCAGCAGTGTGTTTCAGTAGATTCACCTGTTCTGTTCCCCACTCTGTCTCTGGTGAGTCCTCTCACCGCCTGCACCTCTGGCCTACATCCGTTTTTGCATGCATAAATAAATAAAATAAATCTTGAAAAACAAAACAACAACAACAAAACCCCACAAAATATAACCCCTCTCTCCAGTCCTGTATGTGTAACATCTACCCGTTGGCTAAACGAGGGGCATTGGCAGGGCGGTGTGTCAATCTGACCTGGCTTGGCAGCCTGCCAGACACAAGCATTCATCTTTTTATCTGTTTTATAATAATGTGACAAATTATAGAAATGCTTATTTTTTTTGTGTGTAATCTGTTCATTAGTGAAAGGTCTGACCCAGCAGCTGGGATTGTTGTCTTTTTTACGATGCCCTCAAATCTCTGCATCTTCTAAACATATTTTTTTTCTAGAGCATTTTTAGGGCTGTACATGTAGTTCTAGGTCAGCTCCTCCATCAAGCCATACTGAGTCTCTCTGCCGCTGTATAATCTGAGCTACAGGATTATTTCACCTGAACCATGCTTCGCCCATGGATGAAAACCAAAGTCATCCCATTATTTCCTCCTCACTGTAAAGTGTGCCTGTCTCTCCACAGTAAGTCCCCTCCCTGCATCTACAAATGCCCCATCAAGAGTTTAGGCTTATTAAATGATGTGCCTTAACCATAAAGTCAAAGTAGTTTTAGTTAAAAATGCAAGTAGGGGCCATGAGGACTCACTGGGTTTCATGTTTGAACGAAACATTCAAACTTCTGCAATTATTACTAGTATTACTACCACTACTACTGCCATTACTATTACTACCAGCGCTAGTACCACCACCACCACTGCTACTGCTGCTGCTATTACTTAACCACCACCACTACTACAACCACCACCACCACTACAACCACCACCACTACTACCACTATGGTTACTACTACTATTACTACCACCACTACTACAACCACCATCACTGCTACCACTATGGTTACTACCACCATTACTACTATTACTACCACCACTGCTATTGCTGACACTATTACTACTACTGACACTACTATTACTACCACTATCACTACTACCACCGTTATTATTACTACTATTTCTGCTGCTGCTACCACTGTTGTGGCCAGTATTATGATTTTTGAAAACTGAAACAATTTTCTTCATTTCTCCTTTCTTTCAATTCTCCAACTATTTTCTATACATTCTGTATCCTACACTAAAGCAAGAAACATTGAAATAATTATTCATAAAGTTTCTATGCTTATCAAGCTAATATCCTATAATGTGAGTGATTAGGTAAGAATAATTGATAAAGAGACTACTCAGAAAGAAAAACAGTTCCTTAAACTCTGGAGAAAAGTAATCAAGCTTCCACAAAAATCAAACTAAATTAGGTTACATGAGAGAAAGTCAAAATTTCAGTATCAAACCATTGTTTTTCTGCTCTTAGATATTCATTCTCATGGACAAGGTAGGTGGTCTCGGACTCCATATTAAATTTGTGTGGATTCATGGATATTAAGAGAATGTGTAACAATGGCTGCACTATAAGTGGGTACAGTTATGGATTTTATATCTGGTTATCTATAAAACACAGAAACACAATTACTGTGGAGTTGCTGCCTGGTCCAGCAGCACAAGCTGCTACCGCTGTGGCCTTCCACAGTGGAGGCTGATTTCACTCCTACAGCCCAGGGTGGGCAGTTAGCAGGCGGCAATCCACACAGTGATTCAGGGACCCAGGGACTCCCACTTGCCCTCCATTTTCAGAAGACAGGAGATGAGAATGAAGGGCCCCTTGGGAGGTGTTAACAGGTCAGGAGTGGTGCCCTTGTCTCCTGTCCATATTTCACAGGTTACCGCTTGGTCACAGGGCACATCCAATCTCAGTGCTGGGGGTAGGGGTGCAGAAAAATGGGTCTGGCTGAGTGTCCAGGAGAAGAAAACAAGTTTCAATGAACACAGAGTCCCTGCTGCTGTGGATCAAGACAGCGGTCAAGTGTTTACACTGGCCCACATGTAAAGAAACAGCCTCAAGGAATAAAGAAAATAAGAAATTTAAATGTAAAGCCTAGCTGCAGTCACTCAAGGAGGCCTGAAAGAGGAATTACATTTTTTTAAAAATTGTATCTTTTCAATTGAGGTAACGGTTTACAATTCTGAATATGATTCAGCGTCACCCCCTCAGATGGATGTTACCATACCACACCCACCACCAAAACACCTACAGTCCCCCACTAGAGTCCCTTGGCCCCCTCCTGCCCACCCCACCCAGAATGATATTCTCAGTGCACAAAGCTGGTAAATTCACCTCTCAAGTCTACCTGTTTCTGTATATGTACCCTGATAGACGCGGCCCCTCCTCCCAAAGTCCTCCTCCCTACTTCCAGGCTCCTGAGTCTCTCACAACTGAGATCACTTAGACTTTCCCTCCCTTTCACCCTAATTGTGCTTCATTTAGCCCTCTGGGCTTCAATTTCCCCATCTGTGAAATGAAAAACTTGAACTGGATGACCTACATGTATTGAACACTCAACGAATATTTATTAGGAGCCCACTGGGCTAGGCCAGCTCAAACATTCTCAAATGCTATGAAAAGGGCAAAACTCTAAAATCACAGACTTTCTCCCACTGTGGATATGGTTTTATAAGAATCCACACCCACCTCATGGCTTGCTTTAGCGGCACCTTCTTGTGGTGAAGAGAGTATTTTTCTGATGAAAATCAGGTCTTTATCTTTGTGTTATTAAGAAATGGTCATTGAAGTTCAATAAAATTCATGAAAAATGGCTTGTAGAACTAGAATGACTGTTTTTTTTTTTTTTTTTTTTGAGGGAGGCAAGACATTACCCACTTGGGGGAATCTAATTTATAGAAACGAAAGCATCAGAATCTAAGGGTATAGGCACAAGTGTGTTTGCTGCTTTATTATATATTCAGGCCAAAGACTCAAATAGACCAGAAGTAGGGTGTAGGGTACATCCATTCTTACCCTGGAATATGATACAGTTATTAAAAATAATGAGTTTGAATTATAGCCATTTGACCAAGGAGAGAGAGTGTTCATGATTTACCAAGTGAGAAGAATAAGATTAGAGTAGGGTTTGTTGTATGATTCCATATTCATGAGAGAAACGAGGACACCCCTAACTTAGTCACCACATAACTTAGTATAATCCCAGTGAAAGCCACAGAAGACTGGACTACTCCCCAGGCTTCCCCAAATCTATTACTGCAAAGGCTGGGATTGGAGACTCTGGCAGACATATGAGATTGGTAACTTTTTCTTTACACATCATTAGAGTGCTTTTTCCCCATTTCTTACAATGATCACATTCTTTGGAATTAAAAGAATTTTAAGTATGGTTTTAAAATATCAAAACAAAGAAGCATTTTATAAAGACACATGCAAATGAATAGTAATGCTCATGAAGTTTAGAAAAAAGAAGTAAGGAGGAAGAATGTGTCTGTGTCTCCACCACATCTCTCATAATATTCTTTTCTCTGGGAAGATATTTTTCAAAGCTGAGTGGGGCTTGTGTATGTACTGGACCCTGCTACTCCCCATCTAAAGTGCAATCAAGACTCTCATTCCATGTTTAGCGAGCTGTCTCCTTAGAAATGTAGCTGATCTGACTCATGTATATCAGAAGGCAAGTGCCCTGGACCCTAAGTATTTGGATCCTAGCAGGATTTTTTTTCTCTCACCCTAAATTAATACATTAATATTCTTAGTTGGGGGAAATGCAAAGCTAGACTGTGGTTTGGTTAGAATGGATCAACTCATCAGATCCTAATAACTCTTGGGTAAACTGATAAAGTAGAATTACCAAAAGCACAAGACTGAGAGCTGGACCCCTGGCTTCATACACCCTGCAGAAATATAGGCCCCCTCAGGCTGAAGAAGTCAACCAGCCATGCCCACAATCTGCGTGGTTAGTTTCTGGTCTGCAGGATCACTGGCTCTCTTATCTAGATGCCCTCTGCAGTCTGTTAAGTCAAATTTACCATAGAACTTGGCCCAGCATCTGCATATGGTTTATTGATAATGAAAGCAAATCAATCAACAAAACAATGATTGAGATGCAGGTGGTTATCTTCAGGAATTCCATAACACAAAGTTGGGTGAATGGTTAGCTAGCCCCTTTCAGCGACCAGGGATGTGGGCAGTGAGAGGAGTCAGATGCCTTGTCCATTTTGACAGTCAGAGGAGCCAGAGGGTGTTGTCAGCTGGGACTTTGGTTGCTAAGTCAGTTCTGCTGCAAAGGATGAAGGAGGTTGCAGAGAAGGGATGACTTATATCCCTCTCCTCTAAAAGAGATGTCTTAGAAAATGCACTTTTTAAATTCTAAGCATCACGTAATATCATTTGAGGCCCAGATAAGAGAACATCAGGTGGAAACAAGGCAAAATGACAAAGGAGAGGAAATCAACACAAAAGCTCATTGGGACACTGTCTCACTTACATGAAGAGGGGTCAGGTGGGTTATGTAGCTGCTACCTGCCTCATTCATGTGAAATAGGCAAGCTGTTTAGATGGACCATTCATTTCTAGACATGTAATTGAATGGTGGGTCTACTTGCGAATGGCATAAATGCAAACTTTGTTTGCGTGAATCTCAACAGTCACTAGTACATCTTTTTAGTAAGTTTTGAACACCTAATATGTGCCAGATACCATTTTAGTGCACGCTATCCATCAGTCGATACCTTGGTCTCACAGTCTAATAAGAAAAGCCAAGACAGAGACCCAGAAGAAATGAACAGACAAATAAGAGAAGGTGGTATGTGATACGAGCCAAAGGAAAGATTCTTATTTTGAATTCTATTGACTTGTAAAGGATAGAAAGATGACAGTCTGCTGAAATCGTCAAGGAAGGCTTAGATTTTGCACCAGATATTGAGGGACAGATTTGATTTGGAAAGGCAGAGAGAAAAAGGAAACATATTTCACAGGAGATGGGACAGTACCATAATGGGAACATTTACAAAGTACTTCACAGTTTGCAGGGCATTTTCTCATCTGTGGTACAGAGGTGGAAATGAGCAAAGCTTTTGAGAGCCAAGTGCAGAGATCAATCTGATTTAGCAGAAGATAATCACCCCTCCTTCATTCCCCTGTGTCCTTTCTTTTCTTTCCTGATCAGGGGTCATGCTTTCATGTTGACATGCTCATGTAAAGTCCTTTTATGGGGGGGGGGGAATTTCTCTGAAAAGAAGTGGTAAAAAGAACCAGGAGGCTGAATTTCTTAAACCAACAGGCAATATTTCTTCTGTATAGTGTGTGTGTGCACACACGTGTGTGTGCAGGTGTGTGTGTGCATGTGTGTGTGTGAACTAATAGCTGGAACAGGAGACTTTCTATGTGGATGAGTAAGACATGTTGTACTTCATCCTCCCAAATTAAATGTGCTCTGGACTTGAAGGACTTCCTCTGTTTCGGCCAAGCTTACATTTCATTCCTTTCCAATTCAAAGGAAATCTGTTCTTCCTCTCTATTTCACAGTCCCCTCTACTTTCAAACCTCTGCTCTTGCTGTAGACAATTCCATTCATCTAACCAGGTCTGGCCACCCCGTTCAGTTTCCAGAGCTGCTCCTGTCAGTCATGAACTCTCTTCCAGCTAGAAATAAAATTATGATTATTGCCCCCTCTCCATCTCTGCAGTGGTATTTAATATTAAGAGAAGGTACAATATATTCCTTTGAGATTTTTTTTAAAAGATTTATTTATTTATTTATACAAGAACTGGGATACAGGCCAGATGCACAGGAGGGTGAGAGGATTCACCAGAGACAGTGTGGGGAACAGAACAGGCAGACTGATGAAATGCACTGCTGAGGGGAGCAGCAGGCGTGGCAAGAGAGGTCTGCACGCCATGTGGGACCCTCACCAGCAGCCAGGGATCGAACCGGCACTGCAGAGGCTGTGGACAGCTTCATAGTACAGCGCTCAACCGCCTGCACCACCAGGGGAGGCCCTCCTTCGAGAGATTTTGACAAATGGCTTGGAGCCTTTGTGTCACACACACACACACACACACACACACACGTATGTGTTTAATTTCAGGGGAATCATGTGCCCTCTAATATCACTTTTCTAGATTACTTTTTTTGGTATAAACCATATACTTCAATGCTTTCAAATATACTTTGATATTATTTTGTCTTACATATGTCTTATATTCATAACTAGACTAACCTTAAAGGTCAAGCTGTTTTAGAATTTTTGGTATGCCTCATAGCACTGGGTAGAATGTAGAACTCATAATGGGTATTTAATAACAAATTTTAAAAAGATGGATAAACAAACATGTTACATCTGTATGCTGGAATATTACTCACTGGAAATAAATGAATGAGCTACAGCAAGTCACAAAGATACATGGAGGAAACTTAAATATTTATTACTAAATGGAAGAAGCTGGTCTGAAAAGGCTACTTGCTGTACAATTCTAACTCTATGACATTCTGGAAATGGCAAAACTATCAGGATATTTAAAAGATAGTGGTTTTCAGGAATCCAAAGGGTGGGAGCAAAAGGCAGCATGCAGGGGATTGGGGGGCAATAAAACTCTTCTGCCACAGTAATGTGGATACATGTACAACACAAAGAGTGAGCCCTAGTGAAAACCATGGACAGTTAATAATAATATAATAACATTGACTCACCAATGGTAACAAATGCAGCACAGTAATGTAAAATATTAACAGTTGTGGGAAGCAAGGAAGGGGTAGGAGGCTATAGGCACTGTCTGCATTTTCCACTCATTTTCTATAAACCTAAAACTGCTCTAAAAAAGCAAAGTCCTTTTTTTTTTTAAGAAAGGCTTCAGATTTTGGCTGTAGCTCCTAATAACTTTTGGGCTAAAGAATATGCAACTCTGGACCTCCCTGGTGGCGGAAAGGGTTAAGACGCAGCACTATGAAGCAATCCGAAGCCACTGCAGCATGAAGCCACTGCAGCATGAGTTCGATCCCCAGCCAGGGAGCTGACCCACATGGTGCAGCAGACCTCTCCTGTCTCGCCCGCTGCTCCCCTCAGCAGTGTATTTCAGTCACTCCACCTATTCTTCTCCCCACTCCTTCTCTGGTGAATCTTCTCACCCCCCACACTTCTGGCCTGTACCCCAGTTCCTGTATGCATAAATAGATAAATCTTTAGAGAAAAAAAAAAGAATATGCAACACCAAATGCAATGCATGTGTTTTAGCTTCTCAAAGCTTGAATCTATTGTGCTAAACTCAGTAAAACTTGCTGCTTGACATCATGTTGACATAATATCTAGGCTTTTGAATGGACTAACTGAACTTGTAAAATATGTTCTCATGATAAAGACTCAGTCCAATCCTATATTTATATCAACAAAAGACTTAACGTTTAACACAAATTTCAACATGAAGACAATGCATTCAAGTAAATTAGTGAGTTCCACCTATAAATGAAAGGAAGGGCCACAAACACATTGTTGTTATTAAGAGTTTTTTCCTTCTTGGTCTATCTTTTCATTCTTAACAGAAACTTTCAGGAAAAGTCTTATCTACCTGGAACATTAATATCTGGAGCTTCAGAAAATCAGCTCAGTGAATAATGGGGTCAAGTTTAGTTTTCAACTTTAAAAGAACTTAGTCAGCGATAACCATCGAGGTGGCTTCTCCCCCAAAGTCATGTCTGAATCGATTCTTCTGGGGATTTTGATGGTAGTATTAACTATTTGCATCACAGTGATCCTTATAGGATATCATCTTGTGTGGTGGTTAAAAAGACTGACTTGGATACAGCATCTCCAAGTCCTAGCATCTTAATAAAGACATGAAGTTCAGCATGGAGAGATTCAGCTGGCTGGGTGGAAAGAGCTGAGGTCTCCTATCCCAAACACATCTCCAGCTCTCACCAACACTTGACCTTCCTCTTTGCTCTTGGCTTTGGGGGGAAAGAGAGAAGAGCCGAAGGTTAGCAAAGAAGGCCCACGGGCAGTTGCTCCTCAGCCACCGTGTCCACTCACAACTTTCGGATCTCCTGGTAGGAGCAATGCTGCCTTTGAGGCATCTCCTGTGACCCCATCTACTATCTGACTTGACCATGCACCAAGCATTCATTGGATTCTGTTTATCATCTTCTTCCAAAATTACAAAATGAATCTTTCCTCGGATAAAACAAAGACACTCTTTGCCTCAACTCTTCTCCTCAGAACACCCATACATGCATTCCAATGCACAGCGGGGTCGCCACTGTGTACATGCAGCAGATCTTAGTTTATCTGCAATCCATGCAGCCATGAAGCTCAGATGACAAGCATTTTTTTTTTTAAGAGGCAGAAGTCAGGAAGGGCAGTCATTGTTCAGACTGTGAGATTCAAGCAAGCGATGCTCGGAATCTATGAGCTCTGTTGGGGAGAAGATGGCGGAAGCAGGCGAACTAGGAAAGAAGATGAGCAGGCCAGAGGGAAACAAAGAAGTCTGAGAGGCAAAAAGGAGAAGGTAGAGAGGAAAAGGAAAGGGAAGGAGAAGGAGGCGTAAAGGGGAGGGAGATAAGAAACAGAAGCTTGAGGGGACAAGGTGCTTGTCAGCCAGGAAAGACCTGAGAGACAGAGTGGGTGGAGCCAAGTCAGCCCAAGTTTTTATTGTGGTAGGAACAGGGGGAGCCAGTTGTATTGTTTTGTAAGCCACAGCACTAGGTGCTTACTGTATGACTTTCAAGGTACAAGGAGGAAGCAAAGGCAGAAAACAAAATGTCAGTTGTGCTAAAATCTATGTCAATCTTTTTGTTTTTTAAAGATTTATTCATTTGTTTATACAAGCACTGGGTACAGTCAGAAGTGCGGGAGGGTGAGAGAATTCACCAGAGCCAAAGTGAGAACAGAACAGGCAGACTGACGAAATACACTGCTGAGGGGAGCAGCAGGCACGGTAGGAGAGGTCTGTCACACCATGTGGGACCCTTGCTGGTGGCTGGGGATTGAATCAGCGCTGCAGAGGCTACGGGCAGCTTCGCAACCCAGCACTCAACTGCTGCGCCACAGGGGAGGCCCAATCTATGTCAATCTTAAGGAAAGAACAGAAACCTTCTAAGCAGATCAGTGTCTTGGTATATTTCATATATCAAGACTCAAAAGAAGACATGACTAAAATTTTTCATATAACCATAGTTCATGCTCCTCATAGCGACCCTAAGGTATTAAGGATTACGTTAGACATGTCTGGATTTTCAAGAAAGATGAATTATGTTGAGTATGGTTTGACCAGTCGATACGGTTGGAATGTTAAGGGTGTGTTGCTGTATTCTAATTTTCAGATCATGGATCCCTCAATTTCCTGGGAAGCAGTCCACTGATAACCAGTCAGAATCTCAGATCTTACTTTAGATTCTGTAACTATATTAGTTGTCTGCTGGATGTTTCTGCAGAGTTCTATCATCATTTTAAAACATGACCTGAATACAGTATTGTATATTTGAAAATTGCTAAGAGAGTAGATCTAAAAAGTTTTCATCACTCACACAGATTGTGTAGCTATGAACATGCTGGATATTGACTATTAACTAGACTTATGATGTGATCATCTCTCAATACATACAAATATCAAATCACGGTGTACACCTGAAACTAACATAATGTTCTATGTCAATTATATCTAAATGTCATCCTTTGACTTTGTTCTCTCCTCTTGCTCTCTTCTTTATTTCTCCAAGGACTGCCGATGTTTTCATCAAAATATCTTGGTCCCTTCCTCCCCATTCTCGCTGCCCTGAATTAATAAGCCCAGGTCTTCATTTGCTGCCTCTATCTAGACTCCTTCTCCAGGACACGACACACATGTCCTACAATAACTTCCTTATCATCGCTTCCATTTCACTCAGGCCTGGGGGTTGGGAGTTCTTCAGTTGCCCTGGCAGGCAACCTCCCCTGTCTTACTCACCACCCAGGCTTATCTGCTAATTTCTGGTCACCTTCTAGTCATTTTCCTCTCCAGAAGTAATTTTTTCTTCAAAATATGCAATTGAACATTTCTCAAGTGCTCTTTATCTTCATTCATGTTATAAAGCAGATCACATAGTTTTTAATTTCCTCTTAATTTATTTTGGAATGAAGAGAGATCTGTCTTGACCATGCTTTCACCAAAATTAAGGTGGAGGAATTTTTCAGTTTACATGAAATCTACTAGAATCCTATTTTAAAATCTTAAATAGGTGGGGCCTCCCCGGTGGCACAGTGGTTGAGTGCTGGGTTGCGAAGCTGCCCGCGGCCTCTGCAGCACCGGTTCGATCCCCGGCTGCTCCCCGGCCACCGGAGGAGGGTCCCACATGGCGCGCAGACCTCTCCTGCCGCCCGCTGCTCCCCTCAGCAGTGTACTTTGGTCTTTCTGCCTGCTCTGCTCCCTGCTCTGGCTCTGATGAATTCTCTCACCCTCCCGCGCTTCTGACTGTACCCAGTGCATGTATAAATAAGTAAATAAATCTTGTATAAATAAATGAATCTTTAAAAAAAAAAAACAAAAAACCCCTTTAAAAAAAAAAATCTTAAATAGGTGAATGAACTGAGTCCAGGCCGAATGATCCAGCATCCAGATGGGGGAGGGAAGGGCCCTAGCAGGGACTCATAATTGCAATCATCACCATCTTTGACCACACACCAGGGCTCATGCTGAACATTTGATATGTTGCCTTGTTTAATTCTCACGATCACTATGAGATAACATGTCATCATCCCCATTTCACGGATGAGGAAACTGAGGCTCAGTGAAGTCAATTATCCAAACAAGTAATTAGCGGAGAATTCAAACTTCAACAGTCTGGCTCGGGAATCTCTGTCCTTGATGCCTACGTTACACCATTTCGATCTCGTGTGTTTTCTTCATACATGCCTGTTTCTTCCCTGTGTCCACTGAAATCTTGAGGCCAGGTTTCCCAAGCTTGTTTTAGGAACAAAGCTAGCCACATCTGGGAGGAGATTTGTTGCCCAAGGTCTTCCCTTTGGGGTGGCCACCCCTCATTGTGGGTCTGGCACTCACACTGCTGACCAGGTGTGGTTGGGTGTGTAGGGTGCATCTTCCCCAGCAGCTTCTCCTGCCGCCAGCACTCCCATGAAGAGCTTATTCACATACGTCCAAGGCAGGAAGGGGTGTGCTTTCCCAGCTAGCCCTGGGGTTCCCATGTCCATGTGCATCACACTCACACTGATGGTCTATGGGATGCAAAGTCATCATTTAAGTGAACATTGAAGGCAGTTGAACATTTGATGTCCTGCAGGTCTGTAGGATCAACCTAGTCTTTTTTAACTAAATAAAAAAATATCTTTCGGCTTCCCTGGTGGCATAAGGGGTTAAGATGCAACCTATGAAGCTATCCACGGCCACTGCAGCATGAGTTTGATCCCCTGGCTGGCCAGGAGCTACCCACATGGCGCAGCAGACCTCTTCTGACTCGCCCGCTGCTCCCCTCAGAAGTGTATTTCCATTGATCTGCCCGCTCTGCTCCCCACTCTGTCTCTGGTGAATCCTCTCACCCCCCTCACCTCTGGCCTTTACCCCAGTTCTTGCATGTGTAAATAAATAAATCTTTAAAAAACAATTAAAAAATAACATTCTAAATCATCATTCTGACTGACAGAAAATCAGCACATCTTCCTGGAAGAGTTACCTGTTGAATGAACAGGTCAGAGATAGAGGGAGCAGGGCGGTGTTAGCCACAGGGATGGAACTGCAGGAAAGGAGCCCTAAATGCACTGATGGACCCAGGATGTTCAAGGTCAGTTTCCAACAGAATGCTTGTCAATTTCCTTCTCGGTGTGTGGGGATTTAATTTTTTAGCATTTTTAGCGTCACTCACATTTTTTTTGATAACAGATTAACCGCGTAGGCTATCTTAGAGTGCCTCATTTACCACACATCTGCAGAACTTAGCTCCAGCCTCACCAAGAAGGAGTAGCAGCGCATTTTCTAGAATTGTTATTTTATGCTTCACGAGGATGACTTGTTTATATAACTGAATCTTTTTGTTTTCCAAGAAGATTCAACAGTTCCATTAAGCAACAGCAAAAGCAGTAGTCACTTTTCCAGAAGAGACTTCAATCTTAGTAAGATTTATATTTCGCAAATAAATATTTAAAAGCAAATCATAACAGAGCGAAAACCAGCACTGTCACACATACCCAGACTACGCCAGTTAGTCTGGTCCATTACTCGTAGGAATTACGTGTTTCTGACACTGATGTCGTCTTGACTCTCTTCCTAAATAAAAGTTTGGTGTTTTTAAGATTCTACCTTCATACACACATACATATCAGCCTGAAAAGCAAGCTAAAAAAGACTGAGATCACCCGAATTTAATTCACATTCAAGTCAGTCGAATTGGAAAGAACTTATTTTGTCACTGGATTTAATCTGAAAAATATTGAGAGGTCTAAAAATCTCCTTTTATAGGGAAATGTTATTTTTTTGCCTGTGGTGGTACAAATCTATATATTCTCTGCATATCCACTCTTTGTCACGTTGGATAATGGGTCACATCTGTGTGAACAGATGTTTCCCAAGAGTCTAAGCTTCTTGAGCAAAGGTGTGGTGAGGGTGACAGCAGTGAGCTGGTCTCAGTAGATGTGTCAAAAGGGAACTGTGCCTCGTAATTAGTCTGAAAGCGAAATTGTCCCCGTTGGAGAAGGACAGAATGGCACAAGCAGACACTGTTCATATTCTTGAAAAGATCAGTACCTTAGGAGGATTGATATCTGTTCTTGAAGATTCTGGACTCGAAATGGCTCCCTGGCAGGACTGGGGCTCATGGGGGGAGACAGAATGGGCTATAATCCCGGAAGATAAGTCTAGATGTGATCTACGGACTTAATAATTCTTTGTTAAAAGAAAAAAGGGGAGGAGGGAGAAAAAAGGAAAAGGACTTTTTCACTGGGACAAGAAGTGCAGGAGTAATTAACCCTGAAAACGGAAATAGCAAATGACCTTCAGTGAGGGTTGTTTCCTGAACACACAAGCTGGATGTGCCCCTTTGTAATGCTTCAGGTGGCGTGAAACTTACTGTATTGGGGATGAGAAATACCCCCCTTTAGCGTGAGCAAAGCCTTAAATTAGTCCACACAACAGTGTCTCTGGCCAGGTGGAAAATTTCAACTCTGCACTTCCTGGCCTGTATCCTTTTGAGCAATTGCATTTCATAAATTTCCAAAACACGCCTGCAGCAGGCAGTTAGAACATGGAAATGGTGATAAATCTGGGCCTCAATGGTTTCAAGCTCTCAAATTCAAGATTCTCAAGTGCTAGCCTTGGTACCACTGGAATTCATGCCCTAGAATTGTCTTCCCCAGGCAAAAATTCAGCATCTTATCCTCATTTCTTACAGCCAGTCTTGCAAAGCAGCAATGTCCATGGATGTTCAAAGATCTCTCTTTTCCAGTGTCCCCTAAAAGGCTAGAGCGAAGCTCTTTCCAAAGCAAAGATAATGAGGTTGGAATGTTTTACACTTAGTGGCTGAGGTTGAATTCTAACTTAGCAAAATTGCCCACTATCAGAGACGCGCTTGACCCCCATCGTAGGCTGAGCTTCTGGGCAAGACTGAGGCAGGAGAGTAAACACCTTCCAGGCACTGCTCCCAGCTGATGCTTGCCACCTGAATCAAAAGTATTTCCAGAACTATTTTTCCTTATTACATAAGTAATGCATGTTCAGTCTAGATTTGGGGCAGCTTAAGCAAACATAGGAAGAAAATTTCCTTTGCTTTCTCCATGCGCACATGCAAAAACACATATTTTGCCCTGGATTGCATTTTGTGGATTAGGCCTAAATACAGTACTCTTCTTAGAGACAGGTTTCAGAATGAGTAGGAGGGACACGAAAGTAGAAGCGGAGGTGGAATATTTCATTTCTCCATATTCCCATCTCCATTTTGGGGAATGGAAAGTCGTATCCCTGCATTGATTAACGTGGTACCCTGCCAGCTTTCCATGAAAAATGGACATTCAGCCTCATTGCTATGCTTTGCATGTCTGCAAAGAACCTGATACACGCCTTGGTTAATCTTCTGTTGTGGTGCCATTTTGTTTGAAGATGAGTGGAGAATGGCTTGAGCAAGCCTGAACCTTTTATATTCAGTCGTTCACCCAAACATTGGAACTTCCCAGCACTGGGTCATGGATGTCCTTTTGGGGCATGCTGGCTACTACCTGGGTGCACCTCATCATTTCCTTGATGGGTAAGTCATTCCTCACCACCACAGAAGGTCAAGAACGTTCTGGTCATGCTCTGGTCAAGGGGCTTAAGAAAATGCATGGCCCACCAGATTGCTTCATGCTTCCTGAGAAAAGTCTGGGAGGACAGGCCCAGGGCTCCGTAGGTTTGTCCCCAGGTTACAGTTATTTCACATGCTGCCTTGTTGAATGAAAACACCAACTACAGACTTAGGGAATGTGGCTACTCCAACCTTCCTCAAACCCTGCATTGAGCCCCTGACTCCCACACAGCTCAGTGAAAGTCACTGAAGCACCTTGCCAGGGTCTGGAACCCAAGGACTCAAGGACCGTGGATTTTCCAGATCTTCATTATCACGGTGCTGAAGAGCAGCAGAACAGACACAGGATGGGCACTTTCCTCTGCCCAAAGCAGGTGTAAATCAGACTTTCAGTCATTGAATCATTGGGACCTCATTTCCACACCAACTGTGGTAAGTGAGGCACAGGCACAGCGGGAGACTCCCAGGGGCTACACTGTCTACACTGGCCTGCTGCCACGCTGTGGGTGTGGATCTGGTCTTTGTTTGGGTCAGTGTTTTCATGGATTGTTCATGTGGCTTTGACGCCACCCTCCCCGAGCCCTGCCTTTGCTCCCTGTGTCTCCTAGACAGAGCCCTGCCTATCAGGAGGATGCGAGTCCCCCACTATAGAAAAGTCCTTTAAGCAGAAAGGGAAGCTGGGACACCATATCGCTACCAAGTGCTGTGAAGAGCAGGCTCCCCGCGGCCCTGCACTCACTCCCAGCTCTGCTCAGCCCACGGCCGAACAACTGCTTCACTCTTCATGAAGGCCCAAATTCTGGAGCGCACGGTCCCCATTCACCCTCATCTGCTCAGTCAGGTGTGTTGGGAAGGTCAAAGGGTCCAGTACACTTCGGATTCAGAACACTAGATTCTGGACAGCCAGAGGTCAGAGTTCTGTCATGGTGACAGAACTGTGATGAGAGGGCCTCCCTGGTGGCGCAGGGGTTAAGTCTTGTGCTATAGAGCTATTGCCAGCCACTGAGGCCTGAGTTCAATCCCCGGCCAGGGAGCTGACTCACATGGCGCAGCAGACCTCTCCTGTCTCGCCCGCTGCTCCCCTCGGTAGCGTATTTCAGTAGATCTACTTGCTCTGCTCCCCACTCTGTCTCTGGTGAATCCTCTCACCCCACATCTCTGGCCTACACCCCTGTTCTTTTTATATATAAATATGTATGCATATATGTATAAATAAATACAAATAATAAAAATTTTTTAAAAAACTGTGATGAGAATTCCACGGGCCAGGGGTGAAGGGGCGCAGGTTCTGATATTGTGCTTGTGACTGACTGAACTTGAGTGTGACTGCTTCATTCAGTGAGGCTTCTACCACCTGACTGAATCCCAGGTGCCGGCACGACCAGGTGAATGAACAGACATGGCTGACTAGCACAGGAGGGCCGCAGAGCCTTGGGGGAAAAGGATGCAGGCTCCGGAGCTGTGTAGCCAACGAAGGGTTGCTTTATGAGGAAGCGAGCCCCCCAGAATTGGAGGCAATCAAACAAATCAGTCCACAAGGTCCTAGGAATGTTACGAAGGTGGGAGGCCTGCCAGGTGCAGGAGAATCTGATTATCCAAAGATTGTGATTTTCCAGATCTTTCCAAAGATGGTACTCTCGGCACTGACTGGCCCTGCAGGGACTCTCCATCTCGTGGTGTTCACAGGAGCCCCAGTCCTGGGTCACTGTGTTAGCACAGGGCGTGTCATCCCTCTCCTCACCGAGGCCCTGCCCCAGCCTCTCACCTGCGGGGTGTTCCAGACTGTTTCCTAAGTGGGCGACAGTGCACTGGCTCCTGTGAGCCCAAGTTCTGCTTCTAGTCCAGATGGGCTCAAACAACTTACAAACCTTGCAGGGAGGAGAGGTGAGTCCGTGAAACTGACAATGAATGTCACTTGAACCCTGGTTTTGCCATCCAGGGGTTCTGATGTATAGGGCTGGGAATTTAAGTCAGACACGAGGACTGTGGATTTGAGAGGGGAACCCTGGTCTTACTGTTCCGAGGAGCAGAGAGAATGGGACAGATGGAGAGACAGACAGACAGACAGATGGGGAAGGTGTATGGCCAAGCAGCCCATGACAGGGGAGCCCCCACACAACTCCCAGGCTCGCCTTGGCCACGTTCCTAGTTTCTACGCAGCTTGACCAAGTAGACTGAGTAATTTGGTCACCTCCATGAAGAATCGGCCTCGTCTGAGATGGTTCTAGCTCATGGCTCATCCGGCAAAGGCAGGGAATAACATACCCCGAACTGATTTTGTTGGTAAACATCACCCAACTGTTTTCTTATTAATTTACCTTGGCAATACCTCTCTATTATGTAATTATGTGGGATTTCAGACCCATATTTACTTCCATCCCACACACACCTTATGCTACCTCATCTTTTTCCACCACCATATTGCGAGAAAGAACATACTTCTCCTTCCAGTCCCTGCGGAGCCTGGAACAGTCCTGCCAGGAGAGAAGACAGACACCCATTGCAAGGAGCGGGGAGCCCAGAGCCACGGGGGCAGAGGTCACGTGAGCACAGGTGAGCAGGCCTGCCCCACCCATGGGAAATGCCCTGGGAGGTATTTATAAAGTGAGAGCTAGAAAAAGCGAAGTCATGAGTGACTGTGGAGAAAAAGCTGCATTTGCGAGAGCGCACGCTGATGGTAGGGGAGCTGGAGACTCTGGGCTGGCTTGGTGAAGACGGGGAGAAGACGGGGAGCCACAGGCCTCCCTGGGGGGGATGGGAGCGTGTCAGAGACAACATGGGGGAAATTCCTACATAGAAACCAAAGAATCTGCTAAGCCACTGCAGCTCAAACTCAGCGCATCTCATCTTGGAGCTCAGGTGTCCCCAGAGGTGCTGCTCAGGGTCTCACGCATCGGGGGCGGGAAAGCTCTGGAGCTGAGCTCCCCTGAACTCTCACTCCCATGGATCCAGTAGGGCGCTGACTGGCATTTAGGAAACTTTCCCCTGGTGCTTAGAATGCCCAGTTAGGGTCAGGAATCTCTGTTCTCAGACTGTCCCCAGGCTGGGAGCACTGGATTCGATTCGGTAGAAAGGCCAATTCTTGGGGTGCAGCCCAGATGTCCCGAATCAGAAACGCTGAAGGTGGGTCTCAGCAAGCCCCGTTGAGGTTCAAGAACAGCTGGGCTAAAGCTGCAGGAAACAGGACGCTCCTTCTCTTCAGAACAGCTCTCCCCCACCCCTATCTCTCCCAGGGGTCCTCCCTGGCTCCCTCTCCAGGTCATGCGTGGGGTCTCCCTTGCAGGCTGCTCTGCAGCAGGCTGGGCCTCGAGACCCCCAGGGCCACTCGTCACCTGGAGCTTCCTAGACACACCAAGTCTCTGGCTGGGGAAAGAAAAGTGTCCCGGGGAGGGGAGCTCTTTCTCTAATTGGCAAGAAGTTGGGGTTCAGTCCCAGTGCACAGTGGGGCTCCTTCCTAGGCTCCCTTCGCTCCCCCTGTTCCCAACCAGTGGTCAAAGGCCCTGGTTGTTACAGCTGTGGGGCATCTACTGAACCCACCATCTACTTGTCTCAGGCTCAACCCTACTTCCTAGGGGGCTGGGGCCACCTCCCGCGGGACCCCCTGGCTTCAGCATCCCTCATCATCTGTCCTATCAACACCATCGGCACTCCCTCCCTTCTCCACCCCGCCACCACGCACCCATGCCTGCCTGCCCGTCTGCACACACCTGCACTTGTGGGGTGAAGTCCACACTCCCCAGCCTGTACCCTAAGGCTTCCTTCCATGGTCCTGCTCCACTGCTGCAACCTCAGTGGCCTTCATGAACCCTCTGCTCAGCCAGGCGGGCTCACTGGGACGCCCCCGATAAGATAAGTAAGTAAAATTAGAGCCAGTGAGCCCAGATGGGCAGTCACGAGGGGCTCGGCCAGGACGACTCCAGAAACCTCAAATACTCAGGAGTCTGAACGGTATGTTCGGGTCTTGGAGTCAAGTGGTCGGAGCCTGAGGTCAAGTGGCCAGTGGGATCATGGACCCAAGGACTCACTTTCTGTGGCCTCTTCCTTACAGTATTTCATGTGTTATGTGTTTCTTAGAAAGTCTAACTCTAGGGCCTCCCTGGTGGCGCAAGGGGTTAAGACGCAGCCTGTGAAGCAGTCTGCAGCATGAGTTTGATCCCCTGCCAGGGAGCTACTCACATGGTGCAGCAGACCTCTCCTGTCTCACCCGCTGCTCCCCTCAGCAGTGTATTTCAGTCAGTCTGCCTGTTCTGCTCCCCACTCTGTCTCTGGTGAATCCTCTCACCCCCCACACTCTGGCTGGTACCCCAGTTCTTGTATGAATAAATATTTTTTTTTAAAAAAAGAAAGTCTAACTTGAGAAATGATGCTATGGTTATTTCAGTAAGCTTATATATTTTGTAGAAAGTTAACCAAGTGCTTGGATTACGGGAATAAGCCTCAGTTTATTTCAGGTGTTCTCAGGGGGTTAATAGGGAGAGAGACCATAACCATGTACCTAGCTGCCTTCCAGACCCAAAGAACACTATTGCCATCTGGTGGCTGCTACCTGAAACACAGGCAGAAGTGCTTTCATTCATTCATTCATTCAACAAACAGTTCACAAATACCTGAGTAACTAGTAGGCTTTCTCCTAGCCACTGTGGATACATTATTGAATAAGGTGCAGTCTCTGTTCTCAAAAATGTACCATCTAGATGCAGGCATACAATTAGTGAAGAAAGCTTGGGGTGTTATGGCAGTGTACAGAGGTGGGTGATCATGGAAGGCTTCCTTGTGGAGGTGACGCATACTCTAGTCCTGAAAATACACAGGAAGGATTCTGGCTGTGAGGGGCGGAGGAGGCTATAAGGGGTCATAAGACAGGTGGGCACAGACCAAGGCAGACACAGACGGGTGCAGATGGGGAGGGGGCCATGACCAGCAAAGTCGGGGACTGGCAGACAGTTCAAAGTACAAGCTAATATCTGATTCACACATAGAAACCCATTGGGTATGGAGAATGGAGGCTGATTCAGGCGGTGCCACATTCTCAGAGGGTCTATCTGGGTGGACTAATCCCATCTGATTGGGTTTCAATGGGCACCGCCCATGGAAGACTCTGGCAGCTTCACAGGACGCAATGAACCCAGCAATGAACTGAGAGCAGAGCCCCGGCGGACAGCTCTGGCAATGGGAGAAGGCCCAGCCTCCTGGGGAGAGCCGGGAAACTGGGTCAGACATCAGCCCCCCCCTCCTGAAAGGCTAATCCCGCTTTATCTCTGATGCCGCAAATGACCACGGCTTGGGCCCTGGGGAGACAGGGCCTCAGCTGCCGCCCTCCACCCTGTCATGGGGATGTCACTGGATCGAGCGCGTGCCCAGGATGGGACTCACCTGTGGCGGGGATCCTCGCGCTGACCAGACTTGTTTTTCCCCTCGTGGCCCACTCCATCTCCCAGCCTCCCCTGCAGGCAGCTGTGTCTGAATTCGGGCCAAGGAAATGAGGGCGGCGGGGTTCTCAGCGCTTCCAGGCCCACCCTGTAGAACTCTTCCTCATGTCTTTCCTTCTTTTCTTTCTCCTGTTTGCCCACGATCCAGCAGAGGCGTGTGAGGTTAGTGGATGTGCGGGTCACAAGAGGAAGGAACCCGAGTCCTCGAATCACCATACGACTGTTAGGTGAGTGAGTCAACTAACGAGTGTCAGGTCCTGGAGAGCTGGGGTTGCCTTGATCCAACACTTATTCTACCCCTTGTCCCCAGGGCTCAGCTCTTATTTCCACATTGCCGTCCTGTGGCGGGACCCTGCCCGCTGATGGATGTGTTTCCTGCAAGCTGCTGTATCCAATCACCTCTGCTTTGGGATTCCCCCACTCTCGGGCCCCAGGCCTACGTCACAAAGTCCTTTGCACTCTGCGATGGGACCTCATTCTGGGACAGCTTGCCCAGATGTTCTCGCAGCCTGCTGCCCTGCTCTGGCTTCTGAACTCTGCCCCTCTGTGCCCTCTGCCTCCATCTTGCCCATCTCAACCCAGTGGCCAGGAGGTGAAAAATGACCATTTCAGGCACTAGCTTGCCTGGGAGCTGCGGGACTTGCCTGAAGGCCGTCGAGCCATCTGCTGATCTCCACGTCCACAAGCAGAGCTCTGCCCGACCATCAACAGGTAGCCAGGAGGCGTGAGCCGTGCCAGGAGAGACAGGTGAGAATCCCGATGGCGCTCACCCCTGAGAGGCTGAGATTATGGCTGACATGATCGAGAGGCTGAAAAGTGAAGGAAATGGGACACATCACGGCTGATTCTCATATCATCAGGGACATCGAGCAGCCTGTATTTGACAGCTCTGGTGAAACTACGGCCAAGGCCTCTGTGCTCTCATCCAATGAGCTCCCCGCTCATTTTAAGAATAAGCCCAGATGGGGTGCAGTTGGCCTGAACAGCAACATGCACGTCCATGCTTAAATACTTCCCCTGCAGCACCCCCGGCTCAGCGCCTCCCCACCAGGCTGGAGGGCTCCAGATTCTTCAGACACACCCAGCACCAGCACCACGCCAGGCCGTACAAACTCAGCAATGCTTGTTGATGAGTGAATGAGAGGCAGGGAGGGAGGCAGGCCAGGAGAGTATTGTAGTTCAGGAGAGAGCACAGGGGAGGCCCCGCCCAGATCCAGCTCTCTGAAGTCAGAAACCCAGCCTGCCACTGCCCTGCCACCGCCCTGCCACCGCCCTGCCGCTGCCCTGCCACCGCCCTGGCTAGCCAGGCCCCAGAGCCTGGGTGGATGCGGACATGTGCACGGAACCAAGGAAATGCAATGAATGAAAAAGTGATGGAGCGAAGGGAGCAGAGGCAAGATGGAGCTGGAGTCCAGTCTCTCAGCAGAACTTCGGCAGAACCAACAGGGCTCGGAGGGTGACTGGATTGGAGTGGGGGAGGGGCACGTGTCTGGGGAGGTGGGGGACGCAGGGAATTTTACAGAAATGGCGATGGAGGGATGAGGGAAAAGAGGAAGGAGCTGGCGCCGATGAGTCTATTTCAGACATCTTGCGTCGGTGGTGTCTGTGGGTATCTGCAAGGAGAGCCAGTGGGCAGCTGGATGTATTGGTTCCAAACTCAGGAAGGAGAACCTCCTGGCTGGAGAGAACAGCCGGGGCGTGACCAGCCGTGGGTGTTAATTAAAGCCAAATGCCCATATGAGATGATAAGGTTGTACCGCGATCTGTCAGCTACGGGCCCTGTCTCACCATCAACACAGAATCAAGATTTGACACAGACCTGCCAACGGTGTGTAAACCATGCATGTCTCCATAGCAACCTCGGATTGGAGCGCGGCTCCGTCCCTGCCACGCAGATGGCTGCCTCGCCCGCTGGCTCCGGGGGTGGATGTTCTTGCCTCACGTGGCTCCTCACACAGGCACCTGGCGACTCCCCGGTCCATCCAGACCTGTGTCTCCCGGCGCCTCAGCTGTGGGCCTGAGAAATGAACAGGATGGAGGAGTCGGCCCTTCCAGTGCCCTGCATCTCTACTGCTGTTTCTCCACCTCTGCCGCACCGTTGAAGTCATTCTGGGGGTGCTGCAGTGACGGCACCTCCAAATCCGCAGATGCTTGGCTAACCCCCTCTCTTGATCTTTCTGTCCCATTCGCTGCACTTGGTCATTGCCTGCTCTCAAAACAGGCCTCCTTCTGGCTTTGGTGCCAGCACAGGCCACTTGCTTCCCAGTTCAGTTCCTGGGCGCCTCGTTCTCTTCACAGTCCTGCTTGGGGTGTATGCGATTATCCCCACTTTGCAGAGGAGAAACTAAGACTCCAAGAGCCAAAGTGGCTTTCCAAGACCTTCCACCTTCCAACCCAGAATGCGGTGGGAGTCGGATTTGAACCTGGAAACAGAAGCTGTGTCCTCCGGCGCTACTCCAGGCGCGCCCTGCTGCCTTCCTGTGCTGGCTCAGACTCTGCCCCTCGGTCTCCCTCTGCTCGGCCCCTCCGCCCCCGCCTGCCCTTCTTAGTAATCGCTCAATGGCTCACACTCAGCCCTCTGGGTTTTTGTTTGTTTTGTGGACAATTTTATCCTCATGGCTCCGCCCCATCCACATGAGACAAATCTTGAAATGAAAACACTTCTCCGCTTTTTAGATTTCCCTGCTGACCGCCCCAGGGGTGTCTGGTCCCCTCCCGTACCTCTTTACCTGTGAGGCTCTAAGTCACGGTGATTTCCCTACACTGTTCCTTGTCTCAAGATCTAACTGGGGTGCAGGGCACCAGAGGGGATCCATCAGTGGATTTGGAAGTTGGGGACCCCCACACTCAATCAGTGACCAAATACTGTTGATTCTGTCCCCCCAGCAATCTCAGAGCCAGTCGTCTCTTCCCCACATCCAGGCCTGCTGCTGTCCCCGGACCATCACCTCTCACCTTCCTGAGTGCTCAGCAGCCCCTTCTCCGATCTCCCCATCAGGTGTTACCCCTCCAGTTGGTCTCTCGAGGGGTAGTTCTAAAAGCAAATCTAATTGTGTTGCTGCTTCCCCTGGATCCCAGAATAAAGTGGGACCCCCAGGGTGGCTGGGCTGGACATCCAGGGCCTGGCCGCCCAGCACTGACTCCCACTTCCAGGGCCTTCGAGCAGGTGTGCACTGTGCTCCCCAGGCCAAGAACATCTGTCCTGTGCTCGCTTTCTTGACGTCCTCTGTCCAGTCGAAACTCGGGTGGCATTTGCTCAAGCCTCTTCCCAGTCGCCTGCTCCTTCTATTGCCCCTTCTGTGTGCTGCACGGGCCGGTGTGGCAACATCTCCAACACCGACGCTGGTAGGTGCATCAGCTCCCGGTTTTCAATGCTGGGGTTCTGTAGGGTGCCTATTGTCTAGCAGTTGTTCAATAAACATTGACTGGAGGCACGAAGGAAGGGGAGAGTCTTCTATTCTGACCCCTGTTCTCAGATGTTGCACCTAGTCCCTGGGCAATGGGAAGTACTGAGGAGATTGGACTGAGTGGGGGGTAGCTGAGGTTTGCCACCTCCTGAAAGGGGCCTTCTATCTTCTGCAGGAGGGGAGGCAGCTGCCAGCACATGCCGGCCTCCATCTTCCTGAACTGCAGTCACCTTGGTCCCAGAGGGGATAACGCAAGGATAAACTCCTCCCAGTCACGGGCTGGCTTGGTGAACTGTGAGAATATAAGCCAAGATGTAAATTTTGATTTAGTAAAAAACACTGGCTGTAAAGTCCAAAACTTGGCACGTGAGCCCACCCTCTTGCATTGATGAAAGGTGTGAAGTGAACAGCGAAAGTCCTTCTCCAGGTGCTTCAGCGCAGAACTGAGGGTAGGAAAGTGGCCTCCAGGGCTGCTCTGAAGCTGCAGTGACGTTCTATCAGACATTCTATGAATTTTCCATGGGGCCAGATGAGCGGGGGTCCTGCGTGGTGGACAGTGGGCGCCACGCATCCAGCCTCGTCAGACACCAGGCCCGGCGCAGGCCAGCTGGGACCCTTCTGCAGCGGACGACGGCACCACTCCGACATCTGCAAAGGCCGATTTTAAATACAGAGACCATGGAGGAAATACCACAGAATTTATGGAGTGAAAGCTTTAAAAAGAAACACAAGACTTGAGTCAAAACAGTTGACTCAACTCTGGGGGAGGTGTCTGCCAGGAGGTAGGAGACAAACGATAGACTTGGAGCGGGTTGAGACAGAAGGAAAGTTCTGTGGGGTGTCCTTCCAAGTTGGGGACAGGAGCACCCCAGCATACAGCTCGAGGGAGAAAGTCGAAATTGCCGTGATGGAGGGAAGCACCTCCTGGCATTCTGAAATGCCTGCCTTTGGGTCCAACAATTTTACTTCTAAGAACGTCGCCTCACACAAGGCCAGGCGGCTCGCACAGACAGGATGCGCCCTGCAGCCTCCCCTGTAGTTGGGAAAACTTGGAAACCATGTGACTGTGATTCAATAAGGACAGGCTAACCGAGGGATCACGTCCACGCTTGCTTCTTACGTAGCAAATAATGAGCATTGCTGGGGATGGACACAGCCCTCCCTGACCCGGAAGGGAGCAAGGCCAGGTGAGGGTGGCAGGGATGTGATGGTCTTGTCTTCATCAAGACGGAAGAGGTGCCATGTTTGTTGTGCGTAGAGGGAGAGAGGGAAGGAGACACGCTCACCTGGTAACAGGTACAGTTTGCCAACAGCGCTTGTCTCTGGGAGTTGGGGGTAGCAGGATATTTTCTGTACCGTTCTGTAGAGTTGTTTTCAATAGATACCTTGTTAAAAAGAAAATGTCTGGGGGAAATTAAAGGCCTAACGCTTAATTATGGTAACTATCAGGGCAGCCGTCTGTAAACCCGGCCAGACAGGCCCAGCCTGGCATCGTCGATGTCCCAAGCGTGGGGCACGTTCTCTGCCATGTAAGCGACGCGATGACACCTTCCCGCTCTGACCTCCTCTCCGTCTCTGTAAATTGACTCTCCCCGACTCTCTGCGCTCTCTCTGCTGAGGGGAGTGAAGAGAGGGTGTGATCGCCTCCACGTCACTTACCGTGTTCATGACTCACGCAGGAAGGACTCCAAGACTATTCATCAGGGCCAAGAGTCAGCTCTGCCTCCAGGGGAGCTCAGCAAAGTCAGAGGTCCCAGCTGGGCTCCCGCAGGGTGTGTCCTTGAACACCAGGTTCAGGGCCTGCTCCTCCCGCACCAGGAGGCTCAAGGACACGTTTCAGAAGAGGCTGCAGAGAGGAGAAGAGAGACCTGGGGTCTCGCACCCGGCAGCCATGGGCTCCGTGACAGCCACTTCCCTTTTCTAACTCCCGATTCTCTCTCTGTACGTGAGAGATGGGCCAGGCCAGCACTTCCCAAAGCGGTTCCTAAGAACACTCCATCCAGGATGTGTTCTTCAATGTCCCTTTAGAAGACTCTGCAGAGGGAAACCCTTGAGAAATGCTGTTCGGGCGCCCCGCTCTTCGCCGCGCACACCGGCAGCTTTGGGTCTCGCCAGCTCTGCAGCAGCGCAACGTGCTTCCCAGTGCTCACACCAGCACTTCTGACATTTATTTCTTGTTGGATTTTTAAAAAAAGATGTTCCCGTGAGCATCTTACTGACACATACAATGGTCTGTGTCAGCGGCGAGGTCCTTTGACTCCTTGAATCCGTGGCCATGAACTCGCTCCTCCATGCGCACCCCCACACAGTGGCTCCCGGGGCGGGTGGCCTCCCATCAGATGCCCTGCATTGAATGGCAGTTCTGCTTGGTCGGAAGGGGGGCACACTTCTGCTCCCGTCTCAGCACTGCCCATGGAAGGAAACAAAGATACAGGACGCGGAGAGGGGCTGGACGTCTGCAAGGGCTGGGCTGGAGCACGGGGGCGCTGGAGTCCAGAGAGGGTGCAGCTGTTGGGGCCATTTAAGCAGGGGTGCGAAACAGGGAGGCAGGACAAAAGGTCAGAGAAAGGGGAAGTTACCTGCCCCTGCACCATCAGGGAGACCTGAGAGAGCATATTTCTATGACACTTGTATTTTTTTAAAAAAGATTTATTTTATCTACGCATACAAGAACTGGGGTACAGGCCAGAGGTGCGGGGGGTGGGGGGTGGCTCACTCTCTTATCTGTGCCTCGGGATTTAAATGCCATTTGTGTATTAATCGGGATTTAAATGCCATTTGTGTATTAATCCTCTTGCATATTGATAACCTTCTGGTTATTTGGACTTTGGAGCCAGACATGCAGTGCCTCAATTTCCTCTATAAAATGGGGATAACAATAAGCTTCACCACAGCAGACCTCTTCTGACTCGCCCGCTGCTCCCCTCGGCAGTGTTTTCAGTCCCTCTGCCTGTTCTGTTCCCCACTCTGTGTCTGGTGAATCCTCTCACTGACCCCCGCCCCACCTCTGGCCGGTACCCCAGTTCTTGTATAAATAAATAAATCTTAAAAAAACAAACAAACAAAACAATAAGCTTCACCCACTAAGATTGTTCTGGAAGGTGAGCTAACGCATGCAAATACTCCTAGAGGAAACTAAGCCCCCACCCCTCACCCATCTGGCAAGTGTGGGCAGCTTGAATGGATAGGGGGACTGGAGGGTGCCATGGGAACAGGCCCATTAAGCCGATAATCCGGTGGTGAGTCAGGACACGCCCAAGGCCAGATATCCTAGTCAGTCACTGACCACCAAGTATAAATGAAGCCCGGGGCTTCAGCACAGGCACCCTTCCCCTCTCACTCACTGCTTCTCCCTGCAGGTATTTCAGTAACCCCCCTTTACTGTTCTCCACTCCAGCTGGTGATTCTTTCACACACCCCCCGCCCCAAAACCACCTCTGGCCTACACCCTGATTCTTCTTCACAACAGCTAGCACATATTTTAACCCCATAAATGGAAGGTCATTATTGTTGATCCTTATTTATATATCCATCCTTATTTAGATATCCTGAGGGGACTTGACAGCTCCCCTCAGGTGTTTCCCGGCATCTCAGACTTAGGACCAAAGCCCAACTCTTGATTTTTCCCAGGACACCCGACCTTCCCCAGCTCAGTAAAAAGCTCAAATCAGGGTCCTGGGGGCCTGACAAGTCCCTCCTTCCCTTTCCTCTTCACATCGAATCCACTAAGAAATCCTGGTGTCTGCTCCCCAACTTGAGAATACCTTCCACCCTCATCAGCTCCTCCCCACCTCCGCACGACTCCAGTCTGAGCAGCCTGCCCTCAGGAGGAGCCCTGCCTTCTAAGGGCCTGCCCTGTTTCTTCTTCCTTCTAGTGAATTCTTCACCTCCAGCTAGGATGACTCTAACAAACATAATATGATCACACTAAACCCCCAAGGAGTTCAGGGCTGTCGCGCCTCTGCGGGTCTTCCCCTGTCCCCACTTGCCCGGTTACTGCCCCGAAGGCTGGCAGTGCTGGCCTGGCAGTGCTGGCCTCTTTTGAATCCCCAGATGTGTGCGGGTCTGTCCCATCTTATCCCCTTTATCCAGGTCACCCCTTTTGCACAGAAGGCTTTGCCCGTGGCTTTTCATGATGGATCCCCCATCCCCACCCTGCAACTGAGACAGCTTCAAGCTTTCTTCCTGTACCCTCTCCTATAGGCTCACCCCATTTTTCCCCACCAATGCCAAGGTTTGTGACCTTCAAGTGCTGTTCTCAACCTGCAGTGACTTATTTATCTGTCTACCTGTACACGGTCTGTCTCTCCCCAGAGAAAAGTCTCCAGAGTCCAGTTCTTCTAGTCCGGTTCTTCTGTTTTCTGAATGCTGCTTGTAACTGGGCCCACAGTCTGCCCCATTCCTGTGGAATGAACGGATGGATGTCAGGGCGAGTGAGTGTTGCCTCTGATACACCCTTCCTGTTACTAAAGGTGTGATACACTGACTAATCGCCCCAAAATGATTCCCTGGACGTTTGGCAGATAAGCACAGTTATAACAAAGGCGCCACAGAGGGCCTGGGCTAAGCTTCCAGACGGTGAAGAAATCCTCAACCTCGCCGTGACCTCAGGCGAGGTCTTCTGTCTGTTCCACAGCCAGTCACTGAGAACTGCTCTGACCCCGAGGGGTCATTAGGTCCCAGGAGCTAAGGGACTTGGTGGGAAGGAAGACCTCCAGGCAGCCAGCATTCTCCCTCAAGCTGTTGTCCAGTCCCCAGTTTTCTGGGATATTCAAAGTCTCCAGGCCCATATCTTTATTTAGACATGAGTTAAAAATTTTTTTTTTTTTTTTTATGAGAGGAGTCCCTGTAAGAACTACTTCTCAGAACAGAAATCTAAGGTTGCAACCACTTTTTCTCTCAGCAAACAATAGGGCCAGTCTGCTTGCATCCCAGGAAGTTCACGTAAATGTTTATTGACAGCACAGTCATCATGAAAATAAGGTTGCTGATTCATTGCCCAACACGGAAACCCTTTGTCTTTCCCTCCTCTTCCTTCCTCTTTATAAGGAGACACGCTGAGAAAGAGCAAGCTCATTTTGGGGACCCACATGATGTGATGCTGCCTTGGGGGCCCACTTCTTCTTCCATCCTCAGGTCACGGTTCCTGTAAGGGTAGGTCCCCAGCCTCCCTCTCTCCTCTGGAGGGGGTCCCCCAGGCCCTCCCTGTAAGGGTAGGTCCCCAGCCTCCCTCTCTCCTCTGGAGGGGTTCCCCCAGGCCCTCCCTGTAAGGGTAGGGCCCCAGCCTCCCTCTCTCCTCTGGAGGGGGTCCCCCAGGCCCTCCGAGGTACAATGGAAACCTTGGGGGTTCTCAACATTGAAGTGAGTGGCTCCATGGTGACGGTGGCTCTGTTGGTGGTGCTCCTGGGCCTCCTGAAATGGTAAGTGCAGCTGCACGTTTCAAAGAGGGCGACGTTGTCAGGAAGCTCAGCCCTGGAGTCTGGCTGGGGCCAGGGTGGGGTAGGTGGGAGTGTGTTTTCCTTCTTTTCTAATCTAGAGGGAGTTGAGTATTAACACAGCTTCAGAATTAAAAGCAAACAGCCAGGTTAATCTTTTGCTAAAATGTATGAGAGTGAGGTGTCAGGAAAGCCCCGTGATTCAGTGACTGAGAAATCTGCACATAATTAAGTTGGAAAGAGATGGAGAAGGAAAGATATTGGGAAGCTCTGGGTAGAAGCTGCGCCTTGCCTCGCCCTATCTTCTCAATCTTCTCACCTCGTTTTCTTAAGCTCCCCTTTGTGCGCTGGGTTTACCATGAAAACAGAAAAGAAAGAGGAACTGCTTAGCAATATGGGTCTGTCACTGACCGGGATTTCTAGGTTTAAGAACAAGCCGATGGAGTCATTTCTTCGTTTTCTAATAGTTGGCAGAAGGGAAAGCGATGTCTGTAACCCACATAGTGCCACCCGCCAAGTTTGAGACCCCCAAAAAGAAGGCTGTCGAAATTGAGCAGGGTAGTTGCCTGTGTTTTTTGTTGATTCAACAGGAGGTTTGCGGAAGGCTGGCTTGATCAGGGCCTGGGTTTGCAGGCGACAGACCCCCCAACCTGCACCTGAGTGTATATTCACCCTGTCAGCTCAACTTACTACAGTTACCCACTCAGTCAAAACCACCTGGATTTAGGTAGCTCTGGTGTCGGAGGGAAAAGTAGAAAAAAATAACAGAGTAGTCGAGTTTGAACAGAATTTCAATTTATGTTTCCGGTGGTAATAAAGCCTCCTCTAGATTAATAACTGGGAAAACACTTTGAAAAGCATCAAGCATTATGCAAATGTGAGGTATTATTCTTTTGGAATTTGCATAACTGAAAATGGAATTCACGTTTGATGTTCTATGATGATGAAATTACTTCTTGGAAATTGGCTCTGAAACCCGGCTCCGGTCCCACTGCTGTTTTGCTTTTTAACTGGTTTAATTATCTTTTGAACTTTTCCATCTCAGTGTGGCTTATCTTGCATTGAAACCAGCCATGTGCAAAACCAGGAGCAAATGGTAGCACCCCTCCCCCATTCATTCATGCTCACTGGTGCTCACACTGCACAGTACCTGGCACACAGTAGGTGCTTTAATAAACATCAGGCGCCATGATCAGCTGTCACCTATGTGATCGAAACAGAGGAAAATAAGTCTTCAGTGCTTTAGGTATACTTGACAGCCCTGGCATGTAGTTGGCGCCTAATAAATGTTGACTGAAGGCTAATTCCGGCGTCATCTCTACAGGTATTTTTCTTGCTGGTTCTTCTCTTAGCCTTCACAGCTCAGTACAAATCTTAATTTTTTTACCCACATGAATCACCCCCTGCCTGAAAGCCAGTTGTGTGTTCAGTTTGTACTGATTTGCTGTTGATTTTTCTAATTGAGGCATGTGTGCTATTTGGTATCCCCACTCACCTTGCAGAGACCATGGCATATATTTAACAAACACTTCTTAATTATTAAGTATTTGTGTAAATTTAGAAGACAAAGGCGTTAATTTCATTTAGAAAGAGACAATTCTAGATCAAGAATATGTGGTCTATCCACACCGTGGAATAGTCCTTGGCCTATAAGGATAGATGAAATGTAGCCACTTACATCAGAATGGAAGCAGTACAGATGGGCAATGGTGTGGAATAAAGCACGTCAGAGCGAGGGAGATATTTGCACAGCAGACAAGCTGACAAAGTACTTACAAAATCTGATTAATAGTAATAATAATTAGTAAACATCTAGGGAGGTCTGAGGTTAAGAAGGGGGGAGGGGAGAGAGCACGGGATGAGGGGCTGTAAGAGGTGGTGGTAGGGAAAAAATATCTGAGTTCTCTACTTCCCTCAATTTAATGTGAAATGTACTCCTGCATTAAAAGGCTGTAAATTAGCTGACAAAATTTAAAAAAATAATAAAATAAAAATGAGGCCTTGCTAAAATAAGTATAGTGTATTTTGAGAGTTTTCCAAAAATTGCTTTGACATGGTTTTTCAATGACAGTCATTTAAATTGACCAATGTGACTGAGCAGCATGAAATGAGGTATGAAGAGATCAGGGCTGATCCACTGAGGCTGGAGATAGCGGTGGGGGTGGGGACTATACTGACTAGAAGTACATGAAGCCCGTGGAAAGGTGATTAACACGTGATCAAACATTTAAAAAACTCTCCCTTTCTGTATAAAATTAGAAATCTTGCTTCTGGAAGAGATTTGATGTGCAAGAAATAAGTTGTGTGAGTTGAATATTGCTAGAAGCAATCTTAAGTGCTAGTGGATTTAAACTTTCAAGCACACCTAGGAACTGTCAGCTGGATTCCTGTTAGTAAGATAAAGATTTCTTTATTCTTTAAGAAAGTGTGTGTGGAAATAACCCAGATATCAGTAGTGGTTTTCCTTTAGTCATGGGGTTATGGGTGATTTTTATTTCTTCTTTCTGTATCTTCCATATTTCTTCAATGAGAATGAATTACTGAGCAAAACAAGAGAAACTTTATTAAGAGGAGTGGGAAATTGCTCCTCAACAGTGGTGAAGAGGAAGGCGGTTTCAGGCTCAGGCATGGAGGTTTGGGGACTAAAATCTCACTATTTCTGCTAGCAAAACAGAACGTGCAGGGGAATTTGGAGCAATGGGGGAGCTTCTTGGCTGATAAGGCAGGGAGAAATGTAAATTGTGACTGTTCCATTAAGTAGCTAAATAGTTTAAGCAGTAAATACATGGATATGGTAGAGGCTGAGAAGTACTGTCTTGGCGGGTGGAAGGATTTTTAATGACGAGCTGCATTTAAAGCTCAGGAGTCCAACACCTAATGGTAAGAACCAAATGCATATTAAAATAGGAGTCACATGACTTAGTGTTCTGATTGTCTCATTCTAAGATCACATTAAAGAAAATGTGACTGGTGATTATTAAGGCTTGAAACTATAATGAAAAGATCCATCACTGTCCCTGACAGTTTCTTTCTCAGAAAGTTTATGTGTTGTTGGAACTAGTTTTAGTTCCAAATCATATTTAAAAGAAATCATTACTTCCTGGGACGCAAGGATGGTTCGACACACGGAAATTAATAAATGTGACATTAATTAACAGAATGAAGGCTAAAAGTTCTATGATCATCTCATTTGATGCAGAAAAAGCATTTGACAAAATTCAACTTCCTTTCTTGATAAAAACTCTCAATGAATTAGGTATTAAAGGAATGTACTGCAACAGAGTAATAATGATGAGAAGAAGAAAGGATATATATGAAAAACCCATAGCTAACATCATATTCAATGATGACAAGCTGAAAACATTTCCAAGATCAGGAATAAGACCTACTCTATTCAACATAATCCTGGAAGTCCTAGCCAGAGCAATTAGCTAGAGTGAAAAAGAAGTAATGGGCATCCAAATTGGAAAGGAAAAAGCAAAATTGTCTCTGTTTGCAGAGACATGATCTTACACATAGAAATTTCTAAAGTCTCCACTAAAAGCTAGTAAGTGAATTCAGGAAAGTTTTAGGATATAAAACCAACATACAAAAAGCAGCTGCTTTTCTATAGTAACCACAGACTATTTGAAAAAGAAATAAAGAAAACAATTCCATTTATAATAACATCAAAAAAGAATGTCATACTGGGAATAAATTTAACCAAGGAGGCAAATGACCTTTACACTGAAAATTATAAAACAATGGTGAAAGAAATTGAAGAAGACAAAAGTAAATGTATTTGTGAATCAGAAGAATTAATATTGTTAAAATGTCCATTCTACCCAAAGTGACACAAATCCAATGCAATCCCTATCAATGCATGACTGTCTAGGAGGTGACAGATATGACTAGCTTGATCATAGAAACCATCACACGAGATGCACTCACATAAAAAATAAAGTTGTGCATCTGAAATATATACAATATTTTTTCAGTCATGACACAATAAAGCTGGGGTGGGGGAAAGAAGAGACTGTTGAGATGATGTTAGGACCCAGTTGAGAAACCTTCAGTTTTAAGAGCCAGGAAGCCACCCAGGAGTCTGGTAGGATCAGAGGCAGGGGGAGGGGCGTCAGGCCTTGGAGGTGGATATTTTTAGACTGAGGGTCAGTGTGGTCACCATGTCCCAAGTTCTGTTTCTAAAAATATTTGGGAAATTAAATCTAAGGTAGGCCCTTCTGGGAGAGCCATAGCTTATCAAAGGTGCCTGCAAGATTCTGCAGTGAAGATAGCAGTTTAACTTTCTTTAACCCACAGTGTCCTAAATGTCTGTGATTAAGCAAAGCTGCATGTGGCCAGAGTGGGAGGGCCATGGAGACCATGTGGGCATTTCCCTGGAAGAGCAGCCAGCTGTGTCAGTGGCCAGGAAGCCCCCCTGTCCGGTAGGAAAGGAGGGGCTGCTGAACAAGGGAAGAAAACGTGGAACTCTCTCTTTGCAAGCTCTGAGGCTCCAGGGCTGATGCCTTTTTTTTTTAAAGATTTATTTATGGGGCCTCCCTGGTGGCACAAGGGGTTAAGCACCACACTATGAAACAATCCACAGCCTCTGCAACACGAGTTCAATCCCCGACCGGCCAGGGAGCAACACACATGGCGAGGCAGACCTCTCCTGTCTCACCCACTGCTCCCCTCAGCAGTGTACTTCGGTCAGTCTGCCTGTTCTGTTCCCCACTCTGTCTCTGGTGAATCCTCTCACCACCCCCACCCCCCACCATCTCTGGCCTATATATACTCCAGCTCTTGTATGCATAAATAAATAAATCTTAAAAAAAAAGATTTACTTATGCATGCATGCAAGAACTGAGGTACAGGCCAGAGGTGTGGGGGGGTGAGAGGATTCACCAGAGCCAGGGTTGATGCCTTTTGCTTCAGGATGTAGAGGGCAGGACAGGGGCCATGGAGAGGGCTGGCTCCAGGGCAATGGTGTGAAAGAATAACCACTGCTCTCAGGCAATGGCTGGGACACAGCCGAGGAAGGTTGGGAGTGCCCCGACGTCAATCAGGAATGCCGTCCTGTGAGGCGTATCTTTATCTGTGGGCGCTCTGGCTTGGGAAGGTCTGTGCTGAATCCAGCTGCAGCTAGCGAAAAGCACGTCAGGTAAAAATCAGTGATGCCCCAGGGACGGCTGCCTTTTTCACCTGGACTCCCAAATTTCCTCCTGTGGCTATAAGCGTGTCCCAGGAGCCTGGAAATACTCCCACGAAGCTGCTTTTAGAGACGTCATTGTAGCTTCATGCATGATTCTTGCTTCACCTTCCAATCAAGCTCCAGTTGCTCGCCCTTTCTGAGTGGCCAGAGGTACCTTTGGGAAGCAGAGGGTCGTGGCTTGGGTCTGGAAATGCAGGAAGAATGCACTTGGCAGAGGAGAGGAGGGAGAACATTTCAGATGGGGAAGTATCAGGGTTTGTAACATTGGCTGGAACAAAACATTAAGTGTGAATAATGGATGCATTTTAGAAATACATGTTAAAGGCTGTGGATAATTTCCAGTACCCCAGAGCAGCTAGAGAGGGACGCGTGCTATATTTTTTATTTTTTATTTTCTGTGCTTTTGTCTGGAATATGATGGGTCCTTTGGTTTAATAACTCAGTGATGAGCTTGGAGATAAATTTGAGGCTGCTTATGAAAACTAGGTCTGTGTTTCCTCCAGGACCATTCTCACAGAATATTTTTTTTTTTGTTTTCTCCCTTTTAAATAGTTATACACAATATCCCCAGCCTTTCCCTCACTTTATTGATTTTCCAGGATGGGAGTACGAGGTGTGACTATAAAGTAACGTGACTGATTATTTTAGCATACACACCAGAACTTATACAGCCAAATGTGTTTTATGACCTTGCAAGGCATCTTGTAGATAGGCGAGCCCTCTCCCGCAGATCCGCAGCTATCAGAACACGGGCTTAGCTCATTTCTTTGGGAACAGTCCTGGCCGTTTACAGAGCGTTTGGTTGGCCCTCAAAGCCACAAATCATCATTTTTGTTGGAAAAGGAGAGATTTTTTTTAAGGAGCCCAAATTTTAGCAAATAGGTGATTAGGCTGGTTAATCCCAAACAAACAAACAAACAAACAAACAAACCCGTGATTATAAGACAGTAAGGCTTGTTTTTGCCTGCTGGGGGGCTTAGTGGCCAGTTCTGGAAATTCTGTGCAAGCTCCATGCTTGCTGGGTATAGGAATTTCCCTAGTTTGGGTGTTTCTGGCTTTTTGTTTTCAAAGAAGAAAATGGCAATAGTCTTTGTCCTTGTGGGCTGGCTTCTGCTGGTCCTCGTCAGGAAACCAGGCTTCTAGGAACATCTGCTCTTGGGGCAGAGATGAAGGAAGAATCTCATTCATTCTATTCACAAAGCAAACCCCAGCACATTTGTGTGGATGCCTCCCTGAGGGGCTCGAGTTTGTCCTCTGTGCTGCTTTCCCGGGGGTGGCGGGGGAGCCCTTCCAGAAATGGAGCTGTTGAACAGACTTGACTTTCCACCCAAAATACCACGAGAATAAGCAAGTGGCTGAACCATCTTCTGCCTTTTGAGGGCAAGTGTCCGGGCTCCAGGCACCTCGGTAGAGTTACAGGCACTTGTTTCTGCTTATAAAAGTCAGGTACATCTGGCCCTGGGGTTGAGATTGGCAGGGATGCGATGGGGGCAGGTGATCACGATGTTTCTGGAAAGAGCTTCAGCGACTGGGAGCCTCTTTGTCCCGGGCTTGCCAGAAACATGAGATGTAGCGCATCTTCCTGAGGGCAGACTGTCAGCTGGCTGGGGAGACCCTCCCGGAGAGGGCCCTTGACCCTCCCCGAAGTCCTGGCAGAGTCTGGGGCTGGGCCATGCTAGGCCACCCCGAGGGGCACCCTAACCCTCCACGTATCCTTACCAAGGTGTGCTTCTCGGGATTAGCCGTAGCAGACAGCCATTCCTGAACACGGTCCCAGGAAGAGGGTGGCCTTTTTCCCTCAAGGGTCTCTGAAAAATGGTATCAGAGATGGGCCACAAGCTAAGCCAGCCTCTACAAACAGTGGCTTCAGCCAAAACACTGTTTCCCAAGCACAGACACAGACACCCTGGAGGGTCTCTCTGTTCCTCAGCCAGCAGATGCCTCCACCTTCTGAGCAGCCAGGGGCTCTAGAACCCTCCTGTGCATCCCTCCTGACACAGGGACTCGCTGTGCCTGTTCTTCTCACCACTCCTTGGACTTTGCAGTTCCCAGTGCCTGAAGCTTCTTCCCTCAATGTTCAAATACTTCCCATCCTTCAAAGTGCATCCAAATGGCGCTATCCTGAAGATCCCCTTAACCAGGTCAGGCCTCTGGACCCCTGAAGCCTTTGAACTCCTGTGGTATGTTCTGCCTCCATGGATTTATTGTTTATGCACGTGTCCTGTCTACCTAGCCTGGCTGTAAGCCACCAAGGGAGTGGCAGAAGCCAGTGAGTGCTTGGCGCATAGTAGCTGCTCAATAAATGTGAGTAATCATAATCATGCCTCTGGCAACAGAAAAAGGGTGCTGTTTCCAAATGACCATGTGTGCCCACAGCACAGGGAGGTGGGGCTCCCTCCTACTGGCACACTAGTGGCCCCCTGTTCTCGACACCTGGCAGACATCCTTTGCTGTGGTGCATGAAAATAAATTCTTTTTTTTTCAATGGCATTTTTTTTTTTTTGAGGTAGCATTGGCTTACAACACTGAATAGGACTGAGGTACAGGTTCCCACCTCTCCAGTCTCCAGAGGCACGTTACATCATGTTACATCATGCCCACTGTGAACCCGCTTCTTAGTTATACACCCATTGAAGGGGGAAGGTTTTCCAGGCCGTGTGCTGTTTCTAGCTCACTGATGTGCTGCCGATGACATTCCTGGGAATTAAGGCAGATCAAGTAATCGCCACATTAGAAATCCAAGAGCAAGGTGAAATCGTCGAGAAGGCGTGGGATATGGGAGAGCACAGAGCCAGCACTTGGGGTCTGGATGGGTGTCCTGACAGCACAGGAAGGGGACAGGGGGCATCCAACCAGCAGCTGGGAGGCTTCGGAGGACACACACCGCCCCCTTCACTGTTCCACGGAACACCAGTCCCCACAGCCAAGAGCAGTGCTAGCTGAACGCTTCGCCAACGTCCACTGTTTGTGTTATTTCCCCACAGGCCCCAAGTCCTGTCCCAACAACAATGTGTATTTAAGTAACGATTGACTGGTTTTCCCATTTTAATTATTCAAAGACAACCTGACAGAAGCTCTGCCGATGAGAACGGCTGATCAATGAGATAACCAGCACCAGTTTATCAAGTTGTAATTCCACTCCCAAGCAAAGAAACATGGTGTTTTGGTTCACCTGAACAATCTTATTGTCAAATGCATGATGTACACTAGGCTCCGTGAATGGTGAGAATATATCACATGCCCCCTACCACACTCCCCCAATCAATAGGCATCTGGGGGGGCCTTCCTGGTGGCGCAGGGGTTAAGATGCAGCACTGTGAAGCTGTCTGCAGCCTCTGCAGCACGAGTTTGATCCCCAGCCAGGGAGCTGACCACATGGTGCAGCAGACCTCTCCTGTCTCACCCGCTGCTCCCCTCAGCAGTGTATTTCCTCAGTCTGCCTGTTCTGTTCCCCGCTCTGTCTCTGGGGAATCCTCTCACCCCCTTGTACCTCTGGCCTGTACCCCAGCTCTTGTATGCATAAATAAATAAATATTTTTTAAAAAATAGGCATCTGGGGACCCCATGCTGTAACAGCTGTCAAGCATAGTCAGGGTTTGAACTCTATCTGTACACAGACAACCAAAACTGGTAGCATCACCTCACTTGATAAGCAAGGACAGAGGAGGCCATTGGCAGGTCTCAGGAGAAGTGCGGCTTTGAAGGAACAGGCTAGGTTCTTCCAGTTTAGGGCACATACACTCTTCCACTGGGTGGCCTGAGGCACGTTGCCCATCCTTGCCAGTTTCCTCCCTGTTCAGAGAGGGCTGGTGGTTCCTGCTGGCACCTTTCCTACCTCGCCACCCGGCTGGCTCTCCAGGAAGGCTTACCCCAACTGTCTACCCATCCACGGCCTTCCTAAGTCTCGTTTCCTAAATGCTCCCTGTATCTGCTCTTCTAACACATTATTCAGAATATCAAGAGCGTTGCTTGATAGAGAATATCTCCCCAACTGATTTCCCACCTCCTGTCTCGTGACCCTCAAATTTTCCCACTAGTTTTGCAGCCAGAAAAACAACCCAGAAGTTCTCCACTCTGCTATACAAAACCCTCCCATGGGATGGTTTCCTCGCCTAGGGACGTGATCTCCTGGGCAGGCAGAGACCTGCCCCAACCAGGCCCATCCACCCCTGTGTGCTCATCGCCATCACGTCTCCCCTGCTCCTTGCTCTCTGGTGCTCACAACTCCTTCCATGCACCACGCTGCTCACCAGCCATCTCCTCATCACTGGGGTGCCCTTCACCCCTTCGTGCAGGTGAGAGCTGCAGACCCTGTGCTCCTGGCCCCACTGCACCTGGTACTTTCTTTCTCTTACTCTTGGCTTCCCCATTAGAAGGAGAACTCTCTGAGGGCAGGACTGGGTCTTGCTCGCCTTTTGCTAAAGTGCCCAGTTTGGGGCCCAGGGCATGTAATGGACAGTAGACATGTAATGGGCAGTAGACATGCAATTCTTTTTGAATCCCATCGAATTGAAGAGATATTATTTAATTTTGTGTGGCATTCGCGTGGCATACCTAGACACCCAAGGCATGGCAGTTGTCTTTTCTGCTATGAATCTTATTGTAGAGTTTCCATTCACTTCTGGAGGCATACCACTGCAGGTGCTCCCACCCCTACTTGTTATACAACAAGATGTCATTAAAATGAACTCTGGATCTTAATAAAAGATTTTCTCTTCATAACTCAGGCTAGATTGGGTTGAGGGCTGAAGTTCATGCCCACGTGATAGATGAAGGAAGGATGGCTGAACAAAAGCAGAGCGCAAAAGTGACTGTTGAACCCACTTAGGAAAATAAATGACTCCCAAACACCTTAGCTGCACATTAGCCGTCAGCAAACTTCACACTTGGTTGCTTCTCCTCACTTTATATAATGACCTAGAACTTGGTCAATGACCTAGAACCAGATTTCCTGGGTTGAAATTCTGGCTAGCCTTGTGACCTTAAGCAAGCTTGTAAGGACTCTGTGTCTCAGTTTCCCTATCTGTGAAATAGGATAATAATTTAATTTTCTTGGATTATGGTGGGAAGATGGAGTTAAATCATGGATTAGACTTGGCCCACTGCTGGACACAGCGTTCACTAGATGTTAGCCATCATTATTATATGACAACTGCAGACTTGTAAGCGACAATGCTGCACAGATGCCAGGCTAGATGGATTGTGGTATGTTATGTAGTTACATACTTTTCAGAATTCTCACATGATCTCCGGGAATGTATTGAAGTGGAAAGTGAAGAGAGCCATACTTGGAACAGGTGATCTCATTTTAAGTGATCTTGGGTTTATGCCACTAGGTAGCTTTGACCTTGAACAAGTAAAATGAGGTTAAAAAAAATCCCAATTGGATTTAGCAACCAGGAAGTCATGGGTGACGTTGGCGATGGTCCCCAGTGGTGTGGTGGGGCCAGATGCCAGAATGCAGCAGGTTTAGAAGTGATGGGTAAGGAAGGTGGTTCAGAAGAAGAGTGTGGAATTTTCTTTCAAGGTTTGAGAAGGGGGGGCCTCCCTGGTGGCACAATGGGTTAAGTTTCAGCACTATCAAGCTACTGCTGGCCACTGTAGCATGAGTTTGATCCCTGGCCAGGAAACTGAGCCACACAAGCACAGCAGACCTCTCCTGTCTTGCTTGCTGCTCCCCTCAGCAGTGTGTTTCAGTAGATCCACCTGTTCAGCTCCCCACTCTGTCTCTGGTAAATTGTCTCACTCCCTGCACCTCTGACCTCACCCCAGTTCTTGTATGTATAAATAAATAAAAATAAATCTTTAAAAAAAAAGGTTTGAGATGTCAGCTGCCTTTCTGAGCTCAGTTTCCAATGGCAAAGGGGAGCCAATACCCATTCCTGCCTCCTTACAAGGGAGGATGAGCACTCTGTGAATGGCAAATCTTACATCAACGTAGATTACTAGTCTATTGATAGCAATTGTTTATCTCTACATTGCTGGCGTTTAAAAGAGAAAAGAAAATCTATTTCTTACAAGATGCTCTATAAATCAAGCTTTAAACCCAATTTGCCTTCCAGAAATTTTTCAAATTTTCCAATGACAAAATTCACATTTATCCTTTGATTTGAACATTAGCAGCGCCATCCTCATCTCCATTTGATCTTCGTTTCATTGGTTGACACTTGCCTTGCCCTTGGGTTCGAGAACTTGAAGTGTAAATGATGCATATCAAATCAGTAAATAAATCCTGGTAAGTCAGTCTTCCTCTAAATCTCATGGACCAAATCTTTTATTTCCTGCATACTCTTATCCAAGCCCTTCTGCTTCATTATCCCTTGGCTATGACACTGTCAGCGCTGCTTCTCAGATTCCATTCTCTCCCATCTTAAAACACACAAGTAAGCCAGTCAACTCACCGACTAGCCAACTAGCCAACCATCTACCTCTTCTTTGCTACATTCTAGTTACCACGTCTCATCCTCCTCTTCTCAATTAAGTGGCTTGGCAGAGGATCCCACACTTGCTTACTTTCTTACCACCACCACCACCCCTTACCCTGCAATGGGGCTTCTGCTCCAATCTCCCCTGAAATGACCCTCTCCAGGCCACCAATAAGTCCCTGGTCCCTACACAGAATTAATATTTCCCAATGTTTTCTTCCTCGAGTGTTCGGCAATATTTGACTCTGGTATGTTTAATCTCTGCTACTGTTGGGATATGCCAAAGTCCTCAGTTGCTCAGGGGTAGAAAAATGGTTGAGAACTTTAACTGCTATCCAGTGATGAGGAAATGATGGTCCAGAGAAATCAAGGAAACTGATGTTATATTGGTCAGCCATTGCTATAACACACCGTGTAACACACCGCCCCCAAATTGACGGCAGACATTGATTTTTCTCAAAGTCTGGATTAGTGGGATAGACATATTTTAGGTTGTGGTTGGCATTGAGATCTACTCCACAGGGCCTCCCCGGTGGTGCAGCGGATTGAGCGCAGCACTGTGAAGCTATCCGCAGCCTCTGCAGTGCCGGTTTGATTACCAGCCAGCCAGGGAGCAACCCACATGGTGCAGCAGACCTCTCCTGTCTTACCCGCTGCTCCCCTCAGCAGTGTATTTTGGTCCCTCTATCTGTTCTGCTCCCTGGTCTGTCTCTGGTGAATCTTCTCACCCTCCCATGCCTCTGGCCTGTACCCCAGCTATTGTATAAATAAAATAAATCTTAAAAAAAAAAATCTACTCCACAGGTATTTATGGGGCCCAGGCTGAAGAGACTATCTAGAGAAAGCAAGAAATGCCGAAAGAAATAACATGAGGCCTCAGTCTGGAAGTGGCTTAATGTCATTTCTGCCCACATTTCTTTGGTTCAGGCAAGTGCTGTGCCCAAGCCTAATGTTCATGGAGTGGGGACCAAAACTCCAGTCACTACAGTGGGTGGCACTCTAGAGGGTAGTGCTGCAGAATTCTGATACAGAGAGGGCGTGAAGAATTGGGAGGCTCAGAGTCAGTCTCCCACATGTGCCCAGATGACCCATCTGGGTTCTGATCTCCTGCCAAGCAGAAAGAGGGCATGAAAGACAAGATCAAACAAAAGAAGAAACAAAAATAAACAAAGGCCAAGCAAAACCTTAAACCTAACGGACATTTGGATTTTTATGGTAAAGGGAAACAATGATCTGTGAAAAAGGAGGCAATGTTGATGAGGAATTTGCCTGCCAAGACACAGACATGGAGGGTCACGGCGGGTCTGGGCTATGGAGTGATAAGCTGGTACCAAGCAGGCCTGCTGGCTCAGCACAGGGGTCAAGGCTGGACCTGGACGAAGCCAGAGGATGCACCCTGGAACTTCTAGCTGAATAACTGATGGTGGTAAGGGGCTGACAGGTGACAGAGCCAGAGCGTGCACTGAGAGAGCAGCTAATGGGTTCAAGCGATGGACTGGGACAGGAAGTAGCTGCTCAGGAAGCATCCAACCCCAGTCTGGATGGGCAGGACCAAAGTGGAGAAGACCAGAGGAAAACACACTACGTTCACCATATTCTGAAATACAACAACCAGGGGACGGCCTTGTAAATTGGGAGCACTATTGTTTAGGACAAATTCATTTTTCTATACCAGGCAGTAAATTTATGGATGCTGCGATGCCAGGAAATGGCTGTGGCCGAAACATAAATAGCTCCAGAATTGCTTTAAATATTCTCATGGGTGTTAGAGCCCTACTGGGTTATTAAAGAAAAAGAAAACATTTAGGATTTTCTCTTGTCCTTCTGGAAATGGCCCTTAGGTGCTGGCTAGTGACTGTGAGAAGAAAGGGGAGTTATGGTGTCTCTAGGTCGGCTGTCTCGTGGGGTGAATTTATTATTTTTTTAAAAAGATGTATTTATTTATTTATACAAGCACTGGGTACAGTCAGAAGTGTGGGAGGGTGAGAGGATTCACCAGAGACAGAGCGGGGAGCAGAACAGGCAGACAGACGGAGGACACTGCCGAGGGGAGCAGCGGGCGCTGTAGGAGAGGTCTGCGCGCCATGTGGGACCCTTGCCAGGGGCCGGGGATTGAACTGGCGCTGCAGAGGCTGCAGACAGCTTCACAGCCCAGCGCTCAACTGCTACGCCACCAGGGGAGGCCCTCACAGGGTGAATTTAAACTGGGTCTGCAGAGACAGACTCCATATCATTTCCCTGGGCCTCCGTGTCAGCTGCCGTGTGGCCTCTCCTCCAGGATGGCTGCGTGCTTGCAGCCAAAATCAGCCATAAGACTTCATTTCCTTTTTCCTAATAAAAAGGGTGTGCTGGGTCTCCCTGGTGGTGCAGGGGTTAAAGACCCAGAGCCATCAAGCTGTCCACAGCCACTGCAACACGAATTCGATCCCCGGCCAGGGAGCTACCCACATGGCATAGCAGGCCTCTCCTGTCTTGCCCGCTGCTCCCCTCAGCAGTGTATTTCAGTAGATCTGCCTGTTCTGCTCCCCACTCTGTCTCTGGCGCATCCTCTCACCCCCATACCTCTGGCCTACACCCCAGTTCTCGTATGCATAAATAAATCTTTTTTAAAAAAGGGGACGTGCTGACTGAAACAACTAAATACAGTTTAGCTAGTATATTAATAACTTGCAAGAAGGTTGTGCTTTCACTGACTGTGTTCCCACTGGGGCACCAGTGACGTGGTAGCCAGGGTCGATCCCTGTGCCCTGGTATTCATGTCTTTGCCTAGTCCTCTCCCCCACTGTGCCAGGCTCAGTCATGTGACCAACAGATATCACAGATGTGTGTGAGGAGGGGGCAGAGTCAGCTGCTGTGTTGAGCAGCTCTTAGGAGCTGCATGAGCCAGCAGAGGAACGGGTCCTCCAGGCCCAGGCGCACCTTAGCTCACTGCAGCCACAGCTGACAATTTGACTATAACCTCCTGGGTCAGAACCACCTGGGTCATCTGCTCCCAGATTTTTGGTCTTAGAAAATATGTGAAGATAACAAATGCTGTTTTAAGCCACTCCCATTTGGGGTAATTTGTTACAGTCACAGAAAACTAATCCAAGTGATGAGATGGGAATGGCCAGGGACAGCCAGGACCAGGACGAGGGACAGTGATTCTACCAGAGATTCTGAGGTTCAGGAGGCAGGCAAGAGGCCAAACCCAGATGGGTGGGCCAGGGAAGGTCAGGTGGGTTCTGTGGGTCTGCACACAGGACCCCGAGTCCAGAGGTGTGAGAGTCGGGACCAAACATGTCCATCAGCAAAGGGCACTGAGTCGCTGTGATGTTTGATGGGCTCCACCCCTCTGACCTTGTTCTCCACAGTTTCCAGTTGGACCTAGAGTTGATCACTGTGGCTAAGAAGGGATCAAAGGCCCAGGAGGAAACTTGCCAAGAATTAGGTCAACGCAAAGATTCAGGGATTACAGTTAACAAACAAGATGCAATGAGTTTATAAATATTTTTGAAACACTCACAATATCCTTTTGTTATTTTGATTGCCTAAGCTCTTTCAGCTGTCTGCCAAAACGGGAGACAGAATTAGGTTTCCCAGGCCTGTTCCAGGCTCTTGGGCAGGTCACAGTGCAATAGAAAGATGGAAATAAGGGCTGGGTTTATGAAGACATAACCTCAAACCCAACTGGAAAATACTTTTTTTTTTTTTTTAATATTTACTATGCTAGAAGCAAAAGGCCTCAGCGTGCTTCCAATGAGTACCCGACCAACCAATCTGGCTCCTTAGGTGTAGAAACTCAACCTGGCCAAAGAAATGGCCCATCCCTAGTCTTCACTTTAAATTTCCTTGTCCTTGTTTCCTGGCTTGGAGTCCTGACCCCATAGAAGGGAGCTGACCTGGTGTTTCTGTGCCTTGGTCTTGTAGACAGGCTGGGTGGAGGCAACTTGCTGCTTGCTCTCCAATGTAAACTAAGAGACAGCAGAAACTGTCAGCTACAAGCATAGACAACCCGGGTCCTGACATCAGCACCCCTACTAACTAGCCGTGTGACCTTGGGCAAATCACTTCATCTCTCTGAGCCTCAGTTTCCCAACTACAAAATGAAGATGATCATAACAGCAGCTCCCACACAGAGTGTGGAGAGGAAAAAATGACTTAGGTGTGAAGTGCGTAGACAACCTTGGCACATGAGAAACATTCTGGAATTATTCACTGGTATTATGTGGGACCCAGAGGCGAGAACAGCCCCTCTGCCCTCTTGGGGCTCTGATTTAATTGTCTGTTGGGGTTCACCCAAGGCAGATGTCTCTTTTTCACAGCATTTAAAGGGTTCTTTAAGGACTTCATAAAAACAAAAGGATTAACTGGAGATGACTAAGGCCACATAATGGAAAGAGAACCAGGTACAGTAAATAATGAACTTAGACAGGATTATATTCCCATAAACAATACACTAAGTACTCCTGCTCTGGGCTGCGGTCCCTCTACCAGGGGGGTGCCTCGGCCATGGAAAACCTCTCCCTGTGCTCAGCGCAGTCTGGGTGGGCATCTGGAGGAGGCAGCCCTCGAGGAGAGACCTGAAGGATGACTGTGACTCTCCACAGGGCGGACACACCCAGCAGAAACGAGAGTGTTGGGACCAGGGCATGCTGCAAGGTTTCAGGAGATTCCCATTCTGGAGTTCGTGCAAGAGCAGGGTTGGTACTTGAACATTTCTGACAGTGAGCGCTCCTTAAATTTTAAACACAGAGCCTCACTTGCCTCACCTTGGTCATGACCTAGAGAAGAACTTGGGTAAAGTCTGAAGCCTGGAACAAACTGCCATAACTAGAAATGTCCAAGTCACGCAAGACTGCTGGAGTCTAAAGGTGGGAGACAGAGACACTTACAGTGAGGCTGGGGAATCGGTCCCTTGTGGCCAGATCATCAAAGGCCCAGTGTGCCAAATGAAGGAGGTGTCTGGTCTAAAAGTGACAGGGAGCCAGCGAAGAATTCTGAACCCTGAAAGCAGCTACGGTGTGGTCGGATTTGGACTTGTAGCCAAGATTCTTCCAGCAATGTGTAGACGGAAGATTGGTAGACGAGAAACAGGAGGCGGAGCGCCCAGTTCGGGGCACTGTTAAGAGTCCCTGTCGAAGGAAGAGACAGTGATGGCCTGAAGCAGAGTGGAGCCAGAACTCATGAGAGATGTTTTCGAGGCAGAATTCACATTACTTGGTGATTGACTGCACCTGAGGATTGACAAGATTCAAAGGCGGCCCTGCGGTTTCTAATTGGTGACCAATTTAGCAGCCATGGGGTGTTCTTAGGTAAGATGGGAAGCACATGGAAGGCGGTCATCAGGGTTTCCCCAAGTCCAAAGGAAAGCCCCTGTGCCCCATTTTATTTTATTTTAAAGATTTATTTATTTATGCATACAAGAGCTGGGGTGCAGGCCAGAGGTGCAGGGGGTGAGAGAATTTACCAGAGACAGGGTGGGGAGCAGAACAGATGGATCCACTGAAATACACTGCTGAGGGGAACAGTGGGAGAGATAGGAGAGGTCTGCTGCACCATGTGGGTATCTCCCTGGCCGGGCTCGAACTTGTGCTGCAGTGGCCAGCGATAGCTTGGTAGTGCAGAGACTTAACACCTCTTTGCGCCACCACGGAGGCCCCCCATTTGTTTTTTATAGGATACATTCTCTGGGGTTTCAGGAAGCATCTTCCTCACCCTTTGTATGGCATCCACATTCTGTATCATGAACTGAATTGAGGGATTTCCAGAACACCAGCCCATCCTGATCATTGGCTTTCAGGTGACCATTGGGGCACCCAAGTCCTGGCACAGATGGCTGTGAGCCGGCTCAGAGCAGCACGGCAACGAGTCCACCTCCCATCCTGGACACACAGGACCCAGCCTGGACTTGGCCTGCGTGGCCTCGAGTCAGTGCCCTCAGTGAGCCTGGTTGCCGTGCAAGGGCTGACCCGGGCTCCGGGAGGCCAGCAAGTGGAGGGGTGATAGAAAGGAGGTGGTGGGGAGCAGGGCCCATCAGGAGGTTGGGGAAGCTGCTGCTGCTGCTGCTGAAGTGAACCTTGTGAGAGATGATCTGGGATCAGAAAGTCAGCCAGGGTGCAGGCTGGGGGCTGCCAGGTCTGAGGTGCAGCCCAGATGGCGGGGCCTGGGGCGGGGTTCAGGGCCTGTCCCGGAGCCCAGCGCTGGGCAGCGGGAGGTGCTCAGGTCACAGGGCACCTTTGCAGACAAACATCAGGTGGCACTTCCTCTGACCCAGGCACAGCCACACACACACGAGCTTGTGATCCTCTAAAGCCCCCAGATCCTTTTCGACAAAGTCAGCAAAGCCTAGTTCACCCTTTCTGCACTTGAGAAGTCTGGAAAATACCTGCTCTGCATGCATTTGCCCACACTCTCTGAAAAATAGAGCGAGGAAAAAGACGAGCCTGAACTCCTTGAAACATTAATTAAAGGCGCTGTAGTTTCCTTATTTAACTGAGGGTTGCTACCTCACTTGGGATTAATAGCTAAGCAAGACGGCCTTTGTTGTGCTTGACAAAGTGATTAATTCAGACTGGAGGTGAATTTTGGCTTTCTCAACATCTTTTGATGTGCTAAGATTCCCCAGTGAGGACAAACATCATCAATTACTTAAACAAGCCATCACCTGGAGAGCACAATTATCAGTGAGGCCCAGTTCACTAATTGGCAGATGGAGAGATGGAAATGAACTCTGCGCTAGGCCTGGGCCTCACCCATCTAGAAGGAGCAACAGGTCTTTAAATGGTCTCATGCAAAGCCCCTGCTGATCTGGGGCAACCTAGTTATTTTTCAGTCTCTGCAAAAATGTGTCTTGGGTGACTTGTGTCTCTAAAATCCAGAAGGAGCTGGATTTTTCAATGTGGAAATAGCATGGCTCTTGGCAAGAGCCTCATGGCTTGGGAGCAGGGCTGCAAAACTCAGCACTGGGGGGAACTGGGAGAGAGAAGTTCACAGAAGCAAAGATCTTACTTGAAGGAGGCTTGCAGAATCTCTTTGCCTTGTTTTTTTCCTACTCAAGAGTCAACTTCTCTAGCCCCTGGGACAAGCAGGTGAGGCAGAGACTTCTGGAAGATGCATGTCTGGGCTTCCATCCCTGGCACATAGGGGGTTCAAGTCCAGATACAAGAAGGCTTTTCATTTTTAAATATATCAACAAATCAGTCTATTTAAATATATTCATATATAATCTTACATAGTTCCATATACATCACAATATATTTTGTTTTAAAACATCGACTATAAATTGTATATCATTTATATAATATAAATGTAAAATTATAAATATATATATAAATGGCACTAAGCCATTTCTCTTTTTCCTCCCCTCTCCATCCAAGTCAAGAGATTTCGAGGTAACGTTTTATGCTGCATTTAAGGGTGTCATTGTTTTGTTTTTTTTTAGTGGGGAGGGTTGAGGAGCTCAGTCTAGCTAAATGCAGTCAAATAACTAATGCTTTTTTAAAAATACAGAAGTGTTTGATAAATATTAGCCATTTAACTGGTTTTATGACACAATTCATTTGCTTTGTTCTATTTTTGAACTAAAGAGGTTGTGTGTGGTTCAGACTGTAAATCCCTCCACTCTGCCTTCATCTCTCTTTCCCTTCACTTCTCACTGGCAAGTGGGCAAGGGTCCCTCCCTGAACCCTTCTGAACCAGCTCTGTGACCTGGCAGAGAGTTTGCGGACACAGGCTGAGGTTGTTGCAAGCTCTGGGCCTCATTCTGAGTCCCCTCCCTTCCTAACCACTCACTCCAAGGCCATGCCACTTGCCAGGTGAGCCCTAGAGGCATCGTTTGGTGTTCTGGGAGGCAGATGGATTTTGTAATGCACACCCCAGAAAGCAGGGCACACTCTAGGTGAAGGCAGGTAATAGCGCTATCTACGACCTGAAATCCCCCTGTGCTCCCTCTTCCTGGAGCATCATCCACCTCAGAGCAGCAGCCTGGCCTTGCTGGGCCTTCCAGAGCCTTCCTCTGCTGTGGGCAATGCAGCTCTTGTCAGAGTCAGGGAAGCTGATGTGAGGCTGGGAAGAAGAGATTGGGAGAAGCCAAGGAGACAAAGAACCCACGCCCCCTGAAGTTCTGGAGGAGTGAACTGCTGACCCCTTGATGTTGACCAGTAGGATTGGCTTTGGACTTCTGGTCCCCAGAACTGTGAGATAATAAACCGTATTGTTGCAAACCACTGAGTTTGAGGTTATTTGTTAATAGCAGCACCAGGAAATGGCTATAGTTGGGGAAAATTAGGTTACTGTTAAAAATTCCTTCACTTTCTGAAGGAATTTATCAGATTGAGCTTTTATATAAGGCACCACTATACATTTAAAAAATTCTAATGACAAAGGAATAAATCAACAAATTGAAAAAATCCACTGGCTGAAGTATCAAACATGATTATGCTCAGGGAAAATAAGCCAGAAAGAAAAAGAAAAATACCGGATGGTCTCACTCATAGCAGGAATCTAGAAAACTTAAATAAGGGACCAGGAAAAAGAATAACTATAAGAAAGTAAAAATCAAAATCAACAAACAACTATGAACCAGAGACACTCTATGGGGGTTGGGGGCGGGGAAAGGAGGGATTGGGGTCAAAACAAGGGGGTTGTAATTGTATGGGGAATATAAAAATAAAATTTAAATTAAAAAAAACATGATTATCATGAAGTCTCAATAAGAAATACAGTTTTCCTCCAATTATGGCCCTTAGAAGACATTTTCCAAAAAAGGAAGAACAAATTCCTTGGGGAAAATGACTGATCCAGGTCTGGGGTAAGAAATGTACAAGATGAACCTGGAACATGTCATTTCAGAAAGTAAGGAAGCTGTTCTGTCAAAACCACCCCGTTACAGAAGCATCTGTGCTCCCACTAGCCAAGATGAGACAAGTTGATGAGTAAGATAACAATTCCAATGGATCAAAACACATCAAATATATTTAAATCCCTGAGTTCACAATGACACAAAAATGCCTTGTGCCACCACTGTAAGAGGTTATAGAATCAACTGATTATTTTGAATCTAACAAAAGCAAAGACTCAAGCACTGAACCCCCTTTTTCTAGGTGAACTGCTCCTCAGGGTAACTCAATAGTAGATGAGGATACATTCCAAGTTATTCCAGCTAATAAATAGAGAGGGAATATTGCTCTAGTGCAGCCTCCCATGAGTTAATGGATCTAGGTGACATCCTCACAGCTGCTAGCGCCAGCATAAGAGAGACGGGCAGACATGATGAGCCTCTCAGGGTGCACGGTGCAGTCTCCAGAAAAAGCCTCCAGATCACTAGTTCCCAAACTTGTCTGAACATTGGTCTGAAAAATTCCAAAGCCCCAGTCACACCCCCAGACAATTAAGTCACCATCTGGATGGAAGTGGGGGTGGAACATAAGCATCAGAATTTTAGAAACTCCTCAGTGAATTTTGCAGATACACTTAGGGAACAGTGGTTTGGGCCTCCTGAGGCTGAAAGATGTTCCACGGCACAGGGGAATTCGACTGTGGGAAACACCACAGACACAACCTGGTTTTGGTTTTTTAAGAAGCCAGGGGAAAAGGAGGGTGGAAGAGGAATTAAGAGACTCAAAGATACTGAAGAAGCATCTGAGTTGATCACAACATGCAGACTTGACGCAGGCCCCATGCAACAAACATCGAACATTTATGGGAAAACAGGGGAAACTGGACCACCAGCTAGTGTCAAGGACACTAAGAAACTATTATCATTCAGTGTGGTAGTGACATTGTGGTGATTCTAAGAAAGAGTGCTTGTATTTCAGGAAAGGGTACTGCAGTATCTACAGTCACATGGTTTGATGTGATGGACTTGTCTCAAAATAATCTGGGGGAGAGGTGGGCAGGTGTAAAGCTGACCCAAGATTGGTCACAAGTTGGTAATTGTTAAAGATGAGTGGGGTGTACATGGGGCTTCATGGACTATTTGTCTGCTTTTGCATTTTCAGCATGAAAACATCAAACCAAACATTTTCCTCCCACCCCATCCTTATCTCCACGGTTTAATCCCCCTCAACCGGCAACCTTTGCTGTTAACTTCTTATTTAGCCTTAAAGAGATATTTCACTAGTTCTATCAACCAATATAAATCACATTCCTGTCGCTTCCAATTATCAATACTGTACTTGATGACTTTCCATTTTATTCCATAGTCTATTATCAAATGGACACACTATACTTTAAAGAGTCCCCAAACAGATGGGCATTTAAGTTGTTTCCAAGCTTTTGCTGTTATAAAAATGCTGGAATCAATACCCCTACACATATGTGCATGTGTTAGCATGTGTAGACCAAGTTCCTGGAGGTGGATTGAGATACCAGAGTGTAAATGCGTGTGCTAGATATTAACAAATAGTCCTCCTGGGGGACTTTCATCAATTGACATTTCACCCAGTACTACATGAGCATACAGAGTCTCACCAACTGTATGTTTTCTTTTATGAGACTGGATTTTCTTTTTGTAAGATTGAGATATAAAGTTGTATGGCGATATAACTTTAATTTTTATTTTATTATGTGTGCAGCTCAGGGTCATTTTATATATATACTAGAAGGAAGTGCTCACCTAGGTCAGAAAGCTACTGGAAGGTCAAGTAAAAGACTGCCAAGGAGTCCCTGAACTGACAAGATCAAAATCATGGATGATCTTGACAAGGCAGTCAAGTGAAGGGATGGGTGGAGAAGCTTAGTTGGAATACGTGAGGAAGAGATTAGGGGAGACATATCAGACAACAAAAGGGCTACATTTCAAAATGCGTGGGACAAGTTTAAAGAAGTAGTTAAAGGGAGATTTGCAGCCTTAATTTCACTAAAAATAATATAGAAAATAAGTAAGCTAAATTGTTAACCCAAAAGGCTAAAAGGAAAAACAAAACTCCCAAAGAACAAAGAACAAAATCCAAGAAAACAGCAGGAAGACCATAATAAAAAATGAGCATAAATTAATGACAGAAAACACAAAAAGCAAAAGCTGATGCTCTGAAAAGATGAATAAAAAAAAGCTATAATAACACTAAACAAGAAACACTTCTCCAAACAACCTAGGAACAGGAGGAAATGTTTTGAGTCAAAGCATACCTTTCAAAACTCTACAGCAAAATCTCACACTTAATTTTGAAACAGTATATGTGGATACATTGAGAGTCAAAATCATGAAAAGCATGCTCTCTACTGTTTCTTTTAAACATTGTATTAGCGATCCCAGCCAATGTAGTAAGAGAAGATAACGTAGTAAGAGAAGACAAAAGGACTAGAAAGAATGAGAATAAACTGATATTATTTGCATAGAATATAATTATCAACAGAAGAAATGAGAGATTCGACATCTAAACCAGCAGAACACTGATATGTCTACACTGATGACAGATTTGCATTAAAAATGGTTTCCCCACACATCAGCAATACTACCAAAATATGTAAATATCAATAGCAAAAGATACTTTTCTGTCCATCCAATGACAAAATGTTGCTGAAGGACAGAGAGATGGAATCAATGAAGAGAGATAACACACCTGTAGTGGAGGGACTTACTGTTATAACAGCGTTACTCTCTACATTAATTTATAAACAATGCAATTCCAGTAAAATTCACAAAGGATTTTTCATCTAATTCCAAAATTAATATGGGAAAATTATTAATAAGTATTACAGAGTGATATCAATAATATGCAAAAGACTGAGACATTGGCTTAAACCAGACAAATGGGTCAGAATAGACGCATGCACTTGTGTTATACGGATGTCTGAGGGCTGAGGCAGCAAACACACTGCCTCTTTGCCAACACTTCATCGAGGTGTATTCAGGGGCAGTGTGATTTTACGAGGGTCCCAGTGACATACCTGTCCTGGTGAGTCAGCTCTTTCACAGAACCTGGGCCAACACATCACTGATGACTGATCTTGCTTCTCCAGTACCAGAAAGAAGTCGCTGTGCCAGGAAGCATCAGATGCTTGCTCCTGAAAAAGGACACCTCTTCTTATAAATTAGTAAACCAACATTCTAGTTTGTAGGTTACATCTTAGGAAATAAGCTGATTACTACACATTGACAAATGAGTGAAAAGCATATTGGATGAGTTCCAGCCCTGAGGGGAGGCTGAGAGTGAGGGCTTGCAGGAAGGGGTCACGGGAGATGGAAATGAACAAGAGGGTGAGGATGCTGAGAGAGAGCAGCCCACCAGGGGAATGGGAAAGACTCACATTAGAAATGCTACTTCCAAGGCACTCCTGCCTTGAAGCCGGAACTTCTTCACTTACAGTCTCTCTAGCTGTGCCTGGGGGAAGTTGGGGCAAGAGGGAGGAGGACCTGGAATTTGAAACTAACATATCAACTAGCAAGCCTGCTGTTAGTTCTCTTCTAAATGAAAACTATTCTGAATTCACTTGCTTATCTCCCTCTTCCTGCCCAACTATGAACTTGGAGCCAGCTTGCCATCCTATTAGTGACTACTCACTTTCCAACTAATTCTTTACCCAACTGGTGTGACCCCGTCCTGCCCGCCACCTAGCTAGAAGTTTGTGGGAATTGGGGGGCGGGGTGAGGGGTAAAGCAAAAGATAATTTCAAAGTTGGGAAATATTTTGGAAATTGGAGAAAAGAGTAAGGCAAGAATCTTCTCTCTCAAGTCATGAAAGAAATAGAGTTTGGGGTACATTGATATGTCTACAAGATTCGGAAACACTTCATGAGAATGTGTGGTGAAATGGAACCACTGGTGGTGGGGCTCACTAGACACACCTTCTGGAAAGCACTTTGGCATTGTGTTGTCAATGTTTAAAACCACTGACTCATGGATTTCCGGTCTGGAAGTGTTTCATGCAGACAGTGCTGGGAAAGCCTACTGTACCAAGGTGTTCATTGTAGGGTCATAAGATCAATGAGCTAAAAAAATAAAAAACGCCCTAAATACTTAAGAATAGCTTAAGTGAGAATAGCTTAGTAAATTATCTGTCCACGAGAGAGAGAAATATTAGAGAGTCATAAGATAACATTCGCAAATGATTAATAACATGGAGGTTTCCTTACATTAAATGAAAAAAGTAGAAATAGAAAAAATATAGAGAATATGATCTCAAATACAAAAGTTATGCCAAGAAAAAAACTAAGAACTACAATTAAGTGAGAATAGACTTTTCCCCTAATAGTTCTAGCTTTTTGGTCCAAATATCTGTCAAGTTCTTTGATGTGTGCTCTGGAAAGCTAGCAGACCTCATGCTCTGCACTGTGTCTTAAATCCTTTTGAAAAGGCAACAATTTTAAGCCCCTGTTTCTACTGATGCTTCTGATGTGGGCACCATTTTTTAAGGAGCTGCTGGCCACCATTTTGATGGCTGTGCAGAGGGGAGATTAACCACTAGAAAGGGCTCTTCTCCAAAGAGTAGGACAAGTGGCACCCCCATCCCGGGGGGCTTCACCTGTTCCTGGAGCTTCAAGGTTTTTATTCCAGAAGACGTGATATTTGCCAAAGGAATCTTACACCATTTCAAAAACATCGAGGGCTTCTGAAATTTCCCAGAGCAGCTCGTAAGTAGGAATTAAGTTGTAGTATTTGGTGAGGACATGAGTGAACTGAGGAGTTGGCTGTTCCGAAAAGTGCAGCAGAGAGAAGCTTAGTCCTCTCTGGTGTCATTGCAAGCGTCATCAAAACATCCCCCAATTTATCACAAGTGGCTTCTTTGGCTACACAACAATGCTTGTTGAATGCATCAAGACAGGGCTTTGGGGACGACAAAATAGTGGGGAAATTTTAGGCTTTCAAACGTTGAAGCTTTTTTTGAAATATTCTATATGTTCCATTTATTGTATGAATGGACAGTGTAAGGTGCCCACAGGCGCTGCTGGATTCGTGTCCTGTGGCGATAAACCTCTGCTTTACTTGTGGAAGCAGAGTCCAAGGGTGCCCTCTGAAGCTACAGCAGTCTTTCTGCAGTCGTTTTCCAGCCTAAGTGTCCTTAGTGGGAACAACGATAGGTGTGTGCGATCATGACCGCGGGACACTTCTGCACTAATTCCCGTCAAAGGGAAGCTGGTCTAAATGTCACATCGTGGTGGCCACAGGACGGGTTGCACATGACCTGCCTTCCATAGCAGCATCCAGCCACCTGTGCTATTTTGATAGCACAGGACTTACTGCACCATTTGCTATAAAAAGGAAACATTTTTCACAATGCCACATTTTAAAGTAACAGGATAAAAATTTCTAAAATCATTTTTTTTCATTGATTTGCTCAAACGCACTCATGGGTACTCCTGGTGTGTGCGTTTCCTAGGGCGGCCAAGACTAAGTGGGCTTAAAACACCTGAAATTTATTGTCTCACAGTTTTGGAAGCTAGACATCTGACATTAAGGTTTTTGCAGGGTGATGCTCCCTCTGAAACCCGCGGGGGAGAATCCTTCCTTGCTTCTTCCTGGCTTCTCGTGATTTGCTGACCGACTGTCTGTGATGACCCCTGGCTTGCATTAATGCCAATCTCTGCATTGGTTGGCACATGGCACACCGCCTGGTCTGCATGTTTTCATGTCATCTTCCTCTTACAGGACACTGGTCATACTGGACTAGAGGTCCTCTCTACGTCTGTATGACTTCATCTTAACTAATTACATCAGCAACCGCCGTCTCTTCAAATAAGGTCATATTCTAAAGTTTTGGGGGGGGTCAGGAAAAAACTTTTTTTTCCCCGTGACACTCTTCAGCTCATAGCAACTAGAGCCCATTACTTCTGATTGATCCTGTTGAGACAGGCCAGCATAGGGACTCCAGAGGCAGAGAGCGTGAAGTAAGGGTGCAGAGAAGGAAGTGGGAATAAGACAAATGGAATTAACTTTGCAATTTTGCCTGGAAGTCTGGTGGCCCGATCTCTCCTGACTGATTTGGCATGGGGACTGCAGCTACCGGAGGCACCGCTTGGCCAATTCCCAGCTAAAGTTCTATACTTGGGTCCAGGCTGCAAAGTGAAGTTTATGCTTGTGTCCAGAACATTCTCTGCTGATGCCATATGTTTGAAAATGTCTGAATTTTGTGCAGAGACACACGAGTGGTATTTTCGTCAAGTGGAGTTACATAATTAGGGCATGGACTTGCATAATAATTAGCATGTGTAATTAGGCACAGACTTCTCGTCCTTTAATTAGACAATCAAGACATCTAATTACAAAATTAAGATGTAATTACGTGGCCCAAGATTTACATATTTCTTTCTACCCATTAGAGATTACATTTAGAAAATAATTCACAAAAACTGATGAAGAAATGAACCAAGAAGCCAGATTCGAGGATGTTGGGGAAAGTGTTGAGGGAACTTGTGAGTTTTCTTGGGTTCCTTCCCTTTTGGTGTAAAGGCATTTATGTTAAAATATCATAGTAATTTGAAAGAATAACTTTTATACACTCCGCTGTCAACCTTTGGTACACACGCTAATGAAGAGGAATGTTGGCATGATTAATCCCTGTAATTCGCATGTGGCTTGAGTGTGATCTGTAATTACACTTGAACATGGACTTAAATTCGATGTCCTGGGAATTCATTCAAACCTAATAATGCGCTCCTATGGTGGAAACCCTGGTCGGGAGGGCTGCGAGCCGCACTGACCTTCCCTTCGGCCCTGGTTGCTGTGGCCACTTTAAAAATAGACCCATTGCATAGACGAATACAACTCAACAGTTACACTGGGTTGACCTTTGCCTGAACAGCTGCATATTGGGTGAAATGTTCTTATTTAAGTGAGACTTATTGGATGGCATGAGGGAAACCGGAAGGTCAAAGACTGTAGGGAACATTCCATCTCTTGCCAGTGGTTCTCAGAGCATTGATGTTGTTTTAAGGTCTAGTCCTTCTTTGAAGCTGGCTGTAGTGATACTCTCTGCATTTTTCCCGGCTCCCAAATTGAGATTTGGCAGATCTCCGCAGGATGCTAAACACCCAGTTTGATTCATTAATTTTTCTGAACTAACTGAACTTTTGACCTAATTGGCTTGCTGATTAGGGATTGCAGCCATATGTCCGGATATTTTTTCGAAGCCGATTCTGACTTTAACTGTGTTATCCCTCTGTTCCCATAAACTGTTGAAATATCCTAGTAATTCCAATGTTTTGACAGCCACACTGCACTTCTCAGACTGCCGCTTTCTCCTGGAAAGTGGCACAGAAATCTGTCGAGCCACGTTTCCTGATTTTTGGTTAAGAAAATATGCTTTCCATATGGTCGCAGGCCGTGAAAACAAAGATTTAAAGAGGTTGTAAGCAGTTGGTGATGAGGTCTACTCTCCATGGTGTGTTGCCTTCCTCCCTGGTTTTTATTTTTCCCTATTAGGCCATGGAATGTGATGAGGAACAAATTATGTGCAGGGGTCAGTTTGGACCAAGAGAATATACGGATTTGCACAGGAAACTGATTTTTGCCAACGTTACTTTTTTTTGGGCTTGCCTTCTAAGACAACTGTTCTCGAGAGCTTTAGAGGCAAAAGAACTGAGCCAGGGAGAAGGGGCATCTTGCGAAAACAATTTACTGGTAGAAATCTCAGGTGTTCAAGGGCATTTGGATATATCATTTCCTAAGTGTCTCCCAACGTGGGGCTTCAGGAGTCCATCTTCTCTAGCTGTCGCTCAACTAGAAGGAATTCAGTGAGCTCTCTGCTAGTCACCCACCTCTGGGCCTCCATCTCTTCAGTCCCTAAAAATGATCGACTGGAAACTTCTTCTACCTTCCAGGCAACTCAAAAAATCTAACTTCTCCTAGGACCAAAAGTATGAACGCAAATTTCAATTTCTTGCTTTTTAAAGTTTGCTTTCCCCCCAGGTACTCCATGTCTGCATTTTCCAGCCTGGAGAAAGTGGGCATCAGACACCCCAAGCCTTCTCCTTTCATTGGAAACTTGATGTTTTTCCGCCAGGTAAGGGGTCTCTTGCACTATTTTCTAGCATAAGATGTGTGGAGCCCAGAGCAGGCTTTTCCCGAGAAGCAGCATCCCCATCCGGGCCACCCACACCCACGGTGGTCTCCGAGCAAGGGCTCTGTGCCGAGTCCTCCTCCACTTGAATGAATTCTTATTGCCTGTGATCCATCTCTGATCACTCCTCAATATGCATAGTCCTATTATACCTTCATTCATCCATTCACCCCAAAACCTCGCTATTGGGTGTCTAGATGTGCCAGATTTGGGATTGTTCAGAGTACAGAAGTTACTTTTGCCTTCAAGGTATGCACCAGTTCATGGTGTACAGCTCCAGTGGGGGTGTGTCCTAGCCTAGATCAGGCACCTAGATGGTAGCTGGTTGTTCTTTAGAGGAGAGGGAGGAGGTGCATCCGGCTAGGCTCGCCCGGAGGACTTCCTGGAGAAGAGGGTCTTATAGGAGCAACAGACACAGACAAGGACTCACACCAGGTATGGAGTAACAATGTGTGTGATAGCACCAAGTGAAAACTCCAGCAGAGCATGACAGGGGCAGCCTGGACTGGCTAGAAGCCAAAGACTGGGGAGCCCTGGAGGATGCAGCCGTGTGGAGAGAGGTAGGTGGGCTAGACACCGACTGTCTAGAAAGGCAAGTAGAGAACTATTCACATGCCCCCTCTGTGCGCAGGAGAGGGACCCCCTAGTGGAAGACTACACTGCACAGAAGAGGGATTTAGGTGAGGCCCGTGGACCCCAGCTGTTGCTGACGTCTAGAGGAAAGTGATGAGGGCTTGACCTCAGGTGGTGGCGGCAGCGGAAGAGAAGCCTGTTGGGGGGACATTCGTATCTCTTGTGATTAGGGATAAAGGATGCAGGCAAATCCGGTCTCCAAATTGAGTCCATCATCCTCTGTGTAGTGGGCCAGGGTGACGGGGAGAGCGGCCACGAGCTGACAGATACAAAAGGGCAGAGGGCAGCTGGGCTCCGCGAGACAGCGCAGGGGGGCCCCAGAATGACATTCGCGCCAGGAGCAATGTCCACAGGCTTCTGCAGATTCGGGCGCAGGACTCCTCTCCTCGATGTTACTCTTTCTGTCTCTTGCTGGATTTCCTCAGAAGGCAGATGGTTCATGCTGCCAACGCATGGGGGGCTCTTGCCAGACCCAACATCAGAAGCCAACAGATCCTGTAAGCGAAGTGTCATTGAGCCCAACAGGCAGGAAGGGCCCACCTGGTGCCAGCCCTTCGTGATGGCGTCAGAAGCCCCCCCAAACACACACACTCGCCAGGGCGTGCGGAGCGAGGCGCCCAGCTCCTTCTGTCCTCTCCCCGCTCCTTGCAGCTTCTTGTCTGTTCCTTTCTTCCCTTTCTCCCCCAACGCCCCCTCTCGCGCTCTGTCGCTGCTGCTGTCTCACCCTTCCTAGTGCTTTACAAAACACCTCCCCTCCCACCTCAGGGGTGACCGATTCGCAACTTCAAAACCCACCAACAGCTCTCTCCTCCGGCTTCCTGTGAGCCCCCGAAGCCACTGAAATAATGCATGTGTCAAGACGGAATAAACCAGACAGGAAATTAAATAAATTTCACATGTTTGGGGGGAGGGGGGGCTGCATTCAGTTGAGTAATTAATTTGGTATTAACAGTTTGAGGAAAACAGTGTAACTATCGACGTGGAGAGAGCCCTGGGCTCCTGCCTCTGGATCATTTCCACATATGCTCCCTTTCAGCTCGCCTCCTTGTATGGACAAACCCTGCCAAGTTCTTTCTAGAACATAGTAATTTCAGTGACTATTTTTATATTCATATAAGCTTTCCCTGATACAAGGCAGGCTTAGGCTGTGCCATTCAGTAGATTTAGTGAGAATGGACTCTTCTGTCCCCTAACCCTCTCCTCACCCACCTTTTACACATCCACCTGTGTGCTACATCCCCACAAGTCTAGCATTTTCCACGCCCCACGCCTCTCCCAACCCAAACAGATTCTCATGTATGTTTCATTGCCACAGCACAATGGATCTAGCGATTTCCAACCCTTCTCCCCTAAGAACCCCTGTATCTGCATGCACAGGCCACCCCTCCAACACAGGGTCCAGCATCTCCTGACCCTCTGGGTTTTCCTCCAGGTAGCCGCCTTCCCCATGAAGAAGCGTATCTAGATTCTTCCCATATAAAGTTATTGTAAGTTCTTCTGTTTTGAAATGTTGATTTTAGTTAAAATTTAACTTGGATCATGAGCATTCAGAATTTATGATAATTTGGATAGATTTAGCAGAAGTTTACACATATAGTGGCTGTGAAAAGAGGCTTTGCCAAAAATAATAATAATATAAACCAAATTGCAGGGGGAATGTTAACAGTTGAGAAAGCAAATAGTGTTCAAATATTTTAGCAGCAATTATACGTAAATAGTTTAAGTACAAAGCCTCTCTTCTGTCCATTAAAGCAGAGCTGACTGAGACTTTTCCTGGGCAATCAACTTTTTTTTTTTAAGCTACTAGTTTATTCTAATATCTCCAAAGTACTTGAAAAGTCATTTAACTGCAATTCTTTTTTATTGTATATATAATTGTGGTCTTGTGGCTCTGGAATACTTGGTAGAACAAGTTTGCATACTTGAAATTTGGTTTCATCTTAGGCTTACTGCGGTGCTGTTCTCTGCAGGGTTTCTGGGAAAGCCACCTGGAGCTCAAGAGACTCTACGGCCCCCTGTGCGGGTAAGGAACACTTTCATCCTCTCACCATGGAATCTGATTTCTGCACGTTAATAGATATGGAAGCAATGACAGGAATGGGAATGTTGCATTGTTTGTATCTTTAGAGGATGCACAAAAACAGTGCCCTATCTTTGAGGCTCCTGACCTGGACCTCGGGGATGTCCGAGGTAAAACACCCAGCTAGCTCGAAAGAATGCCGCGTCCCAGTCTTTCAGACCCTGACCAGCTGGGTCGGGCCCTGGGTGCCTGTGCCATCTCTAACCCCTGTGTTTCAGGGTGTGCTTCAGGGACATAGCAGCTCTCCAGGCCTTAGTCTAAGCTGCCTGGACCACCGTGTCAGCTCTTCTCCCACGGACTTATCGAAACCTTACTTGGACTGGTTTTGTTCAACTCTATAGAAATATACCCATAGAGCTGTAGAAACATGGCACCCATTATCCAGCCCACTGCACTTCTGACAGTGAAGGGGGTGCTATTGATCCTGACCCCAGGACCACAGTGCAAGCCAGGACTGTCCTGGGTATACTGGGACATACAGTCACCCTCGTTCTCAGCTGTGAAAAGTATTAGAGACCTTCTTCCCTTTATTTTTCCTGAATTTTCCCTTCTGGTGAGCCAGAGTATGTGCCTATTTTAAAAGAATAAAATGACTCCAGAATCTAGTGATCAAACTCATGGTCGGGCCATTGCAGACCTGAGGCGTGTCGATGCTTAGCCTAACTTTCCACACTCAAGTCCAACCATTCTAGTCAGTTCTCACACAGCTTCTCCACAGGCCTGGGGTAACCTGCTTAAGTGCAGTGAAGTTCTGTGATGTTCCTAATGTACATCCAAGCACAGGGACCAGGGGTTGTGCCCTTTACCCAGGGATAGGTGACAACTGCTCTTCCAGGGAAGAGTTTTGAAAGGAATGGAATTGTCTCTTTGTGGAAATGGCCCATCCAGGAACCCTATGGTTTGGATCAAGTTCTTTTAACCATTCTTTAATTTGCGATGTGACTGTGCCAAAATAATAAATTAAGGTGCTTTACTACCTGCTCTCTGTACTAGTTTGTCACTTCTCCCAAGTGGAGTGACTTAACAAACTATCGCGTGTCTAAGGTTTGACTGGAAGTGACTGATATTCGCACCCTTGGCGAGGAAGTTCAGCCGTGCTGCTGGTGCCTCCGCAGGCAGAGCAGGGAGCTAACTCAGAGCCCAGGTTTAACGGGGCATCTGCTCTACACACGCCTCGTCCTCCTGGGAAGACAGACAAGACACAGCAGACTATTCCCGGGGATGGCAGGGGATAAGAGAGAGACCAACAGCACGAGAGGCCTGTAGCATCCTGCTCGTTATCGGCTGACATCCTGTTGGCCAAGCCCAACAGCAAGGCTGGAAACTCCTGTGCCCATGGTGAGGCCAGAGCAGGTCACGTGGCCACACCTGGCACTGAGGCAGCAGAGAATACACACCATGGTGGATCTCCGGAAGACAGTGCACATTGTCAATAATAAGCAACTCTCCCTCTGTCTCTAAGACCCCTTTCACTTGGTCTTTATTTACCTTTTTTTTTTTTTTAAAGCGCATAGCTTCTTGTTTTTGGTATGCCAGATGAAGGCAGGGCCTGGGGGTGCATGGTGTGTGAACCGCTTTCCTTTCTCTTACCCTTGTGCTATTCTGTTGCTTTTTCAGAAGTTCTCATTCCAGCTTCTTCTTTCCAGTAGTTTCATTCTGCAGTGGACTTGACACTGACCTTGGAAACTGTCCCAAGCCTTTCCGAGACACAGCACTGACTCAGAATGACTGTGGCTTCCCCAGAATTAGAAAGACACCTCCCTAAGTTTGAATTCTAAGAATCACTTCCCTTGAGTACTTCTTGTACAGATTTCAGAGTAGAGCCCTTGGGTATTTTTAAATAATTTAAAATGTCAGATGAAGAGTTTAAAGGCCACTGTATTGGCTGGTGTATGGTGTGGCGTGGTGTGTGTGTGTGTGTGTGTGTGTGCATGCTAGAGAGAGAATTGGTTTCCTTGACAATAGAATGTCCAATCAATTTTCCCCCCAAATCTAACTAAGTCAACACAATTTATCATTTTCATTTCAAGGAAACTTAAATCATAGAGAATGATTTCAAATGAGGTTGCAGAGATCAAAACTGCAGTCTCATCTCTACTCTTTGTTCCCACCTCTGGTATAAAGGAAAAACAACGAAAAGTGATGGCATAATTTCTTCAGACAAAGCTTCCATTTTTTTTCTGCTTAAAAATGAAATTAACCATAAAATGCTGAGTTGTTCTTAAATGTGTCCACTCCTGGATTTAAAGGCAGTGCAGTGATGTGTGTGTGTGTGTGTGTGTGTGTGTGTGTGTGTGTCCTGTTCAAACTCTGTAATCTTGAGGACACCCAATAGGTTCACTTTTTAAAGGGAAAGGATTGAAATACTCCACATTTGATATTTAGTCTGAAGTGAGCCCTGTCTGGATGGATTTGATAGTTGGCTTCCTGGTATCTACCCCCTCTGCCCCTCCATCTGAGAAGTGGCGCTGGATTCCTGCATCAAGCCAGATTTGTGCAATAATCTCCTATACTCTCATTAGAACAAAACCTTGTAAGCAGGTAAACATGCAGATTGTACATAATTTATAAAGTACAAATGAGTATAGAGAATAAAATAAAATGGACCCCTTAGCTACTCCTCAGAGGCAACCTCCGTCATCAACTTCTTACTACTCAGAGGATAACCCGTGACAGGTGCTGTTCTTTACCTTGCTTTGTTCAGTAGTGAAGTCTGGACAACTGTCCCATCTCAAGACATTCATTCTTGTTAAGTTGTTAAATTGCCAAGGATTCCATTCTATGAATGTATTCTGATTTTTAAAAGCTTTTCAAATTCATGTATTTTTCTCCTCACGTACTAAACTTCTCCATTTCTTGCAACTATAAAGGCACTTGAAGTTGGGCAGGTACCATTTTATCCCCAAAACTTGGCTGGCATCAAAATAGGATAGTTAACCAGAGCTCAGTGGATAAAATATTTACATAGTGCAGCACATTAAACTTTAGACAGTCGGCAATTTAACGACATAAAAATAAGGCAAGATGCCCAGGCTACCTGTTCAGACTCAGGTGTCCCTGGTCTCTGCCCTACCACTGGCCAAGTTTCAATGGTGGCAGAGGCAGCAGGCAGGCAGTTACTTTGGGGGATACTGAACACTGTGCCCTGAAGCACATCCTGATGGCACCCCAAGTCAGGAACCACCCCACCTTGCTCCAAGGGGGTCTCCTAATTCTAGAATGGCTGGTCCAGTTGATACAAAACAAAGACAATGTATGTAACATCCACTCTGCAGGGACAGTCTCTTGCAGTGCATGCACTGTGACTTCGGCCACAACTGGTCCTCACGACTTGTCACTATCACTCTGGATTTCAGGTTGGGCATCCATCAGTCTCCTAGTTGACTGCAGCCTCCTATGTGGAACTGTTAGGATTAACTGGACCCAGACAGCAACTACTGGCTGTAGCTGCCGCACGATCCCCCCATATTAGGAAAAACATCTTCTATCTAAACCTTCACGGTGAGGATTAGTCACTACACCTGTGTTTTCCGGATGTATTCTGATTTTTAAAATAAATCCTCAATGGATGAACACCTTTTGCTTTCATAAACAATGCTGCAGTATTTTTGAATATATATATTGCTTGCCTGTAGGATAAATTCCTACAAGTGAAATTACTAGGTCAAGGATTATCTACACTTTAATTTTGATAAATATTATTCAATTTCTCTCTCTAGGGTTATATCACTTAATATTCCCACAAATAAACATATGACAGCACCTGAGTCCCTCACAAGATGGCCATTAAAATGTGTGGTCATAGTTTTAAATCTTTGGTAGTTTATAGGATGAGAAAGTTTTGCATCTTTTCATATGTTTTAAAATCCACTCTATTTTCTGAAGAATCCTCTGACACTTTCCTGCTGGGTTATTTTTCCAAATTTACTTGTAGAAACTCTTTATATATTAAAGAAAGTAGTCTTTTATATTTATTATATATTGTGGGCATTTTCTCTTTCTTGTCTTTGACTTTGTTTATTGTATATTTATTCCCATCAGAAAACATTTGTTTTTGTGTTGTGGAATTTAATCAATTTTAAGTATCTACCTTTTATATCTTACTCATAATAGCTTTCTCCACCAAGGATGTATTTTTAAACTTCTACTTTTCTAGTGTTTTGTTTTTTTAGTTAAAAATTTTAGATACTTGATGCAGAATTGATTTGTGGGTAAGGATGGAAGTAGAGATCACCTTATTTCTTCCAGATGGTGGTGTTCCATCTGGAAAGTCATCTTTTTCCAACTGATTCGTAATGTCACTTTCCTTACATATTACTTCCTATAAGTAGCTCTGATTTCTCTGCTCCATTCCTCTGCCTACAGATCTGCCATACAGATCACTCATTTGGAGATGATGCATGAAGCCCCTTCTTATACCTAACAGCAATAAAGTGTCCTAAGAACATCTTTGCAAGCACGAGACTCTGAATCTCTCTCTCTCTCTCCCAGGCACTTTGGGTCCCTGCACAGAAAAAGTCAATTTAGCAAGCAAGTCAGCTTTCAGTAAAGGACCTGGCACTTAGGTGCAAAGTTCACACCCACAGGAGGTAGAGGCATCTCATATGTCTCCAACTTGGAAGTTTTTAGCACCTCCAAGTGAGTTTTTTATTTAATTAGTTAGCATGCATGAACTAATAGCACCTTGTCGCCAGGCAGTGGGGAAGTTGAGAACTTTGGGAAACATATGAAAAAGCATGTGACATCAGCAATGAAAACAATAAGGTTGTCTCAACATTTTTTTTTGAAAGCTCAGAGCCCACTGTGCTATCCATGAGTGTACTCCGGGGGTGACTGAGTGTGAAAATGTCTCATTAAGTGATCTTCACCATCCTGCTTATGCGCTAGTTAGATGAGGGTGAGAAGCAGCGCAGGGATGGTAGTGATAGTTTACTTGAAAGCAGTCAGTTGGTGATGTCAACAACACGAGGGAGCGATGCTGGCTACTCCCAAAGATCCAGAACCCAGGGAATGAGAGAACACCGAAGGACTCAGCCAGTTTCACTCCCAGGTCACGTGATTGTACTTGGACGTAGGACACAGGACACACCCGAGTAAGCCGGATTAGAAAACGTGGCAGAGGATGGATGGTGTGGAAACTATTACTGATATGTTCAAGAAAATACAAGTATTCAGACTCACCCTGAGCAGCAGATAGGGGAGGAATGTTCTCGTTTTTAAACGGGATTGGGCTCAACAGAATCACAGATGTTGAAGAAGAGAGGCGCTCCTAGGGGGAGTGTACTATAGTTGCAGAAGAGCTCAAGGCACCGATGCCTAGGAGTGGACTTTGGTTTCTACTGCTGATAGGGAGTATAAGCCTGAGCATAAGACTCACTTACCATTTGACCTAAACATGTGACTCAGTTGTAAGAGGAATTGGAGACAAGAGCAATACCCTAAACCATTGAGAAGGCACGGTATCCTTGAAACTATAGAACTAAGCACAAATGTCCTAAGTTATCCTAACATTTCTGACGATGAAGCCAGACTGGGTCACGACATTTGGGTCCTTTTGACTCACATTTGAATCTTTCTTGAAAGTGTTGAGTGTGAAGGTGAGAATCACCAGTTTCATATGAGTAATGTTAGCTTGGAACCAAAATTAATACAAGCCCTGATGGTCTGTGTGTCATAACTGACAGCCACTCAATGAGTTAAATACCATTTACCACAAAATAGATCAATGATTGATCTATTTTGACCTGAAAGCACATTTTTAAATGTGTGTTTGTCAAACCGTTACAGCACTGGGGAGGGGAAGTATTCTTTTATGAAAACCCTGACACAATAGACCAGTTTTTTAGAAAACCTTTGAGAACAGGAAGAAAGTTATCAGCGAGAACATACATGCTAACGATCACCAATCCAAATTTGTAGGGTAGCTCACTAGGTGGAATTACCAAAGGAACAAGATAAATAGGCAACTTAGACCAAAAAAGGGTCAGAGGACTTCTGCTGAAATCTCTCTTTTTCTTGAATGAAACTTTAATAGACTCTTTATGTCTCTTGTATACTCAATGATGAATTTACTACAAAGCTTCCACTCTTTCTTGTGGTTTAAGACCAACTTCTTTCTAATCTTCATCCAAAAACCCTTTTGAAGCTTACCCATTTTTTCTAGACCTGTTCCCTTACCCAGTTACTTTACACCACTTCTGCTCCCCCAGCCTCATTCTGTGGCTGCCTGTAGGCAACAATGGCTGCAATTTTTTAAAAATAAGTTTATTTTTGCATATAAGAATTGGGATGCAGGCCAGAGATGCCATGGCGTTAAGAGGATTCACCAGAGACAGAGTGGGGAGCAGAACAGGCAGATCTACTGAAACACACTGCTAAGGGGAGCATGAGTGGAACAGGAGAGGTCTGCTGTGCCATGTGGGTTAGCTCCCTGGCTGGGGATTGAACTCGGGCAGTCTCAATGGGCTTTTATAGCACTGAGACTTAACCCCTAGGCCACAGGGAGGCCCAATGGCTGCAAATCTTACATGCTTATACTGTCTATGTCTTTGTGACCCACACCCCACACCATCAAGAACTTACGTTAATCTCTCTTCTTTGGGTAGGAAAACATCAAACAGTGCAAACCACCTACACTAGAAAACCAGGGTTCACATTCCAGTTTCAACTCTCTTTCTATCCATCAGTGACTTCTAATTACTTCCCCTTTAGGAGTCTCATTTTCTCTGATGAAAAATAAGGGATTTAGACTAGATCACTGACTTTGACACTATTTAATTATGATCCTCGGGAAATAATATATTTTCACATTGCGACCCAGTATGCGCATCCTCAAATAAAAATGAAAAGCTCATCTCTTCTATTTCATAAAATCAAAACAAAACAAATACAAGCTGGTCACCACCCACTAAATTTATTTAATTATCAATTATGACTAGTTGATAATTATCTAAATATATCTAATATATAAATTCCATATTAAATCGAATTGTACCTGCAACAAATCCAAGTTGTTCCATGGAAAATGAAAACAAGAGCTATGTAACATAGTCAGGAATCACGGTGGCTCTTCCAAGGCATCCCCCACTTGGATTTGCGTGTAAATAACCAGAAACTCTGGTGCATAGAACATCTCAAAAATTGCACACATCAACCAATTCTTGTAGCCCTTCAACCTAATTAATTACAAGTGCAAATAGAATCCCTGTTCTCTCCCAAAAGATGAATGGCCAACCACCTTAGGTTTCACTATTTTTCAAAAAGCATTCAAAGAAGTCACCAGTTCCCAATTCACATAGAACTTACAGTTCCTCTTTGACCACTATTTTGTGAGCAGAGAAACTTTTCCTAAACAAGTCTGGGAACCCTTTTAAAAAACAGTTTTAAATCTTGTTACTCACATAGGGCGCAAGGCCAAGGCATTGAAACATCTAAGACAATTGAACTCTAGATAGAGTGTACACTTGCAAACAAAAAAACCACACACCACGTCCATGTTGAAATTCAACTCGTTTGAACAAAGTTTATCTTAAAATGGAACATGTTCTCCTTTCTTCCAAGACTCTTAAGTCTTGGAGAGTTGGGCTAGTTTACCGTGCATTCCAGTGATGGCTGGTCAGCCTTAGTGTAACGTTTCTGCAGCTGTACGCATGAAGTAATTCCCAGCAAGGGACCGCGAGGTTTTATGATGCCTACTTGCCTGGGGCAGATCATAGAAACTTAACTACTGAAATAACTTCCTTGATCATTCTTTGCCTCTCAATACCATGCTGCTAACAACTCTGTCCCCATCTCGCCCCCAAACTTTAAGAATTTGGCAGCCCACATATGATGTCTTGCACTGTGGGTAAGGCTCTCAGTTTATTGGCCAATTGCTATAGGCCTGACTCTCCGACATGTTTTCCAGGCTCCCCACATTAACCACAAAGGAGATGCTGTCAGCAGACGATGCTATTTTTTGCCTTTGCTCAAAGAGGAATCTACTAATCTTTGCCCAGAGCCCCTGGCCTGTCACCACATGTTAGGTGGACGTGGTGAGTGTGGTCGTTTGTGTTCCTACACCCACCAGCACCTCTTGATCCTGCACAGGCTACAGGTATCAGATCAGGGATGTATGCCCCTCACAGTGGGTCCCCAGGGGAAGAACATCCAGGTCCTCCCTGGGTGACCTCCTGTGGGTTCCTATGAGCTGGCTACTAGCTGGCCACTCATGGGCAGCTGTGACCTATTTGCTATCTACAAATCACAGCAGAACATTCCTTGACTACCTACGGAATAGAGTCCGTATCACGAGGCACCCAGGAACGCCTAGGCTGCTGTTGAGCTGATAATGTGACTGTCTCCATGGTGGTCTCAGGATAACTCTTTTTGTGATAACATCACATACTTTGCTGGTGCAAATGTCTCTTGACGTATAGTCACAATGTCCCCATCCCTGTCCCTTGTAAGGCTCTGCCCCCCATCCCTACCCCACCCTCTGGACTTTATTCCTCATACCATTGTCACATGATTTTTTTTACCAGCCTGTGTGCTTTCAATAAATGGCACAAGAACTTCTGCTCCAGCAGCAGAGTCTTGCCTTGCAAACCTGCTCCACGACTGCTGTGTCCCTCATCATGTTCCGGCTGCAAAGCGGCAACAAAGTTCCTGTCACAACAATCCCCCTCCACGTTCTCCCTCTCCATCAGAGATCCGTAGCCTGTTAACCACTGGAGACATGATGAATAGACCTTCCACTTTGCTTTGAAGCTTGCCCATAATTCTTCAAGGTTTCTTCTCTGACTCACTGTCATGCTGCCAGCTGTACCTTATACTGGCATGGCCACTGGAAACTCTCCCAAATCTCAGGCCTAAAGATTCTTAACTGCTTCCCCCAAAGTCTTGGACTTCTCTGCTAGAGTTGGGGCTCACCAGACCCTACCAAGAGCAAGAAGCTCCGGCTCTTTTTCCTCCTTTGTCTGGGTGCCCATAATCCTGCTTTATCTCCAACTCCAAATGGACATCTTGCATTCTGCAGTCTGCCACCTCCAAATCCACCTTTCTTAGCGAGCATCAGGCTCAGAGCTGGAGAACCCAATCAGATGCCCACAGGATCAAGATTGCATCTAGTAGGCAGAGTATGTCTTCACGATTCTACAACATGATGGAGGGAGAAAGTCCTTGACCCCGGCCTGTGGGGTTGGTGAGGCCTTTGCTCCCAGGCAGGCCCTGGTGTTGAGGAAGGCCTGGAGGATGTTAGACTGGTGCACATTTTCTCTATTGTGACAAAATACACACAACATAAACTTCACCACCCGAAACACTTAAGTGTATGGTTTAGTGGCATAAAGCACCTTCATGAAGTTCAACCATCACAACCACCCACCTCCAGAACTCTCTCATCTTGAAAACCCGAATGATATTCCACCGCATGTACTTGCCACAGTTTGCTTATCCATCCACTTGTCAAGCGACACTTGGGCTGCTTCCACCTTCAGGCTATTGTGAATATTGCTGCTGTGAACACGGGTGTACAAATACCTCTCCGGGATCTCACTTCCAACTCTTTTATGTATATATCTAGAAGTGCAATTGCTGGATCATAGGGTAACTACATTTTTAATTTTTTGAGCACCCTCCATACTGTTTTCCATAGCAACTGCACCGTTGTACATTTGGAGAAACTTTTCTAGCAATGCTTGTGGTTGCCCTCTATGACCATAATTGAGTGGCCAGTACGTCTTCCCTTCAAGCCTTTGACAGTGAACTCCAGAAGAAATTCACCCTCTCTTTGTGCTCTGGAACCCATCTGGTCAATGTGAACCACACATTTTTGATTGCAGGGCATGGCCCCAGCGATCTTGCCCCAACTTCCTGTTGACTACAAACCACTGAGAACATTCTTTACAAGACTGGCCCTGTTATCAACAAATGCTTGTGCTCTGCCATAAATTCAGTTCATTTGAACAAATTCCCAGTCGTTCCCACCCAGAGCCTCTTTTCCCCTTGTTGGGCGCTTTTCTGCTGAATCCTCTGCAATTTATGTGTTTGCTTTTTGATTCTGCTTTCATCCCCCTCTGCGTTTCCTCTTTCCCACCAGATCGTGGTGGCCTCTCATACACATTTCATCATCTCTGTCTGGGACTCTTGCTGACTTCCACTTTTTTGTTGACTGGGTTACACGTCTCCTGCCCCTCCATGGCACTCCCGCTCCATCTCGGGGCTTCCTACCTCGAGCGGTTTGTCTAGATCATGTCCTTGCTATTTGTAGCTGCAGAGTTTTCCTTCTGTGTTTCTTTACACTGTTTCTTTCAGCTATTTCGTGGACATATGTCCCCGTCTTGTAACTGTTGGTTGCAGGAGGTACACTGAACCCCACGATTACACTTACAGAAAAGGGTCAACCAGCTCCCTACTCCCCATAGAGAGACGAGGTAGGTCGCTGGTGGAGAAAAACCTGCCCAGGTCCATGTGCTGGGAGAAGGTTTAGAGGTTTTGGCTGAGCTGGAGAAAGGGAGGGGAGAGACCAAGCGGTGTGAGGACACCCCCAGAAAGGACTGTTGGAAGTGGCAGGAGCAGAGGGAGACCTCAGGGGTGGGGACAAGGACATGGCTGTGTGGCAGCAGCTGCGTAAATGCAGAGTTGAGAGAGGAAGGTGGGGGTGGGGGAAGACAGAATTTTTAACAAAGAAACAAATAAACAATGATTCTAAAGGTCTAGGTGGACAGTGACAGTGACCTGGATCATAAGGAATATGAGAGGAAGCAGGGAGGCTGCTACCTAGGAAATGACCCGCAGCAGCGGGACTGAACCACTGCTCGAGTATAAAGAGTAAGAGACAAGTCAACGCTGGTCACTGATGCCACCTTAGAACCCGGGACACAGAAAGGCCATCCCCTCCAGGAGGAGGAATCTGGACATGGCTAAGGGAAAGAGTTCCCTCTCCCACTGGAGCTACAAATGAGATGCTGGGCCTACGTGGCCTTAGGACTAGAGCTACGACCCTCTGACCAGATTGGGGTGGGGGGTGGTCCCGGGTGTGCTTGGCATCTGCCATCTTCTGCCTCTCATCCATCAAGAGCATAATGGGCATTTCCCAACGGTAATTAGTCATTTCCTCCATCCCCAGGGGTGTGTGAGAGTGTGTGTGTGAGTGTGTGTGTGTGTGTGTGTGTACCTGCCATGTTTTGTATGCTTATTTATTGCCTTAGATTCCCCCTTACATTTCTCTCATTCCCTTCCAGTCCCCACTGAAAGTCTTTCTGCGGGGCTCACGTGTAGGTTCTGGAACACGTTCGGGAACACGATTGCTCTGTATGCATTATCTTGAGCTTATGCCAATGGCAGCATCCGAAGCTCCTCCGGTCTTTACTTGTCTCACTAAGCACTGTGCTTTTGCCCCTGTGTTCTCACTGAGTCTGTTGCTTCTAAATATGACCTCTCACCCCACAATGCAACCCCACCCCCTTCCCAGAGGGCCTCCAGCAAACAATGCTGAGGTGGACATTCTTGTGTGGGGCCCTTTGTGGGTTCCAGGCAGCTCCCAGCCATGGAACTGGAATGCATGACATGTTCGTCACCTTTAAAAACTACCTGAGCACCTGCCACCTCACAGGTCTGATGTGAGAATCAAAGGAACGATCTGAGTCCTCCACGAGCACAGCCAAGTCTCAGGGACCCTGACCCTAAATCTTTGTGGCTCAGTGGGGCTTTGAAAGGCTGGGGAGAGGGCTGATGGGGAGCCCTCCCCGAGCCACAGCAGGGTGAGCTTCACTATCCCCACAGGGTCCTTGGAAAAGCTGGGGAGCCGCCTCTCTGACCTTTATGCCACCCTGGGGGGACCTCCACCCCCTCACCTCCTCCTGGCTAGGGGACAACTCCAGGGCGGTGCCCACCCTGTCACCTCCTTGGGCCTCTGTGTTTCCAGCAGAGAATGAGAGAGCTGGGCTAGAACCATCAGCTTCAAGCTTCCTTCTCGTGCTGAAATACCACGATCTGTGCTTCATAGCTTTCTCTCTGCCTCTTGCTTCTCCCCAAGCATGTCTAAAATTCTTTTGCCATTAAATCCCCCTCCTTTCAGAACCACACGTCTGGACTTCTACTACCTGGCCCAGGTCAGCTCATTCCCCCCTGGGTTCTGGGGAACCTCCCCTGGCCTTGTGGTAATTTCTGAACTGATTCATAGCCTGAGTCCACATGCTGTTTGGGAAGAGGAGATTTTCCTATATCCTTTCACACACATATATGTCCTGTGTACTTTCTAAACACACACACACACACACACACACACACACTCACACACACACACACTCACACACACACAGCTTCCTCCAATGCCCAAGATCTCCATGCCTGGGCATAACTGTGTGGGTGCAAATATTCAGGGACAGTCAAATGACTATTTTAATGTTTCTTTGTCCCTGCGGTGCCATCGAACTATTTATTTAGTAGCTTGATGCTGTTCGCATCAACAACTTTGCCTTATAGGCTTTTCTTCATGTTTATGATTCTTACTGTGAAAAAAATTGCTTGCCTAACATCTGTTCTGAATTTGTTTTTTCTTTATTTTTATTTATCTATTCCCTATTGAATTAAATTTGCACCAAGGACAGTAACTTGAATTGGAATCTTCAGTGTCCTTCAGGATTTTTATACACTTCAATACATCTCTTAATTACTCTTTTTTTTTTATTGTTATGAGCTAAACATGTACACCCGTGCTCACACAGGCACACTGGTTTGTAGCTTACTTCTGCCTGTCCCCCTCTGGGGAATACGTTTTATTAACTGAATAAATTAAATGGGCGGGTATAGCCAATAGAGAGGTTTATCCTTATAGGTTTGTTTCAAATCATTTTTCCTTTTGCTGCCCAATTCCCTCCGTTAGCCATGGTTTTGTTCTAGAAAAGCTCTGTTCTAGCTTGATGTAGTCATAACTCCCCGGGGCAGGAGGGGCCACTGTGTCTTGCAGTTGGAGAAGCTGAGGGTTAGGGGAGAAGACAGCTCCCTCTCCTAGAGCCATGAACTTGTAGAGAGGGGAGCATAGCTTGAACCCATATCGCCTGGCCTCCAGGCCTTGGGTCTTTCCTGCTAGAATGCTGCCACCACCATCCACGTACCAAGTCATCACTGCAGACCTGGGACCCTAGGGCAAGTGTCCCATGGGTGTGGCTGGGATGGGCTGGGTGAGGGAGGAACTGGAGATGGTGTGGGGACAGGGCAGGTCCTAGGCAGGCCTCCACTTCCTCATGGACTCCCCTGATGTAGTCCTGGTTCTCTGGCTTGACCAGTATAAACTTGGACCTGAGTCCTCATTAACCCCCTACTCTTAGCACTTTGAAACCATCATAGGGACCGACCAAGCATAGTGCTGGCAGTAGCCAAGTAGGCCCCTAGTAGGCGATGAGATCTGCCTTTCCACCTGACACCTGGGAGTTCTACCAGTGTAGTGACCGTGACATCAAGACTTGAGGGCCCAGCCCAGAGTCACCAAATCTTAATCCTGATGCAATGCTTTTTCTACCATCAGTTCTCAGCTCCATCAGGGACAAGTGTCTCCTTCCCTCCTGTTATGATCCCCCACACTCCTCTCTGGTGTGTATGCATGCCTCCCAATGGCACAAAGACAGAGGGGACAGTTTCTCCAGTTCTGGAAGAACTCACAGCTGCCCCCACTGCAGACCTTGGTCCACTTGGCAGATTTTCAGGCTTCACTGTGTCTACCACTAAGCTGAGGTAATGGGAGAGACCATCTCTCCTCTCCAAAGAAATATAGCAACCTTATCTCTTTTCCTGAAGAAATCTGACATCTGATAGAAGAAAAGCACACAAGCAGGCAGCTGCACAAGGCTGGCAGGGAGTAAGATAAATTATAAGCCTGAACAGATGACCCAAGAGCCATGAATTGGGCAGGCTCATGGGCCACTGAAGGCAGCAAAGGCTTCTAGAGGAGGTAGTCATGCTTGAGCACAGTCTTGAAGGGTGAGGGACAGAGAGATGAGGAGGAAGAGGGAGGAACAGCTCATCTGGTAGACACAGTCAGAGAGAGGCCTTGGGCTGGGGATGACTGAGGAAAGGAAGTTGACCGCTGGAGACAAAGGTGTTGCCATCACCTGACTGTGGAGGAGCTGACAACTAGTGGCTCTCTGCTGGCAGCTGGACAACGTGTCCTTCCCTACAGGGGGACTGGAGTGACACCTCTTGGTGTCACTGATCATGGGAATTTGGATCACGGAAATGAAATCTTTGGCAGAGCCACTGGGCTGAATGGGGAGTAACCTGCCCCTGCAGACCTGAGACTCAAGCATGCCCGCCACAATGGTAGGCCCACCGGCAGCAGCCATGGGCAGGCCTGCAGGAGGCTGCCTTCTGCACAGCAGGGGGAGAAGGAGAAAGAGTGGGCCATGAGTTTAAGGTGAGCAGAGAACGCAAGATAAAGGTGAGCAGAAAGAAACAAGGCTCTGAGCTTCCAAGTCTGCCTGCAAATCTACCTGTAGCACCGGGAAGTCAGGAGGGTAAAAAGTGATTTGCCAGAACTAGCAAGGTAGATGTAAGGTCATCCTTCCATTACACATCCTTTCTCTGCTCACTTCCTGGGGATGCAAAGAAAAATAAGACAGGGCTTTGTCAGCAAAGACTCACAGAGAAAGCCTGTCAATAAATACAACAGAGTGAGATGCAAGTAGGTGAGAACGGACCAAGTGCTGTGGGAACTGCAAGGAGGAAAGAGTCCGAGCAGGTTTTGTAAACGAACGAGACAGCACAGGGAAAATGTGCATTGAGGATGGAGTCTTAGAGCAATGCTATAAATCTGGGGAGATACAAATAACCCTTAATAACAACAGTGGAAGGCCGTGGTTTCCAAAAATGTGTGCCAAGGTACCCCAGGGTGCCACAGTGAACTCAGAGGGACTTCCTGGGATATTTTAAATATTCATGGAGAATACAGAGACATCTGTTGGTCGTTGTAAGAACTACTTTCAACTTATATCTAATCTTCTTTTCAGATGTGCACGAAGTCTTTTGAACAAAATGCCTATTAAGTTATTTGGCTATAAATATTTAAAAATGGGACCGTGGCACACCTCTTTTGGCCTAGGGAAGACTGTGAAAAATTACTGAGTCACTAAGAGTGCTGTGAATTGAGGACGTTTGGGACCATTGGTGGAAGAGGAGCAGGGCAAGGAAAAGTTACAGGTTCCTGTAAGGTCCCCTTGCGGCCAGGTCAAGAATGTGGACTTGCTGCTTCCAACAATGGGGAGCCCAAAGGGTGATGGGGGAGGGGGACAGCACTGCCATTTTCTGTTTTATGAAGGGAGACTGGCCTGGAGCCGGGAGTTGGCTTGGAGGAGTTGCTCTGCTGGGACTACAGCAGAGGCCCCAGGGAGACACGGGGCCTGGCCAGGTGGCATGGGAGGTGGGCACTGGCTCCATCAACATCTGGGACCTCCTCCTGGGCCAGGAAGGTAGGAACAGAGCTGGGGAAGGCTGGTGGTGAGAGTCGATGGAGGGGTCCAGTAAATCAGGCTGGGTTGTGGCACTGGTTCTTGGGGTGATGGGGGCCAGGCAGGCACGAGGCCTGTTTGTGAAGACATCCAAAGGACTTGATGATGACAAGCCAATGAAGGGTTTAATTCCAGGAGTGATCCGATCTGGCTTGCTTCTGACAAAGTCCCAGGTGGATAAACACCTGGCCCATGGGTTGAGAGGCAGCAGGTCAGGAGGACAAGCCAGGATGATGGAGACAAAGCTCTGGGCAGAAGGCCTGAAGTCTGGCCTGGAAGTGAAGGACGGGAGACTCCAGCTGTGCAGAGAGGCTGACCAGGTCCCAGGCCCCCATGAGAGGGAGAGGGACAGGGCTGATATAAGGCTTGAAAGTCCATCCGACTCTGTGGACTCTGCGAGTTCAGGCTCAGCCCGCAGGATCACCCTTTTATGTGATGTACCCTCTGCTCCTGGTGATGGTGGGAGAAAGCAGTTCCGGACAAAAAGGATCATGTCTGTCACTAACTCCACAAGAAAGGTGTCCAGGCAGCTGGAGTCCGCTCTACCTCTCAGCTAACCCAAGCCCCTTGCTCCAACAGCAGATGGGATAGAAGATGCCAGAATAAGCTGAGCAGGGACAGATCCCCACACTCCCATGCCCCCTCTCCTTCCTCTGGCCTTGCAGGCCGCCCAGTCTGAGGGCAGATCCCCCGCCTAAAAGCAAATGCCCAGATTCCCAACACTGGTTTTGTTCTTAGCTTTTCTCTGAACACTTGGGAGTTTCAGGCACTCACTAGTGGGATGTCCAGCTGTCTCTGCCCACCCTCCCCCCTGAGCCTCCTACCACCCCCGCAGCTATAGTCCAGGCCTGAGATAAAACTGTCACCGAGGCCAGGATGTACCAGCTGCCTGGTGCTCAGCAGTTATCAGGGCAGCTGACGCCCTCATTCATTGTCCAATCTCTGCCTGGAATCCAGAAATCTCCACGCACCCATTCAGATCCTTTCTGCTTATGTTGGGGAGTAGAGAGTTCAGCATAGCACCTGCTCTCCTGGGGGTACTTCTCTCACCCATGCACTTCGGGGTGCACCTCCCCCCAAGGGGAGTGCAGGGTTCCTTCACTACCAACAGGGAGGTTATCACCCCCAGCACTGCCATCAAACTTCGCTGTGGACATGGTGTTCTTCTATTTCCCATTTGACCTCATAACAGACTCTCTCCTCAAAGAAACTGGCTCTGGAAGGTTGTGGTTAATTCAAGGTGACACAGCTGTGCAGTCTCAGGGCAGGACCTTGAACCCAAGCTCCAGCAGCTGTGCCACGCCCAACCCCCACCTCCACGCTTGACAGATACGTGGGGCCCATGCCGGCACAAGTCCCCCCAAAACCCTTTCTCCTTTTCCTTATTACACATGCCACACGCACTCACTACAAACTATGAAAACATCAGACGAAGACGCAGCGGAAAGTCGAAGTCCCCCCTCATTTCCAGACATCTATGCTGTTGAATGTCTCTTCCTCCATATTTTTTCCAGGGATATTATGAACAGACCCCGACTTAGTGCCCGACACGGAATATGTGCTCAACCAGGATGCTTGTTGAATGAGCTAATTAATAGTAAGATAGACTGTTATTTACTTATAGAACTCTGTGTACTTTTTACAGCGTGCTTTCCATTCAGCTGTGTAACTTGGACTTCTCTGCGTGTCGGGGATAAACAGTCTTTATAGCTGGATCGCCCGGGCAGGGCAGGCCTTCTGGAACAGGGCCAGGCAGCCCACAGGCTAATACCAGCAGTCTACTCGGCCTGGGTGCCCAGAATGCAGTTGTGAACTATTTTGGTCGAACAGACTGGTCAGTTGGTTTTTCAAAAAAAGAAAACTACTAATTAAGCAAGTCAAACAAGGGTTATTTTGGTCTGCACAATACTTCACTGATTTGCCTAAATTTTCTCTTCAACCAGGTGCTTTGGAGTTGAATAAGCAAATTCTTATGTGCATAAATAAATATGAATGAGGAATTGGCCATGAAAGCTTTGCCCCCAAAGGTGACCGTCTGCACCTCTGGATTAGAGAGAAGCCAGCCCTTACCTTTATAATTGGGCTTAGTGGGGGGAGGGGTGGCCATGGGGGCGAGGTTTCTGGTCCATTAAGCAAGCAGCTGCTCTGAATCCCCACCTTTAAAGAGGCTACACAGCTGGGAGCCTGCCTGTTCTGAAAAGTGGGCGTAATAACTACCCCATCCATTTTCTAGGAGGTTGAAATGAGTTAACACAGGCAATGCGCTTGGACAAGGCCTGGCAGGTTGTAAACAATGGTTGTTACCCCCAAGTTTCTGAAAAGGGCTCCTCAATTCTGACTGATTTTAACGATAGGCGGTCCCTGCACACCCTACAGAGAGTAGACTTGACATGCAAAGACCAACATTTAATTTTCATTTTAATTCTAATAGGGATTATGGGATCAGAAGCCCAATGAACTGCAGGATTGCCTGGTTTCACTCCTGTGTTTCACAGGCCTGGAAGCTGCTGAGCTGGCCCAAGACGGTCCTGAGTGATAGCAGGACTGCCTTGGCCCGCACGTTTGCAGCGAGCACCCATCCCAGGAAGCATTTAACACACCAGCTTGCATTCAGACCAAGGTACAAAAGTGAGGTCAGCTCCTCTGGGGCAGGTACCTTTTGAGAGGCAAACAGTATGGCATTCAAGGGTTGCACAGGAAAAGGGAGGACTTCTGCATTTTGAGTGAAATTGATCCAACTCACCAACTTGAGCGAGGAGGAGCCGCAGGCCTCTGGCCTTCTTGGACCTGGTACTTCCTCGGTTCTCTTTATCTTAAATCTCCACTTGGCTCAGGTAAAACCTTCTGCAGACAGCTCTCTCCACGGGGTAAAAAACTACCTACCATCTGCGTCTGATAGATTCACCTGGTGATCTTTGCCAAAAGCACTTTCGCCACGTAACAAATGGGTTGTAATGAAATACTGCTGTAAAAAAAAAAAATAAGATAATGAAAAATAAAAAAGCAACATTAGGGCCTCCCTGGTGGCACAAGGAGTTAAGCTTCATTACTATGAAGCTATCCACAGCCACTGCAGCACAAGTTCAATCCCTGGCCAGGGAGCACCCACACGGCACTGTCTCGCCCTCTGCTCCCCTCGGCAGTGTAGTTCATCAGATCTGCCTATTCTGCTCCCCGCTCTTTCTCTGGTGAATCCTCTCACCCCTGGCACCTCTGGCCTGTACCCCAGTTCTTGTTTGCATAAATAAATCTTTTTTATTTAAAAAAAAGAACATTAATTGAAAGGACATAATGAAACACTCTTTTTTTCTTTGCTAAAATATCTTCCTCTGTTAAGAGAGTAGCACTTTCCAAACAGAGGATGCCTATTTGTATGAGCTGTGTGGTTGTGAAAGCCCCCGCACTACGGTTTGACAGCTGGGGAGCTGCCATTTCCCTCTGTCTATGTCAAGCATATAACTGGTAGGGCATGTCTGGATCCCATTTAAATGTTTTATCACATGTCCAGTCCTTATATTTCATATCACCATATCACCTAAGCTAGACTCTGTGCCAAATACTAAATTCTGTCTGCATCATCATGTTTTCCACGATCCAACAGCAGATCATCACCGATTTCAAGAAACTTACACTCATCAGGAATCATATAACCATTTCTTTTTTGGGGTGTGAGGATAGGAGGAGTTTGGTTGTTCTTTTGCCTGAAACTTTTAATATCGCCTGATAAGTTGGGTAAAGACCGCAGCAGAGAAGAGGATTGTATCTAGTTTAGCTAAGGAATTGATCAATAAACGCTCAGGCATTTGTAGAAACTGGCCACACCCTTTATATTTGTCACAGGTCGGTAAACTTTGAGTTTTGTTGGGTGAGAAGAATGATTTTGCTCCCAGAAAGATCTGCAAACTGATAATATTATTCTCCAGGAAGGTTTATCTCCATATTTTCTCTCAAATTGCTCTTCGTTATTTAAAAATGGCCATGTCTATTCATCACCATGTAGATCATAATGAAGGCTAAGATTTAGATAATCTAAAAAACGGGAGGACCTTCAGTTGAAACCCAACTGTCAGCCAGTTATTTAATCTTTTATGACAAAACTGCCATAAGGCAAAAATACCCATGGAAGTGCTTGCAGCAAGGATCCCTAGAACCACCACCGCTGGCCCTGGAGTCGTACATTCCCTGTATAGCTGCTGCGGGAGGAGACAGAGCTCCCCACAGCCCAGGCTCCAGGTCTGCATTCAGGGGAGGATTCCAAGTAGCTTGGCTAGGTCATGTCCACAGCCTGGCCCAGTCACCCCTGCAAGGAGATGACACTCCATGATGGGCAAGGCCTGGATGGTGAGTCCATCCGCAGGAGGAGAGGGCAGGTGCGTGCATTTGAAGCTCTCCAGAACTACCTGGAATGGGGCTGGGGCGCACACCAACAAAAACACAGAAAAGAAGGCTTGAAAAACAAGTCTCATTTCCACAGGGCTCAAGGCTCGGTTTCAGTTCTTTTGAGGAGCACCTCAAAGTACAGATGAGTGCTTGTGTAAATATAAATTCACAAGATTACACAATTTACATGTAAAATGGCGCCAGTTTTCTCACGAGGTTCATAAACCAACTCTGAAGCAATTCTAAAGGGATGGTGACAAAATTGTTTTTAGCATTAGCAATGTTACTAAAAAAACCCACAAAGACTCCCCGGGTGCCCACTCCAAAGGACAACTTACATTTGAATGGAGAAGTATTCTTTTTTATTTTTTTGAAAACCCAGATTAGGGATAAAATTATTTTTGCTAATAACCAAATCAATGCAAAATATATTGCCAAAATATCTGTGTGGCCCAATGTAAATGTTTTACTTTTAAATCTAAGAATTTAGGGAAATGAGAACGGGCGTTAGATTTGGTTAAATATAGCTCAGGGTTTTTAAGTTGGGGTTTGTGGGACCCTGGCCTGATTACTGTCAATCCCAGGGCCCCCTGGGGAGTTTGTTAAAATGAGAGAGGACTGAGTTCCACCCCACACACTCTGGTCAGGCAGCTCTGGGTGGGGGCAGGTATCATTATTTTCTGAACACTTGGCAGGTGGGTTTGACCAGTCATCATGGCTGAAAAGCCACTGCCCTTGGACTGTGCTTGGGGTGGTGGGAGAATTCTTGGGGGCATCAGCTCTAGAGAGCCTGATAAAATGCAGATTCCTTGGCTGCCCAGGCCTCCTGGATCTGACTTGGTAAGGAATAGAGCTGTCACTCTATAGTTTATTAAGCTCCTAAGTGACTTAAAATTATTTTAAATTTGGGGATAATTACAGAGTCACAGAAAGTTGAAAAAAAAATGCAGAGTGGGCCTATGTACCTTCTAGTGTCCCCCAAGAGTAACCTTACCAAAACCAGAAAATTGGCATTGGTACAATGTACAGTGCTTATTCAGAAATTATCAGACTTCCATGCACTTGTGTATATGTAGACCTTTATGCAATTTTATCACATGTGTAAATTTGTGTAACCATTGATGTAGTAAAGACATAGATTTGTCCCATCATCACAATGCTCTCAAGAATCTCCCCTTTATAGCTATACCAACCCATCACCAGCCCTATCCTGAACCCCCGTCAACTGCTAATCTGCTCTCCATCTCTATACTTGTGTTATTTTTAAAATGTTACATAAAAAGAATCCTATAATATGGAACCTATTGGGATTAGTTTTTTTTACTCACATAATTTTAGTGAGATTCATTCAAATCATTGCATATATCATAGTTCTTTTTTGGTTTACTGCTGCATAGTATTTTGTTGTGTGGACATACCACAGTTTGTTTAACCACCCACCTGTTGAAGCACATTTGAGTTGTTTCCGGTTTTTGCCTATTCTGAATAAAGGTATAATGAACATTTATGTTCATGTTTTTGTGTGAGTGTAAGTTTCCATTCCTCTGGGATAAATGCTCAAGGGTACAGTTGCTGGGATATGCATTAGATATATGTTTAATTTTATAAGAAATTGCAAAACTATACTTCAAAGTGGCAGTGCCATTTTGCATTCACACCAGCAATGTAAGAATGACATAGTTTCTTTGCATGCTCATCAGCATTTGATATTATTTTAGCCATTTTGATAGATGTGTGGTGATATCTCATTGTGGTTTTAATTAAATTTCCCTAATGGCTCATGACATTGAAGACCTTTTCATGTGCTTACTTGTATATCCTCTTCACTGAAATATCTGTTTGTGTCTTTTGCACACTTTTTAATTGGATTGTTTATTTTCCTATATTGTAGATAAAACACCTCTGTCCGATGTCTTGCTAATATTTTCTCCCAATCTATAGATTGTTTTTCATCTTCTTCTCAGGATCTTAAAAGAACAAATTAAATTTTTCGTGAAGACTAATTTATCAATTTTTATGGACTGTACTTTTGATGTCAAGTCTAAATGTTTTACTTACTCTTAGATCCCAAAGATTTTCTGCTACTTTTTCTAGAAGTTTTGTGTTTTACATTTAAGCCCATGATCCATTTTGAGTTAATAGAGGGCATGAGATTCATTATTTTTGCCAGAGTACGCCCAATTGCTACAGCACCAATAGTTGAAAGGCTATCGTTCATTCACTGAATTGTTTTTATATCTGTCAAAATCAGTTGAGGTATTTGTGTTCTCTATTCTTTTCTACTCATCTGTGTATCTGTCTTTCTGCCAATACAATACTGATTGCTGTAGCCAAATTTTGGACTCCGGAGGATTGAGTCCTTCTACTTCATTCTTCTTTTTCAAAACTGATTAAGTTGCTTCCTTCTTTATCTTCTGGGGATGGTGTCCAGAGGTATCAAGAATGGTCCCGTATTTGACATAACATCGTAGGCTATCCTACAGCACAACCTCTAACAAAACTAGACCACCCCAAAACTCTGCTGATTGTTTACCTTTATACAAAAAAGGTTGGGAAAGTGCCGAAATCCACATGTTGTGTGCACCTAGGCTGACTTCGAGGAGTTTGTACTGTGAGACCTAAAGTTCTTATGAGGCTGTCTCGAACAAAAAAGGAGGCCTTGAAGGCTGTGACTGGGTCTTGATCCTCTTGTGTCCCCAGTACTTTAATAAGTATAATGGACTAAAGGACTGCCTCCAGTCAGAGTTCACTAACAGCAGCTGACTTGTTGGTCCTTCCTCCATTTCTTCGTTAATGCCGTATCTGTTGAGTTCCTTCAGATACAGGTGTGGCAACCAGATGGCTCAGGCCTTCCCCCAACAGGTTTAATCATTCCTGAATTCTCTTAATTTACTTCAGACTTTTTCCAAGAATCAATATGTAAAATTTGTTGGCCTTCTCTTGCTAGAATGTCTCTCTCTCTCCATTTTTGGAGACCTCCACCTTTTTCCTTCTTGGTCTTACTACAAGATCTTATGAATCCCTTAATCTTGTGTTTACATTTAAAGATGAGTCTTTGCCACTAGGTTATGGATTTCTGGGAGTCAAGGACTGTATTTTATTCACCCTGGGATCGCCAGGGACTGGCACAAGCTGGGATTCCATAAATACTTATGGAATGAAACGTGATGTTGGACCTTCGCAGATCGGCTGTGCTTTAGGTTTAGTACAAGTGTTTCATCATCGTCGCTACACTGGTGCTTTCTACTTATCTGTTATCCCTCCTGCTCGGCCTCTGTGAATTCCTTTCAGAAAAGAGAGTGGGAGGAGAAATACAGCACATTTTCAAGTAATTTTTTTTTTTTCATTCCTTACAGGTACTATCTTGGTCGCCGGATGTATATTGTTATCTCTGAGCCAGACATGATCAAGCAGGTGTTGGTTGAGAACTTCAGTAACTTCACCAACAGAATGGTAAGTGGTTTTCTTTCTCCATATGAATGGAGGGGCATTACTCTAAGAAGTAAGACCTGCACACCAGATTTAATAGGGACACGACTGGGCCTCTTCTCAGCTTAGATCAGCTCAAAACTGAAAACTGAGCTCCCCAATGAATTCAGGTTTTCAAAAGAGATGTGCAGGATGGTACAAAAGAACAACATTTACATTTAAGAAATGCTTCGAGAAAGCCAAAGCTCCGGAGAAGTTGTGGCTAATAAAAATGCTAAAACCAGGAGGGATCTCTAAAAGTCTGTTCAAAGCTGCAGGAAGCCAGGGGCACAGGTCAAGTGACTAGGGAAGACAGAACCAAGCGAATAAATATCAGAGAGAAAGCAAAATCTCAAGCCTCTAGTGCTTACTTCTCTCCCAGAGAATATAAAGATCTTAAGGCTTGAAAAGGAAGACAAACACCACGCAGGGGGAAAAGTGTCCCCAAGTAAGAGGCAGCAGAGCCTGTAAAGAGGACCCCTTAATATCTGCTCAAGTCTCCAGCCCACTACGAGGATGTACACACTCCATCTTTTGGGGAAAGAACTTATTATCTTTGATGAGAAATCCTAAAGAATGAAAGTGGTGATAGAAAGTGGCAGAAGACGGCATCGTCCATGTATTTAAAACGAGAAGACAGGGATTCTAGCAGAGAAGACGGATAACCTTTATGTTGACGCTTGGGAAGCGTCTAGAGGGAATTCCTAAATGCTTGCTTGGGAGAATTCAGAGAATCACTAGGTGCCAACCTTTATGTGGTGGTTGTCAAATTAAGCTCATCTTCCATCTTTACAGGACTAGTAAATAACAGTTTCACTCTTTGGTTGTTTATGTGGCAAACTTTTGCCCACCTGCCACAGGTCAGGCGCTGTCTGGCGGCTGATTATAAAGAGACAGGAACCTCAGGCTTTTCCTCCAGGAGCTCACAGTGTAGGGAAGGAGGCACAAGGTGGAGATGAGAACCATTCAGTGTGTTTCCTGTGAGTCCATGGCAGGGAAACTTCCAGGACGGCCCAGGGAGGCTTACGAGATAAGCAGCCTGGTGTCTTCTCTGAAAGCAGCAGTGGCCCTGCACAGTCTGCTGGTTGAATTACCTGGAATGCGTTTTTCTCATTAAATTTCATAAGCACTTATCTCATCGATACAATTATCATCTGTATTTTACAAACATGAAACTAAGACTCAGATGAGGAAACTAAGCATTAGCTTCAAGAACTATGCCGAGTATACCAGAGAGGTTGTAGCTAGTATAAATGCTGAAGCCAGGAGGGGGCTCTGAAACTGATCAAATCCTGGGCACCCAGGATTTCGCAGACAATGAAACTAAGACCCCAAGTGGTCGCGACCACCTTGGGCTCAGGTCTGACAGCAGGAAGAGCAAGAATGCACTGCCAAGGCGAGTCCAGTCTCCTTTTCCTGCCACGACTACCACAGCTGTCTCAGAGGATACTTCTAGATTGTCAAGGTTTAATCGAATAAATGGCTTACTCGATCCACCCAAAACCTGCTGTAGTCACCCAAAACATATTCCTCTTCTGGCCCCAGAGTGCCAGGCCCAACTCCAGACATGCCACAGTCACTAGAAGGAGGTGACCTGGAGGGAGGGGCTTACTGGCCTGCTAACTCCCACCTCAGGAGGGCCAAAGGAATTGCTGACATCGGACACTGCTGCCCCCAGCTTCTCTTGCCCGAAACTTGGTCATTAATCCCCTGTGCAGAGGAACCTGAAGTTCCTCTGTGGAGCTGGGGCCTTAGAGACGGAGGAGGAGTCTGCCGTTAAACGCAGCTGTGTTGTAGGCTGCTGACTCAGCAAGGAGAGTTGGTTAAAGAAAGAAATGGGTGACACCAACGAGTGGAGGGTCAGCCTGGACCACCACGGGTGTCTGAGCTGGCAGCAAAGGGCCTGTTCGTCCTTGAGCCCCTGAGGAGTCAGACAGGATGTGTCAGTCATGTGTTACCATATGGCTTCCTGGGGCTCCTGGGCTATCACCATGACACATGATCTGGAAGAGGGTGCACTCTGGGGTGCTGGGCCAGGTGTATACTCAACATGTTCAAGCGGAGGGAACCCAACAGTTGCCCCAGCTCCAGGCAATTTCTCCTCCAAACCAAGTATCTGTCTCCACTGATATTTTTTTCCTCCCCCACCCTTTGACTAAGAAGGTCTTTGGGCCCCAAACTCCAGAATGTGGTCCTGATTTCCTTCTGCCACTGGACACAGTGCCCTCAGGACAAAATTCAAAGTCTCCTGATGAGGTGTAAGGGTCTCTGAAACTCAGATCTATTACATATACTCCCACTTCCTCCTATACAGCTGTCCCTGCAGCTGGACTGGCCTCTCCATTCTCTCTGTAACCTGCTCTGGAGAGCCCTGCCCCAGTGCTTTTGCTCATGCTGACACCGTCAGTAGAATCCAAGGCAGCATAACAGCAGGTCTTGCATTTACTTGCAATGTGAGCTTTAGCAAATTATTTATTTAAAAGCCCCTCACATTCCTTCTTTGGAACATGGAGCTATGCTCTACCTACTGGTCTTGTAAATATTGTAAATGAGCCTTGCCTCGGCACAGCGCTCAGGAGACAGGCAAGACAAGCAGTCAGCAGGCACTAGGTGCTGTTAACAAGAAAACCATACCCATCCAAACCCTAGCTATTCTCCAAGGCTTTCCTCCTCAAATTCTGCCTCCTCCACGAAGCCCTCCCTGCCTCCAGCCACAGTGACTTTTCTGCTCTGAGCTGTTACAGCATTCACCATCAGCATCACCCTTTTCAAAAGGACCCCATGGTTTCTTGTTGTATTTACAGTAAAAAGAAGGTATTACTTTCTCCCTACCTTGACTGTTAACTCTTTAAGGCTCTTCGTTTTCAAACCCAGACACACAATCACTCTTCAGTATCGAATATATTCATGTTCAAACTAAATTAAATCTCTATCAGCCAAACCTTCTCCCTAGAAGGCCTATTACTTGAAACTGGAGATTCAAATAACACCTCCACATCCGCGTCACTCACAAACTTCTAGAAAGGCCCCCCCCCCCCAAAGGTGAGCTGGCGAGGAAACCCGATGTTTATCAATTTCCATCTGGGAATGTATCCTCTTATCTATAGCTTTGTTTATGGTTTTAAAAGCAATTCCATATTCATGCTAAAACAACCCTAGTGGCTCCATTTTTTAAAAACCGTCTTTAGAGCAGGATTTTCTCACAGGTTTTTGAAAGTCAAATTAAACCGGGTTCTGTGGTTCCCTCTTCTCCATATGCTTATTTATCTGCTCGAAGAACTCAAGGAGATTAGCGAGGCGTGATTTCTCCTTCCCGACACCATGCTGCCTTTCCTCTAATAAGCCATGTTGACTTAAGTGTTCAGCGATTCAGCTTTATTATACATTCATTCAGTAAACATTAAATGCTTACTCCATGCAAGCTTCTACCAAACGGTCCCTGGTGATACCGAAAATACCTCAGCATATTAGTTTGATACATTAAGTGAAAAGGAAGTTAAATAACGCATGGTTTCATTTTCCAGCAGAGCCCATCTCTGCTCACAGATACAGGCTTGACTTATGCGTGCCCCTGGACGGCCCAGTGGAGGGGGGCACCGTGTGGGAAGTTGGGCTTAGTTCTCAAATTTCACGTGAGCTGTAAGAGCAATTGATAGAGAATCCTGGCTGGAGCTGGTGGGTGATCCTCAGGGGATTTTTCTAACATATATCACTATTGAGGAAATAGTTGAATTCAAACATTGTTGAAGGAAATGTTTTTCAAGCTCCAGAACACTGGGCCCAGCAGGCCCTGGGTCAGACCCAGGATGCTGGTTGTTCTTTTTTTTTTTTAATTATATTATTTTCATTGTGGTCACATCGCTTTACAACACTGTATATGGCTTAGGGGTAGAGAGTCACGCCTCTTCTAATGGACATTCCCACCCACACCCACCACCCACAGGCCCAGGCCTCTCCTTGCTCCCCACCCCCACCTCCCAGGGTGGCAGTTCTTCTATCAGACTTCCTCATTCACCCTTGGGGGTGCCAGTTCTGGTAATGTCTGCTCTATCTGACCCCTCTTCCGAGTAGACTCCTTGGGCCTCTATCTGTCGCCTCGGCCCTTCCTGAAGTTGCTTCTGGTGGTGTAACCACAGCTTACCGTTAAACCCAAATCAGTCTTCTTAGCCTTTACAGCACCTCAGTGATCGCAGCACCTCAGGGCTGGTTATTTTTATTTAAATATTTTTAATTAGCTTCTCTTTGTTATCAGGCACTCCATGAAGCCAGGGGGTGGCTCTCTTTTTCCTTTAATATCTGTGGAATTAATATCTGTCCGGGTGACTCAAGGGACATGGTCAAGGCCAGCTGCAGAAGTTCTCATGCCTGGCTGCTCAGCAAGGCCAGAGAGGGGGCAGCTGGAGGAAGAGTGATAGGGAACAGGGTTAGGCCCCAGTCCGGTTGGTCTAGTCAGAAGGGGGTGTTGCTGTCCTGCTGCTAGGGAGTTTTATGTGGGGTCCCCAGAACAGCAAGGAGAGTGGGTGAGGCTGCAGGGACACCCATGCCCAGGCCGGTGGCGGCACATAGAGGGAGTGGCCGTGGATTGGTGCAGGCTGCGGGGTAGAGTCCTGTGAAACCACCAAGTCCCTGGCACTGGTGAAGATGCTGAAGTTCCAAGGGAAATTAGTCACCTGAAGCCCCACCACCCCCTGATCTGCAGCAGCGCCCCACTAGGGAGGAGGGCACTGGCTCATTACCATGCTCGCGGGGGAGGCGGCTTCCATTCTGAGCTCCGGGGAATGGGCCACCTGAGCAGGGGCTGCAGGGACCCACCTGCTGGCACCCAAGGCGGGAGGGGGCCTCAGCAGGTTTGCCATCAAAGGTCCCCTAAAAGGGGGGCAGGACCCACTGGACTAGAGGGGAGTGTTGGTGTCTTGGCGGTAGAGGTGGGCGGTAGCTTACACCTGCAGAGGTGGAAACACTTATCTCCAAATCACCCTCAGTGTTGACGACCAACGTGACCGCAACAAAAATAATTTAAACGGTAACTAGAGGACTTAAAAAAAAAAAAAGGCAACTGCCACTGGCCCCCTCCACATCTTTGGAAAACTTGCTAGCGATTCTGATCTCCTCTCCCTAAAGCATTCAGACCTTTAAATGTGTGCAGGAAGACGAAGGCTGTGAGGATGGCTTTGGCACACTCTTAGGGAAGTCCTCGTTTGTCACTTGCGTCAAATCTTGAGGACTGTGTGTAGATGTGCATTTCTTGAGAAATGTTAGGGAGGCAGGGCCGAGCAAGGCAGTTCTTGCTGAAGGCCCAGACCCAGAGAACCAGGAGCAGGAGCGCCACCTCATTCGCCCAACGCCCTGTCTATTTTGAGACAGGACGCTTCTTTGTTTCCTGTGACACTGCTCTGCACAGGAAATGCTCCACTAGCACCTGGAAGCTTCTCTCCCCAGGCTGCTCCCTAGAAGTCCCGGCCTCACAGCCAGATGGGATGCCCACCCCCTATAGGCCTGCAGGCTCCTGCTCTTCCCCAGCCAGATCAGCTAGTCCTGAGGAAGCCGGATCCATGGGCTTGCCTGAGCCCTAAAACACAGTTAACTCAGCCTCTCTACATGGTACGACCACATGAGCTCCCAATCTCCAACGGCTCCGTGAACTGTTAAGAATGTAGGGATTGTGTTAAGCAGTACCAATTTAAATGCTCGATCTTCTGTTAATGCCTTACAGGACTTTTTAAAATTTCTAAATCTTGTTGGAAGCTCAAAATGGCCCTTGGGAGGCTGGTGGGGGCACCGTGGTTCACCCATTGGCGCTGACCACTGTGAAATAGAAGTTTCCTGGTCTGGGTGAGGTTATACGAGAATTAGAAAAAAGTTTGTCACAGTGGATCCGGGCTTTTTGGTGATGGTGTATACTTTCTGATATATTTTTGCAGCCTACTTGATGTGCTTAATACTAAACAAATACAAAACAAACCACTACCCCTGAAATATAAGTGTCTTTTGGAGTTTTTAAAGCATCTTGCTCTGTTTACCTGTTGCCGGAGGCTCTATGGGACTAATTTGAGGAAAACTGTTGATTGTCCCACCAAGAGGCGAGTCTGAGATTGTATAGATCTTAAGTCAATGGTCTTGCATGTTCCAGAACAACACAAGAAGACCTTTTTTCTTTTGTAGGGGGTGGGGAGCTATGGCTTCATATTCTATTATGTCTTTTTTAGAACAGCATGCATACTCGGGAACAGCAAAAATGCAATGCTGCAGCTTTTTGGGAAGAGTGAGTAGCTCTGTGCTCACCACTCTACACCAATGCTCACTCACTGGGTCAGCTGAGAATCCCTGGTCTGGCCCTTGCAATAAATCGTTGTTCTCATCCTGAGAGCACAGAATGCAGAGGTGTTGGTTTTCTGTAATAACTTGCTACTCGGCATTGTGTAATTCTTCAAAGTTTAAAGTTTATGCTTTGCTGATCTACTAAGAAGTGAGACTCTATTTTAAGAGATCTTAATTGAAGAGGCAAACATGTTCAACTGTCCAGGAAAACAGCAGGGGGGCCAGGAGGCTGCTTCTGAACCAACACTGCTTATCAGGATGGTGTTTCCTAATTACTGGGACACTACCCCCAAATTAATGAACTAATGAACTAATTCAAAAAGCACGTTGTTAGCTGCAAGATCAACATGTGTTGGTTATAAACCACCTTGTACCTACTCTCCCAGTCATCAGGGAGTCCTGATAGTTTTGGTGGGAGCATAACACCTGGCATATAGTGGGTGCTCCATTGAGGTTCACACTTGATAACCGACATCATTCAGAGCTGAATTTGCAATCCCCTAAGCCTGCAACATGTCAGAGATCATGTTGGAGCGTGGTGACCCTGGTGATAGTCAGAAGGATCCCAACTGGCCAGGGGATTCCTGAGCAGAGGGGGTGCCCTGATAGCCCCTTAAATTCTGGAGTCCTCTTCTGGAGACCGTTGTGCAGATCATATGGTCCCTCTCCTTCATTTATCACAGCAGCACATGGATTTCTGTAAGTCAGTTTTCTTCCATCCCATACTCTGCACAACTGAAGTTTTCATCTAAATATGGAGTCTTAAAGTTACATCTGTTGATTTTCATCGTGTTGGTAGGCTTCCAGCATTCAAGTCTGTCCAAATAAATGTTTTTGGTTGTTTAGTATTTTTTAAAATTGAGATAACTTATATATACAAATCTTGAGTTAAAGTTCAATGAATTGTTGCATATGCATGCACCCATGTAACTAACACCCGAATCAAGATGTCGCACATTTCCAACACTCCAGAAGGTTCCCTCAGGCCTTTTCCTAGTCAAACACCCATCATCACCATCACCACCCAGAGATAATCAATCCTCTGACATCTATCACCATTGATTTTTTTTCCTGCTCTTGAACTTCATGTAAATGGTAACACAGAGTATGTGTCCTTTTGTCCTGGCTTCTTTTGCTCAACACAGTATCTGGGAAATTCAACTACAACACGTTGGGAGTTCATTCTTTTTAATTGTTGTATAGTATTCCAATGTAGAAATATACCATAATTTATCTATTCCTCTATTGACAGACATTTAGGTACTTTCCAGCTTTTACTACTACAAATTAAGTTGGTCTGAGCATATCAAGATTGTTCTTGGTGGCATATATTTAGGGGTGGAATAGTTGGATCATAAGCTAGGGTGTATGTTTGCCTTTTTGATACATACTATGAAACAGTTTTCCAAAGTGGAGGAGCCAATTCCTACTCCCAGCAGTGATGAAAGAAGGTCCAGTTGTTCCACATTTTAGTCAACAGTTTGTCCTGTCATTGTTTTTCATGATAGTTATTCTGGCGACTGGGTAATCAGGCATCTCATTACTATTCTAATTTGCATTGGGTGACTGGTGATGTTGCACACTATTTCATATGTTCATGGGACATCACACTGGGATGTCTTTTTTATGAATTGCCTAATTCTGCCCATTTTTAAGGTGCTTGACTTTTTACGATCGACATACTATCATTCTTTATATGAGTCTTTTGTCAGATAGGCGTATTGTGAATGTCTTCTCCAATCTGTGGTTCGCTTACTCATTTTAATGACATCCTTTCTTAATACAAGTCCAGTATAGAAAAATCTTCTTTCACGGCTATTTCTTTTGGCATTCTGTTGAAGAAGGCTTGCCTGTCTACAAGGTCACAAAGATATTCTCTGGAAGTTTTGTTTCTCCTTCCTCTATTAGGACTGTGATCGACTGCTGATTAACTTGTACCTGGAGTAGGTTGTGGGGCTGCCTGTGTCTCGAGGGACCTGCAGGAATGGGGGCATTAAAGAGCCCTTTAGACCTTGCATTGCACACTTTGGAAAGGCACCCTAAAGAGTCAAGTTAGAGGTTCCCATTAAAAAGCGGTCACTGGACAAGATGAGGCTTGTGTTTCAGAAAGGCCCTGCAGATTAGTGGGGACATGGAAAGTAAAGATAAGGCTGGAGGCAGGGGAACCCGTGGGGGTCGTGAGATCATGGTGACCTCAGCCCGGGTGGTGGCTGCAGGGAGAGAGAGAACTGGCTGATCAAACCCAACTGGAAAGTGATTGGAGGGGTTCAACTGAGACTCTGCACACAGGGTTAGACTGACAGGATGGGAGCCCCAAAACCCTGTCACCAGCATCTCCCTTCCGCCCCCACACTCACAGTCCTCCTGCATCAAATCTACCAGTCCTGTGCCTCATTCCCTTCAGCGACAGCGCTCTGTCCCTAGAGCTGCCGCATCCCTAACCCTACTACGTTATTATATACAGGTGGGGGCGGGGAGGGGCAGTGGGCAGTTATTCACATTTAATGGGCCCAGAGTTCCAGTTTTTCAAGATGACAAGAATTCTGGTGATGCACGGCGGTGAGGGCTGCCCCACAGAGTGAAAGTACTTACTCTACCCAACTGCGTACTCGACAACGCTCAAGAAGGTCCTGCATTATATGGGGGGTGTGGGGGTGTGTATGTGTGTGTGTACAAACTAATAAAAAAAAATACCTGGAGTGATCTCCCAGAGATAAAGCCTCAGAGTCAGAAGAGTTCTTAAAGGGCATTTAGAACAAACTTCCAAGAAGTGGGGTACAGTGTCCAGTGATGGGGAGCTCATCACTCAAGGCAGAGCTAGAATTTTCCCCATAGCTTCCACTCATGAATCTAGTTCTAACCCCAAGAGTCACAAAAACAAGCTGCTGCCCACTCTGTGTAACGTGCAATCAACACATTTTTTCTTTGAGCACATGTAAGTCCCACTCTGCGATCTTCTGAGTTTTCTCTTTCCAGTTAGATTTCAATTTCATAAGACATTATTCCATGTCCCCTCACTCTCGGTTCTTCTGGTGAGATGTGTTTGCTGCTCTGTCTTGCAGTATGGGGTCTAGAAATGAAACGGTAACTAATGATCCTGAAATTTTCCATCAAAACATGAAAAACTATAATGGACTTGGCGGCTGAGGGGAGATGGCTGCCATGAGGGTTGGTGAGGGAGACATTGGGGGGCGTCTGGACAGGAGGCACACAGGCCTGGATTTGTCCTCCAGGTAAAAACTCCTGGGTCCATTCCTTAAGTCTGAAGGAGAAACACAAAATCCAATAGATCTTGACTCTTTTTTATTCTGTTTCACCAGAACCCCATCAACCAGCTTCCCTGGGAGTAAATGCTTTATCACGTGTAGCGTGGCACAGGCCTGGGTGCTGGCCAACACACAAATAACATAACGTACAATTTCCTCCTTTGACTCTGGAACCTAAACAAACGGGTTGTGTTCCAGAAATTCCATAAACCCACAGTTCTGGATAGTGACCGTGACACTTCTAAAGAATTTCATTCTAAATATAGAGAGGTATTCCTCTGCAGAAAAATATCCCAGCCACTTGCTTCTAATATATAATTAAATCCTCCCTAGATACTCTGCAGCTATGTTTTATAGCTTATTTTGAGTGTTCATATTTTATCAGAAAATTATAATTTTCCTCCAAATAGTAGTTTTTACAAGGCTTTTGAATTATGATGCTGGCTTCATGTTCCAACTATAATTAAAACAGTGAAGAGAAATAGTGAAACCGTACATCACACGGGGTTTTGAGGAGAGCTTGATCCTCCAGTCCCCCTGTCTCCCACCACCCTGGGTCTGGGGGTGTCTTGACCAACTTTGGAGACCCCAGTTTTGACTACGTGGTGAGGCAGCTGGTTTGAGAAAGGAATAGAATGACGTGGAAGAAGGGATAAGGTGATTTCATCCTCAGCACGCTTCAGACTCAGCTTAAACATCTCATCCTCAGAGCAGCCTTGCCAGGCTTCGAGGCCCATCCCATGTTCTCCACTAGCCCCATCCCCCTCCCTTCATAACTCATGTTCTCACACACCGTAACAACTCTTGGTAGGTTTATGAGCTTACTGTCCCCACTAGACTATCAACTCCACGAGGGCCAAAGCGATGTCTTTACTAAATACTGGCTAGCCAGCATCTTGAATTATCAAACATTCAATAAATGTTGAGAGAAAAATGAATGAGTGAATGAACAAGAAATGTGCAGGGTGTACATTTGGAAGTGGCCCTATTGGAACATGCCTCTGAAAGAGTCTTCTTTTCCCCTCTTCTTTACCCCCACATTCCCCACTTTCTCTCTCTCCACTCCACCCCCCATGGACCCACCCACATATCTGTCAACTCCCCGCCCAACCTAAACAATCCAGCCACAAGTCCCTTGCCACTGACTGCAGACAGGGCACTGAGTCCCAGGGAGACAAGCCCATCTCCGAGAAGCCTGCTGTCTGGTCCTCAGGGAAGCCTTGCTCAGCAGGGACCGCAGAGCCCCAGGAGCCCCTGAGTGCTTCTACAGGGTGACATGTCGTGACAGGGCAGGACGGGACCAGCAGGGCTTACCCATCTGCACCCCCCACCCCACGGCCCCTGGTGGTGACGTTTTAGATCATTCTCTGTGAGTCTTGATTTTCTCCTGTATCCTTGCAAGAGAAATCTCCCCACTTGGAGGTCCCTGGTGGATTATAAGCAGACTGTCCACCATGGACCCGTGTGACCTCCAAGATGACCTTGGTTTCCGAGTGTCCTAACCCTCTGCTTGTCACTTCCCATCAGGCATCAGGCTTGGAATCCAAGCCAGTGGCTGACAGCATCCTGTTTTTACGAGACAAGAGATGGGAAGAGGTCAAAAGTGTCCTGACTTCCGCCTTCAGTCCTGAGAAGCTGAATGAGGTGAGACCAGGGAAATGCCAGCTGCCTTCTTAAGGAGCAGGCTCAGGTTGCATCACGAGAGCAGGTGGCTTCAAATGAGCTGCCCCCAGGGCCTTCAAACCTCCCTCTGATGTCAAACACAAGGGACACTGTATTGGAGTGACTTTCACTGCGGCCCCCCACATCCCGGGGGGTCCAGACCGCGTGAGTCACCCAGCTCTCAGGGTCCCGGTGTCCAGAGGCTGCCCCGGGAGTGTGGAGGGGCACTCTGGTACTCTGATGTGCAAAGGACCACGGGGGGATCTTAAGAGGCAGGTTCTGACTCTGTAGGCCTGGGCTGGGGCCCGAGAGTCCCCATTTCACACATGCTCCGGGAGACGTGAGTGCTTCCAAACAGCGGCCCACTCTTTACTGAGCCCCCACAGACGGACTTGAAGCCAGGGTGAGTGGTGAGTCTGGAACTGGAATGGGAGGGTCGTGCATTATTGGGGGGATCAACAGACGTTTCCGGCAGAGCTCCAGGCCGGCAGGTATGTCCAGGTGAACCCTCATAGCCAGTCAGAGAGAAGGCCACGCCCACAGCATGCCGCCTCCCCTCTAAGGCCCTGGTCTCCTCTCCCCCGTGACCCACTCTTCTTTAGGGGCTGCTCGTCGGCCTCCCGGTCATTGTGACACCTCCTCGCTGATGGCCCTGTCGTTGGTCTGGCTTTGGTGTATGTTCCAAATTCCGCAGCAGCTGGGTACTGATCACTTGGACACTGCTGCCTGAAGGCAGGACCGCCTAATTTGGGTCCCAGGAACATGGTAACTCCAAAGCAAGTGACCGTCAGAGCCCTCCATACAGTGTCCACCAGGCCCTGCTGTGCTAGAATGCCCGGCTTGGAGCGGTCTGTTCACAGCTCAACAAATGAGCAAAACTCCTGGCTTATACTCAAGGTGCTCCCTCATCTGGTCTTGTTTGATTCCTGTAACTCCTCTGAAGTCCCTAGAATAGGAGAGGGTCCCATATTTCACAATTAAGCCATTAATTAAACTCACCGAGAAACCAGGGGTCCTGCCCTCAACCTCACCGAGGAATGAGGCTGAGATTTGCATTTCTGCAGAGGTCTTTGCTGTTTGAGGGCAGCATGTGAACTGTGAGGGACACTGCCATCACCCTCATTTGACAGATGAGGAAACTGAGCCACAAAGATGAAGGAAGGTGACCCGTGTCACAGCCAAGGTTAGAACCTTTTGCTTGATGGCTTCTCTTACCATCAAAGCTCCCTGGCACTCTCCAGGGGCTGTCTGGAGGCTGGGGCCAGGGAAGAGGAGCACATGGGGTCTCTGTGGAAATGCAGGGAGCCTGAAGCAACATGCCTCCTTTTCTGCTTAAATTTGGGATCAGCTGATGTCTGGAAAAAGCTTTCAGATAGAATACAGATTTCTCCTTTCTCTCCGGTAGAGCCATGTATCTCCACCGCCTGGGCCTGTGTCTTGCTCATGTTTCCCCCACAGGGGGGCAGCTGCCGCAGCAGTCCCCAGCATCCCATGCAGGCCAGCCATCACCAACTCAGTTCCTTCTTCCAGACCCCAATCAGCTAAGGGGGTTGGTGAGGGGCGAGAGACCATTGACGAGTGTAACCCAGATGCAGCCTCCTCAGCCTCAGGTCATACTGGCATCGCCTGGGGAGCCTTGCAAACTCATCACTATGGGCCCCATATCAAGAAGTTTTGATTAAATTGGTTTGACTTGGAGTGAGCCTGGGCTTGAGGGGTTCAGGGCTCCCCAGGTGATTCTAACCACCAGTCACGGATGGTTCCCTCAGGAGCAGGGGCATCTCCCGCCCTCTGCTGCAGGAGCATCTCCCAGCTCCACACTGGCCACTCTCTGCAGAACTCAGTGTGAGATGTGTTTGCAGGAAGGGCTTGCTGCTTCAGAAAGTTGCAGAGCGCCACTTGGGCCAGCTGCCGCTGCTGGAGGGAGGGTCACCTTTATTTCCGAATCACTACACTGTTGAGTTAACCCCAAGGAAGCAAAGAGGAGAGTAAGGCAAAGCCCGGGTTGTGATCTCCAGCGCAAATTGTGCTGTATTTCTTTATTCATGAGTAAATAATGACTTGACAGCACCAGCCATGCAGAATCTCATTTGTTAAAAAGAAATTGATGAAGGGTATCGATTTTTTTAAGGAAGGAAAAAGTTTTCCTGACACTCAAGCTGTGTTTCTCTGGCAGGGGGCAGCGGGTAAGATGAAGCTGCAGCCTATCAGGGTCTGGATTTCTTGAGCACCTGACAAGGTCGACTCCAGAAATGAACACACTGTGGTGTCCCAAGCAAATCCAGAGCTCCTGGATCCAAGGCCTTTTCTCCTCTGGCTCAGAAATGCAATTCTCAGTACCTGAATTAGGTGCTGGAAGTAGGGTTCCTCCATGGGATTCACAGCTCTTGGGGTGAAGAGGGGGTCATCAACCAAGGGGACAAAAGGGAGGAGTGGCTGGGAGGGAGAGAGTTAAGAAAGGACATCGACTCCCTGGGTTTGCATCAACGTTCACCCATTACTTAGCATACGCTACTGGTCAACTTAAAGCTCTTTCTGCTCAACACAGTTCAATTTAGTTTCTTGAGTTTCCATTAGAAAGGATGCCACTGGGGGGCGGGGGGGCAGTAGCTTTTCTCCCCCTTTGGAGAGTTTGGACCTGGTAAGGGTCAGTTCCCCAGGGGGCAGCTAGGCAGATGCCTCAGGAAGGAGGCTGCAGGGCCTGAGCTCAGCAGAGGTGTAGGGAGATGGGCATTAAAGACAGACATGGGTATGGCCCCCCCAAGACTGTGAGCCCCATAAGAAGAGAAGAGCACCCAGGAGAGTCGTGTTGAAGCGAGGGGCAGAGGAGACACCTACAGAGAAGGATAGAGGAGAGCAGCCTGAAACAGAGATCCTTGAGAATGGAGGGGGAAGGGAGTATTTCAAGGAAGCAGCAGCAAGGTGCTGAATGCTGCTTAAATAGGAGACACAAGGACTAAAAAGTACAGGACAAAGATGAATGAAGGCGAGAGGACAGGCTGCCAGAAATCAGTGTCCCTGACCGCCTCCTTCTCCAGCGTGGATGACCCTCCTGGTTTCTAGATGCTTCCTTGGAATCGACCCTCCTTTTTGCTCCTTAGGTCACTGTCCTCCTCTTGGCGTGGGTACCTGAGTCTGTTTCCCTGGAAATAGCTTTGAAATATCAATATCTTCAGTCCTTTCTGATTTAATAAGTAGCTTTTGGACTTTTATTATCAAACTTCAGGGTTTATTCCTGAAGTGCAGATTTGTTTTCCCTTGCAATTCTGAGCCTTTCCTCCTTCAGACCTTTACTACCTGAGTTGGCGTCATTAATATTCAAAGCCTCTGGATGACACCATCTTTATTTGTGGGGATATTAGGCTTCCTCTGTCAACAAAGCTTGAAAGTTACTTGAAAATCAGCATTATATCATGAATCCATATTTTTATTTAAAATAAAATTGGCTCTGACTTAAGTCTTAAGGGATAATAGAGAAAGACAGAGAACCAGTGAAAACTTGATTGATGCATCCCCGATTCCAGAAGAAGAGACTCTGAAATTGTAATTCAGTGCCAGACAAGTTATTGGGATTTATATGAAAAAAATTGCATTTCTGGGAAAACAACTGACTTTTTTATTAGGGAAAATTTTTGCTCTATTAGCCTGCCAGAGTTTTCACCTCATCCCCTAAAGGATTAATTTTTTTTAAGGGGCAACCAGTAGATTTACTTAGACTTTTACAGAGTCTTTTGCTAGATTCTTTACCACAAACTACCCTGAGATTGTAAAACTTAATTATAGGCTGGGAAGTAAATAGATTTAATTTCAGGAAACTAAACTAGGGCTTAATTAATTCTTCTCTGGGGGAAAAATAAAAATAATGGGATTCCCTGGGGACCCAGGTGGGTACTAGTTTTATTCTTAAATTTTATAACTCATCTGAAAGCAGGTGAACACCATGATCTAGATATTTGTGTTTTCCTATAAGGTCTTCTGACTTAAAAAATAATATTAAATCAATTGGAATTAGCTCCTAAAACTTATCCTAAGAGTGTGTAAGTCAGCACAAACGTGACAGATAACCTTCGGCATAAGCAAGAATAAAATAATACATTCAGGAGAAAAGCATCCAGACTGTGCTTCTATGATGATGAACTTTAAGCTATGAAGTATTGCGGAAAAGAACTTGAAATCTTTGGACTAAGAACACTCCAGGGTCACATAATTCGGTGAAACACTGCAAACCATCTTCTTAGAGGTCCACTATGGATCTTAGCCTATGAAAAGCTTGCAAAAGGCCTGAAGTAAAGACAACTGTTTAAGTTTGTTTATTCTGGGCTCAAACACGTGTTCAATAGATAAAAACACGCATGTATCCTTCACATCAAGGACAGCTATTGAGAGAGATGAGGCTCTCGGACGCAGAGCCTTTGGAGGCAGCCTGCATGGGGAACTCCATTCTCAAGGGGAGAGCAGGTTTTGAGTTGGATGGCCCAGACCCCACCTCCTAGGGTGGTTTTTATCTTCTCATCCCTCAAGGTCCAACAGAAATGAAGGCTATTTCCTCATTCATGCAATGCCTGAGGCTTTTGGGGGACCCACTGAGCAGACACAGGAGACCTGGAGGCTTCCTCAAAGAGGGTCTGAGGCTGGATGTGTGTCACTCGAGAGTAAATGAGCCAACAGTGTCTCTCCTCACGGGGTCTCGGCTAAAGAAAAGTCAGGCCAGCAGGAAAGGCTGGTATCACTCCCAGTCACTGAGAACCAGCTCTCTGCCTCATTTTTCACTTTCATCCAGATGTTTCCTGTCAGGAAGGCACAGTCAATAATATATGAATCTTAAAGGAGGAGGCAGATGTGGTTATTATTCCCTCTAGACCTCTCCTGCCTTGGGGAAGACATATTACCCAGGAATGACTACAACTTAAAAAAATGTTAACCTGATATAGCCAGCTTATACATAAATGCATGACAATGGCCATTTCAGTGCAAAAGTCTTTGCGGGATCACAGTCATCCTCACAGCTCAGTTTGGCCTTTACATTTCACTGTGAACTCTTCAGACAAGCACACACAGGGCTTCTAAAACAGAACCCGTTCGCCCCATAACGTCAGAGCAAGAGGCTTTCTCCCGAGGCTGCATCAGCCTCCAGTAGTCCTTGTTTAATATTTGCTTCTATTTCTTAATCCTTCCAAACAACAAAGATGAAAGTATGGTTGTGGTAATAAGTACTTCAGAGTCCAAAAACACATTGTCTCTGCCTGACCAGTTACCCATTTTCCAGAATGTCTGTGTACTTATCTAGCAGCAAGAGACCATTATGCAGCCACACAGCTATATTCCACCGACACCTAATCTCCTAATTAAAATCGGTATAATGATGGACTGTTTAAATTCTGGTTAAACTGTGCCTTTTCCATTTGCATTTAAAAGAAAACACACTCCTCATCATGGGTACCCCATCCTGGGTTATAATTTGGCTTTCCTTTGCCAGAATCATAACATCGCTCTGGTTAAATCTAAAAGAGCATCTAAATGTGCCTCCCGGCTTGGCCGTTGCTGGGCAACCCCGCAGCCACCTCCTCGCTGGAGTGAGTTCTAATTGGTCACAACTCTTGATAGGAGTCACTGACTTATTAGAAATGACACTTGATTATTCACCTAGATGGCCGGAGCTGATAACTAACAGCGGGAATTTCTGCATAAAAATAAGTCATGGATGTTTTTAATATCTGGGTGGCAGGAGGAGGCTGTAAGTTTCGTTCGCTGGTATTAATCTTACATGTGTCAGTCGTCAATTTAGAACACTTTCAGCTATTCGTTTTTCTATTTTTTAAACCAACTGTATGTTTAAATACCATCTCCCACCCCCTTAGCAGACCCTTATTTATTCAGAAAATCCCCCTTTGACATTAGCCCCAAAACATTGCCCAAAGGTCTAAGAATGCCAAATAGAATGGAACATTAAATTCATAAAATTCAACAAATATTAGTTCCTGTCTTTAGGGGGTTTATAATGTAGAAGGGCAACATGGTGCATAAATCCCCACATAATTCCCAAGTTGTGGATGATGGCGACAGAGCTCACTTCCTCTTTGAAGCATCAGAAACCGCGTTGGGGATGGCGGGGGATGGAGTGTTGGATTTGAGCCCTGAAGATTTTGCTGAGTTCTGGCAGAGAGAGAAGGTGCGTGGCAGGTGGCCTGAGCTATGGGCACAAAGGCATCTAGACAAAAAGTAGGGGGTATGTTTGGGGAACAAGCTAGCTAGGACATGGGGTGCATGTGTGGGATTAGTGAGAGGAAGCTGGAAAGTAGGTTAGGCATGTAGAGTTCACTGTCGGTGCCAGAGGGAGTGTTTGGCGTGAACTTCACTGGAGAGTGAGGAGCTATTAAATACTTGAAAGTGGAGGAGTGTGAAGAAGGGGCTCCATTTCATCTGTTCAGCCTCCTAAGATCCCCAGATGTCCCTCACACCCACGCTGCAAATCCTTCTGGAGCAGCTGCGGACCCTGCAGGTCTAGCTCTGGAGATTCCACTTTGCAGTGGCCCCAAAGGCAGATCCCTGGCCATGTTTTGATCACAGTGTGGCGGCCTCTGCTAAGGCTCTTCTGGGAGGCCCTCTTCATGTGTGGACAGATGAGTCCCCCGGGGTTCACATCACTGATGTGTGGGGCTATCCCAACAAAGAAATTCAAGGCAGCACTAAGAGACCCCCTCTTCTCTCCCTAGTCCTCAAATTTACTCCATTCTCCAAACTCTCAGGAACTCTAAAGGCAAATGGTGTTCAAGTTTGTTTGGTTTTCATGTTTATGGCACTAGACCTGCACTGAGTGACATTGTGGCCTAGACGTTAATAACTGAGCAGCAAAGGGATCCTAATTTTTGGGAAAAATAACAACCCCAGAGTCAGAGGATCTGGAGTTCTAATTCTCACTTTCCTAAACTATTTGAACATAAATATAACCAGATGCTGTCTTCTAGGTCTTTACGTAATTCTGAAGTCCAAGCATTAAAGAGACGCAAAAAGCTTTCCTAGGGGTGGCATCTACTGGAGCAAGTAGATGGTCCCACTGAGCTGACCCTTACCTGACCCAAGCTAGGAATTTGCCTGCCCTTTCCATGGTCCCCAAACAACTGTTCCAACTGGTGCTTAGTGGTCTCCTTGGAACCCTAGAATGTCTATAGAAAGGAACTACAATTCATTGCTGTGAGCCCCTCACTTGGAGTAAGGCCCAAAGTTCAGAGACATTCCAATAACTTGCTCAACAGCATAGGTTCAGGTCTTTGACTTGGGGCCAGCTCCCAGAGAACCACATTGCAATCCTGCTCAGCTAGAGAGAAGATCTCAGTCTTACAGTCTTTCACGGACACCTTCCTTCCCTCTCAAGGTCCTCAAGGAGCATTCAACCCTCACAGAGATATTTCTAGAGAATCGACTGAATGTGTCATACTATGTCCATTTCTAATAGAACAAATGTCAAAAACTTCAATAACACACGCCAACACATGTGGGTGACACTGAAAATGTATTAATTAGCTATTGCTGTGTAACAAATTGTCCCAAAACTTAGCAGCTTAAGACAACCAACCATTAGAGCTCATTGTTCCTGTGGGCCAGGAATTCAGGCTGGGCTTCGCTGGGTGCCTCTGACTTAGGGGCTCTCTGTGTCAAGCTGTCCTCCTGGGCTATGGGCTCACCTGACAACTTATCTGAGGCAAGACCTGTTTTAAGCTTACTCACATGTTCATTGGCAGAATTTAGTTCTTATAGGCTTTGGAAGATAGGATAAGAAGCTTGTTTCTATGTCCTTCAGTCAATGGAGATCTCCAAAGGGTTTCAGTAAAACATTGCTCAGACACCAAGTATTTTCAAAAGACCAATCTGGTATCTGCATACAGGGTGGATTGGAGAGTGAAAAAACAGTAGGCAAGAAGGTCAGGGAGCGCTTTTGAAAGCTGATTTTTAGTACACCTATGTGCCAGGCACCGTTCAAGTTACTAAGACTACAATGGCACTTAAGACGTGACCTTTGTTCTCAGAACACAAGATGGCACCTCTTCCAGGTAACTGGCAGCAAAGCCTGAGTTAGAGCGGTCACTGGGGAGGGAAGGATGAGCGAAAGATGCAAGAAAGAAAGTGGTGTTAATGTGGTGAGGCAGGAAAGGCAGAGGCAACAGGGCATTGTCTGTGAGGAATAAGAGAGAATGAGACTATGTGTCCAATCCAGACTGGGGCCTTGGGAATCCTCCAGGAACCTTCCAAAAGGCGACCTCCATGCTGGAACACCTACGACCTTCTAGTGCTAAGCCTTTACATCTTTTATTTCTAACCTTCGCCACAACTCTCCCAGGCAGGTACTTTGTTCCCGCTTTGTGGGTGAACATAAATATTCACTGATGTTAAGCAATCTGCTCAAGGTCACATAAATAAAAAGTGCCAGGAGAGGAAACCTAAACATTGGAGTAGTCTTGAGTATGTGCTTTCCCAGATCAAGTGTATTTAACAAGCTCAGAGTCTTGGCCTCAAGGAAAGAAACTTCAGTGATGAAGTTCTGGGGGTCACTTAAAGGACAGAAGAAAGCCTGTGAGCTGGAGAGTTTCTTAGCCCTTCCTCATCACACCCCAAGAGTTGTCTCTTTGCTCACTCATAAGCCCTCTCTACTTTCTGGAATTCTTTTGCCCTCTGTCTACACCTTGACTCAGAATTCCTCAAGCAGAGTCAGCAAAGAATCTACTTTTTTGTTGTTGTTTTTTACTGTGAACTATCAGAGAGTGAACCCCAGGTGAGCCAGACCTTCCTTCCTTAGGGAATTTCCACTCCAAACTGAGGCTGGTGCTTTGTCCTTCATGCAACTGCAGACCAGTTGTCTTCACAGCCTCCTCCGATGTGGGAGGTGACAGAGCCAAATGGGAAACTTTCTCCCCAGGCTTGGCTGTTTGACTGTATCCCCCAGAAAGAAACTATTCCTTAAAAACCTAATAACATGAATATTTTATTTGATTATAAGTGTAACAAATGTACATTATAAAAAATGTGGAAAAAATATAAGTGAAAATCACTCATTAGACTACAAAGACAAAACGTAAGAGTTATTAAAAGCTGTGTGATGATAGCAGTGTGTGTGTGTGTGTGTGTGTGTGTGTGTGTTTGCACAAGCCACCTCTACCCACTTGTCTGTAAATCTACCCGCTTGTCTGTAAATCTAGAAGAATAACTGCGGGGTTTGTGGATTGTATGAACATGACTGCAAGCCCAACAAAGCGCTTTTGTTTGTATGCGACGTGTCGGAGTGAATATTCCACCACCGCTTGTGTGTAAGACAAAGGAGCAGGCTGGAGTGATGTCTTTTGACCAACATACAGATCAGGCTCCATTGTCTTATAATATTTTTCTCTGCATTGCTCTTTAAAGCATTTTTCATATTACATGCCCCATCTCATATCACATTAACCCAAATAAAAATGCCATTATCCATTCAGTTCGACAGACAGCAGGCCGAGTGTGGCAGAAAATCGCAATCACACCAGCCAGCAACAAAACACGCCAGCCACAGCTCACAGAGGACCCCGTGATGAGCAGCTGGCCCAGCCCCCCTTTTGCAATTGGATTCTGTATAGGTGGACCCCTCTTTATACGCGGGGCATGCTTCTGAAGAGCTGTGTGTACATCAAATGTTAGGTAGCATTCCATTTCTGTTGCATTAAAGCAGCTTCAAGCTCGATGGGGAAAGCCACTCCCTTTCAGACAGGATTTTTTTTTTCTTTCTTTGTTTTACACCATGTTACGACTCCTCTGAAATAAACAAATCTAAGAGATACTTAGGTATGTGGGATTTTAGTAAAGTCCAGTCCACTTGGCCCACTCACTCAGTATATTAAAATCCCAGGAGGAAGACAGGCAGGCTGAGGATGGGGCTTGGTAGGACTGAGTTCTCCAAACCGTAAGTGGGCTGAGAGTTTTCTAAGCGCAACCGCCCAGAGGTCACCACAAGTGCCCCATGGAGGCACACTTTTCTACTGACGGATTATTAAACGGATGGTTTGTGAGTGTTTAGGAAAGAATGCAGTGGTCACCAGCCCACCCAGAGTTACCAAGCACACGATGGTCTCCCTCCTCTCTGTTCTGAGCAGCTTCCGGTTAGGGAGGTGGGAAAAAAATCACAGTTCTGTTTCTATGAATCACTGGATGACGTCTTCCGTGGCAGACTAGTGATATGATGCTGAATGTTGACTTAGCTTGGCGCACAGCTGGCCAGAGAGCCAGAAGGTGGTGATAATGGCCAGCTCTGTGGCCACCTGAAGGAGCAGTGCAGGGGGCCAAGGGCTCGGCTCCCGATACCATAAACCAGGTGGGAGCTTAGCAGGCACGTTACCAAAGAGCAGATGGAACAGAAATAGACTGTTACAGGTGATGAAATTTGAATGCCTGAATACAGCCCTTGGCCCACCCAGGGGTGTTTTTACTCACGTAAATTCCAAAACCACCGTACCCCAAGCTCTTCTGACTTGATGAGAACCACCTCCCCCTGTACCCCAGGATTTCTCTCTGCAGACACTCCCGCCAAGACTCTTGGCCACAAGGGGGCGTCTCAGACACCATGGCTTCTCTCAACTGGGATGTGGGTATGTTCTGCCCTGAACATCTGTGCCTTGACCTACCTGCTGCTCGACTACCACAGTGCTTCCCAGGCCACGGGCCCTGTCTGGGGACCCACGCAGCCCTGAGTTCAGACCCTGGCTCACTCACCCTCACTCAACAAGACACCCCTCTGCTTCTCAGGACCAGCTCCTGAAGCAGTTAGGCCCCTGGTGACACTCTGCTCTTCACACCGCTGGCAGGTGGGCTGGCGTGAAGCAAGAGGTGGGTGGGAAAGTGTCCAAAAAGCCACGTGTCCTTCCAACATCTGGCCAACAGCTGACCTGAGTCCCACTTCTCCAGGCTTGTCCAATAGCCTGAGTGTCTTAGAGCAGTCAAGAGACGGCTCTGCTCAGAACACAGAGCAGGACACCTGGGCACAGCAAGAAGTCTTATGTAAGCCTAAAGCCTTTCTAATGAATGGGCTCCCATGAGTCAACAGATCAACTGTACATGGTGATGATTCATGGAAAAAGACCTTGTGGTGTTCACTGACCTGAACCTCAACGTTTGCCTGTGTAACATGTCTTCTGAAAAGTCAACGTACACTGGCTTTGTGATTGATGTGAGGGAAGTGACCCACTTGTGATTTACCAGATCACACCTGAAACACCACTTTGCAGTCATAAGCACTTTTTAAGGTGGCACTGGAAGGGAGACGGGTGGGCAAATCATGTGGGGACGGGATACAGCAGTTGGAGGGATAAGAACAGTTGTCCAGGAGGGGACCAGGGGTGCCTGCTCCCTCTGCAGCTGGATCACAGCCACGAGGAAGAAAGTAGAAATGAAACTAGCCGAGGCTGCTAGAGGAAGCCTGATTTTGCCTCCAGACCACACACCTTCCAACATAAAGTTTAACATTTGACACTTCCTCAATGCCTCAATATTTTAAGAGCAAAGTTTATGGACTCATGAAGATTCACTGGCTGATGGATTCATTCATTCACCCCACAAGAAATTACTAAGTGCCAGGCACTGTTTTAAGTACGGAGGAAACAAAATGAACAAGCAAAATTCTCTTCTGTGCTTAGAACTCATATTCTGGCTGGTGTCAAAAAAGCAAATTCTAAACTTAGATAACATTTCAAAATAAGTTTTCCATAAGAAATGCTCAGAACAGGGTCTCCCCGGTAGCGCAGTGGTTGAGCACTGGGTTACGAAGCTGCCCGCAGCCTCTGCAGCGCCGGTTCGATCCCCGGCCGCCGGGTGAAGGTCCCACATGGCGCGCAGATCTCTTCTGCCGCCCGCTGCTCCCCTCAGCAGTGTATTTCGTCAGTCTGCCTGCTCTGCTCCCCGCTCTGACTCTGGTGAATTCTCCCACCCTCCCGCGCTTCTGACTGTACCCAGTGCTTGTATAAATAAATAAATAAATCTTAAAAAAAAATGCTCAGAACAATGGATCACAGCAGGCGGTGTTAGCTATGGTGTTATTCTAGAAAGAACCCTGGGTAAAAGGAGTTCCCTCCATGTTTCCAACTTGGCTTTTCAAACTTACAGGAGAGAACAAAAACTTGTGTCGGTTCCAATCAGGATCCACTAAGAATTCCATACACTCAAGAAACCTGTTGGTCAAAAAATGAAATTGTGATATGCTGGCATTGGGTAATCATTACAGGAATGCTCATAATGCCATTCTCTTCACCTTTCTGGGAGTGTGTTAGAATTTTTTTTAATATTAAAAATATAGTAGGGTCTCCCCTGGTGGTGCAGGCGGTTGAGCGCAGCGCTTTGAAACTGTTCGCAGCCTCTGCAGCATGGGTTTGATCCCAGATGGCCGGCGAGATACCCACATGGCAAGGCAGACCTCTTCTGCCTTGCCCGCTGCTCCCCTCAGCAGTATATTTCCATCAGTCTGCCTGTTCTGCTCCCAGCTCTGTCTCTGGTGGGTCCTCTCACCCTCCCACATATCGGGTCTGTACCCCAGTTCTTGTATGCATAGGTGAATAGATCTTTAAAAAATATATATTTTTTAATTTAAAAAAAAGAAACTCAGTAGTTGTCCTGAAGGACTTCACATAGGAAGCCTCTTGAAGTTAAGGGGGGCCCTATATTCGAATATTTAAGCAGCCTAAGCAGAAATAACCATTTGTCAGAAATGCTCTAAAAAATGATGGTCCTATTGAATAAGAAGTTGGAATGGGTGACCTTAGGTTCCTTTGGAATATGAAGAGTCTATATTCTAGGGGAAGATCTAAAGTATCATTGGAACCAAACAAACATGGATTTGGGCTAATTCCAATCCATATGGATTGTGGTCTATTAACTCTAATGCTAACCAAATGTCATGAAACTGACTACTGCTTCTCATTTCTGTCTAAGCACTTAACAATCATTTTCCTAATTATTTCACAGTATTTACTCTAGATCCTTCCTTCTTTTAGTTTCTAAAAATAAGATAGCTTAAGCTCAAAAGACGTGTTCAGCTATTGTATTTTATGATGTTTGTGAATCTTAGGCCTTCCTCTTGAATCTTAGCTGCATGAAAGTAGCTTTCAAAACAAAGTCCATTTTCCCAAGAAGCACCACACACAACCTCTTTATCTGCAGCTAATTTAGGTGTGCGCCTTGCATGATGTCCTAATTATACCTTTGTTATCTGCTATCAGATGATTCCCCTAATCAGCCAAGCCTGCGACCTGCTCCTGGCTCATTTAAAGCACTACGCAGAATCTGGGGACGCTTTCGACATCCAGAGGTAAGGGCCTCATCGCCATATTACAGATGCGAAATCACAATTTTGAATCGCTACTTCTTGGAAATGTACATAATTGCTGGATAATTACCTCGGGATCAGCAAACTATGAAAAAGCTAGAAGTTCATCGAAGCATGGGTGGGCTAGTAAGAAGAAATGAAATCCATGTGACCTGTGAACACAGCTGGGGAGGGGGTGGCCTATGGAAGGGAGCCTTGGGTGGGCAGTGGTGTGTAGGTACACCTGTCCTCAGACCTGGAGTGGGCAGGTTACACCTGGACAGAAACGACAGGGTCCTGGGGGGAAGGTCTGCACATTTTTACTTCAAGAAAAATCGTGGTGCGCCTCAGCCTAGAAGCCATGACTTAGTGATGGACGCCAAATTTAAATGATGGTCTGGTTTCCTCCAAGCTGTCCTATGCAAATTCTGATTTATAGCAGATTAGGAGTAGCAGGGCGGATGTGCCAGAGGCGGGCTTGTTCTTGTTATCATCGCTAATAGATACCATAGTCACCACTAGCACTTCAGCTGGGCCATATTGTTCACAAAATCCTCCTGAACACATTCTCTCTGGTCATTAGATGCAGGACTTGGTTCATGACAAGATGGTTTTAGTGGCTATAAAACCCGAGTCTATAACTCTTAAAACTTTCAACTCTTAACCATTAGGATCAGGTGAAATCACATTCAGGAGTCCAGTTCTTGTTTGAGAAACTGTAGGGATGTTTTGGATAGAAGCAGGCAAAATTCAGCAAGTTGTCTTGAGAGGTCACTATCCCATAAAGATAAGCCGATGCTTAGAGAATTTAGGAAGAAGAGGAATTAAGTATGTGACCACACCAAGCCGGGAAAACAGACTTTTTAATTATAAAAGGACATGAATGGCCAGTTGTTGCTTTATAGAAAATTTCTTTACCTGAACAAGCCCACAAGGAAACAAGAAGGATCGTTTTCATTTAAAACAGCTATTTGGGCCGGGGAGTGGGGGTGCGGGGGCAGGTTTCCTGGAGCCTAAGAAGTTAATTCTTGGGGAGCTGCTGCCAGACACTTTCCCTTCTGTTTGTTTCTGAAGTGCAACGCGTACTTTTTGTAATAATCTACATGTGGTCGTGAAGCTTGTCCCCAAGTTTTTCTTGTATTTATTTGCACGTGAAGGGCCCTTGCTTTTTGTTTGTTGCTCTCACAGAAACTGTCAAATCATTCGGAAGGGGGAGATGAAGCTAATAAAACGAGGCAATCCGGTTGGTAATTCATCCATCCCAATTTGCTCCGTGTCAGTGAATCGTGAGATCCTGACCTGGGCTGGGCTCAGGCACAGCTTTGCGCCAACTACATTCCCTCCTTCTCCGGGAGAATTCAAAAGGTGCTTCTTGGTTTTGGACTGTCTGTTGCTCAAGGCCGCCCAGCCCCCGGAAGTGAGTCAGTGACGCTCTCTTCCCCGCCGCGGGTGCTCATGTGTCCCGTCTCTTGTTCTGTTGTCGCTGCTTCAAGGGTGGACGTTGTGCTCACTCTCCAATCACCCCCACCCCGCAACCCCACAGCCGGGGGCCCTGGAGGGAGTGTGATGGGTGGTCTGTGGCAGAGTCCTTTCAAAACCCCAGCGCTCCCTCCCCCACAGGTGCTACTGCTTCTACACCACCGACGTGGTGGCCAGCGTGGCCTTCGGCACCCAGGTGGACTCCCGGAAGTCTCCCGACCACCCCTTTGTAAAGCACTGCCGGCGTTTCTTCACACTCTCCATCCCCAGGCCCATCCAGGTCTTGATCTGTAAGTACCGCTCCTGGCGAGGGCCATCAGATTGGGGTACAGGGCAGACCCATTCACCCGGCTAGGCCCAGGCAGCTCTCAGGGTTCCGTCCCTGCCTCTAAGAAAGGGCACTTGGGGTGCCTCTGAGAGTCTCCTAGCAAAGACCTGGTCTTCCTGGTGTCACCTCTTGTTACCAGCGTGGGGTCACCTGTTACCAGCACAGGTGGTCCTGGCCTCTCTCACCTGGGAGAGCCTGGCCTGCACTGCCCTGTTGGTGTGTGTTCACTCAGAGAATCCATTTCACAGAGGAGGAAACTGAGGCTTAGAAAAGCAGAAGCAAGCCTGGAATCCAAAGCCTTTGCTTTCCAAGGTTTATAGTTCTGCCCCCTGCAACACCCTCTCCAGAAGATGTCTCTGCTTCAAACCCAGTAATTGTCAACTAGAGTCATATGTGCTGGGCAACAAGATGATTTGATTTTCATTTTAGAAGTGTTTCAACCCCAATGCCAGTATCTTCTTGCCTTGACAGAAGTGGTGTTGATTGCTGCCATCTTTCTGGGGGGCTGGTGAATTCTATCTGCTCCCATTTCGGAGTCACTTTCAATGGAAACCCCTGCCACCTCCAATTTCCATGGAAGCCCCTGTCCTGCTATCTGCTCAGCACTGAAATTGTAGGTGTTGCCACTATGGCGTCCCAGTGGCCTCCTTCAGCCTCAGCCCCAGAGGAGCTGCTCCAGCTGCGTGGGCCCCTCTGCCATCTACAGACACCCGTGACCATTGAAGTGGCTGGTCCACTGTGCTGGCTCCTCCTGCTGCCACGCCATCCCCACGCTGAGCCCACCTTCCCACTCTTTCAAACCGGGTCCAGCTCCTGGTCTTGAAATCCGGCAGAGCCTTCTGAGACTCTGTGGGTCTGGGCCTGCCATCTCCCCACAGTGCTGTCCACCATGGGGCCTGAGAAACCAAGCTGAGCCCTGCTCTCCTGTGGTGGGTGCAACCCCAAGGTCCAAGCTACCCCCCACCCCCACCCCGAGCGGCCCAGGTAGCCGTCCCAAGGGCATGGCAGCTAGGGCCCGGTCTTGTCAGCACCACAGTGGCAGCTCTTAGGGACAAGTAAGGTGACAGCTCTGGGGACAGTCATCCAGGGGGAGAAATACAAATGACCAGAAAGTTAAGAGAGTAGATGAGCTTCTACCAGTCGCTAAGAACTGAAATGTGGCCTGCTTCAATGAAATACCAAGCCCCTGGGCCCTCATGCCTAGGGCCCAGAAAATGAAGGATAAGCCAATCTTGGCTTAGCATATTCTCCTACTTCTTGAGTGCCAGATGGAGGTGGGGAGTCCACTGTACAGATGCCTAGCCAACGCGTGCCAGGCCTGGGGAGGTGTAGGAGGTGGGGGGGTGGCATGAGCTAGCACCCTGCCCAGAGGAGCTGCGGTGCAAGAGAGACGGGCCTGATTGGAGGCCAGGCTCTGCTTCCTGGTAACAGGCATCTAATAGCCCTGCTTTATTATCACCCCCTTTTCAATGCCACTTTTGTTTTTCTCTTTCAAGTATCATTTCCATCCATAATGGTCCCACTGGCCCGGATTTTGCCCAATAAGAACCGAGATGAACTGAATGGCTTTTTTAACAAACTCATTAGGAATGTGATTGCCTTGCGGGACCAGCAAGCTGCAGAAGAGGTAACGTATTTTAATAGGACACAGCATCGAAATGGAATGGAACCTAATTTGGCATCACTGTCTCTCTCCTCTCCCAACCCTGCACACCACACGGCACTGGCCTTTAGCAATCTACCAGCCAGCGCTCCCCAAAGAGGCTGAGGAAGAGCAAACAAGGCGAAGGCAGGTGGGAAAGAGCCTGGGGAGCAGCCCAGGGCAATTTGTCCCCACTCTGACACGAGTAGGATTACCCCCTCACCCCAATTCACAGGCCTTGCTCTTTCAAGCATCACTTCGGGCATAGGTTCTAACAGCCTCAAAGAATTTTCTAGGCAAATGTGCCCACATGTTCTTCTCATCAGCGTGTTCTTTGTAGTAAAAAGCCGCAAGATAGAGTTGGAAAGAGGAGTCGGCAGCTGTTAGCCAACTCCACGTGCGCCTTTGGTGGCGTGGAGGACGTGGCTCCCAGATTCATGGTTGGGGCGCTGCTTCCCCTGAAACCTAGAGGCATCTCCCCTCCTTGCAGACCCACACTATGCTTGGCACATAGTAGGGATCGAGTGTTGATTGAACTGGACTGAGAATAGAAACAGGAATTTTCAGCGTTAAGGAGGACATTTCAATCCAGATAAGTTCGTGCAGGTATCATGCGATGCTTGAAGGGCCACGTTGCATTCGAAAAAGTTGTTTACAAGGAAAAACAGGGCTGAAGTGTCTTTTCCTGAATCAGCTTGTGCAAGGGGTAGCTTTAAGAGAGTTCCCTCAAAGACAGGGTGACTCAGAGCAATTAACAAGGAAAGGATGTGTGGTCCAAGCACCGTGGCAGGGCAGAGAATGAAATCAGGGGTCAGTCAGTGCCTGGAGGCCTGGACCAGCCTTCAGAGGCAGTTTTGCCCCACCCAGCTCCGCACTCCCCTCTCCCCCGCTTGCCCTGAAACTGTGCCACAAAGGTGTGAGGTCCAGAGGCAGGCGGGAAGGTGCACACAGGCCCCAGCTCACGCCTCTGTGAAGTCAGTGAAATGCATTTGGATGTGTGGGAAGAATCAGCTCACAGGCACCCCTGGCCTTCTCTGTGAGCTGCAAGGACAGAACATTCTTACCCAGAGTGAGGATGGAGCCTGAGGGAGGGAAAGCATCATTTTCTCATCTCAATGTTGGTATGAAGGGCTTCCCGATGGGAATTTGGTCACATGCACACCTCGCCCCGCCCCCAGCCTGAAATCCACTGGCTGTGGAATCAGGCTGAAAATTCTAAAACGGTTGCACCCGAATGGTTTACTAAGAGGTGAGGGGTTATTAAAGATCCAATTACTGGGATTGCCTCGAGGTTTTCCTTTTATAAACTCGAGAGCTATTTGTTTCAAACAGTGAGTTGATCTGAGAAAAACCTCCCAACCACAAATCCAGGACTGCCCGTGTCAAGACAGAGCTATATGGTTACTAAGAAAACTTGCTTTAAACCCATCTGAACTCTGTAGACATTCCATCAAGCAGATGTGTGTTTGCGCAGTGGAAAATGCAGCACAGATGTTAAAAGGTAAATATTTTTCTAAGCTCTAGCCCATGGGTGGATTAGACACCTACATCTATCAGGGTGCATATTTTTCTTGGATATAACCATAAACCAGCACTGTTTCGGTCCTAAATGGGCAGTGTTCAAATAGCCTCAGTGATGCAGTGCAAATAAAAGAAACCCATCGTCGCTAATGCTCCTCTCCAGCGCGGGCCCTGGAGAGCGGCTCTTTCCTCTGGCCTCTGTAACAGGGGCTAAAGATGGATTTCTGCCACACGCGGCGGCCCTGGAGCAGCCCGCCTGAGCCAGGATGAAAGGAAAGCAGGCCAACTGCAGGGAGCCATGGGAAAGCCCGACGGTGCGGAGGTTTTGTGTCCTCTCCCATCCTTCCCCTCACCCCAGTCCAGCAAAGCCACAAACACCCCAAGGAGTTTCGAACATGCCAGCAGAGCACCCCGGGGATGCTCTGGGGTCCCGTGCTGGTAACCAGGGGCCCGGGCAGCAGAGAGCACTTGCTTCCCACATGTGCCAGCCCTGCCCTGGCTCTGCCCCACCGGACCAGGGCCAGCAGCAGAGTCACACAGCTGCCCAGATGTTGGCCAAGCTGCCGGAAGGATGCTGGGAAAAGTCAGCCCCTGAGGAGACCCAGGTGGAGAGCAGAGGAGCAGGGCCCGGTGGAAAGAGGTGGCGAGGAGGGCCGGCCCTTTGCCAGCTCTCAGCAGGGGACCTGCACGCAGGCAGGCCGCTGAGGCCCCGCGGCCTGGGTCTCCAGGTTCCAGCCGCCCGCAGGCTTAGCCGTGAGCCCAGCTTCAAGATGCAGGGACGCTGCAGCACCACAGAGGTCTCCTGATGCTCAGGGCACGCCGTTGTGAACAAATCCAGCATAGGCTTCAAAAACATATCTACCGCACTGCTTTCACATGCATTGGTTTATCACGGACGTGCCCAGCACCACGCCAGGCCCAGGCAGGGAGTGGGCACGGGCAGGGTTTACTCTGGAGGAGAAAAACCAACCACACCCCAAAGAACTGCCTGAAAGGATGGAAGAGGTGTTCCTGTGTACACAGCGCGGATCACTAATGCGAGAGAAGCCGAGAAGCCACTGAGAAAATGCTACAAGTGCGGAGACAGTATTTTTGTTGGTGCTTCTGACGCTCGCCTTTTGCCTTTTCGTCCCGTAAACTTCAGAGAAGAGTAGCAGGTTGCTTGTCACTCAGCACATGAAAGAGCTTTTCAAAGAAGGATGTGCCAGGCGAGGCTTTGTCAACGCTGTATTTTCACTAACGCAAATCATAACATTAGCAGTGTCTATTGTTACACTGTTTCTATTGTTACCATTCCCAGTAGTAAAAATATAAAGAATATGCAAATCGCTGATAAGGAAGGTTAGAGGAAAATGGCAAAAAAAAAGACCTAACCACTTAAATAGGGTAGCAAGCAGCGGGTGAGGAGACTGGTAGGATGCGGGAGGGAAGGGAGCCAAATGCAGCCTGCTAGGGACACACCTCCCAAGCGCCTTCCCTTCGGCCCGGGTTCTGGTAACTTCCTACCGTGCGAGAAAAACTTCCAGCCACCCACGGGAGCACTGGGTTGTGCCGAAGTCGACAAGGGAGCATGCGCTTGGACTGAATGCACTAGGATGTTTTAACCGTTGGCAAATCTACCAACAGGACGAGCTCAGATAAAGACTAAACCCCCCTGGTGTCCCACCAGCTCTGGCTCACTGTGAACTGCTGGGCATGGAGGTCACTAGACATTTGCTATGTGTGGACGGGTGCATGTAATTACGGATATCGGACACTGACTCTTTTTACAGAAGTGAGTTTCCACTGTGCCTCCTGTTTTGTCATTTTTTTTCTTTTTATACTTAACCAAAGTGGTTTGACCCAGTGCATCCTCAGTGTGACCTGGGGCTGCAGGAGGTGTGCAGGGGACCTCAGAGAACCCCACAAGGATCCCTTGTTCCTCTGAAGCCCCTCAAAGCTGCACATGCGCGTCTTCCTTTGCGCCCCGGGAGTCTCATTTACGTAACTCCAAGACCAAAGTGTGCATTTTCTTCTTCCATTCCTTAGAGGCGGAGAGACTTCCTCCAAATGGTGCTGGATGCCCGACATTCTGCCGCCTCCCTGGGCCTGGAGAGCTTTGACATCGTCAGACAAGTCTTCTCCCCCGAGTGGGCGGCCACTCCTTCCCAGCAAGGCCAGCCCCGACTCCTGTCCCAGCCCTTGACCGTGGATGAGGTGGTGGGCCAGGCCTTCATCTTCCTCATCGCTGGCTATGAGATCATCACTAACACGCTCTCTTTCGCCACCTACCTGCTGGCCACCCACCCTGAGTGCCAAGAGAAGCTTCTGCGCGAGGTGGACCGCTTCAACCAGAAACACGTGAGTAGACACGCGGTGAAATCCACGGGCCGGCTGCCTGCGCGTTCTCTGCTTATAGTCTGTTTATAAGATGAAGTAGGGCAGTTGCCCACCTTCTTTGTGTCTCCGATTTAGCAAGTAAAATGTAGTGTTCAGAACAACCGAAAACAAGAAAATGATCAAGCAAATCGGGTACATACTCTCACTGTCCGGGGGTACGCCATGAAACCAGGTCTGGCTTGGCAAAGCTGCCAGGCCAAGTGGCCGGGTTAGGGGGCAGGCATAGTTTCCCAGTGCTTGATCACGGGGTCTCCACGCCCAGCCGTAAGCCAGAAACTGCAGCCAAGTTGGGGTGGTACCCCAAGAAAGAGCGACGATCAGGGGGTGGTGAGGAGAAAGCCTTTAACAGAGTAAGGTGAAATGGGGTGTTCAGCATTGAGCCCCTATTCCAGGTATCCCTTCTAGGTGCTATCCCTCTAGGATGGAGCTGAAGCAAATTCTCAAGGGTGCCAAGCTAGACATTACCATCTCTTTACTATCTGGAGGCTTTTGTATGCATTGTTTTGACCTAGGAGTTGTTAAAGAAAAAATTATTTTCACAATCTGTGCTTTGAGAAGGAAGGCCGCCATCATGGAGTCCTTCCTATTGCGTTCTGATATTCACAATGTCGGGAGGTAACCTGTTCTGCTATTGGAACCATTTGAATTTTTTTTTTCATCTATTAAGCTGAAAATGTCTTCCAAGAAAATTTCATTTCTTTATCCCAGTGGGGAAGTCGACGCAAGGTTGGCCTTTCTTCTGTGTGTTAACTGCGTTACTAATTGCTTCAGCGCCAGGGTCACCATGAGCTTGGCGTCCACTCAGGGTTCTCTGATGTTATTTGACATCTGCCAGGCCAAGTGTCCCAATCCACTGCTTGTACAGTTGATTTGTTGAGTCTAGATGCAAGAGTTTATATTTATCCTTATTATTACTCAAGTCAGTCAAAATAATTTTGAATCTTGATTCTGCCATCTGTCATCTTAGCAATTCCTCCAGCTTTGTGTCATCTGAGACTTGCTAAGCATGTCTCCTATTTCATCCAAGTCATTGATTAAAATGTTGAACAGGACAGGGCTTCCCTCCAGGTTGACATTGATCCATTAATCAATATTTGTTGGACATGGACTCTCAACAGCCATGAATCCAAATAACCTGCTCCACTCCCATCTTACCCTGTTTTACTGGTAGTTGTGGTGTTTTTTCATGGGGGGGGGGGTTGGGACCAAAGATGATTGGGGTGCATGACTATGAGAGAAATAAGGGTAGCTGAAGGGCATATCTATTAGGATGCATTTAATAGCAGGTTATAAAGCCCACCCACCCAAACTACCCAAGTGCAAAAAGCAGGGAGGGGGAACTTTTCAGAACAAATAACTAAGTAGGGCCTCCCTGGTAGCAGGAGGGGTTAAGTCTCAGCACTATGAAGCTATCTGCAGCCACTGCAGCACAAGTTCGATCCCCAGCCAGGGAGCTACACACATGGCACAGCAGACCTCTCCTATCTCACCTATCTCAGCAATGTATTTCTGTAGATCCATCTGTTCTGCTCCTCACTGGTGAATCCTCTCGCCCCCCATCCCCCACACCTCAGGCCTATACCCCAGCTCTTGTATGCATAAATAAATAAAATAAATCTTGAATTTAAAAAAAAGACAAATAACTAGGTAGCTCAGGTATAGATGTGGCTTCAGGCAAATCTCTACCCAGTCTTCAAAGAGGTGCTCAGATTCTAGTTCTGGCTCTAATTCCTTCAGTCACACCCTCCTCACTAAATCCTGAGCGCCTGCCAGGAATGCTTGGGCTCCAGGCTTCCTTGCTAGTAAAGTATCTATGTCCCAAAATTCCCAGCAAGAGTTGTGAGTTCACGCTGCAGGGAATGCTTAGATCACGCATGACCCATCTGTGAACCAACCGCCTTGGCCAGGAGGACAGAGCACATTAAGCCAAACAACCACACCCACCCCATCAACTTGCATGTCTGAGAACTTGAGAAAGCACCTTCCAGAAGAAGCTCTAGCTACTACTCCTGGAAGGCAATGGAGGGAAGTCAGCCCTCTGGTCTCAAAGAAACCAGCAAGCAGGCTAAATTAAGTCACGATCCTCACCGCCAAGGAATTGCCAAGTGAAAAACAATGTTATGTCTCCTAAAACAATAGCTCCCTTCCTGAAGTCTCAGCGCTATCACCACTACAGCCTGAGTTCAATTCCTGGTCAGGGAGCTACCCACATATGGCCAACAGACCTTTCCTGTCTTGCCCGCTGCTCCCCTCAGCAGTGTATTTCAGTAGATCCACCTCTTCTGCTCCCCACTCTGTTCTCTCTCTCTCTCTCTCTCTCTCTCTCTCTCTCTCTCTCTCTCTCTCTCACACACACACACACACACACACACACACACACACACACAGAGCCGTATCTCTGGCCTACACACAAAAATAAATAAAATTAAAAAAAGAAAATCTCCCTTCCAAACAAAATCCTCCAGGGCAATGGAAGACAACAAGCAATCAAATCTAGGAGGTGCAGTAACATCTGGAGAGCCATGGGGCTCTAAGTGTCTGTCCCGTGTCATGACATCTGGTTAAATGCACCTGCCAGGAGGAACCAGGGGATGTTTCCAGAAGCTTCCACTCAAAAGCCCTCCCACACACAACTTCCTACCTCTGACATGGCCTTAGCTTATCATGCTCTCAAGGAAGGTGACAGTGTCTCACCAAACCCTGGCCTCCTTCTAATGTCCCCAGCCTAGGATGGGGGCTTCTTTCCCCCAAAGAACAGCTCCCGCGGGGCTGAGCAGAATGCTGGAACCAAGACTCCCATCGACAAATCTAGTTTTTACTAGAGAAAGGCCCTCAAACTTTAGTGCGTATAAAACCATGTGGGAACATAATTTAAAACACATCTCCCAGGGCCCTGCCCTCAGAGGTTCTGATTCTGATTACCTGGACTAGGGCTGAGGAAACTGATTTTTCAATAAACCCCCTAGGTGGTGTTGATGCAGGTGGTCCCTAGTTCCATTTTGAGAACACAGCTTCAGTCTCTTGGAGAGAGGGTCCGCAGCCCTGCCCCAGCCATTCCAGACCCCCAGGTCATTTTCTTTCTCTCCACAGCTGGGACTGCTTCCAAGAAACAGGAGTACACAGAGGCTGTGTTTTATAAAAGATAAATTTGGTGATCACAATAGTGGTAATAGTTGTATAGTCTTGTACATGGTACGCATGCTGTTTTTCTTTTATTTTCTTCCTTTTTTTAAAAAACTATAATCAGAGTTCTGTTAATATGGGCCATCTGTCAGGACATGGAAATGCAGATTAGATGTTCACACATTAGATATTTTCCTGAAAATATTCCTGAAAATTTGCATGTAAAGTATGTCTTGTTAGAATTTTCCTGCTGGTTTCCATTCAACAAATATTTCTTGAGTGCCAGTTTATGCCAGACTCCAGCTCCACCCTCCCCGCCCCACACACGCAGGGGTGTTCTGACCTAGCTCTCCTGTGGTATCCCGGAGAGCCCCACACATCTCATTAGCTGGCCTTTCCTGCTATTTGTCGATGAGATCACTGGGTTTGAGCTCTAGAGTTTCTTTTTCCTGAGCAATGAAGTGCCCTGCGAGGATCCAATGACAGCTATGCCCTCTCCCCCAGAGAGAGAGTGTGTGCGCGCCCTGCATCTGTCAGGATTCTTTCTATTGACCGTGATAGAAAACTCAATCCAGACTAGCTCAGGGGGCTGCTGACCTGCATGACTGAAACTCCAGAGAGCAGGGCTGCCTTCAGGTACGGCTTGACGTGGGCCTTCAGACTCACCGGAACTCACGTCATTGCCATTATCTCCACATCTCTCAGCCCCAGGTGCACTGGGCACACTTCCTAGGGAGGATCCCCAGAGGCCTCAAGATAACTGTGTAGGGCCTCCCCTGGTGGCGCAGCGGTTGAGCGCTGTGCTGCAAGGCTGCCCACAGCCTCTGCAGTGCCGGTTTGATCCCCGGTCACTGGCGAGGGTCCCACATGGCGCTACAGACCCCTCCTGCTGTGCCCGCTGCTCCCTTCAGCAGTGTATTTCATCAGTCTGCCTGTTCTGCTCCCCGCTCTGGCTCTGGTGAATTCTCTCACCCTCCCGCACTTCTGACTGTGCCCAGTGCTTGTATAAATAAATAAATAAATCTTAAAAAAAAAAAAAAAGACAGCTGTGCAGTGGGTGTTCTGAGCAGTCTGAACTGAGGAGACACAAACATGGAACCCCTTTTGGTCTCCTATTGTTCATTTTAAACGTGCTCTGATGGATCCCTTTTCCCTTCCCCTGAGGATGCCCTGGACAGATCCCAGAGGTTTCTGATCACTTTTAGTCACTAGAAAGTTCAGATTGGTCTGGTCCAGTTTACAACTTCACTCTCCAATCCAATCTAAGGCCTTTCTCTCTAGCGGGGCAGACCTGTGGCCAGAGGGAGCTGCCTTGTAAGGGGACGTGCTCCTTCACCATCTCCCCCCACCCCCCTCTGCCCCGCCTGGGCCCTACTCCCGGCCTGCACCTGTAAACAGATGCCAAGTCCTGCCTGACTGGGGCGCCTCTCCAGGCCTCCCCTGCAGTGGCTTCGGGCATGGCACAGATTCAGTTTTCAGAGGCTACTGGGAATCCCCACGGCGCAGGGCTCACAGTTCCTACCTCACCGCGTCTTGGGGCTGGGGTTCCCCGGCGGCAGTCTAGACATGATGGACAGCGCCTCGATGCCCCGGCAGCGTCCACGTGTGCCCTGGAGACCCATGTTGGCCACACCGACAGGGGCTGCTCCCTCCGCTGTCCCCCTTCTGCCTTGACGTCTCTCTCGGCTACTCCTCCTGCGCCCCAGCAGCAGGAAGGGCACCGAGGCCTGCGGCCGCACAGGAGGAGGAGCACCTGGGCCAGGAAACGCCAGGCTCGGGCAGCTGCTGCCCTGAGTCCAGCTCCTTGGCGCGCAACTGCGGAGGGCTCTTCGTGAGGCAGGAGGCTCCTCATTCTGACAAGTTTTCCTTCAGTCCCACTGAATCTCTTCACGGACTGAGGACCGGGTGTAGCGGCAGGAGTGGGCACAGGGCAGGTTTTCTATGATTCCAGCAGCCAGGCGAAGGAGGAATCCTGGCGCCCTCAGTGGCTTTGCAGGCTTTTATTGGGATTTTACTGGGTACACAGCAGGCAGGGGTGCCGGGGGGGGGGCTGGCAGGAGGCTGGCAGGCACCCAGCCCCCAGGAAGCCTTCACTCCTGGGCTCTCCGGCCTTCTCTGGTGGGCTCTGCCTCTCTGCTCTCCTGGCATCCCCGTGATGCCGCCCTTATAAGCCCCATCTTAGCCCAGATGTCCCCACTTACGCATAGCCACTTACGTCTTAGGCCAGGTGTACCCACTTGCCCACACCCTACTCCAGGTGTCCGCCATCAGGCATGCCTTCGGGACCGCAGGGATCCATCATCAATCCTAATGGCGGGAGGGCAGAAAAGCCTGATACTTTTTTACCTTATGCTACACAGGGGTGGCGGGGGCTGGAGGGAAGAAGGGGCGTCTCACCCCTGAAGTCTCAGCTGAAGTCTCGAGGTATCTCCCGGAGAGGGATTGGTTCGTGTGCCCACCCCTCGGTCACCAGGGCTGATGGGCAGTAAGACTCTCTGATTGGCTTAGACCTGGGTCACTCACACCATCTGGCGTGAGAACTTGAGTGGAGGAGGGTGGGTCCCCAGCTCCCTGTGGCTGGAAGTGGAGTCCACGGCTGCTGGGTGGCCAGGAAATGCGCCCACCACGTGCGCAGACTCCGGGGTCCGCAGATTAGAAATGCCCACTTACAGATTGGTTCGCCATCACACTCCTGGTGCTCCAGAACTTTCCCAAACTAGCCTTTCAAAGTCGAAGGGGCAAGTGCTGCCAGCAATGTTGTGCTTCCAAAAGATGTGCGTCCCTGCTCCTCCGTACTGCTAATCAGAGGGGACCACTTGGCTCCAAGTCTCCTGGGATTTCCACAGACAGTGCTTACTTGCGGGGTAGGAGGAGAGCTGGTTGGGCAGTTGGCTTTCTTGTATCCTTTTCCCACTCAAGATATAAAATCGTCAGTGCTGAATAATTCAGGAGCTCTGCTGGAACAGAAGGCCACCTGCGGCACATGGAAGGATGCTCGAAGGTCTCCCTTTCCTGGCGGGGATTGTCATAATACACGTCTTCCCCATTCTGTCTGGAAGACTCCATCTCCCACCACCTGTTCTGACTCAAGCGACCTTGATTGCCTCGCCTTTCCCAGTATTGATGGATTTCTGCTCCAGCTTATAATTCATGCCGCTCAGCTGCTTCCTTGTAAGCCACGTGTGTTTTTGTATTTTCTTCCAAATCATCTGGCTTTTGGAATTTTGTCTGGCCTGCTCTTCTCTCCATCCCCCATCAGAATTCAACTTACATCCACCTTCCTCAAGTCACTCAGTCTCTTGGAGAGCTCTCTTTCTGCCGCGCTTCCTCGGCGTGAAGAGGAGGTGCATTCACTGAATTCAGTGGTGGAGGATCAGGGAAAGGTTTGCACACTTAGAAAGTTGAGCAGACGTACCAATTATATTATGGGCCTTTGTGATGCAGATGCTTCTTTGTGTTCTTCAATCTCTACTTTTGAAAAGGATGAGAGGAAGAAAACAACGTCTTTCTATATAAATTGTTCTTGTTAGAGCTTGAGCACTTTATGTTGAAATTATTGACTTTTGATCTGGCGAAACCATTCTCTTCTCTTCTTTCTGGTGCTGGACTGTGCCAGCCAAAATTTATAGCCCATTTTCCTTCTGCTTAATTGTTGTTATAAATCTGCTGTGCAGAACCCAGTTGTAAATTTATCACAAATTGGACTGGATTGATATACCGCCTCTCTTTAGGATAATTTGAACACAGTTATGCCTTAGAAGGAAGGCCAAATCCTTAAAACTTCTCTTGACGAGCTGCTTTGTAACCATTATAAATATCTAATTAAAATACAACTTACTCTTTCTTTTTTCTCTGAAGAATAAAAGAACATTCCATGCTGGGTGTTTCAGCTGATTAGCTCTTGCTGCTAATGTGAGCAAGGTTGAGGATTTGTTCCTTGAAGCAGTTGGAGGACCTCAAAGGAGAAAAACATATTCTATCGCTATAAAAAAATAGCCATTTTGCCCCCAACCAGCTGTTTTATAAATACACATCCTTTATCACGGGGAGAGCAGGAAGGGTTAGATGAAAAAAAATGAATGGCTTAACACAAATTCATCCTCACCATGGTAAAAAATGTCTCCTAATTTGGACCCCACCCAGGGCCAACGTTCAAGGTCATCTTCACACAAAGAGTAGGGCGTAGTTGACTTTAAGAGTCAATGAAAATCTAGGTCTGGAAGTTCCGGCGCCTCCGCGAGCTCTGGTGCGCCCCGAGGTTCTGCCCCACCAGAGCAGCGACAATGGACGAATCTCTGGTCACAACCTCAGGAGATTTTTTAAGTGTGATCTGAAACCACTGCCATCCATGGAGGGCCTGGAAAGATCTTAGAATTTTGGCAGGTAGCATTTTTAATAATGAACGTCATATGTCCTTGGGCAGCTTCTAGGAGCAAGGAAGGCAAACAGAATGTATACTGATGGGAGAAGAGACGGTGGTACTAGAAGACACTTACGAGCTAAGAAATATCTGGAGGATATGGAGAGATAAATCACTGCACCTTCCAAGATGATTCTGAACAACCACTCAAACTATTCTTTAATGCCCAGAAATGTATGGCTTCTTCTACTTAATCCATTTCTTCTATACAACATGAAGAAAACAAGTGCAAAGGATAGACTAAGGTCATGGACTACAGGTGCTTTGCTGGTTTCTAAATTCCTGCTATGAGTGAGACCATCCAGTGTTTTTCGTCTTCTTTCTGGCTTATTTCACTGAGCATGATCCCTTCCAGCGCCATCCATGATGCTGCAAATGGCATGTGTTTATCTTTTTTGATGGCTGAGTAATATTCCATGGTGTATATGGACCACATCTTCTTGATCCAGTCATCTATTTTGGGGCATTTAGGTTGTTTCCCTATCTTAGCTATTGTAACTATTGCTGCTATAAACAGGGGTGCAGGTGCCCTTTTGAATTAATGGTTCTGTGTCCTTTGGGTAAATACCTAGGAGTGGAATTGCTGGATCATATGGAAGCTCTATGTTTAGTAGGTCCAGAAATCTCCACACAGCTCTCCATAGTGGCTGGACCCGTTTGCACTCCCACCAACAGTGCAGGAGAGTTCCTTTTTCTCTGCAACCTCGCCAACATTTGTTGTTGCTAGTTTTTTAACATGTGCCATTCTCACTGGTGTGAGATGGTATCTCATGGTAGTTTTGATTTGCATTTCCCTGATGACAAGTGATGTTGAACATTTTTTCATATGCCTGTTGGCCATTTGCATTTCCTCTTTGGAGAAGTTCCTTTTTAGCTCTTCTGCCCATTTTGTGACTGGGTTATTTACTTTGTTTTTTTGAGTCTCTTCAGCTCGCTAAGAGCATTCATTATTCTATGAGGACATCAGAAGTCTGCATACTTAAATCTCTAGAAACTTCTAAATATTGATCTTACACATGATCATCACCAAAGAAATCTTTCAGGATCAGTACAATCCTGATTACTTTCTGAACTGTGTAGGTTTTTTTCTGATTCATCAATGAAAAATACTTGTTTTAGAATTGAAAAATCCCCATAGTTTGCCCCCCCTTGTCACCGATGAAGACATGGAGGTGCCGCTGAAAGCCATCTTCCCTCGGCGCCCAGGGGCCCTAGGAGGAGACAGTGATGATCACTGAGGGAAGGGAAGGGCAGCCGTAGTCTCTTCTGACTTTCTGGAGAAGCAGCTGTCAGTAGTTCTCCTGAAGCCTCCTAATAAAGGTTAAAGGTTCCATTTAACTAAGCCCCTAGTGGGGCCTCCAGGATGGCCTAGGGGTTAGTCTCAGTGCTCTCACCGCTGGGGCCTGAGTTCAAGCCCCGGCCAGGGAGCTACCCGCCAAGGGGGCATGGAGCTAGAGCGCATGTGGTGCAGCAGAAGGTCTCTTCTCTCTGTGCCTGCTGCTCCACTATGCTCTGTGCCTGCTGCTCCACTATGCTCTGTGCTTCAGATCGCCCCCCTCCCTCACCCCGACCTTCCACAAGTCTTCCTAATATAAATCTGACACCTAGGTACTCCCGAGTGCCTAAACCAAATAATGAGAGTATCAGTCGTGATTAAGAACTACCATGCCACTTAAACACCCCCCGTAGTACCTTTGAGTTTTTAATTTTGGCATCTGATGTATATTATAAATGAACTACACCATTTGTTCTTTCCCTATATTAATGACTGTTTTGTTCTTTAAGTCAGCCTTAATATTCTCATACAAATCATATAAACATACTATATGAGTTTAAAAAAAAAAGTCAATGAAAATCTAGAAGTGGATTTTCCCCATGGAGAAAGTATCCTTCCCTTTGCCCAGAGTCCTGCTGGTCCACATTTTAGGAGGGGTAAGTTCAGGTGTTCCCCACAGATTCAGTTCCTCCCACACACATGTCCAGGGCTCAGTGGTTCTTCTGAATGCTTCCCTTCCAACAAATAAAGCACAACAGGGCCCCAAGTGACCAAGCACAAGGAAAGAGGTCGGAATCAAGAACAATGGAGAACTCTAAAGTCAAACTGTAAAACAAGCACAAGAATGGAGACACCAGCAGGGTGAGCTCAGTTCCAGGCTGCAGTTCCAGCCATCAGGTGTGGCGACTTAAAACTGAATGTGCTGTGACTCCCCTGGGGATCTTAAATGCAGGTTCTGATTCAGGACATCGAGATGAGGCCTGAGAATCTGCATTTCCAGAAAGCGCCCACGAGACACTAAAGCTGCCAGTCCATGGCCCATACTGAGAAGCCAGGTGCTGAGCCCTAGATACTGCCTCTCTCAGTGGTGTGGGCAGTAGCAAGCATGTATTCCCATCCTAGTTTAAGTACTGATGTTCTGCAATGACTTTACCTTTTGTTACTAAATGGAAATAGTTTCACAATTATTCCAGTAGGAACAATGCCACTCTCACTGGACTAGTGAGAGATAAAGTGATACAGGAGTTACCCAAATCTGGGTAATGTCCTAAAAATATCTTGCTACCTCCAGTAATTTTCTCCAGGGTGAGACACTAGGGGGAGTCTTTGAGTTGATAGAATGTTGTCATGGCAACAAAGTTGGCAACCAGCGCCTTCTTTCAGGACTTACTGTAGACTGGGGACCCAGAATGCACAGCCAAAGGGCACCCACTCAGCTGGACCTGGAAGGCAGGGAGCATCATCAGGACCATAGCTCCCCTGCTGAGCCCTGAGTGTGCTGTGTCCAAGCACTGTGGTCAGAGAGCACTTTCCTGATGCTGTTTCCCCAGGACCTAGAGTGAAATCTGTGCTGTCTTCGCTGCAGAAGCAGGAGCTGCGGTGGGGCACACCTGGACTGTGTTCCATCTGCCCACTTCCTGTCCTTCATTCCAGAAGTGTCTGCCCGAGAGAAGTGGCCTTCTCCCCTCTCCCTGGCCTCCCAACAATTAATATCAGAGTAAAGAAGCTTGCCAGCCTCCACCAGGGGCTCCCGGGCCAGGTACCTGGAACCCTCTCCTAGAACTTATATGTGGCACCTGCTACCAAAGCAAGTCTGAGAAGGGGAAGGAAGAAGACAGGTTAGGAGGCACCTGTGTTCCCCATTGGCAGACACTGTGAGCGCCCCAAAGCAGGTTGACTGGTCTACCTGGATCAGGTGGCAGAGCCCAGGCCTTCCACTGCCTGTATGATTATTAGATACGATGCAGATCGTCTGCCTGTTCGGTCCTTGGGGACACTGCTGGCCCACAGGCTGTGCCCCCAGGGCTAACAGTGCTGTGAACGGGAACTGCCCAGGGCCAGGACCTCTTCTGCCACTCCCCAGGGTTCCAAATTCTTTCACATTGCCTGGGTATGTCCCCCCCCAAAAAAAAAAAAAAGAAAAAACATTTAAAAAACTGACATTAGCGGCAGCTTCTCTGAGTACTTAACAGCTGCTTGGTTCTTCACAGGCATTGAGTCCTCATGCCAATCCTACTCGTTCCCATTTTACAGATGAGGAAAATGGAGGCTCTGATTGCAGAGTCTCTGCCCTCCCCGCCGTGATACACTGCAGCTCCCTGCCATTCACCCTGGACTCAGACATCTGGTCCAACAAACAGCCCAAGTCCATCCTGAGGAACAGGAAATAGCTTCTTACCTCAGAGCCCAGCTGCAGTCCACGAGTGCCTTCTGGTAGTCCCCAAGTTTTCTATAGGCCTGAATGACACAGAGAGCTGATGCTCACACACAGCTCTGCGATCCCCAGTCTTGAGTCGATATAGAAAGAGCAGTAGACCAGTTGAGGGGTTCACCGTGGAGTCCCCAGTGACCCATGTGGAAATGACTTCACACTCTTCCCAGGCGTCACAGCAGGGCAGCCCTACCCCCAGGCCTTGCTCCATCCAGAGACTCAGAGACGCATCTCCCGCTCCTGCCCTCGCCTCCCTGCTTCCTCCTCCTGCCCACCGCTCTACTTTCTCTCCTCTCTCCTCTTTACAGTAATATTTAGTCGTCTTTCCCTTGTTGGGGTGCAAAAGAAACCATCCCATCCCCCTCTGGGTTCTTCTAGGCTGGGAAATAATCAAACAAGCAACACATAGATTGATGAGAGAAAAAGAAAAAGGTTTCATAATAACAGAAACATGTCTGGAGACACCAGCATGACAGAACAGCTCACCCGTGTGGCTGAGACACCACCTCAAGTAGCGCTAAGTCAGAGGCCTTGGCGGGGAGGGGAGACAGGGAGGGTCAGTGATGGAGCGTCCCCAGGAAAGGTGCAGAAGCCCTTAAATAGGGAATGTCACATATAAATATCAAAAGGAAACTCCACCTAACCTTAGAGTCCCTCCCATGAACTCAAACTTTGCCAAAAATACATATTTGGGGGTAGAAGACTTTTGCTCCCCTGAGGTCCCTTTCTTTCCCTTATTCTTTTTTTTTTAAAGATTTCTTTATTTATGCATACAAGAGCTGGGGTACAGGCCAGAGATGCGGGGGGTGAGAGGATTCACCAGAGACAGAGTGGGGAGCAGAACAGGTAGATCCACTGAAATACGCTGCTGAGGGGAGCAGCGGGCGAGACAGGAGAGGTCTGCTGCGCCATGTGGGTATCAACCTGGCCGGCCGGGGATCAAACTCGTGCTGCAGAGGCCGCGGATTGTTTCGTAGTGTGGTGCTTAACCCCTTGCACCACCAGGGAGGCCCCTCTTTCCCTTATTCTTGTCCTGGTTCTGTTCCCCAGATCCAGAGAGACCCAGAAGCTTTCCAACTCCACCCCTGACCTATTGTCCACTCGGGAGTCCCTGGCCACATTCTACAGTGATGTCCCAGGTGTGTGCAGGGGCTGGTCAAGCGGGAGGTGGGTTGAAGTGCAGGAAGGACTCACAAGTGTTTTTTCCTTGGCTGCCAACTTCACCAGGCACAGCACTTCAACACTTGACGTTTTTAGCAATCAATGCCCCAGATCCCCTCAGCCCCTGGAGGCCTTGCAGAGGGAAAGGTGACCTGCAAAGAGAGGTTCCTCCTGGGAATAGGCCACACCAATCAGCGTCTATTTGGGGCCTTTCATGTGGCAACTCCACGTATTTTATATTCCAGATCTGGGCCTCCAGAGAAGTCAAGTTTTGCTAAGTAAATATGCTGGTGGCGTTGGTTCACATCCATCCAGAAAAGCAGGAATTAAAAATAAACTTGGGGAAGTGAACTCCACAGGTGGAGCTCAGTGTTCTACGGGTCCTCCTGGCGCTGAGCTGGAGTCTCAGCTGAATGGCTCATTTATTTAACTATCGCTCACATGATGGACTCTTAAAACATCAAAAGTGTGGGCTTTATTCCCAACAACTAGCTCTGGGAATAAAAGAATAAACACACACCTTTTAAAAAAAAAACCACCAACAAAAAAACTTCAGTGGACTTTATTGACCAAAAAGCCTTTCACATGAGTGCCAGCCAGCCCCCCAGACTGTGTCCCGTGGTACACACTGAAGACCCTCATCCCAGAAAAAATGTCCATCAAACCATCACTAGGCCTAAAATTTGGCCATCAAGAGGCCCTGCCTTTGTTTCAACACATTGTCCATCATTAAAATGCCAAATGCCACTGGTCCTGGGAAGGAGATAGAATCAAGTCCCCTCGCAGGAATTCTCACGTGCTGGTGCCCTGGCCAATCCCAGGCCTTCAACAGGAGGCTTGTGAGAAGTAGGTGTTGAATGAATGAATGAATGAATGTTCACTCCTTCCTTTTAACTGGAGACGACCTGAAAGGTGGGGAAGCATAGCAAGGTGTCTGGTCAGTGCATCCCAGAAGGAAGGAAGTAGACTGAGTCCAAGAGAGAAGGTCACTGCCAAGAGTGATGGAAGCAGGCGCCAGCTCTCCACAGTCATTGCGGTGCGCAGGGGGGCACTTCTCCCACCAGCTGATGCCCAGAACCTGTCAAGTCCAGGACAGAAAGGAGGGGGGCTGGACCCTTGGGCTCTGAAGCAATCTAGAGGCCCCTGGGGCAGCCTCCCAGCCTGGACACATGTCTAAGAGAAGAAGCTCATGCTACTCTGCTTGCATGCTCCTGGGAACAAAGAACTCACTACCTTTCATCTTCCCTGCCCACCGCTATCCTTGGAAGGTCCCCCCACATGGAGTTGAATCCACCTGTGTTGATGGCTACCCCCTTGCTTTCGCTCTACCCGCTCAGTTCTGTCGTCTGTTATTCTACAGGCTGTCAATAGATTCCTGGCTCTGCTGGGAGGTGGGGCTAGCCCCCTGCTCGCGAATAGCCAGTCAGTGGCCACCTCAGATGAAGAGGGAGGCGAAATGGGGGAATCAGGAGCCAAAAGGGGCCCTTTCCAAAATATCTGCTGTGGCCCAGGCATTCCATTTACGCTAAGTTTCCTGGCAGGTCTGTTTTACTCCAGAATAATGGTCAGCACTGTGTTCTGTTGTTGCTTTTTTACAAACGTGTGTGTGTGTGTGTTTAGCATTGTGTTTTATGACTGACTATGGTATGTGTGAAAATATCAACTGCGTGAGCCTGTTCATGCAGGCATATGAATATTCTAGATCAGAGGGGATGCTTGACTCCCCTATGAATTGCAATGCGTAAGGTTTATAAAGTTAAGCACTTAGAATTCTGTCTTTAGAATTTAAATATTTAGATTGGGTCTCTAGGACACAAAAGGCAATGCCTATTTCTCACTCGCTTCATTTGATTTTTTTCCCTTTTGGTAGCACAAGTTGTTTCTCAAAGCCTCATTCCACGAATGTTCCCTATAGGAGGAATGTAATTAAACTCCACTGGCCTCCCCCTGCTGGGACCGAACTGGGACCAGAACGCTGGGAAGCACAAAACAGACCCTGTGCAAAGAATCCTTATTATAAAGATGAGAAGAGAGTCAACTTCCCTCTGGTTATGAACACGAAGCTTTAGAAAGCCGCCCGGACCCCTCTGGCAACGGGGCTGGTCTCCAAGACATCTGAGTTAGTGGTTAAGCCTGGAAGAAGCGCCTTGTCTCCTTCGCTGTGGCCTTGAACTGAGAAACTGGTTCAAGTGGCCGAGGACGAGGGTGTCGGGGCAAGAAGGTTCTTGACAAAGAACCAACCTTTTCATGAAAGCGGCATTGCCAGGCATCCTGGCCTCACTGTGTTTGGGGGTCCCCTGGGAGGCAGTGCTCACCAGTCCCTGAGCACCTGCGCCTCTTGCTGAGATGCTCTGTGGGGAGCAGAGTCAGGAAGCTCTCACCAGGGCGCTAGGCACACTCAGACCAAAGCTGGACTTCTCCGACCAAGAAGCAAGGGGGGAGGGGGACCCTGAGATCAGGGTGCGTTCACCTTGAGCGCCTCAGAGTATTGTAATGATGGGGGTGCCGTCTGAGAACCGCGCTGTTAGGTGATGTTGTCTTTGTGCGAGTGTCGCAGAGTGTGCTCACACACACCTCGGTGTTGTCGCCCTACTATGCACCTAGGCTGATTGGTAGGGTCTCTTGGGGCCACTGTCGGTGATGGAAAGATCGCTAAGGGGTGCATGGCTGTGACAGGGGTTGCTAGCGCCGCCCCTTGGTCCTCAGTTTTCTGTCTGTAAACAGGAAAGTTCACAGATGTAGCTCGCAGCCTGGGTGAGGATGAGGCGGGTGGAGCCACGCCCCGCGCTGGCCCAGTGCTAGCCTCACGTACCCCCTGTGCTCTGGGCCTCAGTGTCTCTATTGCAAAAGGAAGGGCCCCTTCTCTGTGGTGATGATGGTGGGTGAGGACCCCCAGCCTACCTCTCGGAGGATCTGATTTCAGGAGAGACCCCCCCAAATACCAACTTCTCCTATCCAAAAGTGCCACTGAGACCAAGGACCCATGTGGGGATCCAGGCCCAGAGCGGCAGGCGGGGGGCACAGTTCTCATGCCCTTGAGAACTTAGAAGACTAGCAGATGCCTCCATCCATCCCCAAGGGCCTGACTGAATCGATCTGTATCTGAAGCCCTAACAGGGCACTTCTTTTTTTCAGACTTATTTTATTTACTCATCCAAGAACTGGGGTCAGAGGTATGGGGAGGTGAGAGGATTCACCAGAGACAGAGTGGGGAGCAGAACAGGTGAACTGACTGAAGTACACTGCTGTGAGGAGCAGCAGACAAGTCAGGAAAGGTCTGCTGTGCCATGTGGGAAGCTCCCTGGACGGCCGGGGATTGAACTTGTGCTGCCATGGCTGCTGATAGCTTCATTGTGCTGAGACTTAACCCCTTGTGCCACCAGGGAGGCCCAAAGGGCACATATTTAAAAGCCAGGGTTATTTCGCTGAGCATGATTCCTTCCAGCTCTATCCATGTGGCTGCAAATTGCATGAGTTTATCTTTTTTGAATGCTGAGCAATATTCCATTGTGTATGTGTACCACATCTTCATGATCCAGTCATCAATTTTTGGGCATTTGGGGTGTTTCCATAGCTTAGCTATTGTAAATAGTGCTGCTATAAGCATAGGGGTGCAGGTGCCCTTTTGAATTACTGTTTCTGTGTCCTTTGGGTAAATACCTAGGAGTGGAATTGCTGGATCCTATGGAAGCTCCATATTTAGCAGGTTGAGGAATCTCCACACAGTTTTCCATAGTGGTTGGACCAGTTTGCACTCCCACCAGCAGGAAAAAGAAAAATACCGGATGGTCTCACTCATAACAGGAATTTAGAAAACTTAAATAAGGGACCAGGAAAAAGACTAATTATAATAAAGTAAAAATCAAAATCAACAATAAACCAGAGACACACTATGGGGGTGGGGGTAGGAGGGATTATGGTCAAAATAAGGGGGGTGGGAATTGTATGGGGAATATAACCAAGATGAAAATGCAGACATTGGGCCTCCCCGGTGGCGCAGCGGTGGAGCGCTGGGTTGCGAGGCTGCCCGCGGCTTCTGCGGCGCAGGTTCGATCCCCGGCTGCTCCCCGGCCACCAGAGGAGGGTCCCACGTGGCGCGCAGACCTCTCCTGCCGCCCGCTGCTCCCCTCAGCAGTGTACTTCGGTCCTTCTGCCTGCTCTGCTCCCCACTCTGGCTCTGGTGAATTCTCTCACCCTCCCGCGCTTCTGACTGTACCCAGTGCTTGTATAAACAGAATGAATGAATAAATAAATAAATAAACATGCCTCTATAAAAAAAAAAATAAGAAAATGCAGACATTGAGCAAAAAAAAAAAGATTTTTACTAAAAGCCAGGGTGAAGGCCCTGAGCCTCCTCCCACAAGGCAGAGCACTGTCCAGAGTAACATGGCTTCGTTATAACACGGCTGAGGAAAAAACCCACCTCTGGCCTATGTTGAACAAAACAACATACTCCTGCTGCCCTCACATGTGTCCTGCCTGCGGTCACAGTTTCTAAGACCCTTCAGACACCGTCAGGTGAGGACTTCCTGTAGATGCAAACGGAACTGGAATCATAACCTGGGGTTGCATTATTAACAACACGACTCACTTCATAAACACGCTGCATAATTCCCGGAGCTGCTTTCTGCTTTTTTTCAAAAGTCGCTCTTCAGGTCACCAGGCAGTGGTTTTTCTGTGGTTGCATCGGAGCTCAGGTCCAGCCCGTCCAGACAGCCAAGGGACAAAGGCCCCCCAAATGATTGTTGGGGAGCAGTGCGCCCACCAGCCCGTGGAAGGCCCCTCTAGGAAGACAGCTTAATACCAACCCCGCGGGGCCCCCGACTCCGTGTGCACCTCCAGGAACACAAAGGCCCCTTCTCCATCCCGCAGACGGGACACCCGAGATCAAGGAGGTCCCGCGGGCCACCTGTCCCCGCAGCAGCGAGGGGTGTTTCCGCGGCCTGGGGTGGTCTCACTCCGGCCGTCATCTTTCACCTTTCTCTGAAAAGCTTGCTTAATGAGTCCCTGGCCTCGCTGCAAATTAGAGATTTGTAGACCTGAAAGATGCTAATGATGGCGGCGTCCCCCAGCACCAGCGTCATGACAGTAAACGTTTATGGAGCGCCGTCATTATCATAATATTTTTTATATGTTAAATAAATCTGAGCTAACTCTATAAAGCAATAGGCCCTGCTAACCAAGCACATTACGTAAATTAGAAATCTAGGCGCATCTAATGGAACTACCTCCACTTCATTAGCACACACATCATGCGGTGGTTTTGTTTATGGGTCACTTGTGCAATTTTGGGGGGCACTGTCCCCCCCGACTTCAGGCTGTGGCCTGTGGTCACTGTCTTTGCTGGCTGTGTTAAGGGAAACACCCCTTCGCAACCTGTTCTTACCAGGAGTGATTCTTTGAGATCATGTAGTCAGTCTTGAATCATATTGATGATAATTATGATGGAAATAAGAGGAAGAAAAATTACTACTCATTGGATTCATCCGTGGTGCTTGGTGCCATGGCTAATTTGATGGTTTCTAATTATAGGAAATATGCCCCATTTTAAAGATTAAGAAATTGAAATTCCGAGATTAAATGATTTGCTCAAGATGGAAGCAGAGCCCAGCCCTGTGCCCAGATCCGCTGGCTCCAGATCTCCTTGGTGATGTCTTGGGAATGGCTGCAAAGTCTGGTAGAATGTTCTACAACATCAAATGCTGTCCGAGGTGGCTCAGCACACACTTGCACACTAGTCTGGCATTTGGTTGGCACCGTGATCGCCAGGCCTCAGGTGCTGCGAAGTTCCCCAGGTCACTTTTTCCTCCTCTCTTGGTTGTCTCTTCCTTGTCCTCTGCCACTGACTGCCAAGTGACAGCCGTTAGGTGTCCTTACTTGAGTCTTTGATTTAAGAAACTAAGAAACCCTAGTAAGTCTAGATGTGTCAGATTTCACCATAAAAATGAAAATCAATTCACTTCAACAATGGCCAATGAACAGATCAAAATCCAAAGCCAGAGGGAAAAAATCCTAAGTCAGAAAATAAGCTGTTTCCTTCCACTTAACTTTCGACAAATTTACATTTCCTTGCTCTGCCCTTGGGTGTCTTAAAGTAAAATGCTATTGATATTTCCACGTAATTTTTTAAAGTCAAATCTTCCCTTTGGGGGGTTCCTCTGTGTGCTCTGTCCCTGGGGATTCAGGCAGACACAGACGGTGTCTCCCGTCAGGAATACCTCGTGTCAGGCCTGTCACCTGTCATCGTGTCTGCTAGCATTTTTCTCCCTGTTCTCAAACTGCAGCCTCAAGTCCGCTTCATTGCTGTCGGCCGTGGCCTAAGAAATGCCTTCTCCATGAGCTTTCTGGTGCGGTTTCTAGATCACAACCCAGCAAAACAAATCCTGTCCGTCCCTGGCCCCTGAACAGCATCCTGGCGAATTTCCTCTTGCTTTTCTTTCCTGCAAGGAGGAGGAAGGCATCACCCACACCCCGAGTCTTAGTGCCTACGGCTGCGTCTAAACACCAAAACCTTTGGAAGAGCTGCAACACCGGTTGCTTCTGGTTCATTCGTTCATTTCCAGATGAACCAGCTAAAAGGAGAAGTGGTCCAGGGTTTAATCCATCCCTTCTGGGTGTCCCACCTTGGACAGAAATTTCCAGAAAGTAGCACCTCCCAGTTGTCCATGTCAGGTGGTTAGAGGCCTCCCCTCCTCAGCCGGGAGAGCCAGTGACCCAGGAGGCCGCCTAGTCCCGCCTTGGAATGTGTCTCCCATTTTCAGAAAGTCTGGAGTCAGCAGAAAGAGAAGAAATTTCCTATCATGACCCCTCTGGCTGCTCCTTCTTCCTCCCCTCCTCCCTCTCCCTCCTCCGCCCTGCAGTCCTGCCTCCATCCACCACCTTCCTCCTCTGGCCCTCCCTCCTCCTTCTCCTAGGCCGGGCGACACTCCTGCTGGCTGTCCCTGCACAAGCCCAGCTATTGACACCACAAGTGCAGGACGCCCTTTGTCCTCACTCCAGGCACACAGTAGGTGCTCAATATTAGTCAACCGAATGACTGAAAGGAAACAGACATTACTCAATTGAACCCCTATATTTTGTAAATGAGGAAACTGAAGCAAAGGACATGGGGAGACCCCCTGCTGTCACAGCAGGTGGGGTGACTGCTGACTCCCAGGCCCAGGGCACCTGCCATCCCCTCGGGTCAGACTCAGCGCCGAGTCCTGCCCCTGCCCTACCTCCACCTCAGAGCAGGGAGCTCGCCTTTGGGCTGGGGGAACAAACACTGCACCCCGCCAGCACCTGCCTTCCACGCCTGCCCCCATCTTCAGGTCCCAGCCAGCCTTCTGGCCCCTGCCGCTAAGCCTCTGCTGCCAGGACCACTTTGGGGGCATAAGGTGCCGTTAGCCAGACATCACCTCTCCCGGAGCAGACCTGCGTTCCCCCCTCCAGCAGGGCTCCGTGTTAAAAAATATTATAAAGCTAAAAAAAAAAAAAAATGCTGGGAGCATATCAGAAGCCTCCCGGGGGGTGATGATCATCCATTCAACAATTCAGGAGCTCGGCCCCAGCACGAGGCCTGTCGATTTGGCTCTAACACGGACGCCGCAGGCCCGGCCCTTTCCACAGCTGCAGAGGGCGGTGCAGACGCGGCCTGTGCCCTTCGTGCACGGTCGCCGAGAAATGCGAAAAGCACAGAGATGGCAAATCCAACGAGTTCCCTTGCTGCTTGTCACGTCGAGCCAAGCTTCACGCGGCGGTGGGTCCCGGGGTGGCGCCAGCGGCCCCTCCTGGAGGCAGGACGGCACCCGTGAGTGTGCTGCTTCTGCCTGTCCACTGACGGGTTCTTCTCGAGGATTCTAAACAGCCCACGTGTGATGCAGGGAGTCTGCGTGTTTGTGGCTGCGGCACTGGGGTGACCAGAGGTAATGGGGGTCACCAACATGGAGAGCAAAGCTCTTATCAGAAGATGTCCTGTTTCTCTAAATGTCATGTATACAATTTTTATTGGAGTGTGATGACAGATAGCGAATAACTTAACATAAATTTGCATAATACAGTACAGCTGTTAATTTATGATCACATTAAAGCACCAAGTTTTGTAGTTTGGGGCATTTAAAAGTCTTAATCTTTTGAAACTTTCTCTCCTGTGGCAACATAAGGTTGCCAGAGAAAATACAGGTGTCTGGTTAAATTTAAATTTCTGCTAAACAGTGGCTCATTTTTTAAGTCTATCTCATGTGCTATTTGGGACAGATTTATCTCATGCGATATTTGGGATAGACGTATACAAAAATAGTTCTCCGTATACCTGAAATTTAACGGGGTGCTTCCATTTTTGTTTGGTGGCTCACAACTCAACTCTTTCTTCATTAACCTGACCTCTGCTGTTTTTTCCCAGCAAGAGGGAGAGTGGTGATGGCGTAGGGAAGGGCACGGGGCACCCACTGACCTTGGGGGTCAAAGGGATCACGTAATAGAAGCCCCAAAGCCAAAGGCAGGCAGCACGCCTCAGCTTTCCCGGGGGCCCTGCAGGTGTGAGTTACCTTGCTCAACCTTGTTCGACCACGCCCCATTGTAAGAAATACATTTATCATGCAGCCCAGGGCGCAGGAACCCACAAAAGCTCTATGAAGCAGCCCAGCAATTTCCTAGGGCCAGCGAGGCCAGTTAACAAGCCCTGACAGAGGCCTCTCCTGACCGTCTAGTTCTCTGTCGATTTCCGTAGCCCTGGACACATGTGAGTCCCATGAGTCTAAAATACACTGGATGAAAAGATATTTTATTTAGCCCCCAAAGTAACTCCTTCAACTGTCTGGAGCCTTGCAAACCACCTCACCCTTTACCCTCAAGTCTTTTCTTCAAATCACGATGTTGCGATTTTCCATTGGCATGCCTGTTTCCTCACTCACCCTCTGTCAGCCCGAGTCTACTTCCTCTCAACCCCACCTCCTTCCCCGTCGTGTGCCTGACAACAGGGGTCCTAGAACTGGGGTCCCGGGTTGGGACAGCCCAGGAGCCGTTCCCAGTGTGGCCTCCAGGTGTGGCGTGAGGTGCTGGCAGGGGGAGGCTGTGCAGGACCCACACCTGCAGCTGCTGTGAGCACTGCCGAGGAGCCAGGCTATCTGCTGACTAAACGTCATGGAGGAGAAGCGGTGTCCTCCGCAGGTCACCAGGCGAGGGACTGAGGCTGACAGTTATAGGGACCACAGTGCCACCCACATGTGAGAAGGACACACCTGCCAGAGCTTGGGCGGGTGGGAAGTGGGAAGTGGGAAGTGGGAAGTGGAAAACAGGGGTCACTCTTTCTGGAAGATTCTTCCAGTTGTTGGGAACCAGACTTCCCCAAACCCTCCAGGAGCCATGGCCTTGAGCAGTGCCCTGGGAGCTTAAAGGAGCAGCTGAGCTCCCCCACAGTCCGTGTCTCTCCCAGGCTTTCTTGCAGGGACCGGGCAAGATCTGGGTGATTCCAGGGTGCTCTGCTGCCTGAAAACCACCGTGAATCCACCCGAAAGAGGAAGCTGCTCCTCCCCCGCCCTTTGCACAGCTGAGCTGGAAGGGAAGGGGCCTGAGACCCAAGTCTCACTTCCACCCGCCTCCAGCAAGACTGGAGTTTCCAACCCACACACAGGGAGATGCAGAACATCGGCCAGGCCCGAGGGTGTGTGGCCCTGGAGGGAGGGAGGCTCATCCCAGTGACTCCAGGGATGGGGCTGGGGGTGGCTATTTTTTTTTTTTTTTTTGGCATGTCTCCTACATCCTTTGCAATCTCTGTTTCTTTTTTTTTTTTTAATCAAAAGTTATTGGTTTACCATTCATTTACATAACTATATAACTTCAGGAACACACGCTTCACTCACCTCCACCAAAGCTCCAATGCAAATCCACCACCACCTTCCCCACCCCCAGGGGTAACCGCATTTCTCCGAGTCTGAGTTATTTTGGTTTGTGTTGCCAGTTTGTTGGCTTTGGTTATTTATAACACCAAATGTGAGTGAAAACATCTGGTAATTGGCTTTCACTTGCTGGCTTATTTTGTTTAGCATAATTGCCTAAAGATCCCCCCCTGTTGTCACAAAAGGCAAGATTTCATCCTTTTTTATAGCTGAGTAGTATTCCGTTAGGCCTGCGGTCCACAGTTTTTCTCCAGTTGGACAGGCTTTTTTGTTTGGCTGGATTCCAGTCTTCTCCACGTGCCTGGCCGTCTATTTCTCCCCAAGAACACTCGGGAGGAAGGCCCTGTCCCCCTGGGCTCCACACAGGGACAACCTCACTCCATTTTCAGGGCTTCTGAGCCTAAAACAGTCACCTAATTATAAAATACACTTGCTGATAACATGATCCTCCCACTAGAACCATCCTCAGAAAACAAGGTCGTTCACAGGGATAGCAGGAGCTTTCTGAAATCCAGTTCAGATGTTTTGCTTTCAATCCATATGCTCGTCAACCTACTTTTATCTTACCTTGTTTAAAAGTTGAGGAAATTGTAAAAGTAAAAAGTACATTGGCCTAAGTGACCTTGGGGTCCCTAACATCAGAGCAGGCTGACCAGGCCTCTCTTGCCTCAACCTGTAAGACTCTGTGGGTCAAGGAACCTTCCAGAGCTTCCCAGAACCAAGAGGTGAGCCCTACTTTTGCAAAATTCAACTCCCAAACTGGAAACTCAACCCTACCTACCGTTTAGTTTGTTTTTGGCAAAAACCCTGTTTTCTTAGATCATTGAGAAAAAACATCACTGCATCACTCGGCCATGTGGGCTCCCTCAGAAAGTTCTGTGGAAGGAGAGGGTGCATCGCGCCGTTAACAAGCCTTGAGAAGATCCCCTGGGCCCTCCTCCTGCCCTGCCCTTAGCAGAAATTAAGAGCAGCTGGGCACGCACTATTTTCAGTAACCTCTGCAAACACACTCACGGGCATGGTCGGGCCCTCAGGGGTGGCCCCAATTAACCTAGGGACATTTTGGAGCCACTGTTCTTAGAGACGTCAGACAGAGGGGGGGTAAGCAACCTGCTCCAAGGGAACCTGCACCCCAAGTCTTCAGTGGTTTATGAACACTGAGGGGGCACAGAGTTCCAGCATGCCCTGCCCATTCCTGAATGCTCAGTCCCAGGCAGGCGGGTCCTACCCCACCCGGACTGTCCCTGGATCCCCTGTGCCCCCTCGGGTGGCAACCAGAGCGGGCGCCACCCCCGCGTGACCGCTTGAGTGAGCGCCCCTTCCTGTTCACCTTTGCGGGGCCTCGCGGTGGCCTTTGTAATCCGGAAGCCTCAGCCCCCCTTTCTGCCCTTTGAGCCTCAGCTTCCTCATCTGTGAAATAAAAACAGTGAGATAATCCCAGTGAGACTCACCTGGGCCTGCCCGCACCCAGGGCTTGGTCAGGAGCTGCACAGCTTTCTGTTCTCATAAAGAAGTCATCGCTTCCACGCTGCCCGCCCGGCAGGCCTCCTCTGCCTGCTCTCCCGCCCTCCCCCGCCTCTCCCCCACCTCAGGCAGGGCCCTGGCTCTCTGGGAGACGCAGGTGCCATCTCAAGGGCCCAGAAATGCCAGGTGGGCTGGATTTGTGGGCAGTTTCCCCAGGTCCAGGAGGGCGAGGGCGGCTCTGGGCTCCTGGGGGACGCAGCTCCTGGGGGTCAGGGGTGCCACGGGCCTTCCAGACCTGTGTGACAGGTCCTCAAGGGAGCCCGGCCTCCTTACATCTACTGGGAGGATACCCCACTACCTCTGACCCAGGGCCCTGGGGCTGCAGGTCCTGGACCCAGCAGTGCTGGCCGGCTCTGGCCCAGGAGTTGGGCGGGAAGGTATCTGGCTCACCCCTACTGGCCAGGAGACAGGGCCTGACCATGGCCTCAACCAGCTCAGCCCAGCCAGGCCTGGATCTCCCTAGCAGCGGGGTGCCCTCCTAGACCCCGATCTGCCCCCACGGGGGTGGTGGGCTATGGAGGTAGCTGGCCCGAGGCTGGACCAAGAAGCCTGCAGAGGTCCCCCCAGACAGCTGCTCTGGGCCGGGTGGGGGGCCCCCTGCCATGACACAGGCAGGTCCAGCACCTGAAGGGTCCCCAGCCTGACCCACCTGAGTGCAGGGGAAAGGCCAGAGCGGGTGAGACACGCCAGGAACCAAAGCTGCAGGGAGCAGCGGGCACCGACAAGCGGAGAAGCAGAGGCTCCTCCAGCTCCACGGCCAGAGGCAGCCCCGGCGAACAGGCGCCTCTGCGGGTCCGGGGGAGAGGCGCGAACCCCAAGCGCGCCGCCCACCCATAACCCCCGGTAGATGGCCCGGCTGGGCGCGAACTGGTTTCCATTCTCTTCGGAAATCTTGTTGAAGTGCTTTTCTCGTTTCTGTGCGAAAGAACACAAATGCTTTCTGAAAATTGCTTCTGCCAAAGCCTGACCTCTGGGAAGTCTTTTCCAGCCCCCCAGTCTTGTAGACCCCGCCCCGAGAGGAAGCTGGGTGGACCCCAGGGCACCCAGGCCTCCCCCGTCAGAGCCTCCGCAGGGTGTCTCCACCCCCAGGGACAGTAGGGGACCCCACAACAGCTGTAGCTGGGGTCTTCCCCCGTGCACCCCTGGGAGGTCACCCTCCACCGCGCTCTGGTTATGTGGTATGAGGGGGAGGTTCCACTCCTCAGGCCGCGGGGCCACCTGCAGGCCAGCTGGCTGGAGCCTTCCTCGGGGGCAGCCCCCCTTCACAGTGCCCTCCGCGGCACCTGGCTCTCGGCTCTGCTATCTGAAATGTGGGACATCCCCTCCCACCCCCAGATTTATTTATCTTTATATTTATTTTGCCATTACAGGTTTATTGCATGGGGTTTCTCAAGCTCAGACCTAGGAGAGAGATCATTGAGTGTGGGGAATAAAAAAAGTTTGGCATCCCATATGTCATGATATTTTTGGGAGGACCTTTTAAAACATCCCTTATTGGAAGTGCATTTTTAATATGCTTCTTGCAAAAAAAAATTTTTTTAAGACTTATTTATTTTTTGCAAGAGCTGGGGTACAGGCCAGAGACGCCTGGAGGTGAGAGGATTCACCAGAGCCAGAGCGGGGAACAGAACAGGCAGAGGGACCGGAGCACACTGCTGAGGGGAGCAGCGGGCGGCAGGAGAGGTCTGCTGTGCCATGTGGGAATCTCCCTGGGCAGCCGGGAATCGAACCCGCTGCACCAGGGCAAAATTTAAAAAAAAAATTTTTTTGTGTGTATTTTTTACATCATTATTCATTTTTGTACAATGTATGCATTTTCATCTTGGTTATAGCCGCTGTACAATTCCGTACAATTCCCACCCCCCTTGTTTTGATCCTACTCCCTTCCCCCCCTGTAGTGTGTCTTATGAAAAAATGTTCAACATCACTTGTCACCAGGGAAATGCAAATCAAAACTACCATGAGATACCATCTCACACCAGTGAGAATGGCACATAGTAAAAAAACTAGCAACAACAAATGTTGGCGAGGGTGTGGAGAAAAAGGAACTCTCCTGCACTGCTGGTGGGAGTGCAAACTGGCCCAACCACTATGGAGAGCTGTGTGGAGATTTCTGGACCTACTAAACATAGAGCTTCCATAGGATCCAGCAATTCCACTCCTAGGGATTTACCCAAAGGACACAGAAACATCAATTCCAAAGAGCACCTGCACCCCTATGTTTATAGCAGCACTGTTTACAATAGCTAAGCTTTGGAAACAGCCCAAATGCCCAAAAATAGATGACTGGATCAAATTTAATTTTTATAAACATTTCCTCCCCAAGAATCTCATTTCTTATTTAGCCAAGCCTGCTCCTTCAGCTCCCAAGGGAAGGCAGGGGCCCCAGGAGGGTCTCGAAGGTCAGGAAACTCTCAGCCTCACCTCTGGGTGGGTGTTTACTCAGCTCAGCCACCTGGGAGATTTTCCTCGTCAAGGAACCCTTTTTACTAGAGCTGAGGGAAGAGGGAAAGGATGGAAATCAAGAGGGGTGCAGAGCGGGGAGGCAGTGACCGTGGAGGGGAGGCTGCAGCCAGGACACAGGGGCGGGAGGGCCGCGGCGCACCGGTGGGCTGTGTGGCCCTGCACAAGCCGCCTGAGCTCTGGACACCCCATCTCCTCCTGCGCAGGTGGCACCTGTGGCAACCAGATAAGATGGTGGGGAGGTGCCATCCCGGCCTTGGCACGGGGAGCTGTCAAGCCCTCGCAAACCCTGGGCTCCCACAGAGGCAGGGGAGGTCAGGGGTCTCTGGGGGCCTCTCCCTGAGGGTTGAATGGAAACAGAAGAACAAGCAAGAAGACGCAGGGAGGCATTTGCTGGGGGTGCAGTTCCGAGGGGAACTGACTCCTGGGGCTGTGCAGAAGGAGGGTCTTCAGGTGACAGCACACGAGTCAGAGGAAGGACATGTCCACCTGGACAACACCGTGGAGACGCCTGGTGACCCCAGTTCTCCGCCTCTTCCAGCCCAGGGAATGGCGTCAGGCCGGCAGCCTCCAGTGCCCGATATATGGTCTCGGGCCTGAGAGCAGTGCCCATCACTGGGGTGCACTGAATAACGAAGGGGGTTCCCAAGCCACTCCCTGATACTCCCAAGTCAAGGGGAGGCTGTGTCTGAGCCCAGAGAGTTGGGGCAGAGGTCACGGGTCAGCCAGGCCAGGGTCTGGCTGTGGCGGGAGGCCCTGATCGCATTGTTGTCCCAGGAGTGGGACGGAGTAGCTGGTAGCCCCAGCTTCACAGCAGCCCTTTCCTGGTCTTCTAGGGTTTAGCTTCTAGCATCTGCCGCTTTCCCACTGAATGGGGACTTACTGGCAGCACCCCAGGGCAGCCCCAACTGAGTCCTTGCAGTTGGTTCCATTGTTTCTGTCTCTTCTGGGGTGACCCCGCACGCGAGTTGACAGGTGGACTTGCTGGGTCTCGAAACAGCACAAGGTGGTGCGTGCGCCCCTCACCCCATGTGCCCAAACAGAAAAATGAGAGTCTCACTGCGGCGCTGTAGCAGGCTCCTCGCGAAGCCCTTGCAGATGTGACGTCTCCCCATTTTACAGAGAAGCAAACTGAGTCTTGTCAGACCCAATACCTTGCCCCTGCCTTCCAGCTAGAGCTGACGCTTCCACATCTCCACGCTTCAGATTCTGCCTGCCAGGCGTGAAATTCAAAATCTCAAGAGTTATAAAAAAGGAAAGCAGTCAACGGCTCCTTAGATTTCTTTTTTAATGGCACAAACTGACTTGTCACCAGGGTTGGGTGTTTTTTAAAGCCTCGCTGGTCTAATGGAATTTTTCTGGGGGTGGAAAGTCCCTGACCTCCGCGCCGTGGTCCTCAGCCCCACAACGGGATGGACTCAGGAAACTTCTGCGTGTCTGCGCTTTCCTTTTTATCACCCAGTGACAGATCCCCGAGTCATGTGCCGGCTCCCAGCATTGTCTGACTCTCTTTTCCCCTAGAGCAGCCCACAGATGTACCTCATTCCCGGAATGCTTCAAAACCTGGGACCTCTGGTCATCGTTCTTGAGCAGAGAAGAATTTTTGCTTTCTATTTTTTTTTAGCTTGAGCCTGGCCCTCCCCACTTCTAGCCTGAGATGTGAAAATGGAATGAGCAGGCCAGAGGGAATTTAAAATGAGCTGGAAATAAAAAAAAAAAAAAATCCTGCTACAATAAATCGCATCACAGCGGAGATCTCTATCTAACCAGAAAATTCTCAGCCCAGACAATGGCTCATTTCTTTCCAACAATATTCAATACAACAGAATTCCAGGCCAACAAAAGGATTTCTACAGGTTCTTGGAGTTGGTTGCAAAGGGATTTAACCTACATAGAGAAGAGAGCTGTTCAATTATAGATTCCCAGGCGCGGAGAGGGCGACCTTTGTAAATAAATGGTGGGGTGCTCGCTGGAAAGGCGGCTGCTCCCCGGGGAGCGTCTCACCTAGGACAGCGCGAGGCAGAAGCTGGCGTGGGGCCTGCCCGGAGGGGTCTTCTGGGTAAATATTTGGGTAGCGATGGCTGCCCGGGGCTGGCTGAGGAGGAAAAGGCCCTTTCTCTCCCAGGCCCCCGAATGATACGTTTTCATAAACAACCAGGCGGCAGATGCGAAGGACTCGGGCCTTCCAGGCCGGCTTCCTACCCCCTGGCCGGGGAGCGGGTGCTCCCAGGGGGGACAGCAAGGAAAAGTCGGGAAGGGGAGGGGTCTGCCAGCAGCCTTCCCAGGGCAACTGCAGCTGCTTTCAGGCCCAGTGGATAAAAAATAAATTCCAGTGCTTAAAGCTCTTATCTTTGTTTACCATTTCCCCAAACAGCCAGTGACCCGGCGCCGCCTGGGGGGGGGGGGCTCTCTATGGGGAGGCGCACAGGACCGAGGGGTGCCTGGGGCTGGGCAGGGTGGGGGGGATAGGAGCAGGCGCTGGTCACATGACATGTCCCCGGCCTGGCCGAGGGACCCGGGATCTGCCCAGGTCAGGGGCTGCCCTGGGGGAGGAGGGACATGAGCCCCCCCAGGTGTGGGAGGCCCCACCTGTCTCCCGTGGGGGGAGGAGCAGCGGCTGCCCCCCCCACCTGTCCCCAAGCTCCGGGCCATTCCCAGCCCGGCTTTTGCGAGTGTCCAATGGGCACGAGGCCCACCTGCATCCTTCAGTCCTAGATGTTTGAAAATCTTTCCTGTCACCACCCCGCTGGCCCAGGTTCCGCCCTCAGCGAGTGCCCAGTTGACAGTCGTGGCGCCCGTCCTGGCCCTTTTCTCGGTGCCCGCGTCCCAGAGCCTGAGGCTGTCGGGTCCCCCTCTCCAGTCCCTCTGTCCTGCGGTGGGTTCTCGGGGGTGTATTTCTGTCTTCCCCTCACCCCAGAGCACTGAGCCACCTCTGGGTGGCTGAGCTGGACACATCTCCCCAGGGAGCCCCAACTCAACTCTGCCAAAGTTGAGCCCCTCCCAGAGGAGACAGCCCCACCCCTTGGCCCCCCCATGTCCAGCCTGCCTCCGGCCCCCAGGAGTGACCGGCGGTGGATGGCTGTCACCTCTTCCTTCCCTGCCCCCCGCAGCACAGCTCGCCTCCCCGGCAGGTGCGGCTCCAGCACTAGAGCCAGGCTGCCCACGGGTGCCCTCCAGGACCTTTTAACCGCACCCCAATCCCTGCGCCCAGAGAGAGCTGACTCCTTCCAGCTGGTCTCCAGCCTCCGCAGGGAGCAAGCAGGTGAAGCCCCTGCCCGAGCTCTCCTCTCTCCACCGCTTTTCCATCCCGACCTCAGGCGCGACTGAAGCTCGTCCCTTTTGCCTGGACAAGTGCAAGGATCTCGTGTCCTCTAGCCTCTTCCAGCTCTTCAGCCAGCCTACACAGCGGCAGATGGCAAAAGACCAGGTCCTCACCTGGCCTGTGCGCGTCAAAAGTCTTCAGTGGCTCCCTAGTGCCACGATAATAAGTCCTGGGCTGAACAAGCAAGTGATCTCCCAGGCCCACGGGAGCTGGGGTGGGGCGCCAGCTCGGGGCTCTTCATTCTGCCTTTCCCCAAACACCCGCAAAGCACCTGTCAGGTCTCCAGGGTCTGTCTGGTACGTGGGTGAACAAAAAGGCTGTCCCTGCAAGTTCAAGGCAATCACTTTCTCCCCAGTGCCCAGAAGGCGGGCTGGGTGATTCACCGATCATTTCCTTAATGGATTATTTCTTTTCATTTCATAGAAATCCACTGTGAATGATCCATGCTCAGGGAGAGAACAGGATGCTCAGGGTTACGGAACAGCAAAGACTCAAATCTAGGTGATGTGGGAACGTGTTTGACGCTTCTGAATGCTTGTGTCTAGTAATTGGAATGATTTTTTTAATGAGGTAATTAAATGTATCTTATTTGCTCCGATGCGCCCTCCCCCTGCACAGCCATACCATAGGCATAAATAACTCAGCTCCCAAAATAATAGGCTATTTTTTTCTCTCAACCCTTCCTTGGGATAGAGATGGTGGTTAGATTTCAGTATATTTGAGGGGGCTGGCGAGGGAAGAGGTGAGGCGCCCACGGTTTGAATAGAAGGATCTGGGCTGGGGGCTTTTCAGCTGGGGCACTGCTGAATGTTGAGGCCGTAGCACAACCAGCTTGGAAAACTGTTCACAGCACCTGCCAAAGCCGCGCAGCCCTTCTGACCCAGCCGTGCCCACCCTGGGTCTGGCCCCAAACAAGGTGTGGGGTATGTCCCCCGAAGCCACCTGCAAGAAAGCGCTCAAACTGGGAACAACTGAACTGTCAATCAGCCACCTGGTATCAGAAACCCCACAGGCCACAGCACCCCAGGGAGGCCCCTCGGGGTCACAATGGGGAGCAAGAGCAGCCTCAAGAGGGAAGTCCATGCTCTGGAAATTCCATTTATATAAAGGTTTTTTAAGACAAACACCATCTCCGTGTTGACTGAGGCTGGTGGTGACTCTCGAGGGGGCCCCGTGGGGAGGTGGGGGGCTTCAAGAGGCTGCCGTTGCGCTGTCTCCTGAGCTGGCGGCTGTTCCAAGGAGTGCTCACTCCACGAAGCTCAGGGAGCTCTGCGCTGGGCTTGTGTTACAGGTGTCTGCGTGCAGGGCACTCTCCCATGAAGTGCCGCGAGGAGGGAGGAGGGAGGAGGAGGGATGGGCAGACCGAGGGCTGGAGAGAGAACCAGGAAGGTCTAGACCGCACAGGAAAACCCTTGGAGTGCGTGAGCCCAGACACAGTCCTGACTGCTGCTTACTAACTGTGTGACCTTGGACAAGCCTCCAGCCTCTCGGAATCTGGCTTTTTCCATCTATAAAATAGGCAACAAAAAACTGCCCCACCTTCCTCACAGTGCCGAGTGAGGATCAGATGATATAATGGATGTGAAAATCCTTGGTACACTGCAAAGTACTGCAGGAGACAAAATATTAATATTATCATAGATCTCGGAAGACAGGAAGCCCTGCGGGGGGACGGCACTATCAATAATGCTCAACCAGGGCCATGGCAGGGAGGGCTGTGTGCATGTGTGCATGCCAGGGAGAGGGTGTGCAGGCTGGGGAGAGCGTGTGCAGGCCGGGGAGAGGGTGTGCATGCCAGGGAGAGGGTGTGCAAGCTGGGGAGAAGGTGTGCATGCTGGAAAGAGGGTGTGCAGACTGGGGAGAGGGTGTTCAGACTGAGGAGAGGGTGTTCATGCTGGGGAGAGGGTGTGCATGCTGGAAAGAGGGTGTACAGACTGGGGAGTGGCTGTGCATGCTGGAAAGAGAGTGTACAGGCTGGGGAGAGGGTGTGCAGGCTGGGGAGAGGGTGTGCAGGCTGGGGACAGGATGTGCAGGCTGGTTTGTTTTTTCATTCCATCTCCTAACCTAATCCCTTAATGGCCAGGGCCTCAGCACAAGAGCACCTGGACTAATCCTTGTGTTTATGTGAGATAGATTCTGTCTCTCCTTTTAAGTGGATATAAATAGATGCCATGTACATTCTTGGGGCTACTTTTTCTAAGGTATGGGTGCATGTCTATATCAAAATCTGCCAATTTTTTCCAACTAGCAGGTAGAGGTTTCTGGGCATTGGCTGGGCAAAACAACGATGTGGCTAGACACCCCTCCCTGCTCCCAAGGCTCCTGTCCCCCAGCCGGGAGCAGCTTGCTCCGTCCTCACCGTCCGTGGAGTCGGAGCTGAAAAGCCCTCAGCATGCCAGTTCACAGATGGGTTGGTGGGGGGCCCCCGCTCCAGTCTTGCCCTGAGGACCCGGCGCTCATCTTGGAGACTTGTGTGACAGGATGACTTTTCTTCTGCCTTTGTGGCTGAAAGGGCAAAATGAAGGTCACTGCATTTTCCACGGCTTGGGTTCATATTGTCGTGCGGTGTTCCCTGGAGAATGAGGCGAATGGAAATCTTACTCTTTGTGCGGCTGGGCTGCCCCCGGCCCTCCCCACGCTGGAAGGCCGGGTCGTGAGGGATCCGAGCTCCCTGCTGCAGAGGGCAGGGCTGGCACCATTTGGCGGCTGCAGATGGTACCAAGTCCAGCAGCGGCGGGTGAGCCCTCGTCACTGTGTGAGGCTGCCGCTGAACTCTTTGGGGGAGCAAGGTTGACGTCTCCATTTCTATCTCCTTTAGCATCTAGGAGAACATTCATGTTTCCATTTGGCCCCTGAATCTACAGGAAAAATAGTTTGGAAAGCAATGACATTTTTATTTTCTTTTCCTCATTTACACTCTGTCGCATCGGCATGTCCCCTGTGCGGGCCTGTGTGTGGGCATGAGTGTGTGTGAGTGTGTGTTTGTGTGTGTTTGTGAGTGAGTGTGTGTGAGTGTGTGTTTGACTTCATAAATGATACACAAAAATTTTATTGTAGCCAAGCGAGAGCAACAGAAGAGGGAAGTATAACTTCCTGTTTAAAAGAACTTACAGGTGGATTTTCCATAGAATTCCCTTAACCCTCGGGTTTCTCTGGAACATTGAAACATGGGTTTGACAGAGGGAGGAACTAGACTTTGGATGGGGAATATAAAGTCGTGGACACAGAGGTCGCCGTACAAGGCCGTAAGCCTGAGAGCATAAATGGTGTCAACCGAGGTTGCTTCCATAGAACAATTTTTTAATTAACAAGTTAAATAAATAGTGGTTTACAGATCCGAAACTCCCTGACCATTTGGAAGACTAAAGAGAGAGAGAGACTAAGAGGCCAAGCACCTTAGATAGAAAAGGAGAAGTTACCACCCACTGAAAAGCAAACAGAGACGAAAAAGTGTCCCTGAAATACCAAAACTCGGGCATGGCACCCCCCTATGATGCAACAGCTCAGTTTATTTTTTAATTTCCACCTTCCCAGTATGTTCTCGCTTGTTCCTTAAGCAATATTTCCCAACATTAAACATGAATTATTTACTTTCAACCTCCTAAGAGGAGAGTTACCTACTCTGTGAGCCGAGGCCCCGTGGAAATAAATTCCGCAGGCCTGGAGGGTCGCTTCCTCCCTCCACGTCGCTGCAGAGCAGCTAACACAGCACACGCGCCGCGTGGGGGCGAGAGCCCGAGCCGGGATGTGTGCCCGCAGGACTGTCATCCGCTTGTTGGGCACCTGTGAGATGAGTCCTGCCCTGCCCTGGGAGGTGGGAATGGCGTGACCCCAACTTGCAGACCAGGTGACCTGTTGCTGTCGCCGTGGTAACGGACCCACGGCCACGGCTGATGTGCAAGGGCTCCAGGATGGACCCCCCCGCCTGAAGGGGGGAGTGGAGGGGGGTGGGGGCGGGGGGCAGGCAATGACCCTGAGGCATGGCCAAGGTCGCCGAGGTCAGGAGGGAGGCTTCCCTCTTTGGTGTGAAGTCCTCCAACAAGGGGGCCATGAGTAGCTCTTACGCCCCCCCAGTTCTAATCCTGAGTGGTGTGGCCTGCGCAGCAAGCGCTGAGGAAGAGCCTCCAGGCTGCTTCTTGCTGTCTTCTGGAAACACGGATGTTCAAAGTGCTCCCTGGCCTAGAACTGGAGACGGTTCTGCTCAGAACCCCCAGTTCTTCTGACACTCCCAGCCGAGACCCTCCTGGGCCCTCAGCAGCACCGAGCAGGCCTCAGCCTGCGGGCGCCCTCCCCGCCCCCTGGGGGTGCAGACGGCTGGGGCTCTGGGTTCGCACCGCAGCAGACCAGCTTCGTTCACAAAGAAAAGCGCCTCCTTCTTGCCGCTGCTCCCCTCTCTTTCCCCTTTTCATGTCAAATGACTTCTACCCGCCTCCCCCCAGCATTTTTTTAATTTGATAATTTTTCCCAGATGCAAAAAAAAAAGTCTTTGTGTATGTCGTGAACTTTTCCGCTTCATCTCCTAACCCCCACGGACTGGCTCCTCTGACTGGGTCCGAAGGGCTGCCGTGGGGAGGCGCCTGCCGGCCCTTCGAGACCCACGCCAAACACACCTCTGACAGGCCAGCTCCGGTCACCCCCGCTCAGCCTTCGCATCAGCCGTTCCGCCCCCCACACGGCTGCTCTTCGCAGCTCCACTTACTATCTGAGGGTTATGACGGAACACTTCGACCTGTGCAAACTGGAAGGGTGACCAGGGGACCCCCGGGACCACCAAGCTCAACGGTGTCCACTCTGGTCTCACGACTCCCGGCCCCGACCCGCTTCCATTTGACTTCCTTAGTCCCAGACGAATCAAGCCATCCATATGTTAGTCTCTCTCTAGCAGGAAAAGACTTTTCTAGAACACAACCATGACGCCATCAACACACTGAAAACAGCGAACCACGGTTTCCTAAAAGCATCCAACACCAGTCAGGGCTCAAGGTCCCACGATGGAATCCAAAAGGCCTCGGTGTAGACAGGACGTCCTCCCAGCAGCTGGGCCCCACCCTCCCCTACCTGCGACCCTCCCTCTTCTCCCACCTCCCCTTGTACTTGACACTCCACAACCGCCCTGGCTTGCACCCTGAGACAGTCTGGAAGCTCCTAGTGTGTCTCTGAGTTATCTCCCCGAGCCTAGCACTGTGCCTGGTCCACAGACGCACCCCCTGCAGCTGAATGCACGCACCAATGCACGGCTGGGGACAGAACTCTCTCTCACGTTGCTGCAGGCCTGCGCCATACTCAGCGCAGTGATTCCCTGAGAGGCCCGTTTCCCTGGAGAGCAGAGTCTTACTGGTGGTTGAAACCCCAGCACCCAGCCCTGCGTCTGCCCAGCAGCAGGGGTTTGTTGAGGACCAGCCCATGAGTAAGCACACCTGAGTTGTCTCCCCCAAGTTCTGTGTGGCCTTCGGTTCACAGGCTTCTCTCTCTGCGTCCCATTTTTCTCATCTCTAGGATTCAAAAAGCCTTTGGATTCTTGATCTCTGCGGTCACGCTGGGGTAGAAATGCTTGCGAGTGGGGAGTCCCGTTAGGCATGCGCTTGCTGCCCCCTGCTGGCGGGATTGGCTCAGGACCCTTTGTCCCCCATTTTCCTGAAAGCACTACAATCCGGCCAAGCGAGGCCCCAAGGGGTGGCCAGATCTGCCAGGCGAGGCCCCAAGGGGTGGCCAGATCTGCCAAGCGAGGCCCCAAGGGGCGGCCAGATCTGTTGTGGCAGAGGCTTGAATTCCCTCGCCCCTCCTGGGTTCAGTTAAATGTGGAGGCACGAGCTCTGTCTACTCCATCCTCCGCAGGGAGAGCCACTGGTGGAGGCTCAGACAGGAAACTCCCTCACCTTCCCACCGCAGATTACAACCCCTGTGGGGTTTCAAAGGAAGAGCTGGTGCCCAGGCCCCCCTTTGACCAGCCATGAAATCCCTGGGGGGCAGGGCCCAACAGCCATCAATCTTAGGAGCCCTCGAGCTGCTTCTACTGTTCAGCCACCTCCAGAAGCCATTAAACCAAGTTCATGTTTGCAGGGACGTGTCAAATCAGAAGCCTGGGGGCACCGTAAAAGCTCATCTAGGGGAAGAAAAATGAAGATGTTGAATTGAAAATCCAAAGTTCCCTTAGTTACCTTTAAAAAGTTTTCTCCTCTTGACAAATGCAGTTTCCAAACCCCGGCTTCTGTTCGTGGAGCCATTCACCCTTTGCCCTCAGGCCGCTGCGCCCATGCTACTTCCCTCTGCTGAGCTATTCAGATGCACTTCCAGATTTTGGTGCAGTACCAGGGTTTCCTTTTTCTCTTTTTTAAGTTTTGCCTTTGCTAATACTCCTTTTGATGCGGAGAGTGGAATTCGGCTGGTGCTCACTAAAGCCAAAAATGAGAACTTGCTGGAAGGAGCGGCCAGGGGCGGACGGCGGGCTTGGAGCTCCGGGGCAGCCTCAGCTCCTCTGCAGCAGCATCTGATACCTTCCTCCCGCCTGCTGCCAACTGGTGTCTGTGCTCGCGCGTCCCGGCGGCAGAGCCTGTGTTCCACTTCCCTGGCTGGAGAGAAACTCCTTTTCCTCTGCCCAGATCCAAATGTTTGGATTGACTGGGTTGGGTCAGAGGCCCGCCCTGGGGCCCACCGAGAGCAGTCTCGGGCAACCTCATGATCTGTCCTTGAAAATGCGGGGGGGGGGGGGGGGGGGGCTTATCAAAACGCAGGGCGACACCTGCCGCCAGCAGAGCAGACCCAGAGCTTCCTTTCTTCTGCCGTCTCTCAACTGTCCCTGGGCTTTTGTTTTCAATTGAATGTCGCGCTAAGAAAAATATGTTTTAAAATATTATGAATTTTTACCATTCATCCTTATATGGTGCGATGCTTTTTCTAAACGGAACCGCCAGGACACTTACCTCAGAAACAGAATCGCTGAAATGACAGTTTGAATTTTGTGATTCGCGGGGCAGAAGAGGCAAACAACAAACCAACTAGTGAAGATCAGAAGGGAAAAGGGGTGCCTCAGGCTCCCCCAAGGGAGGTTGGAGGGGCTGGGAGTCAGGCCTTGATGGTACCCAAGGGGCCTGCCCCTCCTGCCAGCCCCCAAACCCAAGAGCTTGAGTAGTCTGGGGCAGGGTCTAGGGGAGTTGAGCAGGCGTCCCCCTTTATCAGAGCCCACTCTCAGAACCACAGTAGGCTCCGACCCCCCAAAGATCTTTAAGCCTCTGGATCTTTAAACCTGCCCCAGGGCGGGGGGCAGAGGCTCGCCAGCCATTATGCAGCTCTGGCCAGTCCTGCCACATACACCGTCAGCAGGGGCTGGGGTGACCGCCACACACTCTCCCTGCGACGCTTCGGGGTGCATAGGACCCTCCCCACCCTCACTCTGCCTGTGCCCAGGCCCCTGCCAGGGACGGATAACCCTGCTTGTCCAGCGGCGGACAGGGATCGGGGATCGAGCTGGGCCAAGGGCCCCAGGGCCAGGAGAGCAGGCAGCTGAGGTGAGAACCCCTTCTGGGGGAGCAGGAGTGTGGGACCGCGGTGAGCAAGGCCCCAGCACCCAAACCTGCCCCGGTTGTTCCACGACTCTGCTTCCAGAGCACTCAGCCAAGAGAGATGGTTAAGACGCTCAAGACGGAGACGGGGCACTCACCCTGCAGCGCGGGTCCCTCCCGGGTGCCGGCTCACCGCTGCCCCAGTGGCCTGGGACGAGGTGGGTGTGTAGGCGCAGGATGAACTTCTCGAGGCCCCATTCCCAGAAGCAAAGATGTGGGGAAACCAAGGATCATTTTCCTTTTGTATTACCAAGTGGGCGCCCTCCCTTGTTCTCCAAACACACAAACATTCAACTACACACATTTTCTGCAACTTGACTTTTTACTGCAGTGCGCCACGGCCAGTGGAATGTCCACCTTATGCGGACTGGCCCCCGTGGGAGAGATTAGCTGACGTTGTCCCTGGACTGCGAGACTCCAGGTTTCTGGGCCCCTGGCCCCACCTCCTACCTCTCTCCCCTGAGTTCCCTCCAGCCCCATGTTTTCCTCATGCAAATGAAGGACCCCCCCATGCACTTGCTGTCTCTGGCAGGCCCTCCTCACCTGGAGTTTCTGTGCTGTGCTGGCCTGTGGTGTGGCCCCAGGTTCTGCACTTCTGAGGTTGCTGCTGAAGCAGGTTGCTGGAGGGGCCGCCACGGGGCCAGCCACAGGTGGGGGAACGGCGCGCCAGGAAAGGTGGGGTCTGCAGCATGGACTTGCCCCGTGCTGCCCCCTGCTGCCCTGGGGAGGGAGGACAGGGGAGAGCAAACTGGAAAAGACCAGGTTGTCACCCACCTCCAGGGAGAGCGCGCTGGGGGAAGTCCTGACATGGGGAAAGGAATAGAGCAGCAAATAAGTCTCTGGTAACCCCTCCCGAACCCACCCCAACCACGGGCACACCTGGATCTGCTCCCCAACTCACTACCAAGTGTGCCTCCTCTTCAGGCCACAGTGGGAGTCACTGCATGGGGACCTGAGGGTTCCCCATCACAGGGGCTGGATTAACGCCTCTTCACACCTTGGCCCCTAGGAGGCAATCGGTATGTTCCAATTTTTCCTAATGTGATGGGTGAAAAACCAGAGTCTTGCTTTTTGATTGTATTTGCCATCACGGCCACAGGAGCTGCTCCCTGTGTCTCCTGACCATCTTCTAATGTGTTGCTTCTCGTACTGCCTTGCAGCAGCCCTCCTGGGTCTTGTGACTAGTAAGGTTTTTTTTTTTTTTTTTGCCATTTCACTATTTGACTTTTAACTTTTCCGCGGACCGACTACCGCCTGTGTCAGTGTGACGCCTTTCTAAGCCGGTTCCTGCATCTCAGAGACAGGAGCTCAGCTGGCTGGCCCGCTGGGAGGATTAAATAGGCCGTGTCTGTGCCTCGGGACCTGCCGTATCCCCAGCTCCCGGCACATGGCGCGGCTGCGCTGCCCCCACTGTGCGTGAGCGAAGTGCTCTGTCCTGTGCTCAGAGACCCCCGGGTCCCAGCCAGACCTGCGTGTCCTCAGGAAGCCGTCGACAGCGCCATGGAACTAAGCCTGACAGGAGATGCCGAATGCTCTGCCAGGCAGGCAGAATGGGCCCCTCAGGCCGTGCGGGTGGGCGCGCTGACTTTTCATTTTGGGTTTCCATCGAAGCGTTTGCTAAAGTGGGAGCAGGACTCAGACATTCATGGGGAGGATGGGACTCTGCTGACGCGGTCTCAGTGGACGTTATTTCTTTATCCTGCATCCTCCATCAGCCGGCCCCGGAGTACCGCAGCCTCCAGGAAGACCTGCCCTACCTGGACATGGTGATTGCAGAGACCCTGAGGATGTACCCACCGGCTTTCAGGTACGCCCGCACCCCTGGACCCCGTCCTCCCTGTGCAGGTGCCGTTACCCTCATCTGCCGCCGCCTGAGTCATCACCATCACTGGACTCGGCACCGGAGCCTGCGGCTTCCTCGCATGCCCAAGGGCACCAGGCGCAAGGCCTTCCACACTGTGACCAAAGTAATAAGGGTCTGAGCCATTTTCTTGTAGGTTAAGCACCTTCTCAGAGCTTCGCCTGTCTTTTCTCAGCACGGTCTTCCTCCCCAGCCCAAGCCAGTCTCTTGGCCCCTGGCTTTGTTCGCTCACTCTCTGCAACTAATTATTGAGCATCTACTCTGTGCCATGCATGGGGAAACATCCCTGCACAAAACAGATAAACCCCCGCCCTTGGAGCTGACATTCCAGGGGCGCCCATCCCAGGCCTGGGGTACGCCTCCCTGCCCTCCAGCAACCTACACCTACCCCATCTCAACCACCAGGCCAAATTCAGCAACGCTGAAGCTGCACTGGGCCATGCCTCCCGGTTCCTCCCTGCCTCTCCTGGCATTTGTGGCTGTAAATACTGCAGGTTATATTCTTGGACATGTTTCAAGCACTCTGCGACATTTCTCCGGTGTACTGGCCTGAGGAGCAGAAGTCCAGTCTGCTTCCTTTAAACCCTCCAAACGAGGCACCCCATGGAGCACGGGTCTCAACTCAGGTCCCCAGACCCTCAGAGAGTGACCAGGTTTCAGATTCTAGAAACAGAGGTAACACAAGCATTGAACTATCATTTCTATGCATTAATATACCCCCAAAACCATATGGAGACACCTTCCCCACTTTAAGAGAAAGCGTGGGTGATCTGAAGGCATCTCGGACCAAAACATCATAGACAGTGTGATTATAGTTTGTCCAAACTTTCAGATCCCGAGCAAATCCAGAGACTTCCCTGTGACTAACCATGCCATCTCCGGCACACAGAGTGTGGGGCTCCTGCCTAGGGGCCTCAAGGCGCCCCTGACCTCACAAAGAGATGGCCACAGGCCTTCCCAGATCTCCCCGGGAGCCACAGAGCCAAGCGTCAGCCAGTCTTGGTTTTATAGTGATTTATATCCAGCTTCCTTCCTGTCTTCCCAGGCATCTGTGGGCAGCTGCTATACACATCAAGACAAGGTTCAAAATAAGACATTCAGTGATAAAACAGAACAAAGGCTGTCTAAAGACAACCAGCCTTGACGGGACCCCAGAGATGACCATTCATGGGGTCGCCCAGGCACGGCTGCTGCTCCTGCAAGGCAGGAAACCAGACAACTGTATTCTCTAGAGGGGGAAATTGACCGATTGAGAGAGACACACGAAACCCAATCAAGAATTCGTAACAACACCTGGCCCAGGTGGCACGTTAACACCCAAAAGCTGTGGCCCACGCTCCTGCCAACCCTCTAGAGACGAAAGTCAGGGGAACCCCCCTGCTGCTGAGCTCACCCCCAGGCAGGCCAGAAATGAGAGAATTGGGATGCGGTTGTTAAAACTCCCTCACAAAGCCACACAGAACTTCATTATGACATAGAGCGAGTCTAGACAGACAGTGGAGACCCCCTCGGCCCTGAGCCCAGCATAGGTGTGATGTGGGGTACATGCTGTACTGCTCTGACTCCCTGCGCCACGCCCCCACCCACCCCCCACACACACACAAGCTCAGGAAGAATCAGTGGGATAGTGCCGTGGAAACTCAGTTGCCCAATAAGCCATGGACCCTTTAAAGTAGGGCCCAGGAGTAAGAAGCACCAAGCTGCAAGCCCCGCAGGCAGCTTCCTGGGGTCCACCTTGGCAGGTCTCACTCCCCAGCCTCCCTTCCTGCACCCCTGCCCCTCCTTCCCAGTGCCAGGGCTTCTGCTACCAAACCACAGAAATGGGAGAGGGAAGCCTTTATTCTCCCCCAGACAAGAGGCAATTTGCTTCAGCCCAGATGTGGGATTTGGGGGTGAACATGGGAAGAATGAGGTCGCATGGTTTTACTGTTCTATGACATTACTCTCAGAAAAGCCTGCTGGCTTCTCCCAGGCTCTGACACAACTTAACCAACACCCTTCTCGGTAGAAGGAACTTTGTGAATGGGCTTTGTGAAGAAACCTGACAGTTCTTGCTGAAGGGTTATTAATGTGAGCCCAGGATTCCACACAGCATAAATCAGCGGATTTTTCTGGCCTTTCATGTGGTCTGGTCTAGCCAGAGAGGAGGCCCAGACCCTGTCGGGGAAAGGCGCTGCTTTCTGCCTCTCAGCGGGGCTTGCGCCCAGGGCAGGCTGTTTCCGGGGCCGATGAAGAAGGGGTGCCCAGCAGAGCATGTTTGATCCCCTTAGGACCAGGTGGCATCACAGCCCCACCAGCCTGCTCTGACCTGAACCGCTGTTTGTGACCAGCCCCAAACACATGCCCTGCGTGAGCAGCTTAGGCTCTGAGTCGGGGTCCCCGCCCCCACCTTTCATGCTCCTGCCTGTTCTATTAAAGCTCACAACAGAGTGCTGAGGGAGCCACATGCTTCTCTTCATTTCTTTTACGAGCAGGAAAACGTGTCATAGTTTTATCTCCTCCAAGCTATTTAGAGACGCTCAGTCCTGCACCTGAAGTAAAAGCCAGCCAAGGTTATTTTGAAGGTTTAAAATAATTGTTTATGTTACCAAAAAACATGCTTATACTTAAACCTTAAATAATATATGCCCCACAGAAAACCTGGGCACCCCGGGCCCCTAGCACCCTCGGCCGCAGCGCCCCGCCCGAGCAGGCCCGGTGGGAGGGCAGGCATGCTTCCGGAAGAGCTGCCCGTTTTATCACAAGCCTTTAAAAACAAGACGCAAACGGGATTATGCCGTTGGAACAACCGGACTGGGAGACTTCCTCTCCAGAACTTCTCCAGAAGCCCGAATGTCCTGGAAGAACATGGAGGCGCTGGGAGGGCACGGTGAAAAGGCTTGGCTGAGCAGGAGCACAAGCCTGGGAGTGGCCCAGGGAATGACCCGCAAACAGGCCCCAGATACAAGCCCTTTAAAAGCGCTCGTGGGCCCCACACCTCCCCACCCGTCAGATGGGCTCCTCCGGCTTGATGGACGCGAGCCAGGGGGCGGATGAGTGCGTTTGCACCAAGGGAGGCCAAAGGAGCTAAAGGTTGCAAGGTCTGGGGCAGTAGATTAAGGGGGGGATCACCTTCAGGTCCCCCACAGCAGGGGCTGGGCCTGCTGTCCCCCAGCTTCTGCAGCTGCTCCTTGAGCTCTCTACTTTGTGTCTGCTCTTCACGGATGTGGGGGTGACCCCGTGTCCCCACAGGTTCACACGGGAGGCGGCACAGGACTGTGAGGTGCTGGGGCAGCGCATCCCCGCAGGCGCTGTGGTGGAGACAGCGGTGGGCGCACTGCACCACGACCCCGAGCACTGGCCCAGGCCCGAGGTCTTTGATCCTGAGAGGTGAGCCGCCCCTTCCAATGGGCCCTGGGAGGAACCTGAAGGTGAGCGGGCTTTGAATCAGCAGAGGCACAAATTCATAAGTGCTCATCAAGGTCAGTTGCCTTGATGAGTTCTGAAGCGTAATTTCCAAAAGAAATAATTGTACCATTAAAAAGAAAATCCAATGGACCTAGAGATTTCGTGTGAGCAGCTCCCCAAGCCAGGAACCGCAATTCCAAATGGGTGTCCGCTGTTAGCTCCACTCAGGAAAGAGGAACAAGCTTGCACCCGGGGTGTGCACTGGAAAACGTTTTCTTTTTAAAATATTGATGCCTGTTCCAAAAGTCTCAACTAAATTTCTTCCACATTCATGAATCTGGTGATGCTAACATGATAGGCCTGGGTCTCCCCTGCTGTCCCCTGCACGGACTAGGTCCTCTGTCTCAATTTCATTCCCAGGGCCCCCAATTTAAGATGCCCGAGCAGGCGTCCACACGCCCGTCCTCATGAGACTGGTGGCTGTTCCTTCCTGGTCTGATCGGGCAAGGGTAGGGCATGGGCCTAGATCATAGTAATTCTGCACAACTCCTGGAAAACACTGTCAAGATTAAGTCCTATCAAAGAGCATCACCTTTGACAACAAAAAGGGGGTTAATATAGTGATGAAAAGGGTGGGCCAAGGCCTCCTTGGGCCCAGAAAATTCTAGTAGCAGCAAGGCGGGAGCTGGATGGAGGTGGTCAGCTAGCTCCGTGGGGAATGCGGTACTTGGCTGCAGACAGGCAGTTCCTAGGAAGGGCTTCCAAGGGTTCAAGTACAGCAATCCCCAGAGGTTCAAGTTTCACTGCCTGAACCAGAAAGACCATGTGGTTTGGGGGGACAGCTGGCCAGTGTGGCTTGGATGCAGCCTCCAGGGATAGCCAGCGAGAAGGGCTCATGCCCCCCGAGTCTGCTGAGGAAGTGGGTGAAGGTTGGCATCAACCTCAGCCCTGGGGGAGTCCGGAGCCCAGGGTGCAGGTGGGGCCTGTGGTTTCTTTGAGACTTACCTTTCTGGATGATAGCAAGCCTCAGGCTCATTGACCATGCTCATCATTAACCAGGCTCATCGATCTGCCAGGGATTCTTAAGAGGCTTGGGGACGACGTTGACATTCCAGGTGATTCTTTTAATTCACCAGTGCCTTTAGGGCTTTGCAAATCAGGAGGTATGCTGCACCCGAGTTCAAGCATCAGGAGTCACCAGCTCCAGAGTCTTAGGGACCGGTCCATGAGAAAATAGGATTTTGTTGACCAAGGTGATCTCAGATGAAGGGGTCCCTCAGCCGGACCCAGTGGCTGAAGAGGCCCCAGGAAATGGAGGCCAGGGTCCAGGTCCAGCCTGACCGTGCCGCCCTGCAGGTTCACGGCCGAGGCCCAGCAGCGCCGAAGTCCCTTCACCTACCTGCCATTCGGGGCGGGTCCCCGGAGCTGCCTTGGGGTGCGGCTGGGGCTGTTGGAGGTCAAGCTGACACTGCTCCACGTCCTGCGCAAGTTCCACTTTGAAGCCTGCTCTGAGACTCAGGTGAGCCCCGTTGGCCAGACACAGAGGTGCGCACCCCAGTCCTTGCAAATTCTAGGTTCAGAGGGGCACTGCCCGACAAACAAGGAGACTGGGATGGGCCGGGGGTTCCAAAGGGGTAATGTATCTGGTTGGGGTACAAAAGATTGAGGTACTGGATGGGCAAATGCCCACAAAGTTCTGTCAGTCAAGGCCAGAAAGAGGGAGGGGCACACTAAGCGCACTGCCCCGTTGAAGGCGTGGAGGGGGGAGCCCCCTCCCTGCCCCACTGCCTAAGGTGCTCCACGTGTGGAGGGCTTCCCCGAGGTTTGTCTCATTTACCCTTGATCATGACACAGGGCAGCAGCGACAGCAAAGTCCTGAAACAATGCTGATGCCGGGCACTCCCAGTTCAAGAACCAACGAGTGCCAAGTCCACTCTGTACTCTGGGACAGGCTCCTCCCTGCCTGCTCGGGCAGCTGCCCGTTGGGCTGTCTCTCCTGCCCCTGGACTAATCCTGTCTGAACCCGGAGGATTTCCTCAAATCCTAAAGTGGCCCCAGAGAAGTCCTCCTCACAGTTTCTCCCATTCCCAGCCCCTCCCCCCAGCAGCAGCTCCTCCAGGAAGCCCTCCCTGATATTGCCAGCTCCAACTGACCTCTCCTTGGTTTGTGACGTCCTACGATGTTTCAGGGTTGTCTAGACCTGATCTAATAGGCAGTCACTCACCACATTTGACTATTTAAATTTTAATAATAAAAAACTCAACCCCTCATTTGCACTCACCATTTTGAGTGCTCAGTAGCCACAGGCTAGAGTGGCTACAGGACCGGACAGTGCAGGGGTAGACCTTGTTTCTGGGACACATAACTCATGTCCCTTTCTGAACTGTAACCCCCAAGGACATCTAAAAAGCCAATCAGGCCCCAGCACTACAGCCTGGTGTTCTCTTTCAAGGTTCACATTGGCCACTGAATGGTCTGAGGGGTTTGTCAGCTCAGGGCTTCCTGGGTCATCTGGCGTTTCTTCCAAGCCCTCGTCCACATGGATGGGCTTCTTAGATGCACCTGAACAGCAGTGGGGTCAGGGCATGCATGAACAGGGACCAGTAGGTGGCCACTCACCCCAAAACCCTTTGGAAAGAGGGGTCCGCTCAATTACCCCTTGAGCAGGGCAGTGAGAGACTGGCAGGGTGAAGTTTGGGTGTCAGGCTTTCCTCTCCACTTTCTAGTCATGTGACCTTGGACCAGTCCCTTGTCTGAACCTCCATGTCTTCATTTGCAGAGTGAGTGACTTCTCCCTCGTTCACAGGCCTGCAGTCTTTCCCTAGAGCAGGAAGGGGAGACTGCCCAGCCCCCTTGCTGCTTCTCAAACTCCCAGTTGGGGAAGCTATTTGCTCCCTCCTAGCCAGCTATCCCCAGCCCACATACCCACAGCCCCGCTTCAGAACCAATCTGCTTTCCAGTCTGTAGACACTGTGAACTGTGACACATCTTTCACTCTATTTTAGGTACCGCTGCAGCTAGAATCCAAATCCGCCCTAGGTCCAAAAAATGGCGTCTACATCAAGATTGTCCCCCGCTGACACAGTGTTGCCAGGGCACCCCCAAATTCAAAGAGAACACTTAGTGGAAATTCGGGACTTTAGAAAAAAGCATCACAGAAGCAATTGAAAGGGTGCATGGCCCGAGAATGTAGCGTTTCCTAAATACTTCACAAACATTTGCTGCACCTAGCCGGGCCTCCTCCATGGTGTCTGGACTACTGAACAGCTCCAGGGAGGACCTGTCGACTCAAATATCAAATGCTTTGACAAAGAGCCCGAGAACTTGTTTTGAAAGACACCCAGCCGCAGGATGGGAGGCACCACGCACAGGCAGCTTCTGGTGCGTCTGAAAGTGAAGATCCCCAGCTACTCAGCCTCAGCAGGGGTTCAAAGCTTTATTGCGCTTTCCTTTTCAGGGGGAGGGGTGGGGGGTGAGGGCAGGGGTTAGGGGGTTGCTAACTATAATAAACTTCAGCATACAGAAAAATGACAGAGGCTGCAGCATGCTTTTCTTCTAGAGAGACTCAAAGAATCAAAACACAGAAGATTTTTAGTCAAAGTAATTATTACGTTGCTGAGTAGCTGAAATTTAACAAAGAACTTGCAACTTGAAGCTGCTGCTCCCTTACCAGCAACCGTGTGGTCATGGCTGCTCATCATTCCACCTCCTCAAGCCTCAGTTTCCTCATTTGTAAAACCTGGCAGCCACCTAGATCAAAGACCCCCTTCCTGGTTAAGATGCGAGCAGCGTTAAGGGGCTGAATGTTGCCACACCAGGGATCTAGGAGCTGACCCTCTTCAAGACAGTCAGACCATTCTAGGGTTCCACAAACCCACGGCTGTGAATACCACCTCTGCTGTCTGGTCTACAGCCCAGGCTGGAAGTCCCCCTTCTCTGCCTGGATTCCCAGAAAGAGGCAGACTGGCTCCCCAGCACCACCCCAGTCCAAGAGTTGCCCATTCCCTGGAAATCCATCCAGCCCCTCACACAGTCAGTCCTCTTTGCACCCCTGCTGCCCCCCATGGTGACTACAGCCACCGCACCCTGCCCTGATCCCCGCCCCTTGCCGTGGCAGAACCTCATTCTGCAGAGAGGCCCAGTGAGCAGCCAGCTCCCTGCAGGGAGCACAGCTCTGCTCCTCACACCCCAGCCCCGCCCATCAGCGGTGGGGTTTCCCCCACCTCTGTCCAGGTGGTCACTGTGTCCAGACAGAGGTGAGGCTTCCTGAGGGGAAAGACCCTCTGGACTCCTGGTCCTTTCGGCGTTGCAACCCACGATTCCTAACTTAGCTCCAGTCCCACTGCTCATGCTCACGCCAGCTGACACAGGGCAGAAAATAGCAGGGAACAGCCCCTCGGTTCCCCCCAAAACCTGTCAGCTGCATTTTAACTTGGTCCTCGCCACCTCTTGGTAGCCCCCTCACCCATCACTCTTCTCACACACGCAGGCTCAGACCCCACCAGCTCTTGGCACCAAGATTCTGAGATTTAGGGTCATCTGACCTCTGCTCACAATGCCTGCCCCTCCCCGCCTCTGGGCCCATGGTCCCTCTCGCTTTCTGGCGCAAACAGTTGCTCCTCCTGGCTGGTTTTCTGAAAGGCCAGCAAGTCCCGGGCCCCCCGCAGTCCTCAAGCTCAGCAGGTCTGCTTACCCTCCTCGCACCGCACCGGCACGTGCAACCGACGGCCAGCCAGATGGGGGCCCTCATTACATTTGAGTCTTAGCAGCAAGCACCTGATTTAATGGTTCGCCGGGCTCCAGCCCCTACCCCCACTGAAGTGCAGCAGGCCCGGGGACTTCATGGAAAGCAATGCATGAAATCTCAGGCTCAGGACGGGGGAAGCTTCACGCCACGCACTCGTGGCTGGCCCTGCTGGTGTGGAAGGCGGGATCCATGTCGCTTCTCCATTCTGCCAGTGGCCTCACACATCGGGCCTCACACATCTCGGGCTGACCTATGTCAGGTCCCCGACCACCCCTACTCCTGCTCCAGGTCTGAGGACAAAGCAGCTGAAGTGGACACAGTGTGAAAGATTAGGAAGATGGGGCACAGGCAGGGAGCCACTGAGGTCCAAAGGGGGAGGTGGCAGATGCTATCACCTGAGGGGCAGAGACCTTGGGATGTGCAGCTGCCCTACCAGCCAAGTCGACCATAAACTGCTGTGTGCAGAAGACACACCCAGGGAAACCACCGTATCTACAACAGTTTGCTTTACAGTGAATCTGGGGCTTGTGGGGTCTGTGGTTTAGCAGGAAAGGAAAAAAACCCCAAGTGTGTAACTTCTACACAGCTTATCAAACCATATCATCATGTGGCCATATGCCTGGCGCTCCTCCTCGGGCTGGGAAGAGGCCCCAGCAAGCAAGGACCTTGAACTTTCGGGCTTGCTGGCCTGGTGACACATCCACACACAACCCGCAAGGCCAAGTGCCCTGTTACACCCCAAAAGAGCCGGCGCCCAGCAGGTGCTCACTGCACAGACGCTGAATAACAAGCAGCACCTCCCCTTTAGATAAATACTCTTTTATTTCCATACTCTGTTGTGACATTTGCAGCACAGGTGGCCACATCTCATGGGGACATAAAACCACTTTTAGAGGGTGTCCTGTGTGCTGAGGAGGTGCAGGGACAGTTATTCATGGGTCAAGCCCCAGAATCTTGGGGAGCCACTGGTCCCTGTCACCTGCCAGTTGAACGGGCTTCCTCTAGATGACACGGACTCAGCCCAGGACCAAGGAAGCCTGCAGGGACTCGCTGATCACCTCCCATAGCCATTTGTCTGGCCACATGATCTAAGGGCCAATTCCAAGTCTAGAAGCCCAGGAGAGGCAGCACAGCTACACAAGGGCCCATGCTCCCCTGGGCCCCACAGAGAAGTTTTCCTCACCAATGGCTACTTCATCATTTGGACAAAAATAGAGCCCACTGACACCCCCAAAAAGTAAATCACTAAAGAGACAGAAACTCTTAAAAATTAAAATCAATCGATAAAATCTAGAAACTCTGTGCCTAGTGCTCATCAGCCACAAAGTCAACAGAGTACAAAATAAAACCCGAACATCCTAGTAAAAGGCAGTAACGGGCTCCTCTACAATCACCACCAGTCACGTCACCAGCGAGCCCAAAATGACTTAAAAGTGGACACTATGGTCAGCGAGATTAAGACTATAACTTCATTGGGAAGTCAACATTAAACAGTTCATTAAAAGTTTTTTGTTAAAAGCAAAACAGCGCTTTCCTGAACAGCTACTGCAAGGAAGACACGCCAGAAAGGCCCGAAACGCCCCCACCGCGAGCTCACTGCCGGCCGCCGAAGAAGGAGGCCAGGGAGGCCAAGGAGAGCAGGTTGGAGGAGCCGGGCGGTGGGACTGCGGCCCCGGCTCCCAAGCAGCCGGTCGAGGTCGTGTACTGGATGACATACTCAGGGTACACTTGGTGTTTCTCGAAGATCACGAAGATGGAGGGGTCGGACGTACTGTTCACGCAGCTGTCGTAGAAGAGGTCCCCCTGGCCCTCCTTGGCGGGGGGGCGCAGGAAGGTGGGGCTGCCTCGGGTGAACTCGCCCACCAGCACCCGAGCCAGGAACATGGTGTAGCACTTCGTGTCGGACTTACAGTAGTGGTGGGAATACGCGGCGTCCCGGGCAAAGTAGCTCCCTGCAAGGACACACGCGGTTCAGCGGGGGCCCCAGAAGGACAGCCTGATGCGGGCAGAGGACACGCCAGCGTCCAGTCAACCGAGTCAGGCCGATGGCCTCCACGCCTCCGTCACCACCTCTGTCCTCCTCCTTGCTCCAGCTTCTCCCTCCCGAAGGGCAAAGAGGGCACCAAACTCCAGGACATAACACTTCCATGTTTGGTATTTGTTACCCCAATGCTGAGGGTCTCTGAGCATCTCACTCATTAAACCTCTGGGCCTCAGCTTCCTCACCTGTAAGAGGGGGCTTAGTGCCCAACTAAGGGCTGGTGGACAGTAACCAAGACACGGCAGCCCAAAGCCTGGCAGCATCAACCCTGTCAAACAGGGCCCTGAGCTGAAGCTGCCATCACGCACCGCTGGCCCCTGTCCATCTTGACCCCACAAATCCCCATGGGGTTCAAGCTGATGGACAAGGGATGGGGTGGGAAGAGAGACAGCTGACTACAGCGTGCTTCGTTACCAAATTTTCTGGTCCGGTAGCCAGGTTGCACTTACAGAAGACGAGACCCTATTCTGAGGGAGTGTGATGGGGGGATGGTACGACAGGTGCCACCTGCCTGCAATGGTTCAGGGAAAACAAAAGGGGTGCTCAGGCCAATGAGGTGCAGTGCTAAGAATGTCCAGGTGAGATCTATGCATGAGAATTTTTCAACACTCTTGCCACTTTCCTGTGCCTTTGAAATTATTTCCAAATAAGGTTTAGAAATAACCAGGAGAGGGGCCTCCCCGGTGGTGCAGCGGTTGAGCGCTGGGTTGCGAAGAAGCTCGCAGCCTCTGCAGCATCGGTTCGATTTCCAGCTGCTCCCCGGCCACCGGAGGAGGGTCCCACATGGCGTGCAGACCTCTCCTGCCGCCCGCTGCTCCCCTCAGGGGTGTGCTTTGGTCCTTTTGCCTGCTCTGCTCCCCGCTCTGGCTCTGGTGAATCCTCTCACCCTCCCGTGCTTCTGACTGTACCCAGTGCTTGTATAAATAAATAAAAATAAACCTTTAAAAAATAATAACCAGGAGACAGGAAGACACTCAGATAACCCACGTGGTAGCTGGATGACAGCCACACAAGTGTGTCCAAGGTGCACCGGCTTCTAAGAAAACAGCGTACGGTCAGTCTCGGGATTTGACTCGCAGGCGGAGGCACCCGCTTCCCTGACACTCACCATCTTCTGGGGCTGTCACTCAGCAGGGACACAGGCCCAACTCTTCAGGGAAGCAAAGCCCCAGTCATAGCAGGGCCACCCCTGCTCAAATTTTGGGTGGGGCAGCCAGTTGCACATTCAGGAGTTGAGAGTTGGGGGCCAACCATGGGTGTCCCCACAGAGGCCTGGAGATTACTCCTGAGCCTGAGCTGGCTCAACCCCTCACCTCACAGCTGCCTGCTCTCAAATGGTCCCGCCATCCCCTTACCCTTGCCGTAGGATGTGCCGTGGAGCCCACAGACTCGCCAGTCGAAGTTCTGCTGGCAGATGGCATCGACAAAGCTGGCACTGGTGCCGTGGAACAGCTGCCTCTCATCCACCGTCTTCCCTCCGTTTCTCTTCTGCATCTGCCCTCTTTGCCTAAAACCACGAGAGAGGAAAGTGGGTGGGAGGCGGGGGGGGGGCACACTACACAGGTCACCCAGGCCAAGAAGAGACACGTGACCAAAAATGTTGAGTCAGGAGACTCCTGCCACCAACTGGGGTGGGGAGGTGGCAAGAGGCTCCCTACTCCTCCACAGCGCAAGGCCCCCCTTGGCTCCCTGAACTCCCACAGCAGACCTGCCCCAGGAGCCAGCAGCCTGCCCACCACCTCGGCCAGGTCTCAGACACAGATTGGGGGCTGGGGGGGGGGGTCATCCTCCCTCTCCTGGGCCAAGTGATCCTGACATCATCACTGGGCGCAGAGGACAGATGGTACTGCTCCACCCCCTGTGGGGACAGGTCAGCAGGAGCCTAGGCCCACCAGGGTGACCTCATGAGTGTCTGCTCCCCACACATGTGCCTGGGTATCTAAGTACATGCCAGTCCTTAAGCATAAAAACAAGGCCCTGGCACCCTGGCTGCATGACAGGGGCCTATGCTCCCAGGGCAGCCAGTCCCGTCATCTTCAGGGAGACAGGAGGCGAGGGTGGGTGGTGCGGGCTCTGTTACCGGGAGGCCTCAGTGCCCTCAGCTGCCAAGATGAGCTGTAGGAAGGCAGGACCCAACTCCTGATAGTGTGCCCACTACCCAGGATGGCCCCCAGGCCCGGGGCACAGTCACTAAGCTACTAGCCTCCCACGGACGTGAGTCACCAACCCCCTGAGAGCAAGTCCCCACACACCACTGGAAGACTTCCCAAAGGGCCAGGTTCTGGACACGCTCGATCTTCTGCACAGAGTAGCTGGGCAGGGTGTGGTTGAAGAGGCTCCACACCTTCTGGTACTCCTCCGAGGACAAGCTGAGGGCAATCTTCTGCAAGGGGCGAAGATTTTCACTGTTACTGTTGAAGTGTAGGCTCCAGATCAGCAACTTCCAAAGGTTGCTCAGAAAATGTTAAAACTGCCAGGAAGCCCCGACAGTAGTCACCATACGCCAAGGGTTACCCCTTGGAGCAATTTTACGCACTTCCCTTGGATTCCCTGTGAGACTTGCTGAAGGACGGACATGTCATCTGATGCCAGCACACCCTGGACGTCCCTACCCTTCTCTGTACCCACACGGCTCAGACCACACAGTCCACAAGACCCCACAGCTGATGTCAATAAAAGTGGAGCACACGCACTGGGTGGAGGAGGGCCAATCTCCTCGGGGGTGGGGGTTCATTTCATGGAGGCTATTCTACATGAGCACCCATATCACAGCCTGGGGCAGAGGCCAGGCTGGCAGATGGGCACAGAGCAACCCAGGAGCCTAGCTGTTTGTTCCCCCCAGCTGGGCCTGCCTTCCCCTTAGCATCTTTTGACAGGGTTGGGGGAGCCCTGACCAAAGCAGCCAATCTTCACCACACACTAGGTGACAATCCACCTGTTCCTGCAGGAGCAGCCTGCACCCCAACCCATTCCGTGCTTCTGCCTCCACCAGGCTGAGCATAGTACAGCCACTTTGGGGATCCCTGGGAAGTTCCTCTATGTCATACCCTTCCCCTACCCCAAGTCAGTGCTATAACCACCCCCTCTCTCCCCAGAGAAACGTTCTTAGGTTTCCTGCAACTCAAATTCTGACTCTGCTTTCCCTGTCCCCCGCTCAGGGGACGTGGCCACACTCCTCTCCCTCAAGTGCAGAACCAACCCTGCCCTCCCAGCCCAGGGACTGGCCAGAGCCCCATACCTGTCAAGGCCCACGTCCTCCATCCTGCATCCTGAGCTGTGCTCCTTCCCCGTGCAGCTCCTCCCACCTCTGCCTGTCAGAGCACCAGCAGGTGTGGACCAGTGATGCTTCCCCAGTGCCCTGGGCGCAGCAGCTTCAGCTTGGCGCCTGTGGACAGCTCTCAGGACTTGCCTGTCTTCCCGTCCTGCCTGTGCTGTTGCTGTCTATGTGCTTCATTCAGTTCAAGATGCGGCCTCCCAGGACAGGGACTGTCATGTCCCAGAAACTAGTTTTTGTACAATGTCTGGCGACAGGCCAACAAGAGAAGCGAGTCAAGTGGCCACGTGCGCGGGGCCACACTGTCCTGAGGACTTGACCACACTCAGCCTGGCTTCCGAGAGCCAGCAGGCGCTACATGAGCTTTGAACTAACATTCCTTTTCTTGTCTTCTAGAAGCTAGCACTTTCCAACAGCAATTTTCATCCCCTCCCCCCTCAATGTCCTTCATCATACTCATATTGCCTGTTTTCCATTTCTTGCTTTGTTAGTGTTTATGGGCTAAGTAATTCTTAAGCTCCTTATTCCTGCTCTTACAGGATATATCCAGTTCACAGTCCTTCTCCCACAACACATCCTCCCCTCAGGACCACCATCATCTCCCAGATGGTCATTCAGAATTAGGATCTCCAAGACCTAAAAAAAACAAAACAGGGCCTCCCCTGGTGGTGCAGCGGTTGAGCGCTGGGCTGCGAAGCTGCCCACAGCTTCTGCAGTGCCGGTTCCATCCCCAGCTGCCGGCGAGGGTCCCACATGGCACGACAGACCACCTCTGCCACGCCCGCTGCTCCCCTCAGCAGTATATTTTGTCAGTCTGCCTGTTCTGTTCCCTGCTCTGGCTCTGGTGAATTCTCTCACCCTCCCGCGCTTCTGACTGTACCCAGTGCTTGTAAAAATAAGTATTAAAAAAAAAAAAACCCACAGACAACTCTGTCCTCCTCCCCCATAAGCCCTGGACTGGTAGCTTCTTTAGCTGCTCACCTCACCTACGTGTAAAAACACCCTCTATGCCAGCCTGAAGTCACCAGAGTCCCATACCTTAAAGCCTGGGTCCGGCAGGGCCGACAGGTCCCAATGATCTGGGATGTTCTTTGGGCCTTGCAACTTGACGTCACTACCAAATGTAAACAAAAACACTGAGACACTCTGTTCTGAGATAAGCAAGTCTATGACAGGTAGCCACCCCTCGCAGACACCCCATCTGAGTCTCTGCATTGCGTCCCATAAAAGCACAGGGAAGGCGAAGAAGCACGAAACCACAATATCCACTGCATGAGGGCGCCTCCAGCTTTGCCTATGTGATCAAAACTGAACAATTAGGCCTGAGGGTTCATTTCTCCCTGGCATCCCAACTTGCAGGGAAAGGAGAGAGCACGAGATGAAAGCAACTCACTCAGACCCTTCCCCAGAAGAGTGAAATTCAGAGCTCTGAAACTACACCCCCACAACAACTTCAGTGAGGTATAACTGGCATACAATAACATTTTTTTAAAAACATAAAATTGATGTCCAAACTCATTTGCTGGTAGAGACCTGATTTGTTCTGCTAAGAGTCAATCTATGGTCTCTAAAAGGTCCCTTTTAAAGTGACTGCATATTTTTTACTGCAGAAATATTAACATGGGTAATTACAGGGTGTCACGTAACATAGCATTGTATGTGTGATCTTTCTAAAATTAAATAAATATAAGCTGAGTTTGAAGAGAGAAATGGCCCAAAGGCCTAAGCAATAAGGGCTGTGAAAATAGAACTCCCGATCATTCCTGCTCCTTTTCAGAATGCTCTGTTCTTTCTACAATAGCTCTACCTTGTTTTTGCTGTCAAGACCTGCTGTACCTTCATTGTAAGCCTCCAGAAACTACCAGAAATAACATTCCAAAGAAAATGGCACAGTTTAAAATTAACTAAGCAAAGTCCCAACTAAGCAAGAAACAGCCCCACCAAGACTAAGATAGTGAAATTATCAGATTATTAAACAAATTATTCTTCTCATGTTTAAAGAAATAAAATACAAACTTTGCAAGAAAGAGAAAACTTCTTTATCAAAAGATCTAAAGGATTTGAAAAAGAACCAGCTTGAGCTTCTGAAACTGAAAGACACAATCCTGGCTGGTGCCTGGACAGGTGTGCTGGCAGGTCAGTCCGCCAGGCGAGAGGGCGGGTGAGCTGAGGACATGGGGAGTGGAGTTACCTAGAGTGAGGCACAGAGCAATAAGGAAATGGAAAGGGGAGGTGGGAGGGGCTCGGACGTGGTGAAGAGTGAGAAGCGATGAACCTGGTGAGAGGGTCGCGGAACCCCAGAGAGAGAACAGGTGGAAGCAATTTTCAAAGAGAACGAATGAGACGGACCAGCCCACAGAGTGAAGCAGCCCGAAGAGCCTCTGACAGGATGAACACACACACCCCACACGCCCCGGGCGACTGCATAACACCCAGACAAACGGGAAATCTTAGAGGCGGCCAAAGGACAACAAAGGACAAAGTGGGATTTTGGCAAAGCCGCATCAGTCAGACAGACAGCGGGTTTCCACAGGCAGGAGAGAGCAGAGGCAAGTCTTCAGTGCTCTCACAGAAGAGAACTACAACCCGAAATTCCACAGCCAGTGAAGATGTCTTTCAAGATGGAGGGCAAAATAAAGCCATAGGCAGGCTAACCAAGACAGTCCCAACAGATCATTCATCTAAGGAAATTTGAAAAGATAAAGTAGAAAAAAATGTAAGTAAACTGAATGACACATTCATTTTTGTTTGAAAATAACAGTAATGAAATTTGCGAAGCTGAGAGGAAGCTAACACTGCACTTCACATGCAATGAGGTGACATAGCTAAGCGCAGCGCGCATGCCGTGACCTCTAACACGCCTCGTACAACACAGTGTGTAACTGCCGAACTAGTGGGTGTGGGGGAGGCAGCAGTGGAATGAAATGACCAAAAATATCTGGAACATTAAAAAAAAAGAAGACCCAATCACATGAATGAAGTATTGTCACAGAGGATGGGAGGATGGTAAAGAACTAGCGCAGATACCTGGTGCACACGCGCCATTTTGAAGTCCTGTCTTGTAAGAAGCAGCAGCTCCTATTCTGTGACCCCTCTAACGGTACAAGGAGAGTTGTTCCCGAGTCGCCCACCATGGGCGTTCCCGCTAGGGACCCAAGCAGACTTGCTGGCTGGAGTTAGGATGCCCATGGCTGCCGCCACAGAGGGAGGAACCACAGAGCGGGGGTCAGAGGCGACAGAGCTCAATAATCCCTCGCATCGTCCCTGGAATTCACCAAATACTCACCTTTATTTCTGTCATGAAATAACATGACACCCTGAAGACTTAAGAGTGACAACAAAAAAGATCGCATCTGAAAAAGGAGACAGATTTTTTTTCAAGCTTCCCCTAGGTGGGCTATGAGCAGGAAAAGGACATCCACAACAAGTAGGAGCCGGCACAGTGGAGAAAATTCTAACTCCTCAGCAATACACAGGCGAGACCAAGACAGCTGACTGAATCCAGTCACAGCTCCTGCTGTCTGCCGCAGCACTGCATGAATACAGGCAAAGTGACTTAACTGACCAAGAACAAATACAACAAACCCAGGTCGGATACCCTTTCTAATCTTTTAAGAAAAATAATAAAAAGTTAATAGAAAAATGGGCAAAAGACAAATAATCCATAGAAAAAGAAACATAAACGGCAGATACATGTTAGGAAAAAATATTAAATCTCACCCATATCAGAAAGCAAACTGAAATGACAGCACACTCTCCCACCCATGAGGCCTACAAGGCCTGAGTGCTTGGGCAATGTGAACCACAGGCGCCGGGGGACTGCAGAGCAGTCAGGCGCCAGCGACTAGAGGACAAAGAAGAACTTAAATGCTTTGATTTAAAAAAAAACAATAAAAAATCTGACTTTAAAAAAACCAAAACAAACAACAGAAAATTTCAAAGAGTTGTTCAAAAATCTCGGCCCCAACTTATGACACAGTAGATACAATCATTTGGAGATGGAGAGAAAACATCAGGCACTGGACTGTTACGACTTCCTCGCTATGCTCTGAATAAGTCTAGAGTCAGGAAGAACTTTGGCTTTTGGAGAAATCTGTATGAGAATATCCTCATGACTCAGGAACACCACTGACACACTGAAAATTAGAGTGCCCAATTATGTGCCTTTTTTCCCCAGTGTCTTGGGTCTTTTTCCTTGTGTCTGGTTTGTTCCCTTCATGCTCTATTAATTGCACGTGCATCATTAGAATAACATAACTAGCATTCATCTTTTTATAAATTTACACTGTATTTTGTTGTTTCTTCATCCATGCTAATACTTATCTGCCTGCAGTGTGCTGAGTGTACACTCTCAGCTTTGTGAGCTTTCAGCTCTTCCAGGGAACACAGACAAGCACCACAGCTCTTGGGTCCTGCGTGAGGGGAAGTACACACACGCAGACGAGGGCAGGAGATGCAGGGACGTGCTGAGGCGCAAGTATCATTTGGGGCTCCCACCAGTCCACAGCAGGTTTTCTCCCCCGCCCCTGCTTTAAGCATCAGTTGCCTGCAAGTTTTGTCTTTTTTTTTTTTTACCCTATGTTCGTTTCCTTATATTCCTCCTATAAGAAATACCATCCGATAGTTTTTTTTGCCTTCCATCTTACTTCACTGAGCATAATCCTTTCCAGCTCCATCCATGTTGCTGCAAATGGCATGAGTTTACCTTTTTTGATTGCTGAGTAATATTTCATTGTGTGTATATATATATATATATATATATATATATATACCACATCCTCTTGATCCAGTCATCTGTTTTGGGGCATTGCTTCCATATCTTAGCTATTGTAAATAGTGCTGCAATAAACATAGCAGTGCAGGTTTCCTTTTGAATTAATGTTTTGTGTCCTTTGGGTAGATTTCTAGGAGTGGAATTGCTGGGTCATATGTTAGCTCCATTTTTAATTTGAGGGTCCTCCACACAACTTTCCATAGTGGTCGGACCAGTTTGCATTCCTACCAGCAATGTAAAAGGGTTCCTTTTTCTTCACATCATCGCCAGCATTTGTTGTTAGTTTTTTTTAATGTGGGCCATTCTTACTGGTGTGAGGTGGTTATGATTTGCACTTGTGGTTGTGATTTGCATTTCCCTGACTATAAGTGATGCTGAGCATTTTTTCATGTGCCTGTTGGCCATCTGCATTTCCTCTTTGGAGAAGTGTCTTTTTAGCACTTCTGCCCACTTTTTGACATAGCAAGTTTTCCTATGTGCAGAATGCACACCCCAATGGACACACATAAAGTACTAAGTGCCCCAAAGAGAACACCTACCAGGTCTGCTTCACCTTCACATCCTGGGGAGACACAAATTTGGGTCTCCTGCAAACCTTTCTGATGGTGCCATAGACCAGGTTTTTCTGAACAAAGGCTGGAGAAAAAAAAACCCATATTACATATACATACATACACACACAGGACAGTGATGTTTTACAAACACAAATTAAAAGGGGTGGAAAGCTAATCTCAATGTGGAAAGCCAGAATCAATCTGTTTAAAATAAGGCAGTTTTTAGACATTTCAAATATTCATAAAGAAAATAGGTATCCTTAGGAGACTGAGTTTAATGAATAGATGAATGATTAGTAATTGACATATCAATTATACATGAGTGCTTTTAAATTGTTCCTTCCAATCTTGCTTAAACTATTATTTTGCTTAGCAATTTTTCCCAGATTGGATATAAAAAAGCTTCAGCTCAGTCTGAGACCGAATTACCACATCTTAAGTCAGTGGGAGTTGGAGTCAATCTAATTTCATTCACGACATTTTTCCCTCAGTTTGACTAAGCTGACTCAATAGATGTCTCCATCTCTTTAAACCTGTACCATCCTTGCCACACTCCCACCTCAAGATCCTCAGATTCCTTCTCAGTGTGGTGGACACTGCTCCTTGGGGAAAAGTTTAAATACAAAATAGATTACACATCCCCAGGAAAACCCTGTCAAGTCTCACTTGCTACACTTAAGCACAAAATCTTTTTTTTTTTTAATTTAGAAAGCATTTTACTATTACAATCTGTAAAGTTTTATTCCTTACCTCAACTTGAGCCTAAGTGTGTGTCTCCTATGTAGCGCAGGTATTCAGCAAGAAAGGGCACTCCTGGGAGTCCCCATGTCCTATTGGGGAGCCCAAAACCTAGGCATGGCTGCCACAACCCCTTTTGTCATCCACACTCAACCTGACACAGATATGCTGCCAACTAGCAAACTCCTAGGGTTTTTACTGGCCTATTGCCTAACATCTCAAACAGGTCTTCATGAAATTAGTTATTCATGATATACAGACTGGCAAAGGTACGTGGGCCCCAAGGTAAATTGAGGCCTTTCTCCCCCACCCTAAAAGAGGGCACAGGCTAGGCTAAATCCCTAAATAAGCTCTGCCCTTAGGGATTTTGTCCTTTGGATGCAGCTCATGTCAGAATTCTGCCTCTGGAATCTGCATATTTGTTTTGAATAACTGTGTTGAGACAAGATTCTCTCCAAGGACAGAGCTGAGTCATCCCTGGCCCTACGGAAGAAGTCATATGACCTGTTGTATATGTGCGTTCCTCAAATTGGCTTAGTCGAATAATAAGTGGCAGGTTTGGGTCTGAGAAATGCTTCCATCATAAGCCCTCAGCACCTCACTACCGGGTAACTCACCTGAAACTTCTGTGGCTGCTGGTATCTAACCCCTCACATTAAAAAAAAAAAAAAAAAAAGACCTGTGCCCAGGTTGAGCTCTGGTGGTCACCTAACACACTTGGATTTTCCCTGCAGTTGCCAGCAAGCAGCATGTGTATATCTTTCCTATGCTTGGTTTACTGTTCCGTCCCGGGAGATGGGGGCAGCACGGGGCACTGCTGACATTCTTGGCTTATTTATTTCGATAGTTCCCAAATATTTAAAAGGAATATTTCAAACCATTATGAACCAGAGTGCGATGGATCTGGTGACACTGACTCAGGCAGCTGGTGCTCTGCAGCGGGCGCCTGAAACTCTGCTCTGAAGCAGAAGAGCTTAGGCTCCTGAGGAGGGCACAAAGGGTGGCAGCGAGCCAACCTCATGCTAACCCGCAAGGGCTACCAAACCCTGAGCAAAACCAAGTGGCTCACAGCAAGCAGTCACAGCAGTTTTTGGACAAAAAAGACCCTTTGCTGCCCTCCACATGGAACAAAGGTCCAGAAGAAAGTAGAGCACACAGGATGTTGTGTTTAAAGGAAGGCCCACTTAGTTCCCTTACAACATGTTTATCCCTCAGAAGGACTGAGAGCTTGAAATATGAATTTAAAGACTAAACTGAACTGAACAGGGCTGGACTGATATATCCATGCAGGAAAGGCTGAAGAGAAGCCACATAAAAATAAGAACTTAAAAAAATTCCCACAACTTGAACACTGGAAAAATATGCCCAGTGTGTCAGCCTGTGTACCTGTCACAGGCAAAGGTCTGCATCCAGGCAACTGAGTTACGTGTGGCCCTACCTGCCACGTGCTAACCTGGCAATGCACCCAGACGAAAGTGCCCACAGAAAGATGAAATAACACGCTGGGAGTGGGAGGCCAAGCACGGCTGAGCCCCTTGTCAAGGACCAATTCTGAGATAAGGAAGCATCCACGGCCTCCAGGGCAACTACCTCTGCAGCGGGGCTGGCGCTGCTGGCCTGCATGCTTTGCTTAGGGTGCTTGCCCTGCCTCTGTCACCCCCATCTCAGGCATTTCTACCCTTGGGGTGGTGTCTTCTGTTCACAGGACCACTACCCTCCTGGCAGGCAGTACTTCAGGAAGGGACTACACCCTGCTCATGTTTTAAGCCCCCCAGTTAATGTGGCAGGCTCTGCTGGGGAAGCAGTACCTCTGAAGTCTAACTCGTATTTGTGCTTCCCAGCCTGGAACTTCAGGATGGCCGCTTCAGAGGCAGATCCCGGTGCACAATATGCCAGGTAGGCCTTCTCCACATCACTGCTGCTGACGGTGGTCACAGGGTGCTCCATGCCCTGCCAGAGAAAAGTTATATACTACGTGACAGCAGAACCTACAACAATGAAAAAAGTCGCTAAACACGACTGACCCCACCTCGCAGACATGCCCTAGGTGGTACCAACACCACCCACATGGAGGTGTTCCCAGGGAGTCTCCTGTTCCACGAGAGGTTGTGCACACTGACTATCCTGTAAGAAGGTGTGGGGGCATGGTCAAACACAGAACCTAAGTGCAGGCTGTCTGGAGAAGAAAGTCCCAGAAGAAAGGCCCCAAAGTTGTGATAACGCAGTTTGGGAAGCCAGCCAGGGAAGGATGCCCCCAGGGTCCCATGATATCCCACCAGCTCCCAAAAAGCTTGTCCCCCAGAGAGGAGATGAATCAGGAAACGAACACAAGAGATGGCATATCTGCTTAGGGTTTCTCGCCCGCATGAATCCCTGCACAGCATCACCAGGTGGGCTTGGTTCAGGAAGTGTGGCCAGCTGTCATGCCCTCTCTCTCTTTAATGTCAGCCACAGCTTCTCCCCTCCCATTCCCAACCACCCCAGAGTGATGCTAGAGAACTTTCCTCAACAAATTCACTTGCAAGGAAGCCTGGGAAGACATGCAGGCAGACAGGGGCAATGATGAAAAGAGATCAGATAGAGCAGCTATCTGATGAGATAGAAAGCTGGTGATGAGAAAGGCTTTCTGATGAGAAAAGGCTGGTGCTAGAAAAAACAGAGGCAAGAAACAAGGGTTCGAGTCAGGGAGGCCCCCCGATGAGAGTGGCAGTGTCCAGCTGACCCATGGGGCAGGGGGCAGCCACGACTCTGTCCTCCAACCAGCCAGTATCTGTGTCCTAAGCCCCGAGAGGCATCCTCCTAGGCATTCCTAGGGAGACAAAGTTCCCTGCCCTTGTGCGGCTCACATTACGCTGCTCCCAGAAAGAAGCCATTCCAAATGCAGCTGAGAGTGAGAAAACAATGCTTTAATAGAGGTCCCACAACCCAGAATAACGCAGGTGTCTATTAAACCACAGACCCCAATTTTCATTTTGGAGAGAGAGTCCCTACAGACATGGTGACTTTCCTATACTTCTATCTATCTCTACAGGTGATTGGGGGCGTCTCCCTATAAATCTGCTCCATACATGATCATCCTTAAATAACTGACAGCATCAGTGATTCATTCAGATGTCCAGTCAATACCTAAAATCAGTAGTCTTATTCATGCCCACCATCTATAAACTTGCTGCCACTGATAAGGCAAAAAACCAGCTTTGAGAAGCCTGAAACTTCATCCCACAGCCACACAAATGCACCTGCACACACAGGTCCTCTCTCCAGAGTCACCTGCTCAACAGAGATGCACCTTCCTACCCGTTTAGTAAAACCAACAAAGAAACGTGATCTCACTACAACCTGCAGTCATTCCAGCTCACAAGACCCAGTCATCTGACCACTCAACAAGGGAAGCTCATACAAGTCAACTCCAGCAAATTTAGTTCTGCTATAATCCCCCAAAGCAAGCAGGTCACATGGGGACCTGGGATCTCTGGTTCTACCAAGTTCGCCCTGAAACAACCCTAAAGCTCGGGTCTGGAATAGCTCCTCTGGCACGGGCCTGAAGGAGAAAACCCTCACTCCCTTCCCATTCCATTTACCTGTTTTCCATATTCCTGCCAAGAACCAAACTCATCAGTCCAGTACCAAACCCACTCAGTGGTGAGGATGAAGTGTGGGGGCTTGGTGACCGAGGAGGCCGTGGAGAGGCGGCGAGCCTGGGCGGTGCCAAACATCATGATGTTAAAGTTCAGGCAGTCAAAGTGAAAGCTACTGGCAGACTCAGCGCAAAGGATCCTGCAACGGAATGAGAGAGACAGACGGGAAGCGCCACCGCCAAGGTGCACAGGCCCCTCCGTCCCCACCGCCAGTCTCCCCGAGGACGGGCTGGCGGGTGAGAAGGGGAGCGCGACAGCACACCACAAAACGGTTCTCGTGGAGGGAGACTTTCTGACTTTCTCAAGTCAGTTTTGCTGGGCAAAAAAAAAAATCAAATCAGGGTAATATGAACTCGCTATGACATTCCTTTCATGCTATAGACAATGCTCATTAAAATATTCTTTTAAAAAATATATTGCTTACCTGGCAAGAAAGGGAAAAACTTACAAGCCTAATATGACAACTTAACATACAGTGAGTATTTACTGTGTGCGTCAGACCGAGATGAAATGCTTTTTACATGCTACAGGATTAAGGCTTCATAACTCTGTGAGGTTATTTCCATTTCACAGATGGGAAAACAGAAGCCCAGGAATGTCAGGAAACCTGCCCGAAATCAAACTGCTAATAGACAGGAGAGCTGGGGTCTAAGTCAAGCACTCTGGCCACATGGCCTGCAAACAGGAGCCATGACCAAATCCTGGGAGAAAGGTGTGTCCCTTTAACAAATGGTGCTGAGACAACTGGCTACCCACAATGTAGAAGGATGAAGATGGCGCACTCTCTAGAGACAGACATAAGACCCACAACAATAATACACATAGAAGAAAATACTATTGTTATACTTCGTAACAATGATAAAAATGTTTTTGGAGACTTGACCCATCAGTATGAGAAATAGAAGCAAAAATAAACAATTGGGATTATCTCAAATTAAAAAGCTTTTACAAGGTGAAAGAAAATATAAGTAGATTAAAAAGATATCACACTGAATCAGAGAAAATATTCACATATTACACACACAGGGGTTGAATTTAAAATATACAAAGATGTATTCAACTTAATTTAAAAAACATTAATAAATGAACAGGTCTAAACATACAATTCACCAAAGAGGATATCTAGAAGGCCAATAGACACGTGGAAATATGTTTGTCACCACTTTTAATAAGAGCTGCAAAAACTCATTATGAGAAGTGAAAAGCATCACTTTATATTGTTAACAGGCTCCATGTACTAGAAAGAAAAAAATTTCAACTAGTATGGTCATGCATCACTTAACAATGAGGATATGTTCTGAGAAATGTGTCTACCAATGATTCTGTTATATGAATGTCAGAGTGTAGTCCATTTAGATGAGGTTCAAGAACAGGCAACACTAGTTGGCCACTCATGGTGACAGACTTGTCAGTAACCTCAGGGAGAAGCCCCAGTGCCAGTGAGAATGGCTGTGCCTTACTGGGTGGCCACATTCTGGCACTCTGCCAAGGTTGAGCTGGTTCCTCTGACCCCTGCTGAGATGCTTACAGCTGTTCAGAGCTTGACAAAAACAACCAAAGGTGCTCAAACTGGTGGTTGAAAACTGTTCCCCGTTAAGGAATCTGCTGAATGGTTCAGCACTCACTGAGGTGTTGTCGTGGTTCTACTTCAGCAAGATCACAAGCAAGTGTGGCCTCATTGGCTACCATGCTGGAAGACCAGCCTTTAATATCTGGTGATATCTGGCTTGTTATGGAGTGTTCCTGGACCATGTGTCATCAGGCTGGTATCTGAATGAAGTAAGATAATGTGTCCAGCAACAACAAAAAGCCAGACAAGACTGATCTATGGTGACAGAGAATGGTGGCATATGGGGTGGGTACTGCCTGGAAGAACGATGAAGGGGCTTTCTGGGTGATGGAAATGATCTCTACTTGGACTGGAGTGTTGGCTAAACAATGCATAGGTTTGTCAAAACTCATTGAAGTACACACTAATATCTGTGCACTTCAGTGTATGCAAGGAGAGAGATGGAAGGGGTGGTACAGGAGCCATTTCATCTCCCAAGGGGAGTACTTCATTTCATTTGCTTCACCATTAACAGCTGGCACCTGAAAGCACTCTAAGCACAAATTTATTTTACCCATTCAAAAATAGGCTCAAATTCTCTTCTTGGCAACTTATTTCAGTAAATTCAATCCAAGGTAAGTATTTGAACATGAGGCTACCAGGGCTCCTCATCTATTCTGAGCTGACTGAGTGAATGAAAATCCTGGGACACACTTAGGAAAATACAACAGGTAAAGGAGGAACAATAAACAGAGGTTCAGCTGCATGACTTCATAGGCCAAAGGCTAAAATTTCACAAACTACAGCTTTGTGCTTTTCTGCACTTAACGAGTATGATCAATCCCAGCCAGAAGTAACTCAGAACTTATATGGTACGCTTCTTTCCCCACAACTCCTCCCTGAAAGGAGAGGCACCAGAAACTGCCAACTTCCATTAACTTCCAATTTCCAGCCCAGTATCCACCTCTAGACAAGTCTGTGGGGGGGGGGGGGGGAGAGTGAATGTGTGTTGTGTGTGTGTGTGTGTGTGTGTGATGAAAAGTAAACCCTGCTGTGTCTACACTTCCCACATCACACACAAAAGACCAAGCATAAAGCAGACACGAGTGACGTATGTCATACCTGTCTTTACTGGGACTGCTATATGCCTCTTCAATAAGCTCCATTTTGTCCAAATCCTTCCACTTGCCTCCATCCAAGAACTGCCATCGATATGGCAGATGGAAATGAACTTTATTGCACTTATCTAAAGTAAAAACATGCAGAAGTAAAACATTGGCAATACACAGCATGGCATGTCCCATGGTTCTTACTCGTGGGGTGCTCCTGCTGAGCCGGAAACATTTTGGGAATCTGCAGGTGAGTCTTTTAGTGCAGTCTCAGCTGATCATTTGGATACTGAAATACTATGTATTTCATCATAAACATTTTTCTTTTATGTCTTCCTTTGCTGCAGGACATCACAGTGATGTTACTTAGCGTTGTGTGTGGACAGGTTACATTAGATATGAATTTCATCTCATGATAGTCAAGATGCTGATCATGAGAATGTCAAGGCTCCATCCCTGCAGAGGTCAGTGTGACTAAAAAGCAACTGCTCTTCAGAGCACACCCGGACAAGCCAGGAGTCACACCTGAGACAAGCCAGGTTCATGTCCATCAGAAACCCTGCCCAGCACGTCTAACCGGAGGTGGCTCGACACATTTGCCATGAGGTGGCTGGGCAGTGTGGTACCAGATCATTCTGATCCGGGGCTGCCAACACATTCACCCCTCCCTCAGCATACCCCCAATATATTCCCAAAGGTCTGTCTAGATACTGCTCTGCCCTAACACTATATACACAAGGGCCTAGGTCTGTGGCCCAGTCAGTTACCTCCCCGCATGTCTGCCTCACCTTGGTTCACTGCCAGCCCCTCATGTGGAATATGCCCATACCCTCACTCTACCTTTCAACACTGTATACTGTACAGAGGACTGAGAAGAAAGAGGGAAAAAAGCAAGGGGAAGCCCCTTGCCTAGTTCTAAGCTATCAGATAGGATCACACACATATCAAGGGCCAGTACGTCTCTGTTCGCATAAATGAAAGATTAAAGATACTTTGGCTAACAATGCACATATACACATATTGTTCCTTGCAGGGGGAACTGGGTAGCTGAACACAGCATTATTAGGAAAAACATGTGTTTGCATCTTTTGAATTTTGAACCATAATATATTATATTCCAAAAAACTAAATGTTGACTTAAGTAAAAAAAATGCAACATACAAATCGATGTGCATAGTGCAGCTGTGAGAACAAAACACACTAAACACACAGTTGTGTAAAACCTTATGGAAGGACACTCAAGGAACAGATAGTAACGGTAGCTTCTGGTGAGGATCCAGATGCTAGAAAAATAGAGTTGTCTTGACTACCCTTTGTACCTTTCTAATTCATCTCTCAAAATAATGACAAGGAATCTTGGCTAATTTGAAAAAAATTTTGAATTTCTAAAATCTCATGTATTCTTTCAGGAATATTTCAGTGCCTCTTCTAGTCCAGCAATCTTGCATAAGGGGTGAGCACCCTGGAAAGGGGAGGCAGCCTGAGCCTGCCCAAGACCAGGCCTGGAGACAAGTGGACAGGACAGCAGAGAGCACCAGGGGGAGGAGAGACCCCCAACCGAGAACCTTTTGATTTCAGCTGGATACAGCTGGGTGTCCCAGCTGGTCCAGAGCTGGAGTGTGGACAGCATGGACAGCAGGCCAAGGGGCCTCTTGGACTTTCAACCAAACAATCCAGTAATAATAAAGGGTGGAACATAGACAGATAAAGTCAAGTTGGTCCAGAGGTCACGACCTAGTAAGATCTCCCTGAGGAGCACAAAGGGAACCAATCAAAGATAAGAGGGCTCAGTGACTGCACTGAGAAGGCTCTCTCCTGGGGAAAGCATCCTCAGGGAAGGCACACCACCCACAGCCCCTCATCCTGACAGGTCTGCTGGAAGGATACGGGACCAAAGTTAAGCACTGGGTCCCAATAGCAGGCCTGAGCTAAGCACAGGGCCCAGGCTGCTCACAAGCTGGAAGGTGCCTCGAGAAGGAGGGGGTCACACAGCCATGTTGTGGGTGAGGCTGAGGCCCAGCGCACTGATGGAGACATGAGGACCCTTCTCTGCCACATCTTCCCTGGTCTTCCTGTCCTCCTTCCTCAACTTCCTTTCCTTCCAAAAAGTTCCCACACCTCATCATGGCATTCCAGAGTCTAGGTTTTCTAAAGGTGAATCACACAAACCACATCAACTTGGCCTAGCACCCAATCCCAATCTCCCCTACATACCTTGAAATGACAGACCAGAGAGAGGAAGAAATCCAAAAGCACTGAAAAACAGTTAAAATACTTTCAGAAAAGCAGAATTATTGATTATGAGGTAGACAAAAATCAAACAGAGAGATGAAAGACAGAAACATGCAAAATATGCAGAAGAGCACTACTGCACAAATGGGAAGGGTCTGAGCATTCCACAAATTCAAAAGTATTAACACGCAAGAAAGACACGGGTCAATGGCTGTGGGAATAACTGGCACCCACTGCAGCAGGCACTGCAATAGAGCCATGCTTCTGCCAGCAGCCTTGCTATCTGTGCCATAGAGCATGAGTATGGATGGAAGGCCAGAGAGAGTGAGCTAGGAGAGCCCTGGCCCAGTGGTAGGATACAGGTTAGCACCCCACCAAGCAAGATGTACTTCCTGTTTCCCTATAAGCCAAGAATCAGCACCTACCCACATGCCCAGGCATCCTCCAGCACCATCAGCAGACACTAAGAGTCCCCCAACATATGACAAAGTAACATGGCAAGGCAGCTATCTCACACAGATCAATACCTACGGAAATGATAATTTAGGTAAACAGATTACCATTAGAGGATTACCATTAGATAAACAATAGATAATTCAGGTCAAGCATAACAGCTACACCTAAAATAAAAGCTAAACCTGTAAGATCTCTAGAAAAACACACAAGAGAAATATTTTTGGACTTGGAGGAGCAAAGATTTTTAGGACACAAAACACACCAACCATGAAAGAAAAATGTACTAAAATGGACACCAATATTAAAACTTCTATTCTTCCAAAGATAACAAAAAGAAACTGGCTATGAAAGACAAACTGGAAGATCTATATATTGAACAGAAAGACCTATTTGAAGAAAACTCAAAATTCTCACAACCCAGTGAGAAATTGTACAATACAATAAAAGTGGGTGAAATAATCACAAATGATCACGTTATATGATTCCATTTAAATGTGTTATCCAGGCAAATATATAAAGACTGATGTAAATCTGAAGATCTACAAAAAGGAGAAAGAGCCAGGAGTCAGAGGAAGGGGAGAAAGGAGAAGGATTGCTAATGAATATGGGATTTCTTTGGGGATAACGAAAATATTCTAATACTGATTGTGATGGAGGCAGAATTCTGTGACTCTGGTATGAAACTATTAGATGAGGAGATAAAGTGGTACGTGAATTATATACAGAATCTCAATAAAGTTGTCACATAAGGTAGGGAAAAGGTCTAAACAAATACTTTACAGAAGACATACAAATGGCTAATGGGCACATGAAAACAGATGTCAAACATCATTAATAATCAGGGATATGTAAATTAAAATCATCACAAGATATGACTAAAATTTAAGGGACTGACAATAATAACTGTTGACAAGGACACAGAGTAGCCAGAATTCTTATACATTGCAAGTAGGAAGGTAAAATATTATACCCACTTTGGAAGATAGTTTTGAAGTTTCTTATAAAAGTAAGCACGTATTTATCACTTATGATCCTGTAATTCCACTTCTAGGCCTTTACTTAAGACATGTGAAATATATAGCCACGTGAAAATGTACACGTCAGTATTTACAGATGGTTTACATTTTTGAAAGGCAAACACTAGAAACAAGTCAAATGATCATCAACAGATGAATGGTTAAACCAACTTCAGTTGATTCATGCAATGGAATACTACAATAAAAATGAACAAACTATTGATATGTCAGGATGACAGAGTCTCAAAAGCATACTGAGAGAAGACAGATACAGGAGAATAAATACTGCTATGATTCCATTTATATGAATTTCTAGAAAATGTATATCTATAGCAACTAAAAGTAGATCTGGCACTGCCTGGGGTTGGGAAGTTGGGGCCCTAGGACTAACTATGAAGAGCATAAGGAAATTTTCTGAGTGAGGGAACTGTTCCACATATATATTACAGTGATGGTTACATGGAGAAAAATATTTACTATGGGTGCATTTTACTGCATGTAAATTATGTCAATAATGCTGACTTTAAAATATATATATATGGATATACATGTATGTATGTATGTATACATGCTGCTTATCCCAGGAGTGAGCATTCTATTTCAGGAACCTATATGAAAATACACAGGGGCATCAAATGCTCAATGGAACAACACTGTCATCAAACACTACACAGTTGTTTTTAAAAACAAGGTAGACTTACACAAACTAACATGGTAAAAACACACAAGACACACTGTTAAGTAAAAGAAGCAGGTTGAATAATACATATCACATGTCCCTGTCTGCTTAAGAATATGTAAGACATTTCTCATGCCCACACCACACCTCTTTACCTTTCAGAAAGGGTGAAGGATGGCTTCAGGGTTCACCCTTATAATTGGGCTCTCTTACAAAGTGAAAGGATTCATGAATTGCTTGGGTAATTCTTTTTTTAAGATTTATTTTTATTTGTTTATGCATTCAAGAACTGGGGTATAGGCCAAGGTATCAGGGAGAGAGGATTCACCAGAGACAGAGTGGGGAGCAGAACAGGCAGACTGACTGAAATACACTGCTGAGGGGAGCAGTGGGCAAAACAGTAGAGGTCTGCTGCGCCATGTGGGCAGCTCCCTGGCCGGGGACAGAACCTGTGCCATGCTGCAGAAGCTGGAGATAGCTTGACAGTGCTGAGACTTTAACCCCTGTACCACCAGAGAGGCCCAATTGCTTGGGTAATTTTTAAAGGCTAAAAACCAAGCAACAAGTTGGGTGGTTGTTTTTTAAGAGAAGTCACCAAATTTGAGGGGGAATCTTTCTTCTAAGCCCAGGACAGCAGCAGAAGAAAACAAAGATTAATAAAAATACAGACAACACAAGAATTGGTACTTCTGATAAAAGCTGAGGAAGAGAACCCCTGCTCCCCAACTTAAGCAAGAACTTGTCCTCCAGCAGTAGACATAATATCACCTCCTTAAGAAGGCCTCCTGGTTTCTAAGGCATCGCTAATCTCACTTCATGGGTGGCACTGATCTGGGTTCCCACTAGACTGGGCATGGAGTCCCCTGCATGTCTATACCTCACGCTAAGCTGACCAAGAGTTAACACTTCACACTCACTGTTGCATGAAGAAAACATGTTCCCAAATACTCACCTATAGAAGGTTTCTTGAAACTCAACAAATTCCTAGCATCCTCAACTCCCCAACAAAATCTTCAGAACTGATTTTGTCAGTGGGTCACACGAGCTCACAAGCAGCCCCATCCTCTCAGAGCAGAGCTCCAGGGCTGAGCGTGTCATCCCACACTCTAGGTGAGGAAGGGGCTTCCTCCAACTTACCTTGAAAGCTACAACTTTTCCGGATGTGGTATAAGCAAATCTCTTCACTCTCCTCTTGGCTAGCAGTGTTTGAGGACCCAGAACCTGAACTGTCTCTTCTTTCTACAAAGAAACACCACAAAGATGTGTAAGCTTCCACTGAGGCTTCTAGTATGGGGTTAGAGTTCACGGCACAAAGGAGGGAAAGAAGAGTCATCCATCATTCTGCAGAGACAAGTGGGAAAAATCCTATGATGATTGGGATGAACATGCCCTTGGACACAGGCAGGTCCCCGCTTGGAGGGAGGAGCCCGAGGACACACGGCCGCTGGTCACTTAACTGGGCACACGCTCTTCTCACCTCTGACTGTGCACCCAGTTCATCAGAGGACCTGTATAAAAATGCAAGTGCCCTGTTCCCCCATGCCCACACCGTACCCCAGAAGATTCAGAACCTCCAATGGTGGAGAGGCGTTTCTGACACTTGTTTTGTAAGGGAAAACTACTTTTCCACACGCTGTGATAGCTCGAGCTCCTTCTACAGGTTTCCCCCACTACCCAAAAGTAAACCATTGCTATTTGCTGGGTTACTTGGGGATATGGAAACACTCAAAACATTTTCCATATAAAATAATGGTAACAGCTTTTCTGGAACCAAAAAATAACCCACCAAATCACAACAAATAGAAACATTCTACTTTTGGATAGCACAGAACCTGTGTATCAAAGGCTGTGAGGACCCTGGGGGGCAACCAGAGGGCTTTGACGAACTAGATTTAGTTCTAACAGTAAATACTTGTCAATGAACAATCTAGAATTGGGTACTAATTATTAATTTAAAGTAAATTATAACAATCTTAATATAGAGAGTATATAAAGTGCTTTCAAAGTATACCTTTAAGAGCCTCCCTGGTGGCGCAGGTGGTTGAGCACAGCGCTGTGAAGCTGTCCGCAGCCTTGCAGTGCCAGTTCGATCCCCGCCAGCCTTGGAGCAACCCACATGGCGAGCAGACCTCTCCTGTCTCGCCCGCTGCTCCCATCAGCAGTGTATTTCGTCAGTCTGCCTGTTCTGTTCCCCGCTCTATCTCTGGTGAATCCTCTCACCCTCCCGCACAGCTGACCTGTACCCCGGCTCTTGTATAAATAAAAAATAAAAAATCTTAAAAAAAAAAAAATACTAAGTACACCTTTAAGAGTAGCACTGCTGTGAACCTTGACCTAACTAGACCCCACCACCACATAAGCATAGAAGAGGCATTATTGAGGGGCCAAAGTAAGTATTGGGAGGGCATGGATGTGGGGGTGAAGGTGACTGTTGGAGTGTATGTCTCCATTGAGCACTTGGATTCAACTCCCTCATTTCCAATGCCTTTACCACCAGGTCAGGGCCTGCAAGTTTCCCGATCATCTTGTCAAGCTCAGAAAGAATCATCCTGATTGGCCATTCATCCCTTCGATGGCTGGCTGAGCCACCATCAGTCACCATTTCTCAACTGTGACAATGAAAGCTATATCGAGCAGGATGCTGTCACCCCAACCAGGCCAAGAACAAGAGAGTTGGGCTGAGAGCACAGAGCAGTGCCTTTCCTGTGATGAAGACTGATAAAGATTTGTGGGAATAGACCAGTCATCGACCAGGGCAACAACAGCCCTGCCAGCAACAAGCTGTGGCATGTAAGAGCGCCCTGGCTTCGGCATGCACGTCCCTATGCCTCCCTCCTACGCCGTGCTGGGGAAACAGACGGTGCCCAGTGTCTGTCTCATCAAATGCCAGACCCTCAAAGATTCTTGCTTCATCCTGCTACCAGTGGTTCTCCATTTTTCTCCTAATCTGATTATAGAAAGATAAACTGTGACTTTCAAACTGACCAATACCTTTTTTTCTACCCCCTTTAAGTCCTCACTCTTTTGATACAAGAGCCTGATGCTCAGAAAAACTATTCCAGACGCTCTCTGCAGCGAGCTTACAAATAAAACACAGCACTAGCAAGCTCCTCCTGCCCAGCACCCCGCTGTCTTTCTGCTGCTCATCTTCCCTCTTCTGTGTAGACCCCTGAGACATGCCTCAAGCTGGGCCTGGAAATCCGTACTTGTACCTGTCGGGCTTCAAAGTGACCCCCGCTGGCTCACCGAGGGCAGTTAATTGCCCTCTGGCCCTGCTGGGACTGGGCAGAGCCTCCCCCACTTCCTAACAATGAAGGGCCACAAGGCACTGACACTCACACGGCTCTACTTAAAGCAAAACCTGTCTACTTCTAGGCTTCCCATCGTTGGAAGAAATTAACCAAAACTAACTGAAGAAAATAGAAAAAAACTGAACATGTGGCAAGGACAATTAAAAGTATCTAACACGCTCGTTCACTGAACAAATGTCTGAGCACCACCTACCACCAGGTGCCCCCGCTGCTGGAGATGAAGGACAAAGTCAATTCACAACGTCTAAAATAATTCTATTTTACATGTCCAGAGGAGAGCTGGAGTTTAAATGTTCCATTTACTCTTTTCACAGGAATCAAAACAATACAACTCAAAGGAGACCCCAGAGTTGTGCACATGGCACCCTTAACTCGGGGGTCCCTCACTGACCCCAAGTCAAGGATTCGGGGGTCCTTAACTAGGTTCCTCAGGTACCAAGCTGAACCAGGTACTGAACCAGGTACCAGGCTCTCCGGGTACAGAGGGATGACTGATCAGAGAGCAGCAGAGCCTCCCATCTCAGTGCCCACCAGGCCTGCCGGGAATTCGCTCACTGTCAACACCAGTGGCCTTTGTGCAGGCTGGCCAGCTGTTCACATCAGTCTCCAGCACCTTCCCAATTCCCTCTGACTAGAAGGGATCCCCAACTGTGTTTCACTGAAAGCAGCTGATGTGTTCTAGGCCACCCTTTCCATGACAGATTCCAGCCGGAAACCAAGAGCCCAGCCCCCTAACTTACCAGAGGTACGCTGTGGGGCCGGTGGGAAAAGAGGGCCTTTGCTGGGGGCGGAGTCCTTGTTCTTGATGTCATGAGCATTTCTGTAGATGGAAGGCAGTCTGCTCACCAGGTCCGAGTTCATGCCCAACTTCTCCAGTTTTCCCAGATTCTCAGAATTCGAGAAATCGTGAGATCTCTTGCAGCCTGTGCCAAACTTGCATTCGCCCTGTAAGAAGTACTGGCACATGTGCAGCTTGATGCACTGCTTCTGAAAGGAACACGAGCCGTAGGGGCCATCTCCTTTGTTGTAATGTTGGCAGATCTGTTGAGAGGAGCAAGACAGCAGCTTAGGAAGGCTCCACACATCACCACCCCCTGCTGACCAGATCAGCCCACTGGTTCGAAGCAGCTCCCCCCCTCGCCCCCCCCAGAGCTAGCCAAAGCTGTGACGCCTTGATCCCCACCAGCCAGGCTGCTCTGGGAACGTCCCTCACTCTAGACAGAGGGCTGTCAACAGATGTGCTCAGCTAAATGGGAAGTGGGTAGACAGCAGGCTGCTGAGAAGAGAACCTTCAGCAGGGGAAACCCTAAGGGCTTCAAACCAATCACAGCTGCTTAGTCTCACCCCACACTTCCCCATAACTCAGAGAAGCATCCTTCCTACACCCATCCCCCGCTGAATCTCCAGCACTCCCCAGCCAGGCTCCAGAGCCAACTATTTTCTTTTTCTATCATTTAGGGTCAAAAAGGCTTCGAGTAAAGAATCTTACAGATGGCCAAATACAGTCCTTTTCCATCTGCACAGCAGACAGACCCAGAAGCTACCCAGCCTGCCCTAGGTCACACAGCTATTTAATACTGTGTGGCACTCACAATGTCTGTTGAAATATGTTACTGGCAGTGCTGGGACTTGAATTGGAATGAATTATTCCTTCTCTTCTACCTGCATACTCCTAAGGATGGGGCCAGAGATCACCAAAGGCCCATCCGCTCAACCCACAGCCCTACACCGAGGAACATGTAGAAGTGCTCTGGAGGACCTGCAGATCAGACCTGGCTCAGCAGGGAACCAGCTTTGGGGATGGAAGCCCCCATGGGAGAGGCTAGAGAAGCTTGATTCTGCCACTTCAAGCTGCTTCACCTGCTCTTTACCTGCTCTCAGAGCCTTAGTCCCTAAAATGGGAATGTTGCCTACACCACCAAGCTGATGTGATAGTTAAAGGGGCAGCATACCAAGTGGTTAATGCAATGCCTGAAACACACTGGGTGCTTGAATTGTAGTGGCATCCCCCAAATGGCCATCCACTAAGGGGATGAGGCTAAGAGCAGAAGTTTGAGCAGGAGAGCCACGCTGGATCTGAGTTTATGGTCTCAGCTCCCATCTGCAGGCCCTGTGTTCTGGGCCAAACAGCACACCCAGCAGAGAGAGGCTCCCGATCCACTTCTCAGGCTGCTGATGAGATGACCTCAGAGGGCATACCCACTGCCCAAACACAAACCCCCACCCCGTGATACAGAAGGTTTCCTGGACAAGCCTCTGCCCACCCACTTCTCTCCTGCCACCTTCCCCGCCCTCAATCCAGAAGGGTCATGATGACGTCCATGCCCACCTAGACCAGACCAGGATCCCTCCTCCTGTGCTGCTCTCTTCCCAGCCCGTCATCTTCCACTCATCCCTCAGCACCCAGAGCAAGCACCCTCTCCTCTAGATGCCTTCCCTGTGGCCAGGGCATCTGAAACAGCACCTGCAATCATCTGCTGACCCGTGTGTCTCACCCGCTAACTGTGCCTCACGGGTAGAACTGCCACTTTCTCCTCTCATGGCCAGTGCAGACTCATGATGGACAGTCCGTGAAAGTTAGTCAAATTCAATCAATATGAAGTTTCAAAAGGCCAAAGAAAAAAATAACTATTTACAAAGTGCCAGTCACTACACAGTGCCTTTCTGAAAGGGTGATATGAATTGAGTAATAAGGAAGCATCTCCCTGGAAAGATACCATCTCATCTGTACTTCACGCCAGAAACAGCACCCATGCACCCCATAGCATGCTCCCGGCCACGCCCTGGGAGCGCTGCAGCCCTGGTGAGCTCTGGACACACCTACAGCACCCTGGAGCCACACTCTTACACACGCTGAGATCACATCCTGCGTGCTGCTCCCAGCCAACAACCAGCATGCCTTCTGGGGAGACGTGGGTTGCCTCCAACTGTGACTCTGGCTCAGCACGTCCCGCTGGCTAGGTGGGCACTTTCCTGGAACTGCGCTGCAGTCAGACCCTCTCTCCTGCCAAGATGTCGCACCTGCATCACCACCTGAAGGCGCACCGACCTCTGCTTCCTCCCCAAGTAGTCTCCACACTTCTATTCCCACCATGGTGTCTGCTCCTCAGGGCCTGAATAAGTACCTAACCAAACAGGCCAGCCTGGAAACGGGTGGCTCACGGTGGAAATGCAGTGAGTCCACATCAAAACTTCCTGGCTGTATGTGGATCAATAAACATCTTCTTCCTGTCAGTAGTTCTGGAATGCTCCACAGAACTACCAAGTCCAGGGATACCTCTGTGATTCCAAATGCTGCTCCACAAGGGGGGCTGGCTAGAGAGCCTCATGCCCAGAGAAGTAACACCTCACTGCAGTCACCACACCTCACAGAAGCCCTGCGAAGCGGTGACCAGTCCAAACAACATAAAAGGAAAAGAGGCTTCAAGGAGGGGCACGGGTCTAAAAATGAGCAGAGCAGGGAATTCAATCCAGGTGGACCATGGGGGGATCCCCATGGTCACAATGGCATGCTCAGCTTTTCTTCTACTAGATTTCCTGAGCTTTCAGCCTTCGGGCCTCTCTCCCTGTGCACACCCAGCCCTGCCTGGCACTCACCTCAGGCAAAAGGCAGGGGTCATTCTGAAACAAAAGCTGGCAGAGTTCACTGTAGCTGAGGTGGTCGACGCCGTGGGTTCTCAGCACGCTCAGGTTGTGAGAACTCGACAAGTTGTGACTGTTCCTACAGTTCTTCCTGCAAAGAAGCAGAGCTGGGATCAGGGTACAACTGTAGGCCCCCCAAAAAAATTTAACACCGAAGTCCTAACTCCCTGAACCTCAGGAGTAACTACTGGAGATGGAGTGTTCAGAGAAGTAATTCAGTTAAAACGAGATATATGGAGGCCGAATCCAACGCGACTGGTGTCCTTACAAGAAGAAGGGATTAGGACAGACCCACACGGAGGGAAGATCACGTGAAGACACAGGGAGAAGGCTGCCACCCACAAACCAAGGCGAGAGGCCACAAAGAACTCTGACATCTCGAACTCAAACTTTTAGTCTCAAGAATTGTGAGAACATAACTTTCTGCTGTTTACACCAGCCGGGCTGTGGTACAGCAGCCCAGGCAGACTGACACAGCTGATAAATCTTTAAGGTAATTTTTCAGAAACAGGCTCTGACATTGTTTAGGAGCACAGGGGGAAAGCTGGCATGTCTGTGTGATGAAAAAAACATAACACTTCGTTATAAAGAAGAGATGGCACCTTGCAAGTTCTAGGGACCCAGGACAGCACCCCTCAACAGGTGTCTGATGAGAACGACAAGGCTGCTACCCAAAGACAAGTCGCAGCATAGCAGGCTCTGGCACTTTGCAGGCACCTCAACAATAGCTGAACAAACATGGACACCTTCGGCTCCCTGTACACACGCAGTCCTGAGGCCCAGTCCTTCTTTTCTGCTCCCTTCCTCCACTCTTCAGCTCACCAAGTCCCCAGGGAGCACTAGCCATGGGCCTGGCACTGGCATGTGTGCAATGATCCAGTTAAGACTTCAAATGAGTACCTGGGTCACCAGCACCCGGTAGAGTCAGGCAAATAGCATTTGCTTGATTCAGTCACTGCCCCACCTCGTGTATCATGCTAAGTATAAACATCTCAAAAGGAAACTAAACCCCTGATCAACTCCCCCAGACCCACATCTCCTCTAGGTCCCCCAACTAGTAAAAGGCAACTCCCCTCTTCCACTGCTAGGACACAATCCTTGCAGGCATGCTGACTCTCCTCCCCCTCTCCCCCCAGTGCTGGGGCAGAGGATGGTGGAAAAGTGCCAGGTCCGCTGTGCTCAGAATACATCAGCAGAGTGCAGGGGCCCCTGGGCCTGACTGAAGTGGGGAGCAATCCAGGCAGGGCGCCTGGAAGGTGTGACACCTGAAACAAACAGGAGGACCCAGGCAAGGAAGAACATTCTAGACAGAGTGGCTAATATTGGTGCTGCGAGAGCCACATACAGCTGATAATTATAATGATAATGGTGATGGCTACTAAAATTTGCTGGGCACTTATCAAGAAACAGGGATTGCCTCAATGTTTTATAAGTTAATTTATTCAGTCCTCCACACATCTATGAGGAAGCCATTTTGCAGATGAGGGAACTGAGGCTCAGATATGCAGTAGCCTGCCCAAGATCACCAGAAGCAAGGAGGAGAGCAGGACTGAAACAGGGGCTGTTCTAGTAAGCAGGGCAAGGAAGGCTGTAACCTGGGCCCTTCCCAGCTGCTGGCAATGAGCAATGGCCACGGTGATGACCTATTTGTGAAACAGCTGACCCTTTGGTTCAGCAAAACAAGGAGAGTCACAGGGCAAAGATAGAAAGTGCAGGCAACCACACCCACTCTCCATGCTGGGACCCTGAAACAGTCAGAGAAGGCTGGCGCAAGAAACACACCTGTGTAAAAGCATGAAAGAAAAGTAAAGAAGGAGAAAACTCAAAATCATCTAGACAAACAAAAATATCTTATTTAGCAGACATCCAGATTTCCAAGATGAGCAAAATCTAACCCCAAATTCGGGGAACTAGACAAAGAGGGCCGTCATCTAGATTCAACAGTTTAGCCCCATCTTTAGAGCCACGCACCCACCATTTACAAACACCATGTGATGTCTCAGTCAAGGACAGATCACATATATGACGATGATGGTAGGGGCCCCAAAAGACGATACCATATCCCCAGTTGTGTGGAAGGTTCTACCATCAAAGTTTGTGTGATTACACCCTATGACATTTGCATAACAAAAATCACCTCATGCATTTCTCAGATGGAACACATCACCCTCCTTAAGCAACGCATGACTGCACCCTGTCCTTCCTCATCAGCCAGTGGGGGTCCACCCTCAGCTCCACCAGGCATGGAACTGACTCCCAGGGCTGCGACCCCAGCAGCCCAACCAACCCCTCGGGGCCCTGAGCACCCTCCCGCACTTCAGACCTGGGCACACTTCAAAACAAAACCCTCTCCCACTGCCTTTGCCGACAGAAAGAAAGGAAGTCACCTCTCCAACAGCCATAAGAAAACCCGATCACCACTCTCTCACCAATCCTCATCTCTCCCAAATTTCTCACACGCATCCCTTCCTTTTCAGGCTTTACTTGGGTCTTGGTAAATCCTACTGTAGATATTTCTAGGCAGGTGTTTTCCAGGAACTTCTTCCCCCAGTACCCCTTGCATCTAGGCAGGTCCTGCGGCCCAGGGGACGTGGGTGGATCAGCACTGTGAGATGGGGTGAGTCCAAAAAAACCTCCCCCTCACCCCGTCCTGCCATCTCCACCCTCTTCCTGCACCTGATTTCCAGAATGGCCTGAAGAGCCACGGGCTGACGAGGGCAGAATTGAGGTCTGCCAGCTTGGGTCCCCCAATGACTAAGCCCCCACCCCACCCTGCTGGACCCCACCTGAGCAAGAAACAATGTGACTATTAAGCCAAAAGCAGAAAACAAAAAAGGCACAAATTCTTCTAGATCCCTGGAGTGGCTTCCAAACAGGTGCCCCGGCTGCTCTCCCCCACCCTCTGAGACACCCGCCCCTTCAGGGTGCCCTCCAAATCCTGCGGAGTAAACCTTAACCCACTCCCCCAGGCGCAGAGCTGCGTGCCGGGGAGTCAGCTGGGCCTCTACCTCGGCCTTCTCGTCCCCCTGAGGTGGTGAGGGGGGATAAGAGGGAGCCCATGAGCAGGGACACGGGGTCCCCTGACGGAGGGGGCGGAACAGGGCTCCACAGAGGCACGGGAGGGAGGCCTGGCGGATTCCCGGGGCGGGGAGAAGGGCCTTCCCGGCAGGGCAGAGGCCAGCAGAAGGGCCCGGGCCGGGGCTGCTCCCGCGGGCGGCGGGGTCGGCGGGGCCGGCTCCCTGCGGGCCGTGGGCGCGGGGAGACGCCCCCGCCGGCTGCTCAGCGGGTCAACCGGGACGGTCACGGGTGACGCGAGGCTGAGGAGCCGCCTTCGCCGAGCCCGCGGGGAAACGCCTCTTCCCCAAGCCCCGGGTCTGCGAGCTGGGAAGCCAGACCGAGCCCGTTTTCTTCTGGAGCGTCCTCACCCGCTCCAGCCCCCACTCCCCACCTCACCTCCCCCCCCCCCCCCCCCCCGAGCCCGCAGGTGCCTCGCGGTCATGGCTCCACCGCGACTCCCTCCCCCGGCGCCAGGTATTCAGCAGGCGCTCAATAAACGCTCGCTGAAGCGACCAGGAGCGGGGCCGGGGGTGGGGAAGACGCCTCGGGCCTCAGCCCGGTGAAGACGGCCCCAAACCGGTCTGTGAGGCGGGCGGCCGGGTCCCCCGTCCCGCCCCCCCCGCCCGGCGGCGGCCGTCGGGCCCGGGGCGCGGCGCCTTACCCGGCCCTCAGGAACTTGCAGGCGCCGTAGATCAAGAACTTGCAGAGGTGCAGCTCGGCGCACGGCCCGGCGCAGCCCGCCTTGGAGCCCTGGTGCGCGCGGCACAGGCGCAGCTCCGAGGCGGCCAGCACCACCCGCTCGGCGGCCGCCGCGCCGCCCGCGCCCGCCCGCCGCGCCACCACCAGGCGCCGGCGCTCCCGCAGCAGCCGCTCCAGGGCGTCCGCGCCGACGGCCCCCCGCACGCGGCGCCGCAGCTCGTCCAGCTCCAGGGCGCCCCCGGCCGCGCACAGCACCTGGGTCACCTCGCCGAGCATCGCGGCCTGCGCCATGGCCGCCGCGGCGGGGGCGCGCTGCCCGTCGGGCCGAGAGCCGCCCGGACGCCGGCGGCCGCCGCAGCGGGGTGGAGACGCCAGCGGGAAACGAAAGCGAAAGCTCCCGGGCGCGGGAGGGAGCCGCGGCCCGGCCGCCTCGCCACGCCCCGGGGCCCGCAGCGGAGCGCGCCCGGCGCCTTCCGGCCTCGGGGCCGCCAGCGGGGCGCGCCGCCCGGCCCGACGGGGCGCTCGACGGCGGGAAGCGCCGGGCTCGGTCGGCCGCCCGGGCCGCGGCGCCCGCGGCCTCGGAGCGGCCCCCGGGGCGGCGGCTCCCTCGCGGCGCGCTCGGCGGCGGACGGAGCGCGGTCGTCGGGCTGAGGCGGCCGCGTCGCCGGCGGCTCGCGCGCAGCCTCCCGGGAACGTTCGAGGCGTCTGGCCGCGGCGCGGGGCCCGCTCGTTTCCCGCCCGCGGCGGCCCGGACGCCACCTGCACCCGGCACGCGACGCCGCGGAGGCTGCACCCCGGCTTCCGCGAGGCGGCGACGGAAGCGAGGCCGCGAGTCGGGGTTCCGGCCCCGGGGAAGGCGCCTTCCTTCTCCGCCGGCCGCCCGGGCCTCGGGGAAGCCCAGCGGCTGGAGCCTTTTAAACGAGCCGCTTTCCCCTCCCAGCCCCGCGGGCCGAGCGCGAACGGGCGTTTAAAGACGCTTCAGCGCGGAGGGTCGCGCCAGCGGCTGAGGGAGCCGGGAAGGGCCGCTCCGGGCGGGAGTGACGCGGGGTGGCGATTGAAAGGATGGTCTTGCCCCAGGGAATGTTCTAGAAGCACAGGGAACAGTATCTAAGTTATGGGCAAAAGCGATTTCTGAGGCGGTGGGCTGGGGTTCCGGGAGCAACGTGGGGCCTGTCGTCGTCTGGATTCTTCGTGTGCGTTAAACCTGTGTTCTAGAAAGACGGCGATGCTGTCTGGTTCATTCAGAAAAGAGGGCTGTGGAGACGCGTGTGGGGCGGCGACTGAGAGAGAATTCTGGAGCGGGAGCGCGGCGGCCCCGTTCTGAGCGCGCGCGGAGAAGGCGGAGGACGCCGGCCGCGGCTGTTTGCTGGAAGCTTCTTGTGGGAGAGAGTGGAAAACGGGGGAGCGGGGCGGGAAGATTGGGAAGGGAAAATGCGCTGTCGTGTCCACTTTGAGTGAATGTAAGTCTTGATAATAGGACAACAAACATCTGTTGAGTAGATTTGACGAGCAGGTAGTAATACCGGCAACTGACTAGGAATTGGGGGGGTGGGGTGAAGGGCAGTGTTTCTCGTGGATTTTGATTATAGTTTAAAAAAATTTAATTGTGTGAAACGTTTAATAAAAATTTTAATTTCAATGATTTTACACTGTTTGGCAATAAAATAACATTTCTCAAAAAAGAAGGGCGATATCTGTGAAAATGGCGGCCCGAGGACCTGGGGGAATTTGCCCTTCCCTACGAGCACGGACAAATGGACAAAATGGGTCAGAATCAACATTGTCAGAGCTCTGGAAATTTACGGCAACTCATTTAGCATTTAGTCCGGAAAAGCAGCTGTATCCAAGGAAGAACATCCGATTTTGCAGCATTTTGACATACCCTCGCCCTGTTCCTCCCCCAGCTCCAGTGCAGCCTTGAAAACCAGCTTCCTTAATACCTGTGCAAGAGAGAGCAGAGCAGAACTGCAGTTCTTTTTTGAGGCATGCATTTCATCAGGGAATCAAGCAGCATTCAAAGAGGAGGAAGGAAGTTCTTTATTAAGGGGGAGGGGGAGCTCAGAGGAGATCTTTCTCCAAAATCTGAGCCCTCAGCAATTAGGCAACAGGATATTTATTGCCTAAAGCCGGGGTAAAGCCAGCTGGGATACAGAAGCAAGAGACTTCTAAGCGGTTATCTGGGATAAGACGGGCATGTGGCCTTGAGACCCTTTATCAGTAACTCTCTGGAACTTTCAGTCTATAGGCTTTGTTTCAACATAACTTTAGACATTTTGCATTTCATTTTCAAAGTCTCATTCCCTCAAAAGTCATCGTTTGACCCATCTGGTGATTCCCTGGAAGACTCCCCTAAAATGATTTCTATTGTTTCCACCTCACAGAAACTAGCCCAATCCTAATGGCTTCTCCCCAGGGATTATTTGGTGAATATTTTTACATGATGACTGACAGAGGAAGTAGATAACAGTTGCAGCAAACAACAAATGACAACAAAAGCTTAGAAGGAAAAGCAGAAGAATGGCATGCCCTGTAGAGGCTTTTAAAAGCTCAAGCTGACATCCAGGAACCTAGAAGACCTCCCGCATGCCAGTTTTGCCCACATTTTCCCCTCACTCCCTCTGCCTCCTGGCCAGTTTTGTTGCCTCTCCATGTAGGCCCTCCTGGCTGTGCTGCCTCCTGTTTCTAGGGGGTCTGTGCACATGAAAATCAAGTCTTCCTCCGTAACAGTCATTTCCAGGTCTGTATGCTTTACCTGATTAAAACAAACATTGGATTCCCTTTTAAGCCCAGTCCCTAATGATAGACGAATAGGTACTACTAATTATATACTAAGCATCCAAGCAGGAATGCCCAGCTAGCATTTGGGGCCATGAGTCTGGTATTTATAGAAGAGATCGTAACTAGAATTGTGAAAAAAATAGGTGGTTTTTAAACCCACAGGACTGGGTGGGTCACCCCATGAGAAAAGGTGTTTTCCAAGGATCTGGCCTCTGACAGATAAGGAAGAGAGAGATACGTAGAGCTCAGGAGCCTCAGAAGCAGCAGCCAAGGAGTGGAGGAAGAGGAAAAGCAGAACAGGGAGACACGAGAGCCAAATATCCTAATATTTCAAAAAGGGATTGTAAGGGGGGGTCCCCAGGGAAAAGGGAGGTTGCAGATTCTCTGCTCCAAATGAGGGTAGAATTGAGCAGGGAGGAGGAGAAGCTGGAGAGGAGCCTGGAGAAGGAAGGAAGCAGGATGGAGAGCAAGGAGGAGACCTGGCGGAGGCACAAGGAGCAGAGACGTGATAACTGCGCTTGCTTCTTGGTCCTCGCCTGGTTAAAACAGATGTGGGTGAGAGCCCCGTGGGGAGGTTCACATGGCAGCTTTGATCTTGATTTTGATTTTGTTCTTTTCCTTCCAGGCTTGTCTGGCTGTTTCTGACCCTTTTCTATGGATCCCTGCTAGAAGGTGCTTTAGACGTGTGGCAGAATTTTGGGCCTCGGTGGCCCTGATTTGGGCCAACCCTGTTTGGTTGGATGTTTACCTACGAGGGAATGGGAAACTTCAGGTGCTTGATTTGGAACCTATATTTTTTTGTCTGGTCTTTGTTGCACACAAATTGTATTAAAGTTCCTTTCCCTTAGTGGTCTTGTGTACTAGAGTATGTTTTGTCTTAATGTGTGACAGATGGCAGAACCTATTTAGAGCAGGCAGGTTTGGGGGTTCTGGGGTGGCCCCCCCCCGTCCTGTAACAGGATGATCAACTACATTGAGTGCTATCAAGAAACAGAGGATACCACCCGCATCTCTGGCCTGTGCCCCAGCTCTTGTATGCATAAATAAATAAATCTTTAAAAAAGAAACTGAGGGCCTCCCCTGTGGCGCAGCGGTTGAGCACTGGGTTGCGAAGCTGCCCGCAGCCTCTGCAGCGCCGGTTCGATCCCCGGCTGCTCCCCGGCCACCGGAGGAGGGTCCCGCATGGCGCGCAGACCTCTCCTGCCGCCCGCTGCTCCCCTCAGCAGTGTACTTCGGTCCTTCTGCCTGCTCTGCTCCCCGCTCTGGCTCTGGTGAATTCTCTCACCCTCCCGCGCTTCTGGCTGTACCCAGTGCATGTGTAAACAAAAACGAACAAACAAACAAATAAATAAATAAAACATGCCTCTATTAAAAAAAAAAAAAAACCCTATAAAAAAAAGAAACTGAGAGGTGGGCCTCCCCTGCTGGCGCAGAGGTTGAGCGCTGGGCGGCGAGGCTGCCCCTGCAGCACCGGTTCGTTCCCTGGCCGCCGGCGAGGGTCCCACAAAAAAAAAAAAAAAGGAAACTAAGAGGATAGAGAAATGTTTTTTCTCTCTGCACAAACCACCCCAAAACTCAGTGAAAACAACAATGATGTATTTTCCTGATTCTGTGGGTTAGATGGGCTCAGTTTGCCTTGCGGTTTACCTAAAGCCACCCACTTGAGCTGGGGCTAGACCACCCAAGACAGCTCCTCTTTCTCTGGGGCTTCACAAAACCCAGAAATGGTCTTTAAAGATCATGCAAGTCAGTCTGCAGAACAAAAGGGAAGGGAGTGTAAAAGAAGGTACAAAGGATCAGGGGCTGGAATCTGAATTAGATCAAAAAATCAGTGCAGTGATGAAGGAAACCTGGGGGAAGTCTGGGCTACATAATAAGTACATAAGAAAGGCTGTGAGGAAAGGGGAGAGGGGCCAGTGTAGAGTGGGAAGGCACTAGAATGTTGCTGTAGGTGAGTGAAGCGAAACAACACATCAAGGTATGGAGCTGTACCCCCCCAAATGATAGTTTTGTAAATGAATGGTAAATCAATTGCAATTTGATTAAAAACAAAATGAGGGGGCCTCCCTGGTGGCTCAAGGGGTTAAGCACCACACTATGAATCTGTCACAGCCTCTGCAGCACGAGTTCCATCCCAGCAGGCCAGGGAGCCACCCACATGGCACAGCAGACCTCTCCTGACTCTCCTGCTGCTCCCCTCAGCAGTGTATTTCAGTCTGCCTGTTCTGCTCCCCACTCTGGTGAATCCTCTCACCCCCTGCACCTCTGGCCTGTACCCCAGATCTTGTATGCATAAATAAATAAATCTTTAAAAAAAAACCGAAAGGAGTAATTTATATAAATAACAATGAGGATGTATAAAGTAAGATTTTAAAGAACAAATACATGCCAGTGTGGTGACTTGAGACATAAGAGGGGCTTGCTTATGAGGAAATTTAATCCTTCTTTAGGGAGTGAACCTGTTGTTTCAAAATGTCCCTGTGCTGTTTGTGGGAAGAAGGCAGTCACTCAAGTGCTCTGGAACCATCGCTGTGTGATCCCCTCGTTAGCATGTATTATAGGGACTGTGGGAGTCCTTTGGGTAACCATATTTCAAGACCTCATTATGGGGTGACTTGACCACTTTCCCCTTCTGGGAGTCACAGAGATGGTCTATGGGGGAGGGGAGACTGTTTTCCCAGAACTCAGGAACTCTCTAGGAGCAAAAATCAGAGGGAGGCCCTGCTCTTTCAGACCTGATTCCCCAGAAGCAGTTTCACAGCTGTTGATTCTTCCGCAACTAGTTTCTGGAGGAAGTGCTCGGTGAGAAACTTGGTAATAAAGGAGTGGGAGCTGCTAGAGAGATAAGGAAACCTCGGCCTGGACACACAAGGGAGGGCCAGTGGACTCTCCATGTTCCCCCAGTGCTGTAAATTGCCCCTAGGGGAAATACAGGGTCAGATTCCTGTGAGCCTTTGTCACATTTTGGCAACAGATCAGTGCACAACCTTGCTTTATGTGTCTCTGTTGAAAGACACCTTATGAGATAAATATTGTTGGCTCATTAACATTAAACTCATAGCCAACAGCGCTATAACTCACACCTGAAGCCTCTTACCTCAGGAGGCACATCACACCTCCCTGCTCTTAGGAGCTCCAGGTGGCCCTCCAGCATTCTGCCTGCAGCACGCTCAGCAGCAAGATCAACAAAGGGCAGAAACATGTGAAAAACTAAATAGACCATGAAAAAGATACTTGTCCCTGAGCCTGAAACAAGAGGCAAATCATTCCCTTACTCTGTGGGTGTCCAAGAATGACCATGAAGCATCACAAGATTCTGAGGTTACACAGGCAACTATAAATCAGAGACACTCAGCGGTGGGATGGGGGAGAGGGATCAAAACAGGGGAGAGGGTTAAGTCTCAGCACTATGAAGCTATCAGCAGCCACTGCAGCATGAGTTCGATCCCCGGCCAGGGAGCTACCCACATGGCGCAGCAGACCTCTCTTGTTTTGCCCACTGCTCCCCTCAGCAGTGTATTTCAGTCAGTCTGCCTGTTCTATTCCCCACTCTGTCTCTGGTGAATCCTCTCACCCCCTGCACCTCTGGCCTGTACCCCAGTTCTTGTATGCATAAATAAATAAATCTTTTTCAAAAAATGGGAGAGAAGAGCACAAGGGATTATGGCGATGGTGCATGGGGGAATTGGTGGTGGCAATTTCATGGGGACGACACCTGAGAGGAGAAAGCACACATTGTACAAAAATGAAGAATGATGTAAAATACATATAAAATAAAAAATAATTCTAAGGAAAGAAATTTATTAGGTAATAAAAGAAGATTGAGGTGACAAATACAATTTAATACTTGGGTGAATTTGCAAGTACATAATCTGTGACTACTAGGATGGACAGTAGACACGACTCCATCATGCCCCTTCACCGTGCCTCCCCAACCCCCACACGGGGCCAGAGTAACTACCAGGCCCTTCTAGTTCTCTGCACTCCTCAGGCTGTGAGGAAATTCTATTGAAGGGCAGGTGGAACGTGCACTTCATTCAGCTCCCCCAAGCCCCTGGTAACCTTATCAGTTCGTGCATGGTGCTGTGGGGATCAAAGGGCAGTGCAGCTTTCCTACCACGCTCCTCCCTCTGCAGAGGTCATCATGAGCCCGGCCAGTTCTAGAGCACGGTGTCCTGGACACCGTGTCAAGTGTGTGTTGACCCACAGAAGCATCAGGAACAGCTGCCCAGGGGTAACTCAGAGGCATGTGAGAGGCTGATGTCTTTCCTCCAGATCGACTTCAGTCCAGAGAAGCTCCAGGGCTGGAGACTGAAACCACAGCAACAAATATCAAAAGTAGCACAGCCCCAGGAAGCGCCCACTGTGTGGGCACTATGTGTTTGGTGCTGTGCAAGGATGTGGGGGGCCCAGAAGTCACAGTCCCTTTGGTTCCTGCCCTCCAGGTTTTTTTCTTTTTTCTTTATTTATACAAGAACTGGGGTACAGGCCAGAGATGTGGGAGGGTGAGAGGATTCACCAGAGACAGAGCGGGGAGCAGAACAGGCAGAAGGACTGAAAGGGAGCAGTGGGTGAGACAGAAAAGGTCTGCCACACCATGTGGGTATCTCCCTGGCCGGCCAGAAATCAAACCTGCACTGCAGAGGCTGCAGACAGCTTCACAGAGCTGCACTCAACCAGCTGCGCCACCCGGGGAGGCCCCCCTCAAGTTTATTCTGATGTCACTAAGGGATTGACTGAATTGAAATAAAGAGAACAAAATGACTGCCACCCTTATTGAGCACATGTGCCAAGCACGATGTCAGGTGTTTTACATGGATTATTCCATTAACTTTTTATAAAAAGCACAGGAAGCTGAAGCTACTCTTAATGCCCATTTTAGAGCTGTAAAAATTGAGGCTCAGTTGAGAGGAGTTAAGTCCTTGGTCCAGGTTCACCCAGCTTCAGGTGGCTCAGCTCTTGTGGTCTCCAAAGTCCAGGCTTTAGACCCCTCAAGAATACAGACATGATAGAATAAAGTAATGACAAGTTCACCCTTAACTCCCCTCTGCCAGCTGGAAGACACGAGCAGTCATCTTGGATCAGGAGGTGGAAGCCACACACCGAAGATGGCAGGCCAGCAGGACAGGCTGGACCCGGGCCCCTGGGGTCCACCTATCCTGGAAGGCCTGTCTCCAGTCTTCTGTCCTGTTTGCCTCATTTGTGTCTTGAGTTTTCTTGCTAAATCTCCTCTGAGTGATAAACCACATTGAATATTTGGGTCTTGAAGCACTTCGGTGAGAGCTGAAGGGAGGCGGTGATTGGTGCTGGCGATCAAGAGAGCTAAAGGCATGTTTGGAGGAGCTGGCAGGCCTTTATGTATCATTAGTTGGGGGCAGGAAGAGAGACAATTCAAGAATAGCACCCAGGAATCCGGAAGATCACTGAGACCCTTTATCCAGAAACACTGTGGGGACTGAAGGTGGGGATTTAGGGTCAAAGTTGGGGACTTGAGATCTAGAAATACAAGGAGGTCTCCACCAGGTGGAGCCAGTCAAAGGGACACATTGGTCCAGAGATAAGGAGCCAAGCCTGGAAGTCACCTTGGGTTGACTCCACTCTCGCTGCCCAGACTCCTCTCCCTGAAGGAATCTTTACAGCGCGGGGACTCCCTGAGCTCAGCGCGCTTTCCTCCTGGTCCCACAAGGCCAGTGGTGTGAGTTGTCTTCCAAGGGAGCCCTAAGCCGTTCTTTCTCAGAACAGCAGCACCTCAGAGAGCAGCTGCAGAGCCCAGCAATTCCGCTCTGGGGAATAGAGTGACTTCCAGGAAGCTCCTCGCCTTTCCTCTAGGTGGAAAAATTCCATGCTAATTAGGTCCTACCTAATTAAGCTGCTTTGTAGTTTTACACATGAACCATCATAAATTCTAAATTTTCAAAGCCAGGCACACCTATATAAATTTTAGAAAGCACAATAAGCTTTTAAGTTTTAGGTTCTAAGTGAGCTATATCAGTTTATCTCACTACCCACAACGTGGTAATAAAACTTGAAAGGTTCATTCTCTATTAAACCAAGTTGGTGAGTTTTAACAATTCTTAATAGTTGAAATAGAATTCTAAAACGGTATAGGGGACTGCCTCCCTGGTGGCCCAAGGGATTAAGCATCCGGCACTATGAAGCAATCTGCAGCCACTATAGCATGAGTTCAATCCCTGGCCAGGGAGCTGACCCACATGGCACAGCAGACCTCTCCTGTCTTGCCCACTGCTCCCCTCCACAGTGTATTACAGTGGATCCTCCTGTTCTGCTCCCCACACTGTCTCCTGTGAATCCTCTCACCCACTCTCTGGCCTATACCCCAGCTCTTATATGCTTAAACCTTTTTTAAAAAAGTATAGGGTACTACCCCCATTGTTCTGCATTTCTCTTTGACCCTACCCTTTCTTTCGATCCCCTCCCATCACACTGGTGGGGGGGGGTTTGGGAGGAGGAAGACAATGAATCATATGCTCACTGTTCATGCTTATTCATGTTCATTCAATGTTTTAAAAATTGTATTGGGATAATGTTGGCTTACAGCATTGTGATTGAGGATAGATTCCCACGCTTCAGATGAATGCCGCACCACATTGCCCACAAAAGTACCCCACATCCTCCACCACAGTCCACTAGACACTTTTATTCAATGTACTTTCAGTGAGATTTCTGCTGAGCTCGTGGCAGCTAGCATATTTGGCGATGGCTCCAAGCTCAGGCTGGCAGGTCAGACAGAAACTAGGGCAAGCCCCCCGAGAGTGAGAAGTGTAGCAGTAGAAGCATAGTGGGGCCCCCAGGGACTAGCTCAGCGTCCAATTCCCCAACTGCTTCTGCCCTGCCGGGCCCGGCGCAGGGGCCTGCCTCCCGATGGTGAGTCCTTGTGGTAGGCAACACTTCCCTCACTAGAGAACACACTTGTTTCTTTAACGACAGACTTTACATGCTATTCGAAATAGTAAAGCAGCAAAACCAGAAAACCAAAGTGTGTGCCAGCCTTGGTGAGCGCCCTTTCTCTGCTCCCACTGCCCTGAGGTGGCAGCCTCCGCTCACATAGTAACCCCACACGTCTGTCCACCTGCCTAGGCCGCGCCCCAGGATTCCTTCCCGGGGCCCTGGCTTCCCACACCAGCGAGACCCTGTCCCCGCCTCTCTTCTGCCTCCGTCTCACCTTGTTCACACGCGTGGCAATAACTGTAAACCTTAGCTGGCATCTGGTGACAACCTAAATGGCACAGCTTGAAGGGATTATGTGCAGGTTCAGAATCAATGTCCCCCGGTGCCCAGGCGCTGTCCTCAGTACTCCCCAAGTTCATTCACTTAATCCCCTCAACATGAGCCAGGTAGAGAAGTAGCCCAGAGAGGAAACCAAGTCACAGCAACGTTGTGTAACCTCCCCCACCCCAACCCCATCCCTAGCAAATGGCGAGAGAGGGTTAACCGCACAACAGGCTCTCAGCCTCTGCCCAGGCTGGAATGACAGATGGGAGGTGACAGCGGCAGGTTCACCTCTTCTCTCCCTAACTTACAAGTGTGGCGCCGGGTTGGGAGTTTAACAGTAGCTTGGAGGACAGAGACCTAAGAGGTGAGTGCCTCCCTGGCCTCAGAGCCCATGGGAATACCGATGAACCTGGCAGCTGTGCACCTCGCTCCCCCCCCCCCGCCCCCCACCCCAGCTGCGCTAGTCCCTTGCTGGGGCCGCGGGGGCAGAGGGAAGAATCCCAGGCTGGACTGGACCTAAAGTAACTGCGGCATCTGCGAAGATCACGAGTGGATGGGAGAGCCGAGGCTGGTGTCTTGGGGCCAGCGTGCAGGTGAGGGAGACCAGCAGTGGCTCCCTGACAGTGGAGGGGCGGGTGGCATGGTGACCCCGTGCAGGACTCCTCCGGGGGCTGGGCAGGCGCCGCAGCTCTAGAGTAATTGCTCAGGGGAGGCTCAATTGCTATTTCTGTTCATGAGTCTTTTTTCCCAGGTTATATTTGTCTTTTAAAAAGGTACAAGATTTACACAAATTTCTATTTTGTGGGCCTTTTTCTTTTTTCTAACTCTCACATGGAAGGGGCACTTGAACTTCTAAATTTCAGAATTAGTAGAAAGGGTGTTTTTGAGACAGGGGTGGAAAAGCAGGAAAAGGAAGAGGCGAATGGGCACCTGGAATTTTGAATGATGATGAGGACGAGGATGGTAGGGGTTCTGGGGTGAGGGTGGGGTTCAGTGTCAGCGTCCTGGGCTGACCCACTGGTCAGAGTAGAGGCAGAAGCTGAGGCCACGGCGCTGGGGTGTGGAAGGCCAGGGCAGGGCAGGAGCGCTGGAAAGCTTCTGTAAGAAAATGTATTTTTAATCCCAAATGGATGCTGACAAAGGAATTTTTAGAACACAAACCATTCCTAAGGACCATCTACCCCACTTTATTAACCAAAAGCCTGTAATTAAAGGCAACTAGAGAAAAATAATCCAGGAGTAACACGGCCTTTAGAGTTAGGCTTTGATAAAAATCTCAGGTCTACTCATCAGCAGTGCGAGGCTGGATCTGTTTCCTGTCCTCTCCGGTCTCGGTCTCACCTGTAGGATGACGGGGAAGAGGGAACCTACCGCGTTGAGGGAGAAACGAAACTATGCCTTGTACGCAGCTAAGCGCGCGAGTGTAACAAAGAGGGGTTCTGTTCAAAGTCCTGTCTGCATAGTGGTGCCTGCTTCTTCCCACTCTGAAGTGAGGGGTGGGGGAAGGAAGGCAGGTCCCAATGACACATCCCGTCTGATAAACATGCCAGATTTACAGAGAGCACAAAAGAACAGATTTGTTCAGATTTAGGGTGCAATCAGCTGGACAAAGTCAGGCTGCCAAGAAAGAGGAGGTGGAGGGGTGTTTTGGGGATGCTCCAGCTGTGCAGCCTGACCTCCTCTCCAGGGAGATGGTGCTGCGCAGAGAAGTGCCTTCAGTTCCCCTGGGCTCCATAGACTGCTGTGGATTGGTTCCATCTCCAGAGCTCTGCCCGTTTCCTGCCCCCTTCGGTGCACACTAGAGGGTGCACCCATTTCTGCCCCCTGGAGGTGCACCCTCACAGCTCCTCTCACCTGCCCCAGGTCAGGTCTCACCACTCAGAAGCTGCACCCACCTGGCTCTCAGCCCCTAGACGCACTGTTGGGAGCGAGCACTCCCTCCCCCACGGTGCTGGGGCCCAGCTCTGGTCCTCCCTTTGCTACTCACTGAGCTCCCAACGGCTGACTGGGGCTTGGTTTTGTCCCCTCCCGTAGCTCTAGGACAGGCCTGGTACCCCAATGGTGCTCCATAAATATCTGGGGCCCCGGGCTCTTTGAAGTGTATCCACAGCAGCACCCCCTGCATGCAGCTGGGCCACCTCCACCTTGCCAACCCTGCTCCCTTCTGGTCTTTCCTCTTTGGCACTTGCCTGTCCACATTAAAATAACAAGGCACACAAATTTCCCCCTTTAAATCTTCAGAAATAGTAAGGAGTGTAAATATGACAGTTTTCACATTCTCAAATAATTCTCCCATGATTCAATAAAGCAGAAAAAGGATGCAAAAGTCAGAATTGGATATAGAATTCAGATTTTTTTCTTTCAAAGACACATTTTATACAACTTCCAACATTTATACTTTCAAACAAACTGAGCAGAAAATACACTGAATGCTAAAAAAAATCAAAACAGAAGTAATACAATTTTAATTTCATTATTTTAAAATACAGAAACTGGAAAGTAAGAAATACCAAATACAACTTTAAACAAGTCACTTGTCCTCCCCTATAGGAACCAACATAAGCTACTTAAAGACTTACAAATTTAAAACAGAAACAAAATAAATACTGTACACTTTCCCTGCCTGCAGGCAAAAGATGGGAAATACTGTTATGAATCGAAAAAAATGCTCTTAAAGCTTCAGCATCCCACTTCCCAGCCACACCCCACTCCGCAGGCACACGGCGTGCTCCGTCCCCACAGGACACACGCGCGTGCACGCACCTGACTGCCTACACAAACAGACGAGACTACGCCGTGGACACCCCGACGAGAAAGAAGAGCGGGCACCTTGGACCATGGGCACGACAATCAGTTAAGGAAAGTCAGTCTGGCTAGCAAAACTTCACTACAAAACTAGTAAATACCATTGCCAACGACTGTCCCCTTTTCAAATTTCACAGATTAAAACCCCTAAAACCAATCCTACCCCTCCCCAGCACCACCCTCTACTCGCCACCCCCCCCCAAAAAAAAAAAACCAAACCTGCTGAAGCACTGGCAAAGTCAGACATTTCACAGTAAATGTGAAAATTCATATTATATAATCTCTTAAAATGAACCTTTTCACCCTCTTTCCACAGCATGAAACTGTTATGGCTTAATTTATAGTAAAAGTAGAAAAGTCTTTTCCGAAGGAAACAGCCCGCAAGGACCCGCGTGCGCTTCCTGGTCAGTGCTCTTTCATACGTAACAACTGTGTGACGTGCTTGTGCAGTCAGAAGCTGTTTTTGGAGAAACTGAGGTTATAGCTTTGATTCAGTCTAACCATCACTGTAAGGCCCTTTGTTTGGTTTAGGTTTCTTTTGCAAGATAAATAACCTTGGGGTTCACTTAGCAAGTTACACCTCAGGTCCCTGACTATAATGTGGAAGTTCTATGTATGCTTTGTAAAAATAAAAGGTTACTTAATGCATCTTCGAGGGAAGAAATGAGTCTAGGCAAGGAACCAACTCCTCATTATAGATTATGCTTAAATCTGGTAACTGTTACCAAGCAAAGCTATGGAAGAGTATGGCTGGGTTACTTTATTCCTGCAAAATATATATTCCAGCACTTATGATTATTGTTTTGGTGAAAAATCTTGGTTGATATTTTGAAAAGGAAATGGTCAAAATAACACTGGGTGGAGGCAAAGGTTATCTTTGTGATTAAATTCCATCTAGGATTGCTTTCTGAAATAAAGAAAAGTGAACTCACGATGTCACAGGTCTTGCATAGGTAAACTACTTGGAGGTCAAGGCTACGTAGTAGCAAGGGTTTATTAGTGAAATAGTGCAGAGCAGATAAACTTGTTGGAAGAATCACTGAATACAGTTTCAAATGGTTTTTAACAAAAAACCTGAACATCGCATTTGTGAAGATGAAGCTTTAGGATACTTGAAGGGGCACCAGGTGTGAGCGGGAGGCTCTAAGGGGCAGAAGACAGGTAAAGGAGTAGCACAGCATAAGAGCACTGTCAATCACAATAGGCTAAATGCTTTGGAAGTAGACATTTGTTCTTAATGACCTTAATTGAAAAATTTATATAGGCAAGGAGTATCAACTATTTTAATTATGGCATGACGCTCACTGAAAAGCAAATTAAAATAAAGGGAGGGTTTTTGGTAAGGCTACAGCATTCAAGTTCCATCACGCTCAACAGCAGTGTAGTGAGTCTACTACTTTTTCCCTCTCTCCTCCCGGCTGCTAGAGTAAGCACATCAACATCCTTGGCACGGCCAGAGGCTGCGCGCACCACAGACCAGGGGCTTTCGAGGAAGCAAGGTGTGAGGGGCCGGGATCCACCGCCACCCCAGGGAAGCCCTGCCTGGGCTTCATCTGGCTCCTTTATTTACTGGCGTCACTCTCTTCTCAGCTAAAGATCTTACACTCAACCTTCTCAAGATCACTTTAGATGAAGGTCCAAGAGCATCCAAAAATGATTGGCCATCTTTAGCTTCTCTTGTTTAATATTTAATGAGAACCGTGGATTTTTTTTTAAAAAGCCAGATTTGTATTATAAACCCCTGGTCTTTTAATGTTAAATCATAAAATGTTTCTACCTGCAACATTTATTTCTGGCAACAGTGTACCGGGCCACACGCTTATTCACCCATTCTTCGTCTTATCATTAAAGAGTATCTCTTAAAAAGAGGGGAATTTTCTTTGGAAGATGTCAAGGCTCCTTCCTGACACTTCCTACAGCAGCCTCTCTCTTCCCCGAACAAGTTGTTGAAAGCCAGCCCTGCACTGTCTACGGTGGGTGAATCCCATCTTTCTGAACATCTTTCTCACCCCCAATCAGGTCCAAGGGTGTTTACTAGATCATTTAAATTCCACGGCTTTGTTTATCTTTATCTAGTGCTTTAAGTGTACACAGACTCAGTAGGGCAGTATTGTCCTAGTTCCTTTTTGAGAAAAACCTAAAACTATCTTTCCATTATCTAAAATCATCTTAATGATGAGGGGTAAACAGTCTCACTCTTATCCACAAACTCTCTTTTTTCTTGTAATCAAGCACTGGTTCTGATTTTAATTCAGCACCTTATTATGAGAGTTTCCAGGCAGTATGCTCTGGGCATATATTTGATATGAAACAAGTTTTATGTGTAACAGCAGTTTTCATTTAAAAATGCATATACCTGTACATTCATTATTAGTTTTAACTTGAATAATGACAGATTCTCAGCAAGTATGAAGTGTTATTAGATTAAAGAGTGCTTCCTGTTTTTCTTAAACACATTTTTATCCAAATTTACAATTGAGAAAACTAAGACTCAGAAGAATAAGCGACTTATTTAAGGTCACAAGTTGATAAGCAAATGGTCAAAACCCAGGTTTTCTGCTCCCTCCCCTACTAACAACACTCCTTTAAAATGTTTTTAAATTTTTAAAAATAAAAGCAAATTTTTTTCACTTCCACTTCTATAGTTGTATAGTAGGTTGAGGCTAATAAAGTTATACTGCTTTCTTTATAAATGGGACCTCTCGTTTGAGTCTGTGTAGGCTGTAGTCGTGAGATAATACTGCTTATTTCCTGGAGAAGACGCCTCCAAGGGCAGAGACGACAGCATCAACTTTATATTCCCCACAGAACTAAGTAGTGCTTGACTGCACAGTAGATGCTGATCTCATATGAATAAATACAGTAGAGTTCATTAAAAAGGCAATAATTAGCATTATTAAAAAATAGAATAGTATTCAAGCTCAGTATTTAAGTGGTGATAATGACGGGGTAGTTTTCTCTCTGTTTATGAATTTGCTCAGAATTTAAAAATTTAGACTTTTAAAAGTTAACTGATGCTTATGAAGTTCAGGCTATTGAACTTTTATAAACTGCTACCTTGGCCGGCTTACATTATTAATCAATACTGGACACTGACAGCATAATAAGACATTGTTAGTTGAAGTACAGGGGATCCCTGTTAACAGTCACTTGTTTGCATTGATATAGGAAGGTGATTATGTATTACTACAACTAAAATTCATTCATTCATTCCTAACTGTTTTACATATTTGTAATTGCTTATAACTAGCTAAATGCCTGTGTTACTGTCTTCCTCTCTACAGTGTCTGGACTGCAGTATTGTTTGAGCGACTGAGGGAAAGAGGAACAGTGTCTCTTACGGTTGAGTTCCAGATACTGGCTGCAGCTTCCTCAAAGTCCAGTCACTTCTGTGAGATAAGAGAAGCACAACTTTATAAAAGCAACTTTATAAGAGGTTTGAGCAGGATAAATAGCTAAATTTTCACCAATTCAAAAAAGATACATGTATTGTGTTTTAGTGGTTTTATCACCTTATTGAAAGTTTTTCTTAACTTAGTTAATGGGCTAAAAAAGAGAATCCACAGTACCTTTCGCTTAGAAGTTCTACATACTGGCTCCTTAAAATTAGCATTTACTGGCCTAAGTACACAGGGTGGATATTGGACACAATTTTAATTCATAAAAATATATTGTTTTATTTAAATCTTTGGGCTAAAGGGGGAAAGTCAGGAAATTAAAAAAACTTACGAGCTGTGAAAAATGTAAAGAAAACAAAAAAACACAGATCATGATGTTGCTGGAAAAAGAAATTATAATTCTTCTTTTTTTTAGTAATTCATAGATCTTTAACCAAAACCAAAATGTGTACTATAACACTAAAGTGGTATCTACAGGAAACCAAAATATCATAGTAATATATTGTGTGGGGAAGGTGGGAAAATCAGTCAAACCCAAAATTTTTAACATCTTGAGATCTGATAAGCAACTGATGACTGTACGCACTTAAATAGTTAGAGTTTAAGCAGCCATTTATAGACATTTAGTATTCCATAAAATTCCTCCTGACACCCAGCTAAGATCCCGACTTTAGTTGAGTCACTGGGACAAAAAAGGTTTAATTCATAAGCTATTTCGTATTTATTCCATGGAATATTGGAATGGAGAGAGAGTAAGAAATATTTCTTTGAAAATACACATCTGAATGCAACCATGAAAGATCATTCTACACTCAACTGATACTGAATATGGAGGGGAAAGGCCTGCTACCTTGCTGAGTAAAAAAAAGACAGATCTGTGATACGGTCATATTTCTTCACCATAAAAATAAATTTTATCCTATTTGTCTATATTTTCTTTATAGGATCTGTAAAAAATGCTCTATTATCAGAATTGGGACTATCTCCACCCCCTTCCACAAAATCACTCATGTTTATGCTATGGACTGGGGGAAGGGAAGGAAAAATAGAAGCTATTATGAGCAACTGAAAACTGGCATTTAGTTAAAAATGTGCATAAAGGAGATAAATGAATCCATAAAGCTCAACCAGATACTTAACCTCAATATGCACTGGTTAAGTCAGGACAGATGGAAGAAACCGCAAGAAGCACCCATTTTACTCCAAATTCATATCTTAATTCTTTAGAAGGTTAAGAAATAAAAAACTAAACACACGTGCACACACGCACACACGCACACCCAAAAGATCTACTCCAACATGCTTGCTTCTATACAACTTAATATAGTATAGTCTTATTATATTACGGCTTATTATGCAGATTTGAATATACTACATCAAACCATATTCTCCAATAAATCACAGAATAAAAGCGTCATAAAATATACCCTCTGTGGCAGGCATCAGCCGTGCCCTCCAACACCAGCAGTACGAAGAAGGCCCTCTGTAGTTACAAATGTATTTGAAAAATTACAAACATGACAATTTAACCAAACTGATAATACTTTTCCCACAAGTAGGAAAAAGATATTAAAGCTGTTCTCTTTGGGACCCAGATATCACCAGCAAAATGAAAATGCAAGAAGCCTATTTTTATATTGAGAAGAAAATTGCCATGTCAAATGAAATGAGAAATGGAGGATCGTTTATGTACTTCTTATACATTGGCTATGAAAGTGTTTCCCTGCAAAGAGAAGAGTTTTGTAATATCATCACAAACAGATGGGGAGCGCAGAGGGAGGTGGGATATAAGGTAATCAACCTGGATAACAGTATGCACCTTGGATGTTAGCAAAAGCGAAGCTAATAGCTTATAAAAAACACATGAAATATATAAAATAAAATGATTTTCATATACATCTTAATTTAAAATAATTAATGCATCAAATCCCTGTTTAAGACTTTAACCTGAATATCAAATTTAAGAGTCCAGACTAGTTACTGTTACCGTGGCTCTCCCCCACATGTAACACACACACTATCAAAAATAATTTAAAAAACCTTCACATTCTTAAATCTAAATTAGTGAGATATTTCTCCAGAAATCTTCCAAATAAATAGCTTTAAAAAAGAAAGAATTTAAAAGCTGTTAACTTTAAAAAAAATCTGTTAAATAAATTATTGATAATTCTTTACCCTACCACTGAAAATAAATCAAGACACTACCAACAACAAAATGAAATTCAAGCCCTGACAAGAGACCCTTTCCAGTTCAAGGTCTCCTTTTAAGGTTCTACCCTCCTTCGTCCTCTCCCACCAGGTCCCAAATGGTTATTGCTGAGTGGGTGTGGCACAGTGAAAATGCAGCATCGGGTTCATTTTGTTCTTCGGGCAGTGTTCCCTACTGTACATGCAAACTGCTTCAGTGGGGCACGCTGGGGCTCCAGGCTCCTGCATCCCCAAAACTGGTCTCCAAAGGGAAGAGATGCCACAACAGCAGCTCCGTCACACAAAGAAACGTGCGTGACCATTTCTGTTCAACTTTAGGATCTTGCCGAGACGTTGCTTGGCTGTTGCCATTCCTTTTTTTGGACGTTTACCTATAAAACATCAACAATGGTGTAAGTAATCATGAAAAGCACACTTGCCAGAGGTGCCTGGGAAAGTTAACAGGAAAGCTCTCTAATGAGAAGTTGCTCTGCACGCTCTCTGGTGAGAAGTTGCTCACACTTCTGGACAGCTACTGTTTACAACCCTTCCAACTGGTCACTCGGGGGATAAAGGCCAACCTCGACGAGGTTGGAAGACCCTCCCGGTCTGACCCTGCCCCTCTCCTGAGCATGAGTACTTACTATACCCTGCACCACTCTGAGCTTCAGCAACAGAACAGTTCACGAAACACCCCTCCTACTGCATCTCACTTGACCCCCAGGGGTCACAGGATCAGCTGTGCCTTCCCTGCTCTCTACTCTGTCACTCCCCCAAATCAATACAGCTAAGCCCTGATCACCCTTTTCAGGATCGACCTCCTCCTCCAGAAAGCCACTCCTGAGCCTCAGGGTTGACTTGGGTATCCTCGTACTCTGTCCCACCATACCTTGGAAATATGTCATCAAGCTGTCCACCATGCATCAGGCTGTGAGCAACTTGAGTGCAGAGACAATGTTTACCTAAACTGCCACTATCCCCATTATGCACACTCAGAAATGTACTGAACCTACAAATGCATGCAAGTCACCTTTTGTTGCCTGGTTGCTGATAGGTGGTGGGTTTGATGCAGGTCTCTTGGTGGGGTGAAGAGGCACTGAAAAGGAAGTTTCACCAACTGGCCTTTCCGGGCTCACTCCGCCATCACTCATCTGGCATGCCCCTGCACTCAAGCTTGAATTCTGCATATATTTTCCATTCTGAAGGCTTGAGCCACTGCTGTCCACAGAATTCCTACTTTGGACCTTCTGAATGACTTCTGATGAACCTTCTTTTTTGATGTATTTCTGGCCTCTACTGAGATCCTAAAGAAAAGGGAAGGAAATAAGCCTGAATTTTCAGGGTTCCTTAAGATCAATGAGGTCTTCAGCCTCTCTCTGAATTAGCAAGTCCAGAGGGGGAAGAAAAAGGATGTAGCATTTTGCTTTCCTTAAACTGTAGTAGCTACAGAAGACTGCCCTTCATGACAGTTATCTCATTCCAAAGTCTAACAGCTCTGAAGGGATCAAGTCTTGAAGTTGCATCACAGCTTAAATCAAGAAGAAAACATTACATTGTCTAAAATAGGGTGCGGGACGAGAGAAAGAATATGACTTAAGCCATCCTGAACTCACGGAGTGTGTGCCATGTGGAAGGACCACAACATGAATTCAAAATCTTGTATTAAATAAGTGAATTACAAAAGTTAAGGGATTTCTAACTTGACTTTTGACTACTGTACTCACATACACTGCCTGAAAGAAATAACTTGGCTCTTACTGTAAAAGCAATTAGAAAACACAAGTATGCCAAAAGAAGAAAAACCACCCATAATTCCACAATTCAGAGGACATTTGGGGCAGAGAGGGTAGATCCCACCCTGCCATATAAGAACTTTGATTCTTTCTCTGGCTGTCATTTTCCAGGATTTGCAACAAAAGGTAGTATTGTTTTCCTTTTTCAGTGGTTTCTTCAAAAAGCTATTTAGGTTCAGTTTTTGTGGTGTAAGCACGGACAACCTGCAGCCCTAACGCATCAGTTCTTCTCTTACAGCAGGGTTCGGATTCAGGAGTCAGGGAGTGCTGATAACTAGGTGCAGTTAAAAAAGAAAGCAAAGGCAGGACCTCCCCTGGTGGCGCAGTGGTTGAGCGCTGGGTTGCAAAGCTGCCTGCAGCCTCTGCAGCGCAAGTTCAATCCCCGGCCCCCGGTGAGGGTCCCACAAAAAAAACAAAAACAAAAACAAAAAAAAACCTAAAAGCAGTTAATGCCATTCTAAATCTCCTTTTAATGCTTCAAACTGTGCATATACCTGAAGATTAAATCTGGAAGTTGTATCAAATTGTTTCATCCAGGAAGAATTCCTCAAGTCTTGATCTTCAGTCTTAACATGGTATCCTAAAGAGAAGTTTCCATTAAATTATCTTCACACAAACGTGAACTTAAAGAACAAAGTTAGCCCAACGTTAAAATTGAAAGCAAATTTATGCTGCTATTAAAAAATGAATATGCTAACTCTTTACATATTTAATCATACATCTTCACCATACTCAAACCCTTTCCTTCTCACTAACAGAATAGTCACCAGCTCACAATTTCACGTTAAATTTTTCACTTTGCTTAAAGACTGTCTTCATATGATGGGTTTTGTGCCAGATGTCGATAGATCTAGCATCAAATTCTACAGCCATCTGTTGCAGATGTAAAATCAAATACAATACACTAGCCATAAAAATGGATTATGTTGCTTGAATTTTGCAATAGTTCAATAGAAACTTTGTCAAGGGATCGAGATCGAGAAGATTATGGGGAAGACAGAATGGACAGATAAGACAATTTGAGTTCTTCCATTACCAATGCATCTTTGGGTAAGTTATTTTAAAAAATATCTCTAGACTCTCCGACCGGCAGAGAGGAGGAAAACAACAAACCAAAACAGCCAATAAGAACAAACGACGCAGCAAGCGGGACTGTGAGTGGAAAGGAACTATTGCAGCCACCACACCCCGTGAACGGGAGCTGAGGCGAACCCTGCAGGATTCGCCGCGGCGGTGAGCGAACGGCTCCGGGCGCCATTAGAGAAGAACAAAGACCCCGGGAGACGCGCACACAGCCCGGGCTGCCGGTAAGCTTGCGCGGAAAGCGGCGTGCTCGGCGTGCTTGAAAAGCAAGTGCAGACCTGGATCGCGGCTGCCCAGGTCCCCGCGCCTGCGACCTAGGCTTGCGGGGAGACGACCTAGGCTTGCGGGGAGACGCGCAGAGGTCCTCACTGAGGTGAAGGTCCCTCCCTGAGTAAGCAGGAACCAGGCGCCCAGGCACGGGAGCGGTGCAAAAGGCGCCATTCCCGCGCCACTGAACTGGGCTACAGCCCGCGTCCTGGAACTGAGGGCTTTGAACTGAGACCCGGGGCACGAAAATTCGGGGCGTGGGTTCTCCACGACGGTGGGGCACAAGGCAGACACAGCACCCCAAAGCTGTTGAGGTGTACCCTACCATTCCCGCTCTGTTCCCTGTCCCACGGGGTGGGGGGAGGCGAAAAACAGCTCCCCAAGGACAATAGGAGAGATCTCTGGCGCCACCTAGCGACCAGGGAAAAAAAGTCACTAACACCCCATAAAACAGGAAATTTCTTAAGACTGCTTGAAAAGGGCAGAAGGCTTCTGGAGGACCCAGTGGCCAGCCGGGAAGTTATTCCACGCCAGGCCCCTTCCGACCAGCAGTCTGAGCCCACAGAGGGAGCAGGCACCCACGTCCGGGGCAGACCGGGTGCGCAGAAGAGTGTGCCTGAAACCAGAGGCGCAGGGACTGCATCCCGCTTCGCCATTTGAGAACAGGGACATTTCTTCAGTAAAAACTGCCTAAAACCAGCAGAAAGCTCCCCCAGGAGACAGAGATGGCTCCTGGAAGAGCCAGAGGGGAGCGGAGAAGTTCACCCAAGATGTCAGTCAGTCCGAGCAACACAGTGTCCCAATGCATACGACAAATTAGAAAACAGACAGTAGGGAGTAGAAGAACCACACGCAACCTAACAACTCCTCAGGAAAGAAGCACACCACAAAAAGAAAACCACTCCCCAGATTGCAACGACAGCAACTTGGAAGAACTTCTGAGCCTTCCAGAAAGAGAATTTAAAATTGCCATGATTAAAAAAGTGATAGATCAGAAGAAGGAAATTGAGTCCCTAAAGAGGGAAGTAAGAGAAATGCAGGAGATCAAAGAATTAATGGAGGAACTAAAGAACTCTGGGAAAAGCAATGAAAGCAGAATAGATGAAATGGAAGAACGAATAAGTAATCTTGAAGACACAGAAATAAAAAGAACCAAAACAGAAAAGGAAAGAGAAGTACGAAGGAAAAAGAATGAAGAAAGACTTCGGGAACTATCTGACTCCATGAGGAAAGGAAATATAAGAGTTATAGGAATTCCAGAAGGAGAGGAGAGAGATGTAGGAACAGAGAAAATATTCATGGATATAATTGAAGAGAACTTCCCAAATGCGAAGAAGGAGCTGAAAATTGATATACAAGAAGCAAGAAGAACACCAAACTTCCACGACGAAAGGAAAAACACAGCAAGACACATAATAGTAAAGCTCCCAAGAATCCAGGACAAGGAAAAAATAATGAAGCTGACAAGAGGGAAGAAACAGATAACATTCAAAGGAAAACCAATCAGGCTGACATCAGACTTCTCTGAAGAAACACTACGGGCAAGGAGAGAGTGGAGGGACATAGTCAACAGACTCCAAGAAAACAGATGCCAACCAAGAATACTCTATCCCGCAAAGCTCTCTTTCCTCCATGAAGAAAGAATATGGACCTTCCCAGACAAAGAGAAACTCCGGAATTTCACTGCGACTAAACCCCCACTCCAAAAAATACTACAAGGAATCCTAAAGCCAGAACCTCAGAGGGACGAATAACAACGAAAGAAGACCAAAAAAAAAAAAAAAAAAAAAGTTATTAAAAGAATAAATAAATAAAATCAAAGGAAAGACAAACATAATGGCAAATACAGATGCTAACATATCAATATTAACTCTAAATGTAAATGGACTAAACTCTTCAATAAAAAGACACAGAGTTGCAGCCTGGATTAAGAAACAAAACCCAACCTTTTGCTGTCTCCAGGAAACACATTTAGCTACAAAAGATAAAAATAGGCTCAAAGACAAAGGATGGAAAACAATCCTACAAGCAAATGGGCCAAAAAAGAAAGCAGGAACAGCTATACTTATATCAGATAAAACAGACTTCAAACTCAAAAAAATAAAAAGAGACCCAATGGTCACTACATTATGATTAAGGGGACAATACTTCAAGAAGAAATAACACTCATTAACATATACTCACCAAACGAAAGAGCACCAAAATATATCAGACAACTGTTGTCCTCTCTGAAAACAGACATCAGAGAAAACACATACGTAGTGGGAGACTTCAACACACCACTATCAACAATGGATAGATCAACAAGACAAAAAATAAGTAAAGAAACTAAAGCTCTAAATAAGGACCTAGAGCATTTGGGCTTAACAAACATCTATAGAACACTAAACCCAAAAAAAACGGAGTACACATTTTTCTCAAGCGCACACGGATCATTCTCCAGGATCGATCACATACTGGGGCACAAGACAAACATCAACAGATACACCAAGATTGAAATCATACCAACCATCTTTTCTGACCACGAAGGCATCAAACTAGAAATAAATCATAAAAAGAAGGCAAGGAACTATCCTACCTCATGGAGATTAAAAGCCACACTACTGGAAGACCACTGGACTAACGAGGAGATCAAAGAAGAAATTAAAAAATTCTTTGAATTGAATGACAAGGAGGACACCAATATCCTAAATGTATGGGATGCAGCAAAAGCAGTAATAAGAGGAAAATATATAGCAATAGAAGCTCACATCAAAAAACAAGAAAGAACCCAAAGAAACAACCTAATCTCGAAGCTCAAAGATCTAGAAAAAGAACAACAAAAAAAACCCAAAACCAGTAGAAGAAAAGAAATAATAAAAACCAAAGCAGAAATAAATGAAATTGAAACTAAAAAAACAATCCAAAAGATCAATGAAACCAAGAGCTGGTTCTTTGAAAAAATAAATAAAATAGACAAACCCCTAGCCAGGCTCACAAAGGAAAAAAGGGAGAAAGCACAAATACACAGGATCATAAATGAAAGAGGAGAAATCACAACGGACACAGCAGAAATCAAAAGAATAATCAGTAACTACTATGAACAGTTATATGGAAACAAGTTCAACAATCTAGAGGAGATGGACAAATTCCTACAACTCTACAATCACCCAAAGCTAGATAAAGAAGAAATAGAACACCTAAACAGACCAATTACAAGCAGCGAAATTGAAATGGTAATCAAAAACCTCCCCAAAAACAAAAGCCCAGGACCTGATGGATTTACAAATGAATTCTACCAAACATTCAAAGATGAATTAGTGCCTATCCTTCACAAACTCTTCCAAAAAATTGAGAAGGAAGGGACAATACCAAACACGTTCTATGAAGCCAATATTACACTAATACCAAAACCGAATAAGGACAACACAAAAAAGGAAAACTATAGGCCAATCTCCCTAATGAACACTGATGTAAAAATCCTCAATAAAATTTTAGCTATCAGAATCCAACAATGTATCCATAAGATAATTCACCACGACCAAGTTGGATTCATTCCAGGGGCACAAGGATGGTTTAACATCCGAAAATCAATCAACGTTATCCAACACATCAACAAAAAGAAATATAAAAACCATATGATAATATCAATAGATGCTGAGAAAGCTTTCGACAAAGTGCAACACCCATTCATGATAAAAGCCCTTGAAATCCTTGGGATATAAGGAACATACCTCAACATCATAAAGGCCATCTATGACAAGCCAACAGCCAGTATCATTCTCAATGGTGAAAAGCTGAAAGCAATTCCATTAAGATCTGGAACAAGACAAGGATGTCCACTCTCACCACTGCTTTTCAATATAATACTGGAAGTCCTAGCCAGAGCAATAAGACAAGAGAAAGACATCCAAGGAATCCAAATAGGAAAAGAAGAAGTCAAACTATCACTATTTGCAGATGATATGATAATATACATAGAGAACCTCAAAATCTCCACAGAAAAACTAATTCAACTCATCAATCAATTCAGTAAAGTGGCAGGATACAAAATCAACACGCAAAAGTCAGTAGCCTTCCTATACACAAACAATAAATCTGAAGAAGAAGAAATAAAAAAAAACCACCCCTTTTATTATCGAAACAAAAAAAAAATCAAATATTTGGGAATAAATCTAACAAAAGAGGTAAAGGACCTATACAAAGAAAACTATAAAACACTGTTAAAAGAAATAGAAGAAGACACAAAGAAATGGAAAGACATCCCCTGCTCATGGATTGGAAGAATAAACATTATTAAAATGGCCATCCTTCCAAAAGCAATATACAGATTCAATGCTATTCCAATCAAAATCTCAATGGCATTCTTCAAAGAAATAGAACAATTATTGATGAAATTCATATGGAATCACCAAAAACCCCGAATAGCCAAAGCTCTACTGAAAAAAAAAGAAGGAAATGGAGGCATCACACTCCCAGACTTCAAACTATACTACAAAGCCATAATCATCAAAACTGCATGGTATTGGAACAAGAACAGACATACAGACCAATGGAATCGAATAGAAAATCCAGAAATAAACCCACAGATTTATGGTCAACTAATCTTTGACAAAGGAGCAAAGACTATGCATTGGAGCAAAGAAAGTTTGTTCAATAAATGGTGCTGGGAAAACTGGATCGCTACATGCAAAAGAATGAAGCTTGACCACTACCTCACACCATACACAAAAATCAACTCAAAATGGATTAAAGAACTAGACATAAGACCTGAAACCATAAAATATATAGAAGGAAATATAGGCGAAACACTACGGGATTTGCACATCAAAGACATCTTTACAGACACATCACCCAAAGCAGTGATAGTGAAGACAAAGATAAACAGCTGGGACTACATCAAATTAAAGAGCTTCTGCACAGCAAAAGAGACAATAACAAAAACAAAGAGAAACCCCACCAACTGGGAGAACATTTTTGCACCCAACACTAATGATAAAGGACTGATCACAAAAATCTGCAAAGAGTTGATGAGACTCAGCAACAACAAAGAAAATAATCCAGTCAAAAAATGGGCAGAAGAGCTAAAAAGAAACTTCTCTGAAGAGGAAATGCAAATGGCCAACAGACATATGAAAAAATGTCAACATCACTTGTAATCAGGGAAATGCAAATCAAAACTACCATGAGATACCATCTCACACCAGTGAGAATGGCACATATTAAAAAAACTAGCAACAACAAATGTTGGCGAGGATGTGGAGAAAAAGGAACTCTTGTGCACTGTTGGTGGGAGTGCAAACTGGTCCAACCACTATGGAGAACTGTGTGGAGATTTCTGGACCTACTAAACATAGAGCTTCCATATGATCCAGCAATTCCACTCCTAGGTATTTACCCAAAGGACACAGAAACATCAATTCCAAAGAGCACCTGCACTCCTATGTTTATAGCAGCACTGTTTACAATAGCTAAGCTTTGGAAACAACCCAAATGCCCAAAAATAGATGACTGGATCAAGAAGATGTGGTACATATATACCATGGAATATTACTCAGCATTCAAAAAAGATAAACACATGCAATTTGCAGCAACATGGATGGCACTGGAAGGGATCATGCTCAGCGAAATAAGCCAAAAAGAAAAAGAAAAATACCGGATGGTCTCACTCATAGCAGGAATCTAGAAAACTTAAATAAGGGACCAGGAAAATGAACATAAGAAAGTGAAAATCATAATCAACAAAAAACTATGAACCAGAGACACTTTTTGGGGGGTAGGGGGCGGGAGGGGAAGGATTGGTGTCAGAATGGGGCGTTTGCAATTGTATGGGGGAATATAAAAATAAAATTTAATATTAAAAAAAAAATCTCTCTAAACCTCAGCTTCTACTAACACAAGCAAATATTTTGAGATCAGATACCTGTATTCAAATGCTAACACCTTTGAATGATAGTTATGTAAGTATGGGCACATTAAATTCACTAAGTCTTAGTTCTTTCATTTGTAAGAATTATGTTACCTACAAGGAAGTGTTGTTTCATGAATTAAGTGGAATGCATGTCAGACTCCTGGCTCATAGCTGACACTTAAATGGGTGAGAATGAACACACTGCTACAAAACGCATGTTGTTTTAACATACTATCAGCTTTCCCCCAATCCTTCTCAGACTTTAAGGGAAACAAATTTTTTCCCTAAAGGCAGACAATAAAACACTATATAGCATTGCTGATATTACCATCGTGTCTTCTCTCTTTCCTGCCACTTTCTTTTCAAGTAGGAGAGAGAATAATCTCAATCAGAAACAGTTCAAAACGTGTTTCCCTCCCCTACCCCATGAATGGAAAAGGGTAGATTGTCCAATCTTAGCCAAACATATAGATACCAAGACATTCCTTATACTCTGAGCAACTCGTGATAGGGAAATATGACTATCCTGCAGCAGCAGCAGAATCACGCAGCAAAAACAATTCCACACCCAGTTCATTTACATTTTGTTTTATACATTTGGATCACACGTGATCTGGCAACATTATGTACTGGGGGCGGGGGTGGGCGGCAGCAATACTTAAGCACCATTTCTAACTAAAGCTGTGCAATAAACAGCAGCGGACAAGGATTATCAGCTGGGGCTCACGTGTTACTCTTTAGAGACTGATAACTTATGCTTCTTACCAGATTCTACTGGCTTATCACAGCGATACAACTGCCTAGCCTCATGGTCACTGCTGTGGCAGCTGCTGGGGTCCTGGACAGAGGGCCTGTCGCCACTGCGGTCTGTGCTTTGTACTGGCCTCTGTAAACATGTGGAATAGTGCAACCCTGCCATAGACAGCATGCCCTGAATCGCTTCTTCCTCTGTGCTCGTCGAGGTAGGACATTCCCTGAAGAGATCATCAAAGAAGACAAGAGTTCATTTAATGAAATTTTTGGTCAAATTTTAAAACGAAACAAAGTTTTCATATCACTTGCATCACAGTGTAATAAGACAACTACCATCAGCAAGCCTACCTTTTAACTGGAATTTCACTTCTAGATGGCTTCTGGCTCTTTTGAAGGAAGTTCCTCATTACATTAGATTCCTCCTTAAAGTTTGATGTTATTTCTTGTTTCTTTTCATCACCTGAACTTTCAGACTCTTCAGTGGCAAAATTATTTTTCTGAGATAAAAAAATAAGGGAAGCAAACTTATATGATATCTGACCAAGTCTGTGCAAACAAACCAAAACACCTGGAATTATCATGAAATTCCTTCTGTATTTCATGTGAAAAGCTCTAATATAATTCCTTAGGAAAAGACACACTGTACAGGTTTTCTTCAAGGTAAAATGACCTATAATCTATGAGAAATATGTGAAATGCAAGAATGGTATCTCCCTCCACCCTTTCCAAAAGGGGGCAAAAACTATGTTTATCAATGTAAAGAGTCATATGAGGGGATGGGGGGTGGGGGAGTGTGTGTGTGTGTGTGTGTGTGTGTGTGTGTGTGTACACATACACCACTCCAAGGAAGACCCTGTGTATACAAGTCAGGAATAGATTTGAGAACAGCTGTTATTCACTTTCCTCCTACATGAAGATAAGTAATAAATATTCGTCTTTCCGTTAAATGATGTATAGGTCACGGCATTTGGGACATACCAGTGCAGTGCAATCAGGTCCAGAGTCTTCTGAATCAGAAATGTCCGAATATTCTGATGATCGATTCCTGAGTTCTGACTTCACACTTGTAAAAAACCCTTGAAGGGAAAGAGAGGAAAATGAAAGCCATTAGAATGAACCAGGTCCAGCATCCTGACAGGTCCCGAAGGCCTTTGTGCTGCTTCCATCCACTTCACTACGTCACTCCCTGGGACTTTCTCCCTAATTGAGCAAGATGCGGATTGAAGAATATTCTGAAGATACTTGGTGTTTCTTGAACACAATTATATATCCCCTAGGAGGTGGGCTTATTATTTTTTTCCAGAAAAAAACCCCCAACACTGAAATTCAAGCTGTTTTTCAATTTCTCTTTTTGCATTAGAAAGCAAGGACAGCAAAAAGATAATGCCCTTAACCCTAAAAGCATTTCTGTTGACATGAGTCCACAAGTGCTCTGTGGACCCCTGAATGAGCTGCCTTCCTCCCAGCCCGGGAGCAAAGGCAGCCACTGATGGCAGTGACACCAGAGTTATGGAGAATTAGCTGGAATTGAGGTATTTAACATGGATTAAGTAATGTTTATTATCTGGACATACACTAGTCAGGTTCAAAAAAACTACTTTTGAAATATGGAGACCCTGAAAAATGTTGAGAAATTAAGAATTCATTCAAAGAAGAAAGATCTCAAGGAAGAGGACATGCTACTACTATCTGTTACAATGAGGGAAATCAACTAATAACTAAGTAGAGGTCTCAGCAGACAATCAAATAAAACATTACATGGATTGCTAATAGCTTCAGGTCATTTCTATGAACATTTAATTCTGAAAATCATGTACACATTAGTTAAAATCATTTGTGAAATTGCATTAAACTGTTAATTGTTTCATTATTTGAAGTATAGGCACATAAAATGCATGCGCTTTCACATGATTCCATCAAGAACTGTCACTAGACAAGGGTGTCAGTGACCCACACACACCCTCACCTTTAAAGAGTAACCTCTCCCCTGACTATTTCCCTCATCTGGCATTCACCATCTGCATTTTTCTGGTAGAAAAACTATTTAGAAATAGTTGAGGTTTCTCACAAGTATTAAGGACACAAAAAATTTCAATTAAACAACAAATGTAAGAACTTTAGAATCAACAAGTTGCTTTACACATTATCACCTGAGTAATATACAGGCCTTTAAAACAACCGTTGAAAATTCATATGGAATCACAAGAGACCCTGAACAGCCAAAGCTCTCCTGACTAAAAAGGGAGTGAAAGGGGGTGCTGCACTTCCAGACTTCAACCTATACTACAAAGCCATAATAAAAACAGCATGGTACTGGAACAAAAACAGACACAAACACTAAAGGAATAGAACTGAGAACCCAGAAATAAAACCACACAGATACGTTCAACTAATCTATGACAAAGGAATAGAGAATATACACTGGAATGAGGGATGTCTCTTCAACAAATGTTGCTGGGAAAATTTACTGACACATGCAAAAGAATGAAGCTAGACTGCCATCGTACCCATGCACAAAAATCAAATCACAATGGATAAAAGACTTGGATATAAGACCCAAAACTATAAAATATATAGAAGGAAACATAGCCAAAACACTCCTTCACATAAACTTCAGAAACACCTTTGAGAATTTGTCTCCAGAATCAAGGAAAACAAGGGGATATAACAGCTGGGGCTATATATATAAACTAAAAAGTCAGAGACAAAACAAAGAGATATCCCACTGAAAGGGAGAAAATATTTGCACACTATACATCTGATAAGGGGCTAATACCAAAGATCTAAAAAGAGCTCATGTAATTCAACAAAACAAATTAAACAACCCAATCAAAAAACAGGCAGAAAAGCAGAAGAAATGCAAATGGCCAAAGGCATATGAAACAAAGTCTATCACCATTTATTATCAGGGAAATGCAAATCAAAACCACAATGAGATACCACCTCACACCTGTGAGAATGGGCCATATTAATAAAACCAGAAACAGCAAATGCTGGGAGGATGTGGAGAAAAAGGACCCCTCTTACACTGCTGGTGGGAATGCAAACTAGTCCAGCCCCTATGTAAAGCTGTGTGGAGGTTCCTCAAAATACTAGAAATGGACCTGCCATATGACTCAGCTATTCCAATCCTAAGAATCTACCCAAAGAACACAAAAACACTAATTCCAAAGGAAACCTGCACTCCTATGTTTATGGAAGCACTATTTACAATAGCCAAGATATGGAAACAACCTACATGCCCCAAAACAGAGACCATGTGGTATATATACACAATGAAATGCTACTCAGTGATCAAAAATAGATGAACTCATGCCATTTGCAGCAACATGGATGGAGCTGGAAGGGTTGATGGTAACTGAAATAAGTCAGAAGGAAAAAGATAAATATTGGATGGTTTCACTTATATGTAGAATATGGAAAAACCAAACAAAGGGTCAAAGCCAAAGCTTGAAAGCTGACCATAGATATGCGGTACCATGAAGGGAGGGGAAGGTGTGAAAACAGGGGTGGGGTAAGAGTGTAGGGAATATGGTGATGAACTATGGATGCTCCAGTGATGAGAGAAATCATGCACTGCCCAAAAATTAAATAAAAAAATTAATCTGTAGTCCTGAAAGGTTACAGAAGTTTTCATCGATCATGCAAATTTGTCTATATGAGTTTTAAGATGCCTTGAAGAAGACAAAATATAAATTGGAGGGCCTCCCCGGTGGCGCAGCGGTTGAGCGCTGGGTTGCGAAGCTGCCCGCAGCCTCTGCAGCGCCGGTTCCATCCCCGGCTGCTCCCTGGCCACCCGAGGAGGGTGCCACATGGCGCGCAGACTGCTCCAGCCGCCAGCTGCTCCCCTCAGCAGTGTACTTCGGTCCTTCTGCCTGCTCTGCTCCCCACTCTGGCTCTGGTGAATTCTCTCACCCTCCCGCACTTCTGACTGTACCCAGTGCTTGTATAAATAAATAAATAAATAAATAAATAAATAAATAAATAAATAAATAAATAAATAAATAAATAAATCTTTAAAAAAAAAGACTAAGATTTAAATATATATATATATATATATATATAAATTGGAGGCAGATTTTCAGATATTTTGTTTAAAATTCTCTGAATTAAAAGAAGCAACCATGTGCTCTCAGATTGCAATTCTGATTCTTAGCATTACATTAAGAATTGAATGCAGATAAATGTCTAAGTGTACAAATCCAAATAAAAGACCATTAAAACAAACGTACTGTTAAGTGGTTTTTGCGAGTCTTCATTCTCCACACCCTCTATTCCTGAACTCTCTTCTATCTTCATTTTTGCTTTTTTGGTTCTTCTCTTATCCTCTTCATTCTCACTATCTGCTGTATAAAGACTTTGATCTGCAAAGGGCTGTCTCTCATCTCTGTATACAAAAGGAAAAGCAACCAAGTCAGAAAAAGTGCAATGATGTGGCCAAACAGTATAACCCCCCACCACCCACTTACAGTCAGCTGCACAACAGTGGGCACCAGGGATTCAATTAACAGAAGGGAACACTGAAAACTAATCAGTTTGATACTCTGATCTACTTTACGTACTTGATTATTCTTCCATTGGTCAGCAGTAATCGTAGATCATTATCTTTCGCTCTCCATTCCGGTACCGTGGAAGATGGCTGGAGATGTTTGTTGAATTTTCCATTCAGTTTAGAGCTCAAGACATCCTTCAAGTATAAAAACAGAATTTACTTGACTCCACCCTTAAAACACACCTGCTTCAGTATAAGACTACAGCGTACCGCCACCATCCCCCTCTGCCCTCTAAAAAGCTGCCGGGCAAGGGGTGCACAGTGGGGTGACATGAAAACTAAATGGCTTCTAAAACCAAAGCAGGACATGGTTCACCTGTCTGCAGCCCGCTAACAATGAAACACGCAGTAGAGTAGACCGCAAGATTTGCATAAAGCAAATCCACAGACATTCCTCGCTGGCAGAAAGCTGGAGAAGCACTGCCTGCATGTGTTTCTATCCTCTTTCCACTGCAGTGCTACCTGCTGGGTCCTTCCAGCCACCTTCTCCTTGACCTGATCCCTAGTCTTCCTAACAGGCGCTGTCAGCAACTTGTAGGTCACCACACTGCTCTCAGAGGGACAGAGGCTGCCTCGTTATACAGAAAGACACAGGGAGTTACTGGTTTTCATTATGTAAAGAATACTCTCTTTTGTAGTAAATTTTTTTCTTTAGTAATAAATAGAACTTTCACAATTAGGTAATTCACCTGGCTTGCTCTCGCTTCTGTCCACAATACTTTTCCTCAGATCTGTGGTTCCGGCTGACTTCTCATTATCTAAGCATCAGTTCACACGTCACCACCCTAGATAAGGCACCAGTCTTCCCAACTCCTTTACTCTATGGCTTCCTTCATAACACCTGTTTTCTGAAATCATAGTATTTTAATATGTCTCTGTCTCTCCACCCTTCTAACATGAACTAGGATGGACGTGATCTGAGGGTATTTTCTGGTATTTTCTCCGGAGCCTGCAGGAGCATGACACTGGATAAACACTCAGTGAGCCTATCAGTGTATGAAAGAGACTTATTCCTTTGCTTCTACACAGATGCCTAGAACAGGCATAAGTACTGTCTGGCCTCTAAAAACCTAAGCAAAGAATAAGGAGAATGGTCAGACTGTCCTCCTTTTGTGTTATCCTTTTATAGAACTTTCAGAAACAACCAAGCTTCCTTTTATGATCATGAACCCCAATACTTGCCTCTTCCCATGGACACATCTCCAACCTTCTGAGGACTTCCCTTGTATGAAGTTCGAGGATGTCCAGATTAGAAGGAGTTCGGACATTATGATCTCGAAGCTTCCTCATCTTCCGTCGGGAATGATACGGGGAAGTTGCTTCATTTGAGGATCGTGAAACTGGACACACAGTAGGAATTCCCTGAGATTTAACTGGTTTGCCATTTTCCTCCTTTAAGAATTAAATTTAGAGTATTTTGATGACAAGGCTAGGGACATACCTAAGTAACCATTCATTAAAATATCAGTATTTATTTTAGAAAACAAAACCATTCAGTTTAATCTTATAAACAAAAAAGACCAAATCATAAGACCTGAGTCCCTTCTTTCCCCCCACAGTAGCCTGTGAACATATTTGCTGACTTTCAGTATCATTTTAAAGCTGTGCTATACCCCCTTATACAGACAGAGCACAATCTGTTGACCTAATGCTCGTAGCTATTTAGGCTGCTCTCAGTTCTTTCCTAGGATGAACAGTTTCATGTACATATTTACGTAAGTCAGTACTTGTTTTTTAAGCCAAAGTCACACATTTATGTAGTTTTAAAAATTAAAACTCCATAAGCAAATCATGAAAAGTAATGGTCTACTCTTTCCCATCCTGATTCCCATTTTCCAGAAGCAACCACCTGCAAGTTTTCTATAATTGTATTAACATACACTTGACATAACTTTGTAGCACATAACCTGTATTTTCATATTCAGAGGGACCTATTGCCCATAAACCCTGAGCTTTTTGAAGGGTCTACTATCATTACTGGAAATAAATGGAATATGAAAGTTTTATTCTGTACTTTTTTATTTTTTTTGTAATAACCTAAAGAACCTGAAATAGCCTGATAATACTCCTTTATTACTTCATTATGACACCATACTCTAAATCTCTCTCTAGGACTTTAGAAGCCTGGAAACCTAAGAATTCTTCTAAAACATAGCTCATTCTACCTGTTTTCTAAGTGTAGCAGAGCCTTCAAATGTCTGTAGTGTAGCAGTAGATCCATTTGCTTCTCAAAGGAGATGGTAACCAAACATTCAGATGATAGTGTCTATTCTTACCTCTATTGCTCGAATTACTTTAGAAAGTTCTTTAATAAGATGTCCAGGTCTAACATTGTCTGGAATTTCAAAGGCATGTTCAGACACAAGCTGCATTTGGATTAATAAAGAAAAGAGCCAAAGTTACTTACACTTTAATATGTAAAAATAATTTCCTAAACCAACTTTGGGGTTGTCTTGGTTTTACAAACATAGCCGAATACTAGTAAATCAGCTCTCAAGGTTCATGTAATTGGGGTAAGACCTTCTAAGGAGCTCCTCAGTTACTTATAAATTCTCTTAGAAAGAGCTAAAGATGCATTTATCACACAGTGAATTTTGCTTTATATTGAGTAGCAACCTCATACTCTACATCTCAAAGCCGACCATAATTCTAATGGCGCCACTCAGTAGTAATTAATTTAGCTTGACATTAATTCATAATAAGCAAGGACATGGATGTGTAAGAGGGAACACAGGCACTAAAACAATCTTAGTTTCTTGTGGGATATCTAATTTGAAACATTTTTTATAAACTTTTCATTGTTAAAAGCAAAAGAGGAAAAAGATCCATGATTAGGGAAATAATTAATTGGTGAGTTACCATATCTGCAACTACTACCATTATTTATCATGTCTATGTCCAGATATTAATGTTTGTATCTAAGAACGTTCTGATTGTTTAATTACACTCAACAAGTTTTTACTTTTGCTTCACATCCTTTTGTTGTCTTGCACACACTCTGTTAAAACAAACTAATAATAACAGTGACATTACGTGCCAGGCAAGTATCTGTTAAGTACTTTATGAGTGTTAGTGCATGTAATTCTTTCAACAACAACTATGACAGTGATACTACTATTATTCCCATTCTATAACCAAGGGAACAAAAACAGAGGTCGGGAAATTAGCCCAAGGTCACTGGTTTATTAGTAACAAAGTCTAGAGTTGAATACAAACATCTGAGCCCACAAAGTCCATGCTCTTAACCACTAAGCAGGGTGTCCTCTCATCTCAGAGCAAAGTTAATAGTTCCAAGCATCATGCCTTTAAAAGTGAATGTAATGAGTTGTAATGTAATGAGTTGATAGTCTTTTTATCAATGAATTTTACTGTGCATCAAAATCACCTATGAAGTTTGTATAACAGAGAGGTTCAGATTCTATCCCAGATCTATTAAATCAGAATTTCTAGGGGAGGAGTCTGGTGATATTATTGTTAAAGAGCTCTAAAGGCAATTCTGATAAACACACCAATTTGAGAACCACTTGTCTAAAGTTTTCTATAGGAAATGAATTACATAATCCTTGCAATGTGTCTTTCATTTTGTTTTTACCTTGTTATATGGTTTTGTCATCTGGTTAGGCTTTTACTTGTCATCTAGATGATGATCTCTTTGGCAGTAGAGGTCATTGTTTTTACTTTCCTGAATGCTTCCACAGTACCTTGCTCAAGTGGGAATGTTGCGATAGTCAAGTGAAAGGGAGTATAAAATTATTAGGAAGGTAACCTATTAATCACTGTCTCCCAATAGCTCCTATTTTTCCTTTTTCCCCCCCAATATCCCTGAAGAGCAGGATTTTTATTTCAAGTGGATGGATATTTAAGAAATTAGTATGGAAATGTATTTTCATCACCTGACATATCTGTCATTTATTAAAAGTATATGAAATCCCAAAAGGGAAATAAAGATGACAAAATCCCTATTCTTTAATAAGAGCACATAAACCCAAAGAAGGGGACATGGATGTATTGCCTAATAGACATGACTTTTAAGTCCACTGGCACAAGAAATGTATAATGGAAGCAGAAGGGAGGAACACATCTATTCTTAATAGAAATCTGAGATGATTTCTTAAAGGTGGTGAGATTCAAATGTAAACAACTAGACCACAATTTAGTAAAAACTGAAAGCTCCTGCTTGAACCTTGACCTCCTTTGCCTTCATTTTGACCTTAGTCCAGCAGGGGTAAGAGCATAGGCTTTGCTGCCACAAAGACCCAGCTTTAAGTCCTAGCTCCACCAGCAGCCTTGGGCAAATTACATAAAATTCTCTGAATCTTAGATTTCCTATATGTAAAATGAGGGTAACCATAGCACCCCAACCTCATATGGTAGCTTTGAGGATGAAATGAGATTACGGAGATAAAGCCTAAGAAGAATGATTAACACGCTATGAGAGCTCCAAGCCATTTATTATTATCTTCGATCTACATGTTCATTTCTTAGCCAATATCCTAGATATACTTGAATTATTTTTTTAATGAAAAATTATAGAAATACCTAGATACTTTACATTTTCAAATATGAATAGAAACTAGTACCTCTGATTTACCCTCTCTACTACCGCCAACTTATAAGTGCTGCCAAAACAGAGTAAGGGCTGGGCTTCCCTGGTGGTGCAAGGGGTTAAGTCTCAACACTATAAAGCTATCCACAGCAACTGCAGCACAAGTTCAATCCCTGGCCAGGGAGCTGACCTACATGACGCAGCAGACCTCTCCTGCCTTGCCCACTGCTCCCCTCAGCAGTGTGTTTTAGTCAATCCGCCTGTTCTGCTTCCCACTGTCTCTGGTGAATCTTCTCACCCTCCCTGCACTTCTGGCTTACATCCCAGCTCTTGTATGCATAAATAAATAAATCTTTAAAAAAGAAACACAAAAAAATAGCGTAAGGTCTCTGTCTCCCTGGTCCTGCCATGAAAAACACGCCAGTTATTTCCTCAAAGAAAAGTACTTACTTCTTTTTTCATCCACAATTTTAAAGCAGCATGCAGTGCTTTCACTCCCTGCACTAGGTACGTCTGAGGCTGGAAACCATCTTCTCTCAGCTCTGCGGGAATGGAAGAAAAGCAGGGAAAGGAGTTAAAGCATTCTGGAGAAAAAAGATAATTAACTTTAGATTTTAAGTAACTGCCAAATAAAAACTCTAACTTGCGAAGGAAAGGGCAAAAGTGAAATAAGAAACAATGAAATGATAAGAAAGAAAAGGAATTACATTAAATGTAATTGCACTAAGTGCTCTGGTTCTGAGAATGCTGAAGACAGGTCAGAATGGATGAAGTCCCCCAAAATGGATAAAATTAAAGTACTTTAGTTTGTGACATAGGTGGTAAAACTGAAGGAGGATCATCTCGAAAGTCAGACAGTCCTGTCTCCAGAAGGGAAGGGGAAGGAAGGGCACCTCACCCTCTCCAGGGAGGGAGTGACGGGAATGGCAACTGGGCCCTTCGAATGTGCTGGCAAGGTTGACCCTGATTACATTCGGTAGAAATGACCTAGGTGACAGCTGTATAAACTGTAAAGAATCTATGTATATGCCATATGTGTGCTCTACAAACGACTAGGCGCACAACATAGTTCACTATTATAAAGGTAAACACACACACACACACACACACGTTTTCTAACCAAATCAGTAGTCTAAAAGTCAAGAAGCAGAAACAAAAACAAAAGACTTCAATCTGCCCAGTTGCTAATTTACTCATAAATCTAAAGTTGGCTGATAGGCTGATTGTGACACTAAGCATAGAGAGGAGCTTCATTCAATCTACCCTCATCTAATTCCTCATGAAAGCCGGCTAAGGGTCGGAGAGCTGGCAAATACCAGCCAGCAATGTAAAGGTCAGAGGTCAAAGAAACACCATTGGGGGAATGAGACCTCTACTCCTGCTCTGGGATCTGTGCTGGGGACTACGCAGTTGGTATATTGGTCAGCTGGTACTATTCTTAGTGGCACTGATTGAATCACAAGTATCGCTAGGTACCCTCTATTGACCTGGCTGGCACAATGAAAACATTTTTATTCTATTTATTTATTTTTAAAGATTTATTCATTTATGCATACAAGAACTGGGGTACAGGCCAGAGGTGTGGGGGGTGAGAAGATTCACCAGAGACAGAGTGGGGAACAGAACAGGCAAACTGACTGAAATACACTGCTGAGGGGAGCAGCGGGCGAGTCAGGAGAGGTCTGCTGCGCCATGTGGGTAGCTCCCTGGCCAGTCGGGGGATCGAACTCGTGCTGCAGTGGCTGCAGATTGCTTCATAGGTTGTGTCTTAAACCCTTGCGCCACCAGGGAGGCCCCATGAAAACATTTTTAAATTTGACTGGCAAAGATCCTTTCGTAGCAATTTTCTTTTCTTTCTTTTTTTTTTTTTTTTTTGTCTTCAGTGTTCAGAGTCATGTTTTCTATCAGACCTCAACATTCATGAACTCTTCATGCCCTAAAGCACAGGCTGACTAGTTATTCAGCTGCAGGATGAAGTGCAAGAGTCTGTCATTCAGAAAATAAAAGTTTTATTTATTCTAAGAATTTGACTGATGAGTCCCTATAAGGTATCAGGGGGGAAAGCATCATCCTAAATATTCATGTGTGTTAGTGAGAAGGAAAAAGGGAAAAACGTGCTCTAAACTTTGAGTACAGAGCTGCCCATCTCTTATCTGGCAGATTTAGTACTTGGCAAGGACATTTCGAAGTATTTCTGTAAGTATTTATAAGTGTTCCTACTTCCATGGGATTGTACTTGGATGAGAGACTCTGAGCTTGACTGCCCGGTATTTACTGGAAGCTATATATGTCAACTCTGGTTCACAAGTCATTTTTGCAGCCAAAAAAAATTCCTGAAAACACTGACCGAGCCAGAGTTTCAGGATGAGGATGCACTTCTGAAGCAGATAGGTCTTGCGCAAAATGGATCTCTTCTTCCTCACCCTTGAGGGCCTAGCTCTGTCACAAGTTTCCACACCACCACCGGCACACTGCACTGTGCTGCAGGGGTTGTGGGGATGGGGCTCCAATAGCCTTTCCTTCCACTCAAAGAGGGAGCTCTTTTTTTTTTTTAAGGGAAGAAATCACACGAGTTTTAGCACTTTACATGTGCTACTCTGGGAGGTATGTTTTTCATTGTTTCTTTTCATTTCACCTATTTTTTTTCTTGTGTAACTTTTAAATGGAAGAAGAAAAAAATGTTTACAATAGCTTTTACTGTTTAATCTGCTCCTATGTGTCATTCTGGAAATTTTAATAGCAGCACTGTTTGCAAACTGAGAAGTTAAGACTCATGAGACCTGATGAACTGTACTGTCATGGGCACAAGTGCATGAAAAGCAAAAATCTGACAGGAAAGGTGACATTCGGTCTCCAACATGACTATCCAAAGAACATTAAACCAAAAAGTAACACCAAAATTTGAAATGCCAAATAAGAACATAGCTTTCAGTTTAAATTTGGACTCTCCCACCAAAATTCACTATTAGAGATCTTTGTGACTTTACAAACACCAGTTATCACATTAAACCAAAAAAAGGTATATTATTTAATTACCTTTCAGTGTTTCCAGCAAGTTTTTGGCTACAAACCAACATATGGCTTCAAAGAAAGGGAATTTGAAGAGATCTGGTGTTTTTAGCCTTTTCTCCATCTCATAACACCTAAATGAACAAAATTTGAAGAGATTATTAATAGGGGTATTTCAAAGTTAATCACCTTACAGAAAAGTAAACGAGCAGGCCATGGCACAGAGGACCAATCAAGCAGTACGTGTTACCTAACAACACATCTGGACAAGTGTAGGCTGTGAGCTTCTCTAGATCTGACCTTAACAAATGCAACAGTGCAATGAAGAATTCCACCAGCCCTTGTAAAAGATCACACCTTGGGGTTTGTGGCTCAGTTTTAACAGACGGAATTTTAGGAGGTTCCCACTATAACAAATAAAACAATGTTTAGAAAATAACTGGGTGTCAGACAAGTGACACTCACTCTGGGGGTTTCCTCAGATCCTGCTAAACTTTCAAGCCCAAGACCGCTTCCAGAGCTGGTCAAGGTGAGAAGACAGAACCCAGAGCTGCCACAGCGCCAGGTGCTGGTGGGAGCTGCGTAGCAGTGCACCCACATGAGCCACACGGGTGAAGCTTCAAGCCCCTTAAGAGTCGCTACTTCTTGTAACAGCTCTACCAGGCAAAGCTTCAGGGGCTCCCCAGGGATGTGCCAAGTTACAAGAGTCACTACACTCAGGACAGTTTAGAGGTGGCTTCCTGACAGATATTTCTAGTTCCACCCACCCAGATGGAGTTTATCAATCAGGAATCATTTACCTAGTGACAGTCTGTCCCATCAGGCTGCCGGGGGCAGAGTCCCCCAAAGGCCAATTCTCATACAAGAGGGGAGAAGGCTGTTCATCCTCTGGCCATTGAAAAATGAGAGCACGTGTTTTGACAGCAATCCTAACACACTGCAGTTTCCCCAGCTCCCTCATCACACCTCAGTCTGTCAGTCAGCTCATGTCCCTCACTGTAAAGACAGCCCATCCATTTTTATAAACATCTGAATTGCAAGGAGCCATTTAATTTCAAACTGAATGAATTATTCTTTTTTACTTTAGATTTAAAATGCATCAAAGTCTCCTCCTACCAAAATTTCCAGATAGTGTTTTTGGTAAAAGTTCCTATTCCTAATCATTTCTTGGGGTCTATTTCCATAAGAGCTCAATTAAAATATGTTGTAAACCCATTTCTTTGAAACGTTTACATAATGTCCCTATTTAAAAGAGGACGAAAAGATCCTTTGACTCCTGGCGACACAAACCTGAGCTGCATGCCAATGTTAAGGTTGTGCAAGAAGTTCCCCCCAAAAGCCATACAGTCCTGAGAAGTGAGCACAGCATGAATCCACCCTGAAATAATAAAAAGTATATAAATCAGTGATTTTTCAATATTTAAACCAAAAAGGTGTGATATTTACCTATGAAACAACGTAACTCAAAATATCAACATCAGTTTACATCATACTCCAACGCTAATTACAGTTCATAGATTCACTCAAATATTTATTAACTGCTTATTATAAGCACCACGTGCTGAGTCTGAGGAAACAAAGGCTGACGCAATTACTGTCCCAGATACGGTGAAGGTTTGGGGGTTGTTACCCTTTTAGTTTCTTTTTTTAGTTTAAAAACACAATCCAACTTTCTATTAGAGATTTTATTCTGAGACTCGTCAAATCTGATTAGAATGAGGCAAGTACATTTGCCAGTAAATGAACCCTGAGACTGGCAGAGTGCTTCACCCGCAGTGCCACCCTACATGAGTGTCTCAGCGACTACGTAGAGGAGGATCAGAGGACCCCAAGCAGACACTTGACTCTAAGAAAGGTGCCAGGAGGGTTATGGACCTATCACTATAAATGCTGGCAATCAAAGTGATGTCCTTTTGTCCCATAAAAATGTTTTTCAAAGTGAAAATCACTTCTGAGAAAGGAGGCCTAACACACACATTTGCATGTAGAAATTAGTTGTTAAAATAGACCAATCCCATTTCCTTTATATTTTTCATCTTTTGGGCCCTAATTTGCTGTGACTCAGTATCAAAAAACTCCTCAGAAGACTAACTTCCACGTGCTGTCCATGTGTCTCCTCTCAGGCACACAGCTGTGAACCTGGTGACTCTGAGACCATGGGCTGAAGTCTCCAGCAGCTCCCAGCCCTACAGGTCAACAGCGCACTAGAGCAGGGATTTCCATTCTGCTGCCACCCATGAGCTACAAAATCTGTCATCAGCAGTCTGAGCCCAGAAATCCACATCTATGGTGACAAAGTATTTTTTGCAAATTTTTGGTACAATTTTTCAGGAATATAACTACCCTAATTTGAAGGAAACTATATCTCCAATTTGTTTGGAAGCTTATCAGTTGCCAATGATTCTGGGGGAAAAAAATCATGGCATCTAGAGCATTGGTTCTCCAAGTGTGGTCTCTAGACCAGCAACATAGGCCTCAACTGGCAACTTGTTAGAAATGCAAATTGTCAGGCCCACCAGGATTTACTGAGTCAGATCCCCTAGGGAGTGCCCCAGCAATCTGTGTTTTAATAAGCCTTCTAGGTGACTCTGATGCTCAATTAAGCTTAAGAACTATTAACTTACACTACAGAATCTGAGCTGCCAATCACACACCGTTACTGCTAGCTTGTGTATCTATGCACCCTGTCTTCCGATGCTGCAGTGCCTAAGCAAGCACATTTCAAAATAGCATTTTATTATAAATTACTTTTTAATTTTTCTTTATATTCTAGTTAGTTCATCACATCAATTTTTTAAAAAATTATTTGTATAGGAGATTATCCATGAATTTGAATTCAAGGTTTTGAATTTAAAAATTTCATAAAATATTTGTTAAAAAGGAGAGCTCTACAGGAGGAGCTTAGTTCATTCACAATGAATATACTGATCCTTATTTAGACTTTTAAATTCTAGTAATTCTAGGCATTTGTTCATTCATTACCCCTCATATTATAGATACCAAAGGAAAGACAAGGAGGCAGGGCTTGTGGTAACAGATCCCTGTGAATGCTTGCAGCCACTGAGGTAACCCAAATTGGAAGAACAGAATTCTCAAAACCCCCCCAGCCTGGAGAGTGTAACACTCTCTTATCAACAGGGCATTTGAGCCTAAGCTAAGGCTGGTCCTCAACACACCTTAGATTCCCTCAGGACATATTCACTGTCTCCTAATTGTCCCAAGGGAGTAGCCCAGATTTTTACACGGGCTTGGCCTGTGACAACAATATAGACTTGACAGGTTAAAATTGAAGGGAACTTTATTCAAATTTAAAATTTTTGTTCAAATGAAATTATCAAGAAAATGAGAAGAAAATCCACAGAAAGAAAATATTTATATATCATCTATCTAATGAGGGTCTGGTATACAGAATATATAAGGAATACTCACAACTCAACAAAAGACAAAAAACCAACTTAAATATGAGCATAGGATTTTAATAGATTTCTCCAAAGAAGATATACAAATGGCCAGTAAGCACAAGAAAAGTGCTCAGCACCATTACTCATTAAGGAAATATAAATCAAAACCACAAGGAGATTATTTCATACTCACCAGAATGGCAAAAACCATAGACAATTACAGTATAGGTGAGGATATGGAGAAAGGGGAATTCAAGTAAATAGCTGGTGGGAATGTAAAATGGTATATCCCATTTCAAAATCAGTCTGGCAGTTCTTTAAGAAGTTAAAAGTGATTATACCATATGACTCGGTGATTCTACAGCTAAGGGAGATGAATATACACTGCCACACAAAAACTTGTACAAAAGCCAAAAAAGTGGAAACAAACCAAATGTTCATCAACTGATGAATGGATTGACAAACTCTGCTATATCAAAAAATGGAATATTATTTGGCCATAAAAAGTAACGAAATACAGAAACAGGGATTAGTCTAGTAAATATTTTGTTAAGTAAAAGCTAGAAACAAAGGGCTTATATATCACATTATATATGAAATGTTCAGAACAGGCAAGTCCATAGAGATAAGAAAGTCAGTGGCTCAGAGGAGGGGGCAGTAGGAAGGAGGGTTAATGGCATGGGGTTTCTTCTGGAGGTGATGAAATGTTCTAGAATTAGTGGCAGGGTTGTACAACTTTGTTAATTTATGAAAACCCACTGAATTATATACCTTACAGGGTGAATATCATGGCTTGTGAATTTTATCTAAATAAAAAGAAAAATGAAGGCAAATGACATAAACCATGATGCCAATACAAGTCTACAAGAGAAGATCTCAATGGGCAAAGAAGTAAAAGTTCAAGAACAGAACTATTTCTTAGCTTTGCAAAGCTACTTTCCAAATGTGTTAATACCAAAGGTTCAAATTAAAAGCTGAACTTCATGTGACTGTATCAACTATGAGAACCAGGGATAGGATTAAAACCTCACCTGTAGGAACAAATAAGGTGTGTCCCTGCTTTACCACACATTTGTAGCATTTATCCACCTTATCTCCAAAGAACACTTCACTCTGGGTCACAGATGAACTCCAAGCTTCATAGAGGGCCAAATTTCCATCTGTTGGCTTTATCAAATAAAAAATCTTCTCACCCTAAAAGAAAGCAATCATACTTTTTTGAAAAAGGAAAAGCCATTCGTAGGCTGTCCTATATTGATGCAATTTCCCAATGCAATGATCTAAAATAAATTAGATAACTACCAAGCTTTTTTAGTCTCAGAAAGATGTATTTCACATGCCTGATCAGTAACTATTGCCCTTAATAAACAGTAGCTAAAGCTCCCCCTCCCAAATATGAGAAGCAGTCAATAAAGCAGTGTTAAGAAAACAGTTTTAAGAAAGGAGGATAAAGGACCACAAACTGATCTCATTTATATATATACATATTTTTTAAGATTTTATTTATTTTTGCGTAGAAGAACTGGAGTGTAGGCCAGAGGTGCAGTGGGGAGAGCAGACAGAGAGAAGACAGAGGGAAGAATAGAACAGGTGATTCTACTGAAATATACTGCTAAGGAGAGCAGCAGGCGAGACAGGAGAGGTCTGCTGTACCATATGTGGATTAGCTCCCTGGCTGGGATCGAACTCAGGCTGTGGGGGCGACAGAGCTGAGACTTTATCCCTAGGCAACCAGGGAAGCCCTGACCTCATTTTTAAAGTACAGAAATAATACATGTTAATAAGAACCATGTTACAGAGAGTAAGCTGCAACCATTGCCCTTTCTCCCATGAGTTGTAATAGAGATTGTTTTTAAAGACCTGTAAGTAAACCTCCTTTAACAAATAAGTCCTTCACTCTCTCCTGCAGAAATGGAACAGGAGCTCAAGGACACAGCATCAGAGCACTGCAGATACATAGACACTTGATACATAGATGAAGCTTTGGTTGTAGATCAGCGCTGTGCAATCAAACTTTCAGTGATGATGGCAATGCTTTATATCTGTGTCATGCCACACAGTAGCTAGAAGCCACAGGTAGTTGGTTACTAAGCACCTGAAATGTAGTTAGTGCAAAAGAGAAACTGAATAGTCCATGATATTTTCATTTTAATTATTTAAATGTAGCCCTCTGTGGCTAGTGGATACTATACTGAGTAGTGTAGTGCCAGAGAAAGCAAGGTGAATGCGTGCTACCAAGAATTAGCTATTTTTTGGGCATTCCTGACTGAGCCAACCAGCTGTCATAGACTGACCTTAAGATCAGAAGCTATTATTACTATAATTTTGTTCCTTCTCAGTTATTTGATTTAGGGATTAGCTGATAATTGATTGGATTGGGGCCAAGAGGAAACAAAAAGATAGAAGGTTAAAAGAAATCAACTTATGAGAAGAGGCAAAAAAAGGAATCTAAATATAAATTAAGAGCTAAGGGTTCCTCTACTGCTTGCGATAAGAAAAAGAATCATGATATTTAATTATAGATACTAGTTAAAGAGTACAAAATTTTCCTTCTGTACAGCAAATGCATAAACCCCTGGGAAAACATGACTATATGTCTTTGTCAGTAAGAGAACAACAACAAAAATCCCAGCCTTACCCAGAGGACATGGTACCAAACTGAAGTCCCACCAAAGTCGATGTGGAAATCTGTGTAGCTGTCTTGAACGCCCATCAAGCAGTACTTCTGAACAAATGGCTTAGGAAAGACTGAATCATCTGGCCAGTAATTTTCCACCCAAGAAAGTTTTCTGGCTATATCAGGGACCTCCACCAATTCAGACATCCTTTAAAAAAGCAAACATACATATACCCATATACCCATATCAAGCAAATTAAAATTTCTTAAAATTGCATCTCCCATCTCAACCCAAAAAAGAAATTAACTGGAACTCAAGGTTAACAACAGCAAAGCTTAAAACTCATCTTATTTCTAAATATTCTCTAAGCGTGCAGAGGCAAAATTAAAACATTGCTACCAATGGACCACTTTGGAAGTCACAATTATGTTTCTTACTAAAATTAATTTATCATTAAACTACATTTAGCTAACACTCAGAAGGCTAAACCGAAATGTCCAGAACTACTCACTTTGTATCTGAAAATTCAAGGCTGATCACATTTAACACTTTTGGTCTGTTAGGATTCATGAAGTATTTAACATAATTGTGAAGTGTCATTTTGCTGTCTGCCTGCCTTGCCACATCAATGACATCTATCACTTTGTCACCACCTGCAGAGAAAAATTATAGTCTTATTATTGGGCTTAAGAGCTACACCACAGATGTCCTAAACAAAATATTTTAAAGACCATATATATTCTTGATATGACACTAAGCCAACTCTAAAGCTACATAGCCGAGAGAAAGATTTTCCTATATTTTAATTTTTAAGTCCAACTGGAACTTTTGAGAAAAAGGATGATTTTTGAGGGAAAGAATAAAGCAATCAAGACAGCGCTGCATAAGTAATGCTGACCATAAACACTTAGATGGCTCATAAAGCTTTTTCTAGACCTGTGATTTCTCACGGGCGCTCATGACAAAACACATCCCAAAGGTGTATGGGAACAGTGCCACACGCTTTAGGGGGTGGTTTTCTCATGGGAACCCCGAGGGAACCAATTTTTCCCTTCATTCCTAGCACACCAAAGAGTCTATCATTCTGAAAAGCGAGCAGCCGTTGGGCAATCAGTGGTCAAGTTAACCAGCATACACAATTCCTGCTCGCCTGGTGGTGTCTTCTCTTCTAATATTCTGCTTCAAGACAAAATCATTGCTTAGGAGGAAAACATCAGCCCATCTTCGTGTCTGAACCAAGTTCTGAATTGGGGTCAATGTACAATTTTTCTGGAAAACTGGGAGGCGCGGCCTGCACACCACCGCATGGCCACGCTAGGTGGCTTGGTCAGTTTCCCAATGCTCTACAGGGGAAGGTGGCATTCAAAACCTGACAAGTCTTAATCAATCTGAAATAGGAAGCAAATACCATTTTTGCACTTTAATGTAACTTGATATGACTAGGAAAGTATTGCCTAGCAGACTTTATCTTATCTTTAGGAGGCAAGGCGATTTTTGTCAGCCAAATACTTCACAGGATTACAAAGGTTAGTTTCAAGCAGTTCGACCTTTCCCCCTACATTTACATCACACTAGCCATTATCCGACAGTGGTCTAGCAAGCAGGTCATATTCAAGCTTCATCCCTTAATTTATCAATTGGTCAATTAGTCAATGAGAACTGCTACCCGATGGCTCGATAAGGGGACAAGTCCTCAGACTCTGCACACTGAGGAGATCACGTGCTGCAGTGAACACAGGACTGTGGGCGAAGGTAGACTGGAGGGCTCATCTACAATCACTTTTATCTACCGCTGTCGAGGGTTGAGAGCTGCTCACAGTCAGACGTGTCTGTAAGCACCATGAGGAGAAGGTATGACATGACTGAAAACGTCAACAATGTTGCCAGAGGTGAAGGGCTTTCCCTGAGTTTCTTATTCTTTTCTGGGCCTCAAGATCACAAGTTAATAAGTCTAAACAGCAATCACTGACTATATCCACCAAGTTATTAATATTAAAAAAAATTGAAAATTATCTTTTTGACAACCTTTCTCTAAGCAGCAAGAGGTGACTCACTAAAGGAAGTTCCAGAGGACAAACGATGCTGCTGGGGTGCAGGGGTCAGGTATCTGGAGTCTGAATTCCATAGAAGCCTAAAGCCAATCCAATTTCCTAATTCATTCTTCCTTAGTATTTCAGCTACCCATCAGGAACAACTTTCTCCAAACAAGTATCAGAAAATTTAATAACAAAAAATCAGCAGATGAAGCTGTTTTACTGGTAATTGTAGGCTGGCTGAGAAAAAATCATTGTCAATATAAATGGTACTGAATTTCATATTTCCTGACTCAGGAAAACAAACTAAGTTAATATCTCTTTTCTTAACTTAATATTATTAGGATATTATCATTTTTACTTGTACCATGTTTTCCAAGTACATAAAGGAATCGGGTTCGTACCTACATAACGTTCCACATCCACAACAGAAAAAGTGGGTGGAGGGAGCCTGAGTCCTAGGTCATCTAATTTGGCGACCATAATAGGGACTTCAAATCCATGCTTCTCCAGGTACCTCTGCGTCAGCTGGCTGCCATGCGTCTTCACGATGATCTCGTCAGCACTGAGGAAAGCATAAGGCGAAATGTCATCTTTGTTGGGAAGTTCAGTCAAAAAAAACCTCTGGGATTTACTCATATACTATATTATCCGTATCAGTGGTTCTCATTTTATCATACCTATTTCTCCTTTCTCCTTCACCTGACTCACTGAGTTTCTGTACTGCCTTTTCATTTCCCCAAAGCCTCCATAATTGTCCCTCCTTCCCTAGGAGAATTTTGAATCACTTGAACTCCTTGCTCTTAAACATACAGTTCTTAACTTTCCCTGTCGATCAAAAATATATAGATACAAGTGATTATAAAAACATAGATACATCATTACTTGCAAGAGAAAAAGAAGGGAACAAACTAAAGATACATCATAGAGCTGGATAAGTTAGTCTGGTGTAACATGCACTATTGCATACTACACAGCAGCTAAGAAGTAAATCTAAGTTTGTGTGCACAAGCATGGAAGGGGATCTATGAAACATAATAGGATTTAAAAAATGAAGTTGCACAACACTTGCATGACATAACCCAAATTTTATTTTTTTAATTGTATATATATGGACTGTATAAGTACATAAAATGGTACATGTATAAAAATTATACACTGTAAAATGGTTTATAACTATTAGATATATATATTCAAGCATCTATATACAGAAATATTTTAAATATTATTTATGTAAAAAAGGGCCTCAAAAGACTTAAACTAGGTCTAAAAATTGGTGAAGGGTAAGAAACCCATTCAATTTTATTTTCTATACCTCTGTGTTAATGTCATTAAGTACGTGTAATTTACTTATTACTGTTACTCTTCTACAGTGTCAAGTGGTGTGAAGGTTTGTGAAGTTAAAATAAAGCCAAAGAGCTCTCATCAATGGTGATCACAGCGTGGACAGCTGCCAGAGCTCTGTAACCTGCTCTCACTTGGGCAGAGAAGCCACAGGAGATACCTGGTCGGGGGTTTTTAAGTCTACTCTTTTGGGCCACAAGCCTATTTGAAACAATGAACGCTCTTCCCCCTGAAAAATGCACAATCACACACTGACACTAATTTGGTTATATAGATTGAGGGAAGCTTCTCTGAAGTCAGCTCATAGATTCAGGCTGAAAACTATGACCCTAAGTGCCAACCAATAAAGGAAATCACTTCTCCAAAGACCCTGAATCTGATAGAGACTATTTGAGAACAGGGCCTTTAACATCACAAAAATCATATGGAAACCAGTCTCATATAGATCAACTGTTGAGAAGCAATAAATGTTTATCATTTACATGTTTCTGCTTAAAGATGAAAGGGAAGGGGGACAGACAGCGATCCTACAGATTCTGAGGAAATAGCAGGGTTTTTATAATTGCGGGATCTAAAATAATTCCATAATAGGCAGCATGTGATATTGTGATTTAAATTTGAATTGTACTTCCCCTCTTTAACAAGCCTGGATATGATCTTGTATAAAAGCCTATTAAGCATTATCACTTTAAATAGATGTCAGGCAGTGAGAAGGAAGTGATCTGAATTAGCATGATTAAATGCAGTATAATGCTTTTGACTCTCTTTTGAGCCACAGATAACTCAAATACTTTCCATTATCTTTAAAAACAAAAAAGCACGGTCATGCTGCCACACAGAGGCTGAGCAATGGTTACGGTAGACTTGGGATGGCGAGAGATGTGAAAACAACACAAGACAAAAGAAGCTTGAAAACAGAAGCAGTGAAGTGAAAGAGGCAGCAGCTGTGTATCATAAGGAACCAATAAGGAACCAAGCACTGGAAATAGTTGACTTAAATTCATATATTTCAAACTTTTAGGATTGAGACCTACAGTTAAGAAATAAGTTTTTACATAGTAACTGAGTACACACACACACACACACACACACACGCAGTTCCATGAAGCTATTCTTACGCGCTCCTATTATTTGCAAGAAGGAAATTTTCTATTCTATTTCATTAAAAAAAAAAAAGGCTGATAGAGAACAATAGATTGCACAGTGAAGTCTGAAAACATTGCTTCAGATAATATCACTTTATCAGGTAATATTCTTACATTTTTTGTCACAACAAGTTTCCATACCTTGGGAAGACTCGAGAACGTAATTCCTTCACAAAAGCTCTAGTTCCAGCTTGCACTGGTTTGGAACCATCATCAATTTCTGTGTAGTCATGCCTGTGCCAGTTCCTCCTCTTCTTCACTAGATTTTTAAAAGATTAAAAAAAAACATTTTTGGTAATTGAGGTTACTATGTGCTATCTAATCAGTATCACTATGTTCAGAAATAACATTTACTATGTTCACAAATAACAATAGTAGCAACGAAAACACACACATCCATGCCAAAGAAGTAAATTATACTTCATGTAATGCTGCAATCACAGGTTTCCCCCACTATTCAAAATTAAAACATTCCTATTTGGTATAATTTAGTAGGTTATTTTTTGGGTCTGGCAAGGCTCAAAAGTGTTTCCCTATAAATTAAGAGCAAGAGAATTAATTCCCAGAGCCATAAAATAACCCACCAAATTGGAACATTCTATTTTTGAATAGCAGGGGAAACCTAAATAGGCAATTAACTATGGATTGAAAAAAAAATCTACTCTTGCTCTTTCCATCCCACATTAGAAATCTATCGTAACAGCATATTTCCCTTTCTCTTTATGTCAAGAATGATTCCCAAAATAAACACGGTTACACAAACAAGAGTCAGCAAATGCATCAAAATTAAAGGAAGACAAGTGGGATGATAAATAACTTTACGGGCGGTTCTAACAAAAAGATTCCTGCTTCTACAGTTCTGGGAGGTGACAATCTTGTAGAGGCAAATCCAAGATTTGACTCCTAGTTTAGCCTTAACTTACTCTGCAACCCTGGGCAAGTCACTTAACACATCTGGGTCCAATTTGCCCATGTGGAAGTGGAGAGGATGAGTGGTTTTCAAACTGTGTGGAGGAATCCCCTGGGCTGAGTAGAAATTGGAAAAGAGTCCAATGGAGGCATCCTTTTCCACCAGGCGGGAGCCAGCTATAAATCTTTTATGTGGTATCAATGTAAGAGTTCAGTTTGATCTCTCTTTTCTTTTTTAAGTCTGAAAATCACTCTTAAGCCCCAAACCTCCATGATTCTGGAAAATGTGCTGAAATTGTTAATTTAGAATCCACCAAACAAATAACATGGCTAGATACATGGATAGTTAGAAGGACAGTTACCCAAACATGTGGTAAAGCAAGTAACGTAAAATGTATATAGTGAATCTAGATTATGGGTAAAAGGCACCTGATGCAAAATTCCTTCAACTTTTTCTGTATGTTTTCATAAAAAAACCACTGGGGTGGGGGAGCAATTCTATGAGTCTAAGTTACTTTATTCCTTCACTTCACATCATATAATAAGATCATCACAGTAATACTAAATCCACATATTAAGAAGTCACACTATCAATAAGGGTGGAAGTCAGGTCTATGCAACAACCGAGTGTCCAGAAGAAGGCTCCTGTGTAATTATGGCACCGAACACCCTCAGTATGGAAAAGCACGTGCCGTTTTCAAAAAATCTCGTAAGAAAAATTAAGAATCATAAAGTGCACTTTCTCTTCCTAGAAAGTAACATTAAGACATCCTGTGTGTTATTTTTTTTTTACATTTAAAATCACTTCTAAAATTCGAGGGTATTTCATTCCAGGTTATTTTTATTTATTTTTTTTTTATTTTTTTTTTTTTGAGGCATGTCTTATTTATTTATTTATTTATTATTTGTTTGTTTGGTTTATACATGCACTGGGTACAGTCAGAAGCGCGGGAGGGTGAGAGAATTCACCAGAGCAGAGCGGGGAGCAGAGCAGGCAGAAGGACCGAAGTACACTGCTGAGGGGAGCAGCGGGCGGCAGGAGAGGTCTGCGCGCCATGTGGGACCCTCCTCGGGTGGCCGGGGAGCAGCCGGGGATCGAACCGGCGCCGCAGAGGCCGCGGGCAGCCTCGCAACCCAGCGCCCAACCGCTGCGCCACCAGGGAGGCCCTATTTTTATTTTTTAAACACACACACACACCCACACACACATCTAATCCCATTTTATTTTCAACTAGGGTAATGTCTATCTTGCTTACCTTATTATATCATGAGCACTTTCTCCTTATTAAATATTCAAAAGCAATTTAAAGGCAACCTAGATTTTTAAGATGTAGATGCATCATATAATAATTTTTTGATTCTTAAGTACTTAATTCATTCTGAAATCTTTCATCAAACAAAGTTGAGATTAATATTCACATACGAAAATCATTTCCTGCATTAATTTTTCAGGATAAATTACCAGAAACACTGGAAGACTCAATATTTTTAAGACACTTGCTGTGCATTGCAAAACTGCCTCCAGAAAAGTGTTAGGCAACTGACATCCTTACCCATCTATATAAGCTGCCTATTTAAAGGTCAACAGTGAACATTATCACTTAAAAAAAAGAAAAAAGAAAAAGCTGCCCATCTGCTAAGTATACTATGATACTACATTGTTTTAATTTTCATTTTTTGGCAGAAAAGATTAGAATCAAAGCATATTTGGGATTGGATAATTATAGTTTCAAACTCCAGTTCCGCCAAGTAGCTATGAAAAAGCTAATTAGGTAACTTTTCTCACATCAAGGCCTTATATATTTGTATCACAGAAGATAATGTAAGGTCAAGAACCTATTAGCCTAGTGCCTGCTGCTACCCAATAAGCTGCCAATCACCATCCTTGCTAAAGGCCCTGGCCAGCAGGATGTGAATAGCACAGGTAACACATTTGTTCTGCCCTGCTGGGCCAGCACAGGTAACACATGCAATCAGCTACTGCAGAGCTGACTGAACCTCTTAAGGAAGGAGCCCAGTGAAGGAACATCTTAGTGTTAAAGAGAATGGAGGAAATTTGAGTCTGGGTGGCATGTGTTTGAGGAGCGCTGAAAATATTTTAGTACTGGGCTGTTTTTCGATACCTACCCTCAAACAGAGCTCTTAATCACCATATGAAGTTGTACTACACTGTTCAAGTAATAGCTATGATAAGAGTACTAGGGACTTCTGAAAGTAAGAGGAAACCCTGGGGGGCAGGGGAGAAGGGGGCAAGCAAGAAAGGGTTAGTAGCAGAGGAAAAGGGACCAAAAGGAATTACCCAAATTGGGCGTCAAGGGTGAGGATGGGGAAGATGAGCCTTAAATCAGATAAAATAGGTTAGTGGATCTCGAGCATTTGCCCGTGGTTCTCAGAGTTGGACTTTTGCCCAGAAGACAGCCAATGTCTGATCTTAAGTTGTTCAAGAAGAAGCAGCCTACAAAGGCCAGGTGATAGTCAAAGCTTCTCTTGAAGCATCATTATTCAAAGTGCAGGTTGTGGTCCACTATGGATTGTGAAATCAATTTAGTGATTGATTTCACTAAAAAGCACAATTTAGTGATTGATTTCACAAAAAAGCACAACAAGCTTTTTTGAAAATTAAGTCATATAGGAAAAATAGAAAACAGAGTACATATGTAGTAGTATTTTAAACACTACATTATTCTGCCCCATACTAACCAAGTCTTTACAACTTTACTCTGCATTTGTACAATGACATTAGTATTATTCCAACCTATTCTTCTGAAGCATTTGTAAACAGCTAAAATGTATGTGATTTTACATGTGATGCTGATACAGTCCAGAGGACACATGAGCTTTCCTGACTGCCCTTGCCCTTCAGGAAGAAGAAAACTTGTTCTGGTCTTTGTCTTTCTTGGGACAGAGATCGAGGGGGAGCAGAGATTTTGAGCAGAGGATGGCTGGGCCCGGTCATACTCAATACAATAACCCAATTCAGAAAACAGAAGTAATATTTTAACCTATTAATGCCCCTCTGTGTATACATTAAAGTATTATTCTGTCCAAAACACTACTAATAGCTATCTTCAAAAGTTATTTAGAAAGAGATAAAAACAGGTAAAATAAGTTCCCAGAATCACAAAATTTACTTTATCACACTTCTCAAATTGAAAGCTTTGAAAATATGTACTTGAGTCTGGGGGCTTTGCACTGGCAGTCAAGAAAGATGCTATTTTTTCCTCTTAACCTTTTGTCTTTGTAAGTTATTTAACAATTCAGGCAAAAGCTGCATTCTCAATTATCTTCAGAAAAATCTTGCCCATAGTCTTCGGTGGGTATAACCAGAGAGAACACCATTAAACTAGTCAGAGTACCATTCAAGTATTATCATGTATGTGGTAAGTGCTAAACTTTAATTTGTACATAAGCATTTAATACTTACTTAAAGAGGAACCATGGAGAACCGCACAGTTGGGACAGTGATAAAGGTCAATGTCAACGGCATGATGTTCTTCTACTCCAACACAGCTAAGACAAAGAAAAATAAAACCAATATATAAATAAACTGAAATTTTTAACTATAATAGATTGGTTGGAATTTAGCTGAGAAACATACTACCACCTCTTATGTTTCTGAATACAGAAATACATGCAAAGATAAATTTTGTTCTCTTCCCAACCCACGTGCTAAATAATTGTGGGGGAGTATATATTCAAATACATGAACAGTGGTGGACAATTAGCAGTAGCAGAGGGCCTCCCCGGTGGCGCAGCGGTTGAGCGCTGGGTTGCGAAGCTGCGCGCGGCCTCTGCGGTGCCGGTTCGATCCCCAGCAGCTCCCCGGCCACCGGAGGAGGGTCCCACATGGCGCGCAGACCTCTCCTGCCGCCCGCTGCTCCCCTCAGCAGTGTACTTCGGTCCTTCTGCCTGCTCTGCTCCCCGCTCTGGCTCTGGTGAATTCTCTCACCCTCCCGCACTTCTGACTGTACCCAGTGCATGTATAAACAAAAAACAAACAAACAAACCAGTAAAACAAGTAAATAAAGCATGCCTCTATTAAAAAAAAAAAAAAAAAAAAAAAAAAAAAAAAAAATTAGCAGTAGCAGAGCCATCAGAAATAATGCAACTGTAAATCCTAAGACCCTCAACCCTTATGCATGACTCAAGATCTGTCCCCCACCTCCTAACTCTTGCCCAAATTCACATATTGAAACTGTAACCCCCAGTATAGCTCTATTTGGAGAAAGAGCCCCTAAGTAAGTAAGTAAGGTTAAGTGAGGTCATAGGTCAAAATCCTACAAGCCAGATAGGACTAGTGTCCTCATAAGCAGCATCCAGGACAGGTCCCAGGAGTACACAGCAAGGAGGAAGCCTTCTGCAAGCCAGGAAGGGAACCCACCCCAGAAACTAAAAAGAGATAGTGAACCCTCATGAACCTTAATCTGGGAATTCAAGTCCCCAGAACTGTGAGAAATTCAATTTCTATTGTTTAGGTCTCCCTGTATAGGGTATTTCGTTATGGCAGCCCAAACAGACTGGGACATAAATCGCCCAGCTTTAAAACATGGCCGTCATCAGCCAGTGGTGCTGAGTATGTCTGGGAAATCACTGACATGGAGAGAGCACTGAGACTAAGAGTTTTGCTTTAGGTCTCACAGTCCAAATCGTCAAGTTAGTTGGAGGCACTGTGCTAGTGCCTCATCATGCCACACCATGGACTATGTAGCTGTGGCACTTATATAAAAATAAAATTTAAGGAAACCAACTAGAGACTGAAAAACTAGTGACATCTTGAAAATACAGTACTTTATCAAAGAATGATCACAGCAGCTTTACTACCTCTCATAACTTAATAAGGCAACATATTATAAGTTATGGGGCAAAAACACAACAACTTATACTTGAAAACGAACAAAGGCAGAACTAACAGAATTGGGAGGGGTGTGGGGAGGAGACAGGATGAGTCATTTAACAGATAAAAATAGGAACTGGATGATGGGCACAGTACTTAGCATGCAGCAGAGAGAAACAAGATGATGGGAAACACAAGTGAGATGGTAAGACCCATAAAGGATAAAATGAAATGCCTAACGAAACTTTAGTCAGAGCCACAGAAGGTCAAGTGAGAAGTGATGAGAACCTAACAGCTAAGAAATTCCAAAAACAATGAGAGACACCAATTACGACTCGAGAAACCCAACAAATCCCAAGTTAGAAAAACAGTAAGAAATCTACATCTAACCACATCATAGTAAAACATTATGCTGGAGGGTCTAGCTATGACAGTACAATAAGAAAAAGAATTAATAGTGCAGGGAATTGAAAAGAAAAAAACAAAGCTGGCATTTGCATAAACTATGGTACTAGGAAAACTGTAAGAATCAATAAAAACAAAAGTTGCTAGATACAGCATCAATGCAGAAAAAAGCAGATGTACTTCCATACACCAACAATACAGAGCTAAAAAATTAAATCAAACACTACATTCAACTGCATAAAAAAGGCCAAGTATGTGGGCATTTAATAAAAACTATGCAAGACCTCTTTGAAGAAAATTATACAGCATCATTAAGAGAATTTAGAGAATACCTAAATGAATGGGGATATACATCATGGTCATGAATATGAATTTCAATAATGTAAAGATACTAATCCTCCTAAAGAGATTTACGGATTCAACTTAATCCCAGTCCAAAAAATCCCAATCTGTGTAATTTGGCAAGCCGATGCTACAACTGACGTGGAAATACAAAAGGCCAAGGTTATGCATGGCCTTCTGGGGATGAGAGCAGGGAGTGGGGAACACTCTACCAGGTGTCAAGACTTATTTTAATTTACAGAAATTAAGGTGCATGAAACAGACACAGGGACCCAGAAAGACACACACACATTCGGGTGCATCTGTGTGACAGAGGAGGCGCTGCAGAACAACAGCTCACAGACAGACAGACCTCAGGAAAAGACTCTGAGACACCTTGTACCTGTCTGTATGGAGAAAAAATAAGAAATTAAACACCTACCTCACAACATAAAAATTTAATCCAAAAGTAGATTAAAAACCTAAACACAAGGGGCCTCCCTGGTAGCGCAAGGGGTTGGTAAAGGTTTCTTTATCATAGGACGCAACCTATGAAGCTGTCCGCAATCTCAGCAGCACGAGTTCGATCCCCTGGCCCTCCAGGGAGCAGCCCGCATGGTGCAGCAAATGTCTCCCGACTCACCCACTGCTTCCCTTAGCAGTGTACTTTGGTCAGTCTGCCTGTTCTGTTCCCTACTCTGTCTCTGGTGAATCCTCTCACCCCCCGCACCTCTGACCTGTTCCCCAGCTCTTGTATGCATAAATAAATAAATCTTTAAAGGTTGTATAATATGAAAAAATCTTTATGACTTTATGGTAGGGAAGGCTATCTTTTTTTAAAGATTTATTTATTTATACAAGAACTGGGGTACAGTCAGAGGCACAGGAGGGTGAAAGAATTCACCAGAAACAGAGCAGGGAGTAGAACAGGCAGACGGGCCAAGAATACTGCTCAGGGGAGCAGCGGGCGAGACAGGAGAGGTCTGGCTCGCCATGTGGGAATCTCCCTGGCTGGCCGGGAATTGAACCGGCACTGCAGAGACTACGGACAGCTTCACAGTGCAGCCCTCAACCCGCTACGCCACTAGGGAGGCCCAGGGAAGGCTATCTTTATCAAAACATAAAGTGCCCCATAGCTATAACGGGGGAAACTGATAACTTCAATCATCCTGAAATTACTGCTGTTCATTCAGCTCTGTCGAATGAAAGGCTAAGTCAGAGTGGGAGATAAATAACCATCAAAAGAGAAAAATGGACAGAGACTTGAACACTCATCACTAAAGGAAATCCAAGAGGCTGATGAACACAGGAAAAGGTGTGCACCCTCATTATAGTAACTAAGGGAAATACAAACAATAAAATGCCATTATACAGATTGGTTAATACTAAAAAGTCAGAGGATACCAAATATTGATGATGATAATGATGTGAAAAAAGGGAAGTTTTCATACACAGCTGCCTGGAGTAAATCTGGTGCAGTCATTTTGGGAAACAACTTTGCAACAAAACTTAAGAGTATGTGTGCAATAAAACTTACCACATATCTACAATCAACCAATTTCTCTTTTAGATAAAAATATCTTAGAGAAACTCATGTGCACCAAATACCCACACAAGAATGGCTACAGAATCATTATTTATAACAGTAAAATAAATTACAGTATATTCTCACAGTAGAATTCTACACAACAATAAAAATGACAGAACTATGGCCCCCTGCAATAAACAAATGGATTCTACAAATGTCAATAGAATTTTTGAAAGAGTATAATATATACAATATATTCCACTTATGTATGAAGTTCAAACCAGACAAAGCTAAAGTACAATGTTTAGGGATTAGACTATAAAGAAAGGCAAAGAGGAAATGGATCGTAACAGATAGTGGTTACCTCTAGGGAGTTGTGGTCTGGAAAAGATGGAGAAGAGGGCTGTCCTGGGGTTCTGGGTTATTATAAGAGTGTATGTTTTATGGGCCTCCCTGGTGGCGCAAGGGGTTAAGACGCAACCTATGAAGCTATCCGCACCCACTGGGGCACGAGTTCGAGCCCCAGCCAGGGAGCTACCCACATGGCGCAGCAGACCTCTCTTGTCTCACCCGCCGCTCCCCTCAGCAGTGTATTTCATTCAATCTGCTTATTCTGTTCCCCTCTCTGTCTCTGGTGAATCCTCTCATCCCCCACACCTCTGGCCTATACCCCAGTTCTTGTATGCATAAATAAATAAATCTTAAAAAAAAGTGTATGTTTTATAATTAATCATTAAACTAAACATTTATGTTTCAGATACTTCTCTGTGTTATTTCACAATTAAAACACTTACAAGGATAAAATTCTATCTACAAGCATGTGAAAAAAATTAAGCTAACAGAAACCTTGGCATGTATTAATCCAAAAACAATAAAAATATCAAAAAGATGACTCTTAAAGATCTGTGGATTGGTCTCACTCATAGCAGGAATCTGGAAAACTTAAATAAGGGACCAGGAAAAAGAATAACTATAAGAAATAAAATATCAAAATCAACAAACAACTATGAACCAGAGACACTCTATGGGGGGGGTGGGGGCGGGGAAAGGAGGACTGGGTAAAAATAAGGGTGTTATAATTGTATGGGGAATATAAAAATAAAATTAAAATCTAAATAAATAAATAAATAGATAAATAAATATCACTTTCTGGTCCAGTGGGAAAAAAAATAAAGATCTGTGGATACCCCAAAATGAGCCTGTTCTCATATGAGAATCCTGAGCATGTGCTACCATAAGGACTTTGAGAGTCTGGGTAGCCCTCCCTTTAATTAAGGCAAAAAAAGTCCAAAAAAGGGCCTCCCCTGGTGGCGCAGCGGTTGGGCGCTGGGTTGCGAAGCTGCCCGCAGCCTCTGCAGCGCCAGTTCGATCCCCAGCCCCCAGCGAGGGTCCCAAATGGCGTGCAGACCTCTCCTGCCGCCCACTGCTCCCCTCAGCAGTGCATTTCGTCAGTCTTCCTGTTCTGTTCCCCGCTCTGGTGAATTCTCTCACCCTCCCGCGCTTCTGACTGTACCCAGTGCTTGTATAAATAAATAAATAAATCTTTAAAACAAAAAAAAGTCCAAAAACAGTTGTCAAAAATAACATTACCATTTGAAATTCAATTCATGTAACTGAGTTGAGTAATGGCAATTTACTTTTGAGTAGAACTGAAATGCACTTTGTTTTATTTGTCCAATTTAGATTTACTTCTTTTCTTTCCACAGAAAGCAAAAGGAGAATTTACTGATTGTTTAAAGGTTACTATTTAACCTGAAAAACTTATCAATTGCCAACACAATAAAATAAACCTTATGCAAATGTCTTATTTATTTATGTACAATGGCCTGGGTCCATGTTTTTTTTTTTGCTGTTACTGTTTTAGTAAGAAACCCAAAAGGATTTCTTTAACCCAAAGAAAAGGTCAAAAATCACTGGAAAGAGGATTCACCCTTCATAATATCAAAAATTACTTACTGGGGGCCTCCCTGGTGGCACAAGGGGTTAAGACACAACCTATGAAGCTATCTGCAGCCACTGCAGCATGAGTTCGATCCCCGGCCAGGGAGCTAACCACATGGCGCAGCAGACCTCTCCTGACTCGCCCGCTGCTCCTCTCAGCAGTGTATTTCATCGGTCTGGCTGTTCTGTTTCCCGCTCTGTCTCTGGTGAACCCTCCCACTCCCTACCTCTGGCCTGTACCCCAGCTCTTGTATGCACAAATAAATAATTTTTCTTTAAAAAAATTACTGACTAGGGCCTCCCTGGCAGTGTAAGGGGTTAAGTCTCAGCACTATGAAGCTATTTGCAGCCACTGCAGCAGGAGTTCGATCCCCCACCAGGGAGCTACCCACATGGCACAGCAAACCTCTCCTGTCTCACCCGCTGCTCCCCTCAACAGTGTATTTCAGTAGCTCTGCCTGTTCTGCTCCCCACTCTGTCTCAGCAAGTGTCCTGGGGCTGAGGAGACGCTTTTCTCCTTGCCTTAGTCTGTCCCTGCTCCCTAAATAAAGATTGGCATTCCCTGAGCTTCCATTTTTTCTTAAATGGAGAAGCAGTCACTACTCCCCCTTTTGTGACCTAGGAGAATATAGTTTGGGGGTCTCATAACGAGTCATCTCTACTTGAGAATCTCTTTTTTACTCTCATATAGAGAAAAAGGCACCTCCTTCTAGTCTGTTCTTTGAGGTCCCCCCTCTCACAAACACTTCAGATTCCTAAACACTTCCAGTCCACTCTGCAAAAGGGTGGTCCCCAGGAAAGGGGGAGGTTCCCTGCCCCACCCAAGGGAGGGTGGAGCTGAGCAGGAAGAGGAGAAGCTGAAAAAGAGACTGAGGTAGGAAGCAGGATGGAGCCAGGAGACCTGGAGGAGGCACATGGAGCCTAGAGACACGTGAAGAAACTGCGCTTGTCTTTTGGTCGTAGACTGGGTGACACAGATGTGGGTGAGACCCATGGGGAGGTGACAATGGCAGCTTTTATCTTGATGTTGATTTTGCTCTTTTCCTTCCGGGCTTGTCCCGTTGTTTGTGACCCTTTTCTGTGGGTCCCCACTGGAAGATGCTTTAGACTTGTGGCAGGCCTTGGGGCCTTGCTCTGGGCCAATCCCATTTGGATGGACTTTTACCCACGAGGGGATGGGTAACTTTGGGTGCTTGATTTAGAAACTAAATTTGTTATAGGACAGGGAGAGGGGCAGCCCAAACCCCGCAAACCTGCCTATTCTAAATGGGTTTTGCCATCCGCCGCATCAACACAAAACATATGAGACTTTAATGAGAAGGAACTTTAATAAAACTAGGAAACAATATAGGAAAGGCAAAGAGTCTAGTTTCTAAATTAAGAACCCAAAGTTACCCATCCCCTTGTGGGTAAAACTCCATCCAAATGGGACTGGCCCAGAGCAAGGCCCCAAAGCCTGCCACAAGTCTAAAGCATTTACCAGTGGGGACCCACAGAAAAGGGCCAGAAACAACCAGACAAGCCCAGAAGGAAAAGAGCAAAACAAACATCAAGATAAAAGCTGCCATGTCACCTCCCCACGGGTCTCACCCACGTCTGTGTCACCCTGTCCACGGCCAAAAGACAAGCGCAGTTTCTTCACGTGTCTCTAGGCTCCATGCGCCTCCTCCAGGTCTCCTGGCTCCATCCTGCTTCCTTCCTTCCTCAGTCTCTTCTGCCGCTTTTTTTCTTCCTGCTCAGCTCCACCCCTCCCTTGGGTGGGGCAGGGAACCTCCCCCTTACCTGGGGACCACCCTGTTACAGATGCTTTGCCTAACCTGTATTGTTTCCTAGTTTTATTAAAGTTCCTTTTCATTAAAGTCTCCTATGTTTTGTGTTGATGCGGCGAATGGCAAAACCCATTTAGAATAGGCAGGTTTGCGGGGTTTTGGGCTGCCCCTCTCCCTGTCCTATAACAACTCCACTATTCTTTAAAACATACGATCATGTAAATTCTCCATTCGGATGCCATTAAATTTTGGCCCTTTCTCCTATAAATCTATCTGGTGTTAATCTGTTCATCCATCCAGCCTTAAAAGAACCCAGACAGGGTAGGGGGCAGAGGGTGGGGCTTTCAAATCTTTGAGGGCACTAAAAGGAACTACTGCATTTCAGTTTCTCAGAGGGAAGGATAGCTTCTAGCTCCTCTCCTTCCCTGCTAAAAGAATTCCAGACTCACAATAGCTTTAAGATATGTTAACAGCAAACACAGCAGGACACACAACAGGCAGAATTCTGAAAGCAAAATTTGTTGAGAATCATTTTCAATACCTCCTTAATCTTTCTCCTGTTTCTCTCATAAATCTTTCCTTCATATACAAATCGCCCTGCTTTTTCAAAAAGCAAAATGTTCAATGCTTATTAGACCACTGTGGGCTAGTGTCAGGGGTGTTTCCCTATAGGGGTGACAATCTGACCTTTGCTAAATAGCTTCCATCTATAGAAGAACTGCTTGATTGCCATTTGGTGAGTGTGACAGTGACAACTTTAGCATTTTCTATTGTCTTAATCTGAAATTGTTGCTTAGTTGGCTTTTTTTTTTTTTTTTGACACTTGACAAGGACAGAATTGAATTAATGACTAACCAGAATTCCCTAAGATCTGCCAAACATTCTCTTTTTTCCTCTGGGATAATGCTCCCATTTATATTCTCTATTCTGGCTGCTGGAAGAGTGGGTGGCCAAATTCTTTAAGATCTTACTGTCAGTGGACTTCATTAGATATTCCTCTTGCTTCAAATGCTCTCCCCATTCTTCACCAAGCAATCTTGTATTACCTAGCCTTCAAAATCCATCTTAAGTTACTCCTCCATGGTGGAACTTCACTGGATCACCCCACAGAAAGTCCTTCAATATTCTATTAATATACTTATGTCTACCACCATTAGCTATTTTATATACCCTGTTTCCTGGGTATATAAGACTTCTCACAGCACCAAGCACAGTGCCTCCTAAACACAGTCCATTTGTTGATTATTAACTGTGCTGAAAACTTACTTGAAAACCAATATGTTGTAGCCAAGTTACAAGCAACTCTTTTAAAATATCTGTTCAGCTTAAATTTTTTAGGAATTTCATATAGGAAGTGAAGGTAACAGTTAGCAAAAGGAAAAGACCTTTCAAAATACAGCTTTTTCATCTTTCCTTAGGTAGTAGATGTTGGAGGTAATGAAATTCATTGTCTATTTGGCTTCAGTACAAGTTTTTGCCTTGTGTATCAAAAGTTCACCTTCTTGCCTAAAGTGCTGAACTACTTAATTTCTTCATAATCAGAGGACTGAGTCATCATGCAACCCCCACATCCCATACTAACATCAACAAAGGGTGTCAAATGACCGCTGAGGTGAATTAACCATGAATTCAGAGCACAATATATACCATGCTCTTTATATTTTCTTTCAGAACGTAACTCTGGGATCAGTTAGTTAGGGCAGCTAATGCCAGGTCAGGCCAACCCAGCCTACTTAGACAGCACAGAAAAACAAGCAGGAAATGGATTCACAGATTTAAGTGGAATTAGAAAGGTTTGGCTTGATTTCTAGAGCCTGTAGAGCTTGACTTGTAACAAGTGTCCTAATCTCTATGAGGAAGAATTCCCCGAGGATGAAACAAGATAAGGTAAATAAGCATGGAAAGCATACAGCCTGCCGCTATCAGGAATAACAGCGGAGGAACTCTATGAAGTATTAAACGGTAGCCGTTGACATTACTGGTATGTTTCTACTAGGTACCAGTCACAGACCATACAGCTCTCGGTGTGCCATATGTGAGGTCTGAGCCAAAGAACAAAACACGGCGTTATGAATAGGGATAATATTTTTTCTCCAATTAGTGCATCTCCTCAGAGCACACACTAGACACCCAAGTGACCATTAAGAAAAAGGAGAGACCTTGTTTTCAATTTCTAATTAACTTTTGATGGTTTCATTTCTACCCATGTTAGAATCCTGGCCACTCCACTTAGTAGCCTTGTGACTTTTGGTAACTACTTTCGTCTATTTTTCTGTCTCATCTATTTAAAGATCCTCACCTTGAACAAGATCTCCCTCTAAGGATTATTCAGAAAATTAAGTTAATGTACATAAAATGCCTAGAATGAATCTGTAAAATACCAATTTTGCTGATGCAAAAACATTTTGCTAAGCAGCACTGGTTTAACAGATTGACATTGCTACTGAAGTATTGGGAAGCCAACAGGCATTTGCACTTTTAAATTTTATGCAGTGTTTTAATTCTGAGATACTGATTATCAGATACGAGCAAAAGTAAAGATTTATAATTTGTACACATGAAATATTTTAGTGGAAATTAGAAAGGCAATTTAGGATTAAATCTATGGTTCAGGAAAAACCCAGCTCTATTATTTTCTTGCTGACACTTTATAAAGCTTTTCATAAATACTTTTCTTTATAAGTTGAGTATGGCATATTTCAACTTCTTCTTCGTCCCAAACGTTTTATTGCTGCCCTTATTCTGGGCATTGCCGCTCTGATTTCCTTAGTTACCTCTTTAGCTGCCTCCTCTGTTGCTTTAATTCAGGAAGCTAACACAGCTTCTTTTGTAAATGACCTTACCAAAAAACGTGTCCATTGCGGCAGCCTCTGCCGCTGAACGCCAGTAAACTGACTGGAAAGAGGAAGGCCAGTAAACTGACTGGAAAGAGGGAGGCCAGTGAACTTACTGGAAAGAGGGAGGCTTTCACTCAGACACATCAGAGTGAGTAAGACCCCCTTCCCCTGTGCGCTGGACTGGACAGTCAATGACGGGTAAGATCGGGGGCAGACTAAAGAAGGCACTGGCCAGCCTCATGTCTGTGACTCCTGACGACCTAAGACAGGCGCAGTCCCCGAGGGGCTTTATTATGATAAACTTTGGCGTTCAGATCAAACAAGGCACACATGCCTATAAGCCTAATTTAGGCAACAAGCCCGCAGTAATTAACCCCTCCTTTGATGGAAACAAGGCTGCTAAGAACGTCACCTGCAAACAAGCCTAATGGAATTACCTACAAAGCAGTTTTACCATTAGTCAGATAGCCATTGTTTCAGAATAAGTAGCAACCTAGCAACCTGTCTATAATCATACTACTTTTTTTACTTACTTTGCCTTTTCCTTATATGTGTACAATCAGTTTCAGGAAATGCATGATAAAGAAAATAGTGTGTGGCAATGGTAGTTTTATAATAATCATAATACTTCTCACATGAGACAACACCATAAAAATCAAAATGTTTACGTAGAGAACATATTGCTCGTGATTACTAAAAGTAGGAGGTGCCAGTAGGTAAATATTAATGCCTTTTGATCATTGTGGTTTTGGGATACGAATCAAGAAAAGCTAGCTTAAAGAATGCTGTTCGGTGTAGGCAAAAGTGATTGTGTAGATTCAGTACCTGGAGATTGTTTACTGTGCCATGTCATGGAACAGCGATCACATGCACGTGAATAATAAAGTAAATGTCTTATGCCTTACAAAGTATTTTATGCTGAGAAAGAATTAAATTGTATGAAATCACCCATTGTTAAAATAGGTATAAAAGTGTATGATGACTTTGAGCAAATTACATTCAGATCTTCACTCTTGAAGTGTGTCTGTTTGTCATTTGTGTGTCTGTCTGTCATTTATGCGCCGATTCCTTGACCATCCTCACAGTTTCTCAAATCCTGAGACAGTCCTGCAAGTCTACCGCTGCGCTGGTCCGCGGCAGTCCATGGCGCTCGCAATACAGCGGGACATTGATTATAAGTTAGAAAGAAAGTTAAATGCTCTAGAAGAAATTGTTATTGCTATTGGCAATGAGGTTCAACTTCTCAAACAACAACTGTCTACTCGTTGCCATGTTCAGTTTCGTTTCATTTGTGTTACGCCTTTACATTATAACTCTTCCTTACATTGGAATCTTACCAAACATCACCTATTAGGCATCTGGCAAGACAATGACCTTTCTCATGACCTTTCGTCTCTCCAAGCTGAAATTTCTGCTGTCAGTAAGTCTCATCTGCACACTTCACTCTCTTCCTTTGCTCATTCTCTAGCTTCTACTCTCCAATCTTTGACTCCTACTCACTGGTATCATCTCATTCTCTCCTTTATTGTTCTTTCCCTACTCGTCCTGTTCCTTTGTTTACTCCTTCCCCTCTGCGTCCGCTTACTTCACAGGTCCATTCATCATCTTCAACGAGATATGTACGCCTTCCAGCTCCGTTCTAAAAGCAAAGGGGGACCTGCTGCACCTCCCCCTGCAGTGACCTTTAGGGCTAACCGTCCCTAGGTCCGGCTGGGCAACCAGCGCGCAGGGGGAGAACAGCAAAACCCTACCTGCTGCACCTCTCCCCGCAGTGATCTTTAGGAATGGCTTTCACCACGGTCCCTAGATCCGGCTGGTGCCCAGCGCGCCGGGAGAGAACAGCCTGAAGCAGAGGAAGTGCAGCGGAAGCTCCCTGAAAAGGCAGAAGCTTATCAATAGATAAGGACCACCAAGAACCACTACAAGAATGCTAAAAAATCTTATCCCAAAACTTTAATCCCTTATCTGTCTTTCTAAACTTCCTCCTTTTTTCTATAATGGTCATTGTTTGTTATGTAGATCACCTCCCTGATGGTGATAGACTGAGCCCATGAGCAAGCTAATTTCTTTGATATTCATTCCTGTGCTTTTGGAAAACATATATATACTGGTCACAAACTCAAAGAAAATTACACTCAGATTTTCACTCTTGAAGTGTGTCTGTTTGTCATTTCTTTCGCCGACTCCCTGACCACCCTGCACGCTTCTCTCAACCCTGAGGTGGCCTCATCGTCTACTGCTGTGCTGGTCTGCGGCAATTTCCTTTTTGGCACATTAAAACTATTTGTGGGCATGCAATGCACCTAACCATGTTTAACAAGAGTTTTGAATGAAGTGAACGCTCTGAACCAAATGCCTTCGGCTCGTAATAACCTCAGGGAAGTAGACACTTTTCTTACTTCCAACAGCTGGTTTCTGCTCCCAGATGTCCAAGGCTTCCCTAGTCATTTCCACCCAGCTGACTAGGAACATATATATTAAGAAGGAAGGACGAGGGAAGAAGACATTATAAAAATGAATTGAAAAACAAATGTGAGAGTGAAATACAGCTGAAGGCTAAGGAATAAATAGATGCACTCAAAGGAACAAAATGCACCCCTAAAAAAAGGAACAAGTGGAGCTACTAAGGAAAAGACTTCTGCACAGCAAAGGAAGTCATCAATAAAAGGAAAAGGCAGTGAGAGCAAATATGTGCAAATCATTTATCTGGTAAAGAGTTAATATCCAAAATAAAGAATCCATACAACTCAGCAGTGAAAAAAACAATGTGGTGTAAAAAATGGGTAGATAATCTGAGTAACGTTTTTCTAAAGAAGACATACAGATGACAGCAGGCACATGAAAAGATGTTCCTCCCCACATCAAAACAATAAGGAGATACCACCCTACACCTGTTATTATCTGTAACTGTTACAGAATAACTATTTTCAAAAAGGTAAGACATAACAAGTGTTGGTGAGGAGGTGGAAAAAGGGAACCCTCTTGGACTCTTAGTGAGACTGTAAATTGGTGCAGTCACTATGGAAAATAATATGGAGGTTCCTCAAAAAAGGAAAAACAGAATGACCATACAATCCAGTAATTCCATTCTAGGTTTGTATCTGAATAAAACAAAAACACTAATTCAAAAAAAAAAAATACGTCCCCCTCCTCACCCCCACTCCGCCATGTTCTCCACAGTATGGAAACAAGGTAAGTACCCACTGATGAATGAAGAAAGAAAATGGGGGTGGGGGTTGTATACAAACATGCATGCTCATATACACTCACTATATATGTGCATATGTATATCACACTCACACTCAGGAGTATTATTCAGCCCCCAAAAAGAATGAAACTTGTCATATGTGAACACATGACTGGACATTGAGGGCATTATGCTAAATAAAGTAAGGCAGAGAAAAACAAATATAGTATGATTTCACTTCAAAACAAAACCCAAGCTTATAGATATAGTGAATAGACCAGTGGTGGCCCGAAGAGTTTGTGAGTGAGTGAGTGAATGTGTGTGTGTGTGTGTGTGTGTGTGTGTGTAGGAAGTCAAAAGGTACAAATTTCCAGTTATAAGTCATTGGGATGTAATGTACAGTACAGCGACTATAGTTAGTAATACTGCACTGCGTATTTGAAAGTTGCTAAGAATATTAAAAATTCTCATCACAAGAAAAATAGTTTATCACTGTGTATGATGACAGATGTTAAACTAATTTATTGTGATCACTTCACAATGTAAACACATATCTAATTATTCGGTTGTACACCTAAAATTATTATAAATTAATTACACCTCAATAAAAATTATAGTATAAAAAACTACAATCCTTAGGTGAAAATCCTATTGACACACTTCTAATAACATTTGCTCCAAGATGAATACACAAAATATAGACATCAAGATAGATCACACTGCCGGCTTCCTGAGTGCAGAAAACATACCTATTCTGCTTATCACTGTCTGACCCCTGAGTACACAGAGCAGGCCATGTAAAAGGCAAATGAGTTCAACGGATTTTTATGAATAAGCATAAATATTTTCTCATGAAGGTAATAATTTCTACCAGAAATTATTTCTGAAGAAAAAGGTACTTTAAGTTTCTGATATATCCAAAAAGTTGTATGTATTGTTTTTCACCCTCCTGTGGTCATTCCATTGGCCTTCAACCTCTTAAGCTAATACTATTCCTCTTTAGCAATCTCTCTCCTGCCTGTCTGACTCTAAACTGGAATGTAATGTATGTCTATAGACACTAAGGGAAGCTCTAATGCACACAGTACTGCTATTTCATGGAGATAGACTATATTTCTATTTATAACCAGTGAAACAGCAAATAAATGCTACCCTAAAATGAATTTTAAGTGAGAATTTAAGAGGTGAGAACTCTGTAAATCATCTTGGGAGAGAAATATTTTACCATAATGAGGGATAAACAGAAGCAATTTCATAAAGGTTTGCTTGGAAATGTTCTTAATAAGGGAAGAACTTTAAAGTATATTATCAGGCTGTGTATCAGTCTGTACACTACTGCCTTCATGTATTTTTGACCCAAGTATTCTACCTAATACTGTAGCAAGAAAGAAGCTGGTGGGCCTCCCCGGTGGCACAGCGGTTGAGCGCTGGGTTGCGAAGCTGCCTGCAGCCTCTGCATCCGGTTCAATCCCCGGCTGCTCCCCGGCCACCGGAGGAGGGTCCCACATGGCGCGCAGACCTCTCCTGCCGCCCGCTGCTCCCCTCAGCAGTGTACTTCGGTCCTTCTGCCTGCTCTGCTCCCCGCTCTGGCTCTGGTGAATTCTCTCACCCTCCCGCGCTTCTGACTGTACCCAGTGCATGTATAAAACAAACAAACAAATAATAAATAAATAAATAAGACATGTCTCTAGAAAATTAAAAAAAATAAAAAAAAAAAGAAGCTGGTAAAATTTTGTTCTAATGCAACCTGAATCTGTAAGCACATGAAATGTTTGCTAAGTCCAGTTCTTGATGTGAAATGCAAGACTTAAGAAATGAACATTTCAAGAAAACTTTTTCTAAACTCCCTTAATGAATCCACACGTGGCTCTCAGCCTGGCTAAGCATTAAAATCCCTGGTACAGCTTTTACAAGCTGCTATGAGGTAGTCTTTCCAAAGAACAAGGTAGCTCTGTAATCAGGAATATAGGAAGATCTCTCAGCTATGTGAGAAAGCAACAAAAGCCAGGAGCAGAACAGTTTGAATGCTATGCCCCCAACCATACATGCACATTTGTAACGCAGAACATGCATCTGGAACAAGATGCAAAAATTGGTAAATGTGGTTGCCTCTGGGAAAGAAAACTGAGAGGATGCACATGACCGGCTGTTATCACATGACCGGCTATTATCTTCTGTACTGTGCACATCGCCTATTTTGAAAAATAAAAATACATTCTTGAGGCTCACCTTAGATCTACAGGGAAACATGACTGGGTGGGGTCCAATAATCTTTATTTTTAATAAGTTCCCCAGGCAATTCTACTGCAGTCAGCTAATCAGAGAAACTGCATTTGAGGCACTACTGACCTAAAACCCTAGCATAGAGGTGAGTACTATACCTTAATTCATGGTAGCTTTCTTAAAACTGTGTGAAGAAATACAAATGGCCAACAGGTATATGAATATATGTTCTTTTTTTTTAATATTTTTTTAAAGATTTATTTTTATTTATTTATACATGCACTGGGTACAGTCAGAAGCGCTGGAGGGTGAGAGAATTCACCAGAGCCAGAGCGGGGAGCAGAGCAGGCAGAAGGACTGAAGCACACTGCTGAGGGGAGCAGCGGGTGGCAGGAGAGGTCTGTGTGCCATGTGGGACCCTCCTCCTGTGGCCGGGGAGCAGCCAGGTATCGAACCGGCGCTGCAGAGGCTGTGGGCAGCTTCGCAACCCAGCGCTTAACCGCTGCGCGCCACTGGGGAGGCCCATGAATATATGTTCTTCATCACTTATTTATGAGGAAAATGCAAACTAAAACCACAATGAAATACTACCTTATACCTGTTAGAATAGTTATCAGAAAAACAAGAAATAAGAAGTGCTGGCGAACATGTGGAGACCCAATGCACTGTCAGTGGGAATGTAAATTGGTGCAGTCCCTGTGGAAAAGAGTATGGAGACATCTCAAAAAATCAGGAACAGGAATACTGTATGATCCAGCTATTCCACTCTTGGGTATTTACCCGAAAAATATAAAACACTAATTTGAAAAGATACTGACACACATATGTTCACTGTAGTATTACTGACATAGCAAGCCATGGAAACAACCTAAGTGCCTGTTGACAGCTGACTGGATAAGATGGAGTGCGTACGTACCACCGTGTGTCACTTAGCAAGGAGGGCATATTTTGAGAAACGCATCTGAGGCCATCCTGTAGCTATGTAAACACCAGAGTGTAGTTACACACCCAGGTTCCACCCCGCAGCCTGCCAGGACCATAGTCTGCCACTGGCCAAACTGCTGTTAATCAACACATGACTGGATACACAGTGACACTACTCAGCTGTTCAAAAACAGCTGAAGTCTGGCCATTTGCCACAAGATATAGATGTAACTTGAGGGAAATATGCTAAGTGAAATACATGAGACAGAAAAAGACATTGTATAATTTCACCCATATGTAGAAGATAAGGAAGCTAAGCAAACAAACATAACAAAACTCTCAAATTCTCCTCTGGTTACCAGAGGTGGCAGGAAGGGGTGGGTAAAATGGGTGAATTAAATGGGTAAAATGCGTCAATTATATGGATGGAAACGACTTTTGGTGAGGAGTCTCATGTGCTACACACAAACATCAACGTATAAAGCTGCACACCTGAAATTTAGGCAACATTATAAACCAAAGTTAACTCAATTAAAAAAAATCCTTTTTAAGCTTTTTGAAGAAATGAACATTTAATAATTCAGAATTTCCTATTCCCCACAGATCTACTGAAGTCAATTACATAACAGATGCTCACAAAATATTAACTGAGTCATACAGAAGAGGAAATCCAAGCACATCAGGGAGGCATTAGTTTGGGCTACTCTCCTAGAGCCTATTTCAATATGAATTTTGCAAATATAAATGGATAGAAAATAGATATGAGGAGGAAAAAGTAAGTAACTGATGAATTTTTCTCACAAGATCTTACTCTGTGACGTGCATACTTTTTTTTTTTATTTTTTTTTTTTTTAATAGAGGCATGTTTTATTTATTTATTTATTTGTTTGTTCTGTTTATACATGCACTGGGTACAGTCAGAAGCGCGGGAGGGTGAGAGAATTCACCAGAGCCAGAGCGGGGAGCAGAGCAGGCAGAAGGACCGAAGTACACTGCTGAGGGGAGCAGCGGGCGGCAGGAGAGGTCTGCGCGCCATGTGGGACCCTCCTCTGGTGGCCGGGGAGCAGCCGGGGATCGAACCGGCGCCGCAGAGGCCGCGGGCAGCTTCACAACCCAGCGCTCAACCGCTGCGCCACTGGGGAGGCCCGACGTGCATGGCCCGACGTGCATACTTTTTTGCTGCCAGGAAACGATGCCATATTCTTGACAGCTCAGGTTCCGCTGCAGGTACAATCCTATTATCCAAAAAAGGCTCTCTATTCATTACAGATTCATGTATTCTGCCCATCTATTTTGTTTTCCTTTTCTGTATCCCCTAAGTGCCCCTATCTTTACTCGATTTCCCAGTCAAGGAGGTTATCTAATAAAAGAACAGATTGATTAACTAGGTTATAAATATTTTTAAAAGATGAGCCCATAAGCCATCAGAAACATTTCAACCTGGTTGACAGTTTTACTTTCCCATTGTGAGTATAAGTAGGAAAGCTATATTTTCTAGGGTCTAATAACACCTACATAACATTTAATATATGCAGAGCTAAAGATCACACCCTAGGATGAAAGGTAACAGCAGTCATAAAGTTTAACGCTGAGGACACTTAACGTGAGTCCTGAGTCAGCTACAAAAAGACAGCAGCCAGCTCAGGCAGCTCTGGTCCCTCAGTGCTGTTCTCTTGTCAACAGTCTTCAGTGTCCTCATCTAAGGGGAGAGACCACATTCCAACTTAAGCCAAGAGAAAGGATTCATATTAGAGAATTTTCTGTTGGGACAGAAACTAAGGTAGCATCCTAAGGGGACTATAACTAAAATCTTTGACAGGCTTCTTGATGAGGGATAAACTGGGCCACCAAAATCTTGACAAAATCCATGACAAATACCCCCACATGGAATCTCATGTACAGTATTATCCAGAAGATCTCTAAGGACTTGAACACAATTACAAATCAGAAGTATCCATCAAAAGCAAAATGGGTAGTACAAAGTTGTCCAGAAAATGTTAATAGCAAACACTGGACCATCCTATTTCAAAAGATACAAATAAGGGCAACATGTAAAGTTGTAATACGTGAGGATTACATATTAATGTAGTGTAATACGTAAGGATTTTTTTTTAAAGATTTATTTTTATTTATTTATTTTATTTATTTATACAAGCACTGGGTACAGTCAGAAGCGCAGGAGGGTGAGAGAATTCACCAGAACCAGAGCGGGGAGCAGAGCAGGCAGAAGGACCGAAATACACTGCTGAGGGGAGCAGCGGGCGGCAGGAGAGGTCTGCGCGCCATGCGGGACCCTCCTCCAGTGGCCGGGGAGCAGCCAGGGATGGAACCGGTGCTGCAGAGGCTGTGGGCAGCTTCGCAACCCAGCGCTCAACCGCTGCACCACCGGGCAGGCCCCAGGTAAGGATTTTTTAACCTATTTATATGTTAAAGTCATTCAAAAAACAACTTAGCATTACAAGTTCCTGGAAGTCCATTTTGTAATTCTTCTTAATTTCCACTAGCATTAGATAATATATTACCAGCAAATGTTAGGAAAATACAGGTGGCCCCTGCTTTGCGAGGTAGTGCAGTGCCATAAAAACAGCCACGCAAGCTGAAACCACGCAACTGAGAATCAATGGGGAAAATTACAATTGTTCCCTAAACTTTACAAATGTTTTGTGAAAACATTAAAAACCCCCTACCAGTTACAATGGGCAAAGAAATGAAAAAACTGTAAGATTACTCTCTAGTGCACCGGAACTTAAAACACGAGCCCTTAAGTGTGCCTTCGCGGAGCGCGTCTGCTGCATATCCAGTCCCTCAGATGGTGGCGGTGTCAACTTGCCTCCCTTCTGTTATTTATGTCAGTACGCCATTCATTCTCAATTTAAATTTAAATTTCATGGTCAGAATTAGCACTTTTTGTTTCTTTGCTGCACTTTCATCTCTACTGGCCACTTCCCTCTCTTAATTACCCCGTTCCGTGATGTCATGTGGGCTCATGACTGGGAGACAAGGAGGCACTGTGACGCTCACTGTCCTGTCGCCAAGTGAAGTACAGGTGCACACCTGCAGTTTACATGCTGATTAGCCATGTGCACACTGAAAAGCAAGCAGCAAGATTCAGACTTTATGCAGAGTTAGCTTGTCGTGGTGACTAAAATTTAATGTTATTGGGGACTAGTGCCATTTAAATAAACAATGGTGTGATACTATGATACAATTATATCTATTTGGTCTTTGTTCCCAGTTCCTGGTGCAACAGGGTGGTCCCCAGGAAAGGGGGAGGTTCCCTGCCCCACCCAAGGGAGGTGGAGCTGAGCAGGAAGAGGAGAAGCTGCAGAAGAGACTGAGGAAGGAGGCAGGATGGAGCCAGGAGACCTGGAGGAGGCGCATGGAGCCTAGAGACATGTGAAGAAACTGTGCTTGTCTTTTGGTCGTGGACTGGGTGACACAGGTGTGGGTGAGACCTGTGGGGAGGTGACAATGGCAGCTTTTATCTTGATGTTGATTTTGCTCTTTTCCTTCTGGGCTTGTTTGATTGTTTCTGACCCTTTGCTGTGGGTCCCCACTGGAAGGTGCTTTAGACTCATGGCAGGCTTTGGGGCCTTGCTCTGGGCCAATCCCATATGGATGGAGTTTTACCCACGAGGGGACGGGTAACTTTGGGTGCTTCATTTAGAAACTAGACTCTTTGCCTTACCTGCATTGTTTCCTAGTTTTATTAAAGTTCCTTCCCATTAAAGTCTCATGTGTTTTGTGTTGATGCGGCGGATGGCAGAACCCATTTAGAATAGGCAGGGTTGCGGGGTTTTGGGCTGCCCCTCTCCCTGTCCTATAACACTGGCACAAGGGCACCTAAAACTCAGGGAATTTTCTGAGTAATGGGTGAGAAGAGTGTCTTTTGTTGTTCATAGCAGGCCCTTTAGAGTTTATGCAAAAGAGGGGACTCTGGGTAGGCTCCTGAGTAGCTTCAGGCTGCTAGAGGGGACTACAACCAAGTGATTAAAGGTTAGGAACTTTCAGCCCTACCCCCAGCCCCCAAGGAGAGCAGGAGCTGGGAATGGGGCTAATCACTAATGATTAATGATTTAATCAAGTGTGCCAGTATAATGGGACCTCCATGAAAGCCCTAAACACAGGGGTTCAGAGGGCTTCCAGGCTGGTGAGTGCATCCGAATGCCAGGAGGGAGGCACATTCCATGCTCCACCTCACCCTATGTACCTCTTCATCAGGCTGTTCATTTGTAACTTTTATAATACCCTTTATAATACACTGGTAATAGAATTTCCCTGGATTCTGCTGTTACAGCAAATTAGCAAATCCCCACCGGAACTCCCAATTTGTAGCCAAATCAGGCAGAAGTACAGGAACCCACTACTTGCAAATGGTGTCTGAAGCAGGAGGGCAATTTTGTGACACCAACCCCTTAACCAGTTGGGCCTGTGCTAACTCCAAGAATTATCAGAATTGAATTAAATTGTAGGACACCCAGTTGGTATCTACAGAGACCTGGAGCATTGCCTGGCATGGAGAACGCACACTTGGTGTAAGGAATGTTGTAAGTAGAAAAACAGTTTTCCTCCCCATGGTAACTGCAAATCGCGCCCCTCAAAAGCATGCAGTGTCAGGACTGCTCACAGTGCATTCGCTGAAGGAGCATTTCCTTCACCATCTCGCAGGAGTTAAGGTTACTCACAAAAAGACTTCGAGTCAAGTAAGACAGGGGACGCTGGGCTAAGATGGAGTCACTTTATTTATAGCAGGCCTTCTTGGAGAATTCAACAAGTTGGTGTGCATTTTGTATTTCCAAGATGGGGATTAGCAGAAAGAGAAATACTTGACCTGGGGTCTTTTTTTTCCCCCTCATGAAATACTTCACAGGGCTATTATTTTCTTTCTTTCTTTCCTTTTTTTAAAAAAGATTTATTTATTTGTTTGTTTGTTTGTTTGTTTATACAAGCATTTGTTTGTTTGTTTATTTATTTATTTATATGAGCATTGGGTACAGTCAGAAGCGCAGGAGGGTGAGAGAATTCACCAGAGCCAGAGCAGGGAGCAGAATAGGCAGAGTGATGAAGTACACTGCTGAGGGGAGCAGCGGGCGCCGCAGGAGAGGTCTGCGCACCATGTGGGACTCTCACCAGAGCCAGAGATAGAACCCGCGCTGCAGAGGCTGCAGGCGGCTTCACACCCAGCGCTCAACCGCTGCCCCACCAGGGAAGCCCAAGGCTATTATTTTCTATCCTAAAAGTTAACTTTCTGACTCACCAGCTATGAGGAGTCTATTATAAATTAACGTTTTTATCATTACAATTGTTACAATTTTATAGTTTAAATTTTTAAATAATGCTTTACATTTTCACAATTGGTACAAAGTACCAATGAATCAAGTGTACTGTAAAATCACTCCCTTAACAATACAGGATACCAAATTCATGAAAGTTTTCCCAAGCACTAACTGCACACATCCAAATGTACTGAGCTGGGCCTCCCTGGTGGCGCAAGGGGTTAAGACGCAACCTGTGAAGCTCGCCATAGCCACTGCAGCATGAGTTCGATCCCCACCCAGGGAGCAACCCACATGGTGCAGCAGACCTGTCCTGACTCGGCCGCTGCTCCCCTCAGCAGTGTATTTCAGTTGATCTGCCTGTTCTGTTCCCTACTCTGTCTCTGGTGAACCCTCTCACTCCCCCACAACTCTGGCCTGTACCCCAGTTCTTAAAAAAAAAAATGTACTGAGCTAAAACGGTCAATAACTGATTACATACTAAAACCTTTTGAAACTATGCTTAGCCTCCAGAGATTTACCAAAGAAAATCTGTCTCAGATTTCTCTTATCACAATATAATAAACAAGTATATGTAGGGCAGTTTCTAGGTTCAAGCCTGAAGACTTGGTACCCGAACTTAGAGAGCTGACAATTTTGTGAAAACACAATTTCCACAAGAAGCAAGACATACCCTATCGTTACACCAGCCATCTGACTGTCTTCTGGGCAAGACTAGCTGGGATCTGAGGCTACCCTTTCTCGCCAGGCGGAGCTTCCACCCAGGGTAAGAACTCAAAGCCACTATCCGGCATCAACAAGTACTTTGATTTCAAAAACCCTGACCCAGCCTGCCAGACCTAGCTGAATATTTGCCAAAATCTCCTTTAAATAGCTTGACTTCAGTCCCACTGGCCTATCATCCTGTTGTCACCAACAGATCACAAGGACAGAGTGGGCAATTTAAGATGACCTGTTGTTTCATTCCCCATCAACATCCTGAGAGTTTTATCAAGTCAAAAAACCAAAAAATTAAAAACGGCAGTAGGTAAGAGACCAAGGAAAAAGGTATAGCTAGGAAGGAGATGCCACACTATCAATAAATGCCCACTGGCCTGGGGCAATTTCTGTGCACAAATGGTACAGAGTCCACACGTATAGAAAATAACTCAGGTCCGTGATACTTAATCATCAAAATTAAACAGTGCAGGATTCTTTTAAGGAGAGATAATATAGCTGTCAAAATCCTTCTAATAATAGTTACTATATAAGAATTTTATCTCCTGAGTAACTTTTCTGAGGACACTCTGCTATGTTTCAGAAGTAGACTCTATAGTTACAGGAAAATCTTATTTAACTAGACCACATCATTTTCCAAAGATGGCAAAGTGGTTGCTAGGTTTTTTATATGCTAATTAAATCTGTGAAGTGTTAATAACACTCATTGCAATTGTTCTCATGCTAAAGGTTACTAACTACTATGGAATGTTCTAGCATTTTCAGAAAGGGATTGAAAGGGAGAGATAACCAACAACAGCTTCAAATTAAAATCATATCACATATAAACTTCTAAGCAAAACATCTTTTCAAGATAGCAAGATCAGAAAACAATTCGATGAGATTTTAAGTCAGCACCCTTTATATTCCATGGTGAGAGTCATGTTCCCAATGCATCTACTTATATATGCATAGATATAAATATGCATAGAAAGCACACTCAGGACACAGGCATCACAACACAAACATGCCTATCATATAAAAAAAAAATCTCTTCTGCTCTCTGATAAATGGAATCCAAATCCTACTTTCAGATGTAATTATCTCTCATTTACAAACTTCCTTCTCATTAATAATTTCCTACTGGTTTAGAAGTGGCATCTTCCACAAACAGATCATGAGACACAAATCTGAGAGCATTCATGGGAGGTGACCCCTGGAAACATTGGCAGGGGGAATGGAAAAGTGAGAGTGTGAAGGGAGGGATCCCAGAGAGAGGACCTTAGTGAGCATGTACCCCTTTGGGGATATCTGGAAGACTATGTGGAAGGGCTTCAAGGTGGTCCCACCCAAGAGAAGAGGAAGCCAGGTGTTGATCCATCGCTTAGTAGACCATAGTGGAGGCCTATCCTGGAAGTATTTTTTTTAATAAATTATTTTATTTTATATAATTCTTACATCATTTTTCATTTTTGCATTATGTATGCATTTTCATTTTGGTTATATTCCCCATACAATTCAGTATTAACTCGCCAGCATGCCCAGCCTGCTTCAAGTACAAGCGGCTAAGCTGCTGTCAGCAAGTAATATTTCAGACAGAGAGAGACAGAGACAGAAACCATAGCCAGTGGAGACAGCTGGGCCACCTACAAAGCCTGCACACATGTCAAATATGCCTGGTGGTGATAAGAGCTGTGGAGGAAGAAGAGTACTCAAACACAGGGGAACCTCTACTTTCTATCAGAGTAGTTAGAAAGGCCTCACCAAGAGGATGACAACGGGGGGAAAAAAACCAGAGGAAGCAAACCGTGGGGTCTCTGAGGAAAGAATAGTCTAAGCGGAAGTAAAATTAACACAAGGGCCCGAGGCAAGTGCAACCCGTGTACAAAGAACAGGGCTGCTGCAGTCAGCAAGGGGACAGAGGCAGGAGATAACTCAGACAAGAGCAGAGGGACCATGTGCAAAGCTGTTGAGTCCACAGAAAGGCTTTAGTGCGTGAGATGGGACTCTTTGGAGGACTTCAAGCAAAAGTTACATGATCTCACTTGATTTTACAATCACCACTCTGGCCTCTGTGCCAACAGAAGGAGCGAGACTAGTTAGGAAACGACTGCAGTCATCTCGATTTCCATAAAGGGAGTGAGGCTGAAGTGATGAGAAGTTTAGAGAATCCAATACAGATCAAGAGCGAAGAAGCAAAGGTGATTCCAAAGTTTGAAACATGAACGCCTTGAAGGAGTTGCCACTGCCTGAGACGGAGATTATGGCAGGAGCAGGCTGGCTGGGAAGGGGTTTAGACACGCGAGAGCACGAGACAGCCATCATTCATCCTCGTGGAGACGCTAATCTGGCAATTGCGTACTCAGGACCAGCACTCGGGCGCGGTCTACAAAGGACAAAGTGGAGGAATCATTCACATACAGATGAAATCTGAAGTCATGGGTCAGACAAATGCTAGGAAGGAAGTACTGAAGACTGAGCCCAGGAGCACTCTGTTGTTAGGATAGCAAGGAGACAAGAAGGCACTGCATTGATGACTGAGGAGTCCTGTGAAGCAAAAGGAAAACCAGCAGAGAATTTTCTAGAAGGCAAGATAGGAAAAGTTCACTGGTAACTTGGACATGAACTGTTTCAGTGGAGTGGTAAAGAGGAAAGCCCAAATGGATAGGATTTGAGAGAATGAGACCCAATTAGAAAAAGGGGAAGAAGGGGGAATTGGAGAAATCAAACAGACAATTCTTTTGATGAAATTTGCTATAAAGGGAACAAAAAAATGGCACCGCAGCTGAAAGGGGGATGTCAGGTCAAGAAAGTTTTGTTTTGTTTTTCAATGACGGTTATCTAATAGTTGAAAAATTATGAGAAAAAAAATTATATGGGGGGTAGGGCAAGTGGTAAAGCCACATCCTTGAAGAGATGATAGGGGTAGACGCTAATACACCTAAAGATAGTTTCCAATGATGTAGCAACTTCCTTTTCTATCTGAAATGACATTTCCAGAAATTTCCTAAATCTGATAATAGATCTCTGCATACTGAAACAAAGTTTGGCAAGCGTGGCTCACCTATAAATGGCTGAATGCGTACAGCACTGGCACTTCAAAAACATTAACTAAAATAAAAAGTTCTTAAGATAAAAAGCATCATTTATTTCAAGAATATACGCCACTTGACAAAACAGATGTTACTTTTAATCACTTAAAGGACCCAGTCTTTCCAGTGGGTGTGTACAAACCTTCCAGTTACTTTTTACTGATCTCGTTCAGGCCCTCTGAAGTGTAGGGTTACTTATATGTGGGAACAGACTTCAAGCAGCTCGAAGCCTGCCAGGGAAATGGACATCTTCAAGTCACCCAGTCTTGCCATAACCAGTGAGGAATGTGCTGAGCTTGTGAGCAGTGAACTCACACGTGCAGGCACCATTAAAACAGGGAGAAGTCCAGAGAAGCTCAGCACAGTCATCACCATGTGAGGGGCTGGACCCGAGGGGACCCAGCTCCCAGATGGCATTATCACTGGTAATAGATAGCACCTAGAAGGGAACTGAAGGCCAGAGCAGTTTGTCCTGCCAATGGGACAAACTCTGCTTTATTCTCACTTGGTTAAGTTCTTCAATCCTTTGCTTCTATTAAAAAAAAACCTGTGTCCTTTCCCTGCACTTGTTATTGTCCTTTCATCAACCACCATGACCTTCTGGCAATCTTACCTGTACAACTTTTTATGGTAAAGACTTGATCTCAATAAGCATATCTTTTCTTGCAAATATTAAAATATGTCATGCGTATTGCAAACATATTATGCATTCACAGGTACCTCTGTTAGGACAAAAATAAATTTAAATCCATTTAAAATTGCTTTAAAGAAAAATAGTAAACATTAAAGTGTATATACAGATATGACAGACCAAAATGATGGTGGTCAATGAAAGCTTGAAATGGGATAGGGATAAAGGAAAAAAAAAAAAACAAACACACACCACTGCTGTGAAGGAACAGATGGAAAGGAAAGTCACCCACCCACAGCCTAACATCACTTGATCTGAAAGTTCTAAGACTTCCTCTGTCTGGTTGAAAGAAACAAAAGAACCTCTCAGAGTGTGAGGCTAGTGTATGAGTCATGCAGCAGCGCCCTGGGGCCAGGAGTAAGGCCCCCAAACACCCTGCATTGGCAGGAGGCCAGTGGATTCCTGGGGAACACTCCAAGATGTGCAAAGCCCCAACAAGGTGATCCTGATGGACAGGGTATGTGAAAGCTGTGGGAGATTTCAGAGCACAGCCAAGGCCAAAAGAGGATGAAAGAGGGCCTCCCTGGTGGCGCAAGGGGTTAAGCACCATGAGGCAATCCGCAGCCTCTGCAGCACGAGTTAGATCCCCAGCCAGGGAGCAACCCACATGATGTAGCAGACCTCTCCTGTCTCACCCGCTGCTCCCCTCAGCAGAATGTTTCAGTCAGTCTGCCTGTTCTGTTCCCTACTCTGTCTCTAGCGAATCCTCTCACCCTCCCACACATCTGCCTGTACCCCAGTTCTTGTATAAATAAATCATCTTAAAAAAAAAAAGAGGGTAAAAGAACAAAAAAAAAAAAAAACCTGAGAAAGCACGTTCACATCAGGGGATCTGCTCTCCAACCACAGCCTACAAGCCCACAAAGGGAAAGGCAGGAATAGGAAAACTTGGGGAGCAGAGTTCAGCACTGACTCCTTGTCATCAGGATGACTGAAAAAGCAGCTTTAAGAAATGAAGTTCCTGAATCAAACAGAAGGGACTCTGCTCCCCGTTACCATGGGATCTAAGGACATGCTGATCCTTTGATACACAGAGAATAAGGACAGGCTGGCCAAAAAAAGGGAAAGTGACTCAAAACAGGCACACAGAAAATCAGCCTTTAAAAAAAACTGAAATAGGAAAAACATAAGAGAAGAATATGAGTCAGACCAAGACAAATGAAATTAAGTAAAAAGACTGAAATTCCTCTAATCTGCAGATAGCTTATACCCCAAGACTCCTTCATAGTAGCAAGTAGGAAGGTCTGACTGCACGTCCACAGTGCAGCGAGAGTGGCAAGGTGAGCGGACAGTAGGACAACTTCCTTTTGGATGGAAACTCAAAACTGTTCCGCATATTAATCACAAAGGAAAGAGGATTTTTGAAAGGAAGAGGTGTTTCTTACTTTTCATTTTCTGAATCTTTCTTTTTGCTTAAATTTCTCACAATTGGTTTTAATAACAGATTATGTGGTCAAAGGGACCATGTTAAAAAGACAGGGCCTCTTTGGTATTAGCTGATACCAACAAGCCAAGAAATTTCAAAACTAGTGATAAAGGGAAAGAATCATGCATTTAATTCTGCCTCGCCTATAAAAACTGTACCATAAGCTAACCAAAGGAAGAGATGAAAGAAAATGTTCTCTCAGAGGAAGTATTCTAGCGATTTTAATTAAAATAGCATCATTTTACAACCATAAATGAATGAATGGAGACTGGCACTATTCAACAGCAGCAAACAACACAAAAACCAGACACTTTATGTCTCTCCAACTGCCAGTTTACAGGAAAAAGAGGAAAATGATAAAAGTCACTGTAGGGATGTAATAAGCAACATCCAAAAAGTGAAGAAATCTAAAGGATAAACAGCTCCTTTATGCAACAAGTAAACTGCAAAGGGAAAAAGGCATGAGGGAAATCTGTATACTTCAGGTTGCTCCAAAAGCTGTACAACTGACCTGACCGTTCCCCTAGGGGCTGCTGGGGCAGGATGCTAAGTGCCAGTCCTGACTTCCACTCCCAGATGCCAGTAGTGCACCTCCACCACCACCCCTCAGTCAGTGCCAAGTATGCCCAAGGAGACAAAATCCCACCAGTTGAGATCCACTGCTACACACTGAGGGTAAGACGTCTCAACTAACCAAAATGTATGGACCGTGTCTGCGTCTTGATTCAAATAGTAAAAAAGACATCTAAAATTAAGACATTCATAAGACCATCAGAAATTTGAACACTGAGTATTTGATATTAACAAACTGTCAATTATCTTTGGTTGTGATAAAGGTATAGTAGTTTCTGAAAGAGACCTTATAGAGCTACAGATAGATATGCTGAAATATTCATAAAGAGGACAATTTGCTTCAAAATAATATCAAGTATAAGGAAGGGGAGGATGAAATAAGGTTGGTCATGCACTGATAACTACTTAACTGGAATGATGATAACCCCGGAAGCATATTATTCTATTCTGTCTACATCTGCGTACATTTGAAATTTTCTCTTAAAAAACTAAAATCAAAGACAGGATTACCAGGGTAGCTAGCAAAATTCAGCCAACCTAGTAAATGAATCTTGAGGCCACACAACTGATTTCCACTAACCAGCCCGCATATGCTTGCTGACCACTATTTTAAAAGGAAAATAATCACTATCTTTTTAAAGGATGAATTAAAAGAAGTGTACTCCTGTTATAGGGCAGGGAGAGAGGCAGCCCAAAACCCCGCAAACCTGCCTATTCTAAATGGGTTCCCTGAAACTTCCCCCTTTCCTGGGGACCACCCTGTTACACTCCCACAATACCTTATACCCTGAGGGACCACAAAAAAAGGGATCAGAAAATGCTGCTTTAGAGAAATTCCTGGATCATTAATGCTTTAGAGAGTCCTATAATAATCATTTCCTTGTTCAGGGTTTGTTTCTTCCTGTATGTCATCTTTTTGGGTCAATTTTGTTTCAATATTAAAATCAATCACAGGCATTTTTAAATTTAGATACAGAATATTTTTAAATTTAGGTACAGAGCATCACCAGAATTCAACTTAAATATCCAACAGTAAACCACGTAGTGAATATTTTTCCATAAGGCCGTTCTTCATAGCACAGTTAAAGATGTATTGTATGAATATTAATAGATCTAAGGAAAAAAAACAATAGTTTTCTTCATAATGCTGTAGAGGTCTTAAGACAAAATTCAACATCCATTCATGATTAAAAAAAAAAAAAAATGTTAGGCCTCCCCTGGTGGCACAGTGGTTGAGCACTGGTTCACCGGTTCGTTCCCCAGCCGCCGGCAAGGGTCCCACAAAAAAAAAAAAAAAAAAGTTTCAATGGAATTGGTAAATTAGACCTAATGTTAGTATCTTATTTAATGAAGAAACATTAGAGACATTTCCACTAAAATCAGGAACAAAGCAAAGAAATCCACTATCTCTTTCAATCTTCAACATTACACCAGTGGAGTAAGCCTGTGCAACTAGATAAAATTTTTAGAAGCATAAGAATAGGTAAAGGAATAGTAAAACTCTCTCCACTTGCCTATGATAAGAACCTCTAGTTAACTGACAATACAATTACCTCCAACAGGATATAAACCAGGTGTTCATATACATAACACTTAGCAAGCAATCCAATCGATGAGAAAAATCCCATTGACAATAGTAAAAAAAATTTAAGTATCAATAACTTAACAAAGGCATAAAATCTATAAAAAAATAAAGATATTTGAAAGACACAAAAGTAGAACTGAGGAGATAATCCTATTCTTAAAATGACTCAACATTATGAAAATGTCAGTTCTAAGTTAATTTATAAATTGAATGTAATATCAATAAAATATCAACAAACTTTTTTATGAAATTAGCAAGTTGCTACTAAAGTTCATATGGAAAAGTAAACCTGCAAGAATAGCCAGGAAAAGAAGCAAGCACCAAGTTGGGAATAGCCCTATAGACAATAAACACATTATGAAAGCCCCCATAATTAACAGTGTAGTGCTGGTACATGAAGGGAAAACAGCTCAGTGGAATAGAATAAAAAGTCAGGTACAGACCCAGGGATGTAAGAGTTTCAGCATATGATAGAGGTGGTGTGTCAAATCACTAGGGCAAATATGCCTTTTTAAGAAAGGGTGCTGGGAAAACGGGGTAGCAATTTAGAGAAAAATAAAATTACATCCTGATTTCAAATCAGGTATAAGAATAAAGGTCAAATAGATTCTAAATGTAAAAAAAAAAAAAAAAGACTATACAAGTAGTAAAAGAAAACATAGGTAAAAATTCTCCTTTACCTCAGGGGGAAAGAATGTCTTTCTAATAGTGACTCCAAATCCGAAGTTGATAAAGGATTGATTAACACAGTCACATAAATATATATTTTTTAAATTTTGCATAGTAAAAAAAAAAAATCAATGCACACACACAAAACAACACAAACTGGGAGCAAATCTCTATATACACCACAAAGGACTTCACCCTTAGAATGTAAAGAGCTCGTAAAGTTGAGGGATAAAAGACAAACCAACTGTTTCTGACAGAACCAGAATAAATTATAAAAGTTAAAAAAAAAAATGAACCCTCAAGCATGAAAAATTGTTCACACTCATAATTACCATTAGACAAATGCAGATTAAAGCACGAATACCATTTTTCACCCACGGGATGGCAAAGAATGAAAACATAACGGCATATCCTGCCTGCATGGATGTGGGGAAAGGCGCCCTCATGCAGCTGGTAGGGACACAATCGATCCCACCATTCTGGAGGGAAATACGGTAACACTAGCAAAACAACACACACACAACCTTTTGACCAAGTAATTTTACTCCCAGCAATCTAACCTGAAGATACATCCCCACCAACATACACCAGGTTATTTCATTATATCACTGCTGGTAACTGCAAAATATACTAAACAGCCTAAATGCTCACACAAGAGAATGGATGCATAAAGCAGGGTACATCCACACAGAGGGGTGGGTGGGGTAAATGGAAGTTAGCAGGTTTTTTCCATCCTCCTGTAACAGGGTGGTCCCCAGGAAAGGGGGAGGTTCCAGGTTCCCTGCCCCACCCAAGGGAGGGTGGATGTGAGCAGGGAGAGAAGAGGCTGCAGAGGAGACTGAGGAAGGAAGGAAGCAGGGGATGGAGCCAGAAGGAGACCTGGAGGAGGCGCATGGAGCCTAGAGACACGTGAAGAAACTGCACTTGTCTTTTGGTTGTGGACGGGGTGACACAGATGTGGGTGAGACCCGTGGGGAGGTGACAGTGGCAGCTTTTATCTTGATGTTGATTTTGCTCTTTTCCTTCTGGGCTTGTCTGGTTGTTTCTGACCCTTTTCTGTGGGTCCCCACTGGAAGATGCTTTAGACTTGTGGCAGGCTTTGGGGCCTTGCTCTGGGCCAATCCCATTTGGATGGACGTTTACCCACAAGGGGACGGGGAACTTTGGGTGCTTCATTTAGAAACTAGATTCTTTGCCTTTCCTGTATTGTTTCCTAATTGTATTAAAGTTCCTTCCTATTAAAGTCTCATGTTTTGTGTTAATGCGGCGGATGGCAGAACCTATTTAGAGCAGGCAGGTTTGCGGGGTCTGGGCTGCCCCACTCCCTGTCCTGGAACACTCCCGCCATTAGCACCAATGAGCAACATCTCAGGTCTTACACCCACGCCTCACGGCGGCACCTGGAGTACGGGGTGTGGGTGCGTGAGTGGGCACAGCTGAGCTGAGAGACTGAGCATACACAAGGGCAGCATCACAGAAGGACGCAGCAGAGGCTCCACACAGAAGACCACACGTGGAGTGCAGTGGAGACCAGCCGGGAGGCCAGGAGAGAAGGCCGGAAAGCCTGGAAAGAGTGAAGATACGCTGGGGGCTAAGAGGCCTGCCAGCGCCCCCTGACCCCCTGCCCGCCCTGCACCTGGTGGCCTCACTACACATGGTGCAGAAAGATCATTAAAAGCCTGAAAAGGCCACCAAGGGCTCCAGGACTCCCCCTTTATCCGTCTGCCCGGATCATAGAAAACCTGCTCCGTGCCTTCCTGGCACTACAGGGTGCTACTCCGCTGCTTAAAAGAGAAAGAAGTTCTATGAGCTGACATGAAATGATTTCCTGTATATACTGGTAAGTGAAGAAAAGCAGAGTAGTTGTCATATGCTACCTTATATAGAGTAAGTAGCTGTCCGAAAGTAAACAAGCACCTGATCATTTTGGGGGAAAACAAAAACAGACAGAACTCCAGACAGACAAGCTAAACTAAAGAGATGACTACTTCCAGAAGGTGGGCAGAGAGGTGGGTGCAGGACAGGTAAGAGAGCAGGATACTTCTGAGCACACATTTTCACACAACTCTGACTTCTTAGAACTATGGTAACGTTTCACATACCCAAAATATAAACCAACATAATGAAACCAGGATGTGCGGAAAAACCCAAAATTTAACACAAACTAACAAAAAACTTAACTGTGTTACAAATAAATCACACAACACACTAGAGGAGAAAAGAGCTCAGCTGGGATAACTTTGGAAAACAGTGATTTGACAGATACTATCAGGCTAAACACAAAAATAACTATACACAAATATTGTAATCTAGTTAGCAAATGTGGTTGCTACAAGGGTATGGGTTAGCAATTCCAGAACTGCTACTAGGATCGAACAAACAGATGAACACATTATAGACAATGACAGCTGGGTTTCTCACTGTTGGAACAAAATTACAAGGAAAGAAGGAAGGTTAAGGAGAAGCCTGGGGTGTCGGGTTAGAATCAAAGGTGTCATTATGAGAACAGAAGAAAAAGTATACAGATGTGCACTTGTGTGTGTGTGTGTGGTTAGCTTATTTCCAAGCGCTGCCCACTGAGAAGGCCGAGAAGCAACAAGCTTCTGCCAGATCTGAATTTCCCAAAGTCTTTCTCCAATAGGGGGAACTAGCGCTCACACAACGGATACAAAAACTCATACAAGTTACCATTAACTCACACTGTGATTAACGGAAAAGTATAGCACTAAAATGTAACTTCCAAAAAGAATCAAACTTGGTACCAGCTGCAAGATCCGCACTGGCCAACTGTTAAAAGCTGTGCCAATTACTGTAGTTTAAGTTGCTCAGGCCAACAAAGCCTGCTTTATAACCAAATTCCTCTACACCTGTTTTAGTCTTCTTGGTCTCCCCACTTTCTCCCCCGCCCCCCCATCAAATATGAAGGCATTCTTCCCCTCCCATGACCAGTAAACTCAATTTCATAACTGGGAGCATAGGCTATGTGTACCCGCTAGGCAGAAATCTGTCCCTAAGTGATGGCTTAAGGGGAAAAAAAGCTTGATGAAAGATCCGTACGTCAGAGCCTCCAAGCAGCCCGCGGCAAGACTCCCACACCACATGTTATTCAAACAGCAGAACTGAGTACATACATACAAAACTCCTATAAGGGAAAATGGAGACAATACTCCTATTCTATGAAAATTGGTTATAGCAAAAAGATCCTGAGTTCAAGTCTGTGTTAAAACACTGAAAGACTTCATCTTTAAGGGAAAGTTCATATAAAACACATTTTTGAAAAGATTTATTTTAGTTATGCATACAGGAGCTGGGGTATAGGCCAGAGGTGTGTGGGGGAGAAGGGATGAGAGGATTCACCAGAGACAAAGTGGGAAGCAGAACGGGTGGGTCTATTGAAATATGCTGCTGAGGGGAGCAGCAGGAGAGACAGGAGAGGCTGCTGCGCCATGTGGGTCAGCTCCCTGGCCGGGGATCGAACTCATGCTGCACTGGCTTGCCATAGCTTCACAGTGCTGAGACTTAATCCCTTGTGCCACCAGGGAGAACCATAAAACACATTTTAAAAATAATTCCTATGCCTAATTTTAAAAACCACAATACACCCCAAAAGAAATCCATTCTAACAAGAATGAAATCAGAGTTAAACTATACTTAAGTAAATATTTTATAAATATTATTCCCAAGGCAGTTACTATCATTTTTAACAGACGGATGCTTAGACAGTAATTTTAATAAAGAACAAAAACAAAAGTAAAATGTTTACGGAAGTATCTCTCTGGACCGCCCTGTCGGTGCTCACCTCTGTCCCCCCCAGGGCAGAGGCGGGTAAGGAAGAAGAGACCCAGGAACCCCTACGGACCGACAGGGGGAGCTCCGGAGCCAGCTCATCAGAGCTGGGACCTTCTAGCTTTGTGACCCAGGAAAGTCACTGTCATCTCTAACCCTCAGAATTCCTCATCTATAAAATGGGGGTAGTACTACCACTCACCCAGCAAGGTGACCGTGGGGTGAGGAGAGGTAATGACTGCATCTGACACAATCAGAATAGTGCCGAGCACTTGCTATGAAGCATTCGGTAAGTGCCTGAGTTCCCAGGACTCTGGAGCAAGTACCTGAGAATCTCCCACCCAGTAGCATTATTCCAGAGAAAATTTTTCTAGTCCCAAAATGACAATTATAAAAATAATCTTTTACAGCAATAAAAATTAATGTATGACATTTGTAAATTACAAAAAAGGACTGGAACCTTTACAGCCATCTTTCACTGGGTTATCACAACGGCCTCCTTACTGGTCTGCCTGTCCTCTTGGCCTCCCTCCAGTCTATTCCCCAAGCAGCGGCCAGAGAAAACTTTTTAAAGGTTGTCACATCGTTTACTCCTCCACTCAAAATACACCATTTGTTCCGAGTAAAACCCAAAATGTGCCGTGTTCAAACGCCGCCTCCTCAAGGCCGTCCAGCCGCACCCCACGAAAGTAGACCCCTAGGCCCCTCTCTCTCTCCCCCCCAACAATTTTTCTTCATAGCATGTAACATTCTTTTGATTATCTTCCCCGCTCAATTTAAATTGTAAGAGGGCAAGGACTCTGTTTCGTTCTGGCTCTATTCCTAGTACTGACAACAGTGCCGGGTGTACTGCAAACTCTGGGCCACAGCCAGCGTCATACTTAGTGATAAAATACAAGAGGCAATCCTATTAAAGTCAGGAACAAAAAACAAAACAATTATAAAATACCTTCTGTCAGCCACTGAAGTGGCAACTTTTTAATTTTTGAAACTTTTAAATAATTGAAACACACTTCAAAGATTAAAGTTTTGAAATCAGAGCACAGACAGCTCAGTGAATTTTCCATCTGCACACACTCCTGTAACTACCACCTAACATCAAGACATGGGACAGTTCCCGGATCTCAGAAGCTGCTGGGTTTCCTCTCAATCAATACCCCCACAGAGGTAACACCTGTCTGACTTCTACGACCCAATTACCCCTGTATTTGATCTTTTGTTCAACTTCACTGCTCTGAGATTCACTCGCATGGCTCATGCATGCTGATGCAGCCGCTCTTTCATCACCAAGTAGTATTCCATTTTAAAACATCCCGCAACATTTTCTATCTGCTGCTGCTGACAGGCTGTTCCAATTTGGGGATAATATGAATAATGCAACCATGAACACTGTTGGGTATGTATTTCGGTGCAAATATTCACATAACTACAGCTACAGACTGGCAAAATTTTTGCTTGGCTGGGCTAGGGAAGGGGCAATAATACCTGAGATTGGTGCGATACAGAGAACTAGAAAGTGGGCGCTGCTGGTGGCAGCATAAACTGCAATAACCTTTCTGGAGGGCAATCTGGCAGTAGGCACAAGAAGCCTAAAAATATCTGCACCCATGACTAATACTTCTACTTCAAGGAAATGTCTTCTGGAGTACTTACACACTGGGTACTGATACCATCCTTCTAAAGTTGTGAGTCCTACATGTTTTAACTCATTTAGAGGAATGTCAACCATTCCAAAATACAAGAAAAAGCAGTAAACAAGGCAAATGATTTTAAAATGTATTGTACTTCAGTGAAATTAAACATGATGCACTCACTGAAAATACTTTCAAAAGCACATTGAAGATATAGGGAAAAGCATACATGAATGAAAGAGGTTAGGTAACTAATACATAAAACAATTTCCAACTTTGTTTTTAAAATAAACTTATACCTTAAAAGGCTAAAGTAGTAAAATGTCCAAATATCACTGTAAGATATGAGTACCTGCACAGTATATTCATGTTTTCTGTACTTTTTATTTTTCTATATTTTGCTTTTGTCAATCAAAGAATAGGCGATTAAAAAGACTGATAAACAGAGCTGTTTACATTCCAACGGAGAGACAAAAGACACTATAATACCACTGAATGAGGGCACCAGTGCAGGATGCTTAGGATAAGATGAGCGTACTGGGGATTACAGGTGGGCACTATCAGGAAAGATCTCTATTGTCTCACTTCCAAGAACAGCACTGACTGAGCGAGGAGGGAAGAACTCGGCTCTGGGTTGGAAGGAACCTTCCCAGGCAAATCCTGTTAAAGCCTCAGCTCACTTCCCCTAGGGCACCAATTATACACGGTGCCCTGGCAGAGTTCTTTCCCTCTCACTGCGGGAACCAAAAGCTCAGGCAGACTGAGGCTGGGAGTTCCCGACCATCCAAGGCGCCACGGTTCAGCAGCCTCAAAGGGGAGGAAGCTGCTTCTACCAGGCCGTCAAACTTGGATGAAAAGTATCAGGGAAGGAAAGGCCTTCTAACCTGTCGGGATAAATTAGGACAAAAGCTTTTCAGATTTCCAGGCAGAGTAAACCCATATTTATACTGAAATTCACTGAATCCTTAACTTTAAAGAATTCTTCGACTTGAAAAAATAAAATGATCAGGTAAAGGCAGTTCTTTGCGCACACGCCCCTGCTCCCTCTTCGTACTCTACAGATGGGCCACCCCTGGCAAGCTGAGCTTGGGGATTAAAGGCACAGACCTTAGTACTTGAGGGGCCTGTTCTCACATAAGCAAATGACGTTTAATTATTACATAAGCAAAATATCGCTGTGCTCAAAAAAACCACTCACTCACTTCATGGGCCAATAAACATTAGGGGAAATATTGATTACATTAGAGGAAATATTGTTTTCCTGTGAAAACACAGAGACCCCAAATTAGCAATCTTTCACTAAGAATTAAACTTGCTAATAAAATACGGCTTTTGCATGGCCGGGCATTATCACATTTTCTAACTTTTGACATCTGAATCCCATTAAATTCCCAAGAACGACTAGCCAAAAATAACCCCAGGTTCAAAATAATCGTATTTCAGAGACAGCTACAGATGAGAAGTCACAGAAACTTACGTGACAAAAGCAGAGCATAACTTACTGAGGCCTCCTGACACGCGCCCTCCTAGCTTCCTTTCACCCTCCCCTGTTTACAACTGTATACAGAAGGGAATTACGAACTCCTCTATAAACTACAGGCAGCTTGTCATGCTTATAGTGTGAAGTTACCTAAATTAAGATAAATAACATTCTAGTCTAAAATTAACCAAATCTGCACACTGCACAATGGGGCAAATCTCTTAGCCAACTAAAACAGTTTTATAAAAAAACAAATACCTACACAACCACGCGGAATTCTGGTTTTATTCTATATGTAACCTAAATTTCTGGGTCATCTATTCTGACTGCCTTGATAGGGTAGTTAGGGGCTCCAACGGATGCAGAAATAGAATCGGCAAGACTTGGTATCTCCAAACTTTAATTTTACCTATCATCTACCTCCAGGAAAACCTCGGTTGGTGAGTTAAAAAAAAAAAAAAAAAAAAAAAGAACGCTGGATAATTTATTCTTAATTACACGTAGCGAGGCTGTAACACTATTCCCCAAGCATAGACCAAGCTGTTCGGGATTATCGGAGACGCAGGCTGCCCGTCCTTTATCCCAACACTGCGGTGCGTCCTGCGCTCTGGGCTGCCGTCCGAACTGGCCAACCTGAAAACTGACTGAGTGGAACGAGCTGCACTTGCAGACGGAAAGCGAAGTCAAACTAACTCTCCCCAGCCCGCGCGCCGCGAGAAGGCTGTCATGTCAAAGGCTTTCTCTCCCAGGGCCAGCAGAGGGAGACGAAGACATCTGGCCTGGTCGGGCAGCGTTTCTGTAAAATTGGGGAGGGGGAGCGGAGGCTGCATTTAAATGTCCTGCTGTCAATCAAAGGCCACGTCCCACCATCCCAGTCCCCAGATCAGCTCCCGCCCGGGAGCGCCCCGCGCCCCGACGCCACCCCGGCCGGCGCTCGGGAACCTGCGGCACCCAAAGGTGACCGCAGGCCGGGCCGCAGCGCCCAAATAAGGACTTTGGGAGCCCAACCCCAACTAGTTTCTTTGTTTAAATGCCTGCGAATCCCTCCCACGCCGGAGTCAAGAGGCTGTGGCGCCGCCCTTTATTAGCCTCACACTTTGATTACAAAACACACGAGTCGGCGGCCTGGCGGCGGGGGCGGCCCCGGCGCTCGCAAACGTCAAACCCGAGCGGCCGGCGGCGGCCGGGCCCGACCCACGGTCCCCCCGGGCCGGCCCAAGTTCGCCGGCGCCCGCGAGAGCCCCGCGCCGGCCGGGGGGCGCCGGCCCCGGGGGGGACCCGGCACCTCACTCTTTGTAAAGTTTGCGCGGCGGCGGCGCGGGGGCGGCGCGGGCCGGGGGCGCGCGGGGGTCCCCGCCCCGGCCCGCCGCCCACTCCGTCCGCCGCCCCCGCGGGGGGGGCGCGCCGCGGGCCCCCCCGAGCGCCCCGCCCGGGAGCCCGGGCCCGAACTTCCCCCCGGCATCCCCGGACCCCCCGAGCGCCTCATCTGTTGCTCTGTTTACTCCGCCGCGCCCCGCGCCCGGGAAGTTTGAGGACGCGGGCGAGGGGGCGCGACGGCCGGCGGGGGGCGGGCGTTCCGGGAGCCCCGGGCCGCGGCGGGCGGGCGCCCCGAGGGGGGCTGGCAGCGGCGGCGGCGGCGAGTCCCAGCCGGAGCCGGAGCCGCAGCCCGCGGCGGGCGGGCGGGGCGGACGCGACCCGGGGCGGCGGGCCGGGCCGCGCTGCTCCCGCCGCCCCAGCCGGCGCCCGCCCGCCGCGTCCCCCGTCCCCGGCCAACTTCCCGGCCGCCCCCTTTGTTCCCGTGCGTTGTGGCGACTCTTCGCCGGCCGGGAGCGCCGGCCCCGCCGCCGCCGCGAGCCGCCGCCGCGCGCCCCTCCGGGCCGGGCTGCGCGGGGCCCCGGCGCGGGCGGGCGGGCGGGCGGGCGGGCGGGCGGGGGCCGCGGCGCCTTACCTGCCGTGGAACCAGTCCTTGCAGACGTCGCACTCGATCATGAAGCGGCTCACGTCGTACGGCTGCCGGCACACGCAGTACACCGGCGGGGGCGGCGGGGGCGCCGAGGCCCGGCCCGGCGCCGCCACCGACCCGGCGGCCGCGGCGGCGCCCCCCGCGGCCACCGCCGCCGCCGCTCCGGCCATCTTTAAAACACACACGCTCGCTCGCCGCCCGCCCGCTCGCGGCCCCGCTCGCCGCCTGGAGCCGCGCCGCCGCCAGCCAGCGCCGCCTCCCGCAGCAGCCGGAGCAGCAGCCCCGGCGGCGGCGACGGCGGCGGCGGCGAAGCGCCCCAGTGCGCGCGCGCGAGGCCGCGGGGGGCGGGGCGGGGCGGGGCGGGGGCAGGCGGCGCGCGCCCGACGCGCGAGCCGGGGCGCGTCCTTCCGGCGCTCGGCGCGGGGCCGTGCGTCTCGCGCACGTCAGCCGCCGCCGCCGCCGGCGCGCGCGCCCCGCGTCCCTCGCGTCGGCCGGGCAGGGGCCGGGGCCGGGGTCGGGGCCGGGGTCGGGGGGCGGCTGCGGGGCGCGCGAGCGGGGTCCCTGAGGATGCGCGGGCGGCGCGGCGGGGGCGCGGGGGGCGCTCGGCTCCGAGGAGCGAGCGCCGAGGCGGCCGGGACGTTGCTGCGCTGCGGAGCGCGGCGCCGGCGGCGGCGGGGCGCGGAGGCCGGGACTCGGGACTTAGAGCCCCGCCAGGGCCGCCCCCGGCGCGGCGGAATCGAGCCCCGGCTCCGCGCGCGCCACCCCCGCGGGTCGGAGGCGCCGCTGTCCCGGCCCGCAGCGCCCTGCCCGGGAGGGGGGGGTCATGCAAACTTCGGGAACGTCCCAGCCGCACCCCCAACCACCAGCTGGGAAAGGAGAGCGCGGCGGAGCCACCGCGGGGTGGAGAGGCTGTCCCAGGAGGTCACGAATGTCTGGGAGCCCCGGGGCACCGGCCCGCGGCGGGGGAGGCTGGGGGAGGCCGGGGAGCAGCCTCGCGCGCTCGTCATCGCACGGCTCAGACGCGGGGGCTTGCGAGTCCTTTGGGAAAGAGAGAATATCCTACTGGGGGGCGACGACTAGGAAAAGGGATGCTACAAAAACCGGGTTGGCCGGACTTGGCACATAACAATACATATTTTTGAATGAAGGATGAGCCTGGTAACGGAAGCATTAAAACAGCTAACAAATAATGGTTAGAGAGACTGCCTCGGCATCCTGTCTCTGCGGATTAAGGATTATTGATTCAGATATTCGTAGCTGGATTTTGCAGGCATTGCGATCACTGGGTTCTAGCTCCCTGCGTAATTTTCGTTCCTGGTTTTTCTCATCCAGCCCCAGGCCGACGATCGCTGTTCATGGCTAACCTTCTATCGTTGAGGAAAGCGAGTCGTTCCCCTGAAGTGTCGGAGAGCTGTGCTGGAAATAAAGTTTAAACTTCTTGCTTCTGTAGCCAGCCTTTTTCCTACCAAACATGGGCCGAGCACATGCTTGTCAGGAAAAGAAACACCTGGCAATCATAGGAGACCACAAAGTGAATCAGTTGGAAACATTTCTCCTGGAGAATAAAGAAAAGTTACTGTGACCTTGGCGTGTGTTCGGAGTCCTGGTGGATTGGTGGAGCGGAAAGCGTTCTCCATCCAGAGCCGGCTTTCTCTCAGCCATCCAGTGGCGGGCAAGTCGCTCCATTTCTCCTGAACTAGATCTTGAGGATCTGTTTAAAGAAAACTTGTGGCTAATACCTTCCTTAACTGCTCAGAGGTTTTATAACCAGCATGAGAGAGTATGTATTTTTAAAAGTACATTGTAGAGAATGGGGACGGGGGTGCCACGAGCAACAGTGTGTCAGGGAAGGGGAGACAGTCAGGGTGAGAGGGGCATCCACACAGGGCAGCAGCCTGGGATGGGGTGTTCTCCCCCTGCTGGGGTGGGGGTGGGGGGCACCTGGCTTTCAGATGTCAGCACCACAGAGTGAAGAGGGCAGCCGGGCAGCAGCAGTGATGGGGGATTGGCATGTACAAGAACATTTATCAATAAATAAATACATATTTTCTAATGGGAGCCAGTTGAAAAAATAAAGCAAGAGCCTGGTTTCTCACTGTTGAAGAAGTGGATTATAAATAATGGGAATAAAACTAGGATGAACCTTTTGGTGGTGAACTGGTAATGAAGATATTGGTGGGGGTTTTTTAATATATATATATATATATATAAATATAGGTGCAGGTGTGTAAGTACACACATGCTCTGTCCACTGAGAGGATCTGGGAGTAGTGACACAACAACACAGAGAATACATCTAGCCCAGAGCTTGACTTCTAAATATGATTCACCTCTTCATTTTTCTTCTTGGCAAAATGACTAATTCCAGGACTGGAGAAGAGAAGTAGGAGATGAGCCTGGAGTCTCTAACTATACCAGAAAATAAGGATGTGCTCCAAGAATAAGAGTGCATATCAAAAGACCATAGGCCAGCTTGTCTCCCATTGGCCAGATCTGGAACAAACTGAACTTTAATATGACAGTAATAAAAATGACAAATAATGTATTCTAAAAATGACAATAATGTAAAATATATAAATTGAAAGTTTCAAACAGATTAGAATATGTACATAGTTTCAAAATATCAACCCCCCCCCAAAAAAAAAGTCTTGTTAATTACAAAGGGAATTAGAGTCAATTTTCAGGGGAGAAGTCTGGCAGACAGCATCTTAAGTGACCAAGGGCCACTAGAAATGAAACAAATTGAAATTATGTACCATCTGATGGGACCCAATGAGAAGAAAACCAGTATCAATATTTGATTCATTGAGTTGAGTCTCTAGTTTGGAAATTCAATAGTTTTAAAGGCCCATCACGAAAGCTGGAAGGATAGCTACACCATCAAGCGTACAAATCTGTAAGGAAAACTTAAAGATGTAAATGCAATAATTTGACCTGGAGAGGAAAGGGATGAAGACCAGAACTCTGACTAATGCCAAAATTTTAGTGGTAAGCTCCATGGACAGTGATCAAGAATATGTACTTGGATTCCACAGTCTACTATCTCTGTGACAACTTACCCACTACCAGGTTTTAATTTTCTCATTTTCTTTTTCTTTTTTTTTTTAAAGATTTATTTATTTATGCATACAAGAACCGGGGTACAGGCCAGAGGTCTGGGTGGGGGGTGCTGGAAATGAGAGGATTCACCAGAGACAGAGTGGGGACCAGAACAGGCAGAATGACTGAAATACACTGCTGAGGGGAGCAGCAGGCGAGACAGGAGAGGTCTGCTGTGCCATGTGGGTAGCTCCCTGGAGGCCTGGGATCGAACTGGTGCTGCAGAGGCTGCAGACAGCTTCACAGTGCTGTGCTTAACCTCTTGCACCACCAAGGCCAGTTTTCTCATTTTCATGAAGATGATAAGAATATCTACTTGACAAAGTTTAGTGCATTAAAGGAGATAAGAAAATGCTAGTCACAATTCTCAGTACATAGTAACCCATGTAGTTGTTAGCTAGAACTATGAATAATTACTTTACTTGTTTGTTAATAATAGAGGATCATCAGCACCAAGAAAATTAGGGAAGAAGACTAGGAGATAGGTGTCCCAAAAACAAAGGGGGAGAGAATTTCAGAAAGAAAATATCTCAAAGACATCCTGCAACATGTCAGCATAGGTTTGCAATGACTCTCCTTTTTGGGTTCTCCAGTCCCTGAAGTAGATGTTTCTTAACTCTCCTAACTCTAAGCTCCTCATATTAACTCTCAGCATATTAATTCTAAGTTGTTTCTTTTAAACATTCCACTTGTCCATACACCCCTATTCCTCTGAAAAAGAATGACTGTTCTAACTAATCGTGCTTCCTGCTACTATCAATGCTTGTTCATCTCCATGAACACGTCTGCTATTCTCTTCCGTGATGTTCCCGCGCCTTCCTTTTTCTTCAAAAAGCTGTTCAAAATTCTCCTTCCCAGTCCTCTGTTACAAGCATAGCAGTTAGTTTGCATATTGTTTTCAGTACCTATACTTGTCCCCCAAGGAACATTTTACTTTTCTTCTTATACGTTCAGAAACTCAAGGGGCCTGTTTCTAAAAGTCTATACAATTTGGCAGGAAAAACATGAGTCATTTGAAAATAATTAAACCAAAAATAGTAAAATATTTAGCAGTTGCTCTGATGTCTCTTTGATCGAGATTATAGACCATTTTTCTTATGTAATGCAATTTGGGGATCCTGTAAGAAATTACCAATCCCAAGTGATTTTCTTCATCTGCCTACCAGGGTGAATAAAATCCCCCCTTATAGAGTCACCACTTAATGGTAGGGTGAGGTAAATATCTCTATTCTCAGAAGACTCCAGGACAAGTATATATGGTGTAAGGGCACTGACGGCAATTTCTGGGCAATGCTAAGAACTTTTCTGGGGACCGCAGGGTTTCTAGAGTCAAGTAAGTTTGGCCCAGACTACATGGAATGACTTCTGCCAGAAGAAAAATAAAAAGCGATCTGGTGTCTGTGTCATCGATACTCTCGCTTGGCCTCTTACATTGTTGGGTTTTTTGTTTGTTTTTTTCCAATACCACTAATATCACACAGAACAAGCATATTTTAGGAATGCTACAATGAACCACTGATGTGTTAAAAGATAGTACTTTGCTCATGTAAGAGCATTATGCGCCTCAATCCTTATCACAGCCTCTTTATCAGATTAACCAGAGTAAGCAGGGAGCAGCCTGCCTAAAGTTGTAGCAAAAGACAAACAGTTTAATCTCACCAAGATCGGTGGGAGAGGCTAGTGTCTGGCTGGCAAACACTGCCCAGGGAGAGTAGATTTTGAAGAGGGGGGTGCATCATTGGTGCTAGGGGGAAGAACAGCACAGTCTCATGGGCAAAGACAGGTCTCAACACACATAATGCGGCGACCTTGTTGCCAGCTTGATTTTAGGATTTCCCCCAGTCCCCCAGAACTGGGGTGCGGGCCAGAGGTGTGGGGGATGAGAGGATTCAGAAACAGAGTGGGGAAGAGAACAGGCAGATCCACTGAAATACACTGCTGAAGGGAGCAGTGAGTGAGACAGGAGAGGTCTGCTGCGCCATGTGGGTAGCTCCCTGGCCGGGGATCGAACTTGTGCTGCAGTGGCAGCAGAGAGCTTCATAGTGCTGTGCCTTAACACCTTGCATCACTAGGAAGGACCTGGACTCAGTGTTTAGAGAGGAAACAGTATCATATCCCCTCTTTCTTGGAAAGAGTCAGCCAAACAAACAAACAAACAAATACACACACACACACACACACACACACACACACAAAGAGGAATGATGGGGAGATGAACAAAGCAAATGCAATACTGCTGCTAATCTAGGTAAAGATGTGAATGTGTTCATTGTACTAACCTTTCAGTTTATTTTTGAAAAATTTCATGCTAAGTCTAAGAATACAGCCTTTTTCTCAAGTCTGTTCAGAAGTTAAATGATATTTGTGTAGTTAATGATTTCCTATTCTGAATATCTCTCTAGTGTAATTTCTTATTATACCTTCTAGAGTCACACCTGTCTTCCAGAGAACAAAGTGTACAGGACCATTATTTTGCTAAGCTTTACAACCCCAGTAGATTATGAAATAGGAGGTAACATTTGGTCCCTCTCAACAGGAATAGGGAGGGGCCCTTTTTAAAGTGAAATATATACAAATCCAGAGAGTCTCTGAGAGCTCTTAGCTCTGTGCCCCACCCCTCTGTCCCTTATCTACAGAGTTGTCAGTGATGGGTGTGTAGACAGTGTGGGCACGGAGAAAAGCTGATAACACTGCTAGGTTGTGTCTCCTTATAAAGGTTGCCCCTGTCTAACCATAGGAAAAACATCAGACAAATTCCAATAAAGGGGCGTCTACAAAGTACCTAACCAGCACACCTCGAAAGTGCCAAGGTGGGCCTCCCCGGTGGTGCAAGGGGTTAAGTGCCAGCACTATGACATTATCAGCAGCCTCTTCAGCTTGAGCTCCATCCCCAGCCAGGGAGCTGACCCACATGGCACAGCAGACCTCCTCAGCAGTGTATTTCAATCAATCCACCTGTTCTGCTCCCCACTCTGTCTCTGGTGAATGCTCTCACCCCCGCCACACCTCTGGCCTACACCCCCCAGCTCTTGTATGCATAAATAAAATAAATCTTAAAAAAAAAAAAAAGAAAGTGCCAAGGTGAGGAAAAACAAGGAAAGACTGAGAAACCATCACAGACAAGAGGAGCCTAAGAAGCTAAGACACTGAAAGGTCATGTGGTATCCTGGATGGGATTCTGGAAAAGAAAAAAGACCTTGGGTTAAAATGAAGGAAATCTTAATAAACCATGGACTTGAGTTAATGATCAGATCAATAGTGGTTCATTAACCGTAACAGATGTAGTAGATAAATGCAAGTTGTTAATAATAGGAGGGATTTGGTACATGCACATGGGAACCCTGAACTATCTTCTTGATTTTTCTGTAAACTTAAAAGTGTCCTAAAAAAATAAAATCTCTCAGGGCCTGGCATTTAAAGCTATCCCAAACTCACAAATGGTTTGAATGTATATATCACTTTGGTTTATCAAAACACTATTGAGGACATTACTTACAAAGTCTTCATATTTCAAATACCAACCCAGTTACTAAAAACCAGTTATCAGGGCACTAGATCATGGTTTCTCATTCTGAGTTCTACGGTATTTTGATGTTGTTCAGGAAGATGTTTTTGGTGGAGCGAGCAACACACATCTTATTAATAATGATTACGTCTAGGAAAGTGTGTGTGTGTGTGCGTGTGTGTGTGATTTATTAATCTGAGGGTAAGCTACATTTAAAAGTAAAGTAAAACATACATACATCCATTCATTAGTCATTATTGAAGGTCTATGACATACATATGATAGTTGCTCAGACACTGGGATAAAAGATACCTCTCCTGTCCTCAGTGGGCTCTGTCCATAAAAGAGATAACCAAGGAACTATAAATTGTAACATAATATGCTAAGTGTCTTGGTGGAGAAAAAAACAGACAGCTGTGGCAGCAGGCAGGAGGGTCAGCTAAACCAGACTGGGGTTGATCAGGGACTGCTTAGTCCTAAAGGACTTCTGCCATCCGTATTTATGAAATATTAAAATTTCACTTTCAAAGCAAAATTAAAAAGTTTTACTCCCACATATATATTTATATTTCCCTGTCTTTTAATTGTATTGCCTCACAGATGTATTTCTTTCCAGGTCCTAATTAAGAAATTAACATTAACCCAAAGGGTTTGAAGTTTTAATTTTGTTAATTGCATAAAAGGTGTCAAATAAGACTGAATATCTTTGCTCATAATTTAGGAGACAGATTTTACAAGTCCCAAATATCTTTTGCATAAGGATTTAAAAATAGTAAGGAATGCACAAACAGTCTTAATATTCAGGGCCAGACATGGGAAAGAAGTTGGTATCCCCATGAATTTGAGAAAGAATAGCTTTAAAGACGCTTTTAGCAAGTACACTAAAAGAATTACCATAGTGTGTAGTAACAAAGTTAAGTTTGGATAATAAGATTTTACAGAGATCTGTTTATATAGAAGGCATTATGCCGGATACCATGGGGGGAAAAAATGAAAGAAATGTACAAGTGGTCCCTCCTTTTAATAAACTTAAAATTGACAGCAGTAAAAATAGTGAGTGAAGGGGTTAATCACGAGGTATACAGGGAGTCCTGAAAAGCCAAGATTTTGAGAGGACTTGGAGAAAGGGACATTCAATTAGGAACAAACAGAGAATTTCAGTACAGGCTTGTATAAAAGGTGTGAGGAAGATTAAAGGCACAGTGAGTGGGGCCTTGCCAAAATAAGCTAAGGACAACAAAAAGAATGCTTTAATCTATATTTAGAGTGAGAAAAAGAACAAGGAAGGTGTGGGCATAATGCTTGGGGCAGATGGTGTAATATTGACAGATGATGAAGCAAAATTGCTCAACATGTATTTTATTTTCATCTCTTATCAGAAGACATCTTTGAAGATACTTTGTCAAGATAGATGGCAGGTGGGACTAAGTATTGTCTCGACCTACTTATTTATAGCAAGATTGGGAAAACTAAACAGGTTCTCTATTTGAAACTAGAGTTAACTTCTTTCGGTCAAAGGAATGTATCAAGTACATGGGCCAGGCAGAGGGCCAGACTGATAGGGAGACAGACCCAGGTTAAGACTCATGAAGGGCTGGTGTGTCCAGGGGGAAATGGTAAAACCAGGTGACAATGCAAGAGAGTTGTTGGCAGAAGTTAAGAACCACCTAAGTGCCTGAGGACAGATGAGTGGATTAAGAAGATGTGGTATACATACTTGATGGAGTACTACTCAGCCATAAAAAGATGAACTCTTGCTATTTGTGACAACAACATGGATGGAGCTGAAGGGGATCATACTAACCAAAGTAAGTCAGAAGGAGAAAGACAAATAGCACGTGGTTTCACTTATATGTGGAATATAGAGAAACAAAACAAAGGGTCAGTCCAAACCAAACCAATGGCCAACTCTAGAAATCTATCAGTAAAATGAAGGTTAAAGGGTGGGTGTAGGGGGCTGCTGGTGAGCAATGGGTGGAAAGGACCCAATGGAAGACTGTGGATGCTGTGGTGTGGGAGTGGCTGGTGACATATACCCGAAGAGGTAGAAGCCTTTGACTCCGAACACATACAGTGTTACCTCAACAAAATAAAAATTTTTTTTAAAGTTTTTGGCAGGGAGATGAGAGACAATGGGGTAGATGATGGAGCTAGAACTAGTGTTTAGGTGCAGGAACTATCCTCGATGCCCCGTAGACATTCTCTCATTGAATTCCTATAACAGAATTCGTGAGCATAACATTATGATCTTGGACTTTTCTTCTTTTTTTAAAGGTCTAGCTACTTATGCATACAAGAACTGGGGTATAGGCCAGAGGTGTGGAGGGTGAGAGGACTCACCAGAAACAGAGTAGGGAGCAGAACTGGCAGATTAACTGAAATACACTGCTGAGGGGAGCAGCGGGCGAGATAAGAGAGGTCTGCTGGGCCATGTGGGTCAGCTCCTTGGCTGGAGATCGAACTCAGGCTGCAGTGGCTGCCGATAGCTTCATTGTGCTGAGACGTAACCCCTTGTGCCACCAGGGAGGTCCTATCTTGGACTTCTCTAATGTGTAAGATAAAACTTCACCTGCCTAAGTTTATGCAGAAGAACAGGTGAGACTTGACCCCAGGTTTGTATGATTTTCACAGTCTGTCTCCCCCCTGTATAGGTTGAAGATGACAAAATAATGTGGAATCCAAGAGCCAGTAAATTCAAGAATCAGCAGTGCCCACTGGCAGCCAGGAAATCTGTGAGCAGCTCAGTGGACTGGAGTTAGGTTGGGCGCCTGGCCCTGGGCGAGGAGCCTGGCAAAAACAAAGCAGGTACAAGGCCTACATGGTCTCGGCTGTATCAAAGGAATGAGCTAATTACAGGGACCAGGTCATAGACAGGAATTACCAGTACAATTCAAGGAAGGATGACCTGGTGCTGAGCCGCTTAAGTACTTCCTGCTATAGTTCATGGGACCTGGGAGAATGGCCAAGGGAAACCCCAGGTTACAGCCCAGCTGAAGCCAGAGAGCAACCTGTCACATGGGAGAGAAGGCCAGAAGGCCAAGAGGATGCCAGGAATTAAAACATCATGAAACAGGGCCTCCCTGGTGGCACAGGGGTTAAAGACAGCACTATCAAGGTAGCCACAGCCACTGAAGCATGAATCTGATTCCCTAGACTGCCAGGGAGCTACCCACATGGTACAGCAGACCTCTCCTGTCTTGCCTGCTTCTCCCCTCAGCAGTGTATTTCAGTAGATCGCCCGTTCTTTTTTTTTTTTTAGAGATTTATTTATTTATGCATATAAGAACTGGGGTACAGGCCAGAGGTGTGGGGGCAGTGAGAAGATTCACCAGAGACAGAGTGGGGAGCAGAACAGGCAAATGTACTGAAATTCACTGCTGAAGGGAGCAGCGGGGAGACAGGAGAGGTCTGCTGCACCATGTGGGTCACCTCCCTGGCAGGGATCGAACTCGTGCTGCAGTAGCTGCGGATTGCTTCATAGTGCTGCGTCTTAACCCCTTACTCCACCAGGGAGCTCCAGATCCACCTGTTCTGCTCCCCCCTCTGTCTCTGGTGAATCCTCTTAACCCCTGCCCCTCACCTCTGGCCCACACCCTAGCTCTTGTATGCATAAATAAATAAAATAATTTTTTTAAAAACATCACCCCCACCAGAGCTAGGACACTTCTCAGTGGGCTCCTGCCTTTGATACCGATGTGTTACTGCTCCACTTAAGGGTGATCTGGATCCCAAGACCTCTCAGTGGCTTCCCATTAAGAGGAGACAGCAGGGCCTCCCTGGTGGCGCAAGGGATTAAGCACCACACTATGAAGCAACCCACAGCCTCTATAGCACGAGTTCGATCCCCACCCAGCCAGGGAGAAACCCACATGGTGCAGCAGACCTCTTCTGACTCTCCCGCTGCTCCCCTCAGCGGTGTATTTCACTCAGTCTGCCTGTTCTGCTCCCCACTCTGTCTCTGGTGGATCCTCTCACCACCGCCCCCCACCACTCCGCACACCCATCTCTGGCCTGTGCCCCAGCTCTTGTATGCATAAGTAAAAAAATCTTTAAAAAAAAAAAAAAGAGGAGACAGCAGAAACTATGGACTGGCGGTTCTGAGACTAGGTCACAAAAAGACATGACTTCCACCTCACCTCGACTCTCCTCTTTGACTTGCTCACGCTGAGGGAAGGGCGGCCATCTTGTGAGCAGCCCTGTGGAGAGGCTCCCGGGAACGGGGAACCCAAGGAGGACTCCACTCAACAGCCGTGAGGAGATGAGGCCCTGGGTCTGACAGCCTAGGAGGAACTGAACCCTGCTAAGAACCCCTTGAGGGAGTTTGGAAAACAACCAAGTGCCCTGTCAAGCCAACTACAGCCCCAGTCGACGCCTGATTGCAGCCTCAGAGACCCCCAAGCCAGAAGACCCGGCTGAGACACACCCACGTCCATGAGCGACAGAACTAGGCAGTAATAGGGGTTTGTGTTTTTTATACTACTAAATTTTGGAGTAATATGTTACGCGGTAATATGTTCTTGTCAATATTGGGGCGTTTATAATTTATACAGGGCTTCATCAAGCATATTCTTGCTGGGCAAGAACTTCCATTGACATTGATGAGAACCAAATCATCTGTGTACAAGTTTACCTATCTGAAAATTTGAACGAATTTTCCATACATTCCATTCCTTTCCATACATTTCCTGACAAATTCCTGGCTCCACACAGTTAAAACATAGTTTATTCTCCCTTAGCCACATACTTCCCATTAAATCAACTGTTCTAGTCCCCTCTTCCTGTCACAAGCCCCTGACTTGGGCAGAGGGGATTCCTGGTACCAAGCAGTGCGATGGAGCTGGCTCCTCTGGCTCACAAGAGCTGATGCTTGGCCTTTCAGACATTTGGGGAGACACTGATTAAACAGAGCCATTATTAGAAATGAAATAATAAAAACTATTAAAGAATGCAAAAAGAGGGCCTCCCCGGTGGCGCAGTGGTTGAGCGCTGGGTTGCGAAGCTGCCCGCAGCCTCTGCAGCACCGGTTCGATCCCTGGCCACCGGGTGAGGGTCCCACATGGCGGGCAGACCTCTCCTGCCGCCTGCTGCTCCCCTCTGCAGTGTATTTCGTCAGTCTGCCTGTTCTGCTCTCCGCTCTGGCTCTGGTGAATTCTCTCACCCTCCCGTGCTTCTGACTGTACCCAATGCTTGTATAAATAAATAAACAAATCTTTTTTTAAAAAAAAAAAAGCAAAAACAGAGATAATGCTCAGAACACATCATTTCCTGATTATTTCATTACAGGTTTATTATCACTATGCTCGTGATAGTCTATATATCTATTCTCTTCATATGGTGCAACTGCTGTGTCCTGGTGTATTACTCTTCTCAACTCCGTTCAGTTAAGTCACATTGACAGCTTGAAATAGGCCAGGATGGGAATCTTCTGACACGGACATCAGCAAACATACCAATCCAGGTGCTGAAAACTTAGCCCCCCTAGGCAAGCACCACCATCCACAGATCTGACCACAACCTCTATAAATATGTGCCACAAAACGCAAACAAGATGAAACCCCAACTCACATTTCCCTGAGCTGGGTGCCAAAAGTGCCTGGGGCCACCCCACGCAGCTCCCTGGAGAGATCAGTGTAATGGGAAGGAAGTCTGAGTGGAAAGACTCAGCTGTTTTAAACAACTACAGTTACAATGGCTTTTGAAAATTTTCTAAAAGCAAAATCAGGTCATCACCTTGCTAGGGCCCCTCAGAAGACTGAAAGACAGTCCAGCCAGTGAGAGGCCCTGAAACTGAAGCCTCTTTAGCTTCATGGTAGATCTGCCTCTGTTCCAGAACTTCCTGGGTGTTTCCACTGCCCCTCGATGGCTCCTGCTGGGGTTAACTCCAGGCCTGGGGGAGAGTGGGCACGGGGACAGGCAGGGCACTTGCGTCTGACATGTTTCTCCTGCCTTCGACTCTGGTGCTCTCAATACACACACACTGGAAGGATGTGCATTTTCCCTCCAGTTTCCCATCTGAAAGCAGCTGCCCTGGTGGCATAGCTTTCTAATTCTTCGTACCAAACCCGTATGAGTTTGCTAGGGCTGCCACAGCAAACACCATAGACTAGGAGAGCAACAGAAATTACCCACACTCTGGACACCAGAAGTCCACAATCAATGTGTTGGCAGGTTTGTTTTCTGAGGTCTTTTTTCTGGGCTTGAAGGAGGCCACCCTCTTGCTGCCTCTGCCTAGCCCTCTGTGTACACACACACACACACACACACACACACACACACACACACACACGGTGTCTCTCTGTGCGTCTACATTTCTCTTTTTAGAAAGACACCAGTTAGATGAGGGCTTAACTTAAAGGCATCGCTTTAACTTAATCATCTCTTAAAAGACCTTATTTCCAAATAGAGTCACATCCTGAGCTTCAGGGGGTTAGGACTTCAACAGATGGATTTGTGGGAGTCACAATTCTTCCCCCAACACTGTACTTCCCTAAGCCTCAGCCTCTTGCCCTAACATTAATAGTAAAATCATAGCAGGAAAAGGACCTGATTCATTAAAATGGAGAACACAGTGGTAAGTGTCTCTCCCACTCTGTTACGGACTAACTCACTAGAGATGGGATTGGGAGAGGCCTTGTCTGGGAGCTCCAAGGGGGCAAGTTTTAGTTGGGTATGACAATGCTGTGCAGAGGAGGCACTGCCTGGTAGCCAAAGAGCTGTCCATATGCTGGTGCAGTCAGCAGAACCCAACTGTCAGAGCGGTACAGCGACGGGGGAGACCTGAAAACTAGTCTGAGGATATTGACACACCAGATAAAGCTTTCAATGAGATGACCATCAAAACCCTGCTAACCCCACACTCTCCAATTGTTTCTCAATTAAGATGGCTAGCACATCACTAGATATGGTACTTTTTTTAAAAAATATACTTCCTGGGCCTCTCTGGTGGCCTAGGGGTTAAGTGTCAGCACTATCACTGCTACAGCCTGAGTTCGATCCCCGGCCAGGGAGCTACCCACATGGCACAACACGCCTCTCCTGTCTCTCCCACTGCTCCCCTCAGCAGTGTATTTCAGTAGACCTTCCTGCTCTGCTCTCCACTCTGTCTCTGGTGAATCCTCTCACCCCCAGCCCTCTGGCCTATACCCCAGTTCTTCTATGCAAAAATAAATAAATAAAATTATATATATATATATATATATATATTTGAAGGCCAAGTTAGGAAGTGCATATATATATGCACTTCCTAACTTGGCCTTCAAAATCTATACTTCCTAACTTAGAGCTCTTGCTAAGTAATTTTCCTTTAAAATTTTATCTGGAAAAGATCTGTAATGATTAAAAGGCAAAGGAAAAAACAAAAATTTCCCAAGCTCCAAGATTTGAAACTCAAGAAAATATTCCAGCTCAGCATGAAATGATCCAAAATAGGCAATATAATTTTCACATCTCTTGGAAAAATACTGAGTCATATTGCCCACCCACATCTTACAAAAATAACAGAAATCCACTGATTCAAGTAAGATACACTTCACCATTGTCTGAAGAAAATGTTTCAGTCATTCAAGAAATGAGGAGCAAAGTCCTATCAGTGACAAAAGTTTAGACTCCCTGCCTCCAGGGAAGCTTTGCAATAAGGACTTCCTTCTGGCGCCAGATGTAACTTTGCCTTGCACCCTGAGATACCTTCAGAAATCAACAAGTAGCTCTTTCCCATGCCAACAACAAATAACACTGGTTGAACAAGCCCAGCAAAGGCCCTGAGTTCAGTGAGCAGTGATTAAGGTTCAAAAAACAGTTCCAGGAAGAGGCCAAACAGCCTGGGACAAAAGGCTGGCAAGGCTTCCTCATCACTCACCAGACAGATGGAGGTCACCCCTTTCTACCCGCTGGGGTCACTTCATCTCCCAGACTTTCAGAGACTGTCTTCAAGAAGCACCAGCCTAGCCTCCACCTGAGATTACCCATCTCTCGATTCTTTCTTTGAAGTTGGTTTTTTCACTGACTCCCACCCTCACCCCTTTCCTTCCTGCCTGCCGCACACCTGGATTCCTGCAGTCCTGCCCCCAGAGTTGTCTCCCAAGTTTTAGCCTCTCTTTCTTCCCATTCTGTTCCAGGCATTTCCCGACAGTGCCTTGAGGATCCACACTCATGAAACCTCAGTAGATTGCATCATCTCCTGGATAAAATTATTCAGGATGTGATTGTGCATTGTTGAGATTGTGCATTGTTGAGAGGGTGGGTGGGCAGGCTGGAGACCCAGGGAAGAGCTGAGGCTGCAGCATGAGTGTGAAGGCAGGTGGCAGGCAGAATGCCCTCCTCAGGAGAGACTGGTCTTTATTTGTTTAAGCCCTTCAACTGATTGGGTCTGACCCACCCACATTCTGGAGAGCAACTTGCTTTCACAAAATGCACTGATTTTTTTTTTTTAAGATTTATTTTATTTATTTATACAAACACTGGGTACAGTCAGAAGCGCGGGAGGGTGAGAGAATTCACCAGAGCCAGAGCAGGGAGCAGAGCAGGCAGAAGGACCGAAGTACACTGCTGAGGGGAGCAGTGGGCGGCAGGAGAGGTCTGCGCGCCATGTGGGACCCTCTTCCGGTGGCCGGGGAGCAGCCGGGGATCGAACTGGCGCTGCAGAGGCTGCGGGCAGCTTCGCAACCCAGCGCTCAACCGCTGCGCCACCGGGGAGGTCCCAAAATGCACTGATTTTAATGTTAATCTTATCCAAAACGCACAGCAGCCCTGGTCACCTCACGCTGCCATAACAAATACCATAGACTGAGTGGCTTAAATAACAAACATTTACTTCTTACAGTTCTGAAGGCTAGAAAGTCTAAGATCAAGTTTTCTGGTTTGCAGATGGGTGCCTTCTTGCTGAACTGACACGTGACAGGGGTAGAGAACGTGTCACTCCCTGTACCCCCTTATAAAGGCACTCACCACATCATGAGGGCTCCACCCTTATGACTTAGTTACCTCAAAAAGGCCTCATCTCATTGTACCATCTAAGGATTCAACTTATGAATTTGGGGAGACATGAACATTCAGTCCAAATACCTTCCAAGAAACATCTAGAGTGGTGTTTGGCCAAATAACTGGGTTCTATTGCCAGGCCACACTGACACATAGAATTGACCATCACAGCCTCCCCACACTCTGAAGTCAGCTTCGTCAGCTCAGAAACCATTGTGCCCCAGATCCCATCTGGGGTCCTCTTCCCGTCACTGTAAATCAAAACTCTCTCCAGGAAGTAATCTGGACCAGTAGTTTCTATTCTTTCAACTATCATTGTCTTGCCTGTTGGACAATATCTAAAAATCGTTTCATATATTTGTCTGGTTTTTTAAATGTTTAGGCAGGTGGTTAACCAGCTCCCCATTTTGCCATTATGGCTAGAAGCAGACTGTATCTTGACTTGATGCTGTGAAGAGTGCTTTGGTCATCCAAGTGGTTGATAATATTCCAAAATAGTACCTTGTTTTCTGGTTTTAAAATGCATCTGCTTACAACAGAAAACTTTTTGATCACAGAAAAATACAAAGAAATATCAGTTCACACCTAATTCCCCCCCTTCTGCTATGTGATCCTTCTCTCTTTATGAGTGTATTACTTTTTATGAACACATTTGTGAATATTAATGTCATTACTATTAACTCAGGAAACACTTTTGAGCAAACACAGTGAACTGGGGCTAAAAGTCAGGGACATACGTATAGATTCCGAGAGAACCTCCTCATTTCCCTGTGGGAGGCAAATGGCTGCTGAACAAGGAAATCTCTTCTCTGGGAGGGTCTTGGGAGTCTGGACAATCAGACTTTGCTCATGAGCCCAAACCTCACCAGTTTTTGAAGTCTGAGTTGCCCTAAGATTGGTAAGCTCCAAAGGCCCACTTGCCAGAACAAAACTTTCAGTCAAGGAAAAGAAGTCTGAGACAGATTCTGGTTGCAGGAGAACTGAGGTGGGGGAGGATAGATCTGAGAGGCCTTGGGTGCTCCCTGGTGCAGAAAGGGACACCCAAGTTTCCTGACTCCATGACTAAAGGGTCCTGTGCCCGATCCTGGTGCCCTGCTCCCAGCAGGCAGGCCCGAGAGCAGTGTGGGGCAGCAATGGAATACAGGAATACGGTGGCGGAAGGAGCTCTGAGAAGCCAGGTCTCCTGTAAAGGTCTGCCTGTCCATGGAGGCCACACGACAGTGGTGTGTTCCCTCAGCTCCGTCCATATCAGACCTGAGGGGTCTTGCGTTCATTCCCCAGACAGTGGGGGTTCGATTAATTGGTTCACAGGTAGAGAAGTTTTCATCACCCTTTCAGTTTTCAATTGTCTGACCCTCAACCATTGTTCAGAGGACCAGGCTGGTGTCCTTTGACTCTTGCCATTGACTTCTGACCTCCCAATTGCTTTTGGTTGCTCTCTGGGAGTATGAGGGAGGAAAGGAGGTAAGAGGAAGTTCAAGTGTATACCCAGCAGAAATAGAAGAAATTCCCTTTTGATGAGAGTCTAATAAAAGCTTTAAAATCTATAGCAATGGAATACAGCAAGAGAAAGGAAACAGGACCTTTTTTTCTGTATTGACAGCGGTGACCCCGAGGCTAGAGACAGCCAAGCAGACTCAGATTGAATAAATTCAGCCGAACACACAAGAACACCTTATGTGGCAATAACGTCCCTGTTCTCACTGACGAGGCTTCAGCCGATGCCCACTTCCCTTTTCTCGTCTGGGTCAGGGAAGGCAGGCAGGAGGTTACAGTTCCTGAGAACACAGGTTTGGAGAGTTACAGACCAGCGTGTGCATCCTGGCCCCACAGCCTAATTCCAGTGTGACCTTGGGCAAGACCCTCAGTGCAAGGAGGGACTGAGTTTAATTTTTTTAATTTGGGGGAGAGCAGGGGTTACTGAGATTAATAACACCTGCCTCATGATGTTGTTGTGACGATTCCATGAGATCAGGAGGAAAGTGTTCACAATGTCCCTGGTACCACATAAATCTCAATGAATCTGACCTACGAATATTTTATTTTCCTGAACTTTCTCCTTGCATTGCATTCCCTTAATTATCTGGTTTTGTTTAAAGGAATTATGAGGGTAGCATTGTAGACTGGTATAAAAAGTTGAAAACATGATGAAACAAACATAAATGCCCTTTAAAAGATTGAAATTACTTTATGTTTGGGAATATTAAAATGTGCTGTGTAACTTGCTTACAGAATGCTTTATGTAAAAACTGTAAAGTGGGGCCTCCCTGGTGACGCAAGGGGTTAAGACTCAGCCTGTGAAGCTGTCCATGGCCTCTGTGACACAAGTTCAATCCTCAGCCAGGGAGCTACCCACATGGTGCAGCAGACCTCTCCTGACTGGCCCGCTGCTCCCCTCAGCAGCATATTTCAGTAGATCTGCCTGTTCTGCTCCCCACTCTGTCTCTGGTGAATCCTCTCACCCCCTGCACCTCTGACCTATACCCCAATTCTTGTATGTATAAATAAATAAAACTTTAAAAAAAACCGTAAAGGCACAGTTCACCTCAGCACTCACTATACATCTATCAGTTAACTTTATTGCTCTGTGTTGTGAGTGGAGCTTCAAGATACTAAAAGAATCCAAGTTGTTGGTTTTTGCCTATTTACCAGACTCAGACAAAAATCTAAGGCCGGGGAGAGATGGTCAGTCTCATAATAAAACAAAGACAGTCATTATGTTCTCTGCGCTCAGTGTCTTCACAGGAGGCCCTGGCTTCCAGAAAAGGAGCTGAGAATACAATGAACCCAGATTTGAGAGAACTTTGTATCTCCCCCCACCCCCACCAGTCCTAATCTGCTTGTTTTGTGTTCTGCCACCAGCATAATTTTCTGCTTTTTGTTTTGTTTTGCTTCAATGTTATCACCTTCAAGGATTTTGGAAGAATGAAGTTTTGTCAATGTTAATTGCTGTGTCTTCCCCATGCTAAATTTTTTCTGGGGTTGGGGGGGTGGGGGTGGGGCTGTAATTTGTTCACTCAATATTTACTAAGTACTTCCAATGTGCCAGAAACTGTGGTAAGGGGCGTGAAGACACATGTGCCCCTACCCCTGAGGGGCTCACAGGCTGCGCAGGAAAAAGGCAGATAAAGAAGCAAGTGGTTGAGGGGTTCCAGAGCTGACCTTCGGAGAGGGAGCTCTTGGGGCAGTGCCCCTCCAATAGGGGGGACAATATTTGAGCTGACTCCTTTTGGATATGCTTTCCAGGTAGACCGCCTTCTTTCATATTCTGAGGGACACGGGGGCCACTGACGTCATCAGGGCCCAATGCTTGCAAAGGCTGTGGAGAGTCATGAAGCTAGGATAGGCCCTTCTGAGCCAGAATTTGGGCAAGCAGGACATACTGGCCAGTGGATGTGGCCTACCCTGCGGAGAGCAGAGCTTGAGCAAGAATAGCAATTTCTGGAAAGGAACTCAACGAAGGCACCCCCAACCACCCCGCCAGAGCCCACTGCTGAGGGGTATGACAAGTAATCTACCATCAGTTGTCACCCGTAGGTCTCATTTTATTTCTACATTGAATGGTAAACACATGGCAGGAAAGAACCGCCCGCCCAACTCTGAGTAACCCCCACAACTCCTTGCCCTTGAAGACTTCCCCCCCCCACAATTACCTGCTGGGTGCAATGACCTATCTGAAGTCCCTTGCCCTACAGGGACGCCAGCCACACTCAGTGGGCGTCAGAGGACTGGCACCCTGGCCTTGGAAGCCTCGCCTTCCTAGAGGTTGACAATCAGGAGCCTCAGAATCTCAACTCCTGTTGACTCGGTGGGTACAGTGGGTCTCAAAGCCCAGTCCTAGGCCAACAGCCCCAGCATCACCTGGGAACTTAGAAATGCAAATTCTCTGGTCCCAGCCCCAGCCAACAGAATCAGAAACTCCAGGGTGGAGCCCAGTGCTGTGGGTTCTGACAAGCCCTCTTATGACTCAGGCGCGTGAAGTGTGAGAGGCCACACACAAGTGTGGGGAGCCACAGTGGGGAGCCACCCAGGCGTCGTGCTTCTGCAAGGGCTCACACCTGGCCAGGGAGGCAGAAAAGGACAAGAGCAGGAAGGACAGAGAGCCAAGGGCCAATGGAAGGACGGGGGGAACAGCCAGGCAGGCCCAGGCGCTGGGTAAGGACCTGATGCCACCTGAGAAGAGGTGTGACAAGCTATATGAGCCTCCTGCCTGCTGTGGCACTTCAGGGTCTTGGGCAGTTGTCAGTTCCTTATTGCAGCTGAAGGGCCATACCTGGGTGTGACTTCCTTGGCTGAGAAAAAGCAAACATCTACCCTAGCCGCTCCCCTCTGTGGGAAGAAGTGAAACAGGGCTGTGGGCTGGGGAGGAAGGGGGGCCTAGCTGGGGGGACCCTGGAGATGCTGAGACTTTCTGGTTTATTCTGATGGCACCACTCAGCCGAGCTGCAAGACAGAAGTGGCCGGCTTTGTCAGCGGTTCCATTTTTCTGTAAGTGCAAGTTCCATTTTTCTGTAAGTTTGAAAAAGGTTTAATGCAACCTGTACATGCTCAGGGTGCAAAAGGCAGAGCCCACCCGGATAGTTGTGTGGAGCCTTGTTGGAGTGACCAGACCCCCTCATCAAAGTACCATTCATTGAGTACTTCTTGCTGGGTGCATCACCTCACACAAAGCTGGAAGGCAGGAACTGCAATGAAGGAAACTGAAGCTCAGAGAGGCTAAATGACTGGCTAAAGGTCACTGTTATAAGGTCATTACCTAGGTGGCAGAGGCAGACTTTGAGTCAAGGTCGGATGGACGCTACATTCTCTAAGGTAGTCATGAAGTTGGAGCACAGGTTGGCAACAGATTCGCGGACCGTGGGAAATGCTGTAACTCAGTTTTCTCATCTGCAAAATGGGGATGAGGGTGATCAAGAACTACCTGGACCTGGCCTGTAAAGCCGGGGCAGGATCCAGGTGCAGGATTAATGCATGAAAACTGTGGAATGTCCCAGGAGAGGTTCAAAGGGAGAAAATGCCTGGGAGGCCAGGAGAAAAGAAGAGGGGGGGGGGGCATGGCTGCAGGGCCAGAGCAGGGAGGCAAGGAGGCTGGGGGTGGGTCACGCTCACAAGGGAGGCCTCTTCAGTAGGTTGCCAGGTGAAATGCATGCTGTTCAGATCAACGTGAATTTCAGATAAGCAAAGAATAAGTTTTCATGTAGGTGTGTCCCTAATATGACGAGATTTTTGCTCTAAACGATGACCCACTGTTTATCTGAAATTCAAATTGAATTGAGCATCTTGTTTATAGTATTTGCTAAATTGGGCAAGCCAAGTCATGAGCAGTCCTGCTTGCTCCTCAGTAAGACCATAGGAGGTGATTCTTGATCACCCTCACCCCCATTTTGCAGATGAGAAAACTGAGTGCAGTTGCCCACGGTCAGTGAATCTGTCGCCAGCCTGTGATGCCAACTTCATGACTACCTTACAGAGTGCATGTCCATCTGACCTTGACTCAGAGTCTGCCTTTGCCACTTCCTACGTAATCACCTGTAACAGTGACCTTTAGCCAGTCATTTAATCTCTCCGAGCCTCAGTTTCCTCATCGCAGTTCCTGCCTTCCAGCTTTGTGTGAGGGTTCAGGGAGGCGACTGACCCAGTGAGAAGTACTCAATAAATAGTACAATGGTGATGGTGGTGGTGGTGATGGCCGTGATGATGGTGAAGGTAATGGGGAGCCTTGAAACCCATAAACAGGAGACATTTATGATACTGTAGCCAATGAGGCGCCCTGGGCAGTCTCTCGTAGTAGCAGAACTGGCCATCCCTCATGCCTGCTTCCTGCCCGGTGCTCAGTTCTCTCATGTGTCCCCTGCTCCCTGCTGACGGACACTGAGCTGCCCCAGCCTATATGTGGTGGAGGCTTCCTGCCTCGAGCTCCCGGGGGCCTCAGGGTCCAGTCGCACGCTGCTGGCTGGGGCTCACTGCCTGTACTCCCAGGAAATGTCCCTTACTGTAAGCAGGAACCTGTCTGTCAACCCCCAAATCATTGACCAGATGTGCCCACATCCCAGCTCTTGCTGCCATCAGGGAGAAAAAAATCCAACAGATGGAGTGTTTTGTGCCATCTCCAATCACATAAGACAAATGTTTCCCCCTCCCTGTTATGTAACTCAGCCTAATTCCAAGCACAAGTACGCATGCTCTGAACTTCTTTAATCTACGTTATCTACTGAGTAAGAGCAAGACAGAAAATATCTGGTGGTTAGGCTCCGTTTTAGTCATTTCCTGCCTACTCAGGACAAGTCAGGGCAAGAGACTCTTTCCTGACCCCTCTGCTTCCCACGGAAGCCCCCTCTCTGCTCCAGGTGGGCTCATCAGTGGGGTGTCCCCCAAGCAGCCGCCACCCCTCCTCGCCCCTGGGTTAAGGTGTCCAAAGTGCTGAGGATTCAGCTCTTAGCAAAGACACCACATGCTATGTCTGCTTATGTTTATTGCTTGTGCTTTTTTTTTTTTTTTTTTTTAACCATCAGGGCTTCACACAGGTATTAATCCTTGTAAAGAAACTAAAAGAAATGTCTGTCCAGCTCTCTCACTGGAATGCATTCTCTCCCAGGGCTGAAAGAGGCTCCGTCCCCTGTCCTCAAGCGCCCTCCTCATCCTGGCGCTCCTGCTCCGTCTGATAATGTCTGATCTGGGTCGCTCTTTTGTTCCAGGTGGTATTTTCGGCAGTGTGGACACAGCCCCGAGAGACCAGACTCCTGTTCTCACGGGGAGAATGATATTTTTGACCCACATTGCAACCATGTGGTGCCCCCTTGTTTCAATCTCATTCACTGCTTAGATTGACTTCTAGAACCCACAGCCTCTGGCTCCAGACTGCCCACCAGGCCCCTGTTCCATGCTCTCCTAACTGCCAACTCTGATGCACATCTCAGGACTCATTGTTCCGGAGACCCTCACCTATGTGGTGGATGTGTTTGCAGCCTTCTGCAGACCCTCCCAGCCCCAGGGCTGAATTGCTCCCCCAAGACCCTCAGCTGCCCACCAACAATGCCTGGAGTCTGGCCATCTGGCCCTCATAAACTGTCCCCGGCTCCGTGCCAAGCTGCACCACAGACTGACTGGCCTTGGTTCCCTAGGAAACTGTGGGCCCAACTGGCTGCCAAGTCAATGAAGGGTGTCGGCCATGTGGCTGGCCACCTGGGCAGGAGCCTGGCTGGCTGCTCAATTACCTGGCACGTTCCCTCCTGGAGCCCTGGCGCCCAACCCTAGTTGAGTCACCTGGGCCTGGGAAACCTGTTCTCTGGGAGTCATTTGCAACTTGGAAACCCAATTCTTCGGGTCATGGGCACTTGGGTGTCAGAGGGCGCCCTGCCTTCACTAAGTCTTCTGGATGCTGAACTCTGATCTTGGTTCTGGTGTCCCCCTGGATGTCTTAAGCCTGGGAGAGCTGAGCACCAAGAACCAGTCCCCCTGTTCCAAAACCCAAGTCTCTGAGTTGCCAGTATCTTGGTTACTCTCCCCAGATTCAAAAACCCTGCAGCTGTGTCAGCATCCGCCTCGCTCCCCGCTCCACCCACTCACCGACAAATGTTCAGGGAGCATGTGTTTTGGATAACATGCTCTTGAGGTCCCGCCCTCTAGCACAAGGAGTGAGCATGACGTGGTGCCTGTGCCAGAGGCGCTCCCAGCCCAGGGAAAGTGTCAAAGTGGATCCAATTCATTTCTGCAGCATGTCCAGTGTCATGGTGGGGCAAGTTCAAGGTGCTGGGAGCACCTGAGAAAGGCACCTAACTCATGTCAGGGGTGCAGGGGTGCGCCACTATGGGTGTTGTGGGGTCTAAAGCCAAATCCTGAAGGGCAGCAGACCTGGTGTCCGGGTGTAAGCAGGGGATGGCAACACTGGTTTCATATGTGAGAACCCAAGGCGAAGAGTGACTCCAAAGGGGAAACTGAAATGCCCACACGACCAGGGCAGTGAGAAAGGCAGGCAGGGCCTGAGCATGAAGGAGCTGTTGGTATCCTGAGGGCATGTGAGGGGAAGGAGTCAGAACGAGGCCCAGGCATCCAGGATGATGGGCAGCAGGAGCACGGCCATGCCATGAGCTGTCATCCAGGCGTAGAGGGGGAGGGGAGGGCTCATGGGACCCGGCCATGGGAGGCAAGATCCCCAACTAGAAGAGCATGCTGAGTCTACTGTGGCTACAGGAATTTTGTGAGGTGCTGTGTCTCCCCAGCAGCCATCTTGGCCCAAGACAGAGGTCTGAGGGACAGATGAGCTCAGGAAGAGCTCCCTGTTGAAAGAGAGGAGCAGAGGCTGACAACAGAACCGGACGAGACAGCTGCATTAAGAGACAGATGGAGGGCCTCCCTAGTGGCGCAAGGGGGTAAGTCTCAGCACTATAAAGCTATCACCAGCAACTGTAGCACAAGTTCGATCCCTGGCAGGCCAGGGAGCTACCCACGTGGCGCAGCAGACCTCTCCTGACTTGCCCGCTGCCCCCCTCAGCAGTGTATTTCAGTAGATCCTCCTGTTCTGCTCCCCACTCTGTCTCTGGTGAATCCTCTCACCCCCGCACCTCTGGCCTGTACCCCAGCTCTTGTATGCATAAATAAATAAAATAAATCTTAAAAAAAAAAAACAGATGGAAAGGCACATAATCTCAAACTATCTCCCTTACATGACACTTATTATGTAATCTAGCAGATGCCATCTTAACCAATGATCAAAATGAACATCACCAATAATGGACACAGAGACATCACGTGTCCTTGATATCATACACTGAGAAGGACACAGCTTTGCTTCCGTAACAGTTCTGCCCAAAATGTGTGGCATGAGGCTATCAGGAGAGAACGTCAGACAAACCCCCAAGGAAGAACGTTCTACAAAATAGCTGGCCCATGCTCTGCAGCAATGTCAAGGTTATGAAAGATAAAGGCTGAGGAACTGTTCTGGATTAAAGGAGACTAAGGAACAAACATAATCAAGAAAACAACATTTCATTCTAGAGTTGAGCCTGGACCAGAAAGAGATGTGTTGTGTTGTGTTGTTTGTTTGTTTTTTCTCTTGTGCTACAATTTCTTTGCAACAATTAGAAAAATTTGAAATAAAGTATATAGATTAGGGCCTCCCTGGTGGCGCAAAGGGTTAAGCACCACACTATAAAGCTGTCCACAGTCTCTGCAGCGCGAGTTTGATCCCCAGCCGGCCAGGGAGAAACCCACATGGTGAGGCAGACCTCTCCTGCTCCCCTCAGCAGTGTATTTCAGTCAGTCTGCCTGTTCTGTTCCCCACTCTGTCTCTGGTGGATCCTCTCACCCCCCACATCTCTGGCCTGTACCCCAGCTCTTGTATGCATAAAAATAAATAAATCTTAAAAAATAAGATTTATTCTCTATAGTTCAGGAAAAATTAGATGATAGAGAGTTAGATAGATAATGATAAATATAACAATGGTAACATTTGTGATTCTGGGGATAGTTATACAGTAATTTTTGTGGCATTCCTCCAACTTTTCTTTTTGTTTTTTCTTTCAGTTTCCTTTCAACTTCTCTATAAGTCTGAAACTATTTTGAGGTGTGTATTAAATGCCAAATATTTATTAGAGTTGAAAACTGCCTGGTTAGTTATTCCTAAGAATTCCATCTCAACCCCTTCCCTCCCTTTTGCAATGTAACTCGCCTTCAAAAACATTCTTTTTAAAAAGTATAGTTTTAAAAAAGATAACATTAAATTTATCATCTCAACCATTTTTAAGAGTACGTTCAGGGGGCTGAAGTGCATTTACCTAGTGGTGCAATAGATCCCTATTAAGTCTGAAATTATTTTAGAAGTGAAATGATTTAAAAGTGAAAAGAAAGGAAAAAGCAGAAGAGGAGCCCTGGGAGGGGAGAGAACTCAGGGCGACAGTGGAGGGAAAACAGAAGCCTGAGCCACCTGGGAGTTCCAGGGGGAAGGGCCAAGGGCCAAGCAGGAGCTCGTGATTGGGGGAGGGGGTGTCAACACCCCAGAAAGGCCACATAAATAGAAGGGGCTGATAAACCATAACCTTGAAAAATGTTCTAGAAAGATCTTCCTCGCTTTCCTTCCGTGGACACTACTGGTCAAAAGGAAAGCCTAGAATATTCTTTGAGGACATTGACTCCCAACAAAGAAAAGCTGGGCCTCCCCGGTGGTGCACTTCAGTCCTTCTGCCTGCTCTGCTCCCCGCTCTGGCTCTGGTGAATTTTCTCACCCTCCCGCACTTCTGACTGTACCCAGTGCTTGTATAAATAAATAAATAAATAAATAAATAAATAAATCTTTAAAAAAAAAAAAGAACGAAAGAAAAGCTGACTTCAGAATTTCTGCTGGAGTTTTGTGTGGGTGAAGGTGGCGCCCTAGGGTGAACTGTGTTTAGGTTTGGAAGGTGTCTGTGGACCCACTAGGTGAGCACAGGGTGGGGTTCATCTTCCCCCCTCACGCCCCCACAACCCCACACCCCTGTCTGAAAGAGAAAGTTGAGATAAAAGGGAACTGAAATCACCCAGCACAGTAAGGGCTAGTTTCGTGCTCCTGGTGGCCTCAGAGCCAGGACTTGGAGAGGGTCTTAGAGACTAAAAGAAACTAAAACATGGGAGGAAGTGTCATGTAGGGAGCAAGAAGCTCCAGCAACAAAGCAGGAGACAGTAACCCAGAAGAGCCTGCTGGGAAGAAATTCCAGGGCTTCTGGGCAATGGACCTAAGAACTGGGGGGCACAAGCTGGGTCTTCTTTTGCGCTCTGGGCAGCCCCTCTTCTATGCGGCAGCCCTTTCCTGCCCTGGCCCCAGCTGAGTGGTATCCTTGCCTGTTGCAGGGAGGTGTGGGGAGTGATGCAATCAGCGTGGGCTTGGGCAGCCCACTGGAGTGGGGCTGAGACAGCCCCAGGAACAGGGTGGAAAGCAGCTTAGAGAGAAAACAGAGTTAAGGACATCCATATGCCAGATCCCCGAACTGTTGGGGATCACACTGAACCCATACATGATGCTAGCATCTACACTCTGAACTTGCCTTTGGTTTTTTTTTAAGATTTTTTTTTTTAAAGATTTATTTATCTATGGGGACTCCCTGGTGGTGCAAGGGGTTAAGATGCAACCTATGAAGAAATCTGCAGTCACTACAGCATGAGTTCGATTCCCCAGCTGGCCAGGGAGCAACCCACATGGCACAGCAGACCTCTCCTGTCTCAACTGCTGCTCCCCTCAACAGTGTATTTCAGTAGATCTGCTGGTTCTGCTCCCCACTCTGTCTCTGGTGAATCATCTCTCTTTCTCTCTCTCTCTCTCTTTCACACACACACACACACACACACACACACACACACACTCCGCATCTCTGGCCATGTCCTAGTTCTTCTATGCATAAATAAATAAATCTTTAAAAAAATAAAGGATCAGGGAGGTTCCGGGGCATTGCATGTCAGACATTCAAGTCCCATGGGGTACGGGCTGGGTCCAGAGAGTGCTCAGGGGCCCAATGTCATCTTTTTAAAAGAGTAATTAATTAATTAATTGATTTTAATGAAGTGCCACTGTTTTACATCCCTGTTAATATTTTGACAGGATAGGATTTCTCCGCCTCAGATGTGTGGAAAATAGAAAAACAAATGTCATCATTTTTATTTTGAGTCTCAGGGACTGATTGGTCAGTTCACTAAGATCCTAACCCCTTGTGGTGTGGGACCCCCTGACAAATGGGTGACATTGAAGTGGACTCACAAATTAGTCAGCTTTACACATCTGATTACATTTAATTCTCAGAGCAGTGCTGAGAGTAGACATTATTCCCACTTTTTTATAATGAGCAAATTGAGGATCCAAGAGAATGAGTAACAAGCCCCAAATGGTAGAACAGAAAAACAAGCCTGGATCTTATTCCAAGGTTCATTTTCTCTTTATTCCAGCCCTTAGGAAATGCCCCTGAGTCAAGAAAATTATGTCTGATTACCTGCAGAAATCACAGAAGCACGACCAAGCTTTCACCTGAATTACAGAAATGCATCTCTGTAGTTCTGGAACCACCTGAGCCCACATAACCAGGTTAATTTGCTTCTCTCAAAACCCAGAACTTTCCACAGTGGCTCTGAAGTTTCTCCCCCAGCAGCTTCAGAGCTGGTGAGATGTGCAGTGACCAAACAAACCTGAACAAACTTGGTCTGGACTTCTCTGGCATCTCAGCTCTGAAATTCCCACTGATCTCTGAGGCACCTCCAAGAAAAATCCCTATACAAAGCCCTTAAATCCAGCTTTCTTTCACAAATGATAACCTGCCAACCCAACCAATAGCAGTGTTCCTCTTCTCCCTTACTAATAAAACCCCCACATTTATTTTTGAGTAACCTGCGAAAGAACCCATTTTCCCAGCCTCCCTTCAATGTGGTCTGACCACTAAGTTCCAGCCAATGAGCTGTAAGCAAAAGTATAGTACAGTTCTTCCAGGAAGACTCTGTCCTGCTGCAGGGAAGTCAGATATGAAGGCTGGAGCTCCAGCAGTCAGTGTGGATCATGAGGATGATACACAGTCTGGAGAGAATACTGGAAAGGCACTGTCTCCCTGATGGCGGTGAGGCTGACACCATGGAACTGGGCTACATACAGGAGAAACACTTTAATGTATCTTATTTAAACTGTGGTGATGGAGGTTGAGTCTAAACTAGTTGATACAAATCAGGGACCTTTTCAACTACTTTCCCTAAACCCTAAGGACAATTCCCGACTATACAGCAGCTTTCCCGAAGCTCCTGTGTGCGATGTTTGCTGAGGCGAGAGGCCAGCCTAGCAGCACCAAGTCATCCAAGTCACCAATATGGTCTCATCAAGGATTTGTAAATCTCCATTCTCAGTGCTATTTCCAGAACGACCAAAGCCCAACCACTTCCTGAGCCTTCAAACTGCTGTTTTCCCTTAACCTCAGAAAACCCCTGAGGTTTTGTGATTATGAACTCCAAACAGGGTCACCGAAAATCACAAGAAGTTAGGAAAAAAGACTACTTAACCTTGTCCTCAGAAAGAAGTAAAAATACACTAAGTAGCCACGAGTGAGGCGGAACAAACTTGCAAATATGAAGAGATTAGAACCCAATAGTAATTAGAAGCAGCTAGAACGGGGTCCTTGAGAATGCAGTCAAGTTGCCCCATTAAAGCAACAAATTCAATTTTGCCCCAAAAGACCAGAATGTAGGGAATTTCAATTCACTCCCCACTGATGAGAGTGTCCTGGGATCCGCAGCCTGTATGTGAGACAAGCAGGCCTCGATGTCTCTCTACCGTCCTCTGAGCTCCGGGCCCAGAGCTGGAGTGGGCACGGGGACAAGACACATGGCAGCTGCTGGGGGCCTTCCCAGCTGTCGGGAGCAACTGAGTGGGGGTTGGGGGCTGTCTCGGTGCCCATGTTTCTGAAATGGAGCAAAAGGAAATTTACTTCCTGACCAGGGGAAACTAATTGTGTCATCTGCAGGATCTTGGTGATAAAGGCTGCAGCCATCAAGACTGGCTCGTTGGAAGTGGTCTGGAGGTGCAGGAGAGGTACCTTGACTCTGAGGATACTGTGCCCGTGGGCAACAGGGGATCCTATAGATCTAGAGAGAACTCTGCTTCCTGCCACAGTCAGTGCTGACAGGGAGGCCCCGCGGGCGGTGTCAGTTACGTGGATGAGACATCAAGCCTCAGATCCTCTGCTCCAGCTGTTGCTGCAGCAAGCAGCTGCCTGGGGGTGTCATCTGCCACACCTCGCCTTGGAAGCTCCGTCCCCCTGGCTTTCTGCCCTGGGTTTTCTCTGCTGGACTGATGGAACTGTAACCCCTGGGGATGAGACAACTTCTAACTGTCAGGAAACAAGAACCCGAACCAGTGGCTTATTCACTCTGCGCTTGGGCTAACACAATTCTTTTCTTTTTTTTTTCTTTTTACATCTGACTTGCACACGTTGTATGTTCAGTTTCTCTCCATGGGGACGGGAGCGAAAAAAAGATTGAAAGAGCATGAAAGTGAGGTAGTGACAGAGAAAGTGGGGGGCGGGAGGGGCAGAGAAATGTGTGATGGTATTTAGCATTTATGTTAAGTGACAACTATTTATGTGGAAGTATAAAATTATATATAAATATAATTATATATCTATTTGGGTGACAGAGTTTGTGACCTGAAAAGTTTTTAATGCATTAAACATTTGCTGCAGGAACGTCTGGGCTTCTGGGGATTCAGAAATAATTCTACCAATCTTGCCTTATTTCTAAATTCGATGTAGCAGACCTTTGAAGAAATGGTATATAGGACACGAAAGAAAGACAAAGGAGAAAATGTAGACAACACCTCTGAAAATAGTAGCCAAGTTAGTTCACAAGTTTCCCTGCATACCTAGGACATGGCTTGTAAATTCAGATCATTTCCTAACTTTGAAGTCAAAGCCGCTGATTTACTAGAGTTCTTTCAAACTACTCGATTCCAAAACGGCGCCCTCTTAGGAGAGGATGATTTCATTTTACGAAGCAAGTGCTGCATAAAAGCCTGCAGAACAAAGGGTACCTTCTGGGCCAACAATCCTTAGGCGTGGTCTACACAGCAACTCAGATGCCCCCGAGGGACAGAACCCGGCTTACCCAAAACCAATTGGATTGTTCTGTTTTTCTTTTTCCTTTTCTCGTTCCTGTTCCACTTTTCCCAGCCCTCTAGCCTATTCCTTGGGATCTCTTTCTAGAAAAAATTACCAGCATTAAGTCCTTTTCTCAGGCTCTGCTTCCAGGGACAATCAAGGCAGAATAATACGAATCACACAGATATGCCACCTTTCAGTTTCCAGCCTGGTAGGTCGGAATGGAGCAACTGTGGTAAAAAGCACTGAGGGGGGGTGACAGTAACAGGGAGTGTGTCCCACAGACCAAAACCCAGGACCCTGAGCTCCAGGGTGGTGTGCTTTTCACGCACGTTCTTGGGCACCTTCTTTTTTCTCCCATTCTTTTATTCTTTTGTTCATGGATTTTGCCTCTCCACTTTATACTGACATGTCCCAAAAGGCTTCATCTGCTCATCGTTCCTTCCTTCCACCCAGACTCTGGGCTCACTTAAAGGCTTCTCTCCATGAGTCACTAATCACCAGTCTGAATCAGAGATGTCTCTGCTTCCCACTTCTCCTGTGAATGTGCAGATGAGCACACTTTCAACCTCCTGTGCTTTTTCACTCACATTGAGTCAGCCAACAAGGCCTGCGGTTCCTTTAGAGACACATTAGAATGTTCTCACTCCTTTCCTCGCATTCCCGGCCCTCTACTGTGGCTTCTTCCCCCTCAATTCCTGACACACACAGACTACACATCCTGAGATCTGCAGAACCTTCCCTTCCTACTCCGCCTGGCATGCAGTGGTTGGGTACCACTTGTACCGCCGAGATTTCATCTCGCCTCTGTGGTAAGGACAGGTTGACAGGAGTCAAAGATTCTAGCTTCCTCCTGGGGACAGACAGAAGGGCCAACAGAGACCACAGCAGCCCTGTATCTCCGAAGCAAGAAGGGAGATGGGCCTTCTGGGTTCTCTGCTGAGTCAGCATAGATTCTGCAGCAAGTGTTTCAGCTCAGTCTTCTTCTCAAAGCAGGGCCTTTGCTTCCTCAAATGACCATTTTCATTTTCAACAGTTTTCATTGTTGCAGTGTTGTTTTTTATAAAGATTTATTTATTGATGCATACAAGAACTGGGGTTTGGGCAGAGGTGAGGGGGTGGAGAGGATTCACCAGAGACAGAGTGGGGAGCAGAACAGGTGGATCTCCTGAAATACACTGCTGAGGGGAGCAGCGGGCAAGACAGGAGAGGTCTGCTGTGCCATGTGGGTCCGCACCCTGGCCAGGGATCAAACTTATGCTGCAGTGGCCGCCGATAGCTTCATGGTGTTGAGAATTAACCCCTGTGCCACTAGGGAGGCCCTTGTTGCAATGTTTTTTGCTCTTTTGACCCCAAGCTGGTCTCACTCTAACTCTTGCCACTGTCTCTTGCCCTGCCCCCTGGGCTGACTCTGCTTTGCTCTGGAGTTACACATTACAATCTGATCCTTTCACTTCAGGGCTTTTCATAGCTGGAGACTCCTGGATTTTTCTCCTACCTATGCTTTCTGCTCTAACCACTTGGTCTCCAGGTCTTCCATCCTCGCCAGGACTTATTCATTTCTCCAGCAGATTACAGTGCACTTAGTACGTGCCAGGTCTTGTTGAGCAATGAGTATATAATGCTGAAAAGGGCAGACTTGATATGTTGTCCAAAAGCTTATTAATTTTGTTTACTTCAGAGTGCTCTAGCTTGTTCTTGTTCCTTTTCAAATGGGATGCCTATAACTGGGTCAGAAAACTGTACAAGGCGGGGTGGGGGGGACTCCCTGGTGGGGCAAGGGGTTAAGCACCGCACTATGAAGTAATCTGCAGGCTCTGCAGCATGAGTTTGATCCCCGATGGCCCAGGAAGCAACCCACATGGCGAAACAAAACTATCCTGTCTTGCCTGCTGCTCCCCTCGGCAGTATATTACAGTCAGTCTGCCTGTTCTGTTCCCCACTCTGTCTCTGGTGGATCCTCTTACCCCCACATCTCTGGCCTGTACCCCAGCTCTTGTATGCATAAATAAATAAATCTTTAAAAAAAAAACTGTACAAGGGGACTGTTATGTCCTCTATGACCTTCTGACAACTTGACTTTTATATTCTCTTGAAAGCAGAAAAGCCTAGACCTGGAGTCCAATTACACCTCAGCTGCTGAGAATACAGGCTTTTGGAGATTTTGATTCTTTAGCCTTAAAATAGGGGTACAAATGGAAATATAGACCAGGGAAATGGCTACACAGTTGAGTAGTTTCTTTTGGGGAAAAAGCCATGAGACATGGAAAAAATGGGGATTTTTTTTCATACAACTTTTTCATATTTATTCATTTTTTAAACTATACACAGATATCACTTGGAGAGAGAGAGGGGAGAGGAGGTAATTTTATAGAAAACAAGTCTTCTCAATTTCTACAAAGCAAAGTTTTGCAAATCTTAAGGGTCTTTCCCAGCCAGGGTAGCCACCAGACACATTACCTTGCTTGGGCCACTGCAACGAACTCTTACCACTGACTTAAGCAGCAGAAACGTATTGCCTCATAGTTCTGGAGGCCAGAGTGGAGGCCAGAGTCCAAGATTAAGGCATCGGGCGTTGCTTCCTTCTGTGAGCAGAGGAGGCGAATGTTCCAGACTTTTCCCCTAGCTGCAGGTGGTTTGTTGATGATCTCTGGCCCTTGTGGGCTTGTAGAAACATTACCCCAGTTTCCATCTGCAAGCAACATGGTGTTTCCCTGTGTGGGTCTGTGTGCCAATTTCCCCTTTTAATAAAAACACCAGTCCTATTGGATGAACATCCCTCCTGCCCCAGTGTGAGCTCTTTCTAACTCCGGCAATTGCACTTGCCAAATGCTATTTCCAAAGAAGTTCACATTCTGAGATAGAGGCAAACCTCATTTTATTGAGTGTTTTTTTTTTTAAATTCCCCTGCATAGATATAGTGCATTTACAAATAAATTTGTCACAGACCTATGTGGAGCAAGACTGTGGCTATTTATCCAACAGATCAGGTTATGGTTAGCATTATTTAGCAATAAAGGATTTTTAAATTAAGTTATGTACATTTTTTAGACATGCTATTTTACACACTCAATAGGCTACAGTATTGTGTAAATATAACTTTTATATGCACTGGGAAACCAAAAAATTCATGTGAATCTCTTTATTCCATTTGCCTGCTATGGTCTCGAACCCAACTTATAACATCTCCCAGGTGTGCCTGGGTTGGGGGTTAGGACTTTGAAATATGAACTGGGGTGGGGGCACCATTCAACCCATAACACTGTGTTAAAACTGAGGTGTCATTTGTATACTTTGAAATCAAAATGGCCACCCAAGAGGAGTGGGGAAACAAAAAACAACAAAGGGGTCACCCTGTCCTCCCAGGATTCTCACTTGTGCCAACTTCTGCTCCCCACACAGCAAAGGTCCACCTCTCCTCATGTCTCCCTGCATGCACAGGACTGTAAGGAATCACGCTCTCCTACTGTGTCATTGGTCACAATTCCTCTCCCTCATCTCTGCTCAGCCACTTGGTCACCTATGTACCTGTCTTGTCTGTCCACCTGTCATCTACCTGTGTCTATCCTACCCATCCCTCTGACTCAGTCAACTCCTTTTCAAAAGGTTTCTTTCTTCAAATGGACTCAGACGAGAAAGTTCCCCACTGCCCTGTGAAAAGAACTAATAAAATGGGGCCTCCCTGGTGGTGCAAGGGGTTAAGCACCACACTATGAAGCAATCTGCAGCCTCTGCAGCACGAGTTCGATCCCCGGCCGGCCAGAGAGAAACCCACATGGCGCAGCAGACCTCTCCTGTCTCGCCCGCTGCTCCCCTTGGCAGTGTATTTTGGTCGTTCTGCCTGTTCTGCTCCCCACTCTGTCTCTGGTGAATCCTCTCACCACCTCCACCCCACACCGCTGCCCTGTGCCCCAGCTCTTGTATGCATAGATAAATAAATCTTAAAAAAAAAAAAAAGAACTAATAAAATGAATATTGGTATGAAAGAACGAAGTGCTTCCCTCTCTTCCTGAGTGACACAGCCACGCTCAGGAGGCCATCAAACCTTCTTCCATCTTTTTGTGTTAAAGGCAAAGCCTGACTGTGCTCAGCCTCCAGTCAGCCTCTGACTCAAAAGAGAGGTGCCTTTGGCGGGTTTCCCCGTGCACCTCACTTATTAGCAGCACTTATCTGTAGGTGCTGCCTCCCTCTATCCTGGCCTGCTCACATCGGACCGGGCAGCTCAACCTGACCGCTGTCCTCCTGGGTCTCTCAGCTAATGTCTCTAGGACAGCCCCCAACACGCTGCCTCAGATCAGCCCTAATGGTTCACTCAGCTTATGGGGTCTTCAGGAGGACATCCCCCACCCCCCGCAAAGGCAGCACTTTTAAACTTTTTTTAAAGTATATGATTTAGTAAATTATGTTGATTTGCTTTGTGAAATTCTAAGACCAAGTCATCAGCTTATCCACATCCCCTACCCCAGACACACACACACCCACACACACACATTCCCCTTCTGGTAGCCTCAGTTCTGCTGTCAGATTTCAAGAGTTTGTTTCAGATTGTTTTTATCTGTTCCTTTGTTTTTTTTTTACATTCCTCACATGAGTGAAACCACCCAGTATGTGTCTTATTTCACTTAGCATGATCCCCTCCAGTTCCATCCATGTTGTCACAAATGGCAGGATTTCATCCTTTTCTTGTTTTTGTTTTTTCAGCTGAGTAGTATTCTACTGTGTCTACAAATCACACCTCAATCCATTCATCTGTCTTTGAGCACTTAACTCAGCTGTTCCCATGACTTGACTACTGCAGATAAAACAGCAACAAACATCAATCCCGTCACATTAGTGGATTTGCCTTCTTTGGGTAGATACCTACAAGTGGAATTGTTGGCTCACCTGGTAGATCTATTTTTATCATTCTGAGGTACCTCCATGCTGTTCTGCATAGAGCCTGGGCCAGTCTGCATTCCTACCAACAGCATGCTTGTCATAACAGTTCTCCAGTGGGGAAGGAAGGAGCGATCCAGTCTGGGGACAAATCTCAATAGGAAGACATTCAATAGAGCAACTCATTCAAGGACTCCACTCCAGGACTCTGGGGAAATGGTTCTAGCCAGAGAAAAGCAAAACCCAAAATATCACTATCAGAATACATCAGGGTCTGCTGCCTCTGATTCTTGAAGAATTTGCCACCACAATAGAGAGAACTTTTAGATTCACTTGTGATAATAACAACCATTAGAGAACAGCTAGCCCTCATGTGCCCTGTGTGCCAGGCACTCTTATGCTTTTTGCAATTTGAGTCATTTGTTTCACCCAATACATTTTTAGTGAGGGAATTATCTAGAAGGAAAGCTTTCATTCAAATAGCTGTGTGACCCTAGACCTTCAATTTCTCCTCTCTCTTTTTTTTTAAGATTTTATTTTATACAAGAACTGGGGTATAGGTCAGAGGCGTGGGAGGGTGAGAGGATTCACCAGAGACAGAGTGGGGAACAGAACAGGTAGACTGACTGAAGTACACTGCTGAGGGGAGCAGCGGGCGAGACAGGACAGGTCTGCTGCGCCATGTGGGTATCTCCCTGGTCAGCCAGGCATCAAACCAGCGCTGCAGAGGCTGCAGACAGCTTCACAGCGATGTGCTCAACCCACTGTACCACGGTGGAGGCCCTTCTCCTCTCTTAAATGGGAATAATACCCACCAAACAGAGTAGTTGTGAGGATTAAATAATGTAGGTAGAGCCCTCTAGCCCAAGCTTCTCCATGGTGATTTCACAGGCACAGAGAAGTGCGCAAAACATCGGAAAAATAGGTGCTGTGTCAATTTTTGAAACACACCCCAGAAATGGAAAAATTTGAGATTCTTTCTAGAGTATTTCAATCTGCCCTTCCAAATGCTCTGTTGTGGTGGAGGTGAACTTGGTGGAGTGGTGTTTGATCTGCTGGTGGCTGGTAGCCAGCCAGTCTCAGCTAAGCCTGGCCTCACCACACATCAAAGGAGAGACGTGAAGTCTAAGCAGCCCAAATGCTGCCCACACTTCAAAGGGAGCCCCTCTTCCGGAAGCTGTCACAGCAGGATAAACAGCAGGACGGCCCTGGGCACTGCAGCCAGGTACAGCTCTGTCCAACTGGCTTCCCTCTGGGACCTAGAACTTTGCGGGGGGGGGGGGGGGGGCAAGGGTGTACCCCAGAATGAAGATGTGACTCTGGATGAAGAGTGTGACCCCAGGTTTCCCTAGGTTTCCGGGTGCAGTGAGGAGCCACCAGCAGCCCCCAAGAGGCCAGCAGTAATGTCTGGTCCTGCCCCCCTGGGCTGGCCCCTCTTCCTAACTGCTGTCCAGGCCGCAGCGTGGCTCGGGTTTCTGCGCTTCTGCTCTGCAGTGGACATGTAGGGTGGTTCTGTGTTTGAAAATCTCAAGAAGTAAAGCTCTTCCCCCCATGAGCGGGGTGGGGCAGTGAAGGGGCTGGTAAGGAAGGAGGCTCTGAAATCTAAGCTGGCTTCTGCTGAGCAGGTGCGGAGGCAGCATGTGATGTTCCCCCTCCCTGCCCCTGCCACGAGTGCAGGGCCGGGCGCTGCAGCGACTCCACCAGCTGGTCCCCAGTGACTCTCCCCACCCGTCTGGGAGAATTTTCAGTGCGAGAGAGGGGCAGAGCCGGCTGAGACAGACTGGGGAGCTTTCGGTAGCTCCCCTAATTGGCTAGGAGGGTGACCAAGTGGAGGCTGACCCTCTAGTGACCCTGGCATACCCCCAGTGGACTCCCTCAGAGCGCCGGCGTACCCCAGCCCCCTGCACACTCTTTCCCCCCCCCTACGGTGTTCACATCCTCTGGCACCGACTCATCCTCCAACCCTCCCGCATTCCTGTACCCCAGCAACCTCCCACCTCTGCCCTCGGGGATCCCCAAACCCCAGCAGAGCCCCCAGCCCCAGCACGGGCACGTTCACACCCTCCGCACTCCCCGCACACCCCGGCCCCCCAGAAAGCACCCACTCCCCAGACGCCGGCCCGCACCCCCCCATCCACATCGGCACCCCCCAGCTCCCCGCGCTCTCACCCCCCACACCCCCACACCCGGCTCCCTGCCGGATCACACCTCCTGCCCCCGCGCCCCCCCCCCCCCGCCGGCTCACCCGCGTTTCCTCGACCCCTCCCCCCCATCGCACCCCGGGCGGGGCCGGCGCGGGCGGGGGGCCGGTCGGGGAGACGTGCCGCACGTGCGCCGCGCGGTGATTGGCAGCGGGCGCCCCCCGCGCCCCAGCCGGGCTCTGGGGCGGGGCTCGCGAAGGCCGCGCCCCGACTCCCGGCGCCCGCAGCTGGCCGGGGCGCTGGGGCCCGGGGGCGCCGGGGCGCGCAGGCTCGGTCAGGGGTTCGCAGCCGGGAGGGGCCGGCTAACAATAAGGGCCTGACGGGAAGTGGGGGGACCGTGGAGCAGCCCCTAGAAAGCGCCCCTGGCCGCACGGGCGGTCTCTGGCTCCGCGGTCCCGGGACAAGCGTCCTCCGGGGAGCTGCGGATGCTGTTCCGCGACGAGGAAAGACTTTCTGTGAGTGCTGGGGGGACGCGGCACCTCCTTCTGCTGCCGGCCGAGGCCGCTGCATTCACAGCCCAGCGTGCTCCGGGCCCGGCGGCGTCCGCGTCCTCCCGCTGTGCCGGGGCGCGGGCAGGAGTGGGGTCCGCGCGCCTGGACGCGGGTGCGGCCCGAGCAGGTGTCAGCGGCGCGGCTCGCGCGCGGGGCCCGGAGAGCCCGCGGCGGGCCTGGCGGTGGCTGCGCGGGGCCGGGAAAGGCTTCCCGAGGGGGCGCCTGGGGCGCCGGGTGCAGGTGCCGGGCCTCAGGACTGGGGGAGCGCCTGGGACAGACTGGGCGGGCGGGGGAGGGGCGCCCCCACCGGACTGGGGCAGCCAAGGAGGGGCCCGCAGCCCTAAGTGATTCTCCGCAGGGAACCTCAGAGCTTGCTCCTCTCGGCCCCACGGTTGTCAGCAGTGAAAGGCAGGCGCAGGGGTGCTCAGCCGCGCAAACCAGCCGAGCTGGGAGGAACTGACCCTGCAAACATTTGGGGAGACCTGGGGGAGAGGCTTCTTGTGCCCGGACAGGAGTGGCATCAAGAGCCCCGCACGGAGTGGGGCTCCTTTATTCATGCGTGTCGGTTAAAGCGCCTTTTAAGGCACGGCCAGGCCCTGCCACTCGCCTGCAGGAGAGGGGAGGGCAGAGACAGAGCTTGGGTCTAAGCTGCGGCCCATCCCTGTCCTCGTCACCTCACTCTAGGGATGTGAGCATCTTGCCTACGTGTGGGGCTTTAGTTTCCACATTGCTTTCACGGGCGAGTTTGTTGGGTGGTCACTTGTAACCTGCAAGACGGAGAGCATCACTCATAGACAGAAAGAAGTAAAATCCTGCACCCACATGGACACCGCGGTTGGGAATACCTTTGGGGCCAGAAGCCAAGCATCCCAAGGAAATTCAAGGCTCTTTCAATACATCGCAGGAAGGTAACCGGGCCTGCCTTCTGGATCAGAAAGACAGAGTTGATTCTTTCTTTGCTTCAGTTTTTGCTCTCTCCAGCTGTCCCCCTGCATCGTGGCTTAGCTCTGCTCTGCACCCCTCTGAGTGAAGGAGAGATGCCACTGCCTCACCGGGAGTCAGCAGCAGAGGTAGCACAGGGCAGGCAGAGGAAGGCCGGTTTCCAGCTGCGGATTTCCCCCCACCTACACCCCTCAGACCAGCTCAAGCCATTGTCCCTGCCTTCTCTCATACAGGTCCCCAAACAGACCTGGGTTCTTCCAGTCTAAAGTAGGCTCCCCCTCCCCACAGCAGCATTGTCCCCGGGGGGCTGGCTGTGCCTCCACCGGCCACAGTGCCAGACAAAGTCTCTGGCCTGTTGGGCAAAGGGGAGAATGCTCAGCAGCCCCGTGGCTGGAGGCCCATCACTCCAGCTCTTCAGACAGACACTTGGCTCAGGAGATTCTGGAGGTCCTGGATGTTTAATTTTAAATACTTTGCAGTGATTCACATGACCCACCAGGTTGGGACTCGCAGCCTAGAACAATTTCCATCCGAAAGGGCTGAACTAGCCAAGAATGGCTGCGATTGGCCAAGGCCGCTCCAATGAGGAACCTGCCATGCAGAAGCTCCTCTTGCCTAAGAATGCGCAACATGACAACCCCATTCATAAGCGAGCCCGACAGGGAACTGAAACCCCTCGCGGTAGGAAAATTCTGTGTTGAGTAATCTAAGCCCTTAGCGGACTAAGGAGGAGGGAACTGAGATTGGGTGGGAACATATTTTCACTAAAATGAAATTTAAAAAGTGGTGCTCAAAATAGAGATAAAGGTCAATGGCTACGTCTTACATGGCTTCTGTTCTGATCAGTTGATGTGGTTGACTTCCTTTCCATTTATCACACCTTGAGACGTGGCCAGTCCACATGGAAACATAAAAATATAACAGCTCATGAACAGCTTTGACATTGGTTACCTGTAGAAACAATCTTTTGGATCCCTTCAGTTAAATGTATTTTTCTTTCCTTTCTTTCTTTTTTCTTTTCTTTTCTTTTTTTTTTTACAGATTGCTTTATAATTTATGCATAGGGAAACTGGTGTGCAGGCCAGAGGTGAGGGGGGTGAGAGGATTCACCAAAGACAGAGTGGGGAGCAGAACAGGCAGATCTACTGAAATACACTGTTGAGGGGAGCAGTGGGTGAGTCAGGAGAGGTCTGCTGTGCCATGTGGGTCAGCTCCCTGCCTAGGGATCGAACTCAGGCCATTGCAGTGGGACTTGTGGTGGTAGCAATGAGACTTAACCCCTAGGCCACTAGGGAGGCCCCAGTTAAATGTATTTTTAAAATTAATTTAACCTGTTTCTTTTCGCTTGTTGTAAAGTAGTTCCTAGAAAATGTAAAACTACAGAGATAGCTTGTGGGGACAGAGAATGTTCTTAGGCCCAGTTGATGGAGATATATGTGTGCATGTGTGGGCGTTGAAATTCATCCAACTGTGCCCCGAAGCTCTGTGCACTTCACTGCTGTGTATAAATAAAAATCAGTTTTAAAAAATACAAAACAAACTGCGATGTCTTCCTGTTGCATAGAGTCTAAGCACCTCACCTTGGCCCCTTCTCTACCTCATGGGCTCTCACCCTCCCCAGGCTCACTCACCTTTCTGCTTCCAGGTGTGCCTGGCCATGCTCACCTGGAATGTTTGCATTTGCCTGTTCCTCTGCTTTAGAAGGTCATCCCTTCAGGGCTTATTAACCATTGTTTGCACTTCAGCTCAAACCTCACTCCTTCCTTGATGACCTCTCTCAATTAGGATTTTAGGATTTTGTGTGTGTGTGTGTGTGTGTGTATTTGTAATGACCAAAGCAAAACAGATTTAAAATCGCAGCTTCTGGAAGAACCATCTGTTCTTGCCAGTCTTGTACCTCTCCTCGACTTTGACCTTGGCCTCTCGTGGGGCCTTTAAGGGCGGGATCTCTGAAGACATCCTTGTTGACAACAGTTTGTCCAAGGGGATAGCTACCTAGTGGGCATGAGGTGATTGTAGTTACACACTTTCACAAAAGACTTGGTCTTTGGCCTTTTGGCAGTTTTCTTCTTGCCCATGGCAGCTGTCACTTTGCGGGGATAGCGATCCATTCCAGCCACCAGAGCGTGGCTGTAAGGGCGGTCTGTGGTGCCACCATCAATGTTCTTCACAATGACCGCTTTGCTTCCGGAGTAGTGTCCGGCCAAGACCAGCACCACCTTCCTGGGTTTCATGAACTTGCCCATTTCAGCAGCAACCACTCAGGCCTCAATCAGGATATTTTTGGTCAAAAGAAATAAGATACCCAAATTGGCCTCAACATGATGGGGAGTGATAAGTTCAGAAACGAATCCGGTTCCTGCCAGATGGGGTCAGGCTCTGTCTCTGTGATTCTCCGGATAGCTCCTCAGGCTGACTTCCTGGACATCAGCAAAGTGGCTACAGCAATCCCTGGCCTCACAGCCATATCCTGGATGGTCCAGAGAGAGAGTTTCTTGTCCTTCAACACTGCACAGGAAGCACTGGACTGTTTGGGACATCACCCAGACAATCACTAGCCCAGGAGAGTCCCAGGTGCTGCCTGGCATAACCCAGACCCAGTCACTGCTGGCCCAAGAGGTGTCTGTGTAAAACCAGGAGAAGTAACTCCCTCTGGCTGACACAGCCCTGCACCTAGGACCATGTGAGGGGGCGCAGCTGGGCTTCAGCCCCTACCCGCCCCTTGGAGGGCGTCCCTGGATAGGACCCATCCTGCACAGCTGTGGGCACTCCAGGGAGGGGGACTCTGAGGCCACCACTGTTGTTCCCACGCCTCGATGGCAGACCCGCTGCTTGTCCGCTGCCACTTTTATCCTCTCTCCCTTTACCAACTCACAGCCCCCTCTTTTTCTAGTTCTTGTCAGCCAACTGGCTGCCGTGCCATGTAGTGAGTGCCAGTCCTCACTTGGCACTTGGAAGTGCATTCTCATATAAACGGCATTGGGGGGGCGGCATTCATGGTTGAGGAGGGGTTTCTGTCCTGGGTGCTTACTGCACCTCAAGAAAAACAGTGGGAAACCAGAGGAGTCAACAGGAAATAGGGATGTTGTCGTGAAAATACAGAGTGATACACAGAGGCTCTTCCGTCTGGAAGGATAAAGGTTACATAGACATCACGTGTGTTTGACCACCAAGGTTATGCATGGTTGGGGTGGCCATGTACCCACTTGCAAACCCTGAACTTGAACCAGGAGCGACAGAATGATGCTAAGGAATCATAAAAGCAAACCTGCTTTCCTCGGTCAACTCATCGCCCCAAACAGGAAAGGAAAGGAAAGACCCAGAAGCACCAGGAGGCCCTGCTGTTGACAGACCCCTAATGACTTAAGAGGACTGAGGATGCTGGGGGATATGGGGGTGTGTTCTTGGAGTTGCTGGCTGCTCACAGCTCTTCCTTTCCTGCCCTCCCCTCCTTCTCTGCCACCCCCCAGGAGTTCAGAGCAAGGCAAGACGGGGGGTGAAGCTGCCCCCACAGCCCTGGGCAGCCTGGACTGTGGCCCTGCTGGGGTCAGGCAGTGCTCACTGGTGAAAAAGTGATTTTCCCAACTTAGGCTTCCTTAGACTGGCTGCACCCTAAGGATGGGAATTCGGGGTTCACTGATACTTGTGGAAATTTGACATCCATGTCTGCTCTGCCCACTGGGAACTCACCTGGTGTCTTCACGATAGCCCACATTTACTCTGTGCCTGTGCTGTTATAAGCACTTACTCATTTCATCCCGACACGGACTCTGGAAGGTGGGTACTCATACGTCATCATCCAGTTTGGCAGATGGGCAAATCGAGGCCCAGAGAAGTAACTTTTTCAAGGTCCCACTGCTAATAAGTGATGCAGGATTCAAACTCCAGCTCAGTGACTCTGGAGTCGTTCCTTCCCCAGAGAGGAGAGGGGTCCAGGCTGCCCCTACAGTTCTGCTGGGGAGATAGTGCTCAGCTCTCGTGTGGCCAGGAAGGAAAGCTGGTCCTTTCTGGCCACGTCCAGTTCAAGAGAAGTCGTGAGGGCCAACACAGATACACTGGACAAATCCAGCTCACTCCAGGCCAAGGTCACCTGTCTCCTGACTTCTACCCTCCTCACACCACCCCTGCAGGGACCCAGCTGGACAGGACGCTGTTCTGTGGTCCATGGAGGACATGGTTGCACAGGGTGGACTCTGAGCCAAGCAGGGAAGGCCGGCAGGGTGGACATAGAGAAGACCTTCATGGAGCTGCACAACCTCTGTGTCTGTCCCCCAGGGGGCAGGCTCGGGGCCCCTGCCACTCAGCAGGGATAGTGATCTGTACAGGTTACTTGCAGCTCCAGGATTCTGAATCTATGGAATCACCATAGAAAGTCACAGCCAAGGCTCTAAGGCTGAGAGGTGTTTGGGGTGTGGGAAGACACTTTCTGTGGCATATACCTGCTCGTGCCTGCTTAGGCTTGGTGTGTGCTGAGAAAACAGGCAGGGCAGAGGCAGGGTAAGGCACCAAGGATGTTGCATGGAGCCTTCACTCTGGGTTGCCCTGCACGGTTGGGCAGGCTGGGCACTGCACCTCAAGTGCACAGGGAGGGTGGGGGGGAGCTGTTTCTAGCTTGCACAGAGCCACTGTCTGTGCACTAAGCTGGGCCCTGGTGGAAGCATGTTGATCCAGAAGAGGGGCTTATCCTCATTCATGTCAAGTGCCTGTATATACTGGTGGGGGGGGGGGTGAGGAGAGCTAAGGATGTTTGGGGTACCGCTGAACCCTCCATACACCCCCCTCCATTCTATTTAATCTCTCCATCTTTTCTATCACTGAGAGCTCGGGAAAGAGCGTTCTGCCTGGATCGCCCACCACAGCCTTCTTGGGCGGCTGCTGGGGATCAACATACACAGCCGACAAAGGCAAATGGCATGGAGCCTCGCACGCCGCTCAGGCCTGAGTTCCGGAGCCCAGGGCGCGACAGAGGCTCGGGACACCGGGGCCCAAGGACTCTCACTCTCCTGTCATCCACCCAGGCCCGCCAACTAGTCCTCCCGGAAGGAGGATGTGGCAGGGCAAGGAGCCCGGCCGGCCTGCAGGGGTGGGGCTGGAGGACACCCCGGGACAGCAAGTCCGCCCAGCTCCCAGGAGGCAGAAGTCGGAGACAAGGCCACACTTGGGCACACAACCCTTATCGCACAGGAGCCTCACCTCCTCCGGTGGTCAAACCAGTGTCCTGGCCACGGGCCAAGCAGATTACAGCGGCTCCCTGGAGGGCAGCCAGCAGGGGCCGAGGCCCTCCCTCCCGCGGGTCTGGTCTTAGAGCCCCCCTCCGGCTCCCCCCCCCCCAACTTCCTTCCCCTTCACAGATGCAGAAATTGAAATCCAAGCTAAACAAGGACCAGGAATTTGGTCAAGGACACACAAAGAGTGAGCGCAGGGCTGGGCTCTGAACTCGAGGTGGACACTGAGCACAGCCCGGGTTCCAGGCCTGCTGACAGGTCAGCGCCAGACCCTCTCGGGAACAGCCCCGCCTGAAGATGGCTGCCTGGTCCAGCCCTGGCCCACATCCTATGTATGTGCAGGGATGGGGGTGAAAACACAGCCCCTACCCCAGTTTGCCTCCCGAGGGCCTGGCTTCAGAGCTCCTCTACTACTGTAGAATGACAAGCCAGCCCCCCGAAGCCTCGGCACCCCTCCCACCCCCTGGCATCATCAGCCCCCACCCTGACATCAGCCTCCCCCCACACGCCCCCCAGGTTATCGGTCCCCTACGTCATCAACCCCCCGCAGCATCGGCCCCAGTCCTCACAGCCTGAAGTCCAGAGTTCCCGTTGCTTCGATCCCTTCTTGGCGTGGGCAGCCCAGCATGGCCCCTAGAGCCAGGAAGCTCCCTAGAGGTTCTCTTGCTCACCCTCATTTTACTCCAGGCCAGAGAGCCCTTCGGTGAGAGAGACTAGAGTCCCCTCAGGGTTTTGTAATCTCAGCCTAAATGAGATGGTGTGTGCCCGTGTGTATGGCGTGTGCCCGTGTTTATGGAGTGTGCCCGTGTGTATGGCGTGTGCCCGTGTGTATGGAGTGTGCCCGTGTGTATGGTGTGTGCCCATGTGTATGGCCTGTGTCCGTGTGTATGGCGTGTGCCCATGTGTATGGTGTGTGCCCGTGTGTATGGCGTGTGCCCGTGTGTATGGCGTGTGCCCATGTGTATGGCGTGTGCCTGTGTGTATGGTGTGTGCCCGTGTGGATGGAGTGTGCCCGTGTGGATGGCGTGTGCCCGTGTGGATGGCGTGTGCCCGTGTGGATGGAGTGTGCCCGTGTGGATGGTGTGTGCCCGTGTGGATGGCGTGTGCCCGTGTGGATGGAGTATGCCTGTGTGTATGGCGTGTGCTGGTGTGTACGGAGTGAGTGTGGTCGGGGGGGGCTGTGTGCGTGTGTGTGAGGTACGTATGTGAGGGTGTCTATGTGGGGGGGTGTACGGGCGTGTGCCTGTATATGGGGTGTGGGAGGGTTGGGGTGCATGTGTGTATGTTTGAGGGGTGGGGGGTACAGCGTGCACTTTGTAGTTCACAGGAGAATGACTGTAAAATTTAGGGGACACACTGGCATGGGTAACAGGCTGAGTGGATAACAATACATTTTTGAGTCCCGTGGAGGGAAAGCTCCTCTGCCTCTCCGCAGGGCAGGCCTGTCCCCAGGGACGGGAAACAATGTCCAGATGAGGACCGAGGAGGCGACCTGTCCCAGGTCAGAGGAGGACAGGCAGGCCGGGCCTGGCGACAGGCTCTTATCAGCTGCCATTCCAGTTTCCTGTTTTGCAGCGAGCTGGGGACCTGGCTGAAGGCACATCTGTTTCTGTTTATTCTTCTTCTTTATCTTAATGCCCCCCCCCCCAGGTTCCCTAGAATACCCCTCAGCACGCAGGTACTCAGGCACCCTCCCCCAGCAATGAGGAGACAGGTTCCCTAGAATACCCCTCAGCACGCAGGTACTCAGGCACCCTCCCCCAGCAATGAGGAGACAAGCAGACACTTGGTGTCCTGGATTTGGGGCCACTCTAAACACCCCCGCCCAGGCTTTACTGGACCCTAAGGTTGGGGGGGGGGGAGGAGAAAAGAGAAAGGTCAAAGGCTCCCTCCTCTCCTCAGAAGGAAAGCAGGAAACTGGCAGGTTGCTAGGGCGACCCTGGCTCTAAGAGGAGTGTAATTACGCTTACATTTCGGGTTACACCTAGGTTAATAACTACAACTGGAAATTCCTGTCGGGAGGAGGAAGTTTTCTCTCATTAAGAGATAATGGAGTCACTCGCCCTTGAACCCGGAACAGCTGGCTTCACACTGGAAGAACTTTGCTCGGAGATACGGGGCTTTGCTCGCCCACAGGGCGCGTCTCTGCAGATTAGAAAAAGGGGCCCCTTCTTCCAGCAGTCATTGGACCTGATGAGTCCCCTCTCACTTTGCCGGCACCCAGGGACTCTGCCACCCAGGACAGTGACATAATCACAGCATTTCTCCTGCCCCCCAGAGCTGGCCCTTCATTAACCTGGACAGCCCAAGCTCTGAACAGACCACCCCAGAAGCAGGGAAAATGCGTGTAACTGTGAGACGCTTGAGAGGCTGTTAACACTGGCTTGGCCCAAAGTCGGCTCCAATTCAGTCCATGATCTGGCTTTGGGTTGAGTGGCAAGAAAGCTTTCTAATCACTTTCCAGGCCTAGGAGATCCGAAACTCTGATTATCAGCAATTTAGAATCAATGAGAAAGAGACCAGATTTCTCAAGGATTTCTTTCTGTAAATTTAGCTTAATACTTATCCTTCTTTAAGCATGGTTAATTTTAAAACTGAACGTATAATAAGGTTCAGTCCTTCTTAAGGGGTTGTCTTGTTTTGTAGCAAAATTGATAATATAGCTTGACCACCGCAAGCTTGATTTTGACATCAGAATGATCTGAATTCCACGATAATGCCTCTAATTGCTGTGCAATTCGCATTTTCACAGCCCGATTTTTCCATCTGTAAAGTGGGCATAAGTAAGAATATCTGCTGTCAAGAATAAGTTCATGAATTAAATGAGCTCATGTATGGCAATGGCTTGGGCACAATGCCAGGCAGATGTACCTCATAAGCATGAGCTACTATGTAGCTCCTTTTATTTTATTTTTTTATATTTTATTTTATTTTATTCTCACATCATTTTTCATTTTTGCACAATGTATGCATTTTCATCTTGGTTATATTCCCCATACCATTCCCACCCCCCTTATTTTGGCCCTAAATCCCTCCTCTCCTCCCCGCCCCGTAGTGTGTCTCTGGTTTATAGTTACTTGTTGATTTTGATTTTTTCTTTATGAGAGAATTGGAAATCAAGAAAGTGATTTAGGCAATGATAATCCATGGCACCATTGTGTGACATTTCATGAAGAGTAAGATATTTGGATTGGGTTAAAGCATCATCCACAGATGACTTACAAATTACCAAGGGGAACATTTCCCTTTACACTGGAGAGGGCTAGGGGTGACCACTTCAACCATTTGCTAAAACTGAGCATCACTAATAGAGCAACAATTATGCTCCTTTGGATGTAAGATAATCTGAAATATACATTACCACCTATGAATTAACCAAGGGTGACTAACATGAATCTAATCAAGCTTCATGACCTGAATTCCAATTTACAGGAAATATGGGGATAGAGGAACAAGTTAAATGACACTGAGAGGAATCAAAAGGATAAAATCAGAGTATGAAATATCTATAAGACAACTGACCCCTCTCAAAGGTTCTCTCCTTGACCAAACTTTAGTTAGTCTCCTCTGAGCCCTCATTTGACTAGGCCTCTGCCTTGGGCCTCACTCTGCCTTGGGCCTGCACAGCCCAGTCTTAGCATAGATATGGCTGAAACATCCCTCCATCCTTGGAATCTGATCACCCTTGATATAGGGTCAAGTTCTTCATCCCCTATGCTTGATATCTAAGTCCTAGGCTTGATGTTAGCAAAAATCCTGTTAGGCTACTTTATTTTTTCTTAACGATTTATTTATTTATGCATACAAGAGCTGGGGTACAGGCCAGAGATGTGGGTGGGGCACGGGGTGAGAGGATTCACCAGAGACAGAGTGGGGAGCAGAACAGACAGACTGACAAAGTACACTGCTGAGGGGAGCAGCGGGCGTGGCAAGAGAGGTCTGCGCGCCATGTGGGACCCTCGCCGGTGGCCAGGGATCGAACTGGTGCTACAGAGGCTGCGGGCAGCTTCACAACCCAGCGCTCAACTGCTGCACCACCGTGGAGGCCCTAATGTCATTTTTTTTAAAGTGGATTATTTTAGAAAAAGAAGTTAGAAAGATGTAACAATGAAATGAATATAACTTGATTGGATCCTGATCAAAATAAAGAAAAGAAGGGGCCTCCCTCGTGGTGCAAGGGGTTAAGACACAACCTATGATACTATCCGCAGCCACTGCAGCCTGAGTTCGATCCCTGCCCAGGGAGATACCCACATGGTGCAGCAGACCTCTCCTGACTTGCCCGCTGCTCCCCTCAGCAGTGTATTTCAGTTCATCTGCCTGTTCTGTTCCCCACTGTCTCTGGTGAATCCTCTCGCCCCCCGCACCTCTGGTCTGTACCCCTGTTCTTGTATGCATAAATAAATCTTAAAAAAAAAAAAAAAAGAAAACCTAGAAGGGCCTCCCCGGTGGCGCAGCGGTTGAGCGCCAGTTCGATCCCCGGCTGCTCCCCGGCCCCCGGAGGAGGGTCCCACATGGCGCGCAGACCTCTCCTGCCGCCCGCTGCTCCCCTCAGCAGTGTACTTCGGTCCTTCTGCCTGCTCTGCTCCCTGCTCTGGCTCTGGTGAATTCTCTCACCCTCCCGCGCTTCTGACTGTACCCAGTGCATGTATAAATAAATAAATAAATATTAAAGGGAAAAAAAAAAGATGGCGAGCATTTAAAAAAAAAAAAAAAGAATAGAAAACATATTTTAAGGACAATTAGATCCTTCTGGTATGTTTCAGAATGCATTCCTACAAATGGGGGAGGAGTATCCTGACCCCAGGAACAGGCAGGCACCATTTTCCCTGACCCACCTCCAGACAGTTGCCTTGGATTACAACTCCCAGAAGACCATGAACTGGACTTCCTGAATGCGGAGCAGCTGGGAAGGAAGAAGGAACCAAGGGGATCTGTAAATCTAGGGGCAACAAAGGAGAGAAATGTGAAGGAAAACCATGTGGCAGAGAGACATGGGAAGAGGCCATTTCTGATCCTGGCAGAGACAGCGGCAGTCATTATCTTGACCTCATGGTGGATTATAGAACACATTTCTCCTTGTCCCAGGTCTCTGCGACCCATCTAATCCCTCTTTTATGGTTCCCTCCTGGAATGTACTTTAGATTTGTGGCAAGCTTTCAGGCCTCAGCCATCCCTCTTTGGGTTGAGCCTGTCTGGCTGGGAATTTGCCTGTGTCATGGGTAAATTTTGGAGTTTGATCAGGAGTCTGTTATTTGAAATCCTGTCTTTTCTTCTTTTTCTCTCTCTCTCTCTGCACACCAATTAAAGATCTTTCACACCAAGAGTCTGTTCTCTTTGTCTTAGTGCACACAGAGAGCCAGGTCCTTTCAGTACATACGAAATAGGGTTTTCCCCTTAATGGTTTGGGGTCCCTGGTACTTCTGAGTCGTGTGGTTTAGTTATACACTGAATATTACAGAATTACTGTTAATTTTCTTAGATGTGAAAATGGTGTTGATTAAGGACAATATCCTTATTCCTATAAAATACCTGCATTTTGATAACATCTGTATTTAGAGATTGTAGTTTTCTACAACTGCTATAACAAATTACCACAAACTGGGTGCTTTGCAACAAAAAAAATTATCTTCTCACAATCTAGAGACAAAGAAGTCTGAAATCAAGGGTCTTGTTCTGTTTGAAGACTCTAGGGAAGACATCCTTGCTTCTTCCTGACGTCTGGTGGCTTCTGCTAATCCTTGGGGCACCCTGGCTTATGACAGGGGCAGGTTGGAGCATAAACTCCAATCTCTGTCTCTATAGTCACAAGTCCTTCCCCGTGCCTCTCCCTGACTTCAAATATCTTTCTCTCTATGAAGACACCAGTCATTGGGGCCCACCCTAACATAGCACACTCTCATCTTGATTACATCTGCACAGACCCTATTCATAAATACCATCATATTCACTAGTACCAGGGCTTAGGGTTTCAAGTCATCTCTTGGGGAGACATAATTCAACCCACAGTAAGAATAAAATGTCAGGAAGTCTGAAATTTACTCTCAAATATCTCAGCAAAAAAATGTTATAGACAGTGGCCTCTCTGGTGGCTTAAGGGGTTAAACACCGCACTATGAAGCAATCCGCAGCTTCTGCAGCACGAGTTCCATCCCTGGCCGGCCAGGGAGAAACCACATGGTGCAGTAGACCTCTCCTGCTCACCTGCTGCTCCCCTCAGCAGTGTATTTCAGTCAGTCTGCCTGTTCTGCTCCCCACTCTGTCTCTGGTGGATCCTCTCACCCCCTGCATCTCTGGCCTGTACCCCAGCTCTTGTATGCATAAGTAAATCTTAAAAAAAATGTTATAGACAGAAAGAAAAAAACAAATGTATGGTGGGAGAGCTACAGTGACTACACCTGAGGGGGACATCCTATACTGTCAAAACACTAGCAAGGATGTAAAACAATGGTAGCTCAATATCAATAAAAGGGAAACATTTAAAAATATATATAGTGAAATGTTAACTGTGTAATCTAGGTATAATATTGAGTTTTAAAAGAAATACACATATTTGGTCATTTAGATGATGAAAATTAATTTCTTGCATATATTTTATTTTTACTCACAGTTCCTGACTCAGCCCCCCAAATGCTTAGAATTTCCTGAAGCAACAGGAACATCTTTCATTATAATATTTGGTTTTTCTGTCCTCAAGTTCCTGAAATCTCTTCAGAGCCATAAAGGTGAAGTGTGTTTCTTGTTATTTGTAACTAGTCCCTTCTTACACAACTGAGTTTATATTAATGAGGTGATTTTTGGAAATCATCTAAGAATGGGGGCTGGAAACCACCAGGGGAACGAGCCTTGAATAGAAAGCTGCAGCTTCCCGTGCCACCCCCAGTCTCCTGGGAAAGTAGAAGAGCTAGAGATTGAATCAATCACCAGTGAGATCATCAATCATGCCTATGAATGGAAGCCTCTGTGAAAAATTGAAAGGAGGGGTTCAGAGAGCTTCCTGGCTGGGGAAACAGCATGTGCGTCCACTTGCCACTGTGTAGGGCCCCAAGTTCATGAGGCATAAGTCCCTTTGTTCAGGACTGCACCCTACGTATATATTTTTTGTAATAAATTGATAATCTAGTGTGTAAATGGGTTTCCTAACTTCTATGAACCATTCTTGCAAATAAATCGAACCTAAAGAGGGGTTGACCCCTTGTGCCACCAGGCCCTGCAGCCACTGCATCACGAGTTTGATCCCCAGCCAGGTTGCTGACCCACATGGCACAGCAGACCTCTCCTGGCTCACCCGCTGCTCCCCTCAGCAGAGTATTTCAGTAGATCTTCCTGTTCTGCTGCCCACTCTGTCTCTGGTGAATCCTCTTACCTCTGCCCTGTACCCCACACCTCTGGCCTGGCCTGTACCCCAGTTCTTGTATGCATAAATAAATCTTTAAAAAAAAAAAAAAGAGGGGTTGAAGAGACTGCTGATTTATAGCCAGGCAGTCAGAAGTCCAAGTAACAACCTGGACTTGTGATTGACACCAGAGGTCAAGGGTCATCATAGGACTGAGCAATTGACCTGTGCAATGTGATGCTATCTCCAAGTAGTGTCAGAATGGAGTTGAGTTTATTTCTCTCACACCTTGCTGGTGTCCAAGAATTGCTTGTTTGTGTGGGAAAGTCTACACACATATGTTGGAATCCAAGTGGAAGGGAAAGGGGTGAGCGCTGTATTCTTTCCGTAAATTTGTAAAATTTCTGTAAATTTGAAAATTTTCAAAGTAAACAGTTAAGGAAAAGCAGATTCCCAACAATTTCCCCATCCACGACCCTATGCACTCCTTCTGTTTCATCTATCTGAGAGCGAGCCCAGGGACATGAATTTTTAACAAGCATTCCCATGTTTAACAAGTAGTTGAAGGTGCTTCTAATGTTAGGGTTGAAAAATACTGGTTGGTGTTATAAACGCACATGGTTATGTTTAAATCCCCTGCCACCTCCTTTCTGCCCACATATTCTAAGATGTGACTGCAGAAGCAGCACAGATTTACATAAAACGAATCAACCAAGACAACACACACATACACACACTCTCGCACAAAGATGGCTAAGTAATTCAGTAAACACTGGTTATGTAACAATGTTTAACAGTTGATAATCAAATACATATTTCACAACAGGGAAATCCATCCAGAGTAAATTTAGTTCTCTTGAACATCAGTTAGGGTTCAGGTAGGGGTTTTTGGTCCTCTCTGCTCTTATCTCTCTTATGGATATACCCCTTTTCAATATTATTATTTAAAAAAATCTCTTTATCCACAGTTTAGTGGGATTTTTGGAGGAGGCCAAGGCTTATGCACACATTCAATCTGTTCTGTTTAATGGGACGTCCTCAGAACCCACAGTTTAATTGAGACAGACTTCTTGGTGTAAACCTAGTCTCCATTTCAACATAGATATCAAGAAAAAATAGAACTGGACTCACATAGTTTGAAGACCACTTTCCAAAAATGCTTTTGGCCCTTGTGGTCCAGTCTGAATTGTGACTCTCAGTATAACTGTCTGGCCATCAAGTGAGACAGTGTATCCTCAGCTTGAACCCAAAGGTCCAGTCCTATTCCTTCTCATGAGCACCAGCGCCCACAGAGAGAAGGTTCCCCTCCTCTCACCCTGGAATAAACAGGAAGGTCTCTCGGGGCTGTGGTCGAAGGGCTGCAGCCCTGCCCCTCATTTCTTCAGACCCTTTACTGAGAACTGAGTCATTGCAACATCACACAGAGTCAGCTGTCTCAGCACAAGAAAAACTTTGCTGTGGTATGAGGTTTTGTGGGCTGCAAACTACATCTAGGTCAGCAAATTAAGCTTCACAGTGTGGTTTCGGAGTCCATTTCATCTAGCTGAAGGGCTGTCTGATTTCACCCTCTGGGCACTGACCCTGCTGGTGCTTGGGATGCAAGACCTGTCTACTGGTGTTTCAGAAACAACACTTTGGGCATACCCCACTGAATGATACACACCTAAACTCAGAATCTTATTTTCTCTTTCAGAGTCCAGTACACATGAGAGTAACAATACTCCATCCTGCAGATGTGGAGAATCATGGTGGGTAGATTCATGGTGGGGGGTGGGGACAATGGGGAGAGTCAGATTGTGTTTGTTCCTCAGTTTCACCTATCACTGTGTCTCTCTCCTGCCCCACTTTGACCCAAACATGAACCAGATATCTTTTTCTCAGTTCCCTCTCAAGGAAGTTTTGAGAATGAGCTCCTGATACATGGCCAACTGGTCTACCTAGTTAGGACCTTACAAAGGGGAGTAATTTCATGGGTTGGAGTCACCCTAGTTCAAGAACTGGCTCTCAGGAATCATGTTGAAAATGCAAAATAACTCAGCAAATATTTATTTGAGGGCCTGCTACTATCTTACGCTCTGGAATACAAACATGAGAAGCAGAGCTGCTGACTTTCAGGAGCTCTTTGGTGATGGAGAAAGACCAACATTCCAGTAGAAGACTACATTTTTTACTACCTAGCCCCCATTCACATTTCCCGTGGTACTTACACCCCACAGTGTGAGGAGAACAACTCCTCCTCTATCCTCAGTCTGTGCTTTCAATGGAACTGGATCTATCCCTGGCTCCAGAGCTGAGGCCTGGCCACAGTAATTTGGCAATGGGCAAGTAATCTTACCCCACCTCTGAAAGCCACCACAGTGAGGGGTATAGTTTCAACACAAATTTGGTAGGATACAGTTCAGTCCACAAAAGAACCCCACGCTCATGACCTTATCTAAACCTAATCATCTCCCAGAGGCTCCTCCATCCTTAAGATCATTACACTGGGGGTGAGGGCTTCAACATATAAACTGAGGGGTTCGTATCATCTTTTCTCTACCAATCTGTGTCTGATTTCCTCTTACTATAAGGACACTACCCCAATGACCTGATTTAACTTTAATTCCCCCTATAAAGGCTCAGATCCTATCTCCAAAAACAGTCACATTCTGTAGTATAAGAGTGAGGTTTGCAATATGTGAACTTTGGAGGGGCCAATTCAGTCCATAACTAATATTTTTTGAGCTTCTCAGAATGAAGAGATTTTTCCAAATCTACTTAGTAGTATTACTAAGGGGTTAGTAGCATCATTAACCCCTCCTGTGCCCAGATATATTGAAGACTCAGATCAACAAGTGTATGCCATCCCCAACCCCACTTCCATAAACTTTTTATTAAAAAAAGGTTGAAGCACATAGAAAAGTTAAAAGACTAAATGATCACCCACTACCTAGACCTAATAATTGTTGATACTGTGACATTTGATTTTATCTACACATGTGTGTTTTTCTTGTTGACATGTATGAAAATAAGTTTTATCCCCTAAATATTTTAGTATGTACTTCTTAAAAATAACCACACTGCCATTATCACACCTAAGGTAATTTCATACATAAGGTAATTTCTCAATATCTAATATCCACTCCCTGTATGGATTTCTTTAGTGGTCCCCAAAATATATTTCCTAACACTTTATTGAAACCAGAATCCAAACAAAGTTCAAAAATTGTATTTGGTTGTTAGTCTCATTTATTCCAGAATAGCCTCTCCCACCATTTATCTATTTATGTTTTTAATTTTATTTATTTAATCACTTTATTTTTAAAGAAACCAGGTTAGTTGTTTTGTAGAATATCCACATTCTGGACTATTCAAATTGTTTCCCTATAGCACCATTTAACTTGTCCCTCTACCCCTTCATTTTCTCTAAAGTGGACTTTTCCAAACTCTGAGTCCCTCATTTGAACCACAGAACATGGAAACACTGAACAACTCTTATACAAGAATCCTTCCCAATTTGTAGTGGAGACGTTTATTCATTACATAACCAGGATGGTGGGATGTTTGATTTTATGTGTCTACTTGACTGAGCCCAGGCATTTGCTCAAACATTATCCTGGTGGTGCCTGTGAATGTTTTTCTAGAAGAAGTTAGCATTTGAACCAGTAGACTAATCAGGCAGATTGTTCTCCCTAATGTTGGTAGGCCTCTTTCAACCAAGTGAAGGCCTGAATACAAAGAAAAGAGCCGACCTCCCATGAGTAAGAGGAAATTTCTTCAGCCCGATACCTTGGAGCTGGGACACTGTTTTCTCTGCCTTCAGACTTTAAATGAATCATGCATTCTTCTGGTGGTACAAGTCAGACTAGCACTTACCCCCGTCAGCTCTCCTGGGTCTCCAGCTTGCCAACTGCACATCTTGGGACTTCTCAGCCTCCATAATCACATGAGCCAGTTCCTTATAATAAATATGCCTATTATATAGTATCTATCTTTATAGACGTTATGGTATATAACTACATTATATAGTAAATAGGGGACTATATCTATTACACAGTCATACCTTGCCTAGCGTTATGGTCAGTGATGGATGACCTATATGGCAGTGGTCCCAATAAGCTCTTCTATATATCCTAGTTGTGCAGTAGGCTCTACCATCTAGATTTGTGTAATTACATCCTTTAATGTTCACACAATTATGAAGTTAATGAATGATGCATTTCTCAGAACATACCCACATTGTTAAGTGATGGATGTCTAAATATCTATCAATCTATCTATCAATCAATCAATTATTGGGACTTTCTTCCAGGAACATTGGTTAAGAAATTAAGGTGATTAGATTAAGGCCAACTACCTGAGCAAGAACAGTTCACTGCACATGACATCAGGAAGCAGATAATATAGTTCCTCTACTAGTCATGTCAAACTGGGTCACTCCATCACAGACTTTTAGTTCACTTCCTACCTGTGATTAGCCAGTAATTCAGTGGATGATGTTTGGGCCCCATGCACCCATCCAGTTCCCCAGCTAGTTTTCACCTAATGACTTGGGTGCTCCTTGACGACCCCTGCCTGAATCAGCTAGTTCACTGGTTGCGCTGGCAAACATTTAAAGAAATGTTACCCCTCAAAGGCTGCAACAAGGCCTCCCTTGTGGTGCAGGGATTAAAGTCTTAGCACTATCAAGCTATCCACAGCCACTGCAGCATGAGTTCGATCCCAGGCCAGAGAGCTACCCACATGGCGCAGCAGACCTCTCCTCTTTCGCCCATTGCTCCCCTCAGCAGTGTATTTCAGTCACCCTTCCTATTCTGCTCCCCACTCTGTCTCTGGTAAATCCTCTCACACACACACTCCTGCACCTCTGGCCTATACCCCAGCTCTTGTATGCATAAATAAGTAAAAATAAATCTTTTTTTTAAAAAGGCTGCAACACACAAATATTTACTATCCCATCATTAAGGTCTACAGGAGGATGAGGCTAAATCTTTACCCTTAAAAGCCTTTCACTTTCCTATGCATCCTCTAGCTTACCTCCTCAGTCTGAGGCGCCCAGGCTGCCTCCCTGGTGCGGGAAATAAAAACACTAAGAGAACATTTTGTTAGCTTTGGTTGTGGTGCCTGAGAACAAGATTCACAACCATGTTGGCAGGAGGAGGGGGCGAGGGCGGAGGAGAGGGAAGGGAAGCGTCAAGGTGAAATCTAACAACAAAATAAATAGCTCTCAAATCAGAGCAGGATAAGCTGCAGACGGCCCCTGCGCAAAGGTGAAGGCCCCGGCAGGCAGGAGGGACTCAGGGAAGGTGGAATGGACAGAGGGTGAATATGTGCCTTGATTTTAGGGACTTTGAGGTGGCGCTTCTCTGCTCTAGAAAAGCTTGTTGCAGCTCAGCGGGGTGGGGAAGCAGGGCCTGACAGTGGGCCAGGCCTAGTGAAAGGAGTGGGGAGACAGAGTGAGGACGCAGAGCCAGGTGGGGGACAGGCTGTGATCACACCACACCCCATGGAGGCAGAGAGGAGGGTCAAGGCCAGACACCAAGCACCGGGTGGGAGGGGCCTGGCGGGAACAGGAGGTGACTGTGGAGGAGACCCAGAGCCCAGCGCTGCATAGGGAGGGGAGGGTGGCACGAGGAAGGCAGGGCATCCAGAAAAGCAGGGCTTCTGCGCGCAGGCCAAGAAGTGACTCTTCCAGGGCTCCCAGATGAACCAGACGCCCCAACATTTCTATCCCCCCTCTCCCCCCCACCAACACCTGGCACTGCAGGGAGCTGGGGGGATGTTTTTCAGCCCCCTCCTGTAAGTGCTATGGGGGCTTCCTGCAGCCCTGCCACTGCCTTAGCATTTCAGCACCTGGAAGAGATTAATGTCCCTGGCGAGCCCGAGAGCCCGGGCTATGCTTCCTCTTCAGCGTGATTTGTAAAAAACGTGTTGAAGGCAAGCAGTTCCAGCACTTTCCCTAGAGAGCAGTGTAAAATCTGCAGAGAAATGCCCATTTATCACTACCCAGGGGGGTCCCGTTTTGACCCTGACCTGCTCTGGGCACCACTGATGGTTTCATCACATGGAAAGACCTGGACAGACTTGCCCTCTGCTCCGCGTCCCCCTCCTGCTCCACCCCTCTGAGCACCAGGCACGTGGGCACCACGCAGGCCTCCAGGCACCGGGAAGGAGGCAGAAGTGGCTAAACCTCTCTCTAGCCACCCCCTCCTTTGGTCTCTGTATTATGCTCCCCACTTTCCTTCCCAGGTATTCTTTCAAGGAAGTTGGAAACCACCTGTAAGGGCAGGAAGACACGGGGCAGGATCTCTATGATCCAAGCAGATGGGATAAAGGAGGAGAGAGTCCTGGAGCTCTCAGTGGCTTTTCAGGCTTTTATTGGGATTTTACCAGGTACACAGCAGGCAGGGGTCCTGGGGGGCCGGGAGGCTGGCAGGCCTTTCTGCTGGCGTCCCCTTATAAGCCCAGCCTTAGCCCAGGTGAATCCCATCTCCAAATGCCCACACCCTACTGCAGGTGGCCGCCATCAGGCATGCCTTCGGGACCGCAAGGATTCATCATCAGTCCTAATGGCGGGAGGGCACAAAAGCCTGATACTTTTTTTTTTTTTTGGTGGGACCCTCGTCGGTGGCCGGGGATCGAACCGGTGCTGCAGAGGCTGCGGGCAGCCTCGCAACCCAGCACTCAACCACTGCGCCACCAGGGGAGGCCCAAAGCCTGATACTTTTTACCTTACCCTACACCACCCTTCATTTTGGGGGTGCTGAGGAAATGCAAGCAATCTGCACAAGACTTTCCCCGGGTATTCTCGGAGCCAGGGGAACGCTCCACGTGGGGTGTAGCTAAGAGTGAACAGCTCAAGTTCAAAAGTAAATTCCCAGATGGTGCAGGGAAAGGTGGGGGAATCTCTAAAATGGGGAAGGAGAAAAAGACAGCCCTCTGGGGGGCTGTCCTGGAAGACAGAGTCGAGGTTCGCTGAGGCAAGAACTGGATCCTCACTACCTAAAGGTGCACCTGTGAGCAGGACACTCCACTTAGGTGACGCGACCCCAGGCCCCTCCAGGTACCAGCTTAGGTGTGACTCACATTAAGGAGGGTTCCCAGCTACATGCCAGTGGCAGATGTCAGGGCGGCGGCTGTAGGGCTGGACGCCCCCACCTGTGCTTCCTCCTCCGCCCCCAGCCTTCAGCACCACGTGTCGAAGGTTGTCCAATCACAGCGCCGCGTCCCCCAGCCAGGTGCGATGCTCCATGAGTCCTGCTCCCTGCCCACCCCGCAGTTAAACGCTGGCCAGGAAAATGCAGGTGGGCGAGCCTCCCCCCATATTCAGGTTCACCTAGTCCTTCCAAACACAAGCCCAAGTTTTAAGAATTGTGATAAAAATCACATGACAGTTTTTGCCACTTAAAAGGCTACCACTCAGTGTTTGATGACTGACAGATTTGGGCAACCATCTCCTTCCAGAACATTCCCATCACTGGGCATGTATTTTGTTCAGGAAGGCAGTGCTGCCAGCCAGCGAGTTATTTCTCGACTGCCCTCTGCTCGGTGGCCTGTGACTAGGCTTTAGTTGGTGGGATGTAAGAGATGTCTGAGGGGTCTGAGGGGCCCCCAGGGAAGACCTCACAGGAGGTGCACTTTTGGCCTCTCCAGTTTCTTCTGCTGACCTTGAACATCAGCTGTTCACCTAGGGGGGCTGATGGGGGAGACCTCCTGGTTGGGGGCTTTCCCCTTGGTATGGCCCCTGCAGGTCTTCTGAAGGAGGAGTTCCCACTGCCACTTACCACCCATCAGAACAAGCCAGGGGGTGACAGACCAGCATGTGGCTCCTTGGAGAGCCACCCCATGCCAGGCACCAGGCTGCCCTGTGTGTCTTAGCTGGGCGTCAGTCTCCGCCATGCTTCCATTTGGTGTGATTTGACATTTCTGGCATAACCTGTTGTCTGTCTCCAAGCGGCTTGAACCTTCACCACCAGAGACCCCCGGACTCCCCTACCCCTCGTGCTCCCCCCATGGAGGGGAGAGGGGTGCACAGCCCACCTGTGTTATGTGAGCTTCCCTGGATAATGACAAACCTAGACGGGGCTCCGTGCCAGGCTTGGATGGAAGCATTTTACAGGGATGGGCTCACGAGCTCCTCCTGTGTAGCGATGTGGAAATGTGGGGGCGCAGAAAACCAGGACACAGAGCCACACAGTGGCTACCCCCCCCCCCCGCCTCACCACCTTAGCACTGCAGTGCAGACGGTGGGGGGGGTGCTTAAGCCACAGAGACATTTGGTTTTTTCCCCAAACTTTTGCTAGTATGAACAATGCTGCAACAAATATCCTTGTCTCTGCATGTGTGTGCGTGTGCGTGTGTTCTTACAAATACATACCTACATACATGTATCCTAGGCACATACATGTATACACTGTCCACACATTTATCTGGTGGATGAAATACTAGAAGTGGGATTTCCAAGTCAAAGACCTGAGTCTTTGTAATTTTATTATTGCTCTCCGTAGAGATGGAACCATTTCGTATTCCTATCAGCTATGCTTGAGACCACCTGCTTGGCCATGGCTTCCCCAACTCACCAAATATTATTGCACTTTACCAAACTGATAGGCAAGAAAAGGAAATAGAACTTCGTGGCACTTTAAATTGTCACTTGTGTATTATGAATTGGGGCGAGCATCTTAGTACATGTTTCAGAGTCAGGTGTATTATTTTCCTCCTAAAGGGTAACATAGTGACTAAAGTCCCGGTCCCTGAAGCTACTAGAATGCCTGGGTTTGAATCTTAGCTTTGCTGCCTGCCAGCTGTGTGACCTGAGGCAAATTCCTTCCCCTGCCTGTGCCTAATTCCCCAATGGGGATTTAACAGTATAGAACTCATACCTCTTGGAGCTGTGGTGAGGATCAATTGGGTTAATTAAGGTATTTAGAAGAGTATCCAGGACACAAAAAAATGCTACGTAGATATTAGCGATGTCCATTTTTTCCCTATCTAGGGTACAGATGTGTGGGAGCTTCTATATACGTATTATATTAGGGATATTCATTTTTTGTCTTGATGTGAGTTATAAACACATTTCCCAGCACTGCCTTTTGACTTTGTTTCTAGCTGCACTGACATTTTTACTGTGGTGAAATGTACCTAACATAAAGGTACTATGTAAACCGATTTTAGGCCTACAGTTCATCGACACATTCTATTTTTTTGTTGTTGAATTTTTCAAGGTTTCCCTTTAAGATTTCTGAGTTTTACATCATTTTACAAGGCCTGCCTCCTCTCACATTTTCTTTAAATCTCCCATATTTTACTAGCACTGTCAGGGTTTCTTTCCATTTTTACATTTTCATATCAATTAGTCTATGTCTTATTTTAGGTTAAAACCCAGGAAGGGATCCAAATTTCTTTCTAGGTGACTAACCAGAAGCCCCACCACCATTAATTGAGTGGTAGGATTGCAGGTGACCACTGCGGATCATAAACTTAAAATTCCTGCTTATGAATGAGATCCCTGCCTTATACACTGAATTCCTGCATGTATCTAGGTCTATTCTAAACCTCTGAATCCATTCCATTGAGTTGTCTACCCATTCACAGGCCAGTACCACATTTGTTAACACCAATGTAGCTTGAAAACTTGTTTAAAACTTGTGTTAGTCTCTCATCCCTGCTCTTCTTATTCAGAAGGTCCTCGTTATTTGTTTTTCTGTACAAATTCTAGTGTCAGCTTTCTAATTAAAAATATTTCTGCTACCCACATGGAGCAGCAGACCTCTCCTGTCTCCCCGCTGCTCCCCTCAATGGTGTATTTCAGTCAGTCTGCCTGTTCTGCTCCCCACTCTGTCTCTGGTGAATCCTCTCACCCCTCCCCAGCCCCGCCCTGCACCTCTGGCCTACACCCCTGTTCTTGTATGCATAAATAAATAAAAATAAATCTTTAAAAAATCTGTTCCTATTGACTTTGGGGGGAGGTGGGACCAAGTTCAGCCCCAGGAGCTCAGGTTGTCCTGTCTTGGGGGTCTGCCTCCCCCAACCTGCTATGGCCCAGTCACACCCAATGCAAGCACAGATAGAGCAGGTGACCAGGGTCTCCAGCCACAGGCAGGAAGACAGAGGGCTTGGGAGAAGGGCTCAATGCCCCCTGCTGCTGCAAAAGCAGAGCCGCCATGGAGACCTTGTCCCTCACAAGGACAGGCTGTGGGTGAGCTCTGGTGATTGGACTCTCTGAGGGCCATGTCCAGGAAGACACATCCTCTCACGTCAGGAACTTGGAGGCATCCTGGGCCCTCCCCTAAACCACTCCTCCACATCCAGTTTCTCACCATTCCCTGAGTCCTACACACTTCTGTCCTCCTCACTAGACTGTCCTTAAAGCACCTCCACTTGTCCCCAGCACAGCAGGTGGGAGCCCCACCTCCAATAGCATTACATCCCCAGCACATTTTTACAACAGACGTTTGTACCTTTTGACCTCTTCAACCATTCTCTCCCCACTTGGCCCCTCCTCTGCCATCACCAATCTGGCTCTCTGTATCTATAAGCTTGTTCTTCTGTTTTGGTTTTGGTTTTAGATTGTACATACAAGTAAGATCATACAGTATTTATCTGCTCTGCCTGACTTATTTCACTTAGCATAATACCCTTGAGATCCACCCATGTCATTGCAAGCAGCAAGATTTCGTTTCTTTTTCATGGCTGAATAATATTCCTGTGTGTATGTCACATTTTCATATCCATTCATTCAAGGATGAACATGAAGGCCAGGAGGATGGGTGACAAAGAGGTGTGTGGCCAAAGCCAGGAGGCTCCAGTCTGGAGGGCACATGAGGATACCCTTCCAGAGTTTGGGTGGAGGTTGGACTGATCACAGCACAGTTATGGGGGCAGCTATGGCCAGAGCCTCACAGAGCCTTAGCTCCTGGAGCTCTGACTTATCAACACCTGGTTCATGGGGTCTCTAGGACAAGGTAGTCACCTCAGTCTGGGGCTGGGCCACACCCAGAGGCCTGGCTTGGGCATACACACTCCATCCCTGTCTCCAGATTCGACAAGTTATATCCCTAAGGCACTAAGTCAGACACTGCTGCTTTCTAAACTGCCGGCTCCCCGGGTGATGCGCCAAAACCAGGATGGCACACTTCCTTGCTTTCTATTTTTACTTTTCTCCCTAGTGTTAAAATAACACATGATTTAAACTAAAATGAATATATGAAAGAAAATTGAAATGGCCATAATTGCCTAACCCAGAAATAAATGAATAATATTTTAAGTATTTTTTTTCCAATTGATTGCACTAAGTGTGCATTTGCTTTTTCTTTCAAAAGTTATAAATTTAATTTCACTGAAAACACACGAATACATTCTCTTTAAAAGAGACAGCACAACTCAGTTTTTTTTTTTTAAAGATTTATTTATTTGTTTGTTTGTTTATACATGCACTGGGTACAGTCAGAAGCGCGGGAGGGTGAGAGAATTCACCAGAGCCAGAGTGGGGAGCAGAACGGGCAGAAGGACCGAAGTACACTGCTGAGGGGAGCAGCGGGCAGCAGGAGAGGTCTGCGCGCCATGGGGGACCCTCCTCTGGTGGCCGGGGAGCAGCCGGGGATTGAACCGGCGCCGCAGGGGCCGCGGGCAGCTTCTCAACCCAGCGCTCAACCGCTGCGCCACCGGGGAGGCCCAGCACAACTCAGTTTTAAAAAAGAAGGAAAATATGGGGCTTCACTGGTGGCGCAGGGGTTAAAGACAGCGCTATCAAGCTATTGCCAGCCACTGCAGCACAAGTTGGATCCCCAGCCAGGGATCTACCCACATGGTGCACAGACCTCTCCTGTCTCACCCACTGCTCCCCTCAGCAGTGTATTTCAGTAGATCCGCCAGTTCTGCTCCCCACTCTGTCTCTGGTGAATCCTCTCACCCCCCCCCCCCGCACCTCTGGCCTGTACCCCAGTTCTTGTATGCATAAATAAATAAATCTTTTTAAAAATTTTTAAAAAGGAAGGAAAATCTGGTGCATTGTACAACACAGCTAAGCCTTGAGGCTATTACACTAAGTGAAATAAACCAGACACACAAAGACAAACACCCCGATATCAAGGACCACAAGTGGTCAGGTTCACAGAAATAGAAGTAAGGTGGTTGCCAGGGCTGGGGAGGGAGGAACAGGGAGTTGAATTTAATGTGAGTACAGAATTTCCAATTTGCAAGATGAAAAGAGTTCTGGAGATCAGTTTTACAGTGCTGTGAATATGTTTAACACTCCTGGACTGTACACATAAAAATGGTTAAGATAGTCAATTATGTTATGTAAGAGAGTCAATTTATGTTACAGTGTCTTTTACCACAACTGAAAAAATAAAAAGAAAAGAAGCTGAGCGTGGTCTCGGTGCTGATTTCTTGGATCTGACACCAAAAGCTAAAATAAACAAGTGGGGCTACATCAAATTCAAGTTTCTGCAGAGCAAAGGAGATCATCAACAAAATGAAAAAAACAGCCTATTGAATAGGAGAAAATGTTTGCAAGTTACATAACCGACAGAGGTGAGTATCCAGAATATATAAAGCCCTCCTACAACACAACAGCAAAACAAACAATTGAATTACAAAATGGGCAGAAGATCTGGATAGATATTTTTTCAAAGAAGATCTAGAGATTGACCAACAAGCATGGGGAAAGGTGTTGAACATGACAAATCATCAAGGAAATGCAAATCAAAACCGTAATGAGATAGTACCTTACACCTGCCAGAATGGCTCTCCACAAAAAGGCCAGCGATGGTGGGTGCTGGTGAGGAAGTGAGAAAAGGGAGCCTTGTGCACTGTCCTGGGAATGCAAATTGGTGCAGCCACTATGGAAAACAGCATGGAAGTTACTTGAAAATTTACAAATAAAACCACCATATGATCTACTTCTTGATTTGGATCGAAAGAAAATGAAAACACTAAGTCAATAAGATATATGCACCCCATGTCTGTTGCAGCAATATTTACAATAGTCAAGACACAACAACAAGCTAAGTGCACATCAATGGATGGGCAGATAAGAAAATGTGATTCTCTCTCTCTCTCTCTCTCTCTCTCTCTCTCTCTCTCACACACACACACACACACACACACAGAGGACTATTATTCACCCATAAAAAATGAAATCTTGCCATTTGTGACTACATGGATGGAACTTAAGGGAAATGAGTCAGACAAAGACATACCATAGATCTTGTATGTGGAATCTTAAAAAAAAAATAAGTCAAGCTCACAAATACAGAGAACAAATTGGTGGTTGCCAGAGGCAAGGGATAGAGTGGGGTAGGGGTGAACAAAATAAGGGATCAAAAGGTACAAATTTCTAGTTGTAAAATAAGTGCTGGGGTATTTTACAGCATGGTGACTCTAGTTAGTGCTGTATTACATATTCGAAAGTTGCTAAGAGAGTAGATCTTAAAATGTCTCATCACAAGAAAAAAAATATATAGCTGGGTGTGGTAATAGGCTTTAGCTAGAATTATTGTGATAACTTCACAATATATACAAATATGGAATCCTTGCACTGTACACCTGAAACTGGTATGTTTCTTAAATTAAAAAAAAAAACAGATTTGCATTTCCCCCGCTCCCCTGAAAGATAGTACAGATATAGGAAAGTCCCCACTTGATTACTGTTATCAGTTGGGTATGGCTGCTTCTAGAACTTTCCCTGCACATAGACATACTTATGTGAACATAACAAAATGTACTGTTTTGTTTGGGGTGGGTTTGATTGCAACTTTAACATGAATGTTATTCTGGAACCTGTTCAACGTGCAGCCTGTCGGGAGACTTCTGAGTTATCATGTGGCACACACAGCACCGTCAGCAGCGCTGTAAAGATGGACTTTGTCTTGCTGTACTGCCTTTCCTTTTTATTGGCCAATCCATCGCATTACCATTTTTTTCACCTTAGAACAGCACCCCAGCAGCACCCGTGAGCAAGCTTCCTCTAGCACACATACATGTATTTCTCTGAGGATAAAGGCAAGAAGGAAGACCGCTGAGGCAGGGGTGTGTAGGTTAAAAATCTCATTAGATTCTGCCAAGTGACCTTCCAAAAAGACTACTGATTTAGTCTTTTTCCTGGTCCCTATTTAGGTTTTCTAAATTCCTGCTATGAGTGAGACCATCTGGTATTTTTCTTTTTCTTTCTGGCTTATTTCACTGAGCATGATCCCTTCCAGCTCCATCCATGTTGCTGCAAATCCCATGAGTTTATCTTTTTTGATTGCTGAGTAATATTCCATTGAGTATACATTGTGCAAAAATGAAAAATGATGCAAAAAATATATAAAATAAAAATGCCCACCAAAAAAAAAAAAAAAGACTACAGATTTATGCCTCACTAGCAGTTGGAGATTACCACACCTCCTAGCCCTGAAGAATATAGACCCTTCTTAGGTGTCATTACTGTTTTCCAATTATTTTTAATAAACATATGTATAGTTACACATGGATGTGTGGATGTATGTACATATGTTTTTTCTTTTAAAGATTTATTTATTTATTTGTACAAGCACTGAGTACAGTCAGCAGCGCGGGAGGGTGAGAGAATTCACCAGAGCCAGAGCAGAGAGTAGAACAGGCAGAAAGACCGAAGTACACTGCTGAGGGGAGCAGCGGGTGGCAAGAGAGGTCTGCGCGCCATGTGGGACCCTCACCGTTGGCCAGGGATCGAACCAGCGCTGCAGAGGCTGCGGGCATCTTCACAATCCAGCGCTCAACCACTGCGCCACCGGGGAGGCCCTGTACACATGTTTTTAATGAAAAGTAACAGCTCCCTGCCCAATGCTTTGGCGCCTCCATCTGATCTCTTTTACATGCTGTTTGCGACTTTGGTCATTCCTCTCCATGTGTACCCATCACTTCCCCTCCATGCTTCATCACAGTTGTTGGAGGAGTAAATAGTAATCATGTTACAATAACTAAGCAAGTGAGCTCTGTTTAGCTCCACTCTTGCACAGCCTCCCAGGAATCCCTAAATTAATCCTGGCTGCATTTTTTCACTCACTTTAGGTCTCGAATACTGTTCATGTTCTCTAAAAGCTTTAACATCTCTGCCAAAGGCCTTTCCATGACATCTTCCATGTGCTCTAGCATGTTGGTTCCACTGTCTGGAGTCACCCCTCCAGTTGCACTGAGCTGGCCGAGCCATAGACTAGTGCTCCCCTGGAGTGCTGGGGTCATACCCCTCATTGCTGGAGACCCTATTCTCTCTTTGGGGATCTCACAACTCTCTTGTCCTCTTTTTTAATGTACTCCCCCCCTTTGGATGATTCACATTCTCTAGTAGCGCCCTAACAGGAGATACTTGGTCAGCCAGGCCATCTTGCTGTTACCCCAGTGATGATGTCCATTATTTCTCAATAAGACTAGGGGTGAAAGTCCCCTGGGAGTGTACTTGAAATTTTTGTGCTATGGTAAAAGACTCCCCAGTTATCTGATTCTGGTTCTGTGCCTGTTAGGGCCTTTGAGCTATTTAATAGGTCTAAATTGCAGATAACTGACAGCAATGCAAAGTCATTCTTATCTATGGATAAGAGGTAAACACCCCAGTCTCAATTCTATTTGCAAACTCATTTCAAAACTCCTTCATTCCTTATAAATTTCTGTTTCTTTGATGTCCTTAAACTGGTTATAACATCTTACTGGTTTCCTCACTGATAATAAATTAAAGATATTTGACATATCTTCATTGTATGAGAATCATGATTTTATCTGAAAAAATTATTCTTTAACAAGTCTTTTTTAAGTCACTGAAGTCTTTACCTTCACACTTGATTGACAAAATGTCTGGGTATAAAAATACGGGTTAAAAGTCTGTTGCCATTTTTACTTGTTTCTTTACCTAGATCTCCACAACTCTCTCTCCTCTCCACTTTTTTCTTTACTTGGGGGATGCAGAAATGACATGGTACAAGCCTTGCTGAAGATCTTTTGCATTCATTTGCCCTGCCCTTCTATGACCCTCTATTCAGAGACATCTGCCTTCAAGTTGGGGAATATGTTTATATTAACTCTTTGATGATTTTCTCCTCTTAATTGCCTCATCTCTCTTTTCCTGAAATTCCTCATATTTGGGTATTGAATGCCTACATTGTCCCATTTCTCTCATTTTCCCCACCCCCATTCTCACTGTTTATTAATGGGGTTGAATAACTGAGTGTTTAATTGGGTCCTTATCTTCTTCAGTATCCCTTTTCCATTAAATAGAATTTGTAATGCAAAACATCTGAATACAAGCCAATACTTGTCAATATATCATTACACTTCAAAGAATGCCAACTTTTAGCTAGATTTCTATGTATCACCTAGGAAAAAAAAATCAGTGATTTCCTTGTCTCATTAGTTGCTGAAAACCCAGCATTTTATACCAGATCTGGCACATCACAGTTACTAAATATATCTGTGGAATAAATCTTCACTCACAGGTTATGACTTAAACTGATTCATCCTCTAAGGTTAAGTAGCCAAAGATCTTTAACTCCTTATTCTGGAAAGGGAAGAAAATATTTGTTGAATATTTACTATTCCTCCTTTTCTGAGCTCTTTAGATATGGTAATTAATGTAATCCTGACTATGATTACCTGCATTTGGCAGGTGAGGAAACTTCTCTGCACATTTAAGTGGCTGAGCTTAGATTTGACTCAAAAGACTACATTTTTTTAACCCAACGCAGTAGGTGCTTCTTTAGTTAGCTCAGCTCACACACCAATTCTGGTCTATTTATAGTCATCAGGCACACATTGTTGAGAAGAGTTCTGGGGCAGCATTTAGGTTCCATGGAAAGACCTGCCTTGATTGATTAATGATGTCTGCCCCAGGCCCAGGAATGGGGAGTTGGGGAGGTTGTTTTTTTTTTTTTTTTCCACTCTGCTTAATCATTCCTTGGAAAAAAAGATTATCTTTGGGGTTATACATAGCTCCAGTGCTTTGGAAATTAGGGCATGTTGACATCCAAAGTTTTTAAAGGCTGTTGTTTTTTGCTGTAGCCAAAGAATTCTTTAGCAGCCTGTTTATACTTTATCAGAGAGAAACACTGGTAATTAGACATCTGAGTGCTCCTCTGATTCCCTCACTTCCTCCTTTTCCTGTGGCAAAAACAGAAAGGCAGAAAAATAATCACATTGCATCATAGTACCACTGGGCCATATAAAAAGTCCTGTGATGTTATTTTTCCAATCATTGGTTTCCTCGGCAGTCAGCATTTTAGCCATTCCAAATACCCCTCCCAGATGACCATTAGACATGACCAAGGATCGGTCTCTTCACTAACCTTTGTACATCCCACTTTTATGACTTGGCTTCAGCTGCAGGGCAGCCTGGCTCTTAAAAGAATTATATCCTTTTCCCAGAATATCCATTAAGCAACTCAGCTTTAAGAGAGGTATAGAGTGACTTTGTCCCATCTCTACCCACTTTTCAAAGTGTGCTTTTACCTTACATCCAGACCAAAGTCTGTTTGTTCAGAATATGTCTAGAAGTCACTCCATATCCACTTTCCATCCTCAAAAGTTTTTTGACAACAGTAATGTCCATTTATCGAGCAGTCCTGGAATGCCTGTTTCCTTGAACTGCAAGGCAGAGACCCATGCAGGGAGGAAAAGCGCTAAGCAGTCACCCCCCACCTCTGCTAAACTGGCTCCAAATCCCTGGCTGAGAAAGACAGGAAAGTGCTTCCGGAGGTCAGTTTTTGTGAAGTCAGTGGGGCTGAGAAGGAGGCAGTGGTGAGGACCCTGGGGTGGGGATTTGCCTCTCCTCCCACTCACTACTTTGTCTCTATCCCTTTCTGGGGCGGGGAGGCTCTTTCTGGCCCTCAATGAGGCCTTTCTCCTGGAAACCCCGTGGGCAGCAAGAAAGCCTGGCGTGGGCCCAGATAATGCCATCTTCGTACTGTGGGGCTCCTCCCACCTTGCCCACTTTAAGGTAGACAGAGCTCTTACCCAGCCTTGCCCCAGACACCCCAAACAGGGGAGAGCTGCCTCCACGCAGGTGTGGTGGTCAGCCGGGCCCCCATACGACTTTCTAAGGGACACTTGCCAGACCCCCCCCAGACAGCCTCCCTGTCCCAGGCCTTCCCAGGGAGAAAGGAGGGGCACATCCTGTGCTTGACATCGTCCCTGCCGGCTCATTGCCCCATCCACAACCACACAAAATGTTCGCTGGCAAGACACAGAGCTTGTGCGGCCTCTGGGCGACCCAAGATACCCCATGATCTCTGAAGTTCAAATCCAGCCCGGGAAAGTTGCCCCATACATGCCCCACAGTCCTACAGTCATCTTCCCACATTGCAAACGACCAGCCAATGTGCCAATCTAAAGGCTTCAGCAGAGCCTAGAGTTGCTAGATGTGCCTTTTCCGCTGTCCCTTCATCCTAAATTTTATTACCGTGAAATCACAAATGTATATAGATCATATGCTTATTTTTATTTTTTCTTTTAAAGAGTTATTTACTTATGCATACAAGAACTGGGGTATAGGCCAGAGGTGCGGGGGGTGAGAGGATTCACCAGAGACAGAGTGGGGAGCAGAACAGGTGGATCCACTGAAATACACTGCTGAGGGGGGCAGCGGGAGAGTCAGAAGAGTTCTGCCTCACCATGGGGTTCACCTCCCTGGCCGGGGATTGAACTCCTGCTGCAGTGGCTGTAGATATCTTCATAGTGCTGAGACTTAACCCCTTGCGCCACTAGGGAGGCCCCCATATGTTTATTTTTAAAGCAATATTAAACCCAGCCCCCTTGTACTCATAATCTAGGTTAAGAAACGCAGGTTAGGAAAGCTTTGGGGCTTCTTTCAGTTTCCTGTGGTTGCTAAACAAATGCTCATAGGCTGAATGGCTTGAAACAACAGAAAATCATCCTCTCACCTTCCTGGAGGTAGAATCCTAGACTCCACTGTCTGGAGGCTCTTAGGAAAGTCTTTGCCTTTTGGTAGCTTCTGGGAGCTCCCAGCAATCATGGGGTCCTTAGTTTGCAGCTGCCTACAACAGTCTCTATGTCCATGGTCACGTGACCTTCTCCCCAAGTGTCTTTCTCCTTTCTCATATAAAGACATTCACCATTGGATTGAGGCTCCACCCCAATCCAGCCGGCTGTTCGAGGGTGGTTGAAAGCACGCCTCAGGGAGTGCACCCAGAAAAGGCACAAAGGGGGGCCATGCCGGCCAAGGACTGGGTGCAAAGAACAGCAGCACTTGTGGGCTGAGCACAGACAGGTGGCCCCGAAGGAGAAGACCGAGAAGTCATGGCCGGGAGGTAGGAAGATGGCGTCATAGTTGCTAGGCAACACACAAGCTCAGCGAGAAACAGAATCCAATCCCGGCTGATCCCTCTGATGTCAGGTGTCTGCAGGGTAATCATGGAAGCAGAAAGTAGAAGGGTGGCTACCAGGAGCCCGGGGGGGGGGGGGGGGGCGGTAGGAACATGGAGGGGTTAGTGTTTCATGAGTACAGCAGTTCAGTTTTCAAGATGAAAAAGTTCTGGAGGTTGGTGAACATACTTATCACTACTGAACACTTAGAAATGGTCAACATGGCAAATATTATGTTCTGCGTGTCTTGGGACCTCAACAAACTGTAATTTAAAAAAAAAAAAAAGAAGAAGGAACAGAGAACAGAGCCTCTTTCTAACCTTCAAATGTTCCTTGATTCTTTACCCTTTTGTGACCGGACAGGCACTGTGGACCAGCCTTCCCCAAATGGGGACAAAGCTACAGTGTCTGACACTATGGGAGAGGAGACTTTGCTCCCCCCCTTATGCATGAGCACCCCCAAGTACTGCCTGCTGGTAGGCCACACTGTAAGGAAAAGCCTCCTCCTCCAACCACATGGCCTCAGCTCCCTTATCAAGAGACTCTGCCACTCTCCAGCTGTCGGTCCAAGCTCTGATTACGTGGCCGCTGCTGAAGCCTGTCAGTCATTCAGGCTCCTGCTTTGTGTCCCACGGGGCCAGCACCCACTTTGGGTCTCATGGTCCAGCCTTTGGGAATTCAAAGGACTCTTGCAAAATTTTATCACAAGAGGAATTTACCCTCTGCCCCATGAACTCTCTAAATAGTGGGGGTACAATGGGTTATCAGGGGAGTGGGGCCAACAGGACCTAAGAGGCCCAGTGGACATGGGAGCCTTGAAGTGGGGTCCAGCCGCAGGGCCTGGCTCTGGGTAGCAGCACAGAAGGGTCTGGAACTTTGTCCAGTGAATCACAGACTGTACTATAGTAAAACAGAGTCAACACCTGTGGCCAGGCACCCTTGGAGCCCTTGATCCGCACGAACTCAGGGCTTCTCACAGTCACTGTGAGGGCAGCACCGGCAATCTCCCTCCCCTGCCTTCCAGATGTCGAAACCACAGCACAGGAGCTACATCTACTGCAAGAATGAAGCTCATTCTCAGCAACCAGGCCATCGCCATTCTAGAAAATGAAGACATCTTTGCAAGGAACCCCAGAGGCCCTGAGCAGGGACTGCAGTCACACCCATGCCAGACTCCTTGGAAAGAAGACAGAAACCTCTTCTGCTTGACATACGATGGGGAAATAGGAAGGAACTGGCTCTGTCCTGTGTCATTGCGTGTAGAGTGTGGTGGCAGGCTCGGCCCCAGCTCCATGACGAGATGCGGCTGTGTGTCCACTTCCGCATTGGTAGGGGGCCAGGGCTCTGGATGAATCTGAACATTCTTAGGCGAGAAACCCATCAGCAGGGTTTGAAAAAGGCCAGGCTGCCCTTGTTCGGTATCTCAAGTCCAGAAAGGGGTTCATTCTTGGAGGAAAAGACACTGAACTTGTATCAAATTCAGGAGGCTACTTTGAGCTCACACAATTAAAAAACCAGAACAGGCTTCCCTGGTGGTGCAAGAGGTTAAGTCTCAGCACTACAAAGCAATCTGCAGCCACTGCAGCAAGAGTTCGATCCCCGGCCAGGGAGGTGATTCACATGGCGTAGCAGACCTCTCCTGTCTCCCTGTTGCTCCCCTCAGCAGTGTGTTTCAGTCAGTCTGCCTGTTCTGCTCCCCCCCAGGTCTTAAATAAATAAATCTTTTTTAAAAATAATAAATAAAAGTTCTCCAGCTTTAAGATAATGCTTCAGACCTATTTGTAACATTATAAAGATGCAAGGAAACTCCTCTATTTAGAGAGAAGAGCAGAGGGTGAGGAGGTGGGGGGATGGGCTGCAGGGGGGTAGGGGAGTAAACGCCTGAGTCAAGGTAAAGCCACTGAGTGTGTGACACAGCAGATCCAAACCAGGCAGATGGGCCCTCACAGTGGCACACCGACCCACCACGCAAACCTATCCAAGATGCGGGTCTGGGGATCGCCCCTCATGGAGATGCAGAGATGGCAGAGCCCGGCTGACTCAGGTCAGTTGTGGGTCCAGGAAACCCAACAGCATGTAGCAGAGCTCAGCTGGCCGGAGGGTTGAGAGTCAACCCACAGTGGGCAGGGCAGGCCGTGGTCCCAGCAGAGGCCCCTGATCCTTTTACTGGGCTGGGGCCAGATGGGCCCACCTAGAAGTGGAAGAGCCATGACATCACACCCAAGACCCCAACAGCTGGCCCCTGCCTCACAGCAGTCCTGGTACACACATCCCCTCCCCTCCCCTATGGGGGCGGAGGAGGGTAACTTAATGACAGGGTCTAGTGGGTTGGTGGAGATCAGGGGCAAAGCGGGGCTGGTGCTAGTGGTGTCATCAGCACGGACCGCGGCAAAAGCCCTCGCCCCTGAGAAGACTTTATGAAGCCTATGTTCGGTCCTCAGGTCAAACATTGCTTGAGCCTTCCCAGCGCTGGCACCGCGCACCCTTCCTACCCTGAGCTGTGCTCAGCATGCCAAGCACACACCTGCCCCAGGGCCTTTGTATTTACCATCCTCAGCTGCTGTCACTCTCCCCAGCTACCCATTGGCTCATTTTCTCACTCCACTTAGGCCCGTGCTCAAAGATCGTCTTATCAGAGTGGCCTTTCCTGAAAAGGGCAGCTGGGGCTCCTGCCTCCCGCTGTTACCATCCCCACCAGGCGGGCCGTTCTCCACCAGTGCTGCAGCAATCTCCTCCCCAAGTCCCGCAAGCCTGGGGGGCCCTGGGACCGTTTAATCAACGGTAGGATAGAAATAACCGAAATAGGATAGAAGGGACACCCATCTGGTTCCTGACACAGCCCTTAGCTGACCTGCAGCCTCTGATTCCTGCTCTTGGAGAGCCTCTTCCAGAACTAAGCTGACCTGCTGAGATGGCCACATGGAGGGGCCATAAGTAGGTGCCCTGGTGGACACAATCCAGCTGCGCTCTAGCTAGCGGGCCACGGCAGCAGTGCCACATGACTGAGCCACCTCGGATGCCCGAGCCAGCCCGTCCTTCAGTGGACTACAGGCGCTTACAGCTGATGCACCATGTGTGAGACCCCCAGCAAGAGCCACCCTGATGGACCAGCCCACCAAAGAACCAGGGGGCATAACACACATTGTTGTTTTAGAACACTCAGTGGGGGTGGGGGGTGAACTGTTTTGCAGAAACAGTTGTCTGGCATATTTGCCCTGCTTGGTGAATTGTCACAGCACCATGACCCCCTAACGTGACATCATCACCCTGACATGACATTATCACCCCCTGACATGACATCAGCAATTTGTTCACTGTCTCTTTTCCCCTCTTGCTTTTGTTTCCTGCTTTTCTCTTATGACTGAGAATCGTACCTGGCATGGAAGAGGCTCTGGATAAATAATATCTAAAGGCGTGAATGAATCCAGACAATTTCCAAAGAAAATGTTGGCCCCTCTGCTCAGCGTGAGGCCCACTGAGAACCCATGACATCATGTTGTCATACGCACTAACAGTCAGCGTGACGTCATGAGTTCCCAGTGGGCCTAACAGTGAGCAGGGGGCATTTCTGAGCCTGGGCTGGGTGTCAGATCAGGTTGTACTTATTCACTCAATATTTATTGAGCTCCTTCGAACTCTATGAGACCCTATAAGTCAAGTCAGTGAACAAAAGTAAAAATCCCTGCCCTGATTCAGGTGGAGAGAGACAAACAGCAAGAAACATAATAAAGAGGACAATTATGTGAGATTAGAAAGGGGATAAGTAGCAGGACAGAGAGAGAGTTCTGGGGGCGGGTGCAAAGGTTCAGGGAGGCGGCCAGGTGTCTTGGTTCCCTCACTGCGGGAACAAGGTATCACAAACTGGTGGCTTAGATGACAGAGAGGCATTATCTAAGGCATGCTCCCGAGGCCAGAACCCCAATACAAGCGGCTCATTCTGTGTAAGTGCTCTGCATTTTAGAACCATGTCAAATGGATTTAATTTAATAAAACGACAACTGAAAAATAGGTTAACGACAGAATGCGACGAGAAGGGAGGTTGCAGAGGTGAGGAAGTAAATGGAAGACCTAAATACTATGATTGCAGATACAATAAATGAGCAAAGAAAGTAATTAAATAATCACTGCTGAAAATAAACACCAGGGAGTGGAGACAAAAGATGATTGTGTGCATACAGGGAAAGACAAAGAGATGGAAGCAACTAGAGAGAAGGCTAAGGAGACAGACGTCAAACAGTTAGAGCTTAAGGATTAAATGACGTCCCTCGTGGACAGACCTTCACCAGAGGAATTAACATTTTTCAGAGAAATAATAAAGGAAAGTTTCTCTGAGTTGAGTTCAAAATTCAATCGGAAGATTGCAAAGATGTAAGGTATACTAGGGGGCATTGTTTGAGTATAACCGACAATGATTTCTTCATTTGAGGTTCTGAGTTGACATTTCAAGAAAAGAATTGTTCAGACATCCTGGTAGAAGAGAAAAAATAAGAACAGGTCACTTTTAAAGGTAAAAAAATCAAGTTGGCCTCAGACTCCCTTAACAGCACCCACATCACAAGATGGTGCATCTAAAAATGTCTGAGGGGGAGAGACCCCAGAATTTACATTCAGTCAGACTGGCAGAGAAGCAACAGGCAGATGCTCAAGCAGGAAAAATTCAGAAATGACAGTCACCCGGTGCCTGTTTTAAAAAAAAAAAATTGATGATGAAACCCAGTCACGAGATGAATCCAAATAACGGATGCTGGGATGGAGGAGAGCAGGAGGCAGTAGGTAAGGAATCCACTAGACAGAGAAGGAGCAGAGGCAAAAGTGCAGAGCGGGGGAGGGGAGAGGAAAGCCACATAACAGCATCATCATCCTCTCTCTTATAGCTGGAATAAATTCTCTCTAAAACTGAGATGCGACTTCAAAAGCGAGTAAGGAACTCCACCTCCCATGGTTTCATTAAGTCATGACTTTTTTTGTTTTAGCTTTAGAAGGGTATTTTAGGAACGACCATCTTTTGTGGTGGAAAAACATTTATCTTAAGTTCAGCAATTTCTTCACTTTTGTTTTCTTCTGATAAAATCAAATAAAGTTGGGCCTCCCCGGTGGCGCAGCGGTTGAGCGCTGGGTTGCGAAGCTGCCCGCAGCCTCTGCAGCGCCGGTTCGATACCCAGCTGCTCCCCGACCACCGGAGGAGGGTCCCACATGGCGCGCAGACCTCTCCTGCCGCCCGCTGCTCCCCTCAGCAGTGTACTTCGGTCCTTCTGCCTGCTCTGCTCCCCGCTCTGGCTCTGGTGAATTCTCTCACCCTCCCACGCTTCTGACTGTACCCAGTGCTTGTATAAATAAATAAATAAATAAATAAATAAATAAATAAATAAATAAATCTTTTAAATAAATAAATAAATAAAAATAATCAAATACAGTTAAATAGACTTTAGATTTCATGCGTGTGGTACGTCACTGCCTGATCGTCAGCCCTCCCTGCACTTGCGCCCTTTGTCTTACAGCTCCAGAGTTCTCACTGGGACAGCATACCTCCTCCCCCGTTGACACTTGGGTTGACTGTGTCTATCGATCAGGTGTCAATCAGAGAGTTATACCCCCTGTTGGGGGTGGGGGGTGGCAAATGTTTCATGTGCCAAATAATAGTATACGCCTTGGAGGTCACGGAGTCCCTGTCACACCTACTCAGCTCAGCCATTATACAGACACAGAGACTGTAAATGAACGGGCATGTCTGCATTCCAATAAAACTTTACTGACAAGAACAGGCGGTAGACTGGATTTGACTCAGGAGCCATTGTTTGCCAACTCTCAAGTTAACATAGAAGGGATACATAATCGGGTTAGTCCTTGCCGGTGGGGAAGTGAAGGCCCAGGAGGGGCATCAGAGAAGTCCAAGCACATCCCGATGGGACAGCGAAGTAAAGGGTGGTGGGGACACCTTTGGGAAGCCACGCTTCTGAGTACCTGCTGCCCTGAGTCAGTGTCCCAGTGACTAGGAGTGGACCGGAAGCCACTACTGGCCGACGGGATGAGCAGCTTAGAAAGAGGAGTTGATAAAGGAGTGTGGGAGGCAGGGACAAGATGGAACCCGCCAGCACTTCCTTGTACCTGTCATTCCTAGCCATGATGACCTTCAGAGGGTGACATCTGTTGCTTCATTTCTGCCTTCAAATCTCATGTAAATTCCCCTTTGGGGCCAGCCACAGAGAAGAGCATTCTGGGAAGTGTAGTTCTCATTTGGGCTATCCGTCACAATCCAAGCCACCACAGTCCACGCCGTGCCGAGGGACATCCACCCGGACTTCTCTGAACCACGTTTAACCACCAAACAAGGAGGATGACAAAGTCCTGCATTCACCTAACGCCATGCGACTCTCCAGAACACAGGGACTCTCTTCCCAAAAGACAAGACAGAGTCACAGCGTCTCTTTACTCATCTTTTGGGTGAAGTTGATTCCTCTTCTAGCTAATCACCTCTTGGCTATCCTGTAACAGGAATGCTGAACATGAAAAGCTAAAACAGCACATCTCATGTAGATGATCAGGAGTGGCCGGGTGGGAAGGAAGGAAAGGGGAAGAAAAGATGGTAACATATACACAAATTCGTTCATATTAAAGTGAGCAGAAATGATTATAGTCGACATTCGTATAACTTGTCCCATAACGTAGCTGGTGTTTGTAACATTCTTTTCCACTACCCATTCCACATCCCCTGTGGCCTCAGCCAGAACCTCTGGGGCCTCTTTCCTGATGGGGCGACCCAAACCTTCATTACTGACGTGTTTGTGACATTAACAATCCTGCCTGCGTTGCATGGCCATTTTCCATTAACTTTTATCACAGGACATAGTGGTACTAAGAGGTGCCCCTGGGGGTCTCTGCATTCCAGACCTACCTCTCCCTGCCTGTGTTATGAAGCAGCCGCCCAATTTCCTCTTGATAATCAGGATCAATGACCCTGGCCCAAATGGTAAACCTCCCACTTGACCCGCCGGTTCACAGAAACTGAGGAACCCAAGGTGGCCGGGTGGAAGCCTCGACTCCAGTTTAATGGACCATCTTATGTCCCCCGACACACGCGTTCATCCCTTGGGATAAGACTTCTAGGCCAGCGGGACCCAGCACTGTGGGAATGTAAAGAAAAATCTCACCTCTCTCTCGACCCCTTGCCACCTGGTCCCCTGAATCCTGTCTGTGGACCAAGTGTTCCATGCGTGGGTCACTATCTCAGTGCATGGACACGGCCAGGGCCTGCCCTGCCAAGTGTTGTCGCCCAGGTGGTGGATGGTACAGTGACTGAGTCTTCAAAAGCTCACTCCTCTCTGCTACCAGGCCATCTGCTTCAGGGTGATGGGAACAAGCTAGGACCAGTCGTTTCACAAGCCTAAGCCCCTGTCACACTTGGCTGACTGTGAAATGACTTCCTCCCCACCACACATTAACCTGTCCTTCCTCCAGGAGCGTGACAAGCCCCCTTTGTCTGTGGGTGACAGTCCCTCTTCTGGCTGATGTGCTCTCCCCTTTTATGATCCTGTAACTAAAATCCTGAGATATAATGATAATTAGCATTCATTTATCTTGTGTTAGATGTTCAGGGGAGAGGGGGAGAAAACAAATGCATTTGGTTACTTTACATACACAAACACAGTCACATCAAAATCCTCACTACGGGGCCTCCCGGGTGGCGCAAGGGGTTCAGATGCAACGAGTTCGATACCTGGCCAGGGAGCTACCCACATGGCGCAGCAGACCTCTCCTGACTCACCCGCTGTTTCCCCTCAGCATTCAGTCATTCCTCCTGTTCTGTTCCCCACTCTGTCTCTGGTGATTCTTCTCACCCCTAGACACCTCTGACCTGTGCCCCAATTCTTGTATGCATAAATAAATAAATCTTTAAAAAAAATCCTCACTATGACAGTCCTTTCTGGGGCTGCTGGTCACGTGGTCAGAGCTGGTATTTATAATTACCTTCCACTCCCCATCCCAGATGCCCTTGTCTGCAGCGGCCCCTCAGCAGGTTGTGGTTCCTTGTCTGGCCCAGGCCATTCGCCATTTGCCTGAATTGGGTTGTTGCAGTTTAACATTTTTGCCTTGGATCACAGGACCTGGAGAGCTGAGACACCCCCGGGGATCATCTGTATTCCGGGCACACTCCCTCTTACCCCCCTGGTTCCTTGTCTGGCCCAGGCCATTCGCCATTTGCCTGAATTGGGTTGTTGCAGTTTAACATTTTTGCCTTGGATCACAGGACCTGGAGAGCTGAGACACCCCCGGGGATCATCTGTATTCCGGGCACACTCCCTCTTACCCCCCTGGTCTAGTAGCTGCCCGACTTCCCCTGAGGTTAGGATCAATTTCTCCAGCCAGGATAGTCACTCCCTTCTGTGACTGTCGATTCCCCAGCACCGGGAGCCCAAGGCAGCCAGACGACTGTACCAAATTTCAGTTCAGTGAAATTGAAGTCGTGTCACTGGGAGAAGTTCCTTCCTTGGGAACTAAGGCCTATAAACTAGCAGGGCCCAGAGCTGCGGGGACAGAAAGCAAATCTCTTCCCTGAGATCACAAGGTGGTACAGAGAGGGGGGTGACTCCTTCCCACACCCCAGCCGCCCTTCTCCCCCGGACCAGTGGGTCCTGGCTAGGGAAGAAATGGCGCTGCACCTCAAGAGCTGCATTCTGGAGTCTCTGCCTTCACCCAGAAGCGTCGCCACCTTGCAGGCCCCATCACCAAGCCTTTGAAAGGCCATTTTGCAATTCTGTCTGGAATAGGCCAGCTGCTCCGGACAGCAGGGGCCCAGGCGGCAGCGGTGAGCTCCGTGCCACAGGCCATCATTCCACCTGCTCGGCAGTGAGGTGGGTTTCAGGTCAGAAGCGAGGCCGTGTGGCCTGCCTCCGTGGGGTGAGGTGGTAGCTCGGGCAGATGAGGCAAACCAGAGCAAGCATCTAGTAAGAAAACACACTGCCCCTTCCTTGGTGGACGAGGCCAGTGTAAGCAGGTAGCCGATCGCCAGGGGGACAGGCCCTCACGGTCTCCAGTTGGTCTCTGCTCGGCAGCAGCTGTGGTCAGCTGGACCTTGGCGTCAAGGCCTTCCATGAGCTTTGCCCCTGACACTGGGCGAAAACTGCAGTGTCTGGGGAAGGAGGCTGACTGACATCCACAGAGGCTCATCCTGTCCACCTGACCAGCACAACAGTTCTCTGCTGATTTCACCCCTTTCTTTCCATTCAGAGGCATCTATGTAAGGTCCCCTAGACCTCCTTGTCATCAGTCTTTTAAGTCTTTCTTTCTTCTCAGTCCCCAGCTATCCAAGGGAACCCTGAGCCGCAGCTCACGAATGTTGGGAAACCGACCCCTCCAGCCATCCCCTCCAGGCAAAGTACACAGGCCCCGAGCAGCCCAAGTTCTGCCCACGGGGAGGGGGGGGCGGATTTCCCCCCCCCCAGTCTCCCCAAGGTGGAATTTGAGCTGGGGGGGGCTCCACTGGAATGGGGGGTCATTTATTAAGGGGTTTGGGGCTGCAAGGAAGAAAACATCCCCCCAAAATTGGTTTATATGAGAAGGTACACATTCCAATGACCACATCCAGAGGCAGAAAACCACTTTTTAAAAGTAAGGAAACATTCCCCCAGCAGAACTCCTTTCCTGAGCGCACACCTCTTGAAGAGCAAATTTCCAAACAGAACTGGGTCTCAGCAAGAAGGTGGGAAGGCGGTGGGTGGCTATGAACCATCACAGCGTCTCCTTCAGAAACAGCCAACCACGGTTACTTCTGTTCTCTTAGGCTGGTTTATTATTTGTTCCTTTGTACTTTTCTATTTCTAGTGTTGCTTTTTTTGTGGATAAAAATACATTGCATGAAACTTGCCACCTTCACCATCTTCAGTGTGCAGGTCTACATTGTTAGCTAAAGGCACGCTGCTGGGGGACAGCTGTCTAGAACGTCTTCATCTCAGAAAACAGAAACTGCTCCTGTTGAACAGCGCTTGCTTTGTCTCCCTGCCATTCTGCTTTCTAAGAGTTTGACTGCTCTCGAGAGCTCAGAGAAGTGGAATCACGCAGGATTCGTCTTTTTATGAATGGTTTATTTCAGAGGACATGGTCTTCATGGTTCATTCATGGACGAGTGGCCTCCTTCTGAAGGATGGATGATGGTCCAGTGTGTACAGAGACCACAGTTTCTTCGTCCACTTTCTGGCCAGTGGACCCTGAGGTTGCTTTCACCTCCTCGTCTACTGCAAATAATGCTGCTGCCCTAAACAGGGGTGTACAAATGCCTCCCTTAGGTCACGTTTTCAGTTCTTTGGGATATAGACCAAAACCGGGCACTCTGGATCACAGGGTAATCGAGCTTTGATTTTTGGAGGACTCTCCATAGTGGGTTTCATAGCAGTGAGCCATTTTACACCCTTCCCTTCCCTAGGGCACCGGGCATTTACTTTTTCCACACTCTCATCAATACTCGTTTGGTTTGCTTGGGTCTTGATGGTGGCCACCTAGCAGGTGCCAAGGGTCTTCTCCCTGCAGCTTCGAGTTGCATTTCCTTATCACTAATGATGTTGAGCAGCTCTTCATGCGCTTCTTGGCCCTTTGTCTATCTTCCTTGGAGAAATGCCAATACAAGTCCCTTGCCCATTTTTTTTGAAGATTTATTTATTTATGCTTTCAAGAACTTGGGTACAGGCTAGAGGTGCGGGTGTGTGTGTGAGAGAGGAGTCACTAGAGTCAGAGTGCAGAGCAGAAGAGGCAGATCTACTGAAATTCACTGCTGAGACAGGAGAGGTCTGCTGCGCCATGGGAGTCACCCCACTGGTGAGGCTCAAACTTGTGCTGCAGTGGCTGCGGATAGCTTCATAGTGCTGAGACTGAACCCTTCCACCACCAAGGAGGTCCCCCTTGCCCATTTGTTAATGAAGCTATTTGGGTTTTCGGGTGGTGAGTTGAAGGAGTTCTTTATGTATTCTCGATAGTGACGCTTTTCTCCCAATCTCTGGGGTGCCTTTTCACTCTGTGGACTATTTTCTTTGGTCCTGAAGATTATATAATTAAATATGTCATCTTTCAGGAAGACTAAAAAACTGTCTGAGATCAAAGAAGACTGAGGAGACATGAAAACTAAATATAATGTGCTATTCTGATTGTGTCCTAGGACAAGGACATTAATGAAAAAAACTGGTGAAATTCTAATAAAATCTGTACTTAATAGTACTATATCAATGTCAGTCTTAGTTTTGACAAAGGTATCATGGTTATATAATGTGTTAACATTAGAGGAAGCTGGGTGAAGGGTATATGAGGACTCCATACTATATTGCAATGTTTTTATAATTCTAAAACAATTCCCCCTATATATATTGAGTCATAATCTACTATAAAACAAAATGGGATAAGTATCAACCTTTAAGGCTGATGAGATGATTAAATGAAATACCCTAAGTTCTTAACTATCTCTCAGATTCTGTGAATACTGCTACTTGGTGGCAGTGTACTTACAGTTTCAGTTCTTGGGGAAATGAAGTTGCAACACGGCTTTACACATATAACAGTTGTTTCCCCATTTCCTTCTTTTAAGACCACAAGAAAGATTAGTAACATACACTGTATCTGAAGGACTGTGAAAAAGTCCTTGAAAAAACCTTTAGAAGATTCTACCCATCTTTTTCATCTTCCCCAGACATTACTCCTCCACCAACTCCCCCCTTTTCTTTGTTCTTTTCTTTTTTTTTTTTTTTTTTTTTTTGCAAACTCCTTAGAGCTGGCTAATGAGGTAAGGCCTTCCTTTCCCCAAAGAAAAGTTGTCTACAACTGTGATTCCCACTGTTTTGAATACCACAGACCAGTTAACTTTTTCTTAAAAGGGAAAGAAGGGAGTGAGAAAAATTTACAGTTGTCAATGCTTAACATGTAAGGGAGCTTTCCGTTTTAACATTCCAAATATGCTGTTTCTATCACCAACATTTATTAAAATGCCATCAAGGGACAAGGCATGTTAATACCAATAAATAAATAAATAAAGCAGAATCTCAAAACAAAGTCTCCTTCCAAAAAATCATAGTTGGCAACTTACTCTGACATATCAAAAATGTAAAAACAACAGAATGTCAAAGTCAAGTTCAAAGAAATCCTAACATAAAATATTATCTTAAGGTATTATACTGCATTTTTCTTTTTAGATTGTGAACATGGTGTACAAATAAAAGAATACAGTGTGTGTGTGTGTATGTGTGCAAGCACTTAAAGAATGATAACAAGGTGCGTAGCTGTGTCCCCACCAGTCAGCATAAAATACAGAATAACCCTGGCACCTTGGAATGCCCATCTCCACCTTCCTCTCCTGCTCCTAGAGAGCATTATCTCTGCTCCCCACTCTGGCTCTGGTGAATTCTCTCACCCTCCCGCACTTCTGCCTGTACCCAGTGCTTGTATAAATAAATAAATAAAATCTTTAAAAAAAAAAAGATTTATTTATTTATACAAGCACTGGGGTACAGGACAGATGTGTGGGAGGGTGAGAAGATTCTCAGAGACAGAGAGGGAAACAGAACAGGCAGACTGACTGAAATACACTGCTGAGGGGAGCAGCAGGCCAGACAGGAGGTCTGCCGTGCCATGTGGGTTGCTCCGCAGCAGGCGGGGATCGAACCAGCACTGCAAAGGCTGCCGACAGCTTTACAGTGCCACCAGGGAGGCCCTAGAGAGCATTACCTTTTGTGTGTGTCATTTCTAGTCTACTACCTGTTTCTATCTCTGAACAAGGCATTGATTTGTTTCCCTGTTTGTATTACTTCTATGAAGTGAATCATATTGTGTCTGATTCACCTTTCCCCCCACTGAGATAATGGCTTTTCTTAGTGCAAGTCAGTGTTTGGGCATCTAAATGGCAGCATTTAAGAGGAGCTGGGGTGTCCTCGGCATTTGTGCAGCAGTTGCACTGAAAGTCCAGTTTTGCCCACACGTGTAGCTGGAAAGAGAAACAGGCGCCTAGTGGCCTCAGCACGCTCCCTGGGGTAGGCGCCTCTGGGGCTGCTGGGGCTTCTGTGAGGCAGGTCAGGGCCTAGGAGCAAGTAAATTCGCAGTCCCGCATAGGCTGGTCTTGGGAACCCCTGTGCTGCTGGTTAATGACCTGCGGGGTTGGCATTCCTGCATTTTGTCTCCTCACCACAGGCAAGGATAGGCCCAGGATCCTTTCATCAGACCCCTGGATAGCTCTGAGATCCTGAACACACCAAACTCCAGGTTTCTCTAGAAATGCAAATCTCCTGCCCCACCCGAGAGGAAAGGAATCTGCATCTTGCACCTTCACTAAGATTCCCAGGTGGCCTGCATGCATAGTCAAGACCGAGAAGCACAGGCCTAATCCTTCATGGTGTGTGTGCTTGAATAAATATTGTTAGTGCAGTATAACACACGTACAGAAAAGCGCTACGTCATAAGGGTATCACTTGATGAATTACTGCCAAGTGAATCCACAGGTGTACGTAGCATCCAGATTAAGAACAGCACCCTGGAATCCAGCCCCTTTCCCAAGTGCCCCCCTTTACTAAACTTCCTGCTCACCAAAGAGAACCCATCCCTCAGCTTCTCAGTGCAAAGGTTCATTTGGTCCATATTTATTCTCCCTATCAGGAGGACCGGGATCTATGTGTTCTTTGTGTACTGTTGTGTTTGGAGATTCTGAACCTTTCCCTGGGAACCTCGCTTTCCACTGTGCACTTCCATCTGCACCGACCTCTCTCCAGCTTCCCACGCCTCCCATCTCCAGAGGCTGTAACAAGGTTAAACAAAGCCCATTTGTTCAAATAAGTATTTATTGAGCATCTAGACTGTGCCAGGGATCATGTCAGGGGTTGAACCCCAAAACGTGTTGCCAAATTAAAACTCCTGTTTCAATGAGGCACGTCACCTAAGGAGGCCAGAAGTTTTCAGGGAGGTGGAAGCTTCGCAGCGGCGTGTGAATTCTAACTTTGAAAGGAATTTATTACCTGCCCTAAAAACATCCCCAACTGGAGCACCATGCACGGCTGCCGAGAACAGCAAGTCCCCTCACTATGCTTTTTGAACATACCATAAGGTTTCAGCCCAAGAAGTCTCCAGCTCAATTATTTCCACATTTCTTCAAATGTCATTTGGCTAAATGTCAGGATTCTCCCAGGTAAAAAATGAGAATGTTCTCAAAAACCCCCTGGCACTGTGCTTCTCGGGCCTTCGGAAATAAACGATGCACAAGTACCACCCCTGGCCTCCCCCAACCCCACATCTGTGGGTCTAAGTCCTCTTGTCTAATTGGGTGGTGTTGCTGGGAGAGCCCAGGCAGCAACCTTCCTGGGCCTCGTTTTTTCTCATCTACAAAAAGGAGCAAGAGTAACCACTGCCTCCGAGGGAACCCTAAATCCTGGGAAACTAAACGGGGAAGCCTGTGCATGTGCATTTGGGGGCCTCAGGAGTCCAGAGTACAACAGCCCCCCAAAATGATACACCATCTGCTGGGTGATCCCCAAGGACCTTCCCAGCACTTCACGCCCCGTGAGCCATAGCTCCTGTCTCAGAGGAAGCGCAAGATTCTGCTAAGTGTCTGGCTCTGACTAAATCTTAAAAAGAGAAAAGTGGCTTTGCTTTTTCCCTCTATAGGTTTTTTTCCTGCCCTGACAGAAAGAAGACTGCAGCACTGCAGCCCGAACAATAGCATCTCTCTGATCTTCCCAGTGAGATAACATCAAGGGGCATTTCATTTAAAATAGCGAGGCCTGGAGGAGCCCTTTAGTGTTGATGTGACCTCAATCTGGGTCCCATTGTCCTGAGCTAGTTTGTTCTAGAAACACCTCAGAACTCTTTGCAGGTCTCCTTTTTGGACCCAAACAGATGTGAACAGACTGAGATATTCTGATCAGTTCAGCAAGCCACTCGTCTGGGAGGCGCCCAGCCCCAGATGCAGGAATGTGCCTGGGTTGGCCCAGTGAGATGGGGGCAGGGGAAGCGGCCTGTCACCTGAGCCAAAGACTGAAACCCAATGCTGCCCCCCACCCCCTCCGCTCTTGGCTCTGGGGTCATAGCTCATTAGGACACACACAGTAATATGAGGGCGCACAGTCCCTCCCTGAGGCTGGCTCCCCCTGGTAGCGCTTAGCAACAACTTAAGTGACAAGTTTTCATCCCAAAATGCCCCTGTAGGTGTCAGGAGCCCTGGCAGAGTCCTACCTGTGAGCCACGCTGGACTTGGACACACGTTAGACGGGCCTCCCTGTGGAGGAAAGAGGTGGCTTCAGAGCCCAAAACATCCCCTCTGCTCCAAGTGACTGCACAAGCCCCGTCCTCAGCCCTTGCTTCTCCACAGACCAGCCGCACCCAGGGTTCAGAAAGGCCACGTTCCCAGCCCCCTCCCAGGCCTTGCTGGCTCTGCCCTTTCCCCAGATCTCCAGGTGATGCCTCACCTGGAGGGAAAGACCAGGCCTCACTTGGGGGGAAAGACCATGGAGTCACAGGCAAATGCTCCCTGCGTGCTCCGAGGAACTGCAGGTACCTTAGGTTTTCTAAACCCACAGTCTGGTCTCAGGGCGTGGGTCTGAAAGAAGGAAGCCCTCAGAGGGATGCTGCCTGGGCTGCCGGAGGCTGGCGTTTCTGCCTCCTGTAAGTCATCACCACGTATTTGCACTCGGGCGAGGCCGCCATGGTCCCCGGGAGCCGAGTCATAAAAGGACATTTGATGGCGCAGTTGTCTCTTCCACCGCCACCAAGAACGGGAGCTACAGGAACAGACTCAAGCCAAGCGAGAGCACAGAACTTTGACTCACTGGGGCCATTAGACTCTGATCCAAACTCACAAAGGAAATAATGGGCTTGCCTCCTCGGAAGATCGTTTTTTTATGGGTAGCTTAAAAAAGAAAGTTCCCCTGGCTCTACTGTGGTTAGGTGAGGTTCTGATGGGATGTTGGGGTGAGTCTCCGGGGTTCCATTCAATCCAGTTATAAAAATCTCTTAGGGCCTCCACGTAGTGCCCTAAGGGAGGACCATTATCTCCACTGCAGGGAGTAGGGCTTGTGATGAGTGAATGTCAGTGGGCTCGAAGCCTTTCCGTTATTCGTGATCTGTGCGCTCCAGCACAGGGAGTTTCCAGAGCGCTTTGTGGACAGACTTTCTACGAAGTCTACAGAGTATATTCATTGCACTGTAGGAGGAGGGAGAAAAAACTTGACTGTAATTTTTGTAAAGCTGGACTTAAAAAATAAATAAATAAAAAGCACAGCCCAGGTAAAAGAATCAATTACTCTTATTCTCAGGACAGAAGTTCAGGGTAGTGTGCAGGTACCCACCCAAAGCTGTCAGCACAGTGCCTAGCCCTTAGGGCACAGGCAACCGGAAAAGCTCTTAAAATACCACGTTCAGGGCCTCCCTGGTGGCGCAGGGGTTAAGTCTCAGCACTAGCAAGCTATCACCAGCCACTGAGGCCTGAGTTCAACCCCTGCCAGCAGACCACCGCTGCTCCCCTCAGCAGTGTATTTCAGTAGATCCGCCTATTCTGCTCCCCACTCTAGTGAATCCTCTCACACACACCCCTGCACCTCTGGCCTGCACCCCAGTTCTTGTATGCATAAATAAATAAAATAAATCTTCAAAAAAATTGCCACTGCCAGCCTTGGCAAGAACGCTGTGCTCTTAACCTCCACATATACAGGCAGCCAGGGAGTGGTAGCCTGGGATCAAGACTTCATCCAGTCTTGTCCCGGCGCTTGAATCTCTGGCTAGGAACCCACGCTGCTTCAAATTCAAGCACCCCAGATCAGCACCCAAAGTTCCCTCCACTCTCCTCTTCCCTCAGCCCATCCTCTCCCACAAAACACCAGCTTCTGCTTGCTCAGGTCTGTCCTCCCTCAAAAACAAATAGGTTGACCATCACTCCCACTGGCGGGCACTGACTTTGGTAACGATCGCTGTGGGAGAGAGGCCAGGCTGGTGGCTGGTCCTCCTATAACCTCTACCCTCTCCGGCATCTTCTGGAAAGTAACCCATAGTTAGTGACCCACACATCCATGAAGCACGCAGGAGCCTGCCCTTCCTCCAGGATCTTTTTCTATTTTTAAAGATTTTCTTAAAAATTTATTTTGCGTAGAAGAACTGGGGTATAGGCCAGAAGTGTGGCAGGGGTGGGGTGGGGGGCAAGAGGATTCTTCAGAGACAGAGTGGGGAGCAGAACAGGTGAATCCACTGAAATCCACTGCTGAGGGGAGCAGCGGGGAGACAGGAGAGGTCTGCCGCGCCAGTGGGTCAGCTCCCTGGCCAGGGATCAAACTCAGGCCATAGTGGTGACAGCGCTGAGACTTAACCCCTGGGCCACCAGGGAGGCCCCTCCATGAACTCTTCCAGGGAAATCCGAAAGTGCAAGGCAATTATCAGATATTATATAATTATATACAAGTACCAATTATTGTAGAGGCCCGATTTTATTGCTTTTGGTCAAAGGCCAGAGGAAGATCACAGAGCAAGGAACATCGCAATGTTTTCCTGAGTGAAAGAATCAGAGTGAAGCACATTTCAGAGGAAGTTTCCAAGGAGGAATGATTTCTGGGTCATTTTAACTGTAGAGTCCAAAATAACTTCAGCAGTCAGCTTGAAAGATAAACTCTAAAAGGAATATGCGTTTCTGTGTCAAAGAGAAAGAAATGGACCTTCTCTGAAACACATCTCCAGCGAACACTAGTTAGAATTATCCCCGAGAACATTTTGGTGGATGGGAGTGATAGACTGGAAGAATCTAGACATACCACTTATCCGTCAGGGCTGCGGGGTAGGAAATGGACTGCAGAAAAGGCTGTCTCGGTCTCAAAAAGATGAAGCAATGCATCTTGGCAAGCCCAGTCACCGCTAACCTCGTGTGCACCCTCACCTGCCTGCTGGACAATGGAAGTCAGGAACAGAGCTCCCGTGGCTAAAACACCTGTCTTGTTTTTCTATTCATTCTGCCCTTTGTCCTTTCCTGGGTTCAAGCACGTCCCTCTAAAAAGATATGCTGAAGCGCCTCCCTGGTGGTGCAAGGGGTAAAGTCTCAGCACTATGAAGCTATCAGCAGCCACTGCAGCATGAGTTTGATCCCTGGCCAGGGAGCTACCCACAGGGCACAGCAGACCTCTCCTGTCTCGGCGCTGCTCCCCTCAGCAGTGTACTTCAGTAGATCTGCCGGTTCTGCTCCCTGCTCTGTCTCTGCTCACCACCCTCCCTCCCCGCACTTCTGGCCTACACCCCAGCTCCTATATGCATAAATAAATAAATCTTTAAAAAAATAAAAAGATATGCTGAAGTCCTAAGGCCCCCACCCCCTCACCTCTGAATGTGACCTTATTTGGAAATATGGTCTTTTTAGATGTGATTGTGTTAACACGAGACATTCCTGTGGTTTTAAACCACCCCACCCCAATTTTGTGGTATTTCATATGGTGGCCCTAGAAAATTGATACATCCCCCAAAGTGCTCCAGCCTCTCCTTCAGGTAAACCACACTCCACCTCATCTACACAGACACACCTGGCCAGGGATATCCATGTGGAGTTCTCAAAACACATCTGCAGATGCTTTAGCTGTCTTTTTTTTTTTTTTACTTTTATTATGGAAAAATTTTTTCACATTCACAAAAATAGAAGAGTATAATGAACTCATGAATGTGCTCATCCCAGCTTTAACATTACCAACGTTTTGCCCATTTTATTTTTCCCCACTAGCCAAGTTCATTTTGCACGGACGGTGCCTAGAGCATCTTACTCAACACACACCATCTGGGTCATCTGTAAGCGATGTCGTCTACACTGCTGACAATTTTTTGGGTCATCTTTGAGGACTGTATATTTTATTAAGGATCCTATTCCTTTATTCGTGTAAAAGATCTGGGGTGTAGGCCAGAGGTGTGGGGAGATGAGTGGTTTCACCAGAGACAGAGTGGGGAGCAGAACAGGCAGATTGATTGAAATGGACTCCTAAAGGGAGCAGCAGGAAAAACAGGAGGGGTCTGCTGTGGGTCATATGTGGGTTAGCTCCCTGGCCAGGGATTGAACTCAGGCCATAAGGGTGACTGCGCTGAGACTTGACCCCTAGGCCACCATGGAGGCCCCGATCTTGTTTGTTTTCTTTTTTTTTTTTTTAACAGTTCAGTGGTTTTAAGTATCTTGACAGAGTTGTGCCACCATCAGTATAATCTAACTTCTGAACACTTTCATCACCTAGAAGAAACTGTACTCACCTGCAGCCACTGCCCATCACCTCCGCCCTCCAGCCCCAGACAGCCACCAATCTACTTTGTGTGTAGGTTTGCCTTTGGTGAGCATTTCCTATAAATGAAACATGCAGTCTGTAGTCTTTTGTGTCTTCCTTCACTTGGCATAATGTTTGCAGGATGCATCTACGTTCTAACCTCATTCAATACAGTTGCATGCCGAAGAATGATGGAAAATGTGTCATTAGGGGATTCTGCAGTGAGTACATCACAGAGTGTGATTTCATAGGCCTGGAAGGTGTAGCTATGACACACCTAGGCTGATGGTAGAGCCTTGTGGGACCACCAGTATACATGCAGCTTGTTGACTGAAACACTGTTAAGCAGCACGATTGTACTTCATCCCATTTTGTGGCTGAATAATATTCCATGGCATGGCCACACCACATGCTATTTCTCATTAGTTGATGGGAATTTGGGCTGCTTTCAGTGTAGGGCTATTACAATAATGTTGCAATGAATACTGTATACAAGTTTTCATTTCTCATTTCTCATATATATACATATTCTCATATATATATATATATATATATATATATATATATACCTAAGCGTGGGATTGCTGGATCACATGATAACTCAACATTTTAAGTTTTGAGGAACAGTCAAACTATTTCCTAAAATGGCTATACCATTTATAATCCTACCAGCAATGTATGAGGGTTCCAATTCCTCCATGAATTCTCCAACAATTGTTATGGTCATTTTTTAATTACTGACTTTTTAAAAAGATTTATTGATTTATGCATACAAGAGCTGGGGTGTAGGCCAAAGGTGTGGGTGGGGGGTAAGAGGATTCACCAGAGACAGAGTGGGGAGCAGAACAGGTGGACTGACTGCAACACACTGCTGAGGGGAGCAGCGGTCAAAACAGGAGAGGTCTGCTGCGCCTTGTGGGTTAGCTCCCTGGCCAGGGATTGAACTTGAGCTGCGGTGACTGCCAGTAGCTTCATAGTGCTGAGACCTAAGCTCTTGCACCACCAGGGAGGCACAACCATTGTCATTTTTTAGTTGTTATAATGACGATGACCAACACCGTCATCACAGTGGGTAGGAAGTAGTATCTGACTCTGGTCTGCATTGACATCCTCCAAAATTATTGAGCTATTTCATGTGATTACTGATCACTTGATATAACTTCTTTGATTCTTTGCGTATTTTTTATTGGGTTGTCTTTTCACTGTTGAGTTGAAAGAGCTCTTTGTCTATTTTGGATATAAGGAGCTTATCAGATACATGATGTGTAAATATTTTCTCCCATTCTGTGAGCTTTTTCACTTTCTTGACAGTATCCTGTCAGGAGTTTTCAGTTTGATGAAGTTCAATTTACTTTTTACTTTTATTGCTTGTCTTTGGGTGTGTATTAGAAAACCATTGCCTGACACAAGTTCAGAAAGATTTACTGTTTTCTAAGAGTTTTATAGTTTCAGTTTAGTTATAGCTTAGTCTTCCATTTAAGTGGTGATCCAGTATTGAGGGCTTTATTTTGTTTTAATATGGTGTGAGTAGTAGCTCCAATTTATTCTTCCACAAGTAGATACAGAAAGTACATTTTAATTTTATTTATTATTAACTGTTTTATTATATTATACCTCAGTTTCCCATAAATCACATTTTAGATGACTTTCATCAGACTGCAGCCTAGAGTGATAAAAAAGAAAACTCTAATGAAGAACTATTTTAAATGAGGAAGTGGTTAGCACTTCCTTCATTGCCTGTCATCTATAATTAATTTTCTCTCTTTTAGGCCTTTTTTTCTCTTTTCTTGTAACTGTCCAGAATGCAGCCTAATACTTGGTTGACTGAGTCAAACTATACAAATTGCATTTGCCCTAAACCTCAAATATTCAATTCAAAAACTCGGTATTACTAAGATTTCAGGTACCAAATATGTACTGATCAGTCTTGGAAAATCAAAACCAAAAGGACAGGTTCTCTGCCATGAGACCATCACAACCTCGGTGGGGAGAGGAACAGTCTCTAACAATAGTCATATGGACTGAGAACAAACACAGAAGGGAAAGAGGACGGGAGAGCTGAGAAGACCTGATGTGGGGAGAAGATTCTTTTTTTTTTTTTTTAAAGATTTATTTATTTTTATACAAGAGCTGAGGCACAGGCCAGAGGCACGAGAGGGTGAGAGGATTCACCAAAGGCAGAGCAGGGAGCAGAACAGGCAGACGGACAAAATACACTGCTGAGGGGAGCAGCGGGCGAGACAGGAGAGGTCTGCTGCACCGTGTGGGAATCTCCCTGGCCGGCCGGGATCGAACGCTCACTGCAGAGGCTGTGGACAGCTTCACAGCACGGCACTCAACCCGCTGCGCCATAGGGGAGGCCCGGGGGTAGGAGATTCTCCAGAGTGCAGGCCTGAGGGTCTATGTTATATGGACTCCAGTTTGGCAGGATAAGAATCCAAGTTAGGGACGCAGCCAGGAAGGTAAGAGGACACAAGGACAAAGGCCACAATTGCCAAGTCAGGGGTTGTGTACTTGATTTTTAGCTAAAGAATGAAGCTCTCAAAGTTGTTTCTGAGACAGTGACAAAGTGGATTAAAAAGAGATCAGCCAGGTGAGTGGTGAGGAAGTTGGCTCTGATCAGGGCCGTGGGATGGAAGGAAGGGAGGCCAGGCTGGCGAGGGGACATGTGTGCAGGGGAAACAGATACTAATGGTGGTGTGGGGGAGAGGGGTGTGAAATGCCTCTTACTACTTGCACATGTACTTAACTTTGGGGACCCACCCACAGGGCTGCCCCCAGAAATTGGCCGCAGCTGTTTCATTGAACTGGTCTATTCTCAGGACTTGAAGATTGGGTCTACGAAATATACAACTCAATTTTTGAGAAAAAGAAAAAACGTAGTGTGAGAAATGAAACCCAGATCAGGGGTCTAATCTCAACTGTGCTAACCAGGTCTGTGTCCTCTGGATTAAATGCTGGAAGACAGCTTCATTCATTCATTCGTTCATTCATCAACTGTGCCTTGTGGTCCCCATGGTACGACGGGTCTAAATCTCTGTCCTACCCAAGGGATTGCTCTGATGATAAAAATGAGAACATTTCAAAATATTTCACACTTAAGAGACCGAAGTGACCCCACCGCAATGAATTTTGGATAACCACCCCTTGTGCTTGCAAACACCGTGCAGCATATTTGAAGTCAGTGGGTGGTCTGCGGGGGCTGGGTATTCTCTGTGATCCAAAGAATGGGTCATATTTATTACACACGCCGGCCCGTTCAAAGGAGACATATTCACACCCAACTCCTCTGGTTTTCTGTGCTCACGCAAGTCCTAGCTCTCCAGTCCTCACTGCTTCCTCTTATCTGGCTCTTTCTGGAAATAAATGCCTGTGGATGTTCTGTCACCAAAGCTGCTTTCTCTCAGAATGTGTATGCTGCACAGCCCCAGGAAGGGGGCCTCTCAGCGGTACATTCTCACTCTCCCCCAGATCGTGTGCTGTCACCAAGCCGGGTGGGTTTCTACAAAGGGTCCTGGAGAAATTCTGGCCAGTGAGCCACACAAAGTGTTGAAGGCAAGGCCCTCCCACCAGGAGGGAGGAAGAGACACTTCAGTTTAATTTGAATAGATCGAAGAAAGTCAGTGTTGTTAATGGAATACTACTCAGCTATAAAAAAGATGGCATCCTGCCATTTGCAAAAACCTGGATGAAACTGGAAGGGATGATGCTTAGTGACATAAGAGTGACATAAGTCAGAAGGAGAGTGATAAATACAGGCTGATTTCATTCATATGTGGAATAGAGAGAAACAAAACAAAGGAACAGAGACAACTAAGCCAAAACAAACCCTAGAAGTTTGACTGTAGAAGAAGCTACCAGAGGGTAGGGGCAGGGAGGAGTCCAATAGAGGACTCTGGGTGCCTTGGTGGTGAGCAGGGTTGGTAACATACATCTGAAGGGGGGTCATCCTATACCCCTAAATCATAGACCATTTTGTAAATCCATGTTTTCCCAATAGAAATTAATATGATTTAAAAGAGAAAGAAAATCAGCGCTATGAATGTGATGAGACAGGTAAATGACTTAATACCAAGGGAAAGTGGGACAGACGGAGTCACGCAGGTCAGAGACGGTAGCGAGGCTAAAGGAGATGGCACCGAGGCCCAGCGCCACTGTCAGCGAGGAAGGAACCACTGTTAGGATAAATGTGGCATTACGGTGATTTCTAAGCGAGTGATTTGACTAGAGGCCAAAGGGGGCAAATGTGGTGGCTCTGGAAGTGGCTCCCCTCTAGGGGCCTGCGACTGGGGGCGTAGGCCAGCCTCTCCAGGAAGGGGTAGCCACAGGGGAGCCACCCACCAAGACAGGTAGACACACCTGGTTGGAAGATTAGCCCAAGAGCAAAACTCCAACGGCTGTGATGTCACTGTAAGATCCTTCTTGCTATCCAAGGGAGAGAGAAAGGAATAAAAAAGAAAGTGGGGCCTCCCTGGTGGTGCAAGGGGTTAAGACGCAACCCATGAAGCTGTCCGCAGCCACTGCAGCACGAGTTTGATCCCCAGCCAGGGAGCTACCCACATGGCACAGCAGACCTCTCCTGTCTCGCCCACTGCTGCCCTCAGCAGTGTATTTCAGTCAGTCTGCCTGTTCTGTTCCCCACTCTGTCTTTGGTAAATTCTCTTATCCCCCACAACTCTGGCCTGTACCCCAGCTCTTGCATGCATGCATGCATAAATCTTTAAAAAAAAAAAGAAAAAAGAAAGAGTGGGACAAAGAGAAGTAACAGAATTCCGTTACATTCAAGAGGGACGATGAGGGATGCTGTAAAGCACTGCTCACCTCTGTCGGGCTAAGAAGGCCCCAATTTTAGCTTTTAGTCAGTCCCTAAAACTTGTGCTATTTCCCCAGTATCAGGGTTCTTCGAGGGCTCAGTGCAGCTGGGACAGGAAGTTTTTGGGAAGGGCCAGAGTGGAGCAGGCATCCTCTCCTGAGGGCAGGGCCTCCCCTGGGTGCCACACCTGGGGAAGGGCCGCCCTGAGGAGGATGTGGAACGTAAGTTAGGGGAAGAGGCCCCGACAAGCCTGACTCACCCTGTCCTCAGCGACCATCACGGGTGGGCAGGCCTGTGCGGGTGAGTCAGGGAGAGCTGCGGCTGCTACTCTGAGCCTGCCAAGGACACGCGCCCCAGGGGCGCCCGGCACCCTCCACACGCCCTTGCCTTCCTCACCTGGCTGCCAGGAGGCAGGCGCTGCAGGAAGTGAATGTTTGGGGAGACTATCTAACTCCGTTCTCCCTGTTCCCCTTCTCCGTTCCTGGGAGTCTCTGACAGGAAGCTGGAACTGAGAGCAACCTCCTTCCAAAACCAGCTGAGGTGGCCCCGAGAAGCCATTCCAGGGCAGGACAGGGGAGGGCAGGGCAGGGCAGACCTTGTGAAATTTCCCAAATGAATCATCTGGACGCAGGCACCCCAGCAGTATGTAAGTTTAAGTTATAGATTCTACCGGGATAACCTGGCAGGTACCTGCACAGCTGCACACGCACAGCTGCGCACGTCCGGGCCAACTTCTCAGTCAGCCCTGCTCCCACACAGTCCACTGCCGAGGACATCCTTCCACTGAGAGATTAGCTACCAGGGACGGTGTCAGACCCACCAAAGGCTGCTGGACTCAGTCACCAAGAATCTAAAAAAGAGTGTGGAGGCCTCCCCGGTGGCACAGGGGTTAAAGACACAGTGCTATCAAGCTATCACCAGCCACTGTGGCATGAGTTCGATCCCCAGCCAGGGATCTATCCACATGGCGCAGCAGACCTCTCCTATCTCGCCTGCTGCTCCCCTCAGCAGTGTATTTCAGTAGATCCACCTATTCTGCTCCCTACTCTGTCTCTGGTGAATCCTCTCACCCCCTGCACTACACCCCAGCTCTTGTATGCATAAATAAAAATAAATCTTTAAAAAATAAATAAATAAACGTGTGTCCCTGTAATTGCCTCATGCAACTCTGTGAAATTGCAAAAGGAGCCGTGATAAACCCAGCTGTCCACCGTGTCACTGCTGTGTCCCCGACTCTTGGGGATGGGCATTTGGAAAAGCAAAGCTTGTCCTGTGCTTCAGGAAGACAAGCAATGCCTCACATTCCATTGACAAATATTTATTGAACGTGAGGGAGGCTCATGCTGGGGGGTTGCAGAGATGAAGGAGGCATCCCCAGGGAGAGTAAATCTAGTAGGAGAGATAAGCTGTACACAAATCACTTTAAACAAGTGCAGAGTCCTGCGGGATATGAGCAAAGAGGAGTATCTGGCTTGATGAAAGCCAGACAGGATCGACAAAGGGCGCCTTGGAGAACAAGTACAATTTCCACAAGGCAAGACACACGGGGGACACCAACAGTGCAAAGAACGGCCCCACTTTTCCCACGAGGATGTGGGAGATGAGCCTGGACAGGCGCTCTGGGTTTGGACTTGCGGTGCTTCAACTGCCAGCTGACCGGCGTGGGTTTGGGGAGGTGGGTGGAGAGAAGCCTCTGGGAAGTGGGGGTTGCGATGAAATCAGAGGCTCCAGAAGCCCGTCAGGCAGCTGCCTGCAGGATGGATCAAAACGGAGAGAAAGTGGAGGTGCAGAACTGGTCAGGTGGGAGTAACGAAGGGCCGAGCGGAGGCAGGAACGACAGAGGGGAAAAGAAAGAGGTGAGCCCCAGGCTGTGGTGACACAGGAGCCTGGCCTCACCCAGACATGAGGAAATAAGAGGGCGAGAAAGACTCCAAAATGTCTCTGGAGAACTAGAAACCACCAGAGAAAGAGGTGTTTTTTCAGCCAAAGAACACGATTTTAAGTTGGAGTAACCGAGAAAATGATGTGCCACAAATAGGCTGACGGACGGGAGGAGGAGATTTGGGGGCTGGGTCTCCCTTGTGAAGGTTGAGGCCACAGAGACACCTAGAACACAGCTGAACACACTCAGCAGAGGTCTGAGAGGGGAGACCTGGGAGCCAGGAATGCAGAGCTGCCAGGGAAGCGGGACCCAGCTGACAACATCCTGAAGGTCACGCTGACCCAATGAACACCCACGCTTAGAAAATGGAAGAAACAAAATGGAGGAAGCAGAAGGAACGGATATTTACCAAGACCCCACCCAACGCTGAGCTCAGGGATTCGCATCTCCCGTGACCTGTGAAGTGTTTTCCCACTTTACAGATGAGAAAACTGAATCTCAGGTGCCCACATCAGAGACCCAAGAGTCATTCTCTCCAAATCCACCTCCTTCACCTCTCCCGCTCGGCCGCAACAGGCCTTGCTAATTCCACCTTTGACTCTCCCTTGACGCTATGCTCTTCTTCCAGCCCACTGAGGCCTTCAGTGCCTTCTGCTCAGGTGATGCCTGAGCACGGCCCACCCACCACCACTCCAATCCAGTGGGATTTTAACATGGCACAGCTACCTTGGAAAGAGCTTAGCAATTCTTCCAAATGTTAACTATAGTCAGCCCAGGACCCAGCCATGCCACACCTAGGGACACATCCCCGAGAACGGAGTACACACAGCCACACAAAAACTCACACACAAAGCTCATCACAGCTTTACTTATAACAGCCAAAAAGTGGGACTAGCCCAGATGTCCACACACTGCGGAAGCTTAGACTGAGTGTGGTCTCTGCATACAATTCTGTCATAAAAAGGAACGAAGGATTGAGAGAAGCCACACATTAGCGAGCCTTTGTCTCACTTGTACCTGTGGGGTTTTAATTTATGAAGGTGGGCCTCCCTGGTGGCGCAGCGGTTGAGCGCTGGGTTGCGAAGCTGCCTGTGGCCTCTGCAGCGCCGGTTCAATCCCCGGCTGCTCCCCGGCCACCGGAAGAGGGTCCCATATGGCGCGCAGACCTCTCCTGCCGCCCGCTGCTCCCCTCAGCAGTGTGCTTCGGTCCTTCTGCCTGCTCTGCTCCCCGCTCTGGCTCTGGTGAATTCTCTCACCCTCCCGTGCTTCTGACTGTACCCAGTGCATGTATAAATAAATAAATAAATAAATCTTTAAAAAACAAAACATATAATTTATGAAGGTGATGGAGAGATGCCACTGAAGGAAGATTTTTAATCCAGCTGCTGGGAGGCGAGCAGGCCACGGGGGCCACGTGGCACCACCTGCGCAAACTCCAGCGGACATCAGGAGGCAGAAGGAACAGTGGGTTGGAGTTTCTTACGTTTTCTGCAGGAAAGGCAAGTCAGGACAGGTGCACGCGCTAAGAAGGACTGTGAACAGTTCTGGCAGGTTCTGGGGCAGAGGGACTGTCCCTGGTCATCTGGGACCTGGCCCAGGTGGGGAGACCTGGGTCCAGTGTGTGCACGTTTGACCAAGGAGACGGTCGGCTGGGGCGGGGATGCTGGGCTGGTTCAACGTCATATGGCAAGTGTGTACAGGATGAGGCCTGGCCCAGCTCTAAGAACTGGCTAGCCTCGGAGGCGCGGTCCCTCCCTCGTGAGCCACAAATGCCAGAGCACCCAGAATACAGAAAATAAGAAAATTTGGCTAATAAAATTGGCCCCCTGATGAATGGATGCCAAGTCAACAAATATAAAATCTAAGAGCACCCAGTTAGAACAGACCTGAAAACATGTAAAATAAAAGCCAGGCACCAAGGACCAGTGTTCTGTGACTCCATTTATGTGAAATGTCCGGAACAGGCAAATCCAGAGAGACAGAACGTAAATCAGTGGTTGTCAGGATCTGGGCAGAGAGGAGACTGGAGAGAGACGGCTGAGGGAACAGAGCTGATTTGGGGAGTGACGAAGATGTTCTACAAAAAAGATAATATTGATGAGGGAACTACTCAGTGAATGTCCCTAACCATGGTGCACTTCCAGTGGGTGGCTGAGGGGGTAGAAGTAAATCTCAATAAAACTGTCATTTAAAAAACAAGACCAGGCCTCCCTGGTGGTGCAAGGGGTTAAGTCTCAGCACTGTGAAGCTATCCGCAGCCACTGCAGCGAGAGTTCGATCCCCAGCCAGGGAGCTACCCACATGGCGCAGCAGACCTCTCCTGTCTCCCCGCTGCTCCCCTCAGCAGTGCATTTCAGTAGATCTGCCTGTTCTGCTCCCCACTCTGTCTCTGGTGAATCCTCTCACCTCCCCCCACCCCACACCTCTGGCCTGCACCCCAGTTCTTGTATGCATAAATAAATAAATCTTTAAAAAAAAAATTAGTAAGTCCTCACTGAATGTTGTCAGCTTTTGGAAACTGTGACTTTAAATGAAACAACATGAAAGATTAGTTTTTCCATAGGCTCCCTGGTGGAAACAAGAGTTAAGTTCCTACAGCCCCCCCCCCCCCCGCCCGGGTGGCGCAGCGGTTGAGCGCTGGGTTGTGAAGCTGTACTTCGGTCCTTCTGCCTGCTCTGCTCCCCGCTCTGGCTCTGGCGAATTCTCTCACCCTCCCGCGCTTCTGACTGTACCCAGTGCTTGTATAAATAAATAAATAAATAAATCTTTTAAAAAAAAAAAAAGAAAGAAAATTCTAATCTTTAAAAAAAAAATAAGAGTTAAGCTCCTACTGCCTATTTCTGGGCACAAAAACACAAAAAAAATTTACCTAAATTTGTATCCATTCACTGTATCCAATCAACCCTAATTTGTATCTAATCCCTTCATTTTCCAACAGTTGAGGGTTGAGGATGCCCAGATACTGTGCCAGCAGCTCGGGGTTCAGGTGGGACCCCACCCTGGACAGGATGTCCTTCATTCACGGGGCTCTCCCCACCTCCAACCACTATAACTGAGACACACTGAGGAAGCTCACGTGCAAATCTTTGGGATGTGGGAGGCAACCAGAGCACCCAGAGAAACCCGCAGCGAATTCCACACAGGGCCCCAGCTGGCTATCCTTTTTTTTTTCCTTTCATCAACATTATTGAACAAACTGACTTTTTTGAGGACCTGCTGTATTGAATTGAGCTGCCAGCAGGGTACAGAGTATCTTCAGTCAATTTAAGATTGGAAAATGAGCAACCGGCTGGGACTAGGGATAATTATTTGATAGCGATCTATAGGGTTTAGAAAACTATGGAAAAATGAACTTTCTAAAGGAAGTACTAGAATACAAGAGAAAAAATAAAAAAGAAATCCCTGCGAAGTTCTATCTCTCACTTACCAGGTCTGTTAGATGATGGGAAAGTGCATGGGTCAGACCCTGCTGAAAATGAAGTATGTCGACAAGAGCTTCTGGAAGACATAAAATGATATACTTCTTTTTTTGTTAAGATTTATTTATTTATGCATACGAGAGCTGGGGCACAGGCCAGAGATGCGGGGGGTGAGAGGATTCACCAGAGACAGAGTGGGGAACAGAACAGGCAGACGGACTGAAATCCACTGCTGAGGGGAGCAGCGGGCGAGTCGGGAGAGGTCTGCTGCACCATGTGGGTTGCTCCCTGGCCAACCTGGGATCGAACTGGTGCTGCAGAGGCTGTGGATTGCTTCATAGTGTGGTGCTTAACCCCTTGAGCCACCAGGGAGGCCCTAAAATGATATACTTCTGTCTGGAGAATTTTCTGGGGATTCACGATTAGGAAGAAAAGGGGAATTTAAAATGAAGAGATGAGTTCAAAGGAGAAGGTGGTCAATAACTTCAGAAGTAAGGAAGGAGGGGTGGCAGACTTGGGAAAGCAACAGCTGCAGGAAGAGTTTGAAGATTAGATGTCTCCACAGTTGAAACAGAAAGACACATTGTCTTTGAACACATCAAGAGAAGCTATACCTGGAAGGAGCTAGAATAAACTCTCTCAAAGTCTAGTCTCCATGATTCAAAGCTGAATTCCAGCTGAGGGAAGGAACAGTTGAGGGGGCCGGGGGAGAATAAGGGATTCACAGATGTGGGTTCACTGTGCACAGCACAGAGAGGGCTGAGGGTCCCCATGCAGACCCCTGGGGAGCTTAAAGACTAACCAGGGTGGAGAGACGCTAATTGAAGAGAGCGGGATGAGGAGTGAAGTGAAGGCATCAATTCCTCTGAGAGACCAAGTGGAGAAACTCCAGAAAATATTAATTTTCACATGCGCAGGCTGGGCTGTCCCCAGAGGTGACAGGGGTCGGGGAGCAGGAGGGACTGAGAACTGAAGAGAGAGAGAAGTAGCCGGTGGGGATGGGGGTGGAGGGGTGCAAACAAGGTACATAGTGATCATAAAATAAAGAACCCAAGGGCGTTTTCTGGGACAGCAGGCAGGGTCTCTGGACTCTGTCTCCCCCTGCTGAGTCAGAGGTAGGAGCGCCTGAGGTACAGAAAGGGCTTAAATGTGAAAGAATTAGTGTTTTTTGAGAAGGGTGGGTAAAGGGAAGAACATATAAATGTTAATATAAAAAAATCTCCTAATTAATGAGCTGCTAACAAGTGGCATGGGCTGTGCGGCATCTCCGCAGCAGATGGATGTGCAGTGGGTGTGGGAGGGGCTCTGGGAGCAGCAGCAGGGGGTCAGCCCTCTGGGCTCTTCTCCCAGGTCCGGTCTCTCAGTTTCTTCTCTTCACTCTCCCATCCCTTTACCCTAAGGCTGTTTCAACAGCCTAATTGATTACAGAGATCAGGCTTGGGAGTGTGCAGTGGGGTGGCGCCAAGCCTTGTCTTAATTAGGGGCCTCGCCTTCAATCGTGGCATAAACTTTGCTTCTCGAAAATTCTGTTAAATGACAAATCTGCAACACTTATATCCCTTCCAAGTGCTCTTTCACAGAATCATCTTTTAGGTGAACCCAAGTGGGGTCCAAATGAGGACCCCCATTTCACCATGACTAGGGGGAGTTTGGGCCAGGATCTTGGGGATGTCTCTATTGCAGACACTGCTCCTCCACCTCCCGGCCCCACCCTCCTGCCTCTGGAGAGGACACTCTTATTTTATAATCCCATTGACATCTAAATTCCAGGAAACAAAGGCAAGTTGCTATGTGAAGCATTAGGTATTATTTTTTAATAGAAATCAACTGCAATCCTGTGAGGCTCCCAAATCTTTCTCTGGTGAGCCTAGGCAACCAATCAAAACACTACTAAATAAAATACCATAGGATTTCACTTCTATGTGGAAGATAAAGGAGCAAACAAACCCTTAGACACCCATAACATAATGGTGGCTACAGCGGGGAGGGGGCTGGAAGATGGGTAAATGGAATAAAGTGCATCAACCTTACAGAAGTAGGTGGAAACTAGAATTTTGGTGGTGATCGTGAAGTAGTGTATATGCACCGCAGGTATAAGACTGCACATCTGAAACTTAGGCAATGTTGTGGACCAGTGTCCCCTCAATTAAAAATAAAAGCAAAAAGTTAAATAAGCAAAGGCATGCATTGGAGCAGACAGGTAGACCAAGGGCTGAACTCCAGCCCCTTAACTCTTGACCCACCCACCCAGGAGGGGGTAGGTGATGAAGTGCACTGGCCTGCTGCACCCCTGATGCCCTGAGCATGGGAATGCTGGGAAGGGGGTGGAGCTGAGTGGGGGGCGGAGCTGAGCAGGAAGGGGGTGGGGCTGAATGGCCATTTTAAGAGGCATTAAAAGGGAGGGCAGTACATGGGTTTCTTTTTTGTTTTGCTTGGACCTGCCGGGGAGGGTAATTGTACCCTGGTCGGCTGGGCAGCAGGCCCTGGTGCCCCCTCCACACCTCAGCCGTGGCAGGCCTCTGACACACCCCACTGCCCCAGTGGTGGCTGGAATTGGTAAGACTTTGCCTGGAGGGCCCAGGCTGCAGCTCCAGACTTGCCCCCACCCTGCTGGCTCCTGTCATAGCAGCTCCACCATTTCTCAGCAGAACCTTCTCCCCCTACTCTGTTGGTGAGAATAAATTGTATTCTTCCCCTTTTCTGCACCCAAAGCCCTTTTGTTTGCATTTGTGGTGGTGGTTGCCCAAGCCAGAGCCAGAGACCCCCTGAAGCTTTTAGACCCTTTGCCTGAACAACACGTGCACACACACAAAAGGCAGGACTCTGGGACCACACTGTCACTCCCTAGGGCATGATAATAACTATTAAACAAGGTGAAGGCCTTTGAAGTGCTCAGATGAAAGGTTTTACCTAAATACAATGATACCATTACAACCCACCACATTCCCAGCCAACAGGGTGGCTGGCTCTTTAGTCAGCATTTCACCAATGATGATGTTATGACAACTGCCTTGTGATAAAGAAATTTAAAATAGTTTCAAATGATCTTGCTACTTCTTAATCTAATTTCTTTTTTTCTTTTTTTCTTTTTTTATAGAGGCATGTTTTATTTATTTATGTATTTGTTTGTTTGTTTGTTTTGTTTATACATGCCCTGGGTACAGTCAGAAGCGCGGGAGGGTGAGAGAATTCACCAGAGCCAGAGCAGGGAGCAGAGCAGGCAGAAGGACCGAAGTGCACTGCTGAGGGGAGCAGCGGGCGGCAGGAGAGGTCTGCGCGCCATGTGGGACCCTCCTCCGGTGGCCGGGGAGCAGCCGGGGATCGAACCGGCGCTTAGCGGTCGCCGGCAGCCTCGCAACCCAGCGCTCAACCGCTGCGCCACCGGGGAGGCCCAATCTAATTTCTTAAAAGGCAAAAAGAAAAAAAGTTTTCTTTAATCAGAGGGCAGGAGCAGGCAGCGAAAAGCTGACGAATGGCATTTTAGAAGCAAGACCTACAGAGTTAAACAAAAAATAATGAGATAAATTAAAAACATGGGAGGAAAAAAAATTAAACACTCATTAGAAAGAAGGGTAAAGAGCCTCCCTAGTGGTACAACAGGTTAAGACGCAACCTATGAAGCAATCCACAGCCACTGCAGCACAAGTTCCATCCCTGGCCAGGGAGCAACCCACATGGCACAGCAGACCTCTCCTGTCTCCCCACTGCTCCCCTCAGCAGTGTACTTCAGTCCTTCTGCCTGTTCTGCTCCCCACTCTGTCTCTGGTGAATCCTCTAACCCCCCTACCTCCCCCCCACCTCTGGCCTGTACCCCAGTTCTTGTATGCATAAATAAATAAATCTCAAAAAAAAAAAAAAGAAGTTTAAAGAGCGAGGACCTTGAGAAAGAGGCAGCCGGGCCTGGCGGGAGGTGGGGGGGGGTGCTCCATGATCGACCAGGGCCTGGAGGGAGGGAGAAATGGCAGCAGGCTGAGCCGCAGACAGAAGGCGCAGAAAAAAGAGGGAAGGGGTGGTTGTTAAAAAGGCAAAACTAGACCTTCCCGAGTCGGCGTGCGGGTCGGGCGGCCGTAGCCATGGGTCAGCGCCCAGATGTTTCAGAGCCTCATTAAAAATGTTTGGACCCCCATGAAGCCCTACTACACCCAGGTCTACCAGGAGATCTGGGTAGGAATGGGGCTGATGAGCATCATCCTTTACAAGATCAGGAGTGCTGATAAAAGAAGTAAAGCTTTGAAAGGTCTGAGTCCCGCACCTGCCCAAGGCCACCACTGACCGGCCCGCCGCAGCGCCAGGCCGATGGAGCCGGCAGCGTGGGACGTCCCTGTGCCCTTGTCCAGCCCCGTCTCCTCCTTGACGTGAATAAATGTCCCTGTGAGAAAAAAAAAAAAGGCAAAACTAAAGAGAGGGGCAGTGCAGGGGGCTGGGCCTCCTCGGAGCCCTGACAGGCCCGCTCACCCTTCGGAGTCCAGCCCTCGTGCAGGCCTGTCCCTTGGAAGCCTGCCCGGGATGAAGTGAGATGAGACCACGCAGCATGATGGAGAAGCCACGGGAGGGAAGTGGAAAGATCTGGGTTTTGGCTTAGTCCTGGTTCTGCCACTCACTGGGCTGCGCAAACCCCTAACTCCCCTGAGCCTCAGTGCGCACGTCCAGGGGACAGCGCCACTGCCCTGCCTGCCGCACCTCGATGCAGGAGGGAAGAGCGTGCGGGATTGGGACAGCACTAGGTCCAGATGAGGGGTTCCCCAGCAATGATGGAGACCGTACCACGGGGTACCTGCTACAGAACTCCTTTTCACGGACTAGACTTGAGTTTATGTACCAGCGTCGCTTCATCACGCTCTGCTCGATGAGGATATGGGAGACCGTGCAGACAGTAGTGATGCCAACAGGCCACACCAGCTGGGTCTGTGATCACACTCTGTGACCCTCCGCAATGGCGAATGCCCAGGGACGCGTGGCTCAGAATATGCCCCCTCGGTACCTGACACAGCTGGATACGGTTTATGTAGTTGTAAGAGTTACATTACAACACAGTTACACATAGCAGTTACCCGTAAGATAGGTAAGACAGGTACATCTCACACACACAGATCACCTTTAAAGCCATTTGTGTCATCTGTATTGACATGTAGGAACATCAGTATTTCATGTTTAACCTGGCTTCTTTTGGATAGACGCTGAAGTAAATGTGGTAACAAACAGGGTGTTTCACAAGAGCAGATGACTCTGAATCTAAAAGTACAAGAGGCCACAACCTACTAAAGATAGAGCTTCCATAGGATCCAGCAATTCCACTCCTAGGTATTTACCCAAAGGACACAGAAACATCAATTCCAAAGAGCACCTGCACCCCTGTTTATAGCAGCACTGTTTACAATAGCTAAGCTTTGGAAACAGCCCAAACGCCCAAAAATAGATGACTGGATCAAGAAGATGTGGTACATATACACCATGGAATATTACTCAGCGTTCAAAAAAGATAAACACATGCAGTTTGCAGCAACATGGATGGTGCTGGAAGGGATCATGCTCAGCAAAATAAGCCAAAAAGAAAAAGAAAAATACCAGATGGTCTCACTCATAGCAGGAATTTAGAAAACTTAAATAAGAGACCAGGAAAAAGAATAACTATAAGAAAGTAAAAATCAAAATCAACAAACAACTATGAACCAGAGACACTCTTTGTGGGGGGGGAGGGGAGGGATTGGGGTCAAAATCGGGGTTGCAATTATATGGGGAGTACAAAAATAAAATTAAAAAATCCTGGGAAAAAAAAAAAAAGTACAAGAGGCCAGACAGGAAGCTGGTTCGCTGTCTTCACAAATGGCTGCCGTGTCCTTGGACAGGGAGTGCTTTGCTGCTCATGATTTAATTGAAAAAAAGCAACTTAACCAGGGAACAATCAGAGGACAAGGTAAGGCACTAAAACTGAGCAGCCTGGGGCCTAGTGTGGGACCTGCCTTCCAGGGTCCTAGAGGTTTAAAGGGAAGGCGCTTGAGTAGCTGGACTTGGGGAACCTCGCACACCAGGTAGCACTACACAGGTGCCAGTGCCCTCTGACTCCCCAAGTATTTGACAGTGACTGGGAGGTGACCAAACAGCTTGTCAGGAAAGCAGGTGACACCTGTTGAAGAAAGGAAACTAGAGCGTAGAGAACCCAGTAGAAGGGACAGGAGTAAGGAGATTCAAAGCAATGCACATGACATGAGACACACACACACACACACACACAAACACACACACAAGCACAGGGAAGACAGCATTTAGGAGTGTCAAGTACAAGAGGATTATGAAAGACAAGGAATAAGGAACAAAGATCTCCTTATTCAATGGCTCTCAGAAGCTAAGGATAGGGGGTCCACGCTGGACACTTAGAGGGAAGGCCTGCGTGGTGGATGATGGGCTTACACCAGGACTTTCCTGGGCAGTTACCCAGGACCCAGGACATCAGCCCAGCCAGGAAGGCAGCAGATGCCATCTGTCCACTCAAAGGTTGTGAAAAGAAAAATAGGACATGAGTGAGAACTAGCAGGCCTAAGAAAAGGCATTATCGGTTATTTATTTGGGAAGCCGGGGGTGTCTGGAGGTTTAGAAGGAGTCTGTGGACAAGGACATGCTGTGCTCTCCACCCCCTGAAGCTCAGGAGGCACAGAGGCCCCCAGTGTTCTGGCGTGAATGTGGTCTGTGGGAGCCCAGTCCTCCAGGAAGAAGGCCCAGGATAAGCAGGAATTATAGGAGGAAGAAACTATGTGGAAGGAAAGAAAGAACAGTTTGATGACCAGAAAAGGCAGGCTGGAGCAAGCAATCTAGACACCAGAAGAGAATGCATGTCCACATTAGCCTTCCCTGTGACCTCTCCCTCCAAGGAAAGCAAAGTGATAAGAAAGTGAAGCTAACCCCCAAGACTTCTTCAGAGCTCAGGCCTGCAGAGATGGCAGAAGTGAAGCAAGAAGGAAACACATCATTCCATTCAGTGCTCGGCACTTAATTTCATTTCCACTTGAGGGCTGAGAGGTCAGTGGACACCCTTCCAGCTAAATTTAAACTGGAAGAGAAAACAAAGGTTGCTGTCAGGAGACAAAGACCCCACTGAGCCTGTGCGGGAGCGGAAACTCTGACGAACGTCAGAGAGAGGTTAAATAATCTACAGGCAATCCGTAAAGGACAAGGAGGTGACTCGTCCAAACTTAGCTCGACCTCACCCCAGTGAAAGAGGAGGCTTTGGTGGAGCACGCGCGCAGGAGAATCCGGACTGCCTGGCAGGCCTGAGCATCAGTGAGGGTCACGGGCAGAGCGTGCATCTGAATAACCAGGCGACAGGCATTTATTACAAAAGTCAGTTTATTTTTCCTTCCTGTGTTTCGTATGTTCCCTTTTTGTCAGTCATGAGCCACTGACTTCAGATATCTGTTCGATTAAATAACATTGACCACACCACATTTCTGAGTAGAAAGAGGTTGAAAAATAGCCCCCAACCCAATGCAAATTAGGCAGCCCTCAAAATTGCACATTTCCCCCTTAGGTTGCTAATGTTTTTAAAATCTAGAGACAGAATGGCCTTAAAAATATTGATAATGAATTAATTAAAATATCAATAATTTGCAGCCTTAAAGACACGTATTCTACAATCTTCTAAAGGACAGTTACCCCGTGGGCCCTGGTCACACACTGCGACGCTCTAAAGCCACACATGTAGAGCTTCCTCAGACAGAAAGGCCTGCCCTTTGCTCTAATTCTAGTCTTCTGATGTAACTCAAGGAACCCCACTGTAACAGAGATTAGGCCCCCCAAAACAGAGCTAACCAGATTATTGTCCTAGTGGATCCTTGAGTTCCAGGCAGCAAACCTGGAGTTAAGTATGTGGGCTGAGTTACGCATCCGAATGCTCCCAGGCAACTGGTGTACCATGTGGTCCGTGAAAGGCAGTCTGTGGACTGCCAAGGAGTCAGAGTTCGCTTTGAATGAAGACGAGAGAACAGAGCTGAATGACTTCAGACCAGACAGATGGACAGAGCCAGTCAGCACCGGTGTGATTTTACACAACACCTTTTAAACATGATGCTTTGTCCAAGGCAGGCTTTGGCTATATCCAGCTTGAGCACTTTATCAAGATCTGCTATCTCCAGGACGGGCAAATCACTCCTGAAGAAGTGAAATGCACCGATCCTTTCTGTGTCCGGAAACATCACTGATGCGAAGTGGGTGGGACGCTCGTGGCCAGGCTGGAGAGCAGGCCCGAGTCCAAAGGCATTTAAGGTTAAAGGGATAAACCTCAACAGGCCAAACAAAGATGCCGGCAGATTCCTAGGCCACTGGCACATTCCTGAAGCAACAGCAATGAATAATTCTTGTAGTGTAAAAAACAGCCCAGCCTTCACTGCTGCCAGCATCTCAGGGGGCGATGCTGCGGGAAGAGGCCTGGCAATCTGAGGTTACGCTCGAGTTCTTAGGGTCACCCCCAAACAGAGGGCACTGAAAGAAATAAGTCTTGACATCTCCAATTGTTCTTTTTCTCTTGTGGGCACCGGTCACTCACGCAGTATGTGAGCCTGTCGTCTCTGCATAAGGTGATATATTTCCCTCACTATTAAGGGCGAGATAAATAGAATCGTGCAACTCGTCTGTGAAGAGAAGAAAGCATTAACGAGGTGGGGACAGTTTCGTTCTGCTAGGGCATCACGTTTTCAACATCATAATGAATTAGAAAATGATTGTGAAAACTTAGTATTACAAAATCCTTAATGTTACTTTACAGCCTCCAAAAGAACTAAGGGACATACATTTCCAGAGCTGAAAATTGGTACCGGAGCTCAGAGCCATGTTTCTTACAATAGACTCTGTTTTCCTTCTAGCACGAGCACACCAGCAGCGCCATCAGGGGCATTTTCTCTGCTTAGCACAGACACCAGATGTGGGATGCAGAGTCGGTGGCCCCATCTTTAGAAGCTAGAAGCCTTCAGGCATGAGAAAGCATCCTCTGTGGCAGCTCCAGGGATTCTGGGAGCTGAACTGTCCCCAGGCAACTTGGATAGGCTAAAGGATAACATCTGGACTTGGGGTGACTGAGGCTGCTTCCAATTAGGTTGTCCTCGATTTGGGGACAGGACTCTGAATGCCTCCCCCAGGGAAGGAGCTGTCAAGAGTCTCCAGAAGGCCTCTCCGAATGTCACCATGGCCTTCGAGGGCTTGGGTGAGGGTGGGCTTGGTTAGCACAGAAATTTCTAACAGCACAGGCTCATTCTGTATTGGCTCTTTCCCAGAAAGCACAACATTCCAGCTAAGAATGTCTAAGGCACTACAGATATTTTCTTAAGAGATTCTCATTTAGAACCTACACACCACAGTGTTAATTATAGCGTCGCTTCTTTTTAACCCCATGTTACTGAGCATACATTTCATTTCCTTCAGAACCCCCAGATTATATTTAGCAGATGGAGAGCACCCGGGAAGAGCACACATTAATGGTTGGTGAGGCTTTCAAGAAGTCTCTCGTCACTTTTTCTGGAATTATAAATGACAATACTCATTAGACTCAGGTCAAGGGCAAACTAAGGAAGGAGCCTTTCTCCGCTTGGAGGAAAAAAAAAAAAAACCCATGTCTTTTAGACTAATAAAATGTTACTTTTCACAAAAGGGTCTTTAAAAGCTATCAGCAATTTTGCTGGCTTAAGAAGTGATTTGCTTGGGACTAGACTAAATTAACAAGAAAAACTACTAATTAGAAAAAACAAGCACACACTTACCATGAGAATAAAAAAGTAGAAAACCCACATCCATCCTAGATTGTCCTGGATCAAAGAGACTAAATACTAAAAGGGAGAAAAAGAAATTACAATGTAATCCTTTATAAATTAGCCAAATGAAGTAGTTGAAAGCAGACTAAACATGGCATTCCCAAATCAGAAGGTATCTGGGATCGTAGAAGGCTGGGCAGGTCACCAAGCTTCTCCACACCCCTGTCGCTACTGAAGCTTTATTAAAGGCTTCACTGTGTAAGCTAGTAGGATCCAGGCACAAAAACGGTAGGACAGAAGACACAAATTAAGGAGGTCTATTTTTATTCACTTTGGTATGAAGAGAAGACGAACCTCCTCCAGCCATTTCTGTTTAATCATTCCTCCTCCAGTGAAAGTGCTAGAACTGAGACTTACAAAAATAGTCTGTCTTTTAAGTGTGTGGTTCAATTTTCATTTCTATTTGCACATAAGATTACTTTACTACTAACAATCTACAGCATATTATTCTTTTCTTTCTTTTTGCACACCTATCATGCCATGAATTCATAGGGAATAGGTTCTAGCAGCTCAGGCTCCTTCCCATTGGTTCTCACAAAGTGTGCTTCTCTAGGTGGAGCAGGCTGGCACTTCAGCTGAACCCAAGTACCCTTCTTTAGGTGGAGCAGGCTGGCACTTCAGCTGAACCCAAGTACCCTTCTCTTTGGCTTCCTTTTTCTTCTGATCATTTTCTTTCACACGTTTCAGGAAGTTATCTCGGCTCTTAGAGTGCTTAATGTGCTCAACATGAACATTAATTCTCTTTGCAAGAATCTTGCCCTTTACATGCTTGTTTATAACAATGCCAACTGCATGCTGGGTAACATTATAGACTCTGCCGGTTTTGCCATGGTAACATTTGTGGGGCATTCCTTTTTGAACAGTGCGCATCCCCTTGATGTCCACAATATCACCTTTCTCATAGAGTCGCATGTATGTGGCCAAAGGAACAACTCCATGTTTTCTAAAAGGCCTAGAGAACATATAGCGGGTCCCTCTTCTCTTCCCCTTTGTGTTAGTCATTTTGGCGATTTACTGGAAGATGGTGGTTCCGGCCGACAGGTACAGCATATTATTCTTTTACTTTACTTTCAATTACTGAAAAGGATCTAATAGCATTTAACTCAATTTTTATTTATCATAGTAACCCATAATAAAACTTAAAATTAAGCAATTTAACCAGTTTTAAGCGTATGTCTCAGTGTCATTCACAATGTAGCAGAACTATCTCCACTATTTCTAAGATTCCCCAACACCCCAAACAGAAACTCGGTGCCCATTAAGCAATAACTTCCCATCATCTCTCCTCCCAGCCCTGTAAACCGCTAGACAACTTTCTATCTTTAGATATTTCACACTAAGTGGAATCATGAGATTTGTCCTTTTGTGTCTGGCTTACTTCACATAGCATAATGTTGCACTACATAGCAGAACTTCACTCCTTTTTATGGCCAACTAATATTCTACTGTATGGCTATACCACATTGTGTATCCATTCACCTGTTAACAAATACTTGAGGGAACTCCCTGGTGGCGCAAGGGATTAAATCTCAGCACTACGAAGCTGTCTGCAGCCACTTTAGCACAAGTTCGATCCCCAGGCAGGGAGCTGACCCACATGGCACAGCAGACCTTTCCTGTCTCACCCACTGCTCCCCTCAGCAATGTATTTCAGTAGATCCACCTGTTCTGCTCCCCACTCTGTCGCTGGTAAATCCTCTCACTCCCCCTGCACCTCTGACTTACAGCCCAGCTCTTTTATGCATAAATAAAATGAATCAATACATAAATGCATACTTGATTTGTTCCCACCTTTTGATTACTATTAACAATACTGCAATGGGGCCTCCCCGGTGGCGCAGCGGTTGAGCGCTGGCCTGCGAAGTTCTGCAGCACCGGTTTGATCCCCGGCCGCTGGGCGAGGGGCCCACATGGCGCGCAGACCTCTCCTGTGGCCCGCTGCTCCCCTCAGCAGTGTACTTCGTCACTCTGCCTGCTCTGCTTTCCCCTCTGGCACTGGTGAATTCTCTCACCTTCCCAACCCAAGCTTCTGACTGTACCCAGTGCTTGTATAAATAAATAAATAAATCTTTAAAAAAAAAAAAAAAAGCAATACTGCAATGAACACTGGAATACAGCATCTGAGCCACATTTTCAAGACTTTGAGGTGCATGCTGAGCAGAATTGCTGTCCACAAGGTAATTCTGTTTAACCTATTGCAGAACCACCAAAGTATTCTCCATAGCTGCACCACTTTACATTCCCACCAAAATGTGTACAAGAGTTGCAATTTCTTCACATCCTCACTAGTACTTACTTCCTTTAAAAAAAAAAAAAATCATAAGCCACCTGAGAAGGTGTGAAATAGTGTCTCACGGTATCTTTAATTTGCATTTTCCTACTCACTAAGGATGTTGAGAGTCTTTTCAAGTGCTTAATGATCATCTGAATATATCTGTCATGAAGATTTGGCCCTAGTTTTTTCCTAAAAGTTTATAGTTTAAGTTCTTAAAGTTCAGTGTTTGAGCTATTGAGTTAATTTTTGTATGTATATGTGTTTTGTAGTCTGTATGTGTAGGTCAGAGGTGTGGGGGCTAAGAGGATTCACCAGAGACAGCGTGGGGAGAAGAACAGGTGGATCTACTAAAATACGCTGCTGAAGGGAGCAGCGGGCAAGACAGGAGAGGTCTGCTGTGCCTTGTGGGCTGGGGATTGAACTCATGTCACAGTGACTGGCAGTGGCTTGATAGCCCTGAGACTTAACCCCTGCACCACCAGGGAGGCCTTCTATTGGCCGGCCTTGATACCCTTGTCAAAAATCAATTTTGACCATAGATTTGAATTTAATCCAAGTTCTTTAATCACATTATTAAAGTAGAACTGAGTGATTCAGCCTAGAAAATATCATGGAAAGCATAAAAGTAGAGGTCTAGTCACCCAATAAAGCTCAGTGGCCCTCCTCACTCAGACTACTTTATCTTTCTTTCTTTTATACAGCCTTATTGATTAAAATAAAATTACATAAAGTTTACTTATTTAACATGTACAACTCAATGGCTTTTACTTTTTTAGAGTTGTGCAACTATTACCACAATCTAGATTTAGAGATTCTTTATTCCCCAAAGAAGCCCTGTACCCATAAGTCACTACCCAGACTCACCCAACTCTAGGCAACTGCGAATCTCATTTCTTTCCCTATATATTTGCCCATCCTGAATATTTCACATCAATAAAATCATCTACAGTATGCAACATTTTGTGATTGCCTTCTTTTACTTATTAGCATAATGTTTTTGAAGTTCCTCCATGGTGTAGCATCTATCAATCCTTCATCCCCTCTAACTGCCAAAGATAGTCCCTTGTGTGACATCTCAACAGGGGGGTAATTTTGAAGATATGTAAAGAACTTATATAACTCAACAACAACAATAAAAAATCCACCCAATCAAAAAATGGGCGAAAGGGCCTCCCTCCCTGTTGGCACAGGGGTTAAAGACAGCGCTATCAAGTTATCGCCAGCCACTGCAGCATGAGTTCTATCCCCACCGCAGGCCAGAAGCAACCCACATGGCATAACAGACCTCTCCTGCCTTGCCCGCTGCTCCCCTCAGCAGTGTATTTCAGTGAATCTGCCTGTTCTGTTCCCCATTCTGTCTCTGGTGAATCCTCTCGTCTCCCACACCTCTAGCCTATACTCCAGTTCTTGTATGCATAAATAAATAAATCTTAAAAAAAAAAAAATTGGCAAAAGACCTGAATAGAAACTTCTCCAAAAAAGACATTCAGATGGCCTATAGGCACATGAATAAAACACTCACTATCACTTATAAGACAGACGCAAATCAAAATATATTGAGATTATTACCTCATATCTAGGAGAACAAATCATATCAAAAAGACTGGAAACATGTTGGAAGGGTGTGGAGAAAAAAGAACTCTTGTTCACGGTTGGTGGTAATGTAAACGGAGTCTGCCTCCACAGAAAATGGCATAGAGAACCCTAACAAACTAAAAGTGGGAATGCGGCACGATCCAGCAACGCCACTTCCAGGTATTTATCCAAAGAATAAGAAAACACTAATCCGCAAAGGCATGTGCACTGCTGTGTTCACAGCATTATTCATGATGGTCGAGACATGGAATCAACCTACACGCCCACTGACAGGTGAAGGAAGAAAGAAGCTGTGGTGAAATCAGTGGAATCAGAAAAGAGAAAAGCGTGCCTTCTGCAACAACATGGCTAGAACTTGAGGCGACTGTGTTGAATCAACTAAGTCAGAAACTGAAAGAGGATTCGTGGGTGGTTTCACTCATGTGAATAAAAAGAAACAAGACAAATGAAAAACACAACAAAAGTAACTGTTAGACTCTGAGAAACATGGAGGTCACCAAAGGAGACAGGGAAAGGGGGTGGTTCACTGGTCTGTAGCGGCCAATGTGACAGTGTGAAGGCACGAGAACTTTGGTGGTGGCTGCATGAAGCAGAGACACCTATCAAGGTGCAAAGATGTACCCCTGAAATTATAAAGTTTGGTGGACACATGGTAAATCAAAATGAAAAGTAAATTACAAAATACTCCAGTGTATGGCAAGACCACATTTTGCCAATACACTCATCCAGCTGATGGCCATGTGGGCTGTTTCGGCTGTTCAGCTGCTATGAATAATCTAGCTTTGCCCATCTGCACACAAGTTTTTATGAAAGCATGTGCTCTCATTTCTCTCGGGTCGATACTGCGACTGAATACCCAGTCCCAGCTATGGGCGGAAGCCCCACGCACAGGGAATGTAGATCAGGAAATGGCTCCTGTTCTGAGGAAAAGCAGCTGGTGCAGGGGAAGAGAAACCACCCGTCAATGTGACACACTGGGACAAGTCTCTATTAGAGGAAACCAGGAGGAAAAAAACATTTCCCCCCTTGGGAAATCAAGGAAAGGTGGGGGGAATAAAGTCATTCAGTGTGAATTAGGGAAACCGCGGATGAGGGTGACAGGGCTTCTTGTAGTAAGACTCAGAGTTTGTGGTTTCACCTTGCAGGCTACTGGGAAACCCTTCAAAAACTAACTGAGGAGAGGAGTGAGCCAAGCCGACAATGATTTACTGCTCTTCCTGCTTCCCCGCCACGACGGTGCGTGTGAAGCTGACTGTGTTCTCAGCTAGGGATCTGAACATCGGCAGGGGAGACATTTTCAATAAAAGTGACTCGGCGAGTGTGTGGGAAGCTTCACATTCTGGGCCCAAATGAACATCCCAGATGACTCTGACATAAGACAGTGCAAACCACCTCTGAGATAGTCACAGGAAGCAGAGAAAGTGACTCACAGCAGATGAGGAACCCAGGCAATTTCCAGGAGGGACCGGTGTGAGGCCTGTGACCTGTGTGTGTGGTCAGCCAGGGAACAGACAGGTTTGCATGCCAGGGGGGATAAGGAGAAGTATGTGTCTCGTGGGCTCCCTGGGGTGCCAAGTTCAGGCTGGGAAGGAGAAGGTGGTAGCCTGGGAGCAACAACCCGTCTCACAGGGCTCAGCAGATCTCCAGAGAGCAACAATCTGGAGGCAGAAGTGGGAAGAAACTCAAAACTGTAGAAGGCCCCCACTATACAGTCACATCAGGTGGGCCCCAGAGGAGACTGGCTACCTCAGGCTGTAGCACTGGCCACAGCAGAGTGAGAGTGCCACCTACTGCAGCCCACGGGCAGCCACACCTTCATTCACCACTGGCTGGGCCCCGGCCCGCTCACCTGGCCCACCGCAGCGCCGATGCTCCCAGTTCCATCAACGATTCCTGTGACAGTCGCCAAAGCCTCGCTGCTCCCTTGGACCAGCTCCTGGCGACCCAGGTCCGCAGAAATAGCAGAGCTAATCATGTTAGAAGGCCCACCAATAAAAAAGCCTGCAGTGACAAACAGAGCAGGTTCTTAATAAGACACTATCGTGATACCACCAGGAATCCACTGGCAAGACAAACGTCAGTATTTGCAGCACTGTGTTGGAAACAAAAAGGAAAAAATAACCGGTAAAAACGGAAATTCTGCCAGAGAGGATGAACTTTAAACTAGTGGGCACTCAGTTTCCTAAAATCTGTTCTTGAATTACAAGGGCCTAGTTTCTTTGATAGAAAGCAAAGATGTAGAAAACAGAGTGGGGTCCTCCCCAGTGACACAGCGGGTTGAGCACAGCGCTGTGAAGCTGTCCGTAGCCTCTGCAGCGTGGGTTTGATTCCCGGCCGGCCCGTAAGGGAGAAACCCACATGGCGCAGCGGACCCCTCCGTCGCGCCCACTGCTCCCCTCAGCAGTATTTTCGCTCCGTCTGCCTGTTCTGCTCTCCGCTCTGTCTCTGGTGAATCCTCTCACCCTCCCACGCCTCTGACCTGTACCCCAGTTCCTGCATAAAAAAAAAATCTCAGGGCCTCCCCTGGTGGTGCAGCGGTTAAGCGCTGGGCTGCGAGGCTGCCCGCAGCCTCTGCAGCGCCAGTTCGTTCCCAGGCCACCGGCGAGTGTCCCACCCAAAAAAAAAAAAAAAAAAAAAACCTTAAAAAAATTAAAAAAAAAAAAATAGAGTGAACACGCAGCCTGTGGGACGTGCATTCTCTGATAACGAGCCACACCTGCTTGTCACCTCCTGTGACAGCAATGCTGCCTCAGATGAGCATCTAAGTGAACCAACATATGGGGGGGGGGGGTGCTGCGAGAAGAGAAAAAGTGGTGCCAGTGGTCGTGGCTGCTGGGGCTCTCAGGGAGGCCCTGGGACCAGTGGAGCGGGCCACCAGAACCCGTTCACAGAACCCATTCGTCAGTTCCATGGGCCTCACGGCACGTCAGCGGCTCTCCCCACCCTAAGAATGATCTGAAGTTTAAAGATAAATCACATCCTATAATGGGGGCCCTAAGTCACGCAACTGTTTAATCGGTGCTCAAGAAACACTGGCCAGTTCCGGGGGAAGATGAGCCCCGTTGGCTTTTTGAAAGCGAATGAACAGGTTTCCCTGTGGCGGCTTCCTAAGCCAACTGCAGAGGTACCACATGAAGCCAGACAGCAATCAAAAATTCTAGACAATCTGTCCAAAGGACCACTGGACTGGGGAGGTCACCGAGGAGCAGAGAACGGGGGTCTGGAGGGGCGGCTCTCCGCACGCCATCTGAGTTCTCCGTGACGCGGGCTGTGGTGTTACTCCGAGGAGAGCATGGTCTCCTGCTCACGGGCGGCAGAGCAACAGCAGCGTGTGAGGGGGCTGGGGACGTACCTGTGACCACCATCAGCAGCGCATTAATGGACTTATCATTTGGAGAACCTGTGGGGAAAGACACAGAAGTGGCAGCTGGCTCTAAAAGCACATGGAACAGCAGACGTAGCCCTGGCGTCTGTGACCTCCCAGCTCGTTCCCGGAGATGACAAAGGGATACGACTCTCGCCGCCCCACCCACCCTTTCTTCATGACGTCTGCCTCTCGCTGGCGTGCAAGCTAATGAGACTTCTAAGAGCCCAAGAAAATTCCACTCCCATGTGAGCAGCATCTTAAGGGACACAGGCCAAACCTACTAATTACCACCTTTCGTCTTTTGAAACCTTTTCCCTTTTATTGTTTTATTGGCTCTAATGCTGTCCCTCTGGAGCCTACCCACAAACAAAGCACATACACTCCCCAGCAAGCTTTTAAACAAATCCACAAAGCAGCAGAGATGCCAGTTTCCTCCCCAATCCAAATAAAACCAGTGGTGATCGCCTTAGCAGGCACTTACGGGACAAGACAAAGGTCCCGTGTCGCGCCTTTGTGGCTAGTCTCGAGGCCCTCCCCGGGCTGGCTGCTGACCTAGGGGACAGGCCCCCAGCCTCAGAGATCAGGATAATTCAACTGCAAAGGAGTACTCACGGCTATATCCTACGAGGGACCCCACGGCCAGCAGCAGGCTCAGAGCTAACACTGGTGCTCTCTTCTGTAACAGGTCAGAGATGAAGCCTTGCAGAGTCCCACCTGCAAACACAAAGAGTGTGTCACAAGCCATTTCCCATTTGGCTCAGTTACCTGCCGCTCGCTCCCCCAGGGCCTCCATCCTTGCTGTCAAGGACCCCAACACCAGTTTATCCAAATAGAGGGTCGCGGGCCTCCCTGGTGGTGCAAGGGGTTAAGACACAACCTGTAAAGCTATCTGCAGCCACTGCAGCAAGAGTTCAATCCCCGGCCAGGGAGCTACCCACATGGCGCAGCAGACCTCTCCTGACTTGCCCGCTGCTCCCCTCAGCAGTGTATTTCATCAGTCTGCTTGTTCTGTTCCCCGCTCTGTCTCTGGTGAATCCTCTCACACACACCCCCCCCCACACCTCTGGCCTGTACTGCAGTTCTTGTATGCATAAATAAATAAATCTTTTTAAAAACAAAAAAGAGGGTCGACTGCCAAAGATCCTTCCAGTTTCCTCCTAGGAAGATCACGTGACTGATATTGGCCACACTGGCTGATGGGGGCGGGACTCCAAAATAAGGATCATCAAATCCATCCACTGTCTCTTTGTTTCCACTTCTTGCTCTGGCTATGAGGGTTGTTTTTTCTGCTTTTTATTTTAAAAGATGACTAAAGACCACACCTCAACGACAATTAACAGAAGATAATGAATACTGATGAAAATGAAATACAACAATTACGGCTTGGTTGGCAATAGCTAACAAGTCAGGATGTATAAAAAGAGGTGGTGAGAACTGTTTAAGCAACACCGTTGCCTGGAGATACAGTCACACCTGGGGACACCTTGTCTACCTTCAGCAGTAGGACCCAGGAGCTCAGTCTCAAGAGACAAGAAGGGATGGTCAGGTCTAAGGCTGGCAACTTGGCTGCTGACTCTGTATCTAAGGATAAGGGCAGACAAGTTCAACTCCAGTAATAATACATCACCCTGAGCATTCATGTGCTCAGGGTATTGGTCTTACCACAATTCTTGATGTACACATTATAGAAAGGATACCAGGGTTGTGCCACAGCTACATTAGCAATACCCGCTGGAATGTACTCTGTTCATCAGTCTTACTTAAAAGTCTTACTTCCTCGTTTCTATTTTCAGCTGCAGCAAAAAAGTCACAACTAAAATCTGCTGTGTACAATGCAGCAGTTGCAAAACACTCACAAGAACGAACCCCTGCCATCATTCCTACCTCTAAAATCCAGGGAGCTATATACTGAGCCAGTGAAACTTCCCCTTCGGGGCTGGGGTGGCGGGGCGGGGCGGGTGAAATGAACAGTTCATTCTGACTTGGATCTCTGACATGCCATTAGCTTTCGAGCAGTCATCACTGGACATGTACAAAAGGTTACATCTAAGAGATCACAGAGGGAACTATCCCTAGTTGCCCAAGACAAGAGAGCTGACGCACCCACAAAGAGCTGAGAAGAAAGAGCGGTATAAATCACAGCACTGCGCGGGCGGCTCTCCCATCCAGGGGCTTTATTTTTTTTTTTTTATTTTGGCTGTTTAAAGGCAAAGATTAGGGGAAAATGGCTGTAGAATAAATAATAAAGCTTTAGATGATGCCAGATTTCATAACCCAGTAAAAGATAGCTAGCAACTAACTCTTCCCTGTAAAAAAAATAAATAAAAGACACCCCACTGGCATTACCTATAATTCCTCCAACGTCGTACCAAATGGACAGCTTGTCTGCCTCTGCCTCCTTCCATCCAAAGTTGTTACTCAGATAAAAGGGCAGCCAGAAGAAGAAGGAGTAATTCACCAACTTCAGGCAGGCATAGGCCAGGGAGTACTACAAGAAAAATATTCCACTAAGCATGGACGCAATTTTTATATAATTAAAAAGCAAAACAAGATAGGCGTTTGGGATGAATAGCACTTGATTTTCAGATTAAACATCTCTACACATTCTCCTTTGTCATTTACCAAGCCTCCCTCTACCATTTGCTTCTAGAAAGGCATGGACAACAGGCCTTTGGAATAAAAATACACACACAACTATCTCTTAATTGCCCGCAGTTTCTTCTCCCTTCAGTTCTCTGGTAGAAGTAAACCAGTGATTTAAACCTATAAGGCAGGGTACAAACTCGTATTTCTTTGTCTAGACAAAGATAAAGGTATTCTCGCCACTAACTAGCGTGTGCACTGGCAGGAAAGTGCAGTGAGCAGCGTAGCTGGGATCGCAACAGCCGCTCCCTGGCTCTCCTTCCTGCTGAGTTAATATGAACATGGAGAGCGACGTGACTCATAGTTTGAAGACCTGAGAAAAGCATCAACATTAAAACAACTTTCACATGAGAGCTCCCCAAAGTCGTATATTCATTCCCCCATCCAGTGGAAAAGAAAAAGAGACTCTTTTGGGAATTTTCTGGTGAGTCAGAAATGAAGAAACAGAATTATCACAGGCCTTGTGTTCTACTTTGGGAATGAAAGTTGCAGCTGCTTTAAGATGGTCATGGGGCCGAGAGTCCTATATTCAACACATTATTACCAGGAAATCCTGACATTCAGCATCAAAGGAGAAAGGGGGAGGAACAGAGAGACTGACTTCAAAGGGCGTCTGGCTAGTATATTCTTTTCTCTGGAGCTGCCAGCTACTCCCGAGGTATCACTGTTTTAGAGCAACTTCCTTGGCAGGGCAGCTGCCCCCTAGAGAGCCAAATCCCAATCAGGAGTGTCCAGATGACCCACTACAAGACAAAGGAATCTGGTTAACTAGGTTTCCTTTACATCCCTGCCCATGGCAGGGGACAACAGCTTGTGAAATGCAAAAGAAAAGCAAAAGAGCTCCATATTTGGTCTCAACAAATATGTTTCATCCCATAAATTAAATAATTACCAGAACATTTTAATGAATAGTTTAAAAAAATGCTAACATTAGCTTAAGAACAGGCCTAAAGAAAGTAGCATTTCCTTATTATTATCCATCAACTTTTGGTAAGGCGTTCTGCGAACTTATTTTAACTGTTTGCAAAAGTCAGTTCTCTCACTTTGGGGATATCAGTGGGAGGGAAGTGGTGAGTATGAAATAAGCAATGACCTGTGGACTCTGAATCTGGCTGGAGAGAGTTACATCCATAAAGCACCATTCAAAAACCAAAGAAACGAAAACAGGTGCTATTCACAGCAAACCAACCACCACCCCAGGGCCTGGGGAGGCTGGTAGCTGGGATGTCTGCCGGTGGGGCAGAGACTTAGCCCAGGCCCCACAGTGGGTCAGCGGGTAATCTGGAAACAAAACCTAGGCCTCTTCACGCCCATTCCCATGCTAGAGCACCCAGAACATCAAGGCTAGAAATGTGCAGCAGAAGGGATTTAGTGCAGACGCTAGAAAGTTCTCCTGACTGTGAAGTTGTAAAACACTGGAATGTGTTACCAAAAAATACTGCGGAGTCTCATTCCACTCTGGATCCTCTAGTAAAAGGACAATTTTTCTTCTTGGATTGATCAGAGCATAGACAAATGAAACAGACTTAATGAACTACTCAAAATCCTTCTTGGAGTGAGTGCATGTATATTCCCCTAAAATGTCAACAGGCCAAAACATGTATGTATAAAATTATCAATTCTCCCTTCTTAGTGAATGCTAGCTCAGAGCCGGCAAACCAGAGCTCATGAGCCAAGTCTGGCCACACCTGTTACGCCCTCCTGTCCACAGGTTCCTCTCTAGAGAGGGGAACAGCTGTGGTGGAGGCTGCACTGTCTCCCCAAAGCTGAAGACATTTGTTATCAGGCACTACCCAGAGGGGCTCTTCCAATCCCTTTCAAGGCCCCGGTAGAGAAACAAGTGCAGGGCGCTGTACAATATTCCTTGAACACAGATTCCCACATAGAGCAGCAAAGAGCAGCTACGTATGTGGAGATCTTCACGCAGGTGGAGTAAACATCGGAGGCTGGGAGGTCTCCCTGGCTGTGGCAGGAAGGCCAGACCATCCTCACCGGTATGACGCCTGGGAGGCAACACGCCTGATGGAAGCTGATGGCCTTGACTTGGGGGACCGCACTGCCTTCTTGGATGGAATAATTAGGCTCATATTCATCTTCATTTTCAGCACCACTGATTAAAGGCCGGTGAGAGTCTTCTTCAACATTTTCTTCTGCCTCAATTCCTGGAAGACCTAGGACAAAAACCACCATCGTTTACGGGGTGCTGGGCACTGAGGTGAGAGCCGCACACACCTTACTACCCGGCACTTGATGTTCTCTTTATTTCCATTTTAAAGAAGCAACTAAGGTTCAGAGACCAAGGTCAACTGAGGTCAGCTCAGGTCACAGAGCCAATAAGCAACAAAACAGGCCTCTAAGTAGCTAGCTTCAAAGCGATGCTTTTTTAACTCCGTGACAGTATCTCTCTTATATACAGAAAAATGTTAATTACATACTGTTAAACTACATGTCTGCTTAATAATACTCAAAAGATAGAACGGCTCTTAGCTTCAGTGGTTTCCCTTGTACGTTACTCTGCATTTAACCGTAGATAAGTATCACACTCAATCACTTTTATGAAGAAAAAGAAATCTGTCTCAAAAAGGCAAACAGGAAATACATCCAGTAATTAGGGTCTCTCTGGTGGCGCAAGGGTTTAAGCACCGTACTATGAAGCTATCCACAGATCCTGCAGCCCAAGTTCGATCCCCGGCCTGCCAGGGACCTACCCACATGGGGCAGCAGACCTCTCCTATCTCTCCCGCTGCTCCCCTCAGCAGTGTATTTCACTCAACCTGCCTGTTCTGCTTCCCACTCTGTCTCTGGTGAATCCTGTCACCCCCCGCATCTCTGGCCTATACCCCAGCTCTTGTATGCATAAATAAATAAATCTTAAAAAAAAAAAAGAAACAAAGAAAGAAATACTTCCAGGCTAATTTCTAGCCAGGGTCTCAATTATAAAATGCATTTGCAAATGCTGAGTTTTCCCTGAATCTCTGCAAGGTGAGCCTCGCTCCCTCGAGTGTTGGCAGTTGCGCCAGGCACAGTCACAAACAGCAGGGCAGCTCCTATCATTCACTGAAAGGAGCTCATAGTTCTAGGAAAAAAAGAGACAGACTTCCTGGCCCCAGATTTCTCCTCGAATGTCACCCAAGTTGTTCTGAACAACACAGACAGCTTCTCCTCACCAATTTCCTCTGGCGACACCAGGAGTCCGAAGAAGATGACGATCCCTCCAGCGAACTGCACCGCGGCCGTGACCAGAAAGGCATACTGGAGGGGAAAAGGGAGGGGGCTTCTTACAGAACTGGGGAGCCACTTGGGGCACACGTTGTGGGGAGACGACACTGTGGAGACTGGGAAGGCCATGAGCACTGCAGGCACAGCCTGCCCTGGCACAGAGCTCAGTGTCTTACTTGTGTTTTCTCATAAGTTCTTCCTGATGACCCCGCAAGGCTCAGAGGGGAACTGAGGCCCCTGACACGGAGCAGGCCTGGCTATGGTTGGGAAATCAGGACCTGCTCCAAAAATCTCCCTGTTGTGCCACACAGGCTCCCGCAGGAGGCAGAATGTGTCCTGGAAGATTCTCTGTGCAGCTGAGGGGATTACATAACACAGAGAATAATAAAAGGCAGTAGCCGAGTAAATGAAGGCCCCATCCTAAGTAGAAACACACACGGGGATTTGGAGAGGGGACAGCTACAGAGGGCACCGCAGCCAGACAATGCTTTAATGAAGAGCTGAAAATCAAAGCAATGGACCCCCTTTTCTGGCTCAAGAGCAACAAAGCCACAAGGTGGGAAGGAGAGTGGGAATCCTCCTCAGGGTGGAAGCAGAGAGCTTCTGCTGGGGGACAGTCGGGACTAGAATGGATTTGGAAAGGTGACAGAACCATTAAAGACTCTGGTAAAGGGGCCTCCCTGGTGACGCAGGGCTTAAGTCTCAACGCTATCAAGCTATCGCCAGCCACTGAGACCTGAGTTCGATCTCCGGCTGGGAGCTGACCCACATGGCACAGCAGGTCTCTCCTGCCTCACTCACTGGTCCTCTCAGCAGTATATTTCAGTAGGTCCACCTGTTCTGTTCCCCACGCTGTTGCCAATGAATCTTCTCACCCCCCACACCTCTGGCATACACCCCAGTTCTTGTGTGCATAAATAAATAAAATAAATCTTTAAAAGAAAACAAAATTCTGGTAAGCCAGGATGCACTGTTGAATTTTATTTAATAAAGGATCCTCATCTGGGGAGACAGTCTGCAATTCTGAACACGTCAGCTTCCAGAAGTCAGATCTGGGAGCAGCAAAAAGGAAGAACCACAACTCCCACCTAAACTGGTCAATACAATCCAGGTGTGGAGCTAAGCAGCCCAGAACCATGCCTGTGGGACAACAACTGCCTGCATTCACCAGAACTAGATGCTCTTAAGACCAAACACTTGACCAGCTGCTCAAAAATTTATCTCCTTCCTAAAAGAGCAACTTAATTTCCATTATTTAGGTTCTGAACAGGCAGTACCCCCACACGGCAACAAAAGTAATACACAAACCCCCTCCCACCCACTGAGTTCCCAGCGCACACCTCGGCGCAAGTAGCTTCTCCTTTGCAGACTGTTGAAGACATAGAAGCCAATACAAAACGATACACTCTTTCATCCTTCTTGTACACAAATGGCATCACTCCACAGCTTTGCTCTCTTCAAGAAAGCACCACAGAAGCCTCTCCCTGTCACTCTCACACTGCCTCTCTCTGGGTCTCCTGCACAGCTGCATGGCCCCCTGCTGAACAGGTGAGCCACAGCTACAGCCTCTCCTCATAAGCTGACATTTGCAGTATCAAAAGGTGCTGAGGGAAATAACCCGCAGATGCAGCGCCCTGCCAGGCTGAAGCGTATTCAGCCCTGGGTAAGTCCCTCGGTGGGACTGCTGGGGGGTGGGAGGGGAGACCCAGGGCTCCTGTACCCTCCCAGCACTGCCTTGCTCCCTCACATCCCCATAAACACAACCTGTTATCAAACTTTTGGAACCTTATTAATCTAGTAAGTATGCAACGTAGTCTCTCCTCCCTGCCCCCCAGCCCTCTCTCTCTTGGTACAGTGCAGTTTTCATCTGCATCACTCTACAGACAGTGCCTAAGCTCCACAAGAGCTCATTTCTGCCCTTTGCCCTATTCCCTATGACCTGCGCCACTTACAGGAATTTAACATATATTAACTGAATAACTGGGTAGTTATGAGGAAAAGCTTTTCACAATTGCATAAAACATTTCTACTTCCTTTTCAGGAACTACACATGCAAATCCTTTACCCTTCCGTGTTTTGCTGGTCTTCTACTTATCAGTGTGTGGGTTCTTTATATATTAAGGGGATTAGCTCTTTATGGGTAACATGAGTAGCAAATTCTTTTCCCCAAGAATGAATTTATCAAAAGTTTTTCCACTTGTAACACCAACCTTGCCCCATCCAGACACAGCTTTAGGTAGTTTTAAACGGCTTATTCACTTACATACTTAAGAAAAAGCTAGAAACAGGGAGGCTCCCTGATGGCCAAATGAGTTAAGACGCAGCACTCTGAAGCTATCCGCAGCCACTGCAGCACGAGTTCGATCCCCAGCCAAGGAGGTGACCCACATGGCACAGCAGACCTCTTTTGACTTGCCAGGTGTGCCCCTCAGCAGCCTATTTTAGTAGATCTGCCTGTTCTGCTCCCCACTATGTCTCTGGTGAATCCTCTCACCACCACCACCTCCACATCTCTGGCCTGCCCCCCAGCTCTTATATGCATAAATAATTCAAAAAAAAAAAAAAGAAAAGAAAATGCTAGAAAGAAATACCTACCTCATAACCATACTGGAGAACAGAAGAAGCCAGGCACGCCCCCAGTATGTTGCCCACTGAAGCACAGGCACTCCACAGGCCAAACACAACTCCTCGCCTACGATGGAGAACAGGGAGAGAGGTGACACCAGAGTCAGGAGGGCACCTGCGCAGGTCACCACTCTAAACAGTGAGGGGCCACAGGACAAAGAACCCACATTCTATCTTAAGTCTACCTGCATGATGCTAAGATTTTATCATTCTAAAGTTCAATTTGAGGCCCATCAAAAGACACTGTTAAGAGAATTAAAAGATACATTGTGCAAAGATGAAAAAAGATGTAAGACTTATATAAAATAAAATATTTTAAAAAAGAGAATTAAAAGAAGACAAAGTCTCACTTTGGGAGATAACATGTGCATATGAGTTCCCCAACAGAAGACTTGTCTCTGTTGAAAGAGACAAGAACTCTTACAACTCAACAATACAGAAATAGATGATGCAGGGCCTCCCCGGTAGCGCAGCAGTTGAGCGCCGGGTTGCGAAGCTGCCCGCAGCCTCTGCAGCGCCGGTTCGATCCCTGGCTGCTCCCCGGCCACAGGAGGTGGGTCCCCCATGGCGTGCAGACCTCTCCTGCCGCCCGCTGCTCCCCTCAGCAGTGTACTTCGGTCCTTCTGCCTGCTCTGCTCCCCGCTCCGGCTCTGGTGAATTCTCTCACCCTCCCACGCTTCTGACTGTACCCAGTGCTTGTATAAATAAATAAATAAAAATAAATCTTTAAAAAAGAAAAAAAGAAAAGAAAATTAAAAAAAAAAAAGAAATAGATGATGCAAAGAAAAGCATGATCTTCTCAAAACAAAAAGACTTTGAAAGGGGGCAAAAGATTTTAATATATATCACCAAAACAAAATTAACTGATGCCGATAAGCACGTAAAAAGAGGCTCGACATCATCAGGCAGCAGGAAAATGCAATGAGGTATCCCTTGTGCAGCCACTAGAAGAGCACACATCACAAAAGACCATACCTACCAAGTGTGGGCAAAGATATTCTGCAGCTAGGACCCTTAACACTTTGCTGGCGGGAATGATAAAACCAGTTTGGAAGAAACTGCCCATTTCTTTAAAAGATAAATAACCAGGGCCTCCCTGGTGGCGCAAGGGGTTAAGCACAGCACTATGAAGCGATCCACAGCCTCTGGGCTGTGTTCAATGCCCAGCCCGCCAGGGAGCTACCCACATGGCACAGCAGACCTCTCTTGACTCACCCACTGCTCCCCTCAGCAGTGTATTTCAATCAGTCTGCCTGTTCTGTTCCCCACTCTGTCTCTGGTGAATCCTCTCACCCCCTGCACCTCTGGCCTGTACCCCAGTTCTTGTATGCATAAATAAATCTTAAAAAAAAAAAAAAGATGCATGACCATCTCCCATATGACCAGCAATTACACTGGGGAAATGAAAACACATGTCCATCTAAGGATGTGTAACTTCATGTGTAATAGCCCAAACTAAAACTACCCAAATGTTAACCAAGAGGTGAGCAAATAATGGGTAACATCATGGACTATGACTCAGCCATAAAAAGAAAGAAACACACACGACATTGAATGGATCTCAACACAATGATGCTGAATGGAAGATGAGGAACAGTCTCCACTGTACGATTCCATTTATATAAAATTTTAGAAAATTCAAATGAATCTCAAGTGACAGAGAGGACATAAGTAGTTGCCTGGAGACGGCAGGGGGCGGGGGAGGGAAGAATCACGGAGAGGCAGGAGGGAACTTTTGGGGGAGCTGGATCTGCTACTCTCTTGCTTGTGATGATGGTTCTATGCATGCTAAAGCGCATCAATCTGTACATTGTAAAGATGTGCAGCGTTTTGTATATCTTAATAAAGCTGTTAAAAATGAACGGGCAGACGAAGAGTCTGATGGAGGGGAAACTATTATAACAGTCTTGTGGAAAAGTGATCAGCTCTGAACAAAGACAACGCCAGTAAAGCTGGTGAAAGTAAAAAGGCCTCCCTGGTGGCCTAAGGGCTAATTCTCAGCTCTGTCATCACTAAGGCCTGAGTTCGATCCCCGTCTAGGGAGCTGATCCACATATGGCACAGCAGACCTCTCCTCTCTTGCCTGCTGCTTCCTTAGTAGTACTTCAGTAAATCTGCCTGTTCTACTCCCCACCCTGTCTCTGGTGAATCCTCTGACCCCCCTCTTCCCACCGCACCGCTGGCCTGTACTCTAGTCTTCTATGCAAAATAAAAACATTTTTAAAAAATTGTCTAGAAGAGCTAATGTTTTAATATTCAAACGTGTATTTTTTCACTATTTGATACATATGGGTAACATATTGATAGGCCTAGACTTTTGAGCTCTTTAGAACAGTTACCCTCACTGAGTCCAGGAGTCTTGGAAATCAACAGAGACAACACAGTCCAGAGGCTAAGAGCCTGTCACAAGTCCTGGCTTTTCCAGCTGTCACACACAATGATGAACAGCAAAGCCAAGTCTTATTTTCCATCCTTAGAGGCCTAGAAGATACTTTAGCAGCTGCCTAGCCTCATACCTTGGCCCACATCACCCCTACAAACTCAATCTGCTAAGTCCTAGAAGGTGTAGGAGACCAACTGAACTAAGCCCAAAGCTAGGTGTTCTTCATGCGCATCTCACTAGAGCCTTCGAGTGACCTTAGGTAAATCACACAGGTAACCAACCAAAGTGGCCTTATTTTTAATGAAAGAAGGTTAAGCTAGATCACTGAGTCTCAGAAAAAAGAATTAATGCAAAACCCACTGCCGATACAGAATGGGGGGGGGGGGGTATGCGAGCTATCTGTGTTCTTTAAAGGGATATTTAGAGACCTGAGATGTGCCGCCTGAGCCATACGCAGTGCCTGACCAAGGCCAGGGCAGGTTCTGAACATGTCTGCCCGGGCGCCATCAGCTCCAAGGGCCACATCACTGTTGACAGACTTTGAAATCTCTCCCGAGCTATTCTGACTTTCTAAAATAGAGGGAAGGAAGGGGCAATGTCAAAGGGACTAGTCCATCGACTATAAGACGATGAACGCCCCGACATTAACGCCCTGTAGACACAGACATTAAGGAGGAAGAGGTGGCATACCCAGCTTTCCCAAACCAGCTGCCCATGACCGCAACCACACAGGGCCAGCCAGTGGACTGCAGCAGGCCATTCACGATCCACAGGCAGCAGTACAGCCCCTTGTTGTAGAAGCGCAGCCACTCTGTTAGCGTGCCAAAGACAAACACCTTGGAGAAGGGGAGAGAAAGGGACATGTAACATCCACATGGACACTTGGGGGACACAACTGTCGACAACTTATGCTTCTGTGAGAACTTTCCCACATCTGGGGCCTAAGCGATGCCTGGCGGCTCCCCAGATACTCCTGCCCAGCGCGGCTCAAGGGAGACAGGGTCTGAATGCCACCGACTGAAGGGGCCAAGGTGTCCAAGGATCGTCCCTCCAACTCACATCTTTAACCCTGAAGAGCAAAGGCCTCACTGTTTCCGTCCTCTCCCTCAGGGCTGTGTTTGAGGAGGGCTGACAGCGTGTGGAGGCGAATACAATAATGACAGGAGGCAAATGCAGGGACGACAGCGCCAGGCACACGCTGGGGCCGGGGGGGACCAGCCTTCTGCTGTGGCTACCAAGCGAGTCAGGCTAACTTGGGAGCGGCTCGGTAATTCAGCAGCATTCATCACATGACTGCTTATTTCTAGGCATTTTGCGCACGTGAACATCTTATTTATAGTTGAAGCCTCTTTAGGGGATACTTGGCAGGGGTTAAAAAATGGCATCTATAGGGCCTGCCCGGTGGCGCAGCGGTTGAGCGCTGGGTTGCGAAGCTGCCCGCGACCTCTGCAGTGCCGGTTCGATCCCCAGCTGATCCCCGGCCACCGGAGGAGGGTCCCACATGGCGCGCAGACCTCTCCTGCCGCCCACTGCTCCCCTCAGCAGTGTACTTCGGTCCTTCTGCCTGCTCTGCTCCCCGCTCTGGCTCTGGTGAATTCTCTCACCCTCCTGTGCTTCTGACTGTACCCAGTGCATGTATAAACCAACCAACCAAACAAACAAAACAAATAAATAAATAAAACATGCCCCTAGTTAAAAAAAAAAAAATGGCATCTATAATAAATACTGGATGATTCCTGCTACAATACATTCTGGAACAAGCAAAACTATGAGGACAGAAACATGGTCAGTGGTTGCCAGAGGCTAGAGGGAGAGCAAGAAGCAGGGTCATACAAACATGTCACTGGTCAAAACTCAAAAGTTTCCATGAGGGACATACTTCAATTTTCCAAAAAATATGAAAGAACGAAGCAAAAATGTACATGGGTTTGAAAATAGCAGGCATCTATGTGTGGTGAGCGGCCTATGGACAAATGAAGTACCTCAAATCTCTAAAATTTCAAAGGAGAGCAGGTTTTTCCCGATGGGCAAGTGGCAGGCATTGGAAAAACAATAAAAGAGAGCCCAACTAAACGGTAGGCTTTCAATCAACCAAAGTTCCTGGCTGGAAGCAAATAAAGGTCAATCAACATTGACAGTTGACAGAGCACTTAACGCCCTGGCACTGTTCCCGACGCCTCCCCTCGCACAGTTACTCAGAGACCCCTTTCTGCACTCTAGGAGGCGAATCCAAATGAGGGAGAGAAGCATCGAGAAATCATCAGCCAGGAAACCGCAGAAGCAGGGACAGTGTCGGGAGCACGGGATCTCAGCCTCCACGCTGCACGCTGAGGGAAGCAGCACTGACATAGAATAAGCAGCCAAGCAGCAGGCCACGCAAGAGCCATCAGAGCAACTAGAGCTGAGAGGGGACAGGGACTTTGGGAGCGGGGTGAGTAGAGCAAGGCAGCAGGGAGACGACGTCAGGGAGCACCATTCAAGGCGGGAAGAACAGCAGGGCCCGGGCAGGGAGGCAGAAAGGAGCAGGAAAATGGAGGAGTTTGACAAGAGCCATGCTGGCACAAAGGGAGAGACCCGACTGGACGGGCGGCTGGGAGCAGGTCTAGAGAACACAGAACACTGTGCTGTGTGTGCCTGGCTCTGAGAGTCGCGGAAGGGGCATGATCTGGGCTGTACTTTAAACAGACCCATAAGGCACACAAGAGATAAGAAAACCAAAGGTTAATTTTACTATTAGCATCTACATGAGAAGTAGGTGGTTACCTGGATTCTGGAATACCTGACTCTGGAAAAATAGCAAGAGTGATAATCGTAAGAATGACAGTGAGGACGGCGGTGACCCCTTTCCAACTTACCACTAACGCAGAAGAACACATGCCGAAGGACAGGACCCATCGTAAGTTAAGCCGGTCCCCAACGATGCCGCTGATGAAAAGACCCTGAAAGAAAGCTGATTTTACAACTCCGAGGAACAACACAGCCCGAACACTGAGAGCACTCAGAGAGAATGCGGGGTCTCGGGCCTGGAGAGCCTTACTCTATGTCAGTTTCACCAACATTTCAGGAAAGGAAGCGGCTCCGGCACTGGAACCACTCGGGCCGCCAGACACCCTGCTGCAGTGCAAACTTTGGATCCACCCGATCCCCTAACTGCCTGAAAGGAGACTGGAAAAAAAAAAAAGAAGAAGAATTCTGTGCTTGGTGTGATGAGGTCACATTCTGAAGAGGTGTGAGGCTATACAGGGTAGAAAACTAACTTTATTTTGATTAAAAAAAAAAATTCCTGGGCCTCCCCTGGTGGCACAGTGGTTGAGTGCTGGGTTGCGAGGCTGCCCACAGCCTCTGCAGCGCCAGTTCCATCCCGGGCCAACGGCTAGGGTCCCACAAAAAAAAAAAAAAAAAAAAAAAAAAAAAATTCCTAATAAACAAGCACGTGAACATATTTCATTTTCTAGAGCAGACCCAGTCCCGAGCAGCAGTGGCCTGCTCTCCGGCCACGTGCGTTCTGAACGGAGATGTGTCACTACGAGTCCTCGGAACAGAAGCCGCTGGGCACACGGGCTGCCCACTGGGTCTGGCCCCAGGGTTTCAGCACAGCTCGGGGCAGGGAGGGTAGGGAGCAGACGCAGTAATTAGCTGAAGAGCTGCCTCTGCTCCCCCCACCACCAAGCAGCAGAAGCCAAAACCTGAAGTCACGGCAACAGGCTGACTGACTTAGGTTTCTTCCATAAACACAGCAAGTCCATCAACACTGTGACTGGAAACCTAAACTCAGGTACAAGTATGTCTAATAAACTGACTGTATCTGTCTCAGAAAATCTAGATAGATGCCCTAAGGCATTTATTATGACAATGTAGAAATCTACTCTTGTGCTCACAGGTCGCTTGTTATCCACAAGCTCTCGCTACCCTCAAAGAGGCACCTATAAGCACCAGAGCAGATTCTCCATCCCACAGCTGCCACTCACCACCTTAAGCTATATGGGGGCGGGGGGGGAATCTCTTAATAAGGTTTCAGACTGGGGAGTCAGTTTGTTCTGTATGGCTCCAAATGCCTGGAAGTTCCAGAGGGAAACACAGCTCACTATCTGACTTACCATGGCTCTTATTTACTCTGAAGCTACTGAGTCCTGCAGATAGGTATGATCATAACAGGCTACATTCCTTTTCGAAACCAAGCTGAACATAGCTAGTGGATGGTGGCAGAGCTGCCCTGCCCAGGGGCTTTACAGCTTCATAAATTATTCTATAAAAAGCTCAAAGAGCAGCACCCGTGGGAGAGTGCCAGCCAAGCCGAATGACACCGACCCAAGCCCCACCCCAGGATGAGGTACAGAGGTGTTAGGCCAGATGATCTAAGACTGGCCCCAACTGTTTCTACAAACGTCCTCTTGGAAGGAAGGGCATCCTAATAGGCAAACATTTAGAGTTCACCCAGCATTTCACATCACCGGCACCATTCACAATCAAGAGGCTTTCCTGATAGCTGGGTCCATCTGAAACAGGGGACACTGGGTGCTAGGAGGGAAGGTCAGCCTGTCCCACAGGGCACGGGCTCAGCCGCGGCTCCCGAGGCCGCCGCTCTGACTTGGCAGCCACCACAGATGCTCCTCCAGCCAGCCCGACCCGAGCTGCCCAATCAAAGATGGCCTCAGACAGACCAGCCCCAACTACCCTGGGGCTCCAGGCCACCCCTCTCATTCTTCTCCGACTTCCTCACTGCTCCATCTCTACCTCCTTCCACGCCTCATCTCCCCACCTCAAACCACTCAGAGTCACCCTCCTTGTCTATCCTCACCTAATCCCCTCACATTTCATCCAGCCTCATCATTTTAAGTATCACCTATACATGAAGGACTCAGAAACTCCACCTCCAGCCTGCACCCCAGACTCATGTGACCACGTGTCTACTCTCCATCACTTGGACAATAGGCACCTGCATGTAACACGCCCGAGCGCAGGTGCTCAGTAAGCAATTGCTGAGTGAGATGGATGAATGGATGGATGGATGGATGGATGGATGGATGGATGGATGGATGGATGGATGGAGTGAGTGGGTGGGTGGGTAGAAAATTCACAAAATATAAACTACAGGAATACCCAACTCTCCTCAGTCAGCAAATTCAAAATCCCCTACAGTATTCATAAGGGTTAGTCATATCCTTTTCTCTCTCTCCTCAATTTAAAATCCTAAATTTCAGGGCTTCCCTAGTGGCCAAGGTGTTAAGTCTCGGGGATATCACAGCTATGGCATGAGTTTGATCCCCAGCCAGGGAGCTGACCCACATGGCGCAGCAGACCTCTCCTGACTCGCCCACTGCTCCCCTCAGCAGTGTATTTCAGTGAATCTGCCTGTTCTGCTCCCCACTCTGTCTCTGGTGAGTTCTCTCACGCACATACCCCCACCTCTGGTTTACACCCCAGTTCTTCTACACAAAAATAAAACTGAAAAAAAAAAAAAAAAAACCCTAGATTTCTAAAACTTACCACGGCGTAGGAGCAGAGGAAAATGGTATCCAGCATTCCGAGAAAAAGCGTGGCTTCCGCTGCGCTGGGGAACAAGTGGTTGCGGCTCCAGATCTACAGCGGAGACAAGAACAAGTCAGCTTCCTAGGCCTCCCAGGGCTCCTGTTTCTCAAAGTACCTTCTTGGCCAAGCTCTGCCAACCCTCCCGGAACCCTGGTGATGGTGAAAAGAGCACATCAGTTTGCCACAGATCAGAAAACACACACAACATACAGGAACTTCACAAGGTCAAACACAATGTGCTACTGGAATGGCACCTGCTTTCTCCCTTTACTTCTTGGTGGACTGTGCAAAAGCCACAGCAGGGAGAGAACTCCACACCTCCTGCGTGAACCCAGACCATCACGCTAAACTCTGATCGTGATCACGATGGCCTTTATCACCACCACTCATACAAAAATCTTTTGTAAAAAAGTCCACATCAGGGCCTCCCCGGTGGTGCAGCAGTTGAGTGCTGGGTTGCGAAGCTGCCCACAGCCTCTGCAGCGCCGGTTCGATCCCCAGCCGTCAGTGAGGGTCCCACATGGCGTGCAGACCTCTCCTGCTGCGCCCGCTGCTCCCCTCAGCAGTGTATTTCATCCGTCTGCCCGTTCTGTTCCCCACTCTGGCTCTGGTGAATTCTCTCACCCTCCCTCGCTTCTGACTGTACCCAGTGCATGTATAAATAAATAAATAAATCTTAAAAAAAAAGAAAAAGTCCACATCACTGGGCTTTTTTTTTTTAAGATTTATTTTATTTATTTACACATACAAGAGCTGGGGTGTAGGCCAGAAGTGTGGGGGGGGGGGGTGAGAGGATTCACCAGAGACAGAGTGGGGAGCAGAACAGGCAGAACTACTGAAATACACTGATGAGGGGAGCAGCGGGCCGGGGATCAAACTCATGCTGCAGTGGATAGCTTCATAGTGCTGAGACTTAACCCCTTGCGCCAGCAGGGAGGCCCTCACTTGTGGTTTTTCAAGACTGTTCCCAAGGAAGCAGTACAGATTATTAATTGCATTAAATCTAGCCCAAGCAGAGTTATTTTCTTAATACGCTGTGGGTCGGAGTCACAGGCGAGCACACAGCGCACCAACAAGCACTGTGCCACTGTGGGCGTCACCAGCAGGGAAGCCATTTTTCCTTGAAAGAATGACTGACAAGTGATAGTTATTCAGATTTAGGTATTTGGCAGATATTTCCTCAAACAAGAATGACATGAGCCTGTCACTTCAACATCCATTCGAAGTACAAGATAGACAAATGGCTCTTAATGTCAGGGTGTAAAAAGTTAATTGATACATTTTCAGATTCCACATTGCAACTAACCTTTAAGAAACTGCCACTTGTCAAATTCTGGTGTGATAGCAAAGATGAATATCCATGATTAATGGAAAGGGTACTTAAAATACTTCTCCCTTTCCTATTATGTACCTGTGAAAAGCCAAATTCTCTTCCTATACTTCAAAGAATCACTGGCAGGAAACTACATCTAAGCAGACTTGAACAGCCATTGCCTTCTAGTAAGTCAGACACGAGGAATTTGCAAAAAATGCCAATTGATGCCATTTTCTTAGGAGGTGATTTTTGTTTTGAAAAACTCATTTTTCATAAAATGTTATTTATGCTACCTGCTAGGAGCTTACTTGACTCATTTAAAAATAACTTTGAAAAACATATAACCTGGTTTTAGGGAGGCGGGTGGGGTGAGAAAAACCCACACAACCAAAAGCTCTTTTGAGTAGTCAGGCCACAAAATTAGCGAAGTACTGGACCAAACTATTTCGGAGACGGGTTGTTTTAACAAAGACAATTTGATATTATAATATTAAAGAGAAAAAGCACAATCAGCAATTTAAAAGATCTTTTCCAGAAAGTAAAACCTTCGGGCCTCCCAGGTGGCGCAGGGGTTAAAGACAGCGTTATCAAGTGACTGCCAGCCAGTGCAGCACAAGTTCAATCCCTGGACAGCCAGGGAGCTACGCACATGGTGCAGCAGACCTCTCCTGACTCACCCGCTGCCCCCCTCAACAGTGTATTTCAGAAGATCTGCCTGTTCTGCTCTCCACTCTCTCCGGTGAATCCTCTCACCCTCCACACCTCTGGCTTACACCCCAGTTCTTGTATGTATAAATAAATACATCTTTTAAAAAATAAAGAAAGAAGGCAAAACCTTAAAATTATAATAAAATACAAAGCGTGATTCTAGAGTCTTGGAACTTGTTTCTGTGACACTTATGGCCAGCCCTGACTCCTGCCAGGACAGCACCAGAGCAGGATACACAGCTGAGCTGTCAGTATTTCAACCTGGGGCCCTAAGCTTCTCCAGCTAACTCTCCACCTGCTCACTCCAAGCAACATTTTATCCCTGATCCCCCAGGCTCATGAGCACCGGGGTAAGCCCCACTGGGTGCACACCGTCATGGGCTTGAAACAGGGGGCCCAGCACCTCTCCAAGTCTCAGGGGTCTCTTGGCTCTCTAGAGAGATCACCAAAACTCCCTGCTGGGGTGGCCTTCCCAGCTACTGACAGATTCTAAAGCTTTTTTCAGCTTCACTGCCAGAATTCAGCTGAAATACACTTTGCCTACTTAACAAGTGGAAAGCAAAACAAAACCAAAAGCTAAAAGAACAAAGCAGACCAATGAGAAGAGTCAGCAAATCGGATAACAAAAAAAAAGAACATTTACTTCACTGATACAGATCAAGATGACTTAACTAGCGGCTAAGAAAGGACCCAGTGTACATGGTGAACCAGCCATGTTTATTCAAAGTCACAGAGACTAGAATATGCTCCCGTCCACACGCTGCAGTTGTTCAAGCTGCTCTGTGTGTGTGTGTATGTGTGTGTGTGTGTCAAGTGAACACACAATGCTTAGGAGTGTGAGGTTTGCTGTGTTGGGCAGGTGGGGGTGGGGGGCAATTGTAACGGCCTGTGCTAAGGCACTTCCCAGAAGCATAAAACTGCTCAGTTGAAAGGTCACGGTGTGCGTTTCCTAAGTGAGGTTTGTAAGAGAGTAAGGGCGATGCCTGGGGGTGAGGGAGCTACTGACACAGATGAGCTTCCTGGGTGGTGAGCAGTGACGAGCTAGAGCTACTTTATGACGGGGCCGTTCGCGGCCTACAGTGAGTGCTAGCAGGTTGGTGAGAGCAGCTGTGCATAAGGTTGAGGTGGAACACTGAGGACACCCCCCTCATCCTAGAGAGCTTCAGACTCACTCTTCCCAGCTGTCCTGACTGGAGAGGTGAGGCTTCTTCATTGAAGAGAACAAATTTTGTTCATAATTGTCAGCCAAGTTGTTCTCAAATGTTAGATTTAACCACTGCAGGTTTCCCCCACTATGTGAAAGTAAACGGCTCCTATTTGGAATGATTTGGCAGGTTATTGTGGGGCTGCAGGAGTGATATTAATGAACTTCTATGGGAGAAAAAAATTAAGGGACCGCAGGTCCAAAAATTAACCTAGAAATCACATGAAATGGGAACAGTCTACTATTAGATAGTGGGGATACTTGTACCTCTTTATTACCTATAAACATAGATTTCATGTCACGGTCACTTACTATTGTCATTGTTTGCGTCAGTGAAATCCATTACAAATCCTCAAGGTACAGAGACTGTCTCCTTGAATTCTTTCTGGAAAGCACTAAGATAGCTATGCAAAAAATGAAAGCTGCAGTAAGTACATCCTGACAATGCTATTTAGGGGATTTAAGAAATGTGGCAGAACGTATGTAAACAAAATATTTTTTAAGAGTTCAGACTAATCTTAAGTATATTTCTAGTTCTAATAAATCCCTTCTACTTTGGGTAAGAGACATCTCAAAGGGAAGTTGGAGTTGAGGCCATCACAGACCCCAAAGCCAGGAGGAGTGAAAGGGACAGATGACCTGCCCAATCCACTCCCAGCAGCAGGCCTGGGCAAGGAAAAATCCTGAACTTTCCAATCGAAAGAAAGGGATGGAAAGTCAGCACTGCTCTCCAGGATGCACTGGTCAAGACTGTCTGAAACCTAGTCTTCTATCTTCATCTTTCCTTTCAAAAGTTCCAGCTAACCTAAACTCCAGAAAAGTGTGCAGGAGCATCTCCCCTGGAATATATGCCCCATGAGGACAGAGTCTTTTTTTGGTATCATCAGTGCTGAGAACAGTGTTTATGCAAGACACACTTTCTTTTTTAAAGATTTATTTATACAAGAACCGGGGTATAAGCCAGACGTGTGGGAAGAACCAGGGTATAGGCCAGACATGTGGGAGGGTGAGAGGATTCATCAGAGACAGAGAGGGGAACAGAACAGGCAGACTGACGAAATACACTGCTGAGGGGAGCAACGGGCAGGACAGGAGAGGTCTGGCGCGCCATGTGGGACCCTCGCCGGCCAGCTGGGATTGAACCCGTGCTGCAGAGGCTGCAGACGGCTTCACAGTGTGGCACTCAACCACCTGCGCCACCAAGGAGGCCCAAGACAGACTTTCAATAAGTTACCACTATGTCACTTCTTTCAAGTGGGGGGAGGCTATTCATATAACCTTCAAGTCTCTGTCCACTTTGGCTCGAATAGGGAAAATAATGTTTAAGAACTAAAGCATGCTAAGAATATCAACAGAGATCTACAATTCCACTTGAGCAGGACTTAAGTATTGCGGCACAGATGGAGAAGAATGGAGTTGTATTTGGAGACAGGTACTGAAGGGAAAAACATCTCTGTCCCAAATAGTCGGGGAAGAACTGACTTGGCCCCCCATGGATCAGGGACTCGGTGAAAGCTCTTAACTTCAAGCTGTTCAGCAAGATACAAACAGATCAAATAGATGGAAAGTATATGAATGCGGTGCCATTAGACTATATAACACACGGCATGCGTAGTTCACAGACAGAAAATCAGCAGAAGCTGGAGAAAAACTTGATAGAAAAAGCAGCGCTTTATCTTACTTAACACAAAGGCAAAGGCAACATGTGGTAGGCAGAGAGAAGGTGAAGAGTCTACCAGAGAAAATGAGCAAAATCTCCAAGACAGAAAAGAGCAGGTGCTTTTGTGACACCATGAAAAAATGGCTTAGCCAGAACTGTGTGATGTCCAGACAGTGAGCAGAAAGCTGGTCAGAATGGACAAACAGCCCTGATGAGGACAAGTGTTGAAATCAAGCAGAACGGTTTAGAATTTATGCCAAAGAAAACAGTAAGTCATTTCAGTCCTAAGTGGACAAATGAAACAAAAAGAACTTGAGAAGAACTTAGATGGGCTGGGTGCCCTTCCCGACCCCGGCCGGCACTCCGCTCTGCTTACCTCGGCGGGCAGCTCGATGGACTTGTTCCAAGCACTAGGTGTCCACTGCTTGGAGATACTGACTTTGACATTGCTGAATGTTTTTCTCGACGCGTGGAGCAAGGAGTAACTATGAAATAGACAAAAGTCAGCCGAATGGACAGCAAGGAAAAAGGCACTCAATAAAATCAGAGATATGTACCACTTGTCTGACTGAACTTTAGAACTCTTCTCTTGAAGAAAAGGAAAAGCATGACTTTAAAGAACCAGCAATTGAAACAGACTCTACTAAGCAAAAGTTAAACACAACCAGTCCTCTTCACCATGAGTTCACTCAGAACTGATCCTTGTACCAAGAAGATGGGGGTGGGACTAGACCCAACCAACTCTGACGTAACTGGAGAACTGTCTTCTCAGTTTCCATTTTAAGAAAACATCCAATAGTGGTCCTTTCAACAAAAGTTAATAATAAATCAACAAGGAAGAAATCATCACAAGAGCTGAATCACTAGGTTGTGAACTGCATGTCCCTCATACCGAACAATCTGGCTTCTGTCATCTATAGGCCACTAAAGAAAGCCACTGACGCCAAAGGGTAATGACCGGGGGCTATTTCTTCAGTGGTGCGAAGCAGGAGGGGCCGTAAGCCTCCAGGATTCCTCTCATTGTCTCACCTTCCTCTGGTGCTTACGGAGGCCCAAGGCATTCCCTGAACAAGCACCTCATTTGTCCTCAAGCTCTAGGTTATTTTTTTTTTCTTTAAAGATTTGTTTTAATTATTTATGCATACAAGAACTGGGGTGTAGGCCAGAGATGTGGGGGGTGAGAGGATTCACCAGAGACAAAGTGGGGAGCAGAACAGGTAGATCTACTGAAATACACTGCTGAGGGGAGCAGCAGGCGAGACAGGAGAGGTCTCTGCGCCATGTGGGCAGCTCCCTGGCCGGGTATCGAACTTATGCTGCAGAGGCTGCGGATAGCTTCATAGTGCTGAGATTTAACCCCTTGCACCACCAGAGAGGCCCAAGCTCAAGGTTTTAACTGACGAAGGACTTTATGTTCGATCAGGCATTCTAAACGATGGCCCTGACATTTTAGAACCCCAAACGCTTTGCCGTGGTGGGCTGCTGTGTGGTGTAGGGTGTTCAGCAGCATCCTCACCCCTACTCGTCAGAGGCAGTGGCAGTGCTTCCCTGTGCAACAACAGACGTGTCTCCAGGCACTACCAGCTATGGGCAGAGCAGCCCTGGGAACCACAGCACTGGCTCCAGAAAGTACAGGAGTAAACCAGTCTGTTTCGCGATAAGCCCCTGCCCATCACCGCATTACACACACGCCTCGCAACAGCTTCCTCGGTGAGGAAAGCAGCAAGAGATCACCGACCTGAAGAAGGTGAGCAGGAACACGACGACATGGTGATGGCTGAACCGCGAGAACAGAGTTCCTCCCTGGAAAATACTGGGCCAGGCCATGTTCTTCCTGAAGTTCCTTCTGCCTTTGACCTTGAAGCTAGGATAGTCAATGATTTACGTCATTTCTTCCTTCTGGAAAGACAAATACATCATTACCATTACTCGATATAGGCAGTTTATCCCAATGCTGAATTATTTAGATTTATAACCAGTCAGCATATAAACAGGCTTGGGGGGAAAAAATTCACCAAGGCTAGCTGACACCAGAAAACTTGAATGGTGATTATGTTTTATAGCTAGTCCTTTTTTAAAAACCCTTGAAAATTACATCCTGAGAGAAAGAACTCTCATACAAACTGACTGAAAAACCACTAGTTTTGACAGAAAAATGAGTAAAGGAAATGAATAGACAACTCAGCAGAAGTGAAATGGCTATTAAACTTATCAAATAAGTGTTTCACTCTCACAGGCCTCCCCAGTGGCGCAGCGGTTGAGCGCTGGGTTGTGAAGCTGCCCACAGCCTCTGCAGCACCCGGTTCGATCCCCGGCTGCTCCCCGGCCACCGGGCAAGGGTCCCACATGGCGCGCAGACCTCTCCTGCCGCCCGCTGCTCCCCTCAGCAGTGTCCTTCGGTCCCTCTGCCTGCTCTGCTCCCCGCTCTGGCTCTGGTGAATTCTCTCACCCTCCCGCGCTTCTGACTGTACCCAGTGCTTGTATAAATAAATAAATAAATCTTTAAAAAAAAAAAAAGTTTCACTCTCACTAATAATACAAGAAATGCTAATGATGGCAAGAAAATGTCTGCATAGCTCAAAAAAGCCTCAAGTTCAAGGCAACTTGAAGTGTGAAGACTCCAGAACTCTTCTCTGCTGCTGCCAGAAGTGAATATCAGTACAGTGTTACAGGAAGACATCTGGCTGTGTTCACCAAGAAACTCAGACAAAAAAATTCAATTTTCAGGGACCCATTCCTAAAGAAATACAAGGCGCATTCAGGTCTATGAACAAAGCAGTTCCTCACAAAGTGTCCTGGGAGCTTTGTCAGAAGGGGAGAGGATTACGCCCACCCCCCCAGACCCGCTTCCCACTACTTCTCTTACCGCTCCTCATAGTAACAGCGGCTGCCATGCTCTGATATCCCAGAGTAATTAAATATAAAGTAAGCATCTAAGTGTAGTATCTCCAGCTATGAGTCTATAGAAACAGCCTAAACATGGCTGAATCCTATGAATTAAGGCTGTTTAATAACACGAGAAAATATCAAGTGAAGAAAGTGGGACAAATAAAAAGGAAACAGACTAGTTCTTTCTCTAGGTAAAAGGATTATAGGTAATCTTAATTTCCTATGTTTCCTAAAAATTCTACAATAAACACATATAAACTTTTTATTATCAGGAGGCAAAATGTCCACAGCATTGAAAAATTCCTGTAATTTATCTGCATTTTAGAGAAAAAATTTAACTGAAGTGACAAAATAACGTGCATGATGAACATACTACTGTAGTCAAGGAAGAGACAAACTCTAGAGCCCCTAATGGTAAGACTGGTGAAGTACAGGGCCCAACTAACCCGTCACTGCTGGAATTCTACTTGTTTTCACTGGCCGTAACTCAGATTAACCCAAGCCATAAGGGCAGGCCCAGCTAAAAGGCCATTTGTGAAAACTTTCGGATAAAAGGAACAGTAAGGGAGACAGTTTCAAATGTCTATTAACATTACAGCTGTTTCACTGGCTGTGAAAGCTTGACTCACCTCTGTGACTCAGTCATCTGTAAAAAAGCTTACCTCCCCTCAGAGTTGTGAGAATAAGGTAAATGGTGTATGGAAGGTACTACGGTCATTGTTTTAGACACTGATCTGTCCAGGATGAATAACATCAGTAGAATGTAGCTAATTTCATTCAATTATTCTCCCTACAGAATGTTAGCAAAGGGCCTCCCTGGTGGTGCAAGGGGTTAAGCACCACACTATGAAGCAATCCACAGTCTCTGCAGCACGAGTTTGATCCCCAGCTGGCCAGGGAGCAACCCACATGGCGCAGTAGACCTCTCCTGTCTTGCCCGCTGCTCCCCTCAGCAGTGTATTTCAGTGGATCCGCCTGCTCTGCTCCCCACTCTGTCTCTGGTGAATCCTCTCACCCCACACCTCTGGCCTACATCCCAGCTCTTGTATGCATAAATAAATAAAAATAAATCTTTTAAAAATATAAATAAAATAAAAAATAAATAAACCCCCATTCATATGCAGCCCACACTCAGCCTATTACTCAGTCCTTATTAGCCTCAAAGAACCTCCCAAATCCATCCAGAACATAAGTAACCTTCCTAGTTCCAGGAAGTTAAAAACCAGAGAACTATTAATGCTACGTTGACCTCCATCCCCAAAATTAAACACAAAACTCCACTAGAACAGCTCCAAGCTCAAACCATTCTTTCTAAGCTCTTTGCAGTGAAGACATTCACACGACTGTACTGAGTGCTTCAGAAAGGGTATGGGTTACGAGATTCTCTAATTTATAAGGTAAGACAATAATTCCAGGCCTCCCCGGTAGCGCAAGAGTTAAGACGCAACCTATGAAGCAAGCCGCAGCCACTGCAGCACAAGTTCAATTCCTGGCCAGGGAGCAACCCACATGGCACAGCAGACCTCTCCTGCCTCGCCCGCTGCTCCCCTCCGCAGTGTATTTCAGTCGGTCTGCCTGTCTGTTCCCTGCTCTGTCTCTAGTGAATCCTCTCACCCCCCACACCTCTGGCCTGTACCCCAGCTATTGAATGCATAAATAAATAAATCTTTAATAAACAAAAAAGACAATAATTCCAGCAATGTATTTTCCAAGAGACTGGGGTCTCACTGCCTCAGCTGTAGTAGCTGTGTTCGAGCCCAGTAGTTACAACAGTAGCTTTAAATGACTACCACACTGGGGTCATCTGGATCTAGTTTCTGAATAAACCACCTTTTCCTTAGCTACAGTGTAGGGGGCAGAAAAGGCTTAATAAGTACATTGGGAAAATAGTTTTAAACATTCACCTGCTGTTGGCAGAATGCCATTTTAAATGAATACCATTATAACATCTGATCCTATGTAATCATAGTAATTAATAATAATAATACCTTGCACTTACGCATCTCCTACATTCCAGAAGCAACTTCTAGTCTCAGTGAGTTCAGGGCCCCTGGGGAAGCACAGAGAGTTTTTGCCAAGTCTGAACCCATCAAGCACATCCTTCTTTCCCAAGACCATTTTCTTTACTGCTCTAAATATAGACTGAACAACGGCCTAACGTTTTTCAAATGTACATAAATGCTGCTCTAAAGAAAACAAACTTCATGTGTTTCTGAATTCACAGCTTGTCATTTAATATTTTCTCAATCAATGGATACTGACTATACAATTATCACTTGAAAATGTGATTTTTTTTTAAAACAAAGTGTGTATTTTCTGTGGCAGATGCTATATTATGATGCGGTCCTCTGCAAAAAAGATAAATTCTAAATGTTATTAATGTGCATGCATTTAGTGCCATTTACATTTTGAAATGTTTCGTTTTTTAAAAAACTTATTAAAAGTAGGGCCTCCCCTGTAGCGCAGCGGTTGAGCGCTGGGCTACGAAGCTGCCTGCAGCCTCTGCAGTGCTGGTTCACTCCCCAGCTGCTGGCGAGGGTCCCACATGGCACGCAGACCTCTCCTGCCACGCCCGCTGCTCCCCTCAGCAGTGTACTTCATCAGTCTGCCTGTTCTGCTCTCCGCTCTGGCTCTGGTGAATTCTCTCACCCTCCCACACTTCTGACTGTACCCAGTACTTGTATAAATAAATAAATAAATAAATCTTTTTTTAAAAAAAAAAAATTCAAAATAAAATCCTTGCCTTCAAAAAGGATTAGCACCCTGGAGCCTTGGCCTGCTTTTCAAACCAAGTTCACTAACTCCTCTGATTTGTCTTAAATCATCTGTACAAGGTTCTTTCCAGTTTGGAACATTCCATATTGAGATCAAGGCTGAATAAAAGATGGTGTCACATGAAACACGTCCAGGTAGCTGCTCCCCCTTATAAGAGACTGTCTTAGAATACAAAATATTCCAAAAATGTCATTTTCTATATATAGTAGCACCCATTCTGGACTAAATATAGAAGATGTAAAGTTACATTAGGAACACTTTGGAGGAGACTGAGTGCAAAGGGGAAACCTAGGAAGGACCATAGTTTCCGTGCCCATCCTGTGCCCGTCCCGCCACACCATGCCATCGATCCTCCATCTCCAACCGCTTCAGCCCTCTCCCTTCCAGACTGCTGACTTTCATGCTCCCCCATCGATGGTCCTCCTGCCTCAGCCTGGCTCATAATCGGTCACCTCACCATGGTCCCCGCGGCCTGTGACCATCCCTGTTCTGTTTCTTTCTCTACCAACTTACCAGCAATGCTCTCTCCCTTACCCCCCTTTTCTTCTCGCTCGGCCGGCCCCCGTTCCCTGCACCCAAGCAGCTGAGTTTTGCCAAAGAAAAAAATCACACAAGCTGCCAGTTTCACTTTAGATTCAAAACCACAAACCTCAATGGGTATGCAAGGCTGCCAGGCGTGTGCAACTTCCCCAATCATTCTGTTTCCTCAACCTCGAAGACCAGCATTTGCACTTCCCTGACTTCCAACATCTCTCTCGCCTCCTCCATCCGGGACCAGGACTTTCTCCGAGAGCTAAGGCTCCAGCTCAGTCCCATGCGGCGCCCTGCAGTACAGCCCCCCCCCCCACGCCTCCCTCCAGTATCTGAAGGGTCTTCCTCTCCTCCCCCCACATCCTCTCCCTGGTGTCTCCACCTCAGCCAATGGCGCCACCAATTCTCAAAGTTGCCAGTGGGAACTAGCACCATCCCTGAGTTTCTCCCTTTCAACTTCCAAATCCAGCCCCTACTAAGTCCAGTCCTTATTAGCTCCAAAACACATCCCAATCCTTCGTCTCCTGCCACGGTCATCTCCACGATGAACTGCCCGCCTTCCGCCAACGCCAAGACAAGAGTCCCAGCTGGGTTTCGTATCTGCACATCCAGCCCACCCCAGGCTCGCTCTGAGCACACCAGCCAGAAATACATCTTAAGACATAAACCAGCTGTCACACCTCTGCTCAGCACACTTTGATGGCTTCCCAAGACCCAGACCAAAGACACGACTCTTCCCACAGCCCTCAAAGCCTGCTGCCCCAGTGTCCTGGAGTCAAGTAGGAAGGCGAAGGGAGCAGTGGAGGTGACAGCTGGGGTTGTCAGGAGGCTAAAGAGGGGACTGCCTGCTGTGCTACCACCTGAAATGCCTTTCTCCTGGGTCTTTACAAATTGCTTGCTCTTTCCTTTTCCGAGCTTATCCTGGAGGGGGCTGTCCTGATAGCCCCGTCTAAAATGCAGTCTAGAATGCAGTCTAGAATGCAGTCTAAAATGCAGTCCCTCAGCTACTACTGCTCTCATCTGTTTCTTCCCTACAGAGCATTTCCCCAATTGGATGAGCTGCTTTAACTGTTTACATGCTTATCGTTGATTTGTAAGTTCCACAGACGCAATGGCCTTTTATGTCACAAGTCCAGCACCAGGCAGAGCATTAAGAACAAGTCATAAGGGCCTCCCTGGTGGTGCAAGGAGCACCACCACTATGAAGCCATCCACAGCCTCTGCAGCATGAGTCTGACCCCCGGCCGCCAGGGAGCAACCCACATGGCACAGCAGACCTCTCCTGTCTCTCCCGCTGCTCCCCTCAGCAGTGTATTTCAGTCAGTTCTGAAATACCTGTTCTGTTCCCCACTCTGTCTCTGGTGAATCCTCTCACCCCACCCCGCCATCTCTGGCCTGTACCCCAGCTCTTGTCTGCATAAATAAATAAATCTTTAAAAAGAAAACAAAAAAGAACAAGCGATAAGGATTTGGGGAATGAATGAATGAATGAATGAATGAATGATCTGACTGATGGATGGTGGTCCTGAGTGCTTTCAAGATGCCAGGAACTGTGCTAGCACCTGCCCAGCGAGATCACCCGTTCTTCTCTCAGCATCAGACACTGGGGAAAACAGATTTCAGAAACCTGATTTAGAAATGAAGCAAACATTCAAACCCAGACCTCACCCTGCACCCTATGCTAGACTGTATAGGCGAAAAGTTAAAATATAGACTATCTCAAGCTGTACTCAGAATTATCCCACCTTAAACTTAGAGGTCTGAATCTAAGGTGGGAAAATACGCAGTTGATTAATAACCACAGTTTTCTTATGCAAAAGACAAGGGCATTAGATAGGCAAAGACTTACTTCCCAGATCTCAGTTTTTACATTTGCAAAGTAAAAGGATTCTGTGCACTCAAAATATACTGAAGTGAGGGAAGTATTAACTGGATAGTTCTGGTCACCGACAGTTCTATTACTGGGTATGCTGTAACTTACCACCCCAATGCTGACGCTTATACAAGTCTTTTTTATCCTACATTATCTCATCTGAAGTCATTTACCTGTACGACATAAATCCTCTTATTCAATACTAAAGCCTTCCTGCAATTTTCCTATCTTCTTAAATTGTTTCATTACCACATGTAAAATGCCTAGCACTTATCTGTAAAATGCTCTCATTAAGGGTTCCCAAAACCACATTCTTCCTAGCTATTCCAAGCACATTCCAAAGACAACTAGTTTTCAAGATTAAAATCTTTTCTATATTAAAGGACCTATCCTCAACTTAAGGGTCACTAATGTGACATTTCTTTATCACCAATGAACAGGGACAATTCAGAACCTGAAACAATGACTAATATATCTGCTCCTGACATGGAAAAAGCATTAAGACACACCACTGACTTTAACTGTATGAAAGTGTTGTTTCACGCTCATCTTCTGATGCAGAGACGGAAAAGTCAACACAGGACAGTAACAGAATGATGTTCTCTGAAGCCACCTGTGGCCCACAAAAAAAAGGCATTAAAGTTCCAGCTGGAATCCAAGACTCTCCACTTCTCTGAGCCTCAAAGTCCTCACTTAAGGATTAAATGAGATCACTTTCGGAGCGTTCTTAGCATAGTACCTTGCCAGGTAAGCATCAATTTCCCACAGTAAACAGCCAACAAATGGGAAAGAAATTTGGGCACCAAAACAGTGAAAAGGACAATCAGATTTTGCTTACCCCGGGAACACATTCTTCTCCCTACAAACATTTCAGTGAAAGCTGCGAGGAGATCGCCTACGGTCTTACAGTAAAAGAAACACCAAAACCCCTGGGGACACACTCCCTTTATCCCCTGTCAAAAATGAGTATAAACAGACCCCATTCGCCAAATGAAGGATGGAGAAGAAATCAGAACACATTCCTTCCCGAGACCACGGCAGTTACAAAACAATAAAACCCAGATGTTCCACTGAGACCCTTCTCCCCCCCTGGCCTCTGCACATCCTTTCCGAGCGCGTCCCCGCCCCACCTGCGCACGACCCTCCGCGGGGCTAAACTGCAAGGCCGGGTCTAGCGGGAGAGACCCCGCCGGGCGGGCGCGGGCCGGGCCGCGGCTCCCCGCCCTCCCCTCGCCGAGGGCCCGCCCGCCCCACCCCGGCCCCTCAGCCCCGGCCCCTCGGCCCCGGCCCCTCAGCCCCAGTCCCGGCCCCTCAGTCCCGGCCCCTCAGCCCCTCAGCCCCTCAGCCCCGGCCCCAGTCCCGGCCCCTCGGCCCCTCAGCCCCGGCCCCTCGGCCCCTCAGCCCCTCAGCCCCGGCCCCTCGGCCCCTCAGCCCCTCAGCCCCGGCCCCTCGGCCCCTCAGCCCCGGCCCCTCGGCCCCTCAGCCCCTCAGCCCCTCAGCCCCGGCCCCTCAGCCCCTCAGCCCCGGCCCCTCAGCCCCTCAGCCCCGGCCCCTCGGCCCCTCAGCCCCTCAGCCCCGGCCCCTCGGCCCCTCAGCCCCTCAGCCCCGGCCCCTCGGCCCCTCAGCCCCGGCCCCTCGGCCCCGGCCAGGGCGCAGGCCCGGGCGCAGGGTGGGGGCGAGCAGCCCGCCGGCCGCCCCGGGAGCCCCGCCGACCCTCGCGAGCGGCGCCCCCTCCTCCCGCCCCAAGCCGGACTCGACCCCTCGACGCTCGGGCCCCCCGCCCCGCGCACCCGAGACCCGCAGGGATCGCCGCGCTCCGGCCGCCGCCAGGCTCGTCCGCTCGGCCCGCCCGGTCCGCTCCACTCCGACGCGCTCCGCTGCCCGCCGCCCCCGCCGCCAGCTCACCCCCCGCGCCGCGGCCAGGGCTTCCGGGCGCTCACGTGACCCGCCCTTCCCAGGGCATGCCGGGAGTTGTAGTCCGGCCGCGCGGCTTCACCTGCGGCCGCGGGGATGCGGGGGGGCGGGGGCGGGGCGGGGCGGGGCGGGGCGGGGCGGGCGCGGGGGGCGGGGCTGTTGCCAGCCGAGAGCGGACGCCTCCCTGAGCCCCGCTGCTGGGCCGGGGGAGCACCGGCCAGGTATGGTAGTTGGAAAAAGAGCGTGAGGGACAGATAAAACATAACCTGGGACAAATGCTGCAGAGAGCGTGTTGGGTTTTTTGGTTTTTTGTTGTTTTTTTTTTTTTTTTTTTTCAAAAAAGCTTTAATCCGCTCTTTATTTGTATAGAGAGAAGGTTCTAAGTGTGCTATCAGGGCGGGCATAAGGTCTAGGTTTTTGTTTAAGTTCATTGAACGCAGCTGCCATGCAGGCAAGATCAGTATCAATCACTTCTCTGCACCCCACCCCACCCCCCGAAGAAATAAATGAATGTTAAGATCCTGGCTGCCTCAGGCAAAAATTAAAGGAGATACAGGGCTCTGTGCTCTTGCACTCTGTTTCAATTGTTGGGGAAATACAATGTTCAAAAAACATATAGTCCCAGTCCAGAGAAACCTCTCCACAAAGAAAGAAGAAGAAGAAGAAGAAGAAGAAGAAGAAGAAGGAGAAGGAGGAGAAGGAGGAGAAGGAGGAGAAGGAGGAGAAGGAGGAGAAGGAGGAGAAGGAGGAGAAGGAGGAGAAGGAGGAGAAGGAGAAGGAGAAGAAGAAGAAACAGTTTTTTGCTGACTAAGCATTAAACCAGAATGTGGGGTGCATTAAAAGCAACTCGCTGAGAAATGTAGACAGAAAGGGATCTCCCCCTTCTATAGCCTGGCACATGCAAGCCGAAGCCATTACTGGGCGTTTTCAACATAAGCAATCACTAGTTCTCAAATAAGAAGACTTGACCTTTTGTCCCACATAGTTCTTCCTTTTTTTTTTTTTTTTTTTTAAGATTTATTTATGGGGCCTCCCCTGGTGGCGCAGCGATTGAGCGCTGAGTTGCGAAGCTGTCCTCAGCCTCTGCAGCACTGGTTCGATCCCCGGCTGCTCCCCGGCCACCAAAGGAGGGTCCCACACGACGTGCAGACTTCTCCTGCCGCCCGCTGCTCCCCTCAGCAGTGTACTTCGGTCCTTCTGCCTGCTCTGCTCCCCGCTCTGGCTCTGGTGAATTCTCTCACCCTCCCGCGCTTCTGACTGTACCCAGTGCTTAAATAAATAAATAAATAAATAAATAAAGATTTATTTATTCATGCATAGAAGAACTGGGGTATAGGCCAGAGATGGGGGAGGTGAGAGGACCTACCAGAGACAGAGTGGGGAGCAGAACAGGCAGATCTAACTGAAATACACTCCTGAGGGGAGTAGCAGGTGAGTCAGGAGAGGTCTGCTGCGCCATGTGGGTCAGCTCCCTGGCTGACTATGGATGGAACTCATGTCATGCTGTGGTAGCGGTGGACAGGTTCACAATGCTGTGCTTCACCACCAGGGAGGCCCAGTTCTTCCTAACTTTATCTTGGTGCCTGGGACACCACCAGTGTTGTTTTATCCAGAGAAGAAACCAACTTCTCATGCCTTTGGGACATGAGACAGTTTTGCAAATTGGAGCAAGTCACCTGCAGAAGTTGGGTTGGGGTGGCGGCCACCCAGGTTATAGACTTGGGGACACTACCCCCTTGATCCTTGCATTCAAAGATGGCTATTGGAACCTGGAAGCACCCTTCCTGATATGAGACTGATCAGAGGTTATTTTGCCGTTATAAAGATCGACATATTTGCACAGAGAAAGAAATCTTAAAAGAAAAGGGAGGGGGGTGTCTCCTCCCTTATTTTCAAGTGGGGGAATGAAGCCCCTTATATTTCATTGGTATTTATCTTCTTCACACAACGCAGTGGTAGTTTGGTTTCTAGTCATCTGATGGTGTGTGGGAGGTGGATAGTGATGTCAGGGTGAGCAAAAAGAAATCAGCCTGGGGGCTCTCTGGTGGCGCAAGGGGTTAGGTCTCAGCACTATGAAGCTGTCTGCAACCACTATGACACGAGTTTAATCCCCAGCCAGGGAGCTGGCCCACATGGTGCAGCAGACCTCTGCACCCTCTCTGTCTCTGGTGAATCCTCTCACACACACCCAACCTCTGGCCTGCACCCCAGCTCTTGTATGCATAAAATAAATAAAATGAATCTTTAAAAAAAATCAGCCTAACATTTCACTTTAATTTTTAAAAATCCTTTGTGGAATATTATTCAGCCTTAAAAAAGGAATGAATTTCTGATACCTACCACATGGACAACCTTGAAAATATTATGCTGAATGAAATGAACCAGACACAGAGGGACAAATGCTGTAGGATTCCATTTAGATGAGGCCCCTGGACTGATCAAATTCATAGGGACAGAAATTCATAGGACAGGGGGAGATGGGAATGCAGTTATTGATTAACGGGCAAAGAGCTTCAGATGGGATGACAAAAGATTTTAGAAAAGATGCTGGCACAACAGTTTGAATATATTTCATGCCATTGAATAGTACACTTAATTAACATGGTTGAAATAGTAAGTGGGCATGTGTGTGTTTGTGTGTGCGTTAAGTGTATATAATTTTAGTCTATAACCTGTATCACCACCACCCAGGTTAAGAATACCTCTCTCCCCATCACCCGAGCTACACTTTGTATGATCGTCCCCTTGGGGGAAAGGGCCTGGGAGGGCCAGAACCTTTCTCTCCTTGACTTCCATAGCCATGTAGACATTTTGTCATTTAATTCCTACTACTAGATGCTCTCCAGTTGCCAGGTCTGAGTAGCTGATATATTTTTTTTTTCTTTCAAAGTCACCGTTACAAAGAAGAAGGAGCCATTTGACACCTAACCTGGTTGACATTGCCATCTGGTGGGTATTATTTCCGGTGCCCTGCCCAAGCATTTGTGGTGGATCTTAAGCTACATTTCTTTTCCAAATCATAGACATGGGGCTGGGCTCTCTCAGCCACGATCTGCAACAGAGCACAGGACAGTGTTTTTTATTCTTTTGTTCTACCCACCAGATTGGGTTTATTTTACCCAAAAGAGAGATTCCTGAAAGGCGATATATAAATAAAATTTGGGGTAAAAATAGTCACATTTTGGGCCTCCCCGTTGGCGCAAGGGGTTAAGCACAGAACTATGAAGCTATCCGCAGCCTCTGCAACACGAGTTTGATCCCTGGCAGGCCAGGGAGCTACCCACATGACACAGCAGGCCTCTCCTCTCTCCCCGCTGCTCCCCTCAGCAGTGTATTTCAGTCTGTCTGGCTGTTCTGTTCCCCACTCTGTCTCTGGTGAATCCTCTCAACCCCCTACACCTCTGGCCTGTACCCCATCTTGTATGCATAAATATATAAATCTTAAAAAAAAAAAAAAAGAATAGTCACATTTTAAAGGCTAGCTGAGAAAATCATCTTGGGGAGTGAAGAAATTGTCCTGTATGTTAGTGTTTCTCAATCTTTTTAAACATCCACCCAGGAGCAAGAATTACATTTTACTCCTCCCCCAGTAGGCACACGCCTAGGTAAAACCGATCCAGACTTTTCATAAAACAACTTACGCTCTCTACACGGGATACAATCTGAAATGTTTTGCTCATCACTTTTGTAAAAATGCTGATTGCAACCCACTAAAATTGATTTCATGACTCATGAATAGGTCTCAGCCCACAGTTAGAAAATACCAGGCCAATTTAAATATTTTATCAGTGCGGATCTCTCTCCTTTGCTCGTTGTGTCTAGAGCTTCACTGTCCAAATGTTACAGACTATGTAGTGGAGAAAAGCTAGTCCCTAGGAGATGAGCCGTTACCTCTCAAGTTACAGTGATAAGCCACGGGGAGGTGAAATTCTTTCTTTATTTGAAAAGTCTGTTAAAAGTGGGGGCGGAGGGTGGTGACTGTATGTTTTATCTGCAGACTCTTCTGGACTCTGGGGGAAAAAAAAAGGAAAAATCGCCTCCGCTTTAGGCTTCTACTGCCAGCACTGGGGACTCAAGAGGTTTTCTCAGAGCTAGAAATTAACCTTCTTTCTTTATGGTAGTTTTTTGGGGGGTGGGGGGAATACAGACTTTTTTTTCCAGCTCTTTCTTCCCATGCAAATGCAGTTTTTAGTTTTTGTATTTCCTCCTTTCTGTCAGTGGCTCCTGAAAAAAAACGACTGACGTCCACAAAGCAATGAAATGGCTCAAAAGCCAGAGCTGTGCAGAACTCCCTCCAGCAAGCTAACAAGGGGTGCCAGGGAGAAGGTGCAGGGAAAGCAGGAACAAGGTGGCTTCCGATGCAGGGGCTGAGTTAACTGCTCAGTCCTCCGGGTGGGCTCCGTGCGGCTGGGGGAAAGCTGGCTGTGTGCGTGCTGGCCAGCGCCTCGCCGCGCCTCCTTCCTGGCCGGTGCTCCCCAGCGCCTCCTCCCCAAAGGCTGCGTGGGCTCAGGGGAGGTGGGAGGGCTAGCATTTTCCTTTCACTTTCTCAGGTCGCCAAACCTGCCACCTGAGGACAGAACTACAGTTCCCACCACGCAGCGAGGCAGGAGGAAGAAGGAGCCCTAAGAGCCGAAGGGGGAAACAGGAGAGAAAGCAAACCTCAGCTGCTCGCAGAGGAGAGAGTGAGAGGTGTGCCACAGGTGAGGGCTGCGGAGGGGGGATGGAGGGCTCTGGGGGACCATGGCTCCTTCCTCCTTGGGGTGGGGGGTGCTGAGGTTAAGGTAGACGGGCTGTGTAGAAATCCTAAGGGCTTTGTTGGGGGTTGGGGTGGGGGACGACATGGAAGTAAGTCTTAAGCTCAAGTTACAGTGATAAGTCACCGGAAGTGGAACGACTTTCTTTTTTGAAAAGTTAGAAAGGGAAGGGGAGGTGTTGCTTGTGTCTCTTGTCTGCGAGGTCATTTAGCCATAGGTGACTTCAGAGGCATGAGAGAGAGAGAAAGAAATGAGAGAGAGAGAGAAATAAGAGAGAAAGAGAGAGAGGAGAACCTTCTTCCTGCATTTAAAGCTTGGGGGGCTCCATACAGACTGGATATTATGTGCATTTTAATTTGTGTGATGACAGAGACTTGTCCTTTTCTATGACTACAGAGAATACCAGAGAATAAAACTGGGGAAATGAAGAAGGGGTGTCAGGCGAGAGGCAGGAACAATTCACAGCACATCAAATGTAATCACATGGAATGAGGTTTCACGTATTTTTATGAGTCATTTGACAAAGAGACCTAACACAATATCGTATGAAGAACAGCTGAAGGGCACAGGGACGTTTGCCTTCAAGGGTTATGCTCTTTGCTTCAAATGTCTGATGGGCTGCCATGTGTGGAACTGAGATTTGCAGAGTCCCGGCCTCAGGAGGACGCAGGAGAGTCAACAGATGAAAATCCAGGGAGACAGACTTCACCCATGGGTGTTAGAGCTGCACCCACAAAATGGATTTTTTCAGGAGGTAGTGAGTTTCTCATGATCCAAGTTATTGACATATAGGTGAATATTTAGACCAAGATGTGGGTAGTGGGACTAAAGCTTCAGGGGGGTGATTGTGTGACCAATGTTTCCTCAGCCTGACTGGTCATCAGAGTTACCAAGGAACATGTACGTGTGCGTGTGTGTCTTTAAATATATTTACCAGGGGCCTCCTTGGAGGCGCAGGGGTTAAGTCTCAGTGCTGTCAAGCTATCACCAGCCACTGCGACAAGGGTTCAATCCCCAGCCAGGGAGCTGACCCACATGGCACAGCAGACCTCTCCTGTCTCGCCCGCTGCTCCCCTCAGGAGTGTATTTCAGTGGATCTGCCTGTTCTGCTCCCCACTCTGTCTCTGGTGAATCTTGTGACCTCCCCCCAACCCCCTGCACCTCTGGCCTATACCCCAGCTCCTGTATGCATAAATAAATAAAAATAAATCTCATAACTATATTTACCAGATCTCTGGTGGGCTCCAGGAATATATAATTGTAATTATATCCCCCAGACAATTGTGTAACAATAATGATTGTGATAATGTGATAATGATTAATTTGGAAAAGCACTGTCATAGAAATTACATTCAGACCACAATATTCATTTTGAATAATCTCCAAATCCTCAGTTCCTGGTTCAGAAGATTCCAGTGCCCATTAGAAGGAAAAGGCTGCATCACTTTTCCCTAAACTGCTTTCGCTGTCAACTCTGCTCCATCCTGGTTGCTGGCTGCCTGGAAGGACAGTGTCCTGGGCCATGGGTCCCTGCCTCCGTGGAGCTGAGACCACGTGGCATCTCCTCTGCCATCCTCCTGCGCCCTGGGCATTCTAGCAGTGCCTGGAGCCCCGGTCTCCATGACTAGGATTCTGTCAGGGTTGTCACCCAACAGCATCGGCTGTGTGCTGGAACCAGCTGGGCCCGGCGGCAGAGCCTCTGCAGCCTGAGTGTGCCCTGAGATCAGGCCGGCCCACCGCAGAGGTGAGGGCTCTGGGGGCAGCGCTGGGGGCAGAGCTCAGGAACCATGTCTCCCCCACCAGGATGTGAGTGCCGTGAAGGTGATGCCACCCGTCTTATCCCGCCCTGATCCATGGTACCTGGAGTTGAGTCTGGCGCCACAGGCTCACTCAAGAGACACTGAATTCCTTTCTCTTCTAGGTCTGACCACCCAGACGGGACCATGCAGTTCTCCGGCTCAGCCAGGGCAGCAGATGAGAACTTCGACTATTTGTTCAAGATCATCCTCATCGGGGATTCCAACGTGGGGAAGACGTGTGTGGTGCAGCACTTCCGATCCGGGGTCTTCACAGAGACCCAGCAGAACACCATCGGGGTGGACTTCACTGTGCGCTCCCTCAACATCGATGGCAAGAAAGTGAAGGTCAGCGGGGCCCGGGGATGGCTTCAGCGCTCCCGACACAGAAACGTGGGAGAGGAGGGACAGTTTCACTCTAAAACATGAAATCAGGGGCCTTCCTGGTGGCCTATGATTAAGTCTCAGCGCTATCACCCCTGAGGCCTGAGTGTGATCCCCGGTCAGGGAGGTGACCCACAGGGCACAGCAGACCTCAGCAGTGGATTTCAGTAGATCTGCCTGTTCTGCTCCCCACTCTCTCTGGTGAATCCTCTCACACCACCCCCCACCCACACCTCTGACCTACACCCCAGTTGTTCTATGCAAAAATAAATAAAATCATTTAAAAAAAACATTAAATAATAAACGGACTAGGGAAAAAAAAAAGGTGTGTTTAGAACCAGGGGAAGCCATAAAGGAAAATATTGCTCCATCTAATGATCTAAAGGTCAAATGTATACACTTCTATATAACTAGACAAAGGTCAAATTTCCACACCCTCAAAGACCATAAACACGTGAAAAAAAATGTATGTCAAACTGGAAAGAAATGTTAGCAGATACAGAACTTGACAAATGATAAGAGCCCTGAGGTGTATCTAAGAACAGCAACCAAATCCAAAAAGCAGGAACTTCACAGATTGCCCAGAATTGCTATTTCACAAATTTTATAAGAATTTCTGTGAAGGTGTAAATCCTCACTCCTGACTAAAGAAGTGCAAATTAAAATAGCGGTGAGGAACTTACTCTTTTACCTACTTGATTAGAAAAAGATCGAAAAGCATTGGTGAAATGTAACAGGTGGATCCTGTTTAGGATCCTGATTAAATAGGAACGATAGTGCAAGGACATTTTGGAGACAGTCCAGGAAATTTTACTGTGGTCTGGCTATCAGATGATACCACGAGCTACTGAAGTTTATTAGCAGTGATTTGGTTAGAGGGTCGATTGAAACCAAAAAGAACATAGATCCCCGGACAGTAGAGTCACCTCCCAGTCCCGACTGCCCATCCAAATCCCCCTGGTGAGCAGCTGAAGAAGCCCACTCCTAGACCCCACCCCAGACTACCGAATCAGGGTCTGGAGAAATGAAGCCAGAGAATGGGCCTGCCCTGGTGGCGCAGCGGTTGAGCGCTGAGCTGTGAGGCTGCCTGCAGCCTCTGCAGCGCTGGTTCGTTCCCCGGCCACCGGCGAGGGTACCCCCCCAAAAAAAAGAAAGAAATGAAGCCAGGGAAACTATTTTTCAGCTGACTCAGGTGAGCAAGTTCCCTCAGGCTCCTGATGCCCGTCCCTCCTCCAGATGCAGGTGTGGGACACAGCAGGCCAGGAGCGCTTCCGGACCATCACCCAGAGCTACTACCGCAGTGCACACGCGGCCATCATCGCCTACGACCTCACCCGGCGGTCCACCTTCGAGTCTGTTCCCCACTGGATTCACGAGATAGAAAAATACGGCGCGGCGAACCTGGTCATCATGCTGATAGGTATGGCGTTCAACTTTTCTTCACCGGCCCCCTCTCCTGATGCTCTGTGTGTTCCTGGTGGCAATGGAACATAAACTCGTTAATGTGTGCGGGGTGAACAGGACCTCAGAAAGCGTCTGGTCCAGAAATGCCCATCAGATCCACTTGAGAAAGAGAATTGGGAGGTGAGGGAGGAAGCACCTGTTGGGAATGCAGATCCCAAGGCCCGGCCTAGAGTTTCTTTTTCCTGAGACCTGGGGTGGAGCCCAGGGCATCTAGTGGAAGGCACGCCCAGCTGATTCTCTGTATCTGTGTCAGCCACACAGGAAGTATCTGTACTCTGAGGTTCCCAGGGGGAGCGCTGGCGTGAACTGCAGTGCGACACTCTCAAATGCCTTCTAACACTGACTCGGATCCTAAGTCAGTCCTACCAAGGTGTCAAAATGAGCAGCAACTTCAGTCACGTGAAGGGAACTCCCAGCGTGGCGTGTGAGGGGCCCAACTGTACATTCAGGAAAGCGTGTATAGTTTTAGTTTTGCAAGAAGAGCTGCTTTTCTTTCCTCTTCCGGGCACTGTTTAGCAAGCAGCTGCTTCAGTTGGGCAAGTTGTTTCAGACCCTGCCACTCGTGTGTTCCACGCACCTGCAGCATCAGGTGCTAAAAGTGCAAGATCTTGGGGTCTCCCTGGTGGTGCAAGGGGTTAAGTCTTGGCACTATGAAGCTATCAGCAGCCACTGTGGCCAGGGAGCTACCCACATGGTGCAGCAGACCTCTCCTGTCTCACCCGCTGCTCCCCTCAGCAGTGTATTTCAGTAGACCGCCTGTTTTGCTCCCCACTTTGTCTCCGGTGAATCCTCTCAGCCCCCACACCTCTGACCTGTACCCAGCTCTTGTATGCATAAATAAATAAAATAAATCTTTTAAAAAAGGTGCAAGATCTCACTGGAGCGGAATCTTCATTTTTACAGAATCCTAGAGAGATTCTTGGGCAACCACCTTTGCATTTTTGCTATCACAATTCCAGAAAGGACTTGTTTTTGTTTCTTTTTTTGAAAGATTTATTTATGCATACAAGAGCTGGGGAGCAGGCTAGAGGTGCTGGTGGGTAAGAGGATTCACCAGAGAGAGCGTGGGGAGCAGAACAGGCAGATCTACTGAAATACACTGCTGAGGGCCTGGCTGGGGATCATACTAATGCTCAGTGGCTGGCCATAGCTTGATAGTGCTGAGACTTAACCCCTTGTGCCACCAGGGAGGCCCCCAGGACTTGTTATTTTCAAACCATTTCTTTTCTACGTCTTTGTGGTGTTGATTCATAATCCTCTCTTTCCTCATCCCCCTCTGCTCTATTTCTGGCACCTTAACTCCTTAGACTCTCCTCAGAGTAGGGGTTTAGGAACCCAATTTCCTTCTGTAGGTTGCACTGGATGTTCTGTCTGAACCTTCTGGGCTGAGCATCTGCTTTTCGTCCCCCTGAGATGTCAGGCGGACCTTTCACTAAGGCTGCTGTTATAGTCACAGGCCACAGTCTCTCAGCAAGAACCTTGAGGTCCAGAGCTTAGAAGGGCACCTATGTGTTACCTGACACCCTCATCAGAGTCTGGGCCAACAGCCTAGTCAGGTCAGATGTGTTAATATTTACACTGCGAAATGGATGACCAGCCATACAAAGCAGGAGGAATCAAAACTTCAAATGGCCAGCTTAAGGCAGATCTTACTATGAGATCAGTTACCAAAAAACATCGGGGTTCACAGCTCTTTGGTCCCATGGATTGTGTACCTGTGCTGTTAGCAACTGGGCCATTCATTTGCCTGCTCCCTGGCATATAGTATTTTGTGGCCTAGTTTTCTGTTCATGCTCCTGTGTTCTAGGACTGTAAATTCTTGCATAACTATTTAATTCTCCATGTGTTTCTCTTGCCTCCCTAACAAGATGAAGACCCCCCTCCGTAAGGGTTGGGCCCATGCAGCTCCCTTACACCCCACTGACCCTTTTCCCCTTGTCATCCCCCTTAAGGTTGGAAGCCTCACTTGGTTTATCAGTGTCCACTGGCTTTTTGCCTTGCCAAATCGTCTAGTACACGGATATCCAGTATCTGTCATTCTAACTTACTTTACTACACACTGTTCCCTCCAACTCCTTCCATGTTGCAGAAAATGACAACATTTCCTCTTTCCTTATGACTGAATGGTTTTCTCCATTATGTGATTAGACCATATAGTCTTTTTTTTAAAAAGATTTATTTATGCATAAAAGAGCTGGTGTGCACGCCAGAGGTGCAGGGGGTGAGAGGATTCACCAGCTACAGAGTGGGGAGCAGAACAGGCAGATCTAGTGAAATTCACTGCTGAGGAGCAGCGGGTGAGACAGGAGAGGTCTGCTGCTCCATGTGGGTCAGCTCCCTGCCTGGAGATCGGACTCATGCTGCAGTGGCTGCGGATAGCTTGATAGTGCTGAGACTTAACCCCTTGCACCACCAGGAAGGCCCTAGACCATGTCTTCTTAACCCAGTCCTCTATCAGCAGGCCCTTGGGTTGTTTTTATGTTCTAGCTATTGTAAATAATGCTGCAATAGTGCTGTAGAGCCTACGTTTTCTTTGAGCTGATGGTTTCGTGTTCTTTGGCTAGATGCCCAAGGGTAAGATGGCTGAGTCATATAGCATTTCCATTTTTAGTTGTTCGAGGTAAACCCAGATGGCTTTCCGAAATGACTTTGCCCATTCACGTTCCCACTAACACTGTAAGAGTATTCCTCTTTCTCGGCATCCTCTCTAGCACTTGTTTTTTTTTTTTTAGATTTATTTTTATTTATTTATGCATATAAGAACTGGGGTGTAGATCAGAGGTGTGGGGTGGGGGTGTGTGAGAGGATTCACTAGAGACAGAGTGGGGAGCAGAACAGGCGGATCTACTGAAATACACTGCTGAGGGGAGCAGCAGGCGAGACAGGAGAGGTCTGCTGCGCCATGTGGGTTGCTCCCTGGCCAGGATCGAACTCAGGCCATCGCGGAGATAGCGCTGAGATGTAAGCCCTAGGCCTCCAGGGAGGCCCCCGAAAATGTTGTTTTTAAAGTTCATTTTAAGGTGACATTACTCAATAGAATACTGATCTCTCTCTTACTCCCAGGGAACAAATCTGACTTGTGGGAAAAAAGGCACGTTCTGTTTGAGGATGCCTGCACCCTGGCCGAGAAATACGGTCTCCTTGCTGTTTTGGAGACGTCTGCCAAGGAGTCCAAGAACATAGACGAAGTCTTCTTGCTGATGGCCAGGGAGCTGATGGCCCGCAACAGCCTGCACCTGTACGGGGGGAGCGCCCTCAGCAGCCTCCCACTGGACTCTAGCCCGGTGCTTATGGCCCAGGCCCCCAGTGAAAAGACCCACTGCACTTGCTGAATGTGGCAAGGCCTGTGACACCCCCCAGGGGCCATCTCTGAAACCAAAGTCGCCTGATAGCCTAGTCCACTGAATAGCTTTATCAGCAAAGTGTAGACTCGCCGCGCTGAATCCTCCCTGCTGTGTCGGTAGCGTGTCCGCCTCAGGTCACACCAGAGGCCACAACCGCTGACTCTGAGGACAGAGATTTTTCTTCACTTTGCCTAGCGAAATCAGGACTCAAGCCTGGGCAGGAGGACAAGTTTTGCCCTTTTTCATCGTCCCCTCTTCTGTCTCCCCACTGCTTCAGCCTTTTCTACTCATTTGTCTTGAAGGAGGTAGTGAAGGAAAGAAGAAAAGAGAAAAATCGAGAGAGAGAAGAGGATGTCTGGAATGGCTCAGGGCTGGGAGCAGGGGGAAAGCTTGCAATGCTGTGATCTTTATCTTCCTGACAGTCACACCTCCGGTCTTTAGCTTGGGGGGCAAAGCCTTTTGACATAAAGACCATAAATACCGTCTTGCCATATGGTCGGGAGCCATGTGATGGAGAGAGAATTGGCCCTCACTTTTTCCCACTTGGACTTGACCGCCGTCTAGGAGGTGGGAGAGGCCACCAATCTCTAAAACACCCAATTATCTGCTGGATCAGCAGTCATTTCTGAGTTGAAATTAAATTGACTCAGATGAAAATCAAACCAGTGTTGACCTTGCTGTGTCACCCTGGGTGCCCGTAAAGCTTCTGGAAACTTAATAAATCTTGTTTTTTCAAAGTTCCCTGATAGGGCCTCCCTGGTGGCGCAAGGGGTTAAGCACCGCACTAGGAAGCAATCTGCAGCCTCTGCAGCACAGGTTCAAGCCCCAGCTTTCCAGGGAGCAACCCGAGGTGCAGCAGACCTCTGCTGACTCTCCCGCTGCTCCCCTCAGCAGTGTATTTCAATCTGCCTGTTCTGTTCCCCGCTCTGTCTCTGGAGAATCCTCTCACCCCCACCCCCCAGCATCTCTGGCCTGTACCCCAGCTCTTGTATGCATAAATAAATAAATCTTTAAAAAAAAAATTCCCTAGTCATAGTTGCTGAGGTGTGTCCTCTATCATGTAAGGACCAGAAGGCCTGGTCCAGCCACACATTGGCTCTGAAAGGGGCGATATCTTGGTGGGGGGGTCACCTCTGGCCTCTGGCCCAGGTGACAGCTCCCTGGCCTCTCTAGCCCATAGTATCACTGAGACTGGCAGCTAACAAATGGCCACCAACCACTTGGAGTGCTTGAAATGTGGCTAATTCAAATTTGAGAGGAGCTCTAGGTGTAAGATACACTTCAGGTTTTCAACACAACACAGTACAAAAAAAAAGAATGTCACGGATCTTACTAACCATTTTTATGTTGATTATGTTTAAGTAATATTTTACATATACTAGGTTAAATAAAATATATTACTAAAATTTCACCTGTTTCTTTTTACTTTTTTAATACCTTTCATTTTCTCCCCACACCCATCATGCCCTGAAGTCAAGGCCAGC